>NC_077228.1:402242395-403524895 GCF_027887165.1 Monodelphis domestica | reverse complement strand
GCACTCCAATAACATAATAATGAATTCACAAGAGGAAGCAGTAAACCTACAAGAATCAAATTTGTCACCATAGAACACAGAATTAAAGCATATTACTGGGAAACAGCTAGAAAAAGAATTGGGAAATATAGAAATCACTGAAATAGTTTCAAACAAAGACATAAAACCTGATTTAACAACACTTGACTCAGAATTACAACAGGTCACTGAATGAAAGTTAGTGAAAGACATGGAGAGTACAGAAATCAGTGACCAAGAGTCAGACTCAGACCCAGATGATGGATTGCCAAATGGTACAATAATAGTAGACCAAAACAGTGATGAAGAACAATAACCTGTCAACATGGAATTTAGGAATCCCAAACTTGTGGCCTATTGGGATCTGATGAACCCCAATTTTAGATTTAGCTTGTAGATTGGAGACCCCAAAGTGTGTCCTTGTTCCCTGTTCCCATGAGAATCTACCCTGAAGGTAAATAATGACCCTGGATGAGATAAGCATATGCTAATGACATTCTTTGTTTTAGGTAGTGTCCCCTATTGTATTAGAACCTTTCTCAGGAAGGTCAGACCTGGGCATGAACCATCCTTTAGTATCCATTGTAAGCATCCCCTTCTCTTACACCCTAGCCTCTAGCTATGATGCTTTTCCCTAGCTTGATTGTATTGGGTCAGTGTAGTTTGAACACTCCCATTTTCCTTGTAGTCATAGTAATGTCAATCATCTTTCCCTGCCACTGGATTTCCCAAAGGGTATATAGGTTCCCCAAGTTCTTTTGTTCCTTTGAGTCCATCCTGAGTTGGTGGCACTCCCAGGAGCTAGTGACCAGGGTGACTTGGCTCTGTGCAGTCTTGGGAAGCAGCTCTGTTGTATTTAGTAGCGCTAACCCCTTTTCCCTTGATTGAAGAGTGATTTTGATTATTTAATAGTTCTGCGTTTTTTCTAGTTGTCAAACCCTATGAGTACATCAAGCTCTATGATAAATTTCACAAAGATTTAGATGAGTGGGACACAAATTGGCATACCTGAATTCAGGACAAACAGTCTTTTCTGACTGTATTTCTCATGAATCAATTGAAAACATAGGAAAATCTTTATCAGTAGAGGAAATACTATATATATTACAGGAGTCAATAGTTATGAAGAATTTTGTAAGAAATATGACTTAGGGAAGTGACACTGAATTGGATATAATCTGATAGAGAACAAACTGAAGAAGAGATAGGCAATGAAATGCTATTATCACATCTGCTTTTTCCAGCCTTGAGTATCCCATAACACAGCACATACCATCTACTGAAAAGACTTGGTACCAGGACTAGTTTGAGTTCTATAGAGTAGCAAACAACATGAAACCTTATAAGAGCCCAGACTGGTAGTAGGCATAAGATCTGAAACATGATCCATGAAGAAACTTTAATCAAATCAGAAAAATCCCATAATGACAATCCCTGGCTGGAAGAAAAAAAAAAAACTGAGACAAGTCCATGAACCTCAGGAAATGTAGATGAGAAACATCCAAGATACTATTGGAGCATCTTACCCAAACAAAAATTATTGCATGAAACTGAAATAGAATAATGCCCAAGACAGATAGTATAAATTTGGGATAGTTAGATCAGAGAGGATTAGCATAGCCTGTGAAACAGAGGAGAAGCAATTTCTTCCAGAAACTGGGAGTTTATTTGGGTGGATTTAGAATCCCTTAGAATTAGTAAACCTATAAACAAAATCTTCATCTCAAACCTAGACTAAAATATCATTAACCTCTACAATCAATCACAAAGGAATATAATAATTGCCTTACAATCACACATTAAGAAAGATACCTATGTTCGTTACAAAAAACAAATCTCACTTGTACACATGAAGCTGGCACAAGCATCCTGTATAAAGTTTCACTCACATGCATCAACATATTCACCCTTACATGCATACACACATATGATTCTATAGTTCCAGATACCTGAGACCATCTTTCACAGTGGGACAAAAGGCAAGTATGTATCCTGTAAAGGCGAAGACCCGGGACCAGTGGCAAACTTCAAGCAATACCAAAGGATGGAAGACACACTGACAACTGTAAAGAACGTTGAATCAAAGATATTATGGGGAATGAACTTCAGGAAAATGGGTTATATAAGATTAATCACTGATCACGTTAACTTCACATATAGGGAAGTACATTCACATGCACATTGGAATAAATATGCATCCACCACAACATATCTAGAACACAAACAATTTTCACACTGACATTAGGGGCTGTGCCATAAATAAGGACAACCCATAAATTGTATATCTGTAAATTGATCTCTAGTATCAGAGGATGTATATATATATATATATATATATATATATATATATGTATATAAATAACATGTAAAGTATATAAATGTGTAGAAAACTCAGACATGTACAAAGGTAGCATAATAATGACCTAATCCACTAATATAGATAGAAAGGAGAGAATTAAAATACTAACTATTTACAGACAGGGACAGAATAGTTGAGGATGGAAAAGGGAATGTTGTAACTAGAGAGGTAACATAGGGACAGAATAAATCAAATTTCATTTAGATACAAGTTAATATACATATAATTGTTATGAATTATTATATTGGAATTAGTATTACATAATGCATAGGAGAGTTCAATTTTACTTAAGAGTTAAATCTTATATTGGTTGCAATAGGAATAACCTTTGTATTAAGAAATTGTTATATTGCAAAACTTTGTTGGCACATAATCCTAACCCTCTTCCCACAACTCAGTCTTAGCATAAAATATGAATTTAGATTAGGAAATAGATAGATTAGGATAAGATTTATTATTTTGGGAAGGGAGAGATTAGATGGGAACAATAAGTAACATAGATTAGAATAGACATAGAAGGTAAGTAATTGGCATGGTCCAGGGTGGCACCAGTAAACAACAGGAAATGGAGGATTTGTGATAGAGTCTGGCACTAAAGAAAAAGTGCCAGGCTGAAGAGTGTGTGAAATTGATCACCTTGATGGGGGAGGGGCCCCAAGGGATTGGAATCTGTAGGAGAAGGATCTGGCTGGTAGAGGTGTTGGTGGCTCAGTCTTGAGAAGTCAAAGACCTAAGGCAAGACAAGACTTTCTCCTGAGGGTTGCCCACTTTTCCTGCTGGTGACTGGAAATCTTTCCCCTCAACACTTCCCAATTGAAGGGACTTTCTGAAGAGAAACCTGAGCAGACTTTACCTCAGCTCCTGTTGCCCAGGGGTGAGCCAACCTGATATTCTCTCTGGGGGCTCAGACTGCCAAGGCTTGAGTTCCCCCCAAACTCGAGGAAGGAGGGGAAAGGGTTTAAATAGAGACAGGGACCCCCATTCCCCACTTTCCTTTTCTCAATCTTCCCTGCCCATTATTCCTTTGTATTACATGATTGAGTTAACATTAAAAGTTATCTGTTCCCCAAGCTGAGTGTGAGTGAACAGATCAAGGGGAGACCCTTTGATCTCGAGTAGTGGAAGGGGGACAAGAGGGACAAGAGCGAATTGGGAAGAGCAGCTTTAGCTAAGAGGGAAGGCAGAAGAGGGAAAAATCTTCAAACCTCCTCTCCTCTCTCTGAGCCAACCCTAAACATCAGCTGTCTCCCCCAAAACCCTGCTTTAAGAAGGGAGGTTCCCCACTCTTTCCCCCTCATAATACTAAAAGTCTTAACCCCTCAGGGTACAAGCTAAGCACAATTTATAATACAGAGAGAAAAAGGGGATATATATGTATAGAAAGTATACATAAATATAAATAGATGTAGAAAGCATATATATAGTGTGTATATATAGAAAGGGCATATATATATAAGGAAAAGGTACATATATAAATCTATAAAAAGCATATATATATAGAAAATGATATATATATTAGATATATATGTATATATATAATGGGTACATACATAAAAAGAGTATATATATATATATGCATGCTGGTCTACACATCCTTAAATGTACATAGCATATAAAATATACATCCTCTTTAATATTTAATATATAACCTACTTTTCTGGTCTCAAGATTCACTAAGTCCCCACTAGCCACCTCTCCCTTATATATGTTATTTTCTCCATTAGAATGAAAGCTTCTTGAGGACAGAGATTATTTTATGTTTGTATTCATAGCTCCACTTCTTGATAAACTGCTAAATAAAAGCTTTTTGATTCACCTATTCATCACATATTCCCATCTGATAGTGGGAAGAAACCTAGGAAATCTGAATCCTAATCTACTCTCCCCTTGTGACACAATTATTACACTTTGCCCATAGGAGTCCCTCTTTCTCTTTCTAATTTACAGTTTCTTACCTGCTAGGGGCTTCAAAACTCCCTAATAAGTTTATTAGAACTATATACAAATTAAGGGCAAACAAACTCTAAGTGGGGGCCTGAGGGCCTTTCCAATGCATAAAGAGCATGAACCTTCTCAGCAGACTTTGTGGCAATAAATTGGCTGCTGGAAGTCTTAATTTGCTCTGTCTGTGTTGCAAATAGGTAAGATGATCTCAATAATCTAGTTTTGTATGGGCAAAGCATTATTATATTAGTTTTTAAGTATTTTAAAGAATTCTTTTATCCAGATTGAGCATGAATGGGGCAAATTTTATATAGATTTTATTAATATGTTCCATGCACATTTTCTTTAATTACTCCATCCTTTTGAAGGCCTCATTATTTAACAAAAATTTTAACAAATTTTCCCATGGCAGATTATTGTTAGAAATGATGATGAATTGTTCTGTCACTTTTGGTTTAAGTAGGTAAGACTAAAATGATATATCTTAAAAGTGGAAGGGAAGAAAAGCCCAGCACTAGCCTGCTATGTTTAAAATTTCATGTGATATTTTTTACCATTTCTATAAGAAGAAATAACAATAATATCTAGCATACATTTATGCATGTAGAACTCTAAAGTGTCCAAAGCACTTCATAACTTATTTGAGACTCATAACAATTCTATGAGGAAAAGAATATGATTATCCCTTTTTTACAAATGGGAAAACTGAGGGTAAAAGACGTTAAGGGACTTATTCAGAGTTATCAGCTAGTAAGGGTCTGAGGAAGGATTTTAACTCCACTCTTTGGACTCCAAGTTTTTACACTATACATATTGTGCCTCAGAATATCTATAAATTGTACCTAAATTCATTCTCTATATTCTTCATTCCTGGTAATTATTTCCATGGTTCTGCTGTTATCTAGTTTCATTGGCATGTACAAATGCACATACGTAAAGGGATTTATAGAGATTTTTTGTTTTCTGAACGAGATATGTGATATGTAGCCTTGGGAACTCCCAGTGAGAAACTCTCTTAATGGAGACTGGCATCTCCTAGGAAACTTATAAAATCAGAGAGTGGCCCAGAGGATTAGGAGGTGCTCAAGAATTTGTTTAAGTTGACCCAGCTAATATTTATCAGATACACGGCTTGAACACAACATGTTGACTGCAAGACCAATTCTCCATTCCTAGTATTTTAAGTCTTAAATTACTTGTAACAATATACACCTAGAACTTAAGTAACTTGGGAATCACAACCTAGAAAAAAGTTATTACTGCACATAGTATACAATGTTTTTCTTATTTAGATGGCAGCTTTGAAACCTCAAATTAATAGCTTGACACTAACTAATGAGTATAATTTTTTAGTCTATTTAATAATTCTGTTCACTTGATATAACCATTACTAGGGACAAATTTTAATAGAAAGAAACTCTGTGGCAATTAGAACATTGGTGTTATTTGTTCCTTTCAGTCCTGTCTGACTCTTTGTGACCCTATTTGGATTTTTCCTTTCTTTATTTTATTTTAATAACAAATTTCCACATATTTATATTATTCATATTGTCTCCCTCCTTTCTTCACTCCCCACTCCCAGAGTTGACAAGCAATTCCCTCTGGGTAATACATGCATTATCAAAGAAAACACATTTCCATATTACTCATTTTTGTAGGTGAATAATCTTATAAAACCAAAACCTATTTGGGTTGGGTTTTTTTTTTAACAAAGATATTGTAATGGCTTTCACTTTCCTTCTCCAACTTATTTGACAGATGAGGAAACTGAGACAACAGGGTTACGTGGCCTTTTTAAGGGTCACATTGCTAGTAAGAAGTCAGATTTAAACTCAGGAAGGTGAGTCTTCCTGACCTCACGCCCTGTACTCTATCTACCTTGCCCTTAGCTGCTCAGTTCGACCATAACCACATTTAAACTTCATATGCCACAATGAAAGGAACAAGTTCCTTTCTCTCCCTCTAATAGAAAAAAACAAATAGAAAAAAAAAGATTGGGACCACTTACAAGTATCAGAAAAGAATTCACTACAATTTGTGGCTCTGAAAGTAAGCTTTAGTCTAAAGAAATTGGATTACCTCAAGCATGATATTGGTATATGGACCTAAGGATAGTCACATTGGACTAAAGCCAACAAACTACATTTCTGAATGCTCCATTCTTTATTAAGATAGATCCATGGATAATAGGTAGTCAGCATTGCTAGTCTTCTGTTCTTGGAAAAGAGCCATGCACATAAGGCATAATTAAATAATGTAATTCAAAAACTTATTTCAATAAACTTTTTTTGAACACCTACTATGTTTACAAGGCACTGGGTTAAATGTCAAAAGAGGTACAAGAATACCTTTCAAATACTGTTTTAGGGAAACGATATTCCAGGAATCAGTTAATTCCATAGAAATAATGCTCTAAAAGGGATGGTAAGTAAGGCAAGTACAGGTACATAGGGAGAATAGCTCAAATATTAACTCTGGGACTCAGATATAAGGCAGTTTGTGACAGGGCCAGCTGGCCAAATATGGGCTAGTTGTTGCAAAATTATTTCATTAAATATAATATTGTGGCAAATGAAAGAAAATTTATTCCCTGCTCTTTATAATTTGGCAGAAGAAATACAAAAGGCATAAAGAAAAATATAATATGCAAATAAATACAACATACACATGTAATAGAAATATTAAATATGCAAATATAAGTACAAAAAGACACATGAAAAAAGTGATATGAGGGTATGGAAGAAGAGCTCACTTCCAGATGGTGTAATCAGGGATGTTGACCTGAAGAAAATAGCATTTAAGGTTGTGGGAAAAGGTATAGATTAGTATCAAAAGATCAGGGGGCAGCTAGGTGGTTCAATGAATTGAGACTCAAAACTAGAAGAAGGAGGTCCTCCTTTCAAAATCTAGCAAGTCACTTAATCCTCATTGCCTAGCCCTTATCACTTTTCTGCATTGGAACTAATACACAGCATTTATTCCAAGCCAGAAGGTAAGTGTTTAAAAAAAGAAAGAAGAGGAGAACTCAGAAAATATGCCTTCAAATCCCACCTCTGCTATTTACCATTTTTGTGATTTTGGCCAAGGAATTTAACCACACCATACCTCAGCATGTTCATCTCTAAAGTGAGGGAGTTGAATTACATGTTCCCCAAAGTCTCTTCAGTTCTAATTCTATGATCTGCATTTTCTCTGTTATTTGCCAATTTTATTTATTCATGCCTGCACTACTCATACCCTTATTGTTTAGAAATTTAGAAAGTGTTTGTTAATCATAAAGCACTATATAAGTGTGAATTATTCTTGTTTTATTACTAATAATTATTATTTCAACCAGAATTGTTGAAGCATGGAGGGGGGAGATAAACTCTTCATCTAAGAATACTAAGAATAAAGCAAACAATTTTACAATTAATTCATGATTTACATTGTTCCTTCAAAAGTTATGTCTATGTTTTGTAGAGACAACCAATATATAAAATACCTTTAAGTTTTTGAAAGGAAAACAGATACAAGTCATTGTTGGGTAACTCAGCGTCTGGGAGAACTATGGCAGACCACACAGTCACAATTAAAGTGCTGTAGGAATATGGCTTAGTTTTTATTTTTATGAATGTTGGCATGTATTTGCCATGGAAAATTAAAGGATTCCGTGAACACTATGATAAAACAAAACAAAACAAAACAAAAAAAAATCGTGACTCCAATACACAGCTCTAGGGAATTTCTTTAGCAGAAGCCCTTAAAATGGGTTTGGGGTCACTGGATTCCAATAAGGAAATTAAGCAGGATTCATAAAGTATATCTATACAAAGTGAAAGAATATCCCTGGCGCTTTTATAATTTAGCAGGTCATACAGTAGAAAACACACACATGTAATATTTCTAAGCCTAAGTCAAGTAGAAGATGTACATCAAGCAAGGCAAGAGGAAGAGAATTCAAAATTCAGGTTTAATCTAATCTTTTCATCCTAAACTATGTCTAAAAACTTATCAGAATGTCACTAGAGAGAGACTTTGTGATCTCGCTCTCTCTAGCAGACTGGAACCAAAGTGTCTGTCAGGTACACTGAGGAGATGAAATCAATGCTGATAGCAGAGAAAAGCTTCAAGGCTCTGAGACCAGATGAGTCACACAACCACAAGATCACTCAATACCATCTAGCAACCAAATTTAAGTGAGGTCACTAAAAAGCAACAGTTGAAAGAGATGGCCTGGCATATATGCATAGGAGGAAGGCTTTCAAATCACCAGAAGAAACTTATGGGACTGTAGTTGCATAATTAATAATAATAAATTTTCTCCTCTATGAATGTATACTCATTACAAGAGTACTCTAAGGTACTTGGCTTTTTCTAGTCTTGGAATCTTTTTCCTCCTGGAAATATCCTCAGAATTGGTATCTGACTGACTTCAAATTTGCATCGCCACTAGCACAGCTTTATCTGTATGTATTTGTTCAAGTCTGTTTGCTTTTCCTGACTTCATCATTTTAAATGCTATATTCCCAGTTCCTTATCTTGGCAACATGGCACTATTCAAATGTAGTACTGTCATTGATAAAAAATAGAGTGCCAGAGAAATACTGGCAAATATGTTTATTTTCCTGATACTTGAAAAAAAAAGGATAAGAAAAGTATTGCTGGCTTTTACATATACAGGTAATTAGGAAATGGATCTGGAATTGGATCTTGCAAAACAGGTGGAATGACAAGGATGCCATATCCCGGTATGGCCTCTTTGGAAGCTTAAATGTTGAACTTAAGGCACCAGTTTGAGAGCATTATTTTGCTTTGAATAATCCAGCCTGGAAGAATATGAAACACAAATCTCTGAGCATTTGTGGGGAGTACTACTCAAAACCATATATGACTAAGGCTGACATTTTGCCCACGCTAGTGGAAAACCATTAACATTTCCCCCATGTTACACTATCTTTATTTTGATTATAGAGCCCAACTCTTGAAAGGCAAGGGAAGAGAAAAAAAAATTTAAGTGAATGATGAAGACAGGAAAAGCAAACAGGCATGAACAAAAATCTGTGCTAGAGGCAATGCAAATTTCAAGGCAGTCAAGTAGCAGTTTTGAAGACATTTTCAAGAGGAAAAGATTCCAAGGCTAGAAAAAAATCAGCTACCTTAGGATGCCCTTGTATTGAATACATATACATAGAAGGGAAAGGCATAGCTATGGGAGCAATATTTAGTTTTAATCACTTTTCTGCTATTGCATTTTCTAGCACCTTTGCTGAAAATGGCTATTGTGGGTTTTTTCAACTGTGGCAAATAATTTCTGTGTTATCAGTGAAAAATTAGTCTGACAGAAAGGAGCATTTGCAGTAGTTCCCCAAACACAGCTGGTCACTTATTTGAGAAAATCTTATGTAACAATCTAAAAAAAAACTGTATTCAGTTTCTACATTCTTCACTTGACACACTCTAATATTTAAACAAGCCAATGGTGTATAGCATATATCCCTAGAGTTTAGATAGCAGTGGTAACTCAATCTTAATTAAATAGAAAGTTCATTGTAAAATAACTTCAAATCTTTCAGAATTAAGATAGAAGTCCATTTTCATTTCACTTGGGCTTTTAAATAATTGTTCTTGTCATGTTCACTAATTATCACTTAGTTGTATTTAAACAAGGGATTTGCAGCACTGAACGTCAAGTTTCATTTTTGAATGTATACTAAAACATTATTAAATTATGTTATCATAAAAGATATTTCTATCAGCTGACTTTCTAGGACAATTAAGGCAACTTGACAGAGTTATAAGGTTAATATTAAGTTGCATTTCTGATCTATTTAAAATAAAAATCTAGTAGCAAAGGTTCCAAAGCGTTAACTTAGATGATCAACCTAAGAAAATGAGTAACATTGTTATCCGGAACCCGTTACTTCACTCTCTACTGTTTTAATTTTGAAATTTCTCGTCAATGAACTTCTCTCTGAATCTCTCTCAATGTGTATATATATGTATACATATATGCACATACACCCATATGCACACATATACATACATACACTATATGTACTACTGTGTAATGTATGCATTCTCAAAAACAAATAAATTTTTCCATTGGTTATCATATTTGAAATCTAAAACATTTTATATCATAATTAGTAGATGGTTATATTTTATTGTTCAGTCATTTTCAGGTGTGTCCACTTCTTTGTGATTCCATTTAGCATTTTCTTGGTAACAATATTGAAGTGGTTTATCATTTCCTTTTCCAGTTAATTTTATAGATGAGGAAACTGAGGCAAATGGGGTTAAATGACTTGGCCAGGGTCATACAGTTAGTGTCTAACTCAAACCTTCCTGACTCCAGACTTGGCATTCTATCCACTGCACCATCTAACTATCCCTCTAGATGGTTAGATGGAGAACAACCCCAAATCTTAAAGACCAGCAACTTAGCAGCCAAAGAAGCTTAATTGAATTATAGCCAGTGTTTCCTCTGTTAAAATTTCTTTCTATTTAAATCCAGGAAGTGGAGCACATTGAGAGATATATAAGAAAAATTATTTTGAATTGATATTATGTATAAAATGTATTCATATATATTAATGGTAATATTAAATTAAAAAAACTAGATTCAATTCAACATTTAACCAAAGGTGCCTTGACTACTAGATCATTGGCCTTTAAGATCTTAGATTATCCACTTTTATGTAACTACTTGCTATTCATAAAAAAATTAAGACATATTATATTCTAAGAATGATAATCTGGGGCGAGGAGGAGAAGACACAATCCTCTTTTCTAGATACATTTTCTATGTATCAACTCCTTGAACTTGATCCATATGACAGAAAACAACCCCTTACATTGATTAGAGATAAATAACATTGCCATCATCCTAGTCCCTCAGGTTTATAATCTTGATGTTATCTCTGATGCCTCTCTCTCTGTCACTCCACTTATTTAATTGGCTGTCAAATATTGTCATTTTAAAAAAAACTAGATTCAATTCATCCTGCTCTGTAATACTAAAAATAATGACTAATGATAGCTACCATGTATATTGTGCTTATTGTGTGTCGGGCACTTAACAATTATTTTCTCATTTCATCCTCACAAGAACTCTGGAAGGTGGCTCTGATTGTTTTCACTCATTTTACAAATGAGGCAACTGAAGCAAATGGGTTCCTTGACTTGCCATAGCACATATCTAGTAAGTTTCTGAGGCCACATTTGAACTCAGATCTTCTTGACTCTAGGACCAGTACTCTATCCACTGTGCCACCTCATTTCCTCAAACTTCTGCAACTCTTTGTTCCCCCAAGGATACAACCCAAGTTACTCCATTTAGTGGATAAAGCCCTTCCCAGTCTGATTTAAAACACTCTTTCTATTCTTATTACATACTCATACCCTGCCCAAACTCTACATTCCAGTAAAATTGGCCTCTTTGCTGTTATTCATAATGACATTATCTGTCATTCACATTTGATCTCTAATCCTTAGGATCCCTTTTTTCCAAAAAACTTGACTCAGATGCCTCTTGAAATCTCTCCAATTCCAAAAAATTTCCTTAAATTTATCCTGTAAATATTTATACATATAAAAATAGATAGTATTTGTATTATATATCATTTGTGCAGAAATATATAATTATATTCATATAAATATAATTATATTTATATTATCTAAATAACATATTTTATATAATTACATATAATTTATATATAATTATAATATATGAATACATAAAACATAATATAGATGTAAATATATGAGTATAAGCTCCTTGAGGTCGAAGATTATTTATTTTTGTCACCTCAGAATCTTAGTATATTGCTTGGCACATAACTTCATAAGTGAGGAGTTAATAAGTATTCTTTGATTGGATTGAGAATTTGCCTTATTACAATGTACAAAGGACTCAAACTCTATTAAAATGGATATTGCATTTTAGTGTTTATAAACTACTTTCCTCACAATAACCTTGTGAGAGAAGCAATTTGAATGGTACCATCCCTGTTTTATATACAAAAAACCTAAAGTTTATTTTTTGTGTATTCCAAAAACTTTATTGCATAGAAGCAACTTTTAATATTACAACAAATCCCTTCAAAATTACATTTATAAGTGAATGTGCACAAATTGAGTTATCCTGCTCAGAGAATTTGTAAAAAGTTATAGAATAGATAGTAGGGAAATTTCTCCTCTTTCAAAACCCTAATTGCCAAATTTTCATTATGTTTAAGCTCGTCAATGAAGGCCTTGTGCATTTTCCTAGGATATAATTATATATGATATATGTATATATATATATATGTATATATATACATATTCATATAATATCAATCAGTGAGGCAGCCAGATGCACATTGCATAGAGCACCAGACCTGAAGTTGGGAAGACTCATCTTCCCAAGTTCAACTGCCTCAGACATTCATTAGCTATGTAGCCCTATTTGCCTCAGTTTTCTCATCTGTAAAATGAGCTACAGAAGGAAATGGCAAATCACTCCAGTATCTTTGCCAGAAAAATCCCAAAAAGGAGCAGTCAGGTAGTTCAGCCCTGATTGCCTAGCCCTTACCACTCTTTTACCTTGGAACTGATGCTTAGCATCAACTCTGAGACAGAAGGATTAAAAAAAAGGAAACCCCAAATGGGGTCACAAAGAATCACTGAAATGACTGAAAAAATGATTCATCAATACAGCTGACTAAATATCCAGAAGAGAATTGAGCAAACTTTTATTAAAATTGCTACATCCCAAGAATAATATTAAAGTAAATGATGTCAAAGTAGGAAATGACCACCAAGTCACCAAATTGTTTAGGCATCTTCCTAAAGTAGTACTGTACATTATCTTTGAAGAAGGGAAGAGTTAATGGTGCACACAGCTAGTTGAGTAACAGAATTTAAATTTGAACCTACATATCCTGAATTCAGATCTAGTTATCTCTTTATAACAAACCAAGCCTCTTCTGTGACAGTGGACAAAAGATGGCGGCTCTTTTTTAAAACTAAATAACTCTTCAAGAAAACAGACTGATGATTGAATGTCTTTTCAACCTGTCTCAAAATCTAACATAATGGTAACATCACCTCTTAGGAATTTGACAAATATTTGATATTTGATCACCACAATTTTTATGGTAACCCTAACACCCTAATTCCTTTTCTATCACAAATTGAAGGACTATGCAGTCATAGAATGAATGAATGAATGAATGAATGAATGAATGAATGAATGAATGAATGGATGGATCAATGAAGGGTATTTAATAAATTTAAGAATTTAGAGATAATAAAGGATAGGCGGCTAGATTTTGGGAGCCTGGTAGACTTGAATTCAAATCTTGCCTCAGACACTTTACCACCATTGGCCTCAGTTCCCTCATCTGTAATATGAGGGAAATGGCCCCTACTTCTCAGAGTTTTTCCTGATAAAACAAGATAATACTTGTGAAGTACTTTGCAAAGCTTAAAGCAATATGTGTTAGATATTAGTAATAGTCACAGTAAGTGCTTACTATGTGCTAAGTGCTGGGGATATAAATGGGAAAAATAAGACATGCCCCGCTTTTGAACAGTTTACAAACTAATTGAGGGACATAACACATAAAAAAGAGTCAGTTGGGAGACAGATGGTAAGGCCTAGAAAAACAAAAGGTTTGATAGTCTTGCAAATGGAAAGGCCCAGAGGTCTTTTGGTTATAAAAGTAGATTAGATGACAGACTGTAAGGTGGCAGGGCAGATGGTAAGGCCTGGAGCTGTGGTTTCTAAATCAAAAAGAAATGGGCCGCTTCTAAACTGTATATAAGTATTCATATGGTCCTCATGTAAGCTTTAAAAATAATATACTTGCTCTAAATCACTACTGATTACAGAAATGCAAATCAAAACAACTCTAAGATATACCTATCAAGTGGGTTAAAAGAAAAGAAAAAAAATGGCAAGCATTGGAGGGGATGTGGGAAAAGGGGGACACGAATACACTGTTGGTGGAACTCTGAACTGGTCCAACCATTTTGGAGAGCAATATGGAACTATGCTTAAAGAATTATAAATATGTGTATGCCTTTTGAGCCAACAAGATAATCTGGGGAAAAGAAAAAGAATCTATATGTTCTAAATTATTTATAGTGGCTCTTTTTGCAGTGGCAAAGAACTGGAAATTGAAGGGATATCCATCAATTGGGGAATGGCTAAACAAGTTGTGGCACATGATTGTGCTATAATAATACTGTGTCATAAGAAATGATGAGCAGATTATTTTTTTTAAAACATGGAAAGACCAACTTGAAATTATGAAGAGTGAAATGAGCAGAACTAAGAGAACATTATATGCAAAATATACAACAAAAATATTCTTTAAAGAATGACTTGTATATATTTACCTCCAGAGAAAGAATTGGTAAATGGAAATAAGGAAGACATAGTTTTATATATATTTACGTTTTTTTGGTTAAATAATGCCTTCTGTAGTTGGGAGAAGAGAGGGATGGAGGAAATTAACTGAGTATTTTAATGTTACAAGCAAATAAAAAATGAAAAAAATCTAATTTATTTTGTCTGTATTTTATTGCATTTTTATGTCTTATATATTTCCCAACTGCATTTTAATCTAGTTCTGGCTGTAATGGATTGTAACTTTAATAAAGATATTTTTCTATTACTTTCTTGTTTGTTTTTCAACAAAAGTCTAAGTCAGTAACTAGTAATACAGTTAGATGTCAGTTCTTTGCCCCAAAGGAAGAAACTATTAGTGTGATAAATACAAGATAATTCTTAGACTGATGTTGTACAGTCCTTTTTCAGTTATGCTCAACTCTTCATTTATGAATCAATATTGGAGTGGTCTGCCATTTCCTTCTTTAGCTTATTTTACAAATGAGGAAACTGAGGCAAATAAGTTTAAGTCATCTGTCCAATAGCTAGTAAATGTCTGAGGCCAGATTTGAACTCAGAAAGATGTATCTTCCTGACTTTAGACAATTTATGCACTGTGTCCCCTATGTATGGGTCTAGCAAGGCTAATATCAAAGGCTCATAAAGTGTTCTTCAGATGGCATTGTTTAGCTACCATGGCTAAATTGGAAGAGTTCCAGTGAAATTGCTTTTAAACACTGGGAGAGGGAAAGGGAAAAGGGAGGGATATAATATGAATCATGTAATTGTGGGAAAAAAATTTAAATATTTAAAAAAATAAAGTGGTTAGATGATGTAGAAATTCAGAGAAAACAGAGACAGATAGATAGATAGATAGATAGATAGATAGATAGATAGATAGATAGATGGATGGATGGATGGATGGATGGAAGGCTAGATGGACAAGTGGATGGACAGACAGATAGTCAAACAGACAGATTGATGATAGATAGATGGACAGATGGACAGAGAGATTAATGAATAGATAGATGGATAGATGAACGGACAGACAGATGGATGAATGGATAGATAGATAGATAGATAGATAGATAGATAGATAGATAGATAGATGAATTAATTAATAAGAAACATTCCCTATGAAAGTAGTCCATCCTAAATCATTCTTCACAAATGGTAGAATGATTCTAGGTCTGCTATAAAGCAGACCCAAGACTCTAATCATTCCCTCGAATGGTTAGGAACCTCTAAGAATATCTACTAGCTGGGGTCATGATTCCTAGGGAACACCAAAGGGGATAAGTGGTGGTTCAATGGATAAAAGGATTGAGCTTTTAAGTGAAAGGGGTCAGGATTCAATATTAGCTCTGCCACTTTTTACCTATGGAACCTTGAGCAACTCACCCTTCTGAGCTTTGGTTTCCTCATTTATAAAATAAAACTTGCCATTTCTACCTCCACAGCATCTTTTGCATCCATCATTTTCTCACAGTAACTCACAAGGCACCATTTTCATTATATATTACGTTCTATCCCACATCCTCTAGCTAAATTGGCCTATATGAACATTGGTGGCATCCCAGATGTATTGAAATATTCAATTAATCTCCAAGTATTTATTAAATACCTACTATGTGTCAAGAATCATTTTATGTACTGGGACAGAAAGACAGCAAAGAAAAAATAATTCCTGCCCTCAAGGGGATTACAATCTATTAGACAGCCTATATATATATTCCTATATATGGCTTGCATATATTTAATATGTTAACATATATATTTATATATGGCTCACATATATTTAATATATGTATATTTATATATGGTTTGCATATATTTAATAATTATATATACATATATTTATATATGACTCATATATATTTAAAATATTTATATATACAGATATTTATATTTGTATATGGCTCACATATATTTAATATTATTTACATATGCATATGTGTATATTCTTATATGGCTGACATATATTCAGGATATTTACATATACACATATTTATATATGACTCACATATACTTAAAATATTTTATATACAGATATTTATATTTGTATGTGGCTTGCATATATTTAATATTATTTATATATGTATATTTATATATGACACATATTTAATATAATTGCATATACATATGCATATGTATACACACATACATACATACATACATACATATATATATACATATATATATGTGCATATATATATATATATATATATATATATATATATATATATATATATATATATATATATATATATACACTTCTCCAACTTGGTGGTATTTATTTCAGATGGTCCTCTACCCCGGCAACATGAGCCATTGCTTCAGCCATGCTGCTATGTTGGGCTTTCTTTATAGCACAATGTGGCTCTTAAGTTTTTATTACCTAGGACACAAATGCAGTATAATTATCTGCAGGCAGGGGACATTGGAGCAAATTACACACAGCACCAGGTCAGGCATAAAAATATAAGCTATAGCAGGTGAAGAGACAGGAAGCAGGACCAGGTGTCAGGGCTCAACCTGGGCTCACTAAGAATAACACTTCAACCAGTCCAGCAACATATGGGTAGCCAAAAGTGAATTTTTAATCCTTTCCCCTCCATCATGACAGGGAACAGCTGACACAGCTGGGAAAAAAAAAGAGACCTTCCTCCCCAAGCACCGCTCACCTGCACAGTACTTGAAAGGTTAAAAAATATATAGTTAAGATTTTTCTTTAAAAAGAAACAAAAAACCCCAAACTCCTCCATATACATATATGCATATATACATATTTATCAGTATAATAAAATAAATGCAAGGTAATTTGAGGGTTTGGAGTTAAAATCAAATACTTTGTTGTTGTTCAGTCATGTCCATCTCTTCATGTAGCAGTCCACTCCTAACTAGGGGCAAGGGGAAAACAGTATGTGCAGATTGCTCAGTCTTGGGCATGCTCAGTAGTGCTCATGGCCGGGAAGGCCTCTGACCCTTGACCCCAGCTTCTCCCAGGTTAGGCGGGAAAACAGGTTTCTTTGTTCTCACCTGTTTAAGAGAAACCACACCTATGCCTTGTCATTAACCAATGAGAATCATCCCTATGTACTGTGTATATTTGCATATCAAAAACTATATCTAGCCCAGCAGGCTCCGCCTTCCCTCTCTCTGCTCTCTGCCCTCTGCCCTC
This sequence comes from Monodelphis domestica, assembly GCF_027887165.1. Lineage (NCBI taxonomy): Eukaryota > Metazoa > Chordata > Mammalia > Didelphimorphia > Didelphidae > Monodelphis > Monodelphis domestica. The sequence continues at coordinate 403,507,036 of NC_077228.1, read as the reverse complement.
TGCCCTCTGCTCTCTGCTCTCTGCGCTCCTTCTCTTTCAGGCTACCTGATGGCTGTCCTTGCAGGAGCTTGGCCTCTGGCCAAGCTCCATCTTTAATCTTTCTCTATTCACCTCTCTGACCTGCGTGGAATGGATCTCAGGACTGGAATAGCCTACTGAATTGGTCCTTTGATCAGAGCTTAGCTGTGGCTCATTGATAATTAATAAAGACTCATCCTGAACACCTCATATCTCTACTAGGACTCCGTCACTTCCCTCGTGGTATCAAAACTTCTATCCTGTCTCTATCTTCCTACCTTGTGGCTTCTCTCACCTCAGAGAGAGCTACAAATGGCGCCCAAACATGCTTAGGGCCCACTCCTAGCACTCTCGTGGCTTTCAACTCTTTTATTTCACACAGCGAATGGCAGAACGCGTTCGAGGACACGAGGCTAATAGTAGGCGGGTGCCGGAAGTCCAGGAAGGTTGCCGATCCTCTGGCCAAGGACGGTAAGTCCTCCTCTGCTTGAGGTGGGTCTCCCCTCTGAACCCTGCTCGACTCTTGATGTCGTAGCTTGATGGGGGAGAAATGGAAGTCTCAAGAGCTTAATTGCCTGAGACGGAATCAGGATGAGGGAAGCACACGATCGGTCAGAGAGGGATTCTTAAACTATCTCTGTCAGGGAGGTGCAGTTTCCCTCCCCCACCTGGGTCTGCTAGTCGGAGGCCTCCTCTCTCGGACCTGGATCTCCGGAGGTTAAGAAACACCTGAGGAGTGGTCTGAGGGGGAGGGGAAGAAAAAGGACATTTGACCCAGGGAAACCCTCACTAGGGGCGATTGAGAACTTGAAAAATCTCAGTTTGAAACAAACAGTTGCTAGAGCATAGTGAATTTCAAAAGGAGCAACTGGGAAAAGAAAAAGCAGGAGTTAAAATTTCATCAGGAAAGCAAAGTCAAATTTACCTGCTATTCATACGCAAAAGCGGAAAAGCCTAGTGAAGACTCAAGGCAGAAACTGCTGCGGAATGCTAAGGAGTTCTTTCTTAAGCACTTCTTATTTCAAAAGTTCTGCAAGCTAATCTTTACAAGAAACTCCCTGTGCCTTTTCAGGAGAGGTGGGACTCAGATGCATTTGAAAGGCCTATCAGGAAGTGGTTGCTTTCAGGGCATTTAAAGGATCTTGCAATTACTTGGAAAAAGGGATAAGAAACAAAAAAAATTTTTTTTTTAATAAAACCGTAGTTCTCAGCAAAATTAAGGAATCAAGGTAATAATTCTGAATTAGGTTAAATTCGGAACAGCCTAAGTTGTAAAAAGATATTGCCATTCTGTAACCAAAGGCAGAAGATTTTTTTTTAAACAAGCAAGCCTCCGAACTCATTTAGCATGTGAAAAAGCTCCTAGGAACTCTTTTGTTTGAGGTCCAGCCAGGTAAAGGCAGGCTTTACCTGGGCGATTGCAAATACAGTAAAGTAAGATTTGGGAATTTGAATTTTAGTTTAGGTTGGGTAGGCAAAATTATAAAGGAATGTCTGCTTATATTTTTTGATAAAGGAAGTTAAAAAGGAGAATTAAATATCTTTCTCTGACTTTTGTTATATGCCACAAAATATCAGGACTAGAAATGTTTTATCTGTAGAGAAATTTTGGTATGAATCACAAGGTAGTTAAAGTGCACGCAGAAAACTTTTAAGGTTTGGGCTTAGATCTGAAGCAGCTTGAAATGTTTTTCTCTCTACCGGCCACGTGGCTCCAGCCACGTGGAAGATAGCATCAGAGCAACTGAGATTGCAAGTTGTATCACTAAGGCTGTAATTGGCTAGAAGAAAAAATTTAATACTAAGATATAATAAGCATGAATTGGAATATGATTTAAAGGAATTTCTAAGGCTTTCTAATTTTAACTATGGAGGAATTATTAACACTTTTCTAAGCAGGACATAAAGCAACAGGATGAATCTTGAGCAGAGCTTATTCAAACAACCTGTATGCAGTTCAGAAACTTTTTACTGGGCATATTACTATACCTGTATCCAGAAAGCAAATGATTTATAACTAGAATAGCTTTTACTATGGAAAATTAAGACACATGCTCAGCAGAGTAAAAGCATGGTTAGAAGGATTTAATCTGTTTACCAGTGGTTAATTATTAAGGTTATCAGGAACTCTGTTACTCAGTACAGTAATTTATTAAGGATTTGAAAGAGGCAATACTATCATGTATTGAAATTGCAGATATTGAAGCTGATCATGATATTGAAAAGAGACCTATGATAATAATGCATATTAAAAGGTTACTGGCATAATTTGATTTATTTCTGCAGGGAAGATTTGCAGAATTAGCAGATGAAAGTAATGATTTTAGTCACAGTATTAAGATCTTTTCAGTTATGAAGCTAAGGGCAGTAGTTCAGAAATAACAACTTCTGTGCAATTGTTTGATAATTCTGTGCATATTTTTACCGCATAAGACAATGCTATAATTTTAATAACTGCACAAGGTGGAAATTTTTCAAAAAGCAAAAATTGTGTGCAGGCAGACAAAGACCTAAGATCCCAGCACACATGGGTCAATTCATAAGTAATTTATAGAATGATATTTTTATGATTATGGATTTGAAAAAGCAAATATTTAAGCATCTATACATGCTGTTTTGAACACACAGCTGCTGGCATTCTCTGCTCTAGCAGAGGGCCAGATCTATGGTACATCTATATCCTGAACAAGCAGGTGATATCGCTTATCAATGCAAACTGCTGGGGATTAATTTCACCCCTGATAGACATCCACTGTATATTCTGGAGCAAAAGGTATATTTCAGTATGCTCCTGGCACAAAGGTTGAACTGTGAAAAGTGATGGGAGATACTTACTCTCCTGGTTTATGGGTGCAAGCTCAAATGAAGAAGTGAGCAAAGTGATTGCAGATTTTATAAATATCTGTGCACTACTGTCTATTCCAAACAGCTTGGAATAGCAGGGCTTTTAACAGCAATGCAAAGGCTAAATTGCATAGCTCATGGCTTACATGCAAGCTATGGTACAAAGAGCTCAAAGGAATTCATGAGCCCCAAGGTTCAAGAACTGAAGGTATATATGTTCTGTCACTTTCTAACTTTCTAAGACCCAATGAGGCTTTCATTTGGGGTCGAGGTTTTCTGTTTACTTTCTCAGATACATGGAGTCCATGGAAGATGATCAAGGGCATCTGGTGGCAAGAAAATCTGCCCGGAAGAAGGACAGAAGGCAGAGGTGTCTGGCACAGGACACCAGAAAAGCAGCACATGGACTGTAAAGACTGCCCTATAGGCAGGTTTAACACACTACGCACACACATGCAATTGTATGAGAAACAATGTACATGCAGAAGAGTATCATTAAGTCACTAACAGATATTCTGTTCTAGGAATATATGGGTATTTGGTAAAAGATCTAACTATTACATGCCTGACAATTTTGAATGGTACTGGTACAATGTGTAACTTGAAATCATTTTATTGGAATTGTTCCATGTTAGCCAAATTTGATCAAATATCAAAAGGGTATAGTTGGGAATATTATGACAGTATAAGGAATGCTGTCCACTTGCAGCACAAAAGGGTATTGCTATCCAAAATGTAATGATGATTATGATCTTAAAGGGTACATTATATTTGCGAACAATATGTTTTTGCTAGAATCAGACTTATTTAGAAGTCAATTTTGTTAAGCTGTGACTGTTCCACTTTCATAAAGAAAGAGGTGGATATGGTATCACTAATCATCTATCTTTTCTACACCCCAGAAAGAATATTAGTTAAAGCTTTGTAATAATCAATATTGAATTTAATGATAAAGATCACATTGTGTGAGATACCTGAATTGGGTTAAATATCATCACGATATTAAGACTGTAAGGGACCCAAGGGGATGATAATGTTGGGTCGAGGTCTTGTTTATATGTTCACAGATAATGAAAACATCTGGTCTTCCACATCATGCTTCATGCCAGCTGATACAGACCAGGAAGAGAAGCAGACGGAAGGTGATGGCATCAGCTATCTACATGCCAGCCACAATCCAGACTCGCTGGAAGGACACTTCTTTGGTGACTAATATCACTCTAGAACAATGACACTACACTATTAGAGACATTGGCTATTAGGCCACTGACGGACACTTGTCATGCTGACATCCATTGAGATGGGGTACCCAGAGCAACATCAAGTATGCTAACTCAGAAGGACTAAATCACACTTGTGTCTGTACAAGACACCAGATACATCCCACATTCCAAAGACTTTGCGATGGGATTGAGATGAAATAGCTACAAATTGTCTAGCTACTAATGTATACCTTGTATTTTGTATATGATACTGTCAAAAGAAATGTATATTGTATGCATTGTAAATCCACCACTTGTATTGTAAGAAATGCTGTTATCAACAAGGGTATAGACCTTGGTATGACTCTCCAAAGAGCAGGAGATAGAAAACTCTCATCCATAGCATAGATCTGATATTTCTGACATCAAAAATGAGGTGCTAAGCAGAAAATGCTGCACAGACAGGTTTAATGGACAGATGATCCTGATGTTACTCTCAAGAAAGGATGAGAGATCAGGGAAAACACACTAGGAAATCTTTAATCAGGAACCTGAGTTATTGTAAGAGATCATTGACATCCAGGCAAAGATTATGTTCCTGACATTACATTAAGGGCTGACTTTTTGTGGGTAATATTTTGATAGGAAAAATGTCTTGCTCTCCTCCAACAGTCCCAGAATTCAGACGGCCGCTGGATTCGGGATCTATTGGCTTCCCTTTCATATACTGGAAGACGTTCTGGTATATGGAAGTAAGACCTCATGAAAAACTGAGGACTCTAGGTTTGACAATTTCTGTGGACGCGCAGTCATTGTCTCTCCTAGGTGGAAAAAATTATTATTGCACAAAAACATGGAGCAAAGGCAAAGTATAATCTAAGTTTTACTGTTTTGGAGTATGGATTAAAAACATGACACAATAGGCACAGATAAGCTTGTAGAAAAAGCACATTGAATATTATTCACTGACGATTAGGAATGAAAAAGCTATGTTCAATGCTGTAGGTACAAGAAACTGTAGAAATTGTTTCTACATGGGAAACAACTTAAGCTTCTATTTACCCAAACATTGGTTTGGTGGAAAGAATCTTGCAAATATTGGTAATGGTATAGGCTTGGTTATTATATTGATGGATTTATTTATACAAGCAGAGATTTAAAAATAAGGAAGACATTAGGAATATGCAGTCAGAACTTGAAATATTACTTCATTATCACCATCATGGTTATTTAAGCTACAATTGAGAATGTAAAATGGATGGGAATATTGGTATTTGTTAAAAATTGCACTGTGATTGATGTATTGATGTTTTTGCAAAGCCTGTAATGGTGCAAAATTATGTTCATATACAAGGCGAATTTTGATCTATTTAGATCAGGACTTAGAAATCATTGGGAATGTAAGTCCTGATATTTTACATTGGCTCAGTTTCAAAGATTCCACATAGACAGTGAGCCAAGAGAATCTTGTATTAATTTTGGGATCAGGTTCCCAGGATCAATTTTCTAAGATCATTTGACATGTGATAACATGATCCTCCAGAAATGTTTAGAGAGGACGTTTTTCTTTGAAGGGATCTCTCCCAACACACAAACAAAAAGAAAAGGGAGAGGAATCTTATAGAGATCAGTATTTATATTTTTAGAGGAAACTTTTTAAAGTCACTCTTGATTGATCAACCTTGATTTTTTTCTTTTACACTATTAAGGCCAGAACTTTGAGTACAAAGAAAGTACTGTTAATGCTCTGATCCAGAATTATGAAGGTGCAAAGATTTCTAGAATTACAGTCACCTAACAGTCGGTGAACATGAGAACATGACAGCAATTGTTAATTTTCAGATGACCATACTGGAGAGTGATGTCTGATTGCATGTAAGGGGAATCATAATGAATCTTTCATTATGGACCAGACAGCCTCAGCCACGGTTACATTTTCCATGTGAAATGGATGTTTGAGGTTGGGAAATGCAGAGACATGGCGTACTGACACCCTCAGTCGCTGGATGTCCTGGCATCGAGCTACCAACCAGTCTCTTAATGTGGCAGGCATCTGGCAGTGAGCACAGAAAGATCCCCAAGATGCAGTATCAGGACAAGAGAAAAGAAGGACTTATCCTTCATCTCCAGGGATAGTATTTTGCTAACTGTTGAAAAGGCTGACAACTTCTGATAGTCCAGACTGTGAATGGTGGCATGTTTGGTTGTTGCACCTGTCATGTGAGCCATAGAGTTCTACCTCATTAGACCAGGATCAGTAGCGTGGAAATTATTTTCTTAACATTTTTATATCTACTAAGACTGTTGCATTGATCTTGAAATGCAGACAGACAGATAGAAAGATCAGTTTGGGAATTTTTAAGATTGATCACTGAATCAGTTTATGCTGATGTTCATTCTTGATTGGGATATCTAAGTTATACAATCAGGATAGATTTTTCATCTCTGTATCAGAATATGATTATGCACCAGAGTGTTTGTATTTGTTAATGCTGTAATGATGCTACATTTTGATATTACACTATTCATTTGTGTGTAAAACAAAAAGGGGGAGATGTAGCAGTCCACTCCTAACTAGGGGCAAGGGGAAAACAGTATGTGCAGATTGCTCAGTCTTGGGCATGCTCAGTAGTGCTCATGGCCGGGAAGGCCTCTGACCCTTGACCCCAGCTTCTCCCAGGTTAGGCGGGAAAACAGGTTTCTTTGTTCTCACCTGTTTAAGAGAAACCACACCTATGCCTTGTCATTAACCAATGAGAATCATCCCTATGTACTGTGTATATTTGCATATCAAAAACTATATCTAGCCCAGCAGGCTCCGCCTTCCCTCTCTCTGCTCTCTGCCCTCTGCCCTCTGCCCTCTGCTCTCTGCTCTCTGCGCTCCTTCTCTTTCAGGCTACCTGATGGCTGTCCTTGCAGGAGCTTGGCCTCTGGCCAAGCTCCATCTTTAATCTTTCTCTATTCACCTCTCTGACCTGCGTGGAATGGATCTCAGGACTGGAATAGCCTACTGAATTGGTCCTTTGATCAGAGCTTAGCTGTGGCTCATTGATAATTAATAAAGACTCATCCTGAACACCTCATATCTCTACTAGGACTCCGTCACTTCCCTCGTGGTATCAAAACTTCTATCCTGTCTCTATCTTCCTACCTTGTGGCTTCTCTCACCTCAGAGAGAGCTACACTTCATGACCCCATTTGGGGATTATTTGGCAAAGACACTGGAGTGAATTGCCACTTCCTTGTCCCACATAAGACAGATGAGGAAACTGAGGCTAGCAGGGTTAAGTGACTTGCCTAGGGTCACACAGATAGTAAGTTTTTGAGGCTGGATTTTAAGTCATGTCTTTCTGACTCCAGGGCCAGCAGTGATCTATCTACTCCACTACCTAGCTATGCAAAATTATTTGATTCTCATGACAGCTGTTCAAAGTAGCTAGACCAAGTATAATAAATATTTAAAGATAGTATTTATATGGCATATTAAGAATTACAGAGCTCTTGACAGATATGATCCCATTTAATCACCCTGTAGATTCTGAGTTCCTCTAGGGTTAGGTTCTTCCTTTGACCCTCTTTATATCCCCAGCCATTAAGTAGAGTTCATTAATTACTATAGGTACTTAATGCATTTTTATTGATTCATTGATTAATCTTTACAACAATCTTTGAGGAAGATACTATAATTTTCTACATTTTATTGAAAAGAAAACTGAAGCTGAGAAAAATTGAGTCCAGAGTCACAAACCTAATGATGTTCTTAGGCAGGGTTTGAAAACGTGTTTACTTGTTTAGTCTGACTCTTTGTGACCCCATTTGGGATTTTCTTTTATTTTCTTTTTTAAATTTTTATTTGATATGTTTTTCCATGGGGTTTTCTTGACAGTGATGCTGGGGTCATTTACCATTTCCTTCTCCAGTTCATTTTACACATGAGGAAAGTGAGGTAAACAGCATTAAATGACTTGCCTAAGGTAACACAGTTAGTAAATGTCTAAGGATAGATTTGAACTCATGAACATGAGTCTTCCTGATTCTAAGCCTAGCACTCCATCCACTATGTTACCTAGCTGCCAGTATTTGAGGAATTAAATGTTCCTGATTCCAAACCTAGCACTCTAGCCATTCACATTATTTCCTCTTTTACAAAATTACTTTTAATTCCTCTTTTACAAATTAAATTAAATTTGACAAATTAAATGAATTGTCCAATGGGTAGCAAAACTAAAACTAGAACCTTGATCTTCTACTTAAAAATTCAGTACTCCTTCCATTCCATCAACCACACACAAACTAAGAAACTAAGCTTAAGGAAAACTTGGTGTGTGTGGGTATCTCCATCTAGCTGGTATCATATCTTATTTCCTCATCTTGCTAAGGAATTGGTTCTTCAATAGCAAGTACCTCTTTATACCTTCCACAATTCCCTGCACTCAGTAGGTGTGCCATAAATGTTAGATGATTATTTTTTCCACTAGCTACAAAACTTGTTTCCCCAACCTATTTTTAAAGACTGTAACCAAAGTTCAATTTTGTAAACCATTTGTTCAATAACAACATCATTAAGTAGCTGATGAAACCCTATGGCAAGGACTAGGATACATAAAAGATAATTAGGGCACAGACATAAATTTATTTCCTGCTTCTGGCTGTCCCTGATGGATGCCTCTCCATCTTCTATCTCTAAGCTTTTTCTCAGGAAGTTGCTGATGCCTGGAATTGACTATCTCCTCACTTGTGTCTCTTTAGAATCCCTAGAGGCTTTGAAGTCATCAACAAGTATTAAATGCCTACTGTGTTCTGGGCAAAAATCAGGAATTGCCTCTTGTCTTGTGTCATTTTTCAGTAGTGACTGACTCTTTGTGACCCCATTTGGGATTTTCTTGACAAAGATATGGAAGTGGTCGGCCATTTCCTTCTCCAGCTCATTTTATAGATGAGGAAACTAAGGCAAACAGGGTTAAATGACCTGCCCAGGGTCACACAACTGAGAAGTGTCTGAGACCAGATTTGAACTCAGAGAGATGTCTTCACTTTCTTGCAGTTCCTTTATATCACATTGTATAGACATTGTAATTACTTATCTATGTACATGCTAAACCCCCCCCCCCAAATGATGTAAGCCCTTTGCGGGCAAAGAATGTCTTTTGTATTGGTACTGCCAACATCTTGCATGCAATAGCCACTTACTACTCTTTGAATCGATTCCTTAGTTCTTATTCCTGTAAAAATAGCTATCAGTTCTTATTTAACATTTCACAATTGTGAAGCAGCATCCATTTAAAACAATTTTTAAAGATTTCTCATTAAAGATTAAGCTTTGTTCATGCTTCTCCATTTGTTTGATACAAAAAGTATTACAGAGTAAAATCCAAAATATCAATAAACATGAACATAGGATCCACTGAATTGATTCTGCACTGCTCAGAGCTGCAGCTTTCATCAGGCACAATGTCTCTGTCATCATCCACCAGAATCGACTCATTGCCCACCACATGTCAGGAGCTGTGTTGGTGCATGTCATCACTGTATGACATCTCTAAATTTAAGAAGGTACTGAAAAATAAGGACCCTGAAGAGTGGGAGGGAAGATCTTTACCACATAGTTGCAAGTAAATACTGTGCAACATTGAGTTTCATGAGACTTAAAAGTAGAAAGGACCTTGGCAACCTAGTCTAAATTCTTCATTTTGCCAGACAAGAAAATTAAGGCCAAAACAGTTTTAATGCACATATTTCCATATTTTAGAATCCTTTGCTTCCTTCAAAGCCCATGTAAAATGTCACCTCCTACACGACTCTTTTCCTGATCCCTATAGCTGCTGGTAGACATCCCTCCCACCTCCAAATCACTTTACATTTATTTTATATGTTCTAAGATATGTATATGTTGTCTCCCCAAAAGATTATAATTTCCTTGAGGGCAGGGATTTTTTGTTTCATTGGTTGTACTGTCTTTGTAGCTCCATACCTAACATGTGGGTAGTGGGTGCTTAATAAAATGCTTATGGGTAAACCAAATATTTCAATCAATCTGTGATGCCACTGATCTTTATACTCTCTTCACTTGTTTTGACTGTAGCCCAACTATGCCTTCTCATCTCACACAACTCTTTTCCATATTGTCCCATGAGTCTTCCACATAACAACTACCAGTGATGTTCTGGGGCCAGCTCATATTGAGTTACAGGAGCCAATTGTTAAATTCCATGTGAGCATCTACAGCTTAAAAATCAGCAAAATTATGTCAGCATTTAATTTGTCTTGCTGGTAGCTTTAGAAAACTATGATAAAAATATTAATAATCTAAATTAAATTTAAAAGTATGGTGTACATATATGTGCATGAGCACACACACACACACACACACATATATATATATATATATATTTTTTTTTTTTTAAAGAACTGGTTGCTAAACACAAATTAGTATAACCTTGACCCTTCAGTGATTTCAGAGTTGGAGGAAAGAGGTGACTGTCTAAGCATCCTCTGGTTCTCATGCTGCCTGATTTTCAGGTTTTCCTTCTTTTAAATTAACACCTTGAAATACTTTTAATTTTAAATGAAAATAATTATAAGACTCAGAAGGTTCTAAAGTCTATAGAACATTCTTTTAACTTCAACTAAATCCTTAGCAACTTAGCTTTTGCCTTTATATGACTGTTGAGCATGTACAAACCACAGTCCATTCAAGGAAGTTTATGTTGTTAGCAACATTACTCTTCATTTGTTCCTCTAACCTAATGTACTTATGTTTTCTAATACTAGGTTAACAAGTTTTTCATACAAATAAAAAAAAAGTCTTATAGGCAGAAAGGATCTAGTGTTCTGAAGACATTTTTTCAGAGCTGTCCCTGAAATAATTTATTTACCTAATCATTCCCCCTCTGAAAGCATGATGTGAGTATTCCAGTTTCCTGAGTTATGTCTTAGAAATTTGTTATTAATGTTTCAGAGTGTAACAGGACAAACTGTCCAGGAAGGGAGATTGGAACAGCTTTTTCATGGTCTCCTAAAACTGATTGATTTACACATTTTATCTGGCTGACATTTTCATTAAGGGTTCCCTCTACTCAGTAAGGAGAAAACTACTGTCATGATCTCTTCTACTGTCAAAATAGCTTAGTTTGGGGTATTAGGAGTGACCCAACTAGCCCATACTGCTGCCATCATTGTTAAACATATTTATACCTGGCTTTTCTTGCTGCCCCTGTTTCCCTCCAAATCACCCAACTGATCAACATGGAGGAAAGAGGACTGATAAAAAGTCAATCAACTCAGAAGCATCTACTAAAAACCAACTTTTTACATGTACTAGAGACCATAAAGTTTATAGATCCTTGAATGAGAAACAGCCCAGAATTACAAATCAATACTAGAATCTGGCTCCATATATTCCTTCGGTACTATCCTTCTATTTTGAAGGTTATGAGCTCCTGTGACAAATCCTAGCACCTCATCATCTCCAGAGGTGGATTCAGGTTTAATTGATAGAGGGAAGATCTATGATCTACATGTACTTTTTGACATCCTAACAAAGGTGGAAGAGATGCCAAAAAAATCAATGTGCTGGGGAGCTGTCAGCCAGAGATGAAAGAGATAGGATAGTCCATGCCAAAAAGTATCTACCCACACACAAAGTAACTGGTAATTGGGAAGAAGAGGAATTCCCACCCCCCTACATTCCCAAACAGACTGTACAGAGGCGGGCAGCCCCTGCCAATAATGAAACCTCTTTCAGGAGCAGAACCAGCACAGGGAGAAAAGAAAACTCCCCACTCCTACCATGTCCCACCCTTCCCTGAATATTTACAGGACTTCATTCCACTACCCAACAAAGCCTAGTAGGAAGAGTAAGTACTCCCTTCTGCAGAAGAGAATGGGAACTTCATTTGGATGTTTGTGACTCAAAGCAAGGCTTCATTCATATTCATCTTCTGTTTGAGAACAATTGGATGGTTTCCTCAGAGCAGTTATAGGGTTTAACTTGGAGAGAGGGACTTAGCAGCCTTTTAAAAAGATCAGTAAACAACCAAGGTTTTTGAAAGTTGGTACAATATGAGGGTTTCCCAATATCTGTCAGGAAATGGACATATATTGCATTAGCAACTAATTTAAATGAAAGTGGTTTGTTTTTTTAAATACTCCTCTCTAAAGAAAACCAGGGTTGTGAGATATTGCTATTTTACAACCGGAGCAAAACTCAATACAAGGATAAATATTGAAAATGGACAAAACTTACTCACAATTACAATAAACTATTCTACAATACTCAATATTTTAATAATATGCTCAGCATTTGAATAATGAGGAGAAAACAGTCTCCCTCAGGAGTAAGCATGAGATCCCAAAGGATCAAATGAGTTTTGAGGAGCCTTATCGATCAATAAGGTTTTATTAAACATTTACTATGTGCCAGTCACTGTTTTAAGCACTGGGGATATAAAAGACAGTTGTTGCCCTCAAGGAGCTTACAATCTAATAGGGAAGGCAATATATAAATATATATAAAGCAAGCTATATCTAGAAGAAATAGAAAATAATTAACAGAGAGGAGGTACTAGAATTTAGAGGGGTAAGAGAATGCTTCCTCTATAAGGGGAGCTTTTAGTTGGAACTTAAAGGAAGCCAGTGGTCAGAAGGAGGATGCTGGAGCATTTCAGGAATGAGGGTCAGTCAGAGAAAATAGAGACAGAATTTTTCATTCATAAAACTCTCTGATAACCAGTGACACTGGATTGAAGAGCACTGTTGGGGAATAAGGTATAAGACTGAAAGGTAGGAAGAAGCTAGGTTATAAAGGGCTTTGAATGTCAAATACAGCAATTTTTATTTTGTACTGGAGGCAGTCAGAAGTCATTGGAGTTTATTAAGTAGCAGGATGACATAGTCATCACTTAGGAAAATCATTTTAATGGCTGAATAGAGGAGGAATTGGAAAGGGAGAGAGACTCATGGCAATCTGACCCACCAGCAAGCTATTGCAATAATTCAGTCAAGTGATAAGGTACTGTCCTAGAGTGGTCACACTATTGCTGGGGGGGGGGCCCTCTGGCCAATTGGACATGGGGACTGAGAGACAGTGAAGAGTCTAGGACTCCTAGGTTGTAAGCCTGAAGAACTGTTTTCAAAAGCAATTATACAGAAACATTTCAAAACCTATCACATGGACCAATGGGAACAAAATAGCTTCTCTAGAGAAATCAAGTTTAAAATAAGAGTAATGATTTTCTAAGTGTTTAAGTGAAATATTTTATCATTTAGAAAACTATAAACAGAGTTTCTCAGCTCTTTGTGACAAAAGGGGAAAAGATACTTTCTCTTTCTAAGAAAAGTAATTATTTTGTCTAACAAACTAGTATAGATATAATTATGTATGTCAAATATAGAGTTATCTATGGATATGTGTATATGTGATATATATGTTTATAAGATGTGACTATAGATATATATTTGAAATATATCTTTTTAAAACCTAAAGGATGCACCAGAGTAACAACAGCAACAATAATTGCTAACCTTGTGTAATACTTTATGTTTAATAGCCTCCTGGGAGGCAGTTCATTTCTGTATTTTACAATTGAAGAATTTTAGTTACAAAAAGCTGAAAGGACTTACCTAACTTTAAATGCCAATAAATATTAGGGCCAAGTCTTAAATCCCTTTTAGAGTTAGGACATTGTTAGGGTCTTACAGCTATTTCATGCCTCATATTTTAACTTGTTAGGACCGATCTTACCTATCTTTGCTTGACCCTCATTCTAACTGGTGAATACAGCTTCTGTACTCTATCTCCTAGTTCTAAACCAAATTCCAAGTACTGGTCTAGGTCTACGGATTCTGAATCCGGCAGCTGCTCAGTATTGTTAATTCAATTCAGTTTAATATTTATTAAAGAGCATATGTGAAGCACCAGGAGTACAAAGGAGAATGAAAATAGAGGTATTGCCCTTAAAATGTGTTACCCAATAGGAAAAATAAGACATATACAAATAACTATGATAAATGAGTTGGGGGAGATTGAAGGAGGAAGAAATTACTTTTAGCTTTGGAGGTGTGGATATCCAGGGAAAGCATCCACAACAGAGGCAGTGTAGTGCCTGAGCTGGATCTTGAAAGGAGAGATTTTAACAGATGAATCTGGGGTGTGAGACGAGTCCATTTCAGACCCAAGGAAAGAATGGATGAAGATATGGAGATGAGAGATGGCAGGGAAGAGTGGCTGTTAAGTATTCCAGTCTGACTCCTTAAGATGGAGGGAATAATATATGCCAACTGAATTGTGGAAGGCCTTGAATGTCAGGATAAGGAATATGCACTTTGTTCACTAGTATTGATGCTGGGTGTTATATTTAAAGAATATTAGTGAAATAATTAATTTAGAAATATCTCCATGTCCTTGAATAAAACACATTTCCCCAAATTCAGAAAATTGGGTAAGGCTCTCCAGGAGACTCACACACCAGGTATCTGGGAAGCAGTAGAATCAAATGAGCCCCTGAAATCTGAACTGTAGGTTCCTCAGTCCCTTTTCTTCTGGACTCATTCAGACTGGTATGGAATAACTGAGCAGTGACATGACTATTTTAAACCAAGCTGAGAATACTGCTTTTACAACTCAGTGAGCCATGTAAAACCCACTGATGGTGCCGAAATCTGGCCTGTGTTCCCTGTGCCGAAAATAACTGGATAATGTTCTCTTAAATTCTAAACAGCTGTAATAGCCCTCACCCCTCCCACCAGAATCTTCTGAATTTTTGCAGGGAAACATAAGGATCTATGTGTGCTCTATATTACTTACAATTTTATTTTTTAACTAATTGACAAAACTTTGTTTTCTTATTATGGGAAAACAGAACTCAAGTTTAGAGAGCAGTTTAGTTTAATAAAATTATTAGTTTAATAAAAGGCTTAAAGGTAAACAGACAAATAATTAATATTTCTCTCATTTTCTTCATTATTAAAATGATACAGTTGATGGCAATATCAACAGATATGATTTTTTCTAATATATGATTTTAATTTTCTAATTCATTTTCTAATAATCTTTCATAGCCCAGGAGGGGCAATCTGCCCTTAAAGATTCTCTATGTGGCAAGTCTGTTTGTATTTGTGTTCTTCTAACTTGTGAGCTGCACATTGAAGGTTACACCAAATATAGCTTTCTGTTGTTCCTACCTACTGATTGTTAATTGTTGTTCAGTCATTTTTTCAGTTGTGTCCTTCTCTTCTTTTTTTTAAACCCTTATCCTCTGTCTAAGAATCAATAACAAATATTACTTCCAAGGTAGAGGACTGGTAAGGGCTGGGCAATTAAGATTAAATTAAAATTAAATTAAGTGATTTACCCAAAGTCACACAGCTAGGGACGGTCTGAGGCCAGATTTGAATCCCAGACCTCCAGTCTCCAGGCATCTAGCTCCCCTCATTTACTTCTTTCTTGACCCCATTTGGGGTTTTCTTGGCAAAGATATTGGAGTAGTTTACCTTTTCCTTCTCCAGCTCATTTTAGAGATAAAGATACTGAGGCAAATAGGATTAAGTGACTTGTCCAGGGTCATACAACTACCTACTAAGTGTCTGAGAACATATTTGAATTCAGAAGAGGGATCTTCCAGATTCTAAGCCTAGTACTCTCTCAACAGTGTTACCTAGTTGTCCCTGATCATTAAGTATGTGCCTTATAATCAGTGGAAAGATGGTTTGTTACAGCAGAAAGAACACTGGACTTAGACTCAGGAGAACTGCTTTCTATTCTGGTTCTGCCACTTATTAACTAGGTAACTGGACAAATCACTTAATTTTTCTTAGCATTTGTCTCCTAATCTATGTAATGGGCATGATGATACCTGTACTACCTACATTGAAGGATTATTATGAGGAAAATCACTTTCATGTGTAGTGCTGACTATATAAATGAGATTTATTATTATAAGTAAAGCTTGATAACTTGCCCAAAGCACTAATTGAGGCATATGGAAAAATGTGTTTGCTTAAACTATATTTATTTCAATTGAATAAACATTTATTAAGGCCCACTAAACATTGGCAATTTGCCCTCCAACAGCTAACTTTCTTTTGATATTTACTAGAAGATAATGTACATGATAGAGGAGTGAGGAATAATAGAACGAAGGAAGATTTCAAAGTCAGGAAGACCTGAGTTCAAATATGATCTGTGCCACATACTAGTTATATAATCAGGAACTCAATTGCCCCAAACCTGAAGTAACTACTTAAGAATAGCTGAACTACATTATTGAAGGAAATATATACTTTTGCACAATAATGAAATCAAATGTTCTGACTTGCCCCCCAAAGTATATCACATTTTAGATATTTAGTAAATATATAATACAATATTTAGTGATATATTCTCATTATTATTTTAAAATAACTATATATTTTGACTTAATAACATTTTATTTAATGATATTTTTTTCAGTGATGGAGAAAATAAATCAAGTAATACTCTAAAGGGCTTCCCTATGTTTTGATTTTTTCCCCCTCATGAGCAATAATTGAAAATCAAATCTTTTTTTGTTATGTACATTTTCTCACTAATTTGTCCAGGGTTGCAAGCCTTTTTGAAATTGATTTTATCATTTAAGTAAAAAAATATATTCATGCTTTAAGCTCCTATCCCTTTTTTCAAATAAAAGAAATAGGGTACAGAAAAAAAGGTATTCCCTTAAAATGTTGAAATGTTTTTACTCAGAAAATACCTATATGGTTAACTATGAATTAGGGCATTAGTAAAACGGGAATGAATCACATTATATTAAAACAGGAAACAGTCATTATAGGACTACCTTCTCATTGTACTAGTTATTATTCCAATCAGAGTGAACAGAGATGTGTGAACATGTTCCCCCAAATCCTGCAAGTTCTAGAAAATCACCCATCAACTGTACCTACATGACCATTTTTTTTTTTGTCAAATATTAAGCATGAGCTCTTAGGAAGAGGTCTTGGGAAAGTCACCTAGTTTGTACCCCTATAGCTACATAAACCAAGACAAGGAATCCTTAGCAGAAAGGATGATAGCATTAAAGACCCAGTAGAGCCTTCTATCTATAATCAGACTTGCTCTGAGCCCTAGAAGCTCCTCCCCAAGCATTCTCAGTCCCTTTGTTTCTTACTGTTTCCTGGGGACAACAGAGCTTAAGACTTTCCACCTCAGATATCAAATCCCCTTAAGGTTTAGCATCCTCATAACCCACAAAAATCTTAGGATCCACTTCTAAGGACCAACAGTATACCCAGCATACTTTGTCCCTGTTCTTAAGAAGTATTCCAGAAACCTTCCACAATCCCACCCCCCAGCTGCATTCATTCATACTTTTGTTCATGCATGTTCTCACTCAAACCCAGAAGCTACACTTACACTCTCATTTTTTTTCTCTTCTTCTCAACAACTACCCTGCTAAGAAAGATTATCTTCTCAGTGTCTGCTGCTGTCCGAGACTGACAAGCACATTCAAAGAGAAACAGTAACCCAGGGTCCACAAGTCACGTGACATACACCTAGAATCACCAGCAGGTCCCACCCACTCAAGGGGTGACAGCTCACCACACCCAATCCAACCCCAGATAATCAGTATCTGAAATGTGGCCTGAAGCTATTCTTAGAGACTAGTGGTAATCATTCACACTACAGACAACTGTGAACCTGCCTTCCACTGGGGCCACAGCTGCTGGTCCTCAAGATGAGCAAAAGGAGGCTTCTTTTTCTGAAAAATTTCCTTTGACATTCTGGATCTCTGCTTTGCCCCTATCACTTTTTATGTTAACCTGGGTATATGATATATCTCCTCAATTAGAATTTAAACTCCTTGAGCACTAGCACCTTGAAAGTTTTACTTAATTTTCAATTCCATGTGACTAGAATAGTGTCTGTTTCATAATTAGATACTTAATCAAATATTGAATTTAACGGAAATTTGGTCCAAGTTTAACAATTCAATAAGGCCATATTCTGTGTCTCTAATCCTCTCTATAACTAATTGGCCCAGGGCATTAACATAGTAAATTTTTCATTCTTTCTGGGAAGGTAACCTAGAGGTAATCTTTCCCTCTGAAATAAAAGTCCTATACTTCATGTTGCTTTCAGTTACATACTTCTGTATGCATCATCCCTCTCCAAATAATTAGATAAACTGCCTTATCCTTCTCCACTAGGCTGAAGGGAAAAAAGCTTCTTTGAAAGCGTGATCCAACCATATCCCTCATAGAAATGTGTGGAGAGGAAGTTGTTAAAAGGAAGACAATGCTTTGGAACCCTTTGGAGATTTGAATAACTTTGCTTCATAGGGCCAATAAGAACTAACTAATGTCATGAATACACTTACAAGACTGCTGTCATAAATACCATCACCCCTTTTTAAGGCTAATGAAAGGAAGAAACTTCTTCCCTTCCTTTCCTAAAACATTCTAATATAAACTCAAGTTCTTCCTAACATCTCATTTAATCATTATATCCTGAATTAACTCACAGGATATTCCTCCTTAAAGGCTTCCTTCCATCCCTAGTTAGTGTAAGAAAGTTCAATTTGATACTTTAATTACAGAGAAGTCCCATTCTTCCTCCTACCTTCAATGGGATGGAAGAATTGTTGATGAATTGGCTAAGCATCTGCGTTCTGAAAGAATTTATGCTTGGAAACCAACTTAGTTGGACCAGAGCAAATCTACAAATAGCTTTTGGCTTTCAAATAACAGTGAAAAACAAATAATTAGAATAGAAGCAATTAATGAAAGTAAAATTATTCTGATTGGAAAATTTTTGTTTTCGCTTCCTATCCCCTCTTTATCAAATTCAGATCTGTTGAGAGTAAGTCGGTAAATAGCTCAGCATTTTTTTCTTGGTTATTTCTATTTTGTTTTAAATAAATTGTCCATTGCTAATCACCTTAGGTGTTCTGTTGTATTCTGTTAAAATTTATAATTCCTCTTGTATACAAGAGTTGGGGAGGGTCTAATTGTTTTGTTTTTTGGGGAATACTATTATGAAAACAACGAACAGCTTTCCTGAATATATAATAAGTGCACTTTTCTTTGAGTTTCTTTGAGTTCCCAAAGGGCAATGAAGAGATTCATGGGGGAAGTAAATAAATAAACTGAAGCATTTTGCAAATGTAGAACTATGCAGGAGAAACAATGTAAAAGATATTATCAAAGACAAACATGAATGGAAAACAACCTAGGGTAGTCATGTAGAGAAGGCAACAGAGAACCATAATGATATCACTAGCCTCCCCAGATCCTAAACACAGACACTGGAAAAGGCCAAAACCAATTAGTCACCCCCAAAGAGTTAGACTAGCAACAAGGACTAAAGCATTTTTCCTCTGTATGGGGACTTTGAATTTCAATTAGCATCAGTTCCCCAGGAGCATTATCCTTTCTACCAGGGTGTACAGGGTGTTCATGTAAGATTAGTACCTCTAGGAGGAGGATTTGCCAAGTCCTTTCAAGGACTGCTTTCCTTCTTTGGTATCCACATGCCAAGCTGAAATCATGGGTAGTGGCCATACTCCTGGCTTGGCAGATGGGCTCAGCCAGGCTCTAAATCCATTGGTGAGTTAGGGGTGTGCCTACCACAGGCAGATGAAGACTTCCCCAGGCAGAAGGGATTGATGAGAGAAGAATTTGATCCAAAAGCCATAAATAAGGCTGAAGCAGGTTCTGAGGAACACTTAAAATTTAATTATATATCACGGAAATCAAAGTCATCCAATGCATCCCAAGTCAATATCAGCCATCTTGACTTTTGTCTTGCCACTGAGCTTCAATGACTGGAGAAGAGAGAGTGAGGCCATTGACTTTGTGCAACTCTGCCTCACTTAAATCCAATTTATGAGTAAGTCAACAAATATCACCATTGATACCATAATGCCATTTTGATCCTCTTTGAGCATGAAAGACAACAGCCATCCTACCTACTAGCATGATTTAGTAACGGCCCAGGTTCCTTACTTCCTTCCTCCACTGTTTAATCCTGCTTGGTTCAGAAAAAAAAAACATAAAATCGACCAGACAGTTTGGTTTGGGGTATCCCATTCCATTCAGAATCGCAGCAAGGTGTCCATTCCACTGGGGGATGCAGGAAACCTATCTCGTTTTCATCATCCTTCCTGAGTTCCCTTCATATTGTATGTCCCCTCAATAAACTAGCTTGCTTTCTTGTCTAGCATGCTTCTCAACAGGCAGGTGGAGATCTATATTTGCAGGCAACTGACCCAGGTGTTGATTTTTGTTTAAAACCCTTCTGTTATAAGAGAAAATTCTAAAGGAGGAAGCATGAGAGTCACTGAGAAGGGGTTGCAATGTTGAGGGGTGAGTTTAAGAGAATTTTTAAATTAAAAAAAATTTCATCCACTTTGCAAGCACAAATTAAGGGCAGTCTAGCTAAACTACAGTTCCAAGAGAAAAAAATCTCAGAGTTTTAGTGAGCCACAAATTCAATATATCAGCAGTGCAACACAGTTAACGATGAGGGAGGTGATGGAACCACTCTGGTCTGACCCAGTCAGAACACAAATGAGGCATTTAATTTTTTTTTTAATTTCAAGCATATGGTTTTCTAGCCTCTGATGAAGACCTCCAATGCTAGATAATTCACTGCTTCCTGAGACAACCCATTTCATTTTTGGATAGCTCTGTGAGGAAGTTCTTTCCTTACATCAAGTTTAAACTGGTTCCTTTTTAGCTATTTCTCCCCACTGTTTTTGGTTCTATCCTCTGAAACCAAGCAGAACAAGCTTCATTTTAAAGCAGCACAAGTAGACGTATTAGGAAAAGTGCCCAGAAGAAACATTGGTCATAAGAGCTTCCAGACCTCTCCCTGGCAAATCTCAGGCTCCTTTCACCTGCTTTGGGGAAAGAGATTAAACTGTAGCTTTCAAATTGTGCCATGTCTGTATCATATCTCTGTCTCTAGTAAGTGATCTTGTCCCCAGGATGGGCCTGTCTCTGCCCATACACACTGATTTTCTTCAGCTTCTATTTAAATTCCCCATTTGAATCTTAAATAATTTCAGTTTAGCAAACATTTATTAAGCCCTTCCTACAAAACTCCAGCAAAACCTTGTGCTGGACCCTCTAGGAGATTCAAAAGTAAAGAAGAGTCAGTCTGTACCCTGAAAGTACTCTTGATCTAGTAGAGGGACTCCCAGCTAGTACAAAATAAAATGTAAAAAGTCCATTAAGAGCTGTCACCAAAGAATGCTACATCACTCCTCTTTTGGGAACAGAGATTATATTTACATGATCCTGAATATCAAGATGAAAACCAAATGATGTAATCAATCATGAGGCAACTAGTGGTACAGTTTATACACTATACTGGTGGACCTGGAATCAGAAATATCTGAGTTCAAATTTGACCTTAGACATTTAGTTGCTGGTGACCCTGGGCACATTATATAACCTATATTTGCCTCAGCTTCCTCAACTGTAAAATAGCAAAAATAAGAGTGTCTCCTTCTCAAGGTGGTTGTGACGAACAAATGAGAAAATATGTATAAAGCATTTAGCATAATGCCTGGAATATAAATGTGTATTCCCTTCCCCTTCTCTCATTTGGATTTTTCTAAATGTCAATATGTGGAGTGCTATGAACATGCAACCTCCTTCCTGAAAGAAGGTGATGGACTCAGCAATCAGACCTATACACATTTTTTGGGGGGTATGACCAATATGGGAATTTGTTTTTCTTGACTACCCAGGGGCTTTGTCCTGCCTTCCTTCTTAACAGCACAGAAGTTATGGGAAACAACAGTGAGAAGAAAAGAAAGATTTTTATTCATTGAAAAAATATAATTTATCTTTAAAAAATAGAGACTACATTATGAAATTTCAAGAAAATATCCTCTATTCCTCAGTTTTAGCTATTGTGAATGTCCATTGATTGGGGAATAGCTGAATAAATTGTGTTATATGAAGAAAACAATGAAAATGTTTACCAGAAATATATGAATGATTATGTAAAAAGTGGAAAGATCGAGTGGAGTGCCTCAGAAATGTGTTACTGTCCATGTATCGTTTATTACTTTGTTATTGATGACTTGGATGCTAGTGTTGGTAGTTTGTAAAAATTTTAGATGTCTTGAAGCTTAGGAGCTAGGGAATAGCTTATGTGCTGTGTGATTGAATCAAAATCTAAGAAGATTTCATTCTATTAGAATGATGAGCTGAATATGAAAGAAAAAATGTATCTAGCTGTAAATATAACATTCCACACTTAGATTAGGAAAAAATCAAATTCACAAGGACAAATTGAGGGTGGCTTAGCTAGACAATAGTTCCTAGGGGGAATGATCTAAGCATTTTAGTAGGCTGCAAACCTAAAATAAACCAGCGATGCAGCCCAGCTAATAATGAGGAAGGTGATACTTCTATTCTACTCTGATCAGTTCAGAATTTACTGGGAGTAGATAGTTCTGAACATCATGTTTTAGGAAGGAAATGGTAAAGAAAAATAATATGGGTCAGGATGATGAAAGTTTTGAAGAAGAATAAAAAACTGGGAATGTTTAGTACAGAGGGGAAAAAAAAAGATTTAAGGGAGATACAATAATTACCTTCAAGTACCTATAAAGAACTGGAAGCAATCATGGAAAGTTTATTGAAGCAAACAGGCTTACCTGAATGGGAAAAAACCTTTCAGATACTATTTATAATAATAATAGTCAGCATTCATATAGTATCTACTATGTGTCTGGCACTATGTTAACCACTTCACAAATATTAACTCATTTGAACCTCACAATGACTCTTAGAGGTGGGTATTATTGTTATCCCTATTTTACAGATGAGAAAAATGAAGCTGATGGGTCAAATGATGCTATTATCTCATTTGAGCCTCACAACATTCCTGGCTCTAATCCTAATCCTACTACTTACTACCTCTGTGGTTTTAGGTAAGACATTTTATTTCTCTGAGCCTCAATTTCCTCATCTCTAAAATGGTGGGTAGATAATAATCTTCAGAGTTTTTATAAGGCTCAAACGAGATGATAGATATAAAGCTTAAAGTATTATCTAAATCAAAAGTCATTTTTAGATGGCAACATGATATAATGGAAAGATACTGGACTTGGAATCAGGAGAAAGGGCTGAGTGCTGGCTGAGACATTGACCTGCAGTATGATTGGGGTTGAGTCCCTTTACTTCTCTAAATTTTATATTCTTCTCCTGTAGAATGAGATCACTAGTATATATTCTCATTTTCCTACATATCAGCCATAAAGGCTCTCCTCAACCTGCCCAAAGATCTTCTTATTCCTTTAGTATTCAATCCAACATTATGTTGGGGGCCTTGGGATATAATGCAAAATTTTGACAAGGTCCTGCCCCTATGTCCCTGTGCATTAGTAGACAGTCTCTATGAGTTCCAGTGGCCAAGGGAAACATAGGATCTACCTTATGGTTATGGGAATAATAATAATAATATAATAAGGTATAATAGAGTTTGCCTGTCTGCATCCCCAGAGCTTAGCACAGTGCCTAACACTCTAGTAGATGATCAATAAATGCTTATTAAATTTCTGACCATGTTTCCTATGAACTTACATTTCTCCCAGCAATTAGTTCTGAAGATATAGCTGTTGCTTCTCATCCCAGTACACTCCACACC
Source organism: Monodelphis domestica (assembly GCF_027887165.1). Classification (NCBI taxonomy): domain Eukaryota; kingdom Metazoa; phylum Chordata; class Mammalia; order Didelphimorphia; family Didelphidae; genus Monodelphis; species Monodelphis domestica. The sequence continues at coordinate 403,483,330 of NC_077228.1, read as the reverse complement.
CTATCAAACTCCACACTATACCCAATATGGGACCAGAAGGAGAAGCACATATTGGAAGGTTGGTACTTATTCTATTTCACCTACTCCTCCGTTTGTTTGTTTGTTTGTTTTCCAGAAGGAAAAAATGGCCAAAAAAGGTCATTAGTTAGAAGCCTTATAATGTACTTCTAAAAAAATACAATGCTTTAGAAAAATATGTAAAAGAGCCAAAAAGAGAACATATTTGGAAAATAAATTCTGAATTATGTACAATTTAAAATTGGCTAGATGGGAGAGGGTTCTAAAGTTTGAAGTCATGTCTAAGAAGAGGAATTTCTCCCTGAAGAAAGATTCTCTGAATTGCAACCATATATTCCCTGTTGCCATATATTTACATACATCATTAAATCTAGTAATTAGGCTAGCTATGGAAGCATGGTTATTTTCACAGGGAGTATTTTACCAGAGAGCCTGATCACTGACCTGCCTTTATCTTACCCTAAAAGTATATGAGAAGAAAGTTGGCATTAGTAAGATAAAACATCTGTTTTATTTAATAATGATAATAAAATAACTTGCAATGACAAATCCCAATAATAAATTCTGTTTGGAATTAAAACATACTCTGTTAGAACTCTGGAAGAATAAACAGATTATAAAAAAGATCATAAAAAAGTTAGCATCCGTAGGGCAATCAGTCACCTCAGGCCATGATATTATATATATCCTGTGATCTCTCATTCATTTTGAGGGCAATGTGTCCTAGGCTGAAGCTCTGGCTAGCTTCAGTTCTTCCATGGACCTGGAAGTTAAGTGTTTTTATAATGCCATCTACGTAACTGATAATGAATGTTCTTGGACAGCTCCAAAGAAAACAATGTTTAATAAAGCAGATGTTCTGTTTTCTACATACCACTAAGATTTCCTATATCTATCCAAATGCCTCCACATTTGTCTTTGAGAAGAAAAAAATTCCATATTAGAAACACAAATATCATATTAAGGATATGCTCAGATATAGGGGAAAATCCCTATTTGATTTGCCAAATAGGGATTTTCCCCTATATCTGAGAGAGTTGTCTAGTAGAAATGAGGCTGAAACCAACACCTTATGCCATAATCATTCATACATACATTCAAATGGATGCTGTTTTTGTTGTTCAGTCATTTCATTTGTATTCAATTCTTCATGACCCTGTGGACCTATCTGTAGGGTTTTCCTGGCAAAGTCACTGGAGTATTTGCCATTTCCTTCTCTATTGAAAAAACTGGTATCTAATATAGATAGAGAGAGAGAGAGAGAGAGAGAGAGAGAGAGAGAGAGAGAGAGAGAGAGAGAGAGAGAGAGAGAGAGAGAGAGAGGATTGATTGTTGTGATTGTTGCTCTATGCCAAATCTTATCAGAGAAATTTGATACTAATATTTTTCCATTTGACCACATCCCTTTTTATATTAGAAACATTAATGTTTGTGCAGAAGTTTTTCAGTTTCATGTAATCAGTTTTCCATTTTATCTTGTACAATTATCTCTCTCTTTGCATACACACACACACACCCATATACACACTAAAACCCATCGTTACTCAATACATAAATGGCCAAATGCTAGAAACAGTTCTCAAAAGAATTGCAAATTATTCATAACCACAAAAATACTGCAAATTACTAATAATGAGAAAAATAAATCAAAACAACCTGGAAATTTTACTTCACACTCTGTAAATTAGGGAAAATGACAAAATAAAACAACAATTGTTATTAAAGGGATTATTAGAAGATAGGCATACACATCCATACATTATTGGTGTAGCTGTCTTGGAAAGCAATTTTGAATTATATAAATAAACTGACTAAAACATCCATTCACTTAGAACCAGTGATTTCATTACTGGGTTTTTACTCAAAAAATGGCATCAATAAGAAAATGAGAAAAAAATGTCTCTCTATGCTCCAAAATACTTATAGCAGCCCTTTTTATGATAGCTCAAAATTAGAAACAAAGTAGATGGCAAAAGGGAGTTGAAGCCCTAAGAAGAAGTATTGCCTTTGGTTACAAGGGATCAGAGGTCTTGAGGAATGGTCTCTTTTTTAGTTTGAAGAGGCCAGGAGCCCTGAGAAGCAATACCATTTATAATCACATATAATCACAATAAAATCAGTTATAATCACAAGATCCCCTGATCTCCTTGGGTAAAAAACAGAGAGTTGACCAATAGAGCAGCAGCCACACCTCTCCCCAGATCATGCCACCTTGGAATCCCCAAAAACTTCTAAACTCCCAGAAATAGTTTTGAAAACAGCAATACAAAAAAGCCTGAAGCTCCAGACAATGCCCCTCTCCACCGGATAGCCAGCAGAATAGAGCCTGATATTAAGTTTACAATCAAGAAATATGGTGGGAAAATGAGCAAAAAGCAACAACAACAAAAAAGAGTTGACCATAAAAATTATTATAGCATCAGGGAAGATCAAAATATAAACTAAAAACAAAAACAAAAACAAAAACAAAAACAAAAAAGTGATGTCAAAATAGCTGTAAACAAAGCCTAAAAGAAAAATATGCAAATTGGACATAAACCCAAGAAGAATTTGTGAAAGAGCTAATTTTTTTTAAATCAAAGAAGAGTAATAGAAGAAGACTTAGGTAAAGAATTGAAAGAAAAAGAAGAAAATTAGAAAAGACAATTAACAGCTTTATAAAAGAGGCACAAAAAATTCTAAATAAAATAATACCTTAACAGGCAGAATTGGCAAAATGGAAGAAGAGGTACAAAAGCTCACTGAAAAAAAATAATTTCTTAAAAATTAGAATCAAGAAAATGGAAGCTAAACAACTGCACGTCATCAAGAAACAACGCACCCCCTTCACCCCCAATCAAAATAATGGAAAAAAACCCTGTAAAATATTTCATTGGAAAAATAATTGGCCTAGAAAATGGATTGAGGAGAGATAATTTAAGAATCATTGGACTACCTGAATGCTATGGTCAAATGAAGAGGCTCGACATTATATTTCAAAAAATTACAAAAGAAATTTGTTGTGATATGCTAGAACCAGTGAATAAAATAAAAATTAAAAGAATCCACTAATCACTTCCTGAAAGAGATTCCATAATGAAAACTCCCAAGAATGTTACAACCAAATTACAAAATTCCAAGATCAAAAAGAAAATAACAACTCTAATCAAACTTTGGAGTGGGAGAGCCAACAAAGAGTCAGAGTGAGACACTCTAATAGCCCAAGTCATCTTGGTAATTTAGAAAGATAGCTCTCTGACACTGGGATGAAAGCAAACTGGAAATCTACATGGATGAAACACTAATGATGGGAGTGATAGAAGCAGCCAGAAAGAAACTTTTCAAATGTTGTAGAGTCACAGTCAGGAGTATACAAGATTTAGTAACTATTGCATTAAAGGAGTGGAGAGCTTGAAAAATGACACTCCAGAAGACAAAAAAGTTGGGGTTACAAGCAAAAAGAATCTACCTGGCAAAACTGGGTATAATCTTTCAAGGGAAAAATTGGATATTTAATGAAATAGAAGACTTTCATGTATTCCTGAAAGAAAAAGACCACAGCCTGATAGGAAATTTGATTTTCAAATAAAAGACCCCAAAATAAGAACATATAAGACAAATCATAAGGAACTCAATAAATTTAAATTCTTCTAATCCTCCAGTTTCTCCAAAACCTGTTCATCATCCTCTTATTTACTTTTAGTCTCTCCTTGTTTTCCCAGACTACTACTACTACTGCTCAGACCTCATTTTCTTCACTTCATATTCTCTGAAGCCCAAACATGAGCTCTGTTCCCCTCCTCCCTACTCCACTTCAATAGGCTTCTTTGATTAAAATCTTTAGAAGGGAATCTCTCAGATTTTCAGAATCAGAGAATTAGAGGATAAGAGAATAATTATTAATGAAGAAATCATCATTTCAAAGTGTAGAATTATTTAGTCAGTAATTAGCAAATACCTACAATGCATAAAGTGTCCTGCTTGAATGGTTCTTATCTTCATGGAGTTTGTAGTTTAGTAGGGAAAATTATAATAAAGGCTCACATTTATATTCCTTTAAGATTTTCAAGGTACTTGAAATATATTATTTGAACATCAGAACAATCATGTAAGATAGGTGCTATCATTATTCTCATTTTTATAGATGAGAAAACTGGGGTTTAGAGAGGGTTAGTGATTTGCCCAGGGTCACAAAGTTGTTGTATAAAAGGTTGGATTTGTACTCAAGTCATCCTGACCTTCAATCCACCACTATATCCATTATACCATACCACCTGCCACTGTGGCACATTTCCTAAACTCCCCAATATAAGGCAAAATGTCAAAGAGAAGGACAAATTTCTGTTTGAGGAGGAAGAGAATACATCTGACTTGACAGAAAAGATGATGATGTTTTCATGGTATTTAAGCTGTGTAGGTAGAGCTGGGTAGTCTAGGAGTAGGAAAAAGCATGGGGAAAAAACATAAAACTTGAAAATGTAGTAGAATTTGTGGAGGACAATGGATAATGTAGTTTGGTTCGGAACATTGGATTCATGAAGTGGATTATTGAGGACATGACTGGAAATAGTTGTGGCAAAATTAAGCAAGGCTAGGAGTGTCAAAGAAAGAGTGAATTTTCTTAATAAGAGGACGGGGTGCCATTAAAGATGTTTCAATAACACAGAGGACAAGATCAAAGCTATACCTCAGAAAGATTAAACAGCAGTTTATGGGATTAACTGGAATGGGAAGAGAATGGAGACTGAAAAACTAGGTAATAGCACTCTAAAGCTCATATACCAAGTGAAAGTTGGGGTATCATCTAACATCTGCATAAATGTTATTTCATCTCCAGGGAATTTAAGCTTCTTGAAGGCAGGAGGTATTTTGTTTTGTTTCTCTATAATCCTTATGACCTTACATGGTAGTTTCTATCTTGTAGGTATTTAATTAATGTCTCCTTCTTTTGAGAGTTAAGGTATTTTGTTTTGTTTCTCTATAATCCTTATGACCTTACATGGTAGTTTCTATCTTGTAGGTATTTAATTAATGTCTCCTTCTTTTGAGAGTTAAAACTGAATTAACTACTTTCTTTTCTGTGTTTCTCTTGTTCTTGCTAATCTACTTTTTCTTCATTTCCTCTTTGGAAGATAAGATGTGAAATTATATTTAGTATTTGTTGCAAGTCAGGGTAAAAGTTTGCATCTTCATCATTTTTTTTCTTAAAGTGAAGGAGCTTAATTCTCTCCTTAATTCTTTCCTCAACAAAACACTTAGCACCTAATTTGCCTGAAATACAGTAAGCATAAAATAAATGCTTAGGTACTGACTGACTAAAAATAAACTGTACTTATTTTTGTACATAGTCTTAAATTGGTTTGTTTTATTATTTATGGAACTATTTTTTAATAAAAAAAAAGGTCACCATTCTTGTCTTAGACAGGAAAGATTACATTGTAGTGTTTAATTTTATAATATGGTACATTTGGGACATTCAGTAAAATTTTTACAACTATCATTGAAAGATGCCTAACATTTCAACAACATTAGACTTGGGGAAGGGGTAGAAGATAAACAAATTCAAAAAATAAAATGTCAGTGACTCCCTTTACTCAGTTCCATTCCAGAAAATAAGTCAGTGGACTGAGCAGTCATGCTCAACATCCATTAACACCTAGACAAATTTTCATAGTCTGGGAAAAATGAGTCTATGAAAGATGACTTCAGAGATGATTCTTTAATTTGATCCAGGGTACTAATTCTCAAACATTTAGGGGCCAAAAGTTCTGGAGATCAAACAAAGTCAAAAGACATCTACCTCAATTATGACTGAGATGGAGGAGTGTACAGAAAATCACAATATAAAACTTCATCCAAGTCATAAGAGGGTCAGGAAAAAAGCATTATTATATGCACACTGATATTTGCCCAATAATGAAATTGGCCTTTAAACATGTTTTTTCTTCCATTATTATTTTGATAGAAGCAAAGAATCACAATCTAGGAATTTGAAAGGATCTTCAGGGTCATTTAGTCCAATACACAAATTACTGCTCCAGTATCCTTGCTAATGATCAACTAGTCTTTGCTAAAACAACTCCACTGACAAAGAATTCACTAGTTGGTTTTAAAAAAATAACACCATTCTATTCTTAGACAGCTCTAATTGTTAGAAAACTCTCCCTTATATTGAGTCCTATAACTTCCACCCATTGCTCTTATTATGTCCTTTGGAGCTAAACTAAATGAATATAATTTTTCTTCCATATGACAACCCTTCAGACCTTAATTTTCAATTTTTTTCTTTAGGCTATATTCCTAGTTCTTTCAAATATTCCTTAATATATCATATTTGAGACCCTCTTACCACTCTATTTACTCTTGTGTGGATTTGCCAGGATTATTGTGTCCTTAAAAATTAGAATTTAACTATCTTCAAATATTCATTGACCTGTACAGACTAGACTGTAGTTCTCTTGTTTTGAGTACTATCCTTCTAAGAATATAGACGATAATCATGTAAGTTTTACTGGCAATCAAGTCATTGTTGACTCATACAGAGGTTACAGTCAACTAAAATCCCAGTCCCTTTTCACACAAACCACCAACTAACCAGGTCTCCCCTAGGCTATAATTATGCCACTGAATTTTAAACTCTAAGTGCCAGACTTGAACCTTATCCCGACTGAATTTCACATGAGCTTTGTCAATAGCCTGTCAGGAATTCTTGGAATCATGATTCTGTCCTGAAGCAAATTAACCATCCCTCCCAACTTCATGTCATCTGGAAATCTGATAATACCACAAATTAGAATGACTTCTTTGGACTCCAGTGATTTTTCCACACAAACAATAGAACCAGCCTTGCAGCAATCCTCTCTAATTGTGTCTCTATTCTCCATTAATAACTCTGTTGGCTTCTACTACATAAAAATAATAGCATGCGTCCTCTCCCCTTCCCTTTCACCCTTTTCAGCTTTCTTTTGTGTTTTTTTTTTCCTTTCCCACTTGAATGTAAATTCCTTGAGGGCAGGGATTATCTCTTTTTCTTATTGGTACCCCAACTGCTCAGCACAATGTATGACATGGAGTAGACCCTTAATACATATTTGTTGGATTGACTAATAATAATACACTAAAACTTTCTTTTATTTTGGTCATTGATAATTCTTCTATGTGTCTTCATTCAGGGCTTAATTCTTTATTTTGTCCACAAAGTTACCAATGACAGATGCTATCAAATACTTTGCTGAAACTGAGATATATGTCTGTAAGAAAGAATTCTGAACATAGGGTCTGTGAACTTGTTTTAAAAATATTTTGATAGCAATAGTTTAATGTAAGGTGAAGAACTCCTGATCAATAGAATCTATTACATGTACCAGTTCTAGTAACCCTGTCAAAAAAGAAACAAGGTTAGTCTTACAGAACATTCTTCTTCTGGTTCTCAAAAATCATTACACTCTTTTCTAATTCTTCAAAAACACAAATCACATCTGATCTTTGCCTGTGACTAGTATATCACTGGTAAGAGGATCACAGGAGAAATCTGAGTATTTACCTAAATACTATTGTGAAAATCCTTTTGACTAGAGGTATACCATTTCTACTAATACAACTGATGCTGATGATACATATATGAGTGCTATGATTCCTAGACAAGTCCCTGAAATGTGTCATAGATCATACCTAATAGACGTATATTGACCAGACTTCAAGCCCCTGTCTATTTTCACATATTTTTCTTATATATTTTTTATGCTTCTTAGTCCCCCAGTAGAAAGCCAGTTGTTCATTTATTCTGTGACATTTTCCTTCCCACAAGAAGCTCTGCTTTTGCTCACTGTCAAAAAATAATTGGTTAATGTTCACAAACCATTTATTTGATTCTAAAATTCTGCTAAGGTTCAAGGTATTAGCAGTTTCTTTAGATTTCTCTAATTCAGAATGATTTTCATATTAATTTTACTCTTTTGACCCAAAGGGTTGGAAGCCATTCATAAATATGAAAATAATGATAGATTCAATTAGAAGAATAAATGGTACACAGGTCTGCAAAATGCTCTAGAAAGTGGAGTGTGGAAACAAAGCTTCATTTTCTTTCCTCAACAGGAAACTATATTACAAAATCCCACAGCACTAGGTTTCACTGAAAAAATCAAGAAAGAAAAGAAAAAGTTTGGGGCATAAAGACGACTAGTCGGACTCTGTGAGAAGCTGGGTAACAAAAGAATTTCAATATGCTGTAGGTTAATTCTTGCCCTCTGACACAATTGAGTAAAACATTCATCTATAAGCCAGATATTAGTCCTGTCCTACCACTAAAGTATTATGTAGCAGTGCAATTTATTAAACTATTTCCCATATGCTTTAACTTTAAGTAGCATATAGCCTGGTGATAATTTCTCTCATATTTAAAAAAAAAAGTCCTCTATATTCTTTGAAGATCAGAGGGCAACCTAAGATCTATAGCTACATAACAGGGTAGATTATACAAGGCAATTACAAATCTGGAGTGTAGTTGTCATGAAGATGAGGATCATGAGTTGGAAGGAACGAAGGAAGGGAGGAAAGGAAAGAAGAAAAAAAAACCAAAAGTCTGTGACATGATCTCTGAGACTCAGATTTAATATCTATAAATAGAGATTCTCACACTACCTATGTCAAAAAGTTCTTAAGGGAAAAAATGCTCAATGAACCTCAAAGAAAATAGATAAAAATTGAGAGAAGGAATTTTGCATATTCATTCAAGGTATTAGCAGTTTCTGAGATTCCTCAAATTCAGAATTATTTACATACTAATTTTACTCTTTTGACTCATTGTTGGGTCAATGATTTAATATGCTATGATCTGGATTTGAATCCCGTCTCTAGTATTATGAGCTATGTAATCAATCAGTAAATATTTGGTAAGTCCTTTTATGTACCAGGGCTTGTCACTTAATCCCTTCAAGCCTCAAGTTCAGTATCTGTAAATGGGGGATAATAATACATTTTGCATCTACCACATTGGTGATGGGGATTAAATGTAAACTGAAAACCTTAAGTATTGTAGTTTTTGTTCAGTCACGTTAGTCACATCTTTATGACCCCATTTAGGGTTTTCATAGCAAAGATAATAGAGCAGTTTATCATTTCCATCTCCAACTCATTTTACAGATGAGGAAACTGAGGCCAAAAGGATTAAGTGACTTGCTTAGAGTCACATGTCTAGCAAGCACATGAGGTCAAATTTGAACTAGAGATGAGTCTTTCTACTATACCACCTAACTGCCTTTAAATTTAGCTATTGTTACTGAGAGTGAATAGGGCCCATAGCATTGGGCTGGGAAGATAATGACTTTAATTACATATTTTTAATCTGCATGGTCTGTATGGAACTTTCAGTCAAATAGCATGATAAATATATTACACATAATAAATTACTTAATATCCAAATGGATTCATGATGTCAGTGATTCAGAAGATCCTTTCAATAATTCAGATTGCTACCCATTCTTGACTGCTAATCCTGGCGACTCTTCTCCATTTCATATCAAAAGTTCACCACAGTGAGTGTACCCAATGTTATAGAGACTTTTGATTTCTCCCAAAACTGAAAGGGTATTAATGGAGGACTCTGTCCATCTGTCTATCCTTCACTCTTACCACACAAGAAACCTACTTTTCATTCTGTCATTCATCATATAGTTCTTTGATAATGCCCTTAATTCTGTTCTTATTAGGAGTTCTTCTCTAATGAGTCTCTATTCTCCATTAATAACTGTTGGCTTCTACTACTGCAGCCTGCTCACAATCACCATATACTTCTGTGTGATGGTCACCTTTCATTCTTCAGAGGCAATGAATTCCCATGTCTCACTGCCATATACTTTTATGGCAATAAAATATTTTAGGTAGTTAAATGTTGTAATGAAAAGACGGGGTTTGTATTAAATGTACATAATGTATTGAAAAGGTACAAAAGAAAGTGCTTCCAGAAGTCCACAGGGTATGCTTATACCAAGAAAAGAAATAATGGAAGAATTACTTGAGGACGGAACATTGAAATTAGGTTTTAAAGAATAAGTTAAAATTCAACTGGCAAAGAGAGGGAGGATATGTCAGGAACCATGTGAACAAAGAAATAATGGAAAGAAAGTACAGAAAGTGTTCAGGGAACATAAAGGAGTCCAGATTGGCTAGAACAGAGAGAGTTTGTGGGGAGTAAGGGCGTAATAAGTGATAAGATTGAAAAGACAGTGAGCACCAGATTGTAGGGTCTTGGAAAGCTTGCAGAATTTTAGAAATAAATCCAGAAATTCACCAAGGCTTGATAAATCTTGGCACTGTGTCTATGCTACTCTAATAAAGCAAGAAAGATAGTTTGGCATTTTAAAGTTACATTCTTAATAGTATTTCAGGCCACTGTTTTGTGCCTAAAGTTTTTGAAATATGCATGAGCATGGCAGCATATATTAAAGGTGAGGATCCCCTAAGGTCATTTTAGTGTTTCCAAAAGTTTGTAGGGCCTGGGAAATATATATGGAGAGAGAGAGTAGAGAGAGAGAGGGAGAGAGAGACAGAGACAGAGACAGAGAGACAGAGAGATAGAGAGAGACAGAGACAGAGACAGAGACAGAGACAGAGAGAGTGTGTGCACAAGGTGGGGCAGGAAGGAGGCCCTAAGAAAGGAGTGCCAGGCATGGAGTCAGGAAGACCTGAGTTCAAATTTGCCCTCCAACACTAGCTGCAAGGCCATGAGCAAGAGTCTAAACCTGATTGTCTCAGTTTTCTCATCTGTTAAAAGAGCTAAAAAAGGAAATGGTAAACCACTCCAATATCTTTGCTAAGAAAACCCCAAATGGGGTCATAAAGAGTTGGACACAACTGAAAAATGACTGATCAAAAACCAAAGGTGCACAAGATGATAAATTCAATAAAAGAAAAGTATTACTTTATTCACATTGTTTTTTTTCATTCTTAACTTCTGTCTTAGAATCAATCCTAAATATCATTTCCAAGGCAGAAGAGTGGTAAGGGCTAGGCAACTAGGAGTAAGTGACTCACTCAGAATCATACAGCTAGGAAGTGTCTCGAGCTAGGTTTAGACCCAGGATTTCCCATCTCTAGACCTGACTCTCCATCTACTGAGGCACCTATCTGCCCTCAAGTGGTTAAAATTTTGACTCATAAGCAGGAACTTTAAAACTCCAAAGCAAGATCTAGGATTCAAGTCCCATAAAAGATTTGTGGTTTAGTTGTATTAAGTGGGATTGTAGACTCGGTACTTTTATGGTCAATGGTTCAACTCCAGGAGATCAGTCTAAGGGTATGTTCATGTCTTCTGCAGAGACTTCCAGCTAGGTGGAAAGAGCTGGGACCAGTAACTGCCTACTGGAGCTCCTCCAAGTCAACAGTGGTATTGTCTAGATCTAAGCCAGTACCTAGAACTCGGAATATCCAGGAAGGCAGCATTTAGACCACGTCCTAGAATACAGTGTAAAAGAAATGGAAAGTTCCCTATATTAATTACTTCTATATTCCTCAAGGAACATAGCACCCAATAAAAGGAGAGATAATATGGCAGCATATAATAAAGGTAAGGATCACATAAAGTCATATTAGCCTCTCCAGAAGTTTATGAGGCCCAGTATTATCAGAAAAATCAATCCTAGAATTGTGGGAGGATGAGTAAAAAATTTTTTTTAAATTCGATTTTAAAAGAGCTACTACAGTATCAGGGGAAACCTAAAAAAAAGGAAAATTATTGAAAAATATCTACAAGCAAAGCCTTAAAGAAAAATATACTGTGGTCAATTAGAATTCCCAAAAGAAATTAAGAGTTTTCAAAGTTATGATGGATAAAATTAGATTGGTAGAGGAAAGAACTGGAAAATAGCTAGAATTCCTTAAGATTTACAAAGTGTTTTACAAATTTTAACTCATTTTATCCTAACAACAACTCTAGGAGGTAAATGCTATTATTATCACCATTTTACAGATGAGAACATTTTAGGCCCAGAGAATTTAAATGACTTGCCCAGAATCTTATAGCTAGTAAGTTTCTGAGGTAGTATTTAAACTTGGATCTTCTTGACTCCAAGTTGAGTGCAAGTTATAAAACTTTATTCAAGAAACAGACTCCTTAAAATTAAAATAGACCAAAAAAGAAATTAATGACTTCATAAAACAATAAGAAATAGTAAAACAAATTTTAAAAATTAAAATAGAAGAAAATATAAAATATATTTTACAAAAACCAACTGAGTTGAAAAATTGAAGAAAAGATACTTTAAGAAGTATGGAGATTAAAGATGCTAGGTTAAAATCTGGCTTTATGACATTTTCTGGCTATGTGACCCTGAGAATTCATTTGATCCAAATTGCCTAACCCTTACCACTCTTCTACTTTAGTGTTCTAAGACAGTAAGTATGAGGAAAGAAAACAAAAAGGAAAAGAAAAGAAACCAAAAGAAAAGTTGGTCTACTTAAAAATTAAAATCCAAAACAAAATCTTGAAATTATATTTCAAGAAAACATGAAAAAACCTGCCCAGAACTATTAGAACCAAAATGAAAAATGAAAAATAGAAAGAATACATTGAGTACCTCCTAAAAGAAATCTCACAATGATAATTTCCAAGAATAGTAAATCAAAAGCCTAGAGTTTCCAAGTCAAAGAAGAAAAATACTTAAAGCTTCAAGAAAGAAAGTTTAAGTACTGAAGAGTCATAATCCTTATCCTTATGTAATCATCACACAAGTTTTACTAGCTACTACTATAGAGGAGCGAAGAACATTCAATATGACATTCAAAAAAGACAAAAGAAATAGGCTTACAACCAAGAAAACCTTGGCCAATAGCTAGAACAGAAACAAGGACCAAAAGGAGACTGGATATAAACTGTCAGTTAACAATAAGCATTTATTACATCTACTTGCCTCTGTGTATAGTTCTTCATAATGCCATATTATCCCTCAATAAAAAAATTAAATTATATTAAAATCACTCTAAGGCTTCACCATATACCCATTAGACTGGTAGAGATGACAAAAAGTGAAAATGGTAAATGTTGGAGAGGTTATGAAGAAATAGGCCCACAAATACACAATGGTGGAGCTATCCATTGGTCCAGCCATTATGCTCTCCATGTGTGTTTCCTCTCAATATTTCTTCTCTACATAGAGGCAGTCTAGTAGTGGTAGTCTCTCGGTGACCGAGAATGACTATTGTCTTTGTGCAGTTTCAGAGATCCCATATATAAGGAAGGCCTCAAATGTTAGGCAAATCATATGTGAACAAGTCTTCAACTGAGGGGCTATAACAGGCTCACTAAGAAGCTGTTGGTAGAGTTGTGAATTGGTATAACTGTCCTTCAAAGCTACTTGGAACTAAAGAATAGATAAACACAGACAAAATAGGAGAGAAAAAAATCCAGCAGTTGAACAAAATACCAAAAGACAAAATTATAGGAGATTCAGTATGATTGTTCAGTTATCTAGCCATAAAGAAAGCTTTCTTATTCACTAGTGGAAACTATAAAGGTCAATCCAAACTCCCCAAATTCAAAAGTGGCAAGAAAAGCATAGAAAAGAAATAAGGGCAGGTAGAGAGAATGGTGGATTGAAGAGGAAGGAGCAGCAAATAGGAGAAGCGATAGTCATGATTAGAATCGATCCTTGAGAACCTACTGACAATGGAAAGGGAAAAAATTCACAGAGAATAGAGCTGTACAGGAGGGAGAAGAAAAAAAGACAACTAAAATATACCAGCAATTGGAAGGTGCATTTTTTTTACAGAAAGTGGAATGATGCTCATGTCATTAGGCTATAAGATTGCTATGTTTTTAATCAGTGGTACACTAATTATGTCTGAAGATAGAAAGGCAATATGGCATTAGCCTATAGACTATTAGATATGGAGTCAAGAAGTCCTAGGTTCAAATGTTGCATTTGATACTTACTAATTATATGGCCATGTACTAATTTCTCTGAGCCTCAATTTTCTTTTTTTTTTTTAAACCCTTACCTTCCCTCTTGGAGTCAATACTGTGTATTGGCTCCAAGGCAGAAGAGTGGTAAGGGCTAGGCAATGGGGGTCAAGTGACTTGCCCAGGGTCACACAGCTAGGAAGTGGCTGAGGCCGGATTTGAACCTAGGACCTCCCATCTCTAGGCCTGGTTCTCAATCCACTGAGCTACCCAGCTGCCCCCTGAGCCTCAATTTTCTAATCAATAAAATGGGAATAATAAAAACTATAGTATACCTTACACAGTTGCTTTGAGGCTCAATTGAGAGCATGTAAGCCACTTTGCAAACTATTATAAAGCATTACTACCATTCTCATCATCATTATTACTATTATGTTAGCCTTATCAGTAAAATATTGATATGAAAATAGTTTGTATGAATATAATCTATATGAATGTCTGCTAATCCTCTGGTGAAATACATTTTAAAAGAAAAATATAACTATAACAATGAAAATTGATACATATAGCACTTTGCAAACATCATCTTATCTGATATAACACTATGAAGAAAATACTCCAGGTATTAATTACTAATCAAATTGGAAGGACAATAGAATAAACAATAAGAATAACACATGATTAGGAGGCATGGTGCCCAGAACAAGGGATCTGAGAGCCTGATGAAACTATGCACTGGCCAGCCAACATTTGGAGTATTATGTTTGTTTCTGGGTAGCATATTCTATGAAAGATATTAATGAATTAGAAAGAATGCAAAGGGGGTTAAGTAATCAAGATTATGGCACAAGAAAGATCATTCAAGGAACTGGGGATATTTACTCTGGAGAAGACTTTGTTCCTGTTCAAATGCCTATGTGAAAAGTTCTAAGAAAAACCATCTCCCCCAAGGAACACTTTTTAAACAATGGAAAGTACCAAATGAAACAAAATCACAGAAAAAATATCACTGAGCTCCTCCATCACACAAAGAAGGATACAGAGTCTCTAGGTCAGTGATGGCACAAAGAAGAAAGTCTCAGCCCAGAGCATCCCTAGAGTCTAAGGACTACCAAGAAGGTCATTCCAAAGTCATTTCCATCTGTCTTGAGGCCATCTCAACAGCCAAAGTCTGGGAAAAAACCTGAGGCAGGAGACCTCTGGGAAAAGTGACTGGATGAAATATGGACAGAGTTGGCAAAAACAAAGAATATCCTAGGAATTGTAACTTAAATCAGCATGATCCAAAGTTATAAGGAATGAGACATGAAATCTGAATCTAAGATAGATGATTGTGTAAACAATGGACAACGTCAGGCCAACTAGAGTTGAGGGGAGCCCCAGAAAATATAGGAAAAAGTAGATTGAAGGGCTTAGTATCAATTTGGTGTCCAACTCCCAGCTCCAGACCAAGACTGAGGTTCCTGGCTCGGATTGTAGAGAAATGCAGAGTTTGGCCCCAAGCAACCTCCCACCTAGGGACTGCTGGACAACAGTTTATAAACCATAGCAGAGGCAGAAGAGAACATATTAAAACTGCATCATTAGATTGTGATGGAAGGTATCCATGAGAAAACAGATTTATCCAAAAAACAATGAGAATTATAGGCATGAGACATAGATAACATGATGAAGATTAGCTGTAAAAGGAAGATGAGATTGGTTGGCAGCAGGTTCAAAGTCCTATTGTCTTTAACTATAAGAGAGATTTGTATGTGCATGAAATCAGAAGCAGACAAGTCTATGGGGGAGAAACTTAAGATACTAAGGCAGGAAATAAATAGGTAGAATGTTAACCCTAAATACTCCAGCAAATTAAATACAATTTTAAAAATTATTACAACTTTTGTTGCAATAACCATTTTGGTCTTTTCTTGATCTTGTTCAGAGTGAAGGTTTTTTTTTATATAAAATCATTTATTTTCTTCAATTAAGCAAGTATTTGTTGGTCATGATTCATGAGAGGTTCTGGGGACAGATATAAAGGAGAATAGAACACAGCCCCTGTGTGACAGAACTTATATTCTAGGAAGGGTGGTAAAAATGTGCACACACACACACACACACACACACACACACACACACACACACACACACACACACACACAAATTAACAGAAGGTATAATAACCTGAAAGAATAGGAAGAAAGCCACAATGAGATCTGAAAATTCAACATTAGTCTTCTGGTCTGATTCAGACTTGATCTTAACACTGCTTTTTACTCTCTAATTATACCTCCCAATCTTTCTCCACTAACACCCACCATAATACTCTTTTGGCCCTGCCAAAGAGCTTCATGGGATAGAACTGGATGATGGGAGAATGTCAGAGCTACAACCAACTATGGGTAGAATGATTAAATAATACACTAAAGTCAATATAATTATCTAGTTTTTAATGGTGCTAGGTTGCACAGTGGATAGAGAGCTCCATCCAGAGTCAGGAAGACTCCTCTTCCTGAGTTCAAATGTAGTCTCAGACACATTCTAGCTGTGTGACCCTGGGAAAGTCACTTATCCCATTTACCTTAATTTCCTCATCTGTAGAATGAACTGAAGAAGGAAATGGCAAGGCACTCAAGTAAATCCCAAATGGAGTCATAAAAAATTGAACTGAACAACAACCAGGAAAGCTAGAATTTAAAAAGGGCTTCCATAGTGAGCCTGCAGAAAACAAAATATACAATTTCATTGATTTAATTTCTTATTGCATTATCATTTGAATGTATGAGAGATTAATCCCTTTTGCCAATTAATCAGCAATATTATGCATCTTTACCTAAGGCAGTGGTTCTCAACCTTTCTAATGCCGTGACCCCGCAATACAGTTCCTCATGTTGCAGTGACCCCAAACCAAAAAATTATTTTGGTAGCTACTTCAAAACTGTAATTTTGCTACAGTTATGATTCAGAATATAAATATCTGATATGCATTATGTATTTTCATTTCTACAAATTGAGAGGTTGAGAATTGCTGACCTAAGGCTTATAATTTTTGGCATCAATGTTTACCTCTTTCTTTTGTTTACCAGTAGCTATGAGACCACTGATAGTTGATTTTTGTTTGCTTGTTTTTTTCTGCCTTCTACAAGCCATCTCTTTGAATTGAGTTGGATTTTAAAAATTGATTTTCTTGCTAATTATTTGGAACCCAGAACACACTTTCCCTTAGGAATGGTACTATAAATAATAGGTTTATAGACTGGCTCACAAAAATCTGTTTGATCCATAATACTGTAATATAACTCCCTACATGAAGTCCACTGATGCCCTCAAGGGTTAGTGCTTTCTCCTTTCACTTAAAAAAAAATTTGTTTATACCCAGTGCCTAACATGCAGTAGAAGCTTAATGTTTGCCAAATGAATACTGAAAGAATAATATAACTACTATGATGCCACAAATAATATGAAATCATTCTATAAAGTCAACCTTAAAAAGAAAATGGATTTACATAGAAATGATAACAAAATACTTTTTAAATAGACAAATAGCACTTTTTCCAACATAATTCAAAATTCAAGTAGTCTTGTGATCTCATCTGTTCAATAATCCCCTCCAGTGATGCAGATTGAAATTTTTCTAATACAATTAAACAAAAAAGAAAAAAATAGAATTGAATAAGATTGATACTTGAGAAAAAGAATATAATTAGAGGAGGATGGCTATAGGAGTTAGCAGAATACATGGAGACGCCAGTGGACTTCTGAAGGGCACTTCTGGGCAGATTAAAGAGCTTTTGAGGTTGATAATACTGCTTCTGTTATGTCTTCAAAAAGTATGGTTTCTCTTCTCTTTGATTCAGACATACCTATCATTAATAATAATTTTTCATTCTTCAGTCATGAACCCCATTTCTTTCTTAGGGGTGAGAACAAGGTAGGTGGGGCATTCATAAAGAGAAAAAAAACACATGAATATACATTGCTTTCTTTTGAAAGAGGAAAACAATTCCCTTTCATTACCTGGATTCTTCTTTTTCAGAATCTCTCTCTCTTCTCTCTCTCTCTCTCTCTCTCTCTCTCTCTCTCTCTCTCTCTCTCTCTCTCTCTCTCTCTCTCTCTCTTCTGTGTGTGTGTGTGTGTGTGTGTGTGTGTGTGTGTGTGTGTGTGTGTTTGGGGTTAAGGTTAAGAGTCTAGTATTTACCAGGTAGTTGTAATACTTGGATCCCCATACCATAATTTGACAACAATCCCTTTGTGCTGAGTTCATATGAAGCTCTTTCCTTCTTTGGCTGATGGGGCCCTAAAGCTGATGCATTCTCTTGGACTGTCTATCTACTAATAGACCTTGCCCCAGAGTTAAAGATGGCAGTCTTCAAATAAAGAGTCATAATCTAAAAAATTGGGAGAGGGCAGGAAAGGACAGGCTCTAACACCAAGGGACACTCTTCTGAGCAAGAGGAGCCTTGAGGATGGACGAAATATGGTTTAATAGTCTTCAGCCAGGAACCTTGGTCTCCAAACTAATAGTTTCCAGAAAAGCTAAGATTCTATCCCTTCCATATAGGTAAATAAATCAGAAAGAGCAATAGGGGAGCCTTATTAGCCAGCCAGCACTCCTACTAGTTCAGCAGATATATTCAATCCAAGGCAGGTAAATCAAATCAATCTACAACCATTTTAAAGTGCCTAGTATGTGCCAGAAAGTATTCACAATTTAACTGGATAAGCCACATGCAGAGAGCTATGTATAAACAAAATATGTAACTGGAGATAATCACAGAGAAAAGGCACTAGCTGAGGGGGATCAAGAAAGACTTCTTGAAGAAGGTGGAATTTTAGCTAAGAAGGAAAGAAGCTTTTTTTAAGCTGAGAAGAAAAGAATTTTATCTTTGAAGGGAAAAAGGAAGACAGAACGAACGTGGTGATGAGAGCAGAGAACATTCCAAGGATAAGGGACAGTCAGTGAAAATGCTCAGTCTAAAGGGACAAAAAAGAAAAGCAATTAGTGCCCCACAAGCAGCTATCTGAGAAGAGAGATCCCTAGCTGATATGGTCAATACACAAGAGACATTCATTAGTCTTGCACATTTAAGCTGAATATCATTTGTGCGGCCTTTTCCCTTTTTTTAATATTTCCTGTTCTTGAAACACATGAGAGAATTTCAAATTTTAAAAATCCCCAAATCGCTCATAAACAAATATTCTTACATATTTTTGAATATGTTATGGACTCCTTAGACAATCTGGTAAAGTCTATCTTGGTAAAATGTTCCTAAATATGTAAATTCTAATATGTATCATATGTATTACATTGCATTATAATAACATTACAAATAAATATGTATAACTGTAGTCTAAGAACCCCTGGTATAAAATAATACCTTTGTCTCCTGGGAGAGAATGGAAAGAGAGAACTTTCCAAATTACTTTTGCTTTCCTTTTCCTCCTTCCTTGTCTGCTTCAGATACATGTCTAGTGGTTTTATACACACACACAAACACACATACATATACATCCTTCTATGTGAAGGGGCACAATTTTGCTTTCCTGGGAACTGCAAAGTGGAGACCACAGCTCTTACAATCTTATATTGGGGAGATATTATCTTGTCCCTTATACTTGAAGAGATTTTTATAACTCTATCCACTATATGCACTGTGGCATATTTCTAGAAATCAGCTATCACTGAGCAAGAATCGATATATTTTCAGCACTGATTTAATCTGCTTCTTTTTGAAATACAAAATTCCCTTTCCCCAAATTCCCCAAATTCACTCAATGAATCAATGAATGAATTAAAAAGCACTTATTAACATTGATATATATTGAGTTTTGTGCTAAATACTGAAGATACAAATAGAAAAGGAAGTCTTTGATCACTGTGAATTCACATCCTATTTGGAGGATATGATACAATGTCATTGTAGGGCCCAAGGATGTGAATTCCACAAATAAAATAATTCAATAGTAGAATATATATATGTATATATATATATATGAAGATTTATTTTTAAGGATTACTAAATTTTAATAGAAAATAAATAGAGACTAAATTTGTGATTTCATTAGTTTAGGGAACCCCCAGATGAAGAAAATCCCACTGCTAATGTGGTTTTATAGTTTAGGCAAGTGGGGTTTTAATTAGAATTTGAACTTAAGTATTCTTGTCTTCAAACATGATCCTCCCTCTCCTATAACTCTTAGAAATCACATCAATATATAACTTATTCATGAGGAGCCTCTTCTATCGAGCTAGACTATTGAATTTGGAAGCAGAGTTTTTTTTGGGGGGAGCATTCTCCTTTACTTAGAAGTCTCTGAGCAAAGGTTTGATGACCATTTGTTGAGAATATTGTAGAGGGAGTTCCTATTCATATATGGGTTGGTGTAGATGACCTCTGGCGTTCTCTTGGATCCTTAGGATTATGAATCTAGGCACTTGAAAATGGAGAGAGAGGTGAAAAAGATGCTAGAATATCCAGCTTAGCTAAGTTATATAGAGTATAAAACATACCCTAAACCAAGGAGAGCCCAGTGAAAGAAACTTCATTAGCAGAGTCTAGTAGATATCACTAAGTCAGGGTTTAGGAGAGAACTTTAAATGTGACATCAACAGTTAGGTCTGAGACCTAGATAAAGAAGTGCACTGTGTTGCAAGGAACCAAAGGAGGAGATGGAGAAAGAGACAAAGAAAGAGAAAGAAAAAAGCTGGGGTGGGGAAAAGGAGAGAAAGGAGGAGAAGAAGAAATTATAAGAGGAGAAAAGGGAGATAGGGAGGGAAGAAAGAGAGAGAGAGAGAGAGAGAGAGAGACAGAGAGAGAGAGAGAGAGAGAGAGAGAGAGAGAGAGAGAGAGAGAGAGAGAGAGAGAGAGAGGAGAAGAAATTAAGAGAGGGGAAAAGGGAGAGAGGGGACCCATGTTGGAATTATGGATGGAAGTAGAATGAGCTAAAAGAAATTATAGTGAGTTTGAAATAACCGATAAACATAGCATCACATTCCTGTAAAGTTTAACTTCCAAATATAGTGTAGTTTGCTTCTGAGATTCCTTCTTATCAAGGGTGGTATAACTGAAAGATCACCGAATTTAGAGTCAGGTGACCTGAGTTTTATTCCCAGTATTACCTTGGGCAAATCTTAACCTGTTTAGGCTTTAGTTTCATCAATTTTGAAATGAGAGATTGAGTGAAATTATTTCCAAAGTCTCATTTAGTACTAAATTAATTGTCCTTATAATCTTATAGTCCTTCATACAACAAAAATAATATTTTGAATATTTTAAATGTTGAATTATAATGTATTCATTGGAAGGTGAAGTCAGGGACTATTTGACTTTTGGTTTTATATCATAGTGACTGGCCCTGGCACATTAGGTATTTAATAAATATATGTTGATTGATTAACAGTTTGGCAGAAAAGAAGTGCAGATTAGGTAAAAAGGGGAAACAATATAGATTTTAGAGAAGAAAATCCTGGTTTTATTTCCCTGGTGATCACAATGGAAAATTACACAGGAGGGCATCATTGGAAACTTCTTCAGACTTAACTTAAAGTTCCCTCAAAAGGATTTGTTTCATACTGATAAGGACAAGCCTACAGTTAAATTAAAAATTAGTCAGGAGTTTGGTAAATCTCTAATTTTTTTTTCAGGCAATTTCCTCACTTAGAAGACTCTGAGCTAAATATCCATTGCTAAGTACTGATTAGGTAACCAAAATTCTAGGTTTTCCATACATCCAACCTTAGAAGTTTTAGGACAGATTTTAAAATTATAATAGTAAGTTCAAATGATGAGAAATGCCCATCCCAAAATAAGTAATTATCTAAGTTATCAAGGCAGAAATGTAAAGAGCCTTGAGAAACATTGTACTAAAATGCTAAATCCTTTGATATTGTTCAGTCATTTAAAAGAATCATTATTTCTACTGTTATAATCATGTGTGAAATAGGATGAAGATAATATCATTGAAATTTCTGGAATTTTGCAACAATTTCATTTTCCATGTTTTTATAAGAATAACATATTATGATTATATTGTTACCAACAAGTATTTCAATGTTTTCCATCTATTTTTTTTATTGCTTTGTGATTTCATTGGTGTGTGGTACTCCCAAGGAAGAAACTCTATTTACTAATGAAGACTAATGACTATTCTGAAGTTTATAGTCTTAAAGAGGTGCCTGAGGTTCTGTGAGATTAAACCAGTTGCCCAGGGGCTACAGAGCTAGAATGGCACAGTTAGTACTTAAACCCAGGTCATGAGGGTACGACTATCTTCAATCAATATAACTGATATTTTATCTCAATATTACAATATTATATAGGGCATGTCCTTCACAAACAGTGAAGGACATCATAAGGTACCATAAAGGAAGAAGACATCCAATAATCATCTTAGGGACAAAAGATAAGTCAGTCATCTCATCTCTGCTGGGATGTTATAAAGTAGCCCAATGTCTACCTGGCATGAATGATGGAGAAGTAAACTTCCTTTCTAGGTATGTTCTTACTCTGGGAATAAAAGAGAACATACCAGAATTTTTCAAATGTAATAACCTCCACTCACTACTGGTGAACTCCCTGGGGAGAAATTATACCACCAGATAGCAATTAGAAAGAATTCCCACGGATTAAGAAGTCCTGGGCAAGAAACAAAAGAAGTGGTTTATTTTTTACTGCTATTGTTGAAGGTAAGGGCTTCATGAGAGAAAGGCAGAATTGTAAAATAAACAGTTGAGAAAATGGTACATTTAAATTTTTGGATGAGGGTTTATGCTTAAAGAGTGAAAAGTTCTCATCCAAGATGGATTGTGTTTAACCAGTTAGTAAAATATGTATTTGTCTGGAGACTTGGGAATCTGATCAAGGAAACTTTAATGGAGAAAGAAAAAAACTGGTCATACATACCCATTAAGTACAGGGAAAAAACTGGTCATACATACCCATTAAGTACAGGAAACTTAGAGGAAATCATACCACAGAGGAAATATAAAACACTAGAATAATAATATCAATGGAAATGCTTAGAAAGTCATAGGAACAATTTTTTCTAAAGGAAGAAATAATAAGAATCACGAACTCAATACCTATGTACACATGCAGAGTATAGATAGAAGAAAATGTGAACAAAAGTTGATACAAGAAGGTAAATTTTACTTTATAGGTACAATTAAGATTTGGTAAGATGGGGATAATGAATAGAAAATAAAAAAGGGGAACATTCAGAGGTGAAAGACTAGGATGGTAGGAAACAGAATTAACAACATACAAAGAATAGTTAAAGACATCTAGACAAAAAGAGACTTAATGAAAGAAACTGAAGTGTTGTTATGTGGAAGAGATTAGATTTAATCTGGTACACAGCATCCCTAAATTTCATCAAGAAATATGACAAAATCTCTCACAAGGTTCTTCTTGTTTTGAAGTAGGAGAGATGTGGATTAGAAATTGAGAGATGGCAGAAAAATTGGATATTAGATAAGGAAAAAATTCCTGACAACTGGAGCAACCCAAAGTAGAATGGGCTACCTCAGAGAGTAATAAGTTGCTCATTACTGGAGGTCTTCAAACACAGAACAGAATGTTATAATGGGGTTTCTTCTTCAGATATAGGTTGGAGATGAGATCTTTGAGGCCTCTTCTAACTTTCTGTTTATAGGATAGAGTACAACTGAATACATTATAACTTTCTCTACTGGTAAAGTTTAGAATAGCATATATCTTGATTGGGAGACAGTGTTTTTTGTTGTTGTTATTTTTTTCTCTGTGTGTGTTTTTTTTTAATTACATTTGTGAGAGATCCTACACTCATTACTAACCCATCCAGAAATCATCCCATGGTGAATTACTTCTTCAATTGGCTAATATTATCCATTTTATGTTGATTTTTAATTGACTTCAATTTCAGAATATGCCATTTTCCTGGACTGGTTTCCAAATGTGGTTTTTTTACCTTCCTTGGGATTTCTTCATACCCTGATTGCTTTGCACTTATATATATATATATATATATATATATATATATATATATATATATATATATATATATATATATATATATAAAACATATAACTATGTTAGGTACTGAGTCTTCAGCTCATGTTTAATAATGGTTAAATTCCATGATTCCCTAAAGAGAAATCATTGTTACAGTTGATTTTGTAGAAAAATTTCTTCCACAGAGAACACATTTATAGTAAAAAGTTATAAAACACTCGTAATCTGCCTTTGACTTTTATATACTGGAGATCAACTCATGTCTTAATTTCCACAATGATATGTGATTACAGTGACCATACAGCTTTCTGTGCACTGTCCTGATGCCAAGAAATGAAGGAATACTTCTAATGAGGCTTTCTTTTTTTTTAATATATTTTATTTGATCATTTCCAAGCATTATTCGTTAAAGACATAGATCATTTTCTTTTCCTCCCCCCCACCCCCCATAGCCGACGCGTAAGTCCACTGGGCATTAGATGTTTTCTTGATTTGAACCCATTGCTTTGTTGATAGTATTTGCATTAGAGTGTTCATTTAGAGTCTCTCCTCTGTCATGTCCCCTCAACCGCTGTAGTCAGGCAGTTGCTTTTCCTCAGTGTTTCCACTCCCAAAGTTTATCCTTTGCTTATGAATAGTGTATTTTTCTCATAGATCCCTGCAAATTGTTCAGGGACATTACACCACCATTTATGGAGAAGTCCATTACGTTCGATTATACCACAGTGTATTAGTCTCTGTGTACAATGTTCTCCTGGTTCTGCTCCTCTCACTCTGCATCACTTCCTGGAGGTTGTTCCAGTCTCCATGGAACTCCTCCACTTTATTATTCCTTTTAGCACAATAGTATTCCATCACCAACATATACCACAGTTTGTTCAGCCATTCCCCAATTGATGGGCATCCCCTCGTTTTCCAGTTTTTGGCCACCACAAAGAGCGCAGCTATGAATATTTTTGTACAAGTCTTTGTGTCCATTATCTCTTTGGGGTATAGACCCAGCAGTGCTATGGCTGGGTCAAAGGGTAGATATTCTTTTGTCGCCCTTTGGGCATAGTTCCAAATTGCCCTCCAGAATGGTTGGATCAGTTCACAACTCCACCAGCAATGAATTAATGTCCCTACTTTGCCACATCCCCTCCAGCATTCATTACTTTCCTTTGCTGTTATGTTAGCCAATCTGCTAGGTGTGAGGTGATACCTCAGAGTTGTTTTGATTTGCATCTCTCTGATTATAAGAGATTTAGAACACTTCTTCATGTGCTTGTTAATAGTTTTGATTTCTTTATCTGAGAACTGCCTATCCATGTCCCTTGCCCATTTATCAATTGGAGAATGGCTTGATTTTTTGTACAATTGATTTAGCTCTTTATAAATATGAGTAATTAAACCTTTGTCAGAGGTTTCTATGAAGATTTTTTCCCAATTTGTTGTTTCCCTTCTGATTTTAGTTACATTAGTTTTGTTTGTACAAAAGCTTTTTAGTTTGATGTAGTCAAAATTATTTATTTTACATTTTGTGATTCTTTCTATATCTTGCTTGGTTTTAAAGCCTTTCCCCTCCCAAAGGTCTGACATGTATACTATTCTGTGTTTACCCAATTTACTTATGGTTTCCTTCTTTATGTTTAAGTCACTCACCCATTTTGAATTTATCTTGGTGTAGGGTGTGAGGTGTTGATCTATTCCTAGTCTCTCCCACACTGTCTTCCAATTTTCCCAACAGTTTTTATCGAATAATGGATTTTTGTCCCAAAAGCTGGGATCTTTGGGTTTATCGTATACTGTCTTGCTGAGGTCGCTTTCCCCCAGTCTATTCCACTGATCTTCCTTTCTGTTTCTTAGCCAGTACCAAATTGTTTTGATGACTGCTGCTTTGTAATATAGTTTTAGGTCAGGGACTGCAAGGCCCCCATCATATGTGTTTTTTTTTCATTATTTCCCTGGATATCCTTGATCTTTTGTTCTTCCAAATGAACTTTGTTATGGTTTTTTTCTAAATCAGTGAATAAGTATTTTGGTAGTTCAATGGGTATGGCACTAAATAGATAAATAAGTTTGGGTAGGATGGTCATTTTTATTATATTGGCTCGTCCTATCCATGAGCAGTTAACGTTTTTCCATTTGCTCAAGTCTAGTTTTAGTTGTGTGGTGAGTGTTTTGTAGTTGTGTTCATATAGTTCCTGTGTTTGTCTTGGGAGGTAGATTCCTAGGTATTTTATTTTGTCTAATGAGGCTTTCTAAATGAAATGTGTCCAAACATTTTAGATAAAAAAAAATTTGGTCCCTATATACAAGTGCTATCTCTCTCATTTTAACACATATTGTTACAAGGTCATATTCCAGAATTGCTGTTTATAATAAAGTTTGTCTCTTTTCATAGACTCATATTCTTCAATCACTCAAGAAAAGGATTATACACAATTGTCCTAAAAACATTTGTACCTGAATTACCAAGTACCTGCCTATTCTGGTCAACAGCACAATTTAGCTTATGTGGTGTGAGGCAAAATATGTGGAGGGTGACTTTTATATCAGGATAATATCAACTCAAGTCTTGCTCCTGACACATATTTCCTGACTATCTCCAAGTCACCGAGCCTCTCAGGGAGTTCCTGTCTATTCAAAAGTGGGACAATGAATAGGAATATTAGAAATATATAAACACAGACACCTAAACCACAGATGTCTATTTCATCCTTGAATAAAATCTCTAGTAGAGAAAAAAATTGGATCAATAATCAGTTAACAAGCATTTATTAAGCACCCACTAAAGGTATTGTGCTAGGCAATGGGGATAGGAATGCAAAAAAAAAAAATTAAACAGGTCTTACTTTCAAGGAGCTAAAACTCAAATGAAGACTAGAATGATGATGATGACGATGGTGGTTATGACGATGAAGACAATGATGATGATGGGTTTTAGCTGGCAAGAGTGCTCTTGGCTTTGAATGAACAAAAATATTTTATGCGTAAGATTTCATTCAAGATCATATTATATTATATCTATAAAAGGGGAAATATTATTAAAGCTAGACAATATTTATCCTTCAACTTTTTAAAAAGTACTTAAAATGCCACCTTCCAATTGAATTCTCTATGGAAGCCTTTCAAATGGCCCTCAAGATCACCTTCAGCCCAACTATTGTGGGAAGTTCAATAGTTCTCCCGTGGCCTCAAACAATGTTTTCAAGTATGTGAAATAAAAGAGACTTTCAAAGTAACACCTAAATTCCCACCTCTTGCAGAGTGAATCAAAGGTGGAAGCTGAGATGTGGTTAGCACCTCTCCTTGGAAAGTGCAGCAAATGTACCAAGAGTATGTTTGGTGAGTGATGGGGATTTTTATGTCTGCATAGGTTGGTGAGCTTTTATTATCCTCTTAAACAGCAAACTAGCTGCGAAGTGTGTTTTTGAAGACACTCATTCTGTCCCTTTATGAATAAGTAAACTCATGGTAGGTAAGCTTTCATTTAGGTTCTCTTTTTAAGAGAAACAATCCTATCAAACTCGTTTCCTGAAAGAGATTCAACATGCTCTAACCTAACAATAGTGCTCACAGACCCCCTCATAGAAGGCGCCTTCCTGAACTCACTTGTTCTAAAGTACCCATTTTCTTTCTAGCCTGGGCAAAGAGGGAAGTGAGACTCCCTTTAAAAAAAAAAGGCACAACAAATCCATCAAGATGCTTATAGAGCTCAGAGAGCTCTGAGTAGAGATAATGTGGCATAGTGGAAAGAATATTAGAGTTGGGGGCTTTGGAAGACCCAAGTTCGAAACCCTTTTCAAATACTAGCTTCAGAGCCATAGGCAATTCACTTAAATTCACTGAGCCTCAGTGTCTTTTCCTTTAAAAAATAAATAGAATAAGTACTTATTGCACAAGGTTGCCGTGATGTATAATACAATGAGATAATATATGTAAAGCATTATAGAAATATGAACTATTATTATTATGAGATGCACTGACTTGAGTTTCTCTGTGACTGCTTCTCCCTATATGCTTTATTCAGTGTCACGGTACCATACCACATCCATCTTCTAAAAGTGAAATATATAGATGGTTTATTTTTAAAAGAGACTATTTAAATTAATTTTGTTTTAGGCTTTTGTTCAAGACTCCTTTGAATGACTCTGCAATGGCATAAATCTGGGACTAGGAATCACAGACTTAGAGTAGGACCCCATTGGCAATTTGTCAGTGAGGCTTCAAATCCAACCCAGAACACACACTATTAGTCATTTATTCAATATATTTAAAATGTTTAACTACTACTTTGTGCCAAAACACTAAAGATTCAAAGACAAAAAAAACTGTAATTGTTGAGCTATCAAAAAGATTTACTTTTCTTTCAGGGATCGGTAAGGAATAAGAATGGATCTGTATATGTAAATTAAAAAATAATTTCAGGGGGGAACTTGATTTAACCAATATATAAGCCTCCATTCCAAACTGATCTTAGCTGGATCCTGATTTAAGGAGGTATTTAATAATTTAGAGATCTATGATTTTATCAATGTTGGCTACTAATTCTATGCAAATAGAAAGATCTCTTTACCCCATATTCAACACCCAGTAACTTACCATCTGGTAATCATATTAATTGAGAGTAAATGGTGTGATATTCAGCTAATACCCAATCTAGCACTGAGTGAAAACTGAAACTTCTCCAACTTGATGGAACATGCCAGAGACTGTGTTCCATATGCATCATGCCATGCTGGATAGGGGAATGGGCTTGGAGGGAGAAAAACCTGTGATCAAATTTTGCCTTGTATTTACTGGTGGCAATGACCTCCTTGTTGTTCCTCGAACAAGATAATCAGTGGTCCAACTTCAAGAATTTTACTCACTGTCTTCATGCCTAGAATGCTCTTCTTCTTCATCTCTGCTTTCTGACTTTTAAAGTTCCAGCTAAAATCCTATGCTTTAAAGGAAGCTTTCCTTTAACCCCCCTTACTGCTAATTAATGTCTTCCCTCTGTTGATTATTTCCAATTTATTCTGTGCACATTTTGTTTGTACATGGTTATTTATATGTTGCATACCCATTAAACCTCAGGTCTAGTGCCTTAGACCTTTCATCCATTCTGATTCTGCCTCACTTAAATCTAAATCATGAGCAAGTCAAAACTACACTCTGACTATGTCATTAGTCTTCTTCGAAAATGAAGAACAAACAACAATCCATTAGACTGTGAACTCTTTAAAGGCAGATTCTGTGTTTTGACTCTTTGTATTTCCAGTCCTTAGCAAAGGGTAGGTGCAGAACAGTTGCCAATATTCATGGGTTGAGAGAGTTTCTACATCAGGAGTTCCTTATGTCAATGAAACTACGGGTCCAGAACAAAATTCTAAAATTAGACAGTGGAGAGAAAGGTATTTGAAATCATAGAAATGTCTTCTACACTATGTAAGTTCCACAGGAAAGGGTCAGTGTCTTTCTACACATTATAGCCTTCTTTCATGCCTGGACAAACTATCTGTACATTTAGATTATACCTTCCCACACTATGCTCTTGGGGCATGCTTGCCTGTAAGTCAATAGGACTTGGATATACAATCTTATCCTCCTGTGTCCTTTGCACCAAATTCTCCTTCACAGAAGGCAAATAAATCATAAAGTTCTCTAACCTAGAACTTCATTTTTCCCATTGGGAATTACAGTATAATGGAAAAGATCACAGAACAATAGAGTTGAAGGAAATTCTCTTAGTCAATTTGTTCAATGCCCTCATTTTTTAGAGAACTATAAGGGAAGCTAAAGCCAAGAAGCTGTTTGGGTTTTGTTTTGTTTTGTTTTGTTTTGCCCAAGGCCCCACAGGAAGTAAGTGGCAGAATGAAGCCTTGAGCTATATCTGCAAAGTCAAAAGTAACAAAATATGTATTCTTTCCATTATTCAAGGAGATGACTGGATCTCCTAGAATAGTGAAATATCTCCTTGGTAAGTACAGAGATCTAGGTTGTCCTCCCAGTCCTGCCATTAATTAATGATGTAGAAAGTTATTCTACTTCACTGAAGCCTCAGTTTCCTCTTCTGTAAATAAGGAATGGTAAGAGGGTTAGGAAAGGTTATCTCTCTTATCCTTTCCAGCTCTGAAATTCTTTGATTCTATGGGATTTGGGTCTGCATTTTCACAGTAATCAAGAACTAACATCTTTCTCTAGTCCAAATCCCTCTCTTAACAAACCAGTGATCCTGCTTCTCCCATGCTATAAAAACTGGTGTCACTTCCTATTAATAACCAAGCTTCATCTATTTTTTCTAAAACAACATCCAGAAAAGAAAGATTCATTCATTCAACAAATATCAAGTGACAGATTGTAAGCAAGGGAAGTGGGGTGTTAAGTAGAAATGGTAATAAAAAGGTTATGTGAAATGGTCTCTGCTTTTAGGGAGCTTAGTCTAGTATTCCAGTGCAAAGAAGGATACCAGTAAGTATAATACATAACAAAATATGAAAGCAACCCAAAATCAACAAAGCATTATAAGTATTCACTGGTGTGAGAGCTAACTTTCAACTGGGGATGGGGACAGGAAGAAAAGCTTTAGAGAGCATCTGGACCATTTCTAAGCAAGACCTTGAAGAACAGGTAGGGACTTAGGAAAGAGAAGGAGATAAAAGATATTTCAGAAAGAGAGGAATGCATGAACAAAAGTGACTAAAAACTCAATTAAAATGGCTAATATATACTGATTTAGAAGCCCTAATATCTTTCATAGCTCAGCTTCCTTTTATGTGAGATACTGTTTCCATTTGCTGTATCTTTACCCCAAAACTTCATTGTATGTATTTAGTATGTATCAAAAGACAAATATGTTGCTTTCCCAAAGAGATACAATTTCCTTGAAGGGAAAAATTATCTCCTTTTGCTTTTTGTGTGCCCCAGAAGTCAGCATCACACTGAGTGACTCTCAGCAACTCTCTGACCTATTTGCCTCAGTTTCCTCATCTATAAAAATGAATTGGAGAAGAAATGACACACCACTGCAGTATTTTTTCCAAGAAAACAAATGGGGTCATGATGGTTTGGAGATGACTGAAAGACTGAACAAATTAAATGAGCTAATTTTAACTTTCAAAGATCAGTAGTTCTATAGACATCATTTTTCAAGTACTTTTAAGTATACAATACTTATGTTTCAATGAAGAGCCAGTGGCCAAAGGAACTCTTTTATCCTTTTAATACTACCCACCACCTTGGCTTTTCCTTCTTCCAGGACAGTTGCTACTAGGGATCACCTCTCCACTGTTACTTTGTCCTTATTTATCACAAAGCAGGTTCTATGATGGCTGAACTTTCAGTGGGGGAAATCAGTCACAAAGATTTATTAAGCAGCTACTATGTCAGGCATTGACTCACAGATAATCTAGGGAGAGAGAACATTAGCAGGTGGGAGAATAAGGAAATGTTTCAGGTAGTAGATGGTTCTTGAACTGAGTCTTGAAGGAAATAAAACATTCTAAGAGGTAGGAGTTGAGAAGGGAATAACTTCTAAGCAGAAGAAATGACCAGTACAAAGACCCAGAAACGAGAGACAGTATGTTGTGTGTGAGAAACAGGAAGAGAGATTAAAGGAAGAAAAATAAACTAGTGATGATGTTTCTACATCACTCCCAAAGCCTTTTGATGGCTCCTTCAGCAGAGGAGTTTCTGGACTCCTGAGCAATAATCCTCAAACTCCCTTCTTTTTATTCCAGGGCTCCCACACCCAACCCAGTTCCAGGGATAAACAATACAGGAGAGCCTGAGGCTAGTTCTGTGTAACAGAGTGAATTTTGTTTCAATTCTTTGAGCATTAAGGCATTAAGTCGCTTAGGAATAACATCTCTTTATAAAATGCCTAAGTAAAAGAAGCAAAGACATTTTTAATGGAGGGAATATATTAAGGAAAGGATCAAAATAATGTTGTGGTTTTTAACACCATGTATTTCCTGATTCTAGCAGTAAAGATCTTCAGAAAACTCAAAACTGGCCCTGATATCATTTCAGACACAGAAGTAACATCTCTAAGAGCAGAAGACAAGTTATGAAACTTTGTTACCCAATAGATTGGTAAGGGAAACAACAGATAAAGGAAAACTAGTGAGCTAATCTCTGAGATCAATGGAAGAAGAGAGAAGGGATATCTTTAAGTTGACCTACACTGAGAAAGGTCCTCAGAATTTTACATTGAGGTGCCCTGACCCTACTGAAACTTCCATCCTGGGTAGCCTCATCTCTATCATTTCTTTCAGTGCCTGTACATTTCTTGCCCCATTCCTTCCCTGCCCCCACCAACTATACAGTTAAGCTTTTGCTCCAGAGAACAGCAGCCAACAACATTATTTAGAATCAGGGGAGGTCCAGATCTCTCTGTAGTGAGGACAAATGTGATCTTAGCATCCCAACGTGAAATTTGGAATTCTTTTGACCTATTGACATAACCAAAATACAAACAACCATTTTGCTGAAAAACACTTAGAAATTTGAGACTTTCCATTTACCTTGTAGATGAACTTTCATTTATATGTTGTTTTCCCAATTAGATTATGAGCACCTAAAGAGCAAGAATTGCCTCACTTTTTTAATCGATATCCCTAGCATTTAGCATGCCCAGCTATGTAGTACAGTGGATAGAGTACCAGGCCTGGAGTCGAGAAGACTCATCTTCCTGAGCTCAAATCTGGCCTCAGACACTTACTAGCTGTATGACTCTAGACAAGTAATTTGACTCTGCCTCAGTTTTCTCCTTTGCAAAATGAGTTGAAGAAGGAAATAAGCCATTCCAATATCTTTACCAAGAAAATACCAACAGGGGTCATGAAGAGTCAGACATGACTGAAAAATGACTGACCAAAAGAAGCATTTAGCACAGTGCTTGGTGTATAGTAAACACTTAAAAATGCTTTTTCATTTATCATTTATTCATTCATTTTCCCATAAAAGCATTGCTGCAAAAGACTCCATATAATAGAAAGTTCATTAAACTTGGATTTAGAAGATCTGAGTTCAAATCCTGAATTTCTTCCTACTACATTATTGGAGATAGGCACTGGGTATATGCAAAATAGGGAGGAAGGAAATAGAGGGAGATTGGAGCACTACACCTACCCCCTTATTCATCATAGTAGTCAAGCTCTGCAGGATGAGTTCTGGCAGTTGAGTCCACAAGGCAGAGGGGAACTCAACTTGTTCAGCTCAGAAAGGCTCAGTAACTCCATTTGGAATTTATCTTCCTGTCCTAGACCCAATTCCAATCCAGCTGCTATCCCTTCATAACTGAGTGCCTTTACCAGAGGTACAACAAACTCTTTGAAGAAGCTTAGGGTCTGAGGAATCTTCTGCAAGGAGGATTTTGGATAATGGACCATGAAAGCCACAATGAGGCAGGTTTGGGATGGGAGGAAATGGGTTCTAAATTCTAACATCTAATTTGCAATTTTTTTCAAATAATAATATAATAAATAATGATCACAAATCATAAGTTCCTTAATGGCAAACCTTTTATATCTTTAGTACCCTGTTTCCTCTCTCTCTACCATCCCAGCATATAAATACTTTATGCATGCTTGGGCAATCATTGCCATTGAGGATAGTTTTGACTGAACTGGTTATGCCATCCACTTAAACTTGGGCCTTATACCTTCCAGAATATAAGTGGACCTCTCCACTCTGCATCTGCTGCTCTCCCCAATTTCAGGATCAATATGCAGCTTCTAGATTAAGCTTATTACCTCTAATCTCATCACTATTCTGCTAACTTCGATAGAACTTCCCTTGGCCTCTACTCTCTTTTGATTTGAGAGTGGACTCCTTCTAATACTTTCCTTTA
This sequence comes from Monodelphis domestica, assembly GCF_027887165.1. Taxonomy (NCBI): domain Eukaryota; kingdom Metazoa; phylum Chordata; class Mammalia; order Didelphimorphia; family Didelphidae; genus Monodelphis; species Monodelphis domestica. The sequence continues at coordinate 403,449,645 of NC_077228.1, read as the reverse complement.
TAAAGGGCAAAAACTGGACATTTTGGCTCACTCCATTGTATCTGTTGCTCTACTTAGTTGCATCTCTGTGGAACAGGTATCCTTAGTGCCTCACCTCTCTCCCATCCCTTTCTGCCTCCTTTACTGTCTTATCTCCATTAGAAGTAAACTCCTCAGGGCAAGGACTGCCTTTCTTTTTATTAATTGAATTCTCAATGTTTAGTAGATGCTTAATAAATGTTTACTGGATTGGATTTATAACCTAGCATTCTTCTGTTTAGCTTTTAGTGTCCTTTATAATCTGGCTCCAGTCTATCTTTCCAGCAGCACTGGACCCAACTCATCCTTACTATGATTCCTCCAGACTAGACTTTTCTCTGCTCCTCAGAGAGGTTCCATCTCTCACTGGTCATCCCAAATACCTGAAATGCACTTCTTCCTTATTTCCACTTCTCTTTTAAAATGCATCTGGATATATGTGAAGACTGTACTGGCATCCCCAAATGCAAGGTCTCTCCTTTCCAAAGTTCCTTACATTCAACTATTTTGTATATGTTTACAGGAAGATGCAACACGCATAAATTCAGGTATACATAATTTGCAACTGAAAAAATAAAGGCAGAAAAAAACCATAAAACAAGTCAATACTGTGTATTGGCTTCAAGGCAGAAGAGTGGTAAGGGCTAGGTAATGAGGGTCAAGTGACTTGCCCAGGGTCACATAGCTGGGAAGTGTCTGAGGCCAGATTTGAACCTAGGACCTCCCGTCTCTAGGCCTGATTCTCAATCCACTGAGTCACCCAGCTGCCCCTTAATAAACTTTTACATATATTTGTTTCAACAAGTAGAATGGAAGCTCTTTGGAAGGAGAGATTGTTTCATTCTTTATACCTGTATCTCTAGCACCTGGCACAGTATGTAGCTCATAGCAGATGCTTAATAAAAACTTGTTAATCCCAGTCCCTACAAGCATTTTTGTTCAATTTATATCAATGAATAAAAGTAAAATTTCCAAAAATCTAGACTGAATTCTATGTGGCACAACTATAGAGACATTATTTCATGAATAGTAGTAGTGATAGTCTCTCGGTGATCAAGAATGACTATTGTCTTTGTGCAGTTTCATCTATGGTGTACCCTCATGTGCTTTGGAGTCCAAAGGCTGAGGCGCACAGTTTGTGGCACATGGGGCCTGGGACGCCAGTTGTTATGGGAGGTGCGGTTGTGGCCTGGTGTCGGCGTTCACGCGCAGTGGCAAGACATCGACATTGCTCATCTTCAAAGGTGGCGGTGGCATGGTTAATGTGAGTTCACCAGCTGCTTCTGTCAGAGGCAGCGAGTTCTAGTTGCTTTGGTGTAATGCCAGCCCACTTCAAGTTGGACTTTAGCTGATCCTTGAATCTTTTCTTTGGTCGGCCTTGTTTCCTGAGTCCAGCTGACAGTTCACCATAGAATACCTGTCTTGGTATTCGCTGTGGGTCCATGCGGATGACGTGTCCAGACCATCGTAGCTGGGTTTTGAGGACCATGACTTCGATGCTAGTGGAGTTGGCTCTGTTGAGGACTTCCTGATTGGTGATTCGGTCCTGCCATTGGATCCTCATGATTGACCAGAGAGAGCATTGGTGGAATTGCTCCAACTGCTTCATGTGCTTCCGGTACAGTGTCCATGTCTCACAGCCGTACAGGAGCGAGCTGAGGACCACTGCGTTGTACACTTTGAGCTTCGTTGCAGTGCTTATACTGCTGTGTTGGAGTGTTATTATTTCATGAATAAGACTTCCTAAATCACCAATTCTTCTGCCAAGGTCCACTAGACAATTTCATTTAAATGTCCCTACACCATCAAACAATTCTAGGAAGGAACTCAGTATCTTTGCTCCCAAATAGTTCTATTCTCTCTCCTATGCTATTGATTTGTACATATGATACCCATGTCTGAAATGAATTCTGTATGAATGTGAATTGTTTTATCATAGTTCCACTAATTGTGCCTTCTCCATTCATGGTACAGATCTCTGATTGTTAATCCACTCTTCCCTGATCTATATTCTTAAAAGCTTTCTTCTCTTTCAAAGAGCAGCAGTTCAGGTGATCATTAAAGCTGCAAGGTACCTCAAAAGCCATCTATTCCTAAATGCTCATCTTATGGACGAGGAAACTGAAACCCAGAGGGGCTGTGATTTGTCCAAGGTCACTAAATTACTAAATGACAGAATGTGGAATTGAAGGGAGGTTCTCTAGCTTCAGATCCAGCATTCTTTCCATTGTTTCATGCTGCTATCCTTGGTTCCTCTCTCTGGAGGAGGTTCCCACTCCTTGATGCTCCCAGAATACTGTCTGACTTCTCCTATATATTTAATCTTTTCCTAATTTGAATTTATGCTTATGTTCCCCCCCAAATTACTAGTTTGAATATAGCTGTCATACAGATAGTTTTTATCTATATTTTTCATATATATATTTTACAAAGTATTTTACACACATTGTCTAAGCTCCTTAAGCTTAGAATCAATTAATTTTTCATCCGTAGGTTGACAATTTCATGGAGTGCCATGGACACTGAATTTGCTTAATAAATGCCTGCTGAATTGAAAAGTGAGCTAACCTTCTATAGGATCATAGATTCAGAGCTAAAAGGGAATTTGAAAGTGAACTAATAATAGCTTTTAAAATAACAATAATAGGGGGCAGCTGGGTGTCTCAGTGGATTGAGAGTCAGGCCTAGAGATGGGAGGTCCTAGGTTCAAATCTGGCCTCACACACTTCCCAGCTGTGTGACCGTGGGCAAGTCACTTGACCCCCATTGCCTAGCCCTTACCACTCTTCTGCCTTGGAGCCAATACACAGCATTGACTCCAAGATGGAAGGTAAGGGTTTTTAAATAAATAAATAAATAAATAAATAAATAAAATAACAATAATAGCACTTTAAGGTTAGCACATCACTTTAGAAATACAGGTATCCCTTCCACATCACACCACACCCACACAGTGCCCCAGTAATCTGGAACATCTCCATAAAATTTTTTGACCCTCCCTTCATACCTGAGAACTCAACTTTTTCTTTTTCTTTCATGGGGTGTTTACTGTACCTCACTGTAAATTTTGGGTTAATTATTTGGTCATATGTTATATAGCTTCTAATTATTTTCTATGTCATCTGATGGCCTTTGTGGATCCTCTGCAGCTTCTGAAAAACTCCCAAAATATTCTCATTTAATTTCTTATTTCAACCTGCAATATACTGAAACCACAATGGGGAAGGTTGTGATGAGGAAGGAATACCTGTATAACCTTGTTTTAGCCACACAATAATCTTTGGAGTGGGCATTATTATTATCTCTATTTTACAGATGAGAAAATTGAGGCATATAGAAGTTAAACGACTTGCCCAGATTTATATAACTAAGTATCTGAGATAGAATTTGAACTCGTCTTCCTTTTTCCACCAATCCATCTGGTTGACCCCTTCCATTTTACAGAGAGGAAATTGAGTCCCATAGGGGTTAAGTGACTTGCCCATATGTAATGAAGGATAGAATCAAGACTAGAACTCAGCTTACATGACCCCAAACTCAGTATTCCAAGTTAATTGCTCAATCCACAATAATACACTGATACATTTCTTGATTTCTTCCCTATTTCTAAAATGGCACCATCATTTTCCAAATAACTTAGGCTACAAATTCTAGAGTTATCTTTGAATATTCTTTGTTATAAGGGGAGGATCTCCAAGGAAATCTTGTCTTCTGTAATAATCACCAAAATCTGCAGAAAGAAACTATCTCTCATAAAGCTAAGTAGATTGTCACTATATCTGATCTCTGAAGTAGCTTATTGTTGCTTTTCTCTAACCAAAATTGAGACTATTGAATTCATTTTAAAGTAAAATTAGAGAATTATGAGAGATAGTGGCATGGTTAAGATTCTGAACAATGAAAAAATGAAATCATATTATTTGGTTTTAATATATTATTTTTGCTTGAATTAAGGCAAACAAACCTTGCAGAGCCCATCCTCACTCTGGGAAGCAACCCAGAACTACTAGTTTTTTGTCTAGAGAATAGGCTCTGTATTATATGCAAGACATATACCTTTATTGGACTAATTTTGATCCGTTCACTTATTCCAGATCCCAAGACGTTGTTTCCCCATTTCTCAATCTAAACTTTTTTTAACCCTTACCTTCTATCTTAGAATCAATACTATGTATTGGTTCCAAGGCAGAAGAACAGTAAAGTTTGGGCAATGGAGGCTAAGTGACTTGCTCAGGGCCCTGTAGCTAAAAAATATCTAAGGCCATATATGAACCCAGAGTCTCTCACCTCTAAGCCTAGTTCTCTATCCATTGAGCCACCTAGCTACCTCCTTTAATTTTTAAGTTAATTTTAGCTCTGAACTTTAAACTTATGTCTGTATAATCAGACTCTACATCTAGCTGCCCTCCTTTCATGGAATAGATCTCTGAATGCTGACCTGCCCCACCCCATTCTGCATTATGACCACACTTCTAGACCCTGACCATGCCTCTACTTGTGGTCTCTCCCTAGCTTGGACCTCTGGATGCCAAGTCCAAGCTTCCAACTTCAGCCCTCAAATGTAGCCATCATATTTGTCCTCTAAGTTTACAGTAATCATAAGCTCCACTCTCTACAAACTTGCTTACAGTCTACAATCTTGAGTTAGAAGAGAACATAGAGATATTCACATGTCTTATATAATTTATATAATAAATGTCTTTTTTTAATTGAGTAACTATTCCAAACTCTTTAGCTTAAAGATAGAATGGAAGGAGTAATCATGTCACCCATGAGGAAAGTATTGATGTAGAATTGAGGTCTATTGTGGTGATAACCAATGGGGAGATCTACCACAAAGTCTAAGAACTCTCATTTGGAGACCTCTGAATAAAATCCAAAATCCAGAGCTTGACATTCAAGGTCTTATACAAAAGTGGTAGAAGACAATAATAAAAACACCAGTAGCAATAACAACAACAAAAATACCCAAACCCCACCTTTCCATACAAAATATTTGCATTCAATAAATCTGTTGAGTTCCTACTATGTGCAAGGTTCTAACATGTTTCAGCTAAACTGGTTTACATACACTCTTCCTTGGAAGCATTTTCTAATTTTTCCATTGTTTCCTCCTCCTCATCCTCCGAAATTCTTTCCCCTATCTTTTCTTATCTATTCAAATCCTGCCAACTTTCTACAACCAGTTCAAATGCTAGCTGCTAACTACCAAATTCTGTGCTAATTACTCTACCAAGTTCTTCATTCTCTGTCCCAGTTGATGGAAATCTTTTTCCTCTGATGTTCTAAAATACCTATTCTCGAGTCATTCCATTTTAGACCTGGAAGGAATGTTTTGAAGGCCATCTACTTCAGTTCTGTCATTTTGTAAATAAGGACACTGAGGGTTGGAGAAGGTGCCACATAGAAAATCAATGCAAAACCTGTCCACAGTTGTCCCAAACTCTATTCCAATGTTCTTGCTGGTACTACTAGCTCTATCACTAATCTTGCCCTTAGTGGTTCCTATTATATTGATGGCAATCTGGTATAATATGTCTCATTTTGATGATTAGGTTTTAAAGGTCTTTGAGGTCAAGGACAGTACTTTACACTTTGTACCTATTGCTTTTGGCACCTAGCTCAGTGCAACACATAGCATGACATTAAAACTACATTCAATTTATTGAATTAGATTTCACAGATTACTAAATTAATTTATGAGCTTAATTATCACTAAAATTTCATTAAGACCAAAAAATGATTATAGTAGGGTTACTCAGAATTCATAAGTCTTGGGTCTATGTCCTGACTTTGCCTCTTATTAATACTTACTAGCAATCTGACCTTGGACAAGTAACTTATCCTGTCTTAATTTCTTCATCCATAAAATGGGGATAATTATAGTCATATTACCTAACAGCATATGCCATATGCTATAACACATATATAGCATATAACACAGCATATAACATAATGCTATGTTAACTTATATAAAATACTTTGTAATTATAGAGTACCATAAAAATGCAAGGTACTACAATTCTAATTATGAATTTTAGAAGAAAAAATGTGCCCACATAGGTTCAGAGGTTTTGTTGCTGTTGTTGCTGCTTAATTTTTTTCATTTGCTTTGTTTAATAAATCCTTCCCCACCAAATCCATTGGCAAAGTCTTATTTTAAAAAGATTATCTTTCACTGAAATTTAATTTTTAAAAGTTTTCCTAATCTGTAAACAACAGCCTGTTTTATAGCTAATATGTGTTCCACTAAGGTGTTATAATTGTTATTTCATTAATTCTCCATTTATAATGTTTTTAAAGTTGAACTCCCATACTTTCTCAATATTAATTTTATCTATTCCCCCACCTAAGTATGGATTTCCTTCTCTTTTTCTTGGGAGACTAGAATGGAACCATTTAACCAATTAGTTCTGATCTGTGTCCCACTGTATAGCAAGAATAATCCGTCACTGTTCAATGAGCCTCTCTGCCAAAAGGCCAACAGAGTAAAATAATTGAGCAACTTAACTGAGTGTGGTTGTATTCAACTTCAGCAATCTAATTTTCAGAGCTTTCCAAAAGCTCAACTTACAATTCTTCTAAAATTAAAATTAACAAGTAGATGTAATTCAATATAAGAAAGTATCATCTTATGAACTCTCATGAACTTCCTTCAAAGAATTTACTATTAATTATAAGCATGATTCTCTTCCTTCCTTCCTTCCTTCCTTCCTTCCTTCCTTCCTTCCTTCCTTCCTTCCTTCCTTCCTTCCTTCCTTCCTTCCTTCCTTTCTTTCTTTCTTCTTTCTTTCTTTCTTTCTTTCTTTCTTTCTTTCTTTCTTTCTTTCTTTCTTTCTTTCTTTCTTTCTTTCTTTCTTTCTTTCTTTCTTTCTTTCTTTCTTTCTTTCTCTCTCTCTCTTTCTTTCTTTCTTTCTTTCTGGCTATCATAGGCATTTTACTGGATCATGCACTGAGAAGCAACAGGTTAAATATTTCAATATCATTTAAATGCAACTCCTATATAATATCTTTCTTCTAAATGACTATTTGACAAGGTCTTTCTCTTAGTGACTGCTTTCCTGCCTTATAATATCAAATAAATTAAAACTAGTTCCCTAATTTACTTGGAACTATCCTATAGCTATCCCATTTATATACCACTAGATATGATCTATTCTAAATAGTGTTGTAATGTTTATTCATATATATATATATATATATAAACTTTTCCATGCATATATATAATGCTACAAATATGAAAGTTCCATAAGGTTCATGTTACAAAACATTTAACTACAGTTCCTATTTAATGAGGCATTATTTTCTGTTTAGAAGTTTTTCTGCTTAATGTAAGCTGTTTACAAAAAGCAAACATAAAACTAACATTAGTGCTTTTCATAACCCAATAATAAGAGTAAAACACATTGCTGAAATAAGGAAAACTGACCTAAGCTTACCTTTCATAAAATGATAACATATTTTTATGTTTGTAACCTGATTAAAAAATAAAGGTCATTTACAAATAGGTGTTTCTATCATATTAGAAAAAGCAAAGCAACTAAATGAAGGAGGGGCAGGGGGAGAAACCTTGGACTTTTAGTAGGGTTAAGTTTAAAGCACTATAAGAATGGCGATCTGAGATTGAATGTACAACACCATGAAAACAATTCTCTGCAAAAGTAATTAAGAGGAAATGAAAATAGGAGCATTTGATGACTCTTAAAAGTCTGGCTTCACAATTCTCTATCCTGTTTTCATGTCTTTAGAAGTGAAGCCCCACTTTTAAACGTTGTCATTCCCATCACTACTGTTTCTATTACTAATGTTTGTGTCAACCAAGAAATGTGAAGTTGTATCACACGGTAAGGCTTTAGAGTACAACATACTCAGTTCTGAAACACCAGGCTAAGGTTTGAAGCCCATAAGTTTAGCTAGTCTTCATTTATTAGTTAATTACTCACAAGGGAAAAAATCGATATTCTTTACTCCAGTTTATCCTTCCGCCATTACCAATACTAATTGTTGTATGTTGTTTCCAACACAGACATCAAATGGACCCTAAGAAAGCTAGTGAACTTAACCTTACAGTAAGTGATATGTCTACACAGGCAAAATGAGTGTGGACCTGGGCACATACTTAAAATTTTTTATCAGTCAAGATACTTTATATAATCCAGGAGCAAGGCTCAGTCCATCTCTCCATTTTCCTCAAAAGGGACTGGAGGTGGGATAAAGACAGTACCGAATTATACGCATCATTGCTTCATCTCTCCACTTGATTTTTGCCGGTGTAGACGGTACCACTTCAATAAATTGCTCCAGGAAGCCCTGAGGTTTCTCTCTTTGCCAGAGGCTGCTACCATTTAAAGCAATGGCTCTCTCTAAGAGAATGCTGACTCTGGAACTCAGACAAAGGAGGGTGTAGCAGGAGAAAAGCAGTCCAATGCTCCCCCTACTTGGATGCTTCTCCCACTCAGTGTCTCATGCTTGCTAGCCTTGGATAAAAGACTGGGATTGGGGGAGGGAGGATTTCCCAAACTTCAGGAAACCATGTTTAGCCTAACAGGGAAGGATGCAGGGAATTAGAAGCAAAACCTAAAAGAAAAGCTGTCTTCTCAAAGGTTATTGGTGACTGGGAAAGGGAGCTCGCTGTAAGCATCCCCTTCTTTCTTCTCACCTGCAATTAAGCGTGAGGAGCCTCAGCTGGTGGGGTGGCTGCTCCCTTGCTCTCTCGCTTTCTTGCTCTCTTGCCTTCTCTTCTCTTAGCTTTCACACTAGGAGCTCCGGGGCAGCGGTGAGCTCCACAAACTCCTGGGACATCGGGTTCATTCCAAGGGAGTGAGAAAGAAGAGCTAGCAGGAACGTTCAGAAAGGAGCTTGGAGGCAGACTAAGTGCTGGTCCGCCCTCCACATCAGCCTCGCAGGGGCTTGGGCTGAGGACGACGGCGATCCCATGGTGGGCAGATGAGTCAATTGCTCAAGGAGGGAGGGGTGTGTGGGTGGGGGGGGGGCATCTATTCCAGATCTAAGGAGGAGGAGAACGCTGCAGTAGTGGTGACTCCCAGTCCCTCTGTGGTTTCTCGACAGTCCACCTGGTTCGGCTTTTGCTCACTTCGAACTAAGGTGAAGCTAGTCAGTGCCATTGGACCAGGCAGAGCCTTTCTTCTCCTGCACTTGGTGGCCGAGGCTGGGCAAGAGCCTGGGATGGAGAAAGAGAGCAGCTAGCTGGAAAGTCTCAGGCGCAGCTGCTGCTGCTACTGTTGCTGCTGTAACTGCACATCTGTCTAGGGAAGAAGACAAAATGGGAGAGGGGAAGGAAAGGAAGGGAAAAGTTTTCAGTTCATCCCTCTGCTGCTCCTGAACATCAAATCAAATTAATTCACCCCAGTTCCAGAGGGAGGGAGAGATGCAGGGGCGGGGTTTTCGGAAAGCATCTCATTGTGAGCCCCTTGCAATCTGGACAAGAAACAGAGCCAAGGTTTTCCACGCTCTCTCCCACTTCCTCCCTTCTCAAGGAGAACTCCCCCATGCTTCCCTCTTTTCCTCTCCTTTTCCCTTTTTCTTTCTTTCTCTCATTCTCTCCTTCCCGTCTTAGATTCCCTCCAAGAACTGACAGAATCTCGCTTCCCTCACCCCCTCCCCATCAGACACCTTTTCCTCTACACACACACACACACACACACACACATACACACACGCGCGCGCGCGCGCGCACACACACACACACACACACACACACACACACACACACACACACAGCCTTTCTCCCCGCGGCAAAGTTTCTTCTAAAACCAGAAGCTTGCATGAAGTCTGTCTCCATAGAAACTAAAACCGTTTCCATAGAATAAAATCTCGTTGGGGGGGGGGGGTGTTGTTTGTTTGTTTTTTGACCGATTCTTTCTTCTTCCTTAAAGGAAGAAAGCAGGATACACTCAGATACACCTACCCGCGGGCCCCCATGAGCTTTGGGGGTCTGGAGGGTCCTAGAGCTAGGTGGCTCGCAAGTTTCTATAATGGAAGTTGAGCTTTCTGGGCAAGTCGTCTATCCCTGTCGGTGCCTGCCCATCATTTGGTCCACGCCTCTTAGTTCCCTCGCTCCCTAGCTCTCTGGGGTTGACAGGTTGAGTTGGGTTTCCCCCTGGTGGGCTGCTGGGGCTTTGCGCCCGAGCTCAATCGAGTTTGCTGGTCAGAATTGGCTCCCCTTAGACTCTCCACTCTCCCTCCTGCCCAGATCTGGAACCTGTTTCCCCTTTTCCTGGCTGTCGGGTGGGCAACTTGCTCTGCCCAAATAAGAGCCAGGAGACATAGGAAACCTTCCCATGTGGGGGCTGGGAGGGCGGAGATTGAGGAGGACCTGCACAGGATAGTGGTTTGATGACAGTTCTGATAAGAGTCAACTCTTCTTGATGGTAAAGTCAAATAAGAGGTAGGACTGTCTCGGAATCTCCATGGGCAACACCCAGAAAGCGCTGGCAGAGCGCGGGAGGGTGGGGAAGGGTACGGGAAGTAGGGGTTCTGAGAGTCTTTTAAAATCCTTAGGATATACCCTCATTATTCCAACTTCAGAGAATTTACTGCATAAAATTGTATGGCTATCATATAGTAATCTATATGTATATGTGTGTAAATATACAACACAGATTAATGACAATATGTATACCACCACCTAATCAATTGGGTAGAGTTTATATTAAAAGTTAGAAATACAAGCTTAATAAACAGCCACATCCCTCTAAGGCACTGTCTAACATTGTTTCAGAGAATGCATCTGTGGGGGCCCCAAGTAGTAGGAGTATTTATTATTGTACTCTGGTCCTTCTATGTTTGAAATTATTGAATCCAAGAGGCTTGCACAGAGACATATTTCTGTGTAAAAAATCTTCCTAATACTTCAAGCTATGCAAAAATGGCATGGAATGGCTGTTGAGATAATGGATTTCCTCTTCACTGTAAGACTAGGGTGAAAGATGTGATTTCTTGTTGAATGCCTGTGAAGATCATTGAGGATTCTTTTTCTGGTATGGATTCTACTGAATATCGAGTAAAGATCCTTCCAATTCTGAAGTTCTGTGACTGAATTTGTGGTTCTGGGATTTAAGTTTGTGTGCAGATATTTTTTTTTTCAGAAAAGCTTTATTTTGGGCAATGGAAAGGGGAGGATCCTATTCACTTATCCTAATATGAAAGAATTCTTTCTAGCACAGTAGTTTTCAAGGAGTAGTCTGAGAATACCTGGGGGTTCTGAGTTCTTTTCAGGGAGTCCTGGAATTCAAGATTCTTTTCATAATAGTGCTAAAACATTACTATTTCTAATATAGTAAATATCAATAGATATAACTCATCAAAATAAAAGCTCTTGAGGTGGTTCCTCAATATTTTAAGTGATAATTATTTCTAATACCTGAAAAAGTTTAAGAACTGATTCTCCAAGAACTAAGATGTTCCCTAAGCCAGAAGAATGAATCCATTTACCCTTTACAATGCTGTGTTATAATCTACCTTCCTGTTTTTGCTTTTGTTTGTGTTGTTGTTCAGTCACGTCTGATTCTTTGTGACCCTATTTTGGGTTTTCTTGGCAAAGATGGTAGAGTGGTTTGCCAGCTCATTTTATAGCTGAGAAAACCAAAGCAAACAATGTTAAATGACTTGTCCAGGGTCACACATCTAGTAAGTTTCTGAGGCCAACAATTTGAAATTAGGAAGATGAATCTTCTTGCCTGTAGGCTCAAAGCTCTATCCATTGTACCACCTATCTGTCCTCTACTTACTGACCTCTTTATTCTTTAATGTTTCTGAAGGGAAAAATTCAACAATCAAAGTAGTACAAAATCAAATCAAGTAGTCATATTTAGCTCTCTGTTGGCTGCCAAGCTAGCATATGGCATTCCTGTCCATTTCCCTCTGCGCTCTCTCTTTTCTCTGGAAGCTTCCTTCACCTCAAAAGACAATGGTAAGGGGCTCCCTTCATGGAATGAGCGTGCTTCCTAATGTAGTGGCCTGAACCTTTTCAGAACTCACCAGGAAAGACTAAATCCCTACCTCTCCTGCATATACCAAAGACATAACTAAAGACACCATATCTTTTCTTAAAGGTAGTAAGACCTGGTAATCACCCCCCTCCCATTAGAATCTTTAGCTTCCTTTGAGTTTAAAAAATTGATAAGTGTAAACCAAAGGGATAATGATACTACATAGCACATTACAATTACAATGTACTTTTATCTATATGCTATATACATCAAAAAGAGCATTTGAACCACACAGTTCAAATTCTTTTTACAAAAGAAGTAATATTTACATTATATCTCATTGCTTTCATTTCATCTTATATTAGCAAACTATTGTTGCATCAGGTTGGAGTGAAGCAAACAATTTCTTGCTTTTTTACATTAGCAAATTTTCAGTGATTTTGAAAACAACATTGAAATAGTAGAGGAAAATCACAATGGAGGAAGATTTCCTTTCAAAGTGAGAAATGTTTTCCCAGAAAGATTAGAAGAAAATAGTCTGCAAGTAGAACATTAACAGTGTTTTGATAGACAAATTCTTCATCTCAATTCTTTCTCAATTTTTCCTGTATATATCATTGTTTTTACAAGGTTAATGGCATGTTATCAACCCTATTACACTGGGAACTTCTTGAGATCATAGACTATCTATTGTACTTTTTTCTATCCCCAACCCTTAGCATAGTGCCTAGCACATAGAAGGCACTTGAAAATTCCTTGTTGACTGACAAGAGATGCAACAGTTTCTGCCCTGTTTACTGTGTATTTTACCTAAGGCAATCTTAGGTAAATCACTTCTTAGCAAATACCCAATGTTTCCCCAACTGTAAAAATCTTAGTGAATATAAGAATTTAGTGAAAGAATGTTAGATTTTGCTCCATATCTCTATTTAAAGTAATAGAAACAAATAAACAGGATGTCTCACTAGCTAGCCTCTTAGTATTCAAAATGAATCTTTCATTTTTTGCCATATTCTTCTTAGTTACATAAGTGCCTGGCATTATGGCCACTTTATTAGGATGAAACTGAGCCATTGAGGACTTGACTAGCAGAATTTTCAGAACAAAGGACAATACTGAGAAAATCTCCCAAGTTCTGGCTCCCTTTCCAGAAGTCAGCTTTACATACTAGCTTCAAGACCATTCACATTTTCACTAAAGGTTTTCACTCTGGAACCAAGAGTTAACTTAATGAGAAAACACTGAAGAGTCAAGATCAATAGTCTCACTCCTGGAACTCTGTAAATGCATGCCTAATAGATGGCAATGCATTTTTAATGTATTAATTATGAAAACATACATTTGGGAGTATATGGGAATCAGGGGCTTTAAACAGATCTTTGGGTAGCAGGGGCTAAAAGAAGATCTAATGGAAATTGTTACATGATTATATGCGGCTCCATAGGCATGAATACAGGACTAAGAACCTTAGCACTGCAAAGGAGTCTTCCAAGAGAAAAAATGTTCTCTGGTGGAAAACAAATGAAAGCAAGTGTTAGATTCTTTTCAGCCTACTCTTTGGCAGCTGTGAAACTGATTGATATTCTTACAGCCCCTCAGGAACCTCTGCTTAGAGCCCAGTGCTGTTTCAAAGCAGAGGAAAGTTGGGGGATGGAGAGAGCAAGGAGAAAAGAAAAAGAGACTATTCAAGGAAAATACTTTTCTTGATTTTCTTCTCAAAATTAAGGGTAAGGGCAAGGAGAACACATAGGAAAAACAAATGCAATACCCAAGTAAATATGATAGCAAAAAATGCAAAATTAAAAGGATAAAAAGTGTTGCATTCCATTTTTATTTGGAGAAACACTTCAAGTCAAATACTTTGAAATTTCCCTTCCTATTGAGTGAATTAATTAAGAGCTCAGGGGAATAAAGAAGGAGAGATTACTGATTTATTATGCATTCTTAAAACATGAAAATAATAGCTCACATTTCTATATTTATTGAGGTTAACAAAGCATGTTCCTCCCAATCACTGGGTGGTAGCTTTGAAAAGTCTTCACAGGTTGGTTCTGAGCTCTCAATTTTCTTACAAGCTCAATGTAGTTTCCTGAGTATATAAGATAGAAACAGGAGGTAATAATAATACTAACTTTAAATTTATGTGGCAAAGACTATCCCTCACATGTAGCAAGCCAGTATCATTTTATGGCCCAGATAGGCAAGATAAATACCACTAGCCTCTTCTCTCCTCAACCTTTCTCTAAGGAAGACTTTAATTTCTGCCAGACAGAAAAATATTCATCTAAATGCTTGTTGACTGATTAAAATGGGTAGTAAAAGTTTTATTAATGATTTTTTAGGAGAAGAAGAAACTAAGTCTCAGGGAAGTTAAGTGACTAATTTATTTATGTTTGTTTGTTTTAGAATTGGAAATATTTATTTAATGAATTAATTTAGAATATTTTTCCAGGGTTACATGATTCATGTTCCCCGCCCCCCATAGCCAACAAGCAATTCCACTGGGTTTTACATGTGTTAAGTGACTTATTTAAAGCCTTACTACTAGTATGAAGCAGAGCAGAATTTAAACTCAAGTTCTTTGTTTCCAAGTTCAGGTTTCTACTGGAAGTCAAAAGCCAATTTCTTTCAAAGTACCATTTGGTGATGATAATCCTAGTGGTAATACTTTCTAGCCCTTTATAAATACACAAACTCCTTAGTAGACCATTTGCTCAATTACTCCTTAACCATTTGGTTGTACACTGGGAACCTGCTCTTTTGGAGCAGAGAATGAGGAATCCTCTCTTGTTTCTAAGGCAGTGCCCACCAATGGGGGAATGATTAAAGAAAGCATCATTTGTAAACTTAATGGAATACTACTATTATGTTGTAAGAAATGAAGATAGTCTCAAAAAGCTGTGGGAAGACTTGTATAAACCGATGCTGAGTGAAGAGAGCAAAATTAGAAAACTTTATATAGTAACAGCAACATTGTAAAGACTAACAGCTTTCAAGTACTTCATATCTCTGATTAACTAAAATTATCAACCATGATTCCAGAAATTGGAAACTCGCCGTCTCTACATGTCTGATCCTTTAATTTAGGTTTTATTTGGCATCCTCTATAAAGGACATCTAACCAAAAGAAGTAAAATCCAGAAGATTCCAACCATGATGAAGAATATGTCCACTTATGACAGCAAGGTGATGCAGAATAAGAATCACATTTTCAATTGTGTTCAATGTGAAGATTTCTTTTGCTTTACTATAATAATGAATAAACATTTCTTGAGCATCTAACATGTACCAGATGCTGTACTAAATACTAGGGATAAAAACAAAAGCAAAAGACAGTCCACAGAGTAGATGAAAACAGCATGCAAAGAGCACTGCACATATAAGCTATGTGCAGGATTAGTTGGAAATAATCAACAGAAAGCAATGGAATTAAAGGAGATCAGGAAAGGGCTCAAGGTACCCAGAAGCAAGGATTAGTAAGGTGACCAGTCCAGGCATGGGATACAGTCAGAGAAACTCCTGGAGCTAGGTAAGGGAGTATCTGCAAATAATAAGGACAATGTCTCTGTAAGGTATAAGAGAATTGGAAAAGTAGACAGGAATAGTTTATGAAGGGTGTTTAATACCAAACAAAGAATTTTCTATTTGTTCCTGCAGCTGATAAGGAATCAGAGTATATTGAGAAGGGGTAAAGGAGGGGTGGTGAACTTTAGGAAAATCATTTTAGAAACTAAGGAGAGGATGGATTGTAGTGAGTACATACTTTTGGCAAAAATACCAACCAACAGGCTATTGAAATAGTGTGTGTATGAAGTGATGAGGGCTTTCACAAGGGTGAAGACAGTGTCAAGAGAAAAGGGATCATATGAGAATCTAGGATGATACCTCAGTTTCTAGTCTTGGAAAGAGTAACAGGGAAGTCAGGAAAAGGAGAGATTTTTTATGGAGGGTATCCTTTCCTTTCTTCATGGAGGAGAGATTGAAGGGAGAGAAAAAATAAGTACTTGGGGGAAAAAAGTTTTCATTACCCACAAGGTCAAGGTATATCAACATTTAGTCCCAATTCCCATTGTAGCATATTGTATTATTGAACACCTTTCCTTTCCTGGACACTATGTCCTAAATTTAATTCAATAAACTATTATTCCTCAAGTACTTACTACATATAAGGACAA
Source organism: Monodelphis domestica (assembly GCF_027887165.1). Taxonomy (NCBI): domain Eukaryota; kingdom Metazoa; phylum Chordata; class Mammalia; order Didelphimorphia; family Didelphidae; genus Monodelphis; species Monodelphis domestica. The sequence goes on along the minus strand of NC_077228.1, from coordinate 403,433,501 downwards.
AAGCTAAGGAGGCTTTTTCCTTCAAGAAGTATTCCACCGGAATGATACAACATGATTTGGGAAGAGAAAACACTAACAACCAAAGAATTAAGGCAGCTTCAGAGGGGAGCTGGTACCCCAACTAAGCCTTGTTCCATAACATTGTTCCCTGTTTCTACCTGTGACTATAACCACTCTCCTTTGTTCAAAGGTTCATCTTCCTTCTCTTGCTGCATAAATGTGGATGCCTCACTCTGTTCAAGAGTCTCTTCCCTTCCTGCGCTCTCTTCTTTGATACTATCAACTACCCGGATTCACTTAACATCTCTATAAAAATCACTCTCAAAACTATATCTGACCACACACCACTAAGGGCATAGGATGAATGGGCATAGCCAGGCCTTGTGACTTCTCAACTGAAGCCAGAATAGGATAGTGATCATGAGGGTAGGAAGATTCATGGAGTTTAGGCGCAATATTACCCATCTTAGCAGAGGACCAGAGCAAACAGCCTGATCCCATACCACCAAAGTGAGGGCAAATATGCTACCAAGAAATATCCAAAATTTTCCAGATTAGAAGATTAGAGCCCTCTTTGCAATAATGGCACAACATCAGATCAACTACTTTTCAACTGAACATTTCTCAGACTTAATGCCAATAACAGAAAAAAAGATGAGAACTTCCTGGGCACCAACATCCTGATAAATTCATACTTACATATGTATGCATATATATATATATATATATGTATATATTCATTTAAGGAGAGCAAATTTGGCTTGTAATGTTGAATTTTCAAGTGTCTATAAACCTGGTTCCATTAATTCTACAACCAATAGTAATATATACACAGAGAGGCCTTTGCAAATAGTAATCATTTACACTCATGTATAAACTGTAATTAGGCCACGATGTTGGGAAAATAAAATGTTGTTAGTGCTTTTTGCAAGGGAAGGAAATCCATTTGCATATTTATTTTGGGGTTTGAGAAAATGCCAACACATTCCTTTTCAAAGAAAACTTCAAACTTGCTAAACTGATCTAGTACAAAAACAAATTGTTGTATATTGCCACATGGGGTAGCTGTCAAGCATACCAATGTTGATCTTTGCCACTAAAAAGATACCTACTGTATGCTTAATCCAATCAGATCTTACTCTAGGTGATGATGATGATGATGATGATGATGATAATGATGAAAAAGTTCCATTATGAAAGTATATGACATTTCTGTGAATATAATGGATTATATCTGAAATGTTTTTTAGATGCCACCACTATTGGAGAATGGCCAGGCCCCTGAAGATTTGGCTGGCAGAGTTAAAGAACATGAGATGATGATGATGATGATGATGATGATGATGATGATGATAACTTTTAGTAATGGTTTGATCTTTTGAAATCATTTGCTCAATCCTTTGTTTTGTTTTAATAAAGAGCTTCATTATAAACTGATATTATAAAATATAAATACAAGAAGAAATAAACATAATCAATGAATTAAAACTACCAGCATTCATTGCCAAGACCTAAAAGAACTCTGAAGAAGAATTAGAGGAGCCAATCAATGCTAAAAGAAATAGCGCCCAATATTTTAGGAAAAGCCAAAGAACTCATCTAGAGAGACCCAAGACAACATTAATAGAGAGATACAACAACAAAGAAAAAATGTTAAGACATCTCACAGATCTTCTCATAGTAGCTCCAATAGCACCACTTCCAAAGCAGGACTAGAAAAGAATAAAGTATATAATTGGGAATGTCACCTGGGAACCTTGGATACTGTTCAGGCTGATGAGAGGAAAGCATTCCACTGACATGAAGAATATAGAAAAGATATGTTTCATACAATGCATAGGGTTTAAGAATTCTTATGGGAAGATAATGATTGTCTTAGACTTCTACAAGATCTTCACACCATATTTCAGGGTACCTGGAGCAACTACTTCCAAGACAGGGAAGCTGCAGGTATTTTATAGGTAGAAGTGAGATCTAGCTTTGCTTTATCTGTTTTCCTAACATTGAGGTAATAGCCAAAATAACACAAATTAGCCAGGAAATTAGAAGTCTCCTACCTGAAAACTTCAAGACACCTAGAATAGTGGAAGGAAATGAAAAAATCATTGAGAAGCAAAACAGAATAGGAGGGAGGAGTATAATTGTTATTATTTTGTTAACAGTTTGTACATTTTTCTTTTATCATAGTAGAAATAGGTCTGATTTTATGATTACTTTGGGTATCTTACTTTTTTGTATTGGTTGAGATTAATATTTGTATCATAAAATTTTTATTGTTATTGTTCAGTCATGCCTGACATCTTTTGTGACCCTATTTAAGGTTTTCTTGGCAAAGATACTGAATTGGTTTGCCATGCCCTTCTCCAGCTCATTTTATAGATGAGGATACTGGGTTAAGCAACTTGCCCAGGGTCACACAGCTAATAGTTTATGAGGATGGATTTGAACTCATGAAGATGAGTCTTCATGACTCCAGGTCCATCACTCTATCTACTGTACCACCTAGCTGCCCTCATTATAAAAACATTTTAGAACAAATGAACTGGATTGCATAATCTTTTTTTAATAATTCTAAAATTCAATTGCATCATTATATGACAGATTTTACATGTTGAATGGAGCATTATTATGCCATAAAATGTCAAATAGGAAGAATATGAAGATTTGATGTGAATTAAAGACAGGGAAGCAAACAGAAATGTGGAATTCATAGTGGAAGGACCTCAGAGGCCATTTAATGCAATTGCTTCATTTTATAGAAGAGAAAAAAATATATATACCGCATCTCTTCCCTTGAAGCACCCTGGGAACATTGAATTTTATCATTTTGAGCTTTTTTTGCTAATTTGACTCAACTTTGTTGTTTTACATACTTTGGTATTCCATATGTGAATAATTTAATTCAATTATGGTATTTAGAATTTTCAGAGATTTTAGCATACATTGTGCCAGCTCCTTCATTTTATAGATAAGAAAACTGAGCCCCAGAAGGGAGACATGACTTTTATACAGCATCACACAAGTCATAAGTTGCAGTGATGGATTTTGAATACAGATGCTTCGATTTCAAACACGATACTCTTTCAGTGGCATCATGCTGCCTAAATGCGACAAGCTGCAGAACAATGGTTGTGAATGTGCCTACCAAGAAATGCTCTGAGATTCTGCTTCGTATCCTGCCACATCAGGTTCTTCAAAATGAAATTATGCTTTCAGACAAGTATGTCAAGTTCAACTTGATGGTTAAGCTGCCAAAGAGGCAAAACTTAAGGCCAGTGCCAGAACAAGACTATAGCATCTTTCTTATCCTACTTACTCATTCTTTCAAGATTCAGTTTAAGACTCACTTTCTGATTACTTTTGTATTTAATAAAAATTGTTTCTAAAGACTACCTATACTTTCCCATCTTGTGTGAGTTAACAGTGTGACAAAGAAGCCCAGAAAAGCTTGTCTGATCTGAAGTTGCATGAAGGGTGGTTTAATGTCTAAGAGTAGAAAGTTGATAATTCTTATGTATAGACACTGCCCTTTTTGTATTATATCATTGTATATGATATATCAGGTTTGGTATAACTCATAGTCCAATCTTCCAAAGTCTGGAATTATCTACAATGGGTCCAATTTTGAGAGGGTCTAAAAAAAAGTTATTTTCTTTGGCTTATCATGTCCCCATTCAGAGTTTATTTGAGTAAAATCCCTAATATAATTAATGTCTAAGTCTTCACATATGCTGGTTCCTGTTCAAGTATGGAAGATGTAGGACAGCTTTTATTCCATTCCCTACTAAGAAAATATATATACATAAAAGGACTCAGAGTAGCCTAAAATAGATGAATGATCCACTATAGCATTTATTTATTTGATTATTTGTTTGTTTATTTATTTGTACACCCTTACCTTCTAGATTAGATACAATACTATGTATCAGTTCCAAGTCAGAAGTGGTAAGGGCTAGGCAATGGGAGTTAAGTGACTTGTCCAGGGTCACACAGCTAGGAAATGTCTGAGGCCAGATTAGAACCTAGGACCTCCTGTCTCTAGGCCTGGTTCTCAACCCACTGAGATACCAAAGCTGTCCCCTCACTATAGCATTTATGAAGTCCATAAACAGATGAGAAAATTATCTTTTCTCTGAATCCTACTTCCTAGGGGACAACAAGCTTACCATGTGTGAGTCACAGTGCTGACATGAGGGATACAAAAGTAAGCAAAAAAAAAAAAAAGGAAGACATTCTCTGTCTTTAAGAAGTTTACATTCTAATAGGGGAAGATAACACATAAAAGGGTGCTGAAGTAGAGATGGCAGTGAAGATGTCCAAGATGCCCAAGAAGATGCAAAAGTCAGAAGCACAATGAGAGGAGAATGAAGGATGACTGGGCTAAGCCCCTCTCCAAAATGGAGGTCCTAGGAGAGTAATATTAATTGGGAAAATGGGTGGGATTGAAGAACAGGCGATACTAAAAGTTTTGTAACAGGGAATGGCGGAGTTGAAAGGAGAGAGGGAATATGGCTGCCAGTGAAGTAAAAGGAGAGAGAGATGCCCCCTGTCGAGAGGCTATTTTTGAAAAATGGGGTTCCTGAGAAATGGGCCACTTATGATAGCCTGAAGGGATGTCTTCTCTATTGGATTGATGTGGAAGATACCCTAGAGCATGTAAGCACAGACCCTCCTGAGCGACAAGACTCCCCAAAGACTTAGTTGCCCAGCAGGGGTCCAAAAAGGACCATTGATAGTTGACTAGATATCCTGAGGTTCAGCTCCCTCTATGTCCCCTGAAATGATAGTCCTCTTATCTGACTGCAGTTATTTAAATAAAGACAAATTTTAATAACAAGTTTGGATTGGAGAGGTATCAGGGAAGAGGGAAGAGGGATATCAGGGAAGAGGTTTGAATCTCTCTCGGCTTTTGAGCTGAGGCCAGGCTTTACTGTCTATGCCAATCTGTGCTAGTTTTCTTAATTTCAAAGTCTTAGTGGTAGACAGCAAGAGGAAGAAAAGTTCTGATCTTCAGAGCTGGTTTGGCCTGTCTCTTTGGGCTGATGCCCCTAAAGACCAGCCTTACAGTCCAAACTACTTCCCTGAAGTCTTTTTGTCCAATGAACACAATCACAGGGATCTAGGTAGGGCACACAGTTGGGAAATTCAGGAATAGAGGCACTTCTATCCAGAGACAGGGAAAGAGGCTCCTTCCAGTTTGAGGACCAGGAAGCGAGAGCCCCTCACAAAGCCAACTGCCACTCCCAGTTGCCCCTCCCCCCACCAACTGTCATTCTTGTCAATATCTTCTCTCTAACATTCCAACTACTGTTTTTTCCACCTGATTGACAGAAAGTCCAAAACTTGCCTTAGTTGTCCTTTCCACAGGAGGAATTCAACAATAAGAGATAGGGGACTGGCATGTCAAATGGATGTTCTAGGATAGTAAGGCCATCGTGATTTCAATTTTCTTTCAAAGGGAAATGAACCTGGGGTTGCAAGAGGGGAAGTTCCCTGATATTTTGACAAGTCTTACTTCCTACAATAGTCACAGGCTCCCAGGCTTGATGGTGCTATCCTGAACTTTGCAGTCTCCTCAGAAAGGATGCTAACAGATTTGCAACAACAGTGACTAAGAACTCTTGATAATCCATCACTCTCCCAGTTGCTACTATATCCCGAGTCCTGCAATTTCTATCTTTACATTATTGGACCCCACAGTTGCCCTCTACACAACAATTACATTATTAGAAGTTTTTTTTTTTTAATTCCAATAGACTATATTCAAGGCAACTATTAACAATTCTGCCAACAAGAGATTGTTCTTCCATTATGAAGCAAAGGGGCAAGAAAAGCTAAAGCTGTCTTTTGACTCCCTTTTATTCACAAAGGACTGGCTTGTCCCACACAATCTGTAAAACATCAGTGGGACCCAACCAATTCATTGCCCTCAGAAAAGGAAGACTCCTGCTATATAGCCACTCCAAGGAGTTCAAACCAACTGAATTAGCCAGCATCAATGAAATGCCTTCCTCTTAAAAGCACCAAAGGATAAATCCTTTTCCTCTACAAGAAGATACAATCAAAGTCTCCAATAAAAGCTTTCCTTTCTGTCAACCCATCAGTGTTATCAGGGAATTTCTTTCATTGACCCCTTACATATTCACTTTAGAGTGCCCTATTTTAGGAAGGAGATAGATTAGATGGAAACCATCTTCTGAGATGATAAAGGGTTTATCAGCCAATGTCACATGATGAGAGATAGATAGAAGGAACTAGGAATGTTTATTTTAGAAAAGGAACACTTACCAGGGACATAATAGCTTCTGTGAGTTAATTACAAGGGCTGGCACAGGAATGAAAGTTTGCATTGCTTTCTTCTTTGCCTCAAAGAATAGAACTAGAAGCAATGAGTGAAAGTTACATAGAAACAGGTTTTCAGTCAATGTATGTGGAATGTGCTTCTGGAAGAGGAAATGAGTTCTCCTTCCCTAGAGGTATTTATGACCATTTGCCACGTATACTGTCTGAAGAATTCTTCATATATCAATTCGACTAGATGGCCACTACATCACTTTAAATGCAGAGATTTTGAAATTCCTCTGTCAAAATTACATGATAAAAACATAAGACCTAGAAGATCATGTATATCACTACAAAGCCTATGGAAAACGTAAATTCTTCAATTATAAGCTATGTATGCAACACTTACCTGAAAATTCCATTTGGTGGAGTTTTGTTTTGATGTTTAGGACAACTTTTTCTAATTGTCCTGATGGTAACAAATTGTACTTTTAATATAGTTAATAAAGTTTGAACTTCAAGTATTGCTGGAGTTACTTTATAAATATAAAATGTCATATAATAAAGGTATTATAACCTTTTTATACATACTAAAACACAAAACCAAAACTCCTTACAGTTTACTAGGGACTTAATCAACAATACTATTTTATATATTAATAATGATTTTTTTATTGGCAAAGTCAACTTAAAACATCTATCATATAATCTTACAATTCAGGTCCCCACAGTTTATAATCTCTGAAAAAATAAAGGGAAATAAGTTAAAAGAATAATTGCCTTCTAACTCCAACAATCTTTCTCTGGAGGTAGATAGCATTCTTTATCCTACATCCCTCAGAATCATCCTGGATCATTCTATTACCAATGATATCTGTCTATCAGAGGTGATCGTTTCACAATATTTCAGTTACTGGGTATAATGTTCTCCTGGTTCCTCTTATTTCAGTCTGTATCAGTTCATGTCACTCTTTAAAGTCCTTTTTAAAATCATTCTGTTTATCATTCTTTATAGCACAATAGTATTCCATCACCATCATATACCAGCAGTTTGTTCAGCCATTCCCCAACTGGGGGACAACCCTTTAATTTCCAATTCTTTGACACCACAAAAAGCACAGCTATAAATAGTTTTTTACAAAGAGGTTCTTTCCCAGTTTTTTCTTTCTTTCTTTTTTTTTAATTTTTATTTGGTCATTTCCAAACATTATTCATTGAAAACAAAGATCATTTTCTTTTCTTCCCTCCCCCCACCTCCCCCCACCTTTCCCATAGCCCATGCGCAATTCCACTGGGTATCACATGTGTTCTTGATTCAAACCCATTTCCATGTTGTTGGTATTTGCATTAGAGTGTTCATTTAGAGTCTCTCCTCAGTCATATCCCTCCACCCCTCTTTCCCATTTTTTAATGCAAAGTTTTTGTTTTGTTTTGATTTGTTGCTGTTGTTGTTTGTTTGTTTGTTTGTTTGTTGTTGTTGTTGTTGTTGTTGTTGTTGTTCTTTTAGAAGACCCTAGCTTCTGGGAGAACTAAGGAAGTCTTTTACTAGGGAAGATAGTAAAGACTGAATGACAGGGACACACACACACACACACACACACACACACACATCTGTCACAAAATCTGATTAGGAAAGTACAAGGGTGATACTTTGGTAACAACTATTAATTAAATTACATAGTTTCTGAGCTACTGAAAGACCTCAGTTTCCTGAATGCAGTCATCTGAACTTGAAAGAAAGTTGTGAGGTTTGGTGCCTGTAAATTAAAGAAATTATTGAGGAACCTGCATCCTCTATGGTATTTCCTGTTTTCAGATCTTGGCAAGGCATCTAGTGACTAATGCTTTTCTTTCTTTCTCTCTTTCTCTCTCTCTTTCTCTCTTTCTTTCTTTCTCTCTCTTTCTTTCTTTCTTTCTCTCTCTCTTTCTTTCTTTCTTTCTTTCTTTCTCTCTTTCTCTCTTTCTTTCTCTCTCTCTCTTTCTTTCTCTCTCTCTCTTTCTTTCTTTTTTATTTCTTTCTTTCTCTTTCTTTCTCTCTTTCTTTCTTTCTTTCTCTCTATCTCCCTATCTCTCTCTCTTTCTTTCTTTCTTTCTTTCTCTTTTTTATAAACACAGCATCCCATTGAGTACATTTCTCTCTTCAAAAACATTTTTTGTTATGTCTATTGGCCCATTTCTCAGAACAGATGTGCTGATCAATTCATGTTCTTTTCAATGGGATATAAAGGATTTTAAAATAATATTTATTTTTACTGACCTTGAGTTGAGAGTCAAAGATACTTACTTTTATGACATTTTACAATATCTTTTCAAGTCTTGATTAATAAGATTGCCATCTCAAAAGTTTGACTTTTTATTGTTACTCTTTTTTTTGTTACCAGACATTTTTCTTTTTATTAATCACTGCAATGCTCCAATGGAAATTATGTCTTTCCACTGATTCCTTAAGTCTGAGTGGAATATGTTTATCTAGAATTGAAGATCTACAGTGAAAAGCAATCTCTGTGGCCAGCTAGTCCAATCTTCTGATTTTATAAATCAGAAAACTGGGATCTAAGTGACTTGTCCATGGTTATTAGTAATCAGAAATGGAATTTGAATCTAGGTCCTCTAACTCCAGAGCCAATGTTCCATCATTTTTGTAAGGCATCATAAAAACATTAGTAGAATCTATGTATTGCCAATGTTTCAGGAGTTTCTCTGTGGGTAAGTAGTCAAAGGTGTTGGGGAGGGGGGAAGAAAAACCATCCCTAATATGTCCCTTGAGATATTACTTTCTTCTCCTTCACTCCCAAACTTCTTGAAAGACTAGTCAATACTGATGGCCTCATTTCCTCACTATACTTATTATCTAGTACCAGATTGTACAGATAAGATATTGCCCTAAATTACTGGCAATGTGGGAGAATCAGAATATTCCTTGTTCCCCATTGCCTTTTTCAAACTCCCACCATACCACCAGTTCTAATCAACCTCCTCTGAAGTTCATGCCATTGAATCATCATCCAATTCAGATACTGCTGCTGGCCATCATCTATTGACACTCAAGATGTTCCCTTTCCCTCCTCAGTGATGAGCTTATAGTCTTTCTTTCTATTCCATTTCCTAAACAGAAATGGGGGACTTTGGTAGAGGAAAGGATTTAGGAAGAAAGAGAATGAACTATAGTTTAGACATGTTGAGTTTAAGATGCCTATTGGGCATCTAGTATGGGATATCTAATGGGAAGTTGGTAATGTTAAAGTAGATATTAGAAGAGAGAGGTTAAGGTTAGATAAGGGGTGGATGCTCATCTGCACAGATATAATAAGTTAATTCATAGAGGCTGATAAGATCACCAGGAAAGATAGTGAACAAGGAGAAAAGAAGATGGCCAAGGACAGATCCTTGAGAGAAACTCAAAATTAAAAGATGTGACCTGGAAGAAGATATAGCAAAGGAGACTGAAAAGAATTGACAAGGTAGGTAGAAGAACCAGGAGACAGCAGTGCAAAGAAAACCAAGAGAGGGAAAAAAGATTTAGAAAGTCATGCCTGGCCAAACCTCAATCCCGAATTACTCCAATAATTTCTACTTTCTAGCCACCATTTCTAGACCCTAACACTTTTACTCTGGTCATCATCCTAATCTCCCCTCACTGGAACCTTGGGCTCTACTCCTAAAACTATTTTTGGCTTCCATATGTGCACTTTTATCTTAAATTCTCCAGAGACTCCAGATCCTTCCCTGCCACCATTTCCAAACATCCTGCATCACCTACCACTTCCTGTCAAGATCTCTTTTATATATTTTCTTCCTCCATTAGAACATAAACTCAGAGAATAAGGAATGATTTGCTTGCTTTTATTAATATTCTTGGTTTTTAGCACTGAGTTTTGCACAAAATAAATGCTTAACACATACTTTATTGATTTAAATTTGACTATCTATTATTTACCTAAATCCTTTACTCTTATCAATTTCTTTTGAACAGAGTAAGAGAGAATATTAAAACTGCTGATCATGGAAGAGCCTGGGTGGAGTTAAGATGGCAGCCTAGAAGGTGCAGAAGTTCAGACCTCTGAACACCCTTTCTTACGGGTCACAAACTGAATGCTTCTAGGAGACTGAAAATCAAACCTAACAACAAGAAAGAGCAAAGGAACCTTCCTGCTGGACTCAATTCAAAAGGTATGCCTCTCCCAAAAGCTGGAATCTGAGAACACTTGGGTTTAAGGAGAAGGTAGAAGGAAGGTCCCAGGACCCACCTAGAGCACTAAGACTCCAGGAGCAGAAACTTCTGGGCGGGCAAAGGTGCTGATCTGGAGGGTGTAATTGTGGGCAGGGCTGTGCCAAGCTCAGAGCATCAAACAGAGATAGCAGGGAAGGAGCTAGAGAAGTAGCATAGAGCTGGCAGCCTGGCCAGAGATGTGCAGATCCTCCATATTTGCTCGAGCCTTACAGGAGGTGTTGGCCTCAGAGCATACCCAGTCCAACCAAGCTGAACTTAATCTCATCAAAAATCTTCAGAACTCATGGAATTCCAGGCTCCACACCCCTCCCTCATTGACTGCTGGACTTTAATCCAATCAAAAGCCTCCAGAGGACAGTGAAGCTCAAACCCCCAACAACCCTCCCCCAGAGACTGCACTGAGAGGTTTTCTGGCAAAGCTCCAAGAGGGGAGACTGACAGAAGCCCACAAAACCAAAAACAGGAGAGGAGCAAGAGCACAGAAAATTACAGGGAGCAAAGAAGGGGGGTGGGGTATGAGCAAACAACAGAAAAAGAAGAAAGAAATTGAAATAGATAGCTTCTATACAGCAAATGGAACAGAGGGGGAGGGATCAGCAAATGATAAATCAGAAATCCCAGCGAATTGGATACAGGCTTTGGAAGAACTCAAAATGCAATTCAAAACACAATTAAGAGAGGCTGAAGACAACTTCAACAGCAAGATAAGTCATCTGTAAACAGAAAACAGTGTCTTGAAAGCCAAAATTAATCACCTGGAAAATGAAGCAAAGGAGATGAATGATGAGGCAAAGAAGATGAAAGATGAGGCAAAGGAGATGAAAGATGAGGTAAAGAGAAAGAAAGATGACCTCCAAAGAAAATCAGACCAGAAGGAGAAGAATGACCAAAAAGCCAGGGATGAAATCCAGTCTTTAAGAACCAGAATATGACAACTAGAATTAAGTGACCTCACAAGGCAGCAGGACACTATAAAACAAAACCAAAAGAATGAAAACATTGAGGAAAATATGAAGCCTCTCAAAAATCATTCAAGGAGAGACAATTTAAGAATCATTGGTCTACCAGAAGACCATGCCAAAAGAAAAAGCCTGGACATAATACTATAGGAAATTATTCAAGAAAACTGCCCCTATATTCTAGAACAAGAGGGAAAAGTAGAGATTGAAAGAATCCACAGATTGCCTCCTGTACTTAATCCCGAACTGACAACACCCAGGAATGTTGTAGCCAAATTCAAGAACTATAAGACCAAAGAAAAGATATTACAAGCTGCCAAGAAGAAGTCATTCAGATACCATGGAAACACTATGAGGATAATGCAGGATCTGGCTGCATCCACACTGAAGGACAGAAAGGCACGGAATATGATATTCCAGAAAGCAAGGGAACTAGATCTACAACCAATAATCAAATACCCAGCAAAACTAACTATATTCTTACAGGGGAAATATGGTCATTTAACAAAATAAAGAATTCCAAGCATTTGTAAAGAAAAGACCAGACCTGAACAGAAAATTTGATGTCCAAGCACAGAACTCCAGAGGATAATCCAAAGGTAATTTAAAAAGAGGGAAAAAAGAAAAACAAAACAAAACAAAATTTAAGAGACTCAATAAGTTAAAAAGATATGTATTCCTATAAGAAAAGAGGTCATTGGTAACTCTTAAAAACTGTTATCACCTGGGCAGCTAGAAGAATCACACTTCGAGGGAACAGTGACAAACTGTATAGGATAAAAGGACAAGACATAAATAGGTATATAGATATATGCATGCATAAATACACATATGTGTGTGTGTATATATACATATATATGTTGTATATATATATATATATACAACATATATATGTATATATATATATATATATATATATATATATATATACAACTAGAGCTAAAAAGGAGAGGTTAATACTAAAAGAAATGGGAAAAGAAACAAATGGGGATAAATTCATATGTCACAAAGAAGCTCATGGTGGGAGGGGGAGAATATCAATACACTGGAAGTGTAAAGAGGATGGAGATAGGAAATACTCAACTCTTACATGCTTTGAAATTGACCCAAAGAGGGAAGAACAATCCAATCCATTGGGGCAGAGAATAGATTTGCGCCCTATAGGGGAGTAGAAGGGTAATAAATGGACTGGTGGGGAGGGAAGCAGTACAAGGGAGGGAGAGGGTGAGGGTAATTTTATAAAGACTACAGGGAAAATAAGGGGGGGAATTAGAAGGGAGGATAGAAAGGGAAGTAAAATAAGGGTGGGAACTAGGGGGACTATTTAAGACAAACATTGGTGTAGAAGGAAATAGTGAAAGAAGAAAAAGCAGGTTCAGGAGTAGGAATCAAAATGCTGGAAAATACACAGCTAGTAATCATAACTCTGAATGTGAATGGAATGAACTCACCCATAAAATTCAAGCGAATAGCAGAGTGGATTAGAATCCAAAACCCTACCATATGCTGTCTACAAGAAACACACATGAGGAAGGTAGATATGCATAGGGTGAAAGTAAGAGGATGGAGCCAAATCTATTGGGCATCAACTGATAAAAAGAAAGCAGGAGTTGCAATTATGATATCTGACAAAGCCAAAGTAAAAGAAAAAAATATATATAGTTAAAAGAGATAGGCAAAGTAATTACTTTATGATAAAAGGCAGTATAGACAGTGAGGAAATATTCATACTCAACATGTATGCACCAAATGGCATAGCATCCAAATTTCTAAAAGAGAAACTAGTGGAGCTCAAGGATGAAATAGATAGAAAAACTATTCTAATGGGAGACCTCAACCTTCCTCTATCTGAACTAGATAAATCAAACCAAAAAATAAATAAGAAAGAGGTAAGAGTGAATGAAATCTTAGAAAAATTAGAGTTAGTAGACATATGGAGAAAAATAAATAGGGACAAAAAGGAATATTCCTTCTTTTCAGCAGCACATGGTACATTCATAAAAATTAACCATGTAATTAGGGCAGAAAAACATTGAAAACAAATGCAAAATAACAGAAATAATAAACGCAACCTTCTCAAATCACAATGCAATGAAAATAATAATTAGTAAGGGAACATGGAGAAGGAAATCAAAAATTAATTGGAAATTAATACAATTCTCCAAAACCGGTTAGTTAAAGAAAAAATCCTAGAAACAATTAATAACTTCATTGAAGAAAATGACAATGATGAGACATCCTTTCAAAACCTATGGGATGCAGCCAAAGCAGTACTCAGGGGGAAATTTATATCCTTAGTTCATATGTTAACAAATTAAGGAGGGCAGAGATCAATGAATTGGGCATGCAAATTAAAAAACTAGAAAGAGAACAAATTAAAAATCCTCAGATGAAGACTAAATTAGAGATCCAAAAAATCAAAGGAGAAATTAATAAAATTGAAAGTCAAAGAACTATTGATTTAATAAATAAGACCAGAAGCTGGTACTTTGAAAAAAAATAAATAAAATAGACAAAGTACTAGTCTGTCTAACTAAAAAAGGAAAGAAAAAAACCAAATGGACAGTATCCAAGATGAAAAGGGAGACCTCACCTCAAATGAAGAGGAAATTAAGGCAATAATTAAAAACTGCTATGCCCAGTTATATGGCAAACCATATTGCACTCTAGGTGATATGGATGAATACTTACAAAAATATAAATTGCCTAGACTAACAGAGGAAGAAATAAATTACCTAAACAACCCCATATCAGAAAAAGAAATTGAACAAGCCATCAAAGAACTCCCTAAGAAAAAATCCCCAGGTCCAGATGGATTCACAAATGTATTCTATCAAACATTCAAAGAACAACTAATCCCAATATTATACAAATTATTTCACAGAATAAGCAAAGAGAGAGTTCTACCAAATTCCTTTTATGACACAAATATGGTACTGATCCCAAAGCCAGGCAGGTCAAAAACAGAGAAAGAAAACTATAGACCAATTTCCTTAATGATTATAGATGCAAAAATCTTAAATAGGATACTAGCAAAAAGACTCCAGCAAGTGATCACGAAGGTTATACATTATGACCAGGTAGGATTTATACCAGGAATGCAAGGATGGTTCAATATTAGGAAAACCATCCTCATAATTGACCATATAAACAAGCAAACTGACAAAAATCACCTGATTATCTCAATAGATGCAGAAAAAGTCTTTGATAAAATACAACACCCATTCCTATTGAAAACACTAGAAAGTATAGGAATGCAAGGGCCTTTTGTAAAAATAATAAACAGTATATATCTAAAACCATCAGAAAACATCATCTGCAATGGGGATAAACTAGAAGCCTTCCCAATAAGATCAGGAATGAAACAAGGATGCCCATTATCACCTCTATTATTTAACATTGTACTAGAAACACTAGCAGTAGCAATTAGAGAAAATAAAGAAATTTAAGATAATAAGAATTGGCAATGAGCCAAGCTATCACTCTTTGCAGATGATATGATGTTCTACTTAAAGAATCCTAAAGAATCAACCAAAGAGCTAGTCAAAACAATCATCAAGTTTAGTAAATTTGCAGGATACAAAATAAACCCTCATAAGTCATCAGCATTTCTTTATATCTCCAACCCATTTCAGCAGCAAGAATTAGAAAGAGAAATTCCATTTAAAATCACCCTAGACAAAATAAAATACTTAGGAATCTATCTGCTGAGACACACACAGGAACTATAGGAACACAACTACAAAACACTCTCCACACAATTAAAACTAGACCTAAACAATTGGAAAAACATCGACTACTCATGGGTAAGAAGAGCTAACATAATAAAAATGATAATCCTACCCAAATTAATTTACTTATTTAGTGCCATACCCACTAAACTACCAAAAAACTTTTTTACTGAATTAGAAAAAAAATAACAAAGTTCATTTGGAAGAACAAAAGATCAAGGATATCCAAGAAAATCATGAAAAAATGCAAAGGAAGGAGAACTTGCTGTCCCAGATCTCAAACTATACTATAAAGCAGCGGTCATCAAAACACTTTGGTATTGGCTAAGAGACAGAAAAGAGGATCAGTGGAATAGACTTGGGGCAAGTGACCTCAGCAAGACAATATATGATAAAGCCAAAGATCCCCGTTTTGGGGACCAAAACCCACCTTTTGATAAAAAAAAAACTGCTGGGAAAATTGGAACACAGTATGGGAAACATTAGTTTGGGATCAACAATTCGCACCCTATACCAAGATAAACTCAGAATGGATGAATGACTTGAATATAAAGAAGGAAATTATAAGCATATTAGGCGAACATAGAATAGTATATTTGTCAGCTCTTTGGGAAAGGAAAGACTTTAGAACCAAGCAAGAGCTAGAAAAAAACACAAAATATAAAATCAATAATTTTGATTACATCAAATTAAAAGGTTTTTGTACAAACAAAACTAATGCATCCAAAATTAGAAGGGAAGCAACAAATTGGGAAACAATCTTCATTACTAAAACATCTGACAAAGGTCCAATTACTCAAATTTATAAAGAGCTAAGCCAGTTATACAAAAAAATCAAGCCATTCTCCAATTGATAAGTAGGCAAGCGACATGAATAGGCAATTTTCAGTTAAAGAAATCAAAACTATTAATAAGCACATGAAAAAGTGTTCTAAATCTCTTATAATCAGAGAGATGCAAGTCAAAACAACTCTGAGGTATCACCTCACTCCTAGCAGATTGGCTAACATGACAGCAAAGGAAAGTAATGAATGCTGAAGGGCATGTGGCAAAGTTGGGACATTAATACATTGCTGGTGGAGTTGTGAATTGATCCAATCATTCTGGAGGGCAATTTGGAACTATGACCAAAGGGCGATAAAGGACAGTCTGCCCTCTGATCCACCCATAGCACTGCTGGGTTTGTACCCCAAAGAGATAATAAGGAAAAAGAAATTTACACAAATATTCATAGCTGCACTCTTTGTGGTGGCCAAAAATTGGAAAATGAGAGGATGCCCTTCCATTGGGGAATGGCTGAACAAATTGTGGTATATATTGGTGATGGAATACTATTGTGCTCAAAGGAATAATAATGTGGAGGAATTCCATGGGGACTGGAACAACCTCCAGGAATTGATGCAGAGTGAGAGGAGCAGAACCAGGAAAACATTGTACTCAGAGACTGATACACTGTGGTACAATCGAATGTCATGGACTTCTCCATTAGTGGCAATTCAATAACCCTGAACAACTTGAAGGAACCTACTATCCACATCCAGAGGAGACACTGTGGGAGTAAAAACACCAAAGAAAAACAACTGCTTGAATACATAGGTTGAAGGGATATGGTTGGGGATGTAGACTCTAAATGAATATCCTAGTGTAAACAACAACATGGAAATAGAAGTAAAACCCAATGAAATTGCACATTGGCTGTAGAAAGAGTGGGTGGAGGGGAGGGAGGGAAATAATGTGATTATTGTAAACAAAGAATAATGTTCTAAATTGACTAAATAAACTTATTCAAATGGGAAAAAAAAAGAACTGCTGATCTCATCCTCTACAAATTTATGTTACCTAATCACAACTGAGCCCTCATTATGGCAAGGAAGTCATTCTACTCCTCCCTAAGCTATTCACTATCTACTCTCCACAGAGTCTCTTCCAAACCTTCTGGTCTCCATTCAAGTCTCCCACAACACCCTTTGCCCCACTCCTCTGAGGGACTCACCTCATACTTCCTCCAGGAAAAATTAAGCTGGTGCCCTAGAGTCCGCTCTTCTCGCCTCTTCCTACACTCACATCACTCATATATCTTCCCTAACTATCCCATCTTTCACTACAGTCTCAGGGGAAGAAGTAGCCCTTTTTGCCTTTTTGCCTTACACATTTTGCTTGATCCTATCTCCTCCCATATCTC
Organism: Monodelphis domestica; assembly: GCF_027887165.1. Taxonomy (NCBI): domain Eukaryota; kingdom Metazoa; phylum Chordata; class Mammalia; order Didelphimorphia; family Didelphidae; genus Monodelphis; species Monodelphis domestica. The sequence goes on along the minus strand of NC_077228.1, from coordinate 403,416,116 downwards.
TAGCAGATTGCTTCCTCTATCACATAATCATAGTGGCTACATGGTGCCATGGAAAAGATGCCCATCCTGGAATAAAGAAGATGAGTCTTCCTATGTTTAAATCCAGCCTCTCAAGCGCATACTAGCTTTATGCCCATAGAGCTACACTCGTCTATTTTTCCTCATGCATGGCAATTCTCACTCCTTACCTCTGACTCTTGGCTTTCTTGACTTTGAAGATTCACCTGAAATTCACTTTCTCCAGATTGCCATCCTGGTTGATTTCAACTTAATTCAAGTACATTCCCCTCTTCTATTAACCTCAATCCATTCTATATGTATCTTCTATGAACCTAATGTTTTCTATGCTATTTCTCTCTTTAGAATGTGAGTTTTTTAAGGACAAAGATTGTTGTTGGTTCTCTTCAAATCCCTAGTACTTGGCAGAGTGCCTGATATATAGTTAGTACTAAAGAGATATCTTGATTGACTTTTGATTGACTGACAGCAGCAGTCAGAGAATTTGGTAGTATGGGCTATTGCTCCAGCTATCAGCATCATAGTTAAAGATAATGGCACACTTGGTAGCAGTTACCTTACTAAATACTCAAACTAGAAAAGAAAACTACTGACTCCACTTTCTGTCATTGACTTCATTTTATACAGCTGCCAACATTATCTGGTTTTCCTAAATGATATTTAGTTTTCTTGTGATAGGATTTCAGAGAAATCATTGATTATACCACTAAATTTTGCAAAATGCATGTATATGCAACCAATCAGAGAACTCCAAACTCTAGAAAGTCCCTAAATCTTAAAGTAGTAATACAAAAATAGCAACTGTACTTTACTATAAAAATCATTGTAAATATCTCTTTAGGGTCTTTGTGCTTACTAAGGGGCACTGAGTCCAATTTGTTCCGTAATTGTATGCCTTGCTAATAAGTTGTATGGTTTAGAATCTGTTTCTTCAGCTATTATAAAATTATTCTAAAGTAGAGTAAGAAAAAGAGCTGACTACAGGATAGCCAGTTTATGACAGTATTATAAATAGGGAGGCACAATAGATAACATGGAGATTTAAGGAATAAAAAGAATGGTGCTTCCTGGTGAAAGCTATTAAATGGTTAGCTATCATGAATTCTTTTGTCATATTTAATTATTCATTGAAGATGATTCAGAGTCAGGTAAGCTTCCTGAGTGGAGAACACACATGGATTCATTGTTTGGGATACCAGGTGCTACAGGCATCTGTATGTGTATTGTGCATGTGTGTGCATGTGTGTATATATGTGTGTGCATGGTTTTCCAGAAAACTAAACTACAGGATGCTTGGTCATCAGTACATTGTGTTGTGGCTATACTTGGTACTTCTCTCAAAGTTGGAGATAGGAAGGAAACACTAGGAAGAGGAATAGAGGAGATAAGACCTTTAGAGATGGCTTAAGATATATCTTTGAACATCAACTGTCTGAGACCTTCCTCCAGCAAATTTTGGAGGAGTGAACTTCCAGACAGGGCACTAGTACTTTTTGGAAACTAGGGAAAGCATATAGTATTGCATACTAAGTCAAGAATTAGAAATAAGGGCTTCATAGAGAAGATTCATTGTACTGAGGAAGACAGCAAGAAGAAGAAGCAAAGTTTATTGGCTATGTAGAGTACTGGGAATCAATAAGCAAGAAGAGAAACCAGACTGAGATTAGAAGGTCAAGAGGCACCAAAGACATCTGGAATACTGAAGAAGAACATATCAAGCTAGCACAGTATATCACAATGAATGCGCTATTTGCTATATCAAAGCAATTTTAATTTTAAATACTGATCATGATGTCAGATACTGAGTTGGGACATGCTGTGCATCAAATATAGGATCACAGAAGTTCCACTTCTACATGAAGACTTTCCTCATGTCTGATTTTTTAGAGTCCTCCTGAACACAGTCTGTTTATTTTATATATATGTACATATTTAGATCCATAAATATGAGTGTATATGTCTCTCTCTCTCTCTGTGCTTCTCTTTTTCTCTCTCTTTTCTTTGTTTGAAATGTGAGCTCCTTGAGGGAAAGGGCTATTTCACTTTTGTCTTTATATCCTCAGTGTTGTCTTTGTATCCTATAGTAGGTGCTCTCTCTGAGCCACCTAGCTGCCTCTTTAAATTTTTTTTAAGTAAAAAAAGCTTAAAGGAAGCATTGAAGTTAAAATTATTGAAGTTCCTATTGTGCAGAAAATAGAAATTATCTTTAAGTAAACTATAAATACAAATGAAAGCTTCCAAAATAAAAACTGAGATTCTTAAGTAGAATCGGTTAGAAATTGTTCTTAATATACAAGCTGTTTAAACAAAAAACATTTTTGTAATTGCATATTAACTTTCCAAAGATAGTATTCCATTTTTGCATAATGGCCCAAAAGAAGAGCTTATTATCCTCCAAAGATATTTGATTTCTTTTGAGCTTTGCAACAACATCTTGCTAAAGCATTCCAAGATACATCCAAAATGTTTTTTTTTTTTGCTTTTCACTGATTTCTTTGTAAAAGTTATAAAAAGGGGTGATTTCCCCCCCTTCAAAATGACATGGTTTCCAAAGTACACCTTAATCTATATATGAAATCTTTTCAGGAGATGGAGTATAAGCATTACTACTTGCTGGTAAGCATTTAAGCAACCTTTAGAGAATGTAAGTATAATTATCTGGGGATTCTGAAGTTTTAGCCCCAGTTAGCAACGTCAGGACAAGTGGGAAAAAAAAGCACAGAGAAGTGTCCTTTTATCATTTAGCTCCTAGAAGGTCCCAAAAAAATATGTTCAGGGTGGAAAACAAACTGTTCCCATGACAACAAGCTTCCCCCCTCAGCAATGCTGTCCTGGGCACTACTAATATCGTATTCATTAGGGACAACATCATGAATCAATGGGTGAAAATAGCATATACCAAATGGACTGTGCCCTAGTAAAGCTGTTATTGCTACATGAACCAAGAATTCCAGAAGAACAGAAAACTAGAGTTTTGTTTTGCTTTGATTCTTAACCAAAACCCAGAAGTCCTCAGCCTTTTATTTTATGCCAAGGACTCCTTTTGCAGTCTGATGAGGTTTGTAGACCTCTTCTCTGAATGTCATTAAATGCATAAAATAAATGGCATAGACAAAAAAGGAAACAAATTATATCAAAATAATTTTTTAAATACTTTTAAAAGTTCACTGGCCTAACAATCCTACCCAAATTAATCTACTTATTCAGTGCGATACCTATCAAACTACCAAAAAACACTTTATAGATTTAGAAAAAAATAATAAAGTTCATCTTGAAGAACAAAAGATCAAGAATATCAAGGGAAAAAATTAAAAAAAAAAGTGAAGGATGGGGGCCTAGCAGTACCAGATCTTAAACTGTACTTTAAAGCAGTGGTCATCGAAACAATTTCGTACTAAGAGACAGAACTGTGGATCAATATAATCTACAATCTATATATATATATATATAATAGATATAATAATATAATCTATAACATAATCTAGGGGTAAATGATCTTGGGACAAGAACTCACTATTTGACAAAAACGGCTAGGAAAATTGGAAAACAGTATGGGGAAAATTAGGTTTAGATCAACATCTTACATCCTATACCAAGATAAATTTAAAATGGGTAAATGACTTAAAATATAAAGAGGGAAATCATAAATAAATTAAGTGAACATGGAATAGTATGCCTATCAGATCTGTGCAAAAGGAAGGAATTTAAGATTAAGCAAGAGATAGAGAATATTACAAAATGTAAAATGAATGACTGATTATATCAAATTAAAAAGGGTTTGTATTAAAAAAAAAAACCCAATGCAACCAAAATCAAAAGGCAAGCAACAAACTGGGAAAATATTTTTATAATGAAACTCTTTGACAAAGGTTTAATTTCCCAAATATATAGGGAACTAAGTTAAATTACATAAAATCAAGCCATTCCTCAATGGACAATTGGTAAGGGACATGAATAGGCAGTTTTCTCACGAAGAAATCAAAACTATCAATAAGCACATGAAAAAGTGTTCAGAATCCCTCCAGATTAGATAAATGCAAATCAAAACAACTCTGAAGCACCACCTCACACCTCGCAGACTGCCCAATATGGCAGCAAAGGAAAATGATAAAAGTTGGAAGGTATGTGGCAAAATTGGGACACTAATACACTGCTGGTGGAGTTGTGAACTGGTCCCACTATTCTGGAGGACAATTTGGAATTATGCAAAAAAGACTTTAAAAGAATCTTTGCCCTTTGATCCAGTCATACCACTGCTGGGTTAGTGCTGCAAAGAGATAATAAGGAAAAAGACGTGTACAAAAATATTTATAATCGTGCTCTTTGTGGTGGCAAAAATTTGGAAAATGAGGGGGTATCCCTCAACTGAGGAACAGTTGAACAAATTTTGGTTTCTGATGGTGATGGAATATTATTGCATTGAAAGGAATGATGAACTGGAGGACTTCTGTGTGACCTGGAAAGACCTCCAGGAACTGATGCAGAGCTAAAGGAGCAGAACTAGGAGAACACTATACACAGAGACTGATACGTTATGGCACAATCCAATGTAATAGACGTTTCTACTGGCAACAATGCAATGATCTAGGATAATCCAGGAGAATTTATGAGAAAGAATGCTATCCACATCCAGAGAAAGAACTGTGGGAACAGAAACACAGAAGAAAAACATGATTGATCACATGATTCTATGGGGATATGATTGGGTTTTGAAGTTAAAAGATCAGTCTGCTGCAAATAGGAATAACATGGAAATAGGTTTTGAACAATGATCCATGTATAATTCAGTGGAACCACTTGTCAGCTCTGGGAGGGGGGTAGGGACGAAGAGGAGGACCATAAATCATGTAACCATGGATAATATTATAAATAAATGAAAAAGAAAAAGTTCACAGGCCCCAAATTAAGAACTACTTGATGTAAAGGTTATAATTAGAATCAGCTTCTTCACTCTAATGGCAGAAAATTATTCTGAGTCTTCTTACTTCTCATGTTTAAACCTGACCAGCAAGTTCTTAAATGGTAGCAAATAAAAAGAGAAAAAAAATTGCAGAACACTGATAAATTAGAAAATGTTCTCTGTGATAACAGCAAATTATGACAGATGGAAGAGATATCAAATCTTCTGGTTCACATGTGCCATTTATTCCTGAAAGGCATTTAATTATTGATTATTTTTCACTGTCCACAGAGCAATACAAACTGTCAGTCAGCTAGAAGATTAATGCCATATATTGGTCCCAACCAAGACACACCATCATAAAATGTTCAGTGACAGCCCAATATTGGCATTTGACATGAGACTCTTTTGTCTTGTCAGTCAGCAGTCAAAGAAAGCAATAACAGAGCTGGGACTTTCAAGGCATGCTATCCAAATCATTTCAGAATTTGGCCATCTAACCTGTTTAATGTCATGTCAATAAAGCATCAAGCTTCATTCCAATTAGAGATACAGAAAGCTACAGTGGGGCCAAACCTTCCCTCTGGTTGGACAGCTTTTTGTAAGCTACTGCCATTATTTTCCAGCTGCCAGACAGCTCTTGTTCCCCTGAGTAGAAGAACATTTGAAGAGGGACAATGGGACATTGGTTAGGCAAGAGGAATATTTCAATGGCTTGAGGAAGCTCAGTTTCAAGCAATAGAATCTCCAAGTGATAATGAATGATGGCAGATAATTGCCTATAATAGCATAAAGTCTCATGGGAACAAATATATCTGTGCCCAAAATGCATACTGTTATCACCACTATCTATGACAAATAACATGAGGATAATATTCATGACAAACTGAGTCATACTGATGGTCCATCCACTCCAAGAGTCAGTCTCTTTCACGATTACTCCGGGACATCCATAACAATAAGAGATAGAAAACATTTTGTGAAGGGACATGATAACTGTGCCCTCTGACTTCTATTCCAAAAGGTAAGGGCTAGGTCCTTATTATTTCTAGTTTTCCCATTATTAACTCAATTAGTTCTATCACTCCCAATTTTATCTAAACATCCCTTGATCTTATTTATATATTATTATTCATCAATCAACCTGTAAGCTTATGTGTTTCTGGGCTTATATAACTAGTGTTCAATGAGTACTTATATAATAGCATAATACAGCATGATACAACACTATGCAATGAGAGCTTTTGGGGTTTTGTTCCAAGCAGTGATTTCTTTCGTGTAGGGATGTCCCTTTACCAGTGAAGATAGGCAATGATTCTTCAACTTATCTCAGATAAGTTGCTCCAAGACACTAAGAAATCAAGGGACTTGCTCAGAGTTGTATAGCCACTGTTTGTCAGGGGTAGGACTAGACCTAGGACATACTAACTCAAAAACTGGGTCTCTATCCACTGACTTTCAGAAGGTATAGTTATAGGACATGCAATAGGAGTCTAAAGCTTCTGCCCTAAAAGAACTTGAATTTTATTTAGGAAGATAATTACCTCTTCTGCTTATATTACAGTTGTAGGTAATTCACCTAGCCCCAGAGGTGGATGGGGATGGGGGAAGGGGGGTTTCGGGAGGAGGGACTGATGGAGAGACAAGGCTTTGAGATAAGGATTTAATAGCATTGAGAATATGAATGAGAATGCATTTAAAAGCTCATAATTTAAAACTTCTACATGTGCATCAGTAGGCAAGTAGCTAATGGACTAAATTTAATATGTGGACAAGAATTAAACCTATTTTAACAGACCTCAAAGAAAATTATCTGATGGTTAGCTTGACCTGTAATTCAATAAGTGGTCAGAATTGCACAGGTAGAAAATGGAGAATTCCAAATTGGAAAATCACAGAATTCCTCTATACAACCTGGCCACAACTTTACTATCAGGGTTATTAATTCCCAATGATCAAGGGAATAGCAGCTAGACATGGACATTAGCATGTCCATTCTATCCAGGAAACTAAAGTCAGAATAGAGTCCAAGAGAATGACTCTAACTCCAGCTCCAGACGTGAATTAGAAATCATAAAGTGTTCCATCAAACCAGCAATAGGAGGAAGAGGATCTATGTCAATAATGATCCAATTATTTTCAAAATATAGACTCCATTGCTCTTAGACCTACTTCTGCTCTTTTTTTCCTCTTCTTCCTTTCCTTCCTCTTCTACCTTTTGGAAGATAATAAAGGAAAATACTTTAAAGTTTCACAATAAATTCCAAGTCTAACTGCCCTGTTTGACTTTAAAGCTGTTTTTGGGCAGAGTCTATGTTTTTTTATATCTATATTCCAGCATCTAGATCCATCCTCTGCTCATAAAAGACATAATGTTCCTTAAAGTTTGCTGAATGCTGTAATACCATTTACAATATCACTGAAAGATGGCCTAATCATCTCTAATAATCTTAATAATTATTTAGTCTAATTCCATCATTTTATATATGAAATTATGAACCAATATCTATTTAAAAATACCAAGAGGGTGTTTCCACTATCATGTATGCATAATGCAGATGAAACAGGTTACTGGGTGGGATGTGAGAATGATTTGGGGCAGTAGATATTATTTATGCATGGATGACTTTTATACCATTACACATGGAATATGATTTTAGTTCCACTGACAAGGTCTTTTTCCCCATGAAAAAAAAAAGCAATAAAAATTTTCTCCACCTGCTTAGTGATACCTGAAAGTCCAGCATCAGAGATTTATTGCTTTGTCCTGAAATTGTATACCCTATTCAAACAAAAGGAATAATATATTAATGCTTAATATATTACATCCCTTAATACTTTATCATGAATGTTTGTTACATCCCTTTTCTAAGAGCCAGCTTTGATAGGAGAAAGGAAGAGCACACTCTATGGGTCATGGAAACGTGCTACAGGGAGAGCAAAGGGACGGAGCCAAACTCTACAGACTCACAATTTCATTTAGTGTTTGCCCACTAACTGCCCTACATTTATTGTTTAACAGTTGTGTTAATCATCTTATCACAGCCCAGTTAGGCTAAGAAGTGAGGCATAAACTGTGTTTCACAGCTGACGCATAGCCCCTAATACCAACCTACTCATGTATATAAATGCAGCCTCTCACATGCAAAGGGAATTGGAAGAACAGCCTTCTTTGCAAGCTTCAAATGATGTAGAGGTCTTTCTGTAGCATGCCCTACTTCCTCCCAAACCAGTGTGTGTATAAATATGTTGTCTTTGGAAATCTTCCATATCTTCTCTTGGAAGGACTCGCTGCTATAACAAACTGTATTTGGCATCCATTTCCAGCCTTGTCCAGCTAGTGGTACATTCCCCCCAAATCCACAGCTTACGGATCCAGGACATTCCCTCTCTGGCTCACAGACTGAAAAGGGACACATCTATCTCAACAATGAGCAAGTAACTGGGCTGCGGATTTAGCTTTGACCAGCAGGGCAGCCAGAAGCTCTGTCTTGGCTAATAAGAACGAGAGCAGGCAATGTTGAGAGTTGATCTGACTTAAACACCAGAAATATTTGATGGAATGGAATCCTTGCTTTCCAAGGAACTGAAATATATGCCTATTTATTGCAGCAATCTGAATTATGATCTTTTCTTTTTCATAAAAACCCTGAGCTTCTGCATGAAGAGTCAATGCTAAGTATTCGTTCCAAGGCAGAACAGTGGTAAGGGCTAGGCAATTGGAATTAAGTGATTTTCCCAGATCATAAGGCTAGGAAGTGTCTGAGGTTAGATTTTGAATCCAAGACTTCCTGTCTCCAAGCCTGGCTCTCTACCCACTGAGCCACTTAGGTTCCTTGAATTATGACAGTTTCTGCAAGGAAATTTGTGGACCACTAATGATACTTCCATAGCAATGCATAGGTTGTAATATTAATTTTTCATCTCTGAACGGAAATCTCACTTGCCCACAGGATCTTCATTTTATTTATGGGGATAGAGAAGCATGGAACAGGCCTTCTGAAGAATCCCATGTATGTTTATATTATAAGCTAGATAGCTTTAATTTAATACGGGTCCATTTCCTAAATTGCAAATTGCCCTAGGAAAGTGATTTTTCTCTCTGTCCTACAATACCTACCATGAGTGCCTGCACTGTTCTGCACACATTCAGATGTTACTCTTGACTTTTTTTCTTTCAGTAACAGAGGTCATCCTATCTCCCTCTGTGGTCTACCTCACACTGATGATTGATAACTGATCTAGAAAGATGACTGGCTAGGATAAAAGCTATACAGACTCTGTGGTTATGGAGGAGAGTGTCTCTCTGTGGAGGTCCTGGTCTTCATTTGTATTATGCTTTGGCAACAGTTAATAGGAGTGGAAGGACAGGCTTGATGGGAGTGACAGCAGGGACACTGTTACCTTGCTACAGCCACACCTTTACTCATTCCCTACAATGAAGATAAAAGGCAATTCCTGTTGCCAGGTGTGTTTTTTTCTGCTGAATATTTTAAATACTTTGAATGCAGAATACGTGATGAATGTCTTGTTGTCCATTTCCCACTGAGCACAGATGCAGCCTCTTTATGGGTAACAGATTTACCTGCTGTTAACCAGTCCTAGCATATGATATCTTTGTTAATATTGAGAGATAAAATGATATAATGGGGAAAAAAACACTAAACTTGAATCCAACAGGCTGAGTTCAAATCATGGATCCTACCCTAGCTATAGGCTCAAATTCTGGTACTGCTGTTTATCATCTGTGTGACTATAGTAAAGTCACTTAACCTCTGGGCTTCAGTGACTCAGTTCTAAAATGAGAAGGCTATTAGTTGGGCAGTCTACGTCACAGAGTTTGGTTATTATGAGAATGAAATGAGAAGATATACAGAGCACTTTATAACTGTAAAGCTCTTTAGATAATAAGGTATTCTTTTTTATCTCAGACTAGAGAAACATTGATTTATCTGTCGTCATAGCTACCTACTAGGCAAAGATCATTCAAATAATAAAAAGAAACTTTAAGTGATGTATCACAAGAGATCATAAAGGTCACCTAGATCAATTAATTCATCTCAAAAAAAAAACTATGAAGCACAAGAAGATTAAATAATTCCCCTAGAGTCGCCCAGGTAATAAATAATAGAATTAGGATTAACTGGATACTAATACTTATACACCATACTGCTTCATTGGCTTCCCCTTCTTCTCACAACATCCCTATGGGCATCATACCCCATTGTACCCTAAGACATCAATGGATCTATGAGCTCATTAATCTGAGTATTCCCTCCAATGATAAAACCATTAGCCAATCCATGCTATATGCTTCTCGTCAAAGGTCAAAGTCTTCCAAACATTCATCCCAGAGGCACTAGCTTTATAAGGGATTTTCTCAAGCAACCTTGACATGGTAAACATAACAATAGAACATCAAGGCTCTCCATGATTTATCTCTCACTGAGATCAGTCTAGCTTCCTTTTCAATAACTCCTCTGACTTCAACAACTCTAGGGCAGGCTCTCCTCACCTCTTGCTTGGACTTTTGCAATTTCTCTCTCTCTAGCGTAGACCTGCAAAAAAGTCTCTCCCCTCTCTAATTCCTCCTCTACTTAGCCACCAAGGTGATTTTTCTAAAGCACAGATCTACTCCATAAACTCCAGGGGCTCCCTATTGCCTCCAGTATCAGATATAAAAGGTAATATTTGGCATTCAAAGCTCTTTATAACCTAGCCCCCTCCTACTTTTCCAATCATATCTTATTCTATATATATTCTTCTATCCAGTAACACTAGCTTCCTCCCAGTTCTACAAAGTACTTTGTTTCTCTATTCCAGGCCTTTTTTCTAGCTATCTCCCATCCCTGGAAAGCTCTTTCCCCTCCATTCTGAATTCTTACTTTTTGGCTTCTTTTTAGTCCCAAATAAAAACTCATCTTTAACATGAAGCCTTTCCCCACCCCACTTAATTCTAGTGCCTTCCCTCTTTTAACTGTCTCCTATTTATCCTGAAGATAGCTTTCTCACTATATATTTGTTTACATGTTGTCTCCCCCCATTAGATTGTAAGCTCCTCAAGAACAGCATAGTCCCTGGCACACAGTAGGTACTTTATAGATATTTCTAATTTAATTAATTGAATCATACATTTCTTTGACGGTCTTCTATGTGCCACTTTTCCTTCATAATATTTTGTTTATAATTGCTGGAGTCTGAACTTGTTCGCTATATACTACATTGCCTTTTGGATTATCTTCAGCTTCAATTCATCTGAGAATGTCATGCCGAGTCCCCCTTCTCACTCTACCCTAGATCTATGACCAGGGTTTGGGTAGTTGGCAAAAAAAAAGCTGCCCAGTTGGCACCTGTCCCTGTCATCCTATTTTGGGGTGGGTCTGTGTGTGCCCTGTTCTGGGTCTTCTATTTCCTCTTGTTCTGATATACAGACTCTCCCCTGGTAGTGGAATGCTCCACACACAGGGTACTTTTGACCTGATCCTGCCTCTAGTGTCCACTGATCTCCCTGCCTTTCTTCCTGTGTTGAGTAGGGCTAGATAAAAAACTCACTGTGACTTTTTCTGGATTTTCCCCCAGGATTTGATCTGGTACATTTTCTAGATCTGATTGGAGGACTTCACCCCATTGCTGCCTATCACTGCCATCTTGGCTCTGTCTCCTGTTTAAATGTGTTAAGTCACCATTCACTATGAATGACTGTCTTTCCTGTAATCAGAGATTAGTGGGAAGGAGGCTAAGTGAGCAAGGAAATATCTTTCCATCTAAACCCAGAATCAAACCTAAATCCCTAGATCATAGATATTTTTACAGTTGCCAGATAGATAAAATTTTAGCTATATTTTCTCTTTGGAAACTGGAAAGGGATCACCCAGCCTCAGTAGCTTCTTCTTGTGATACCTCCAGTTGGGCTGCTGGAAGTTCCTGCCAGCATGTTCCTTTTATTCTCTGCAAAGTGTCTGTCCAAGATATAAATCAACATAGAGAGAGCTGGAAAGAAAAGGCAGAGACAGAGATAGAGAAAGAGGGAGATAGGCAAAAAGAGATGGACAGACTAACTCCACAAACTGTCCATTTAACTGTATATCATAGTGTAGAAAATAGGCTTTCTTTACCTGCCTGTTTTATTCTGAAATGGGTAATGCACATATTATTATTGCATATGTCTTCTTCCCACTATGCTGAAAGGAACCTCTCTTTAGTTCGTAATGTAAGAGCTCCTAATGTACCTGGCAACTCTCCATCTTCCTCTTCTATCCATCAGTGTAAATGGGTTTCATCAATTATGGCTCAATTGTGGGGCTCTTCTGCTCTCCAGGAACTCACAATGGATGACCCTCACTTAATCTTTGATGTTAAATATGACACACAGATATCGCCAGTCAAAAAGAGAGAGGCATTTTCTATAACAATTCCAGATATTTCCAAGACAGGGCAATGCCAAATACTACTAAATTCTGGTTAGAATAGCCTCAGTTTTCCAGTCTAATTGGACAATGCAAATGATCATGGCAAGACTCATATGAATTTAATCCACAGTCATTTATTAAATACCTACAATGTGCCAATAACTTGGCTAGTTCTAGGGTACTAATATAAAGATGAAATAGACCCTGCCTTCAAGACTTTTGGTTTCCCCCCCAAAAAATTAAAAATGATTTTTAATTTATGAACAGTATTTCTTTCCAAAGTAATGTTTCTTAGGACAGTCAGATGGCTCAATGGATTGAAAGTCAGGTTTAGAGATGGGAGGTCCTGGGTTCAAATCTGTTCTCAGACACTTCCTAGCTGACCCTACTTAACACCCATTACCTAGTCCTTACCACTCTTCTGCCTTAGGACCATTGATTTTAAGACATAACGTAAGGGTTTTTTTGTTGTTGTTTTTTTTAAGTTAATGTTCCTAAAACAAGAAGAAAAACTAATGTGAATTTTGTTTGCTCAAGTGTACTAGAGTAAGCAGGAAAAAGATTCTCTTTCATCTTTTTGGGACATATAGGACAAGAGTAGAGTTTCACAATTTGGGAGTTTCTGGAAGTTTCCAGAGAAGTTAAATATGCTGTCCTTCCAGAAAATGAGTAATGCTTTCCCCCCAAACATCACTCATTTTTCCCAGCTGTTTTCACTTTTGTGGGACAGTCACAAGTAGATATATTGGATCTCTGTTCTTGATGGGAAGAGTTTGAAAAAAGGTAGACTTGTCAACTTTTACTTCCTGGAAATGCCCACAATCCAGCACCCCCATTTTGGGATTAACAGTGTTAATGTATTCATAAACTTGATGTAGTACATGCACTTCTAAGAGCAGATTTCCTAAAAGGGTACCTAGGAATTATTGATGTAATACACACTCTTCTTCCAGACAGTCAAAGCACAGTATAGAATATGATTTATTCCATACCACTTGCTTGCACTGTGTGTTGTTAAAGCAATCATTCAAAGAGATATCCAGTAGTCTCTCTATTCTGGTCTTGGGTAGATTGGAGGAAATCATATGTTTGCAAGTAATTTTACACAATTAACTAATTAATCAATAAGCCTTTTTTAAAACCCATTCACTGGGCTAGGAACCATCCTAGAAGAAAAAAACAAAGTTTCCAAAGTAAATTCAGAATATTCACAAATTCAAGGCATTTTGAATTGGAGGGCATATGAGTAGGAATCAGGAAAAACCTCAGGTAGGAGATAAAACTTGGGCTAAGCTCTGAAGAAAGCTTGAGTTTACAAGAAGCAGAAGTGAGGAGAGTGTGTTTTTTAAGTCTTTACAAAGATCTGGAGATGAGACAAAACATTGCATGTGAGAAACAGCAAGTAGGCTAATTCAACTGGACCTATATTGAGTGTATGAGGAAGATTAATACATAGTGATCCTGGAGATGTTAGCTTTTGTACCAAAAGTATAATAAAAAGACAAGGCATAAAAAAACCCATTGCAGTCTATATTTGCAATACAAAGTTTGTATTCTTCCCCACCGCCCCTGTCAAACTGACAAACCAGTCACCATTGGAGCCCACCCCAAACCAACCAACTGCAATCTAACCTTTCCTGAACCCTCTCAGCACTGCCCTAGATGGGTGCTTCCACTTTCTTGTATATATCTATCCCAGATCATGGAATATAACCTTTTAGAATTAGGAAATTCTTCTCAGAGAGATGATGATGCCAACTCAAAACACAGCTTCTTCACCTCTGTGCCCTTCCATTGTGCCCATCTGCTCCCCCTGTCAGATCAGGCAGATCCAAATACCATGAATCAAGGACTGCACAAGTTGTTGCTATCAAGGGCTTTGTGAAAGCCAATTTATGCCTCATCCTGAATCTAACTAAACTAAGAATATGATGAACAGAACTGTCAGATTATTTTCAAAGGAAAGTTTTCACTATTGATTCATTTAAATCTTCAATACTAATTGCTTCTTCTGTTTTATTTTCTTTTATATTAGCTTGACTACTTGACATTATACCAATCTTATCCTGGAATATTTCACTCTTTTTTTTTTGCATTAATTCCCATTGCTGACTGTCAATCCACTAAAACCAAAGCAGGCCTAGCATTCAGTTGAACTGAAACTTAATTTGTAGTTTGAAACCTCCCAGATGCTCAATGTTGCTATCTTCTTGGGTGGGGTTTCTTGACATAGTTATCTTGTTTTTTATTTCTTCATAATTTGCTAATAGTTTATCAAAATTGCCTAAATTCAGTCCTATTCATCTCTGAATTGCTTCTGTGAGTGATGTTCTCAGTGCGACTTCCCAGGTGCAGCTAGTATATAAAGACTCCATCTGTGAATTAAGGATTTTTATGATAGTCATTCAGATTTTTGACCTTCCTTCCCTGAAAACAAAATCATGACTTTTTATTTGAAGGCAACCAAAGAAAATCACATTCCCTGTCCTCCTATTGTTGTAACTAGCAAATTTTGGCACTTGTGAGGAGTGGATGTGCTATTTCATCTGGAGTATAGTCAGTAGGGGAAAATCCAAACCACAATGAGTCTGCTACCACCAGGAGCAGGGTTGGAAAGAGAAGAATTTCACCTGGCATTCAAAGTGGAATGAATTTGCATCAGGACAGTACTGTAGGTACTCTATAAATTTCCTAACCTGAGATAAAAATCTGATCACCCCATCCTACTTTTAGCTCCAATTTCATTTAATGTATATTCTCCTAGACATATCCTTAATAATCTAATTTTAAGTCCAGAAGAGATCACTAAAAATTGAATAACTATACATCATTTGGAGACCCTGAAGCAGAGTATTGAATAATGTATGCTTCATTTAACAAGGAGATAAATCCATGAGGAATTTACATAAGGGGAAAAAATGTCTTACATTAACACGAGTGTTTGTTGTAAGAAAAAAATGTTTTCATATGTAAGTAGAAACAGAATGACATTTGACTTTCAGAGAACAGTCTGAAATCTAATGAAAAAATGTGTTTAATATATCCAGATCACATTCTGTAAGCCTGTAGGCCTGCCTGTACATCCTAATTTAAAATGTTACTACATTAAATAATATGCATGTTACAATCAATTTTCCTATAAACTCAATGTAATCTCCTGAATATATAAGATAGTTACAGGAGGTAATAATAATAATAACAATAACTTTAAATTTATGTAGCAAATGCTGTACCTCAGAAGTAGCAAGTTTGTATCATTTTATGGCCCAAATAGGCAGAATAGACACTGCTTGCCTTTTCTCTCCTCAACTTTTCTCCAATTCCTTAATTTCTGCCAGAAGGAAAAATAAAAGATTGGGATCAGAAGCTTGGCTGTTCTGTTCTCCTCAAAGAGAGAGAAGGCACTGGACCAAAATAACATCTATTTACTTTCTTATATATTTTTAGTCAAAAGGATGTGATTTTCAGGTTTAAACTTTCGATAGTTGTTTCATTAATGGGGTAAGTAGGACCCCCTGCTTTATATTCCCCAAAGCTTGACTCCATTTTCCAACAATGAAAACACATACATCAAATAGTAAAGAAACCCATTTATCTAGATTAACAAGGCAGAAATCAGAGAAAATATATGGGAGAATGTATAAGAGGCAAGACAAAATAAAAGCGCTCTCTCCTTGAGAGAGAGGTAGCTTAACTCATTCAAGAGTGAATTTTAAATCTAACCCAAGAGAAAGTTCTCCAAAGTCTTTACTGTAGAAACCGGGAATAGGGACATTTCAGTTCCTTTCATGCAGGCCTTTTCCCAGAGTCTTTACTTTCAAACCTGAAGGAGGGTTGGCATCTTCCATCTTTTCTTTCAAAGCTGGAAGCCAAAGCTCAGAGACTAAAGAACCTAAAGCAACTGAAAAGACTTAAAAGAACCTCAAAAGTTTGAAGACACTAACCATCCTCTTATCTTGAGCTCTTACCAATTCCACACTTCCTCACCATTCTCAGGTGCAGGGCATTGATCCACATGAATGAGGAGAGAATCTCGCACCAATAGATTTTGGGACTTGGGTTGCATTTTATAGAGCTTTAAGACTGGAAGTGCTTTACATATATTATCTAATTTGATCATTACAACACCCCTGTGAAGTAAATGCTGCTATTACTGTCCCCATTTTACATATAGGGTAACTGAGGCTAAATGAGGTCAAACGAGTTGCCCAGGGTCACATAGCTAATAGCTGCTTATGGTGGATTTTACTCAGGTCTTCCTGATTCCCAAATATAGAACTCTATCTACTACAATACCAATATTATTACAAATTTGGCCACTTAGTAAGGCCAGCATATGAAATGTTCTCCATCACTATGCATGTGTCTTGTTCCAGAATTATAAGGGGGTGTATAATTCTTGAGTAGTGCTGTAATCGAAACAAAGAATTCAGCTCAAAGTGGGAACAAGAAGAACCAAGATCCAGTCATTCGTGAAAGGCTGCCAATCTCCAGGGCTGAACTGCAGCTGGGATATTTCATTTGAAGCTGCATTGATATTTATGACATAAGGAATATATTTAATTAACAAATGGAAAGCCTCTCATTGAAGAAGCAAAAAGCTGTGACACCTCACAGAGCATGCAATGTAAATCACTTGGCAATGGGACTCCCAATAGCACATTCCACAAAGGATTAGTTGCTGTTGTGTGAAGTGTCGCGGCACCCAGCCTGTGAGATGATTGCTGTCATGTGCTTCAGGAGTCCTGTGTGAATTAGAAGTTTCTGATTCAAAAAATTCTCCCAGCAAAAAAAAAAAAAAAGCATTTTTGTTCCTTTTTTCCAGACTGTTTTTGTTGAGGATAATAATTCACATTTATGTGGCAATTTAAAGTTAAAAAAAAACCATACCCCACTTTTTTCCACAACAACCTTGTGAATTAGATACTATTTCATAGAAGAGGAAACTGAAGCTCAGAGCATATAACTAATAATTATAATAATAATCCTAGTACTATTGCTACCCTCATTTTACAGATGAAGAAACTGAGATTCAAAGAGTTTACAGCTTGATCATGGACATATAATTTATACACAGATCAGGAATTAATTGGGAAGTTGATTTATTTACCAGTTCTTTCAATTTCAAAAGAGTTAAATTTTCCTGATGAGAAGAGCTTTAACCTATTTTCTTTGTAATAAAAAATAAATTATCTTGAGTTCAGTAGCTCCATCCCAAACAATCAACAAATATTTATGAAATGTTTGCCAGGTCCAGTGTACAAATGGCAAGGGTCTCATAATTAGCAAAAAATGAAGTCAAGAGCAATAGACTGATATTTAATTTAAATTTTTGAATAACAAAATGTGAGTATTGAGAAAAATAGTTGATTCTAAGTTACATAGACATATCTACTCTTACCAAAAACAAAATTTCAAAACTGTTTCTCATAATAATTTTTCTAATTAACAGAAAATAGAACAAAAATAGCATCAGTCTTTGACTTTTGCTAAAGTTATCTCATAGGAAGAATAGCCCAAGAGCATGATTTTAGTCCTAGATCAAGCATTGTGCAACTGTGGGCAAATCACTTTAACCTTTCTAGATTTCAATTTCTTCATTTATAAAATGAGGTTATACTTAGATGTTCTCTAAGGTCCTTTCTATTGCTAATACTCTGTATTCTATATCAACCTTCTGTAATTCCATAAATCTAATTTAGTCATTTTTATTGCTGAAATTTTAGTAATATACTTTTTCAAACTGCTGAGTCATAAAAGCATTAGTAAGTATTTTAAAAGGTTCTTCCCCCACCAGAGTTCTAAGCATCCCAGATTATTCAGAATCACACTTCTTTAAACTTTAGCTTAGCTATTGATTTTCTAAATTCAAGATCCTTGTCTAATGACCAATAGTTAGACATACTCTTGGAGGGACTGAGTTATATCAATCTTGACAAACTCATTATAAATGAAAACAAAGAAGGAAGTTGCAACTCAATGAAAGTATGACTTATGGGCTTTCCCTGGAGAGGCAAATAAGGACAACTGATGCAACAAGGAGCATCCTTTCATAGTAAATTTATTTTTCCCATATTGCAGGGTTAATGATCGGTATTTGCAATAAGATTACCAAGACAGTAATTAGATCTTGTGCACAAATGTTTGACACAGAGAAAGAAGCAGTAGGCAATTACTATGAGCAACTCCATGAGACCTTGAAAAGTCAATTAATATATATTTTCATACTCAGTAATTTACATGAAAAGATGGAAATAGGTGAGTAAGGTGGGGATATATGGATCAGAAAAAAAAGAATTGGGAATGTCCAAGATTTGTAGACCACACAGAAGTGACATGTCAACCTATTCATATTATAAAAATTTTGAAAAAATGATAAAAGTGCTGAAAATATTGAATACTATATATCACAAAAAATAACATTATAAGAAGCAATTTATATTTGGTGTAGGAATCATTTCAGAATCAATTGTCTACATATATTCAGATCACAAATTTCTTAAAGATGAAAATTAGTATAAAGGTGGGAAAAAGTAAAATCAGAAAAATATGATGTGCAATATAAAACTATATCTTATTCATTACTATTTATCAGTTCTCTCTAGAGGTAGATATATACAAGGTATTCTTCAAACAATATTTTTGTTACTGTATATAATGTTCTCTTGGTTCTGCTCATTTCACTCTTCATAATTTCAGGTAGGATTTCCATGTTTTTTATTATTATTATTAACCTGTCAAATTTTTCACTTTCATTCTTTTTTTTTCATTGAGTTTGCTTTGCTTCCACAAAAAGATTAATATGTAAAAATGTTTTCCATGATTGCACATGTAAAATCTATATCAGATTGCATACCATCTGGGGAGAATTGGGAGGGAGAGAGTGAGAGATTTTGAGACTCAAAATTCTTTTTAAATATTGGAAATAGTTTTTACACACAATTGCAGAAATTAAATTAAAAAAGAATAAATTAAATTAGCCTGCTCATCACTTCTTACATTGTAGTGAAATTCCATCACAATTAGATGCTACATTCTGACACATTGAAATAAGATATTAATAAGGAAAATATGATAGTGAAAAGGGACATAAAAACAGACATTAATTTGATATAGAAAATTAACCAATATAAATCACTTGCTATAGCAAAAAGACCCAAAGACCTTAAAAAATGCCCTAAGCAGCAAATAATTGATTTTTTGAGAGATGAGATGTAGAGACCAAAATAACATCAATTGACAATGTAAATTTATTTATTAAATATTATAGAGGATGATGGGATATTATGAGCAGTATAATCTCATGAAAAATGGAAGGTAAAGCCAGTTTATATAAAACTTAAGAGACCCATTTAAACAAAGGCATACTGGCATCATTTAAGAATAAAAGTAGAAGGACAATAAGACAGGAGGAAAAAGGAAAAGATATGCAAAAATTTTTATGATAAACTACCCTTGCCATTAATAATAAAGCCATCATTCTTAGACTCTAAAATCAGTCCTGACAGTGTTTATAGGAGAGAGAGAAGTAGCACTAAAGAGGTCAAAGATGGAAAAGCAACTGAGCTGGCTGTTGTAGCGAGAGGATATCTGTGCTAAAGATTTCACAATTGTGAGGGCATTGAGGGATTGATTTACAATCTCTCTCAAGGAAATATAGACACCAAAGCCATGTAAAAGACTTTTGATCTTATTATTGAAAGAAAACCAAGAGGAAATCAATAACTTCTGACTTGAATAGTTACTCCCCCATTTATACAGATTTAAATATATATATATGTATATATATATATATATATATATCATTGTGCCTACATTAAGGACTTTTTCAATGAGTGTATTAATTGAGGGAACAGGTGATATTTTTGTAAGCAATATTTTAGAAAAGCTCACATCTTTAAAATCGCATTATTGACTAAAATATAGATAATACAAGATCTCATTGCATTCATTGTTTATTATACTTTCTTTCCAATCTTTCATCCTATCTATGTGTCCCCACTTTCCTCTAACACTGACACCAAAGCGGTACAAGCTTTCATCACCTCACACCTAGTCTATTACCAAAATCTACGGGTTGGTCCCTCTGTCTTAAGTCTTCCCTCACTCTCATCTATATCACTCAGTTGTCTAAAGGATCTCCCTTAAGTCCAGGTCTGACTAGGTCACCTCCTTTTCAATAAACTCCAGTGGTTCCCTATTACTTCCTGGATTAAATACAAAATCTTCTGTGTGGCTTCAGAAGTCCTTCTTAACTGAACCAATTAATCATTGCAGAGTTAAAAAGGCCAAAGACCTCTTTGAAATTATTAGAGGAAATGGACAAAGGTCATGCAGGATGGGCAATCAGTCAGTCAACAAGGATGTGTGGGATGGATGAATTGAGATCTGTATCATTGGAGGAAACACCCACATCATTGAGATACATTGAATATTTTATTTTATTTTTCCCTCAAGTCAGCCTCTTTTTGTGAGAATGGAAGGTTCAGAGAACCACAGAATGTCAGTGGTAGATGAGATGATTGAAATTATCTAATATAATACTCATATTTTATGAATGAGGATTAAATTTTAAGTCCAGAGAAGATAATTTTCTTGCCTAAGGTTACCCATAGAAATATAAAATATAACTTGTCTCCTGATTTTCACGCTAGTACTCTTTCTACTGCACCAAATTAATATGCAGTCTCTATCAAATGCATCCCGAACTGTGATGTTGCACTTACTAATTACTACTGGCCTTCTTCCATAACTTACCAATGGACACAGCACTATATTTATCTATTCAATCATTTCTTCTGTCAATTCATCTCATTGTACAAAGAAATATCCTTTGCACATATTTAATAAATGGCTGCAAAATGAATGAATAAATTCATTTAAATATTTCCTGAATCTTTGACCATCATACTATTCCAGTAAATTATCACAACATGAATATAAGTCTATATTTTTAAATCTATCATAATGGAACATAAATTTTAGTGGGCCCTAAAAAACTGGAAAGACTTTATCAGGAGAACAGGCTACCTCATTTGGAAGTGGCTCATCACTAAGGTTTGACCAGAGATAGTGACAATTTTCATCATTAATTATATTATTATATTAATATAAAATATATCAATATGTTAATATAAATATTAATTGGTTAAATATAATTATTATTTAAATAATAAATTAAGTTATTCATAAATTACTATGTCATGGAGGGATTGCAATCTGTATCAGAGGGAAGGTATATGAAAGTAGATAGAAGAGGAATATCCATAGCAATAAATTAAGAGACCACTGGAACACCTAAGACCTACTGAGTGTCTATCATTGAGATAGACCCATAGTGAACACAAGAGAGAGGAAAGGTACAGTCTTGTTTCTCAGTCCAGTTGGAAAAACAAGACACATGTGCATATCATGAAGTTATAGTTGGATAATTTAAGAAACAATGTATAAAAGAGCATAACTGTGTAGTCGATGCAATATTCATAAATTTGAAAATGCTAAAGAAGCTGACTTTTGAGAAGCAATAATATATAGATGTGTTTGTGTATGTATGTGTGTATCTGCCTACCAATATGTATATACAAATATCACATATGTAGATCAGGAAGACCTGATTTTTCATTTCACCTTTGACATTTACTAGTTGTGTGACCAGGACCAAATCGCAGGACCTTTCTAAGTCTCATTTTCTCATCTATAAAATGGGGATAATAAAATCTGGGTTGTTTACCTCATAGATTTCTAGGGAGGGGATTGAGGGGAATGAGGTTCCCATGAGGTAAAATATAGAAAGTTCTTTGTCAACTTAGAAGCACTATATAAGAGCACATTTTTATGAATATGATAGGTGGGAATAGTTGGAATAATGTAGGATTTGTTTTCTTGTATATGTGGGATGGGGACGGGGTGGGCACTTATCTTGAAGTAAACCTGAAAAGAAAAGAAGGAGCCTGGTGATGGAAAAGAGACGATGTTGATAAGAGGAATTTTCAGATGAAGGGGAGAGATAAGAAGAGCACAGACTCTGAATGAGGAAGGTAAGGAGGCATCTTTTCTTCTAATTCTTTTACTTGACTCTGTCCTAGAGCTTCATGGGTCCAAAGAACTATTGAAGATCATGGCAGTCGATATTCAGTTTTGATCTTTGCAAAACATTCTATTATGGCTGCTTATACAAATAATCTTATTTCATATTCCAGAGAGTGTTTTCCTGATTTTCATTGTTTGACTTCTCTTCCTATTTATTCTCTCATGTACATTTTCTATTGTAAACCTTTAAATGTAAGGAAAAAAAAATAATAGCTAGTAGTTTTAACTCACCTTTTTCTTTGTGTTTTGGGGGAAAGGACTATCTCTGCTGCCACCTAGTGACAATTCTTCACAATATACAGATTTGCTTCCTAGGAAATGAATAGGATCATCTCCCAAATTGCAAATTATGCTCCAAAATGTTGCATGATCCTTAGATTGAGAGTAAGAAGAGAGAGACCTTAGAGATTCTCTGATCCATCTCCCTTCTTTTACAAAAGTGGGTATTATGACCCAAAGAGCTAATGTTTGTCTTTGTAATGCAAACACAATTTCTCCTTAAGACAAGAGTCTAATAGGTTTACAGCTAGTCCCCTCAAAATCTATTTCACTCAAACTATAGCTGGGATTAAAGTACAGCAAAGGTAACAGAGTAAAAGTACCTTGAGTCAATACACTTGATGATACTGTCTTAAAAGAAGTTCTTCCTAATTCTATTCCTGCTTATCAAGAACAAGTTGGTTCCCCATCTTTTCATTGCCCCTTACGCCAGTCATGTCTTCCAATGGGCATCACATCTGCCCTCAATCTAATTCCAGCTTTGAAATGAAGTATATTAGAAATTCCATAGGCAGAAGGCAAATGGTTCAATAGCATATTGAAGGCAAGGAGGTACAGCAGTAAACAGGCTGAATCTGAATTTGGGACTCTTGGGCTGACATCCTCAGATAAGTGAGTGATACTAAGAACAATTTTTATTTTACTTCTTTATTGTTCTAATTATTTATTATATTATAATTAATTAATTTTATTTAAATAGCCTCCAGGTTTGCCAGGTGCTTTATATCATCTTAAATCCTATCTCTTACTACTTTTGGCAAATCACTTTGCCTTCCTTGCTGTCCATTTTCTCATCTCAAAAATGAGAAAGTTAAACTAGATGACTGCTAATGCCACTTCCAGTTCTAAATCAATGATACTGTAATCCTATGATCTTTACAACAGTCTTACAAGGTAGGTACTGCCAGCCTTATTAGTTTTATAAGGGTTAAAATAGGGACTTTGACAAAATAAGAGAACAGCTTTTAATAATTCAAGTTTTAATGAGAATATAGTAGAGTTGTAAATTAATATTATCCCTTTAAGCCAGAGAAAAGAAAACTTCTAACAGCTTTTAACAATGAACAATGTAGTTTAATTAAAATACAGATAGTAAAATATATAGAATATAGTAAAGGAGGGAAAGATAGAAAAGAGAAAAGAGAGATTACTGATTTTATGCCCTATAAATGTACCTAAAATTCCTAATACTACCTAAAATTTCCTAAAACTATCTCTAATTGTCTTCTAAGGACAACGTCTCCTTACCTGGCAAACACCAGGCCTATCTAACCTACACTATCTATAAATGATTCACTGTCTATCTAACTTCCCGAAATAATGGATAGCCACCACTCACTTATTCCTTCAATCAGTTTTCTATAGCCGTCCAAATGTCAGTAGACAACTGACAGAAGATCCTTGCCTATGAGACAGACCTACTGCTCTCTGGAGATCACAGAGGCAAAAATGGCTAAAGCCCAAAGCCCTCTCAGTAAGCTCAGACCTCCCTTTATATTCTGGCAATTAAATGCCAACCACCAACTAATCACCAACCCATACCACCAGCAACCAACCCCCAACGACCAACTCATGCCCAGCAACCAACTTCCCTGTAACTGTTAGCCCTCACTGTCAGCAACTGACCTCTCCTAACTATCAGCAACTGACAACCTGCAGCATCTGGTTCAGCAGGAGGTTCCCCTTTCCTACTTCCTGTCACTGTGGGCTGGCTAATCCCTACACATCTCTATGGTAAGAGGACCTCCAAGTCCCCTGTTAAATTAAAAAAGTAATAAAGATTTCCTTTTAATAGTTTATTTTACAGGGTGATGCTTGTCCATGTCCTTTCATACATTCGCCACAGGGATTTGCCCCAATATGTCTGGAGCCCGCCTCATATTTGTGAAAACACCAGTGGAATACAATTTCTATCAACATATTCTTCTCTCCCTAAACTTTTTACTAAGGCTCTGGAGTGGTTCTATGCCTTCCCTGTTGTTTAAATAGATTTCAGAAGCAGGTTTCAAAAACAAATCTTTCCTGACCCCAAATCCAGTGCCCTTTGCACTACAGGAAATTAAAGAGACAAGAAGTTTCAAATAACCATTATAGGAAATGAGATAGGAAATCAATAAAAACTGAAAAGAAGCTTATAAAATGATTAATAACTCCTCAAGCAATTATGGTCCAACTGTGATAATATACCATAGTAAAGAGATATCAGCATAATTCTTCAGCATTCTAAGGCTCCACAGCTTGGGAGAAGCAGAGAAATTAAATCAAAAGAGGTACCTAAGGGAAGATTAATAAAGCCTGAATGGAAAAGACAGCATAAAAAACTGGGGTGAGGTCAGAGAAGATAAGTTTGTATATTAGGGAAAAGTAGGACTGGAAGGATAAAAATGTAATGAGTAATCCAAAGGTCATTTGCATAAGGCTTTCTTTATTGATAGAGATTGATTTCTCAAATTCTGCATTTGGGAGAGGGGTAGAGATGGGCTTGGGGTTTGGATTTGGGTTTTGGTCAATTATTTGGTCGATTAGCCATGTCTGACTCTTCATGACCTAATTTGGAGTTTCCTTGGCAAAAGTATTGGCAATAACCAGTTAACCACTCCACAGTATCTTTGCCAAAAGCAAAATGAAAAAAAAAAACTAAACCAAAAAACAAATGGAGTCCTGAAGAGTCAGACAGAAAGGAAGGAAGGAAGGAAGGAAGGAAGGAAGGAAGGAAGGAAGGAAGGAAGGAAGGAAGGAAGGAAAAAGAGAGAGAGAGAGAGAGAGAGAGAGAGAGAGAGAGAAAGAGAGAGAGGGGGGAGGGGGAGGGGGAAAGAAAGAAAAGAGAGAGAGAAAGAAAGAAAGAAAGAAAGAAAGAAAGAAAGAAAGAAAGAAAGAAAGAAAGAAAGAAAGAAAGAAAGAAAGAAAGAAAGAAAGAAAGAAAGAAAGAAAGAAAGAAAGAAAGAAAGAAAGAAAGAAAAAGAAAGAAAGAAAGAAAGAAAGAAAGAAGAAAGAGAAAGAAAGAAAGAAAGGCAGGAAGGCAGGAAGGAAGGAAGGAAGGAAGGAAGGAAGGAAGGAAGGAAGGAAGGAAGGGAGGGGAGGGAGGGAGGGGAGGGAGGGAGGGAGGGAGGGAGGGAGGAAGGAAGGAAGGAAGGAAGGAAGGAAGGAAGGAAGGAAGGAAGGAAAGAAAGAAAGAAAGAAAGAAAGAAAGAAAGAAAGAAAGAAAGAAAGAAAGAAAGAAAGAAAGAAAGAAAGAAAGAAAGAAAGAAAGAAAGAAAGAAAGAAAGAAAGAAAGAAAGAAAGAAAGAAAGAAAGAAAGAAAGAAAGAAAGAAAGAAAGAAAGAAAGAAAGAAAGAAAGAGAAAGAAAAGAAAGAAAGGCAGGAAGGCAGGAAGGAAGGAAGGAAGGAAGGAAGGAAGGAAGGAAGGAAGGAAGGAAGGAAGGAAGGAAGGAAGGAAGGAAGGAAGGGAGGGAGGGAGGGAGGGAGGGAGGGAGGGAGGGAGGGAGGGAGGAAGGAAAGAAAGAAAGAAAGAAAGAAAGAAAGAAAGAAAGAAAGAAAGAAAGAAAGAAAGAAAGAAAGAAAGAAAGAAAGAAAGAAAGAAAGAAAGAAAGAAAGAAAGAAAGAAAGAAAGAAAGAAAGAAAGAAAGAAAGAAAGAAAGAAAGAAAGAAAGAAAGAAAGAAAGAAAGAAGAAAGAAAAGGATTGTTGAAAGATTAAAAGAGGAGAAATTCTGGCCTTTTGACTTCCAGTTTTGGGAGAGAAGACATGTAGTTGAAGAATCTCTTTAAGTCACTGAAGGGAAAGGAAGACCTGGAGGAGGAGGAGAGAAAAAAAGGCAACATGCAGAGAAACTGGCAACCTCAATTATGTCCCTAGTCCCAACTTAAACAATAGAGTCTTCAGATGATGTCCCCTTGGCTGAGATTCACTTGGTTGAGTTATCTTTTTCTCAATAGCCAAACTCATTTATTCTATGTATTGTCTGGTTTGTATTCTCCTATGTATACTCCCTCTGATTTCTGTTTTGCTATTGACTTGGATAAATGGATTTATTTGCTTTTCATTGTGTGTGTTTATTTGTAGAGCTCTCATTTGGGGAGCCAAGCCTCTGAAATGTGTGCATTGTGTGTAGCCTGGGGTATTACTCCATTAAGGCACAGTGATAAGGAACACATCTTGAACATAACATTTATTTACATTAGACTAACAGTACTTAAAGGAAGTAGATATATTCAGGCATCTCCTTTCTCTTGGTAGAGCATGAAGGCCAACCTTTGGCTCCCACTTTCTACTTTCCCTTCTGGCAATCTTCCCTGGAGAAGTAATAAGGGAGAATACTCTGAAGATATATTCTTGCTTCCCTGAGAGATACACATAAGCTACATGGACAAAACACACAGCGTAACAGCACATACCAGTCACAACTCTTATAAGAATTTATGGTTGGACTAAGGAAATTTCTGATCCTTTATTGCTCTTCTAATTTATTTATAAGTAGTTTGAAAAAATTAAGTTATTTTAATATAAAATAATATTAGTCCATTAATATTGCCCTAATTTTATTATTGGAAGATAGTTCTGCAATTGTTAAAGAAAAGTATTCAGAAATAAGTGATATTCATTTTAATTTAAATAAATATATAATTATAACAAATATATGAAAATGGGAGCATTCTACACACCCATAGAGATCCAAAATAACTATCATAGGTTCAAACTTTGGTCTGTATGTATTCAAAACCATAGTTCATGAGACCCCACCACTTTATTTACCTTTTTTCAAATCAGAAGCCTAGTTCAAAATAAAAAGCAGTGAATTAAATAGCATAAGAAGAATATCAATAAAACATTTCTCTCATACACTTGGGGCACACTGTACCACAAATACACACATCATCAATGAGAAAAGTGAACAACATTGAACTTTCACAGGAAAGTTACATACATGGAAGGATGAGAGATAATAGTCAGAGAAAAAATTTTGGAAACTTTATTGCTCCATTGTATTCTTAAGTAGTTTTTATAATGAAGTGAATATTATCCTTTAAAATATAATAAAATCTATTAATGTTGCTTGGGGTATCTAATTGGCATAGTAGATAGAGCACTAGCCCCAGGGTCAGAAGAACCTGACTTCAGACACTAGTTGTGTGATTCCAGGTAAATCACTTATCTCTGTTTGCCCCAGTTTCCTCATCTGTAAAATTAACTTGAAGAGAAAATTACTATTTCAATATCCTTATCAAAAAATCCCAAATGGGATCACAAAGAGTAAAACATGACTACTAGACTTAACAACAATAAAATTAATGTTGCTTATTTATATCCAGCAAAAGTGATATTCTTTCCAAGAAAAAAATGGTCTTTTAACAAAATAGATTTTCAACCATTCCTGATGAAAAGACCAGACCTAAGTAGAAAATCTAATGTCCAAACCCAAGACCCAACAGATGCCTAAAAAGGTAAATAAGAAAGAGAAAATTTAAGGGATTTGATAAGATAAAACTGTATGTATTCCTACATGGAAAGATGACATTTGTAATTCTTTTTTAAAATTTTATTTAGAATTATTTTTCCATGGTTACATGATACATGCTTTTCCTCACCCCTTTTGTCTCCCCCTTCCTGGAGCTGACAACCAATTCCACTGGGTTAAACATGTATTATTCTTCAAAACCTATTTCCATGTTATTCATATTTGCAGTAGAGTGATCTTTTAACATCAAACCCCCAATCACATCCCCATGGAACCAAGTGATCAATTATATGTTTTTCTTCTGTGTTTCTGTTTCCACAGTTCTTTCTCTGGATGTGGATAGCATTCTTTCTCATAAGTCCCTTTGGATTGTCCTGGGACATTGCATTGCTGCTAGTAGAAAAGTCTGTTACATTCAATTGTGCCATAATGTATCAGTTTCTGTGTACAATTTTCTCTTGGTTTTGCTCCTTTCATTCTGCATCAATTCCTGGAGGTTGTTCCAGTTCACATGCAATTCTTCCATTTCATTATTCCTTTCAGCACAGTAGTATTCCATCACCAACAGAAACCACAATTTATTCAATCATTCCCAAATCAATGGATACCCCTTCATTTTCTAATTTTTTGCCACCACAAAAAGCACAGCTATAAATATTTTTGTTCAAGTCTTTTTTTCTTATTATCACTTTGGGATACAAACCCAGTAGTGGTATGACAGGATCAAAGGGCAAGCACTCTTTTAAAGCCCTTTGCACATAATTCCAAATTGCTCTCCAGAATGGTTGGACCAATTCACAACTCTACCAGCTGTGTATTAGTGTCCCAATTTTGCCATACCCCACCCAGCATTTATCACTTTCCATTGCTATCATGTTGGCTACTCTTCAAGGTGTGAGATGGTAGCTCAATGTCATTTTAATTTGCATTTCCCTAATCAGTAGGGATTTAGAACACTTTTTCATGTGCTTATTGATAGTTTTTTATTTCTTCATGTGAAAACTATAATCATGTATATTGACCATTTGTCAATTGGGGAGACATCTGTAATTCTTAATTTTTTTTTTAGTTTTAGAGCAGTTATAAAGAATATACATAGACAGAAATTGTGGAAATAAGTTGATTTGAATGATATGAAAAAAAATGAAAGGGTGAAAAGAGGATTACGCTGAGAGAAAAGGAAAGGGAAAAGTGGAATGGGGTAAATTATCTCATCCAAAAAGGCATGAAAAATGTTTACAATTGAAGGGGGGATGAAGGTGGTAACAGGCAATGCTTAAACCTTACTCTCATAACTGGTTCAGAGAGGGAATAACTATCACACTCATTTGCGTATAGAATCCTATTTTACACTACAGAGAAGTAAAAAGGGAATAAGATGAGTGGTAGAGAGTAATAGAAGGAAGGGGAAAGTAGTGTGTTGTGATTAAAAGCAAAATATCTGTGAGGAGGGACAGAGTAAAAGGAAAAAGAGAAGGATCAAAAAAGGAAATAAAATGGAAGGGAATTCAGAGTTGGTAATCATAACTATGAATATGAATATGGATGAACTCACCAATAAAATGGAAGCAAATAGCAGAGTAGATCAAAAACCAGAATCCTATATGTTGTTTACAAGAAATACATTTGAGGCAGGGAGATACACACAGAGTAAAGAAAAGGGACTGAAGCAGAATTTATTGTGCACCATCTGAAGTAAAATAAAGGAGGAGTAATCATGATTTTAGACAAAGCTAAAGCAAAAATAGACCTGATTAAAAGAGATAAGGAAGGAAATTACATCTTGCTAAAAGGTACGATAGAAAATGAATTAATATTAATAGCAAACATATATACACCAAATGATATAGCCTCCAAATTTTTAAAGGAGAAATTAAATGGGCTCCAGGAAGAAATAATATAATAAAACTATACTAGTGGCAGACTTCAACTTCATCTTTTCAGATCTAGATAAATCAAACCAAAAAATAAGCAAAGAGGTAATGGAAGTGAATGAAATTTTAGAGAAGTTAGAATAGAAGTCTGGAGAAAACTGAATGGCAATAGAAAGGAATATATCTTCTTTTCAGCAACACATGACTCTTTAAAAAATTGACCATGCATCAGGGCATAAAAACTTCAAAACAAAATGCAGAAAAGTAGAATTAATAAAAGTATACTTTTCAAATCATAGTGCAATAAAATTATAATCAATAAGGGCCAATGGAAAGACAAATCAAAGATTAATTGGAAACAAAATGATCTAAAGCTAAAAAAAAAGGATGGGTCAAAGAACAAATTATAGAAATAACAATTTTATTAATTAGAATGACAATGTAGACAACACATCAAAATTTATGGCATATAGCCAAAACAGAACTTGGGGGAAAATGTATGTCTCTAAACACTTATATCAATAAATTAGAGGGGGGAAAGTAAATAAATTAATTGGGCATGCAACTAAAAAAACTAGAAAAAGAACAAATTAAAAATCTACAATTAAAGATAAAATTGAAAGTCCTAAAAATAAGGAAAATTAATAAAAACCAAAAGTAAGAGAACCATTAAACTAATAAATAAGACTGAGTTAGTTTGATGAAAAAAACTTAAAGGAAAAAAGAAAATCAAATTGAACAAACCATCAATGAGCTCCCTATGAAAAAATCCCCAGGGCCAGATGGATTCACAAGTGAATTCTACCAAATATTTAAAGAACAATTAGTCCCAATACTATATAAACTACATGGGGAAATAGGGAAAAAAGGAATATTACCAAATTCTTTTTATGGCACAAATATGAAATTGTTATCTAAGCCAAGAAGGGCAAAAAACAGAGAAAAAAATATAGGCCAATTTCATGAATGAATATAGGTGCAAAATGTTTAAATAAAATAATACCAAGAAGATTACAGCAACATATCACTAGGATCATTCATTCACTATGACCAGTTATATTTTTATCGAGGAATGTAGGACTGGTTTAATATTAGGAAAACTATCAGAATAATTGACCATATCAATAACCAAACTAAGAAATTACATGATTATCTCATTAGATTCAGAAAAATACAAGAATTACAAGAAAATACAACAACATACAGAAAAACACAAAAATTACAAGAAAATACAACATCCATTCTTATTAAAAACACTAGAAGTCATAGGAATAAGTGGGCCATTGCTTAAAATGATATGTAGTATCTACCTAAAACCATCATTCGGTATCAAAGGGGATGAGTTAGAAGCCTTCCCAATAAGATCAGGAGGGAAGCAAGGATGCCCTTGCTTCGTTATATCACATTATATCACAATATCATTGCTATTGTTTAATATTGTATTAGAAATGCTAGCTGGAAAACAGTATAGCAGAAAGTAGGTATAGACCAATATCTTACACCCTATACCAAGATAAGATCAAAATGGATAAATGATTTAGATATAAAGAGGAAAACCATAGGGGAATATAAAATAGTTTACCTGACAGATATATGCAGAGGGGAAGAATTTATGAACAAATAAGAAATAGAGAGCATTGTAAGATATAAAATGAATAATTGTGATTTCATTAAATTAAAAGGCTTTTTACAAACAAAACTAATGTAACCAAGATAAGAAGGGAAATAACAAACTGGGAAAAAATTTTATAACAAATGTCTCTAATATAGGTCTAATTTCTCAAATCTATAAAAAACTAAGTCAAATTCATAAGAATACAAGCCATTCCCCAGTTGTTGAATGGTTAAAGGATATGAGCAAGTAATTTTCATATGAAGAAATCAAAGCTATCAATGATCACGTGAAAAAATGTTCAAAATAATTCTTGATTAAAGAAATGCAAATTAATACAATGCTGAGGTACCACATAACACCTATCAGATTGGTCAATATGACAGTAAAGTAAAGTAATAAATGTTGGAAGAGACATGGCAAAATTAGGACACTAATGCATTGTTGGTGGAATCATGAATGGATCCAACCATTCTGAAGGGCAGTATGGAAGTATGTCCAAAGGGCTATAAAAACTATGCATACCCTTTGTTCCTGTAATACCACTGCTGGGTCTATATACCAAAGAGATGATTTTAAAAATGGGGGAAAGAAATTACTTGTACAAAATAATTAAAGAAACTTTTTTGTGGTGACAAAGAAATGGAAATTGAAAGGATTTCTATCAATTGGAGAATGGCTGAACAAATTGTGGTATATGTTGGTGATGGAATATATTGTGCTTTAAGAAATGATAAGCAAGTTCATTTCAGAAAATTCCAGGAAGATATGCATGGACTGATGCAGAGTAAAATAAATGGAACCAGAAGAACATCATACATAGTAACAGCAATATTGTATGATGATCCACTATGAAGACTTGACTACCCTCAGCAATGTGATGACCTGGAACAATTCTGAAACACTTATGACATGGAATGCTATCTATCCACCTCCAGAAAAAGATCTATTGCATTGAATGACATAGACCAAAGCAAACTATCTTTCACATCAGTGTATTTACAGTTTTATTTAGGGGTTTTAGTTCTGTATGAATGTGCTCTTAAAGCAATGACCAATATGAAAGTATGTTTTGCATGAAAATAAAAATAATTAAAAAAAAGAAATTTGGCAAGACCTTTTTAAATATCAAGGTATCTCCTATCATGCTATACAATGTGTGCTCTGATTCTTGAGCCATATAACAATACAATCTCATTCCACAAGGATTGTTTTAACTTATTACTCTTTCTATGAACCCTTCCATAATTTCTTCTGAAGAAGGGAGCATGGAATATAACCTGGATAAATCCATACATCACATTGACCACTGAGATTTTTAGGCAAATATTTGGTGCTTTGGGGTTGAGCTCTCCTCCCTCTAATTAAATTCTATTATTATTCTATGGTTAAGATAACATCCCTCTCACCCACTCCCATTAGCCTCGGGACATATACTTTGACAATTCCCTGACCAAAGGACATACCATTGTCTGTAGGCAACTCTTAGGCATTCCCTACTACAATGAAATCTCAAATCTAATCTAAAAAGGCAAACCAGTTGTGTGTGTGCACCTGTTGTGTTGTGTGTGTGTGTGAATTTCTATAAATAGAAATTACTTAATGTCAATAAAGTACTTGGATTTCAATAAGCCATTGACAAGAACAAAGAAATTGGCATTACAAAGGATATATATTTTTAAAACCCTTATCTTCCATCTTAAAATCAGTACTAATTATGGGTTCCAAAGAAGAAGAGTGGTAAGAGCTAGACAATGGGAGTTAAGTGATTGCCCAGGGTCACAGAGCTAGAAAGTGTCTGAGGCCAGATGTGAACCCAGGACTTCTTCTCTCCAGGCCTGGCTCTCAGTTCATTGAGTCTCCTAGGTCCAAAGAATATTGACTAATAGATTGAGATGAACTTGGACAGAGGCTAGTAGTAGAGTATTAAAGAAGAATCTTTGCTTGGTTCCATCTAACATTTTTATCCGTTGCCTCAACGAAACCATATTTTGAGTTTCATGAATTTGGGGAGAGATATCTTCCAAACAGTAATGTTAAGTCTGGAGATGAGAAGACTTATGGAGAACATATATCAAAATGCTTGAAAGGGTTTCAAATGGAAGAAGAATTAGACTGATATTTAATGAGCGGACGATGCTGAGAGGAAGACTTGGTGTGATGAAAGTTAAAATTCTTAACAATTACGGCAGTACAAAGCAAGAATAGGGTGTCCTTAAAAGTAAGGAGTTTTAGGTCAATTTGGTGCCTCAGTGGATAGAAAGCCAGACCTAGAGATAGAAAGTCCTGGGTTCAAATCTAAACTGACACTTCCTAGGTATGTGATCCTGGTAACTCATTTAACCCCCATTGCCTAACCTTTACCACTCTTCTGCCTTGGAACTGATACTTAGTATTGAATTTAAGTTAGAAGTAAGGATTTTTTTAAGTAGGCATCTTCCCTTTATTGTTGGTCTTCATGTGCAATCTGAAGAATCACTTAGGCATTCTGTAGAAAATATCCTATTATGTTATAGCTTGGATTAAAATCTGTAATTCTTTCTCCTCTTATACCAGATCTTCCTACCTCTAAGGGCATCACTCTATATGCCTCACATGATATATCAGTCCAATAACCTCATCAAAAAAGGAATGAATTGGCGATGTCCTGTTTTAGACAATCATCTGCTGGCTTTCACCAATCTCTTCTAGATTTTCCTTAGTGCTCCCACGCCAAATCTTTAATAACGCAATCCAGAATTTGGGCAGGAATTGAAATCAAGCCTTATGATGCTATGGTTCAAAGATTTCCCTTTGTCATCCTGGGTTTTCCACTTAGGTTTTTCACTTTCATTGGTAAAGAATAACACAGAGAAAAGGACAACATAGAACTTGAATATTTTTCCCTTCATTTCTCTGTTAACTATTAATATTGTACTGCCCACACCAAGTATAGTGAGACTGCCATTTTCTAGTTTCATCATAAATATTTGCATGTCTTTCCAATATATTTATTTTGCTTCTGTCTTAGAATCAATATTATATGTTGGTTCCAAAATAGAAGAGCATTAAGGGCTAGGAGCATTAGGGGCTAAGTGACTTGACTAGGGTCTCACATCTAGGAAGTGTCTGAGGTCACATTTGAACCCAGGACCTCCAGCCTCCAGGCCTGGCTCTCAATACACTGAGCCACCTAACTGCCTCCTCTAATATATTTTCTATTAGAAATCATTCAAGTGTGGGAACTTACCATGGGTTATCTTCCTTTATAATATTTTAGGATGTAATTCACTTCTGTGTTATACTTTTCCTATAGGGACAAAAATAGAGGAATTGGGGAGAGAGTGTCTATTTCTGTGTTTCAAAGGGGTTGAAATCAGAAGTGACTGAGAGAATGCTGGATTTGAAGTCAGTGGACTTGATTCATCCCTGTGGGGAAATTACAGCATTGTTTGAACCTAGCCCTGCATGGCTGGGAGGCAAGACTTATTGCTCAGTGAATAGATTTACTTAATGCTCAAGGACTTCAAGACATACTGACCTCAATTTTTTTTTCCAGGGAATTTGAAGGTTGATGCAAAGATTTCAAGGAATTTCCTCTTGATATACATCTCAAACAATCATTTTATTTGAAAACGGCTTCCATGCTGGATGATCAGTTGTTTCCTTGTTCTTTTTTATAGTTTTATTGGTTGTCTCAGACCTAAAGATCCATCTATTTAGTGCAATGGAGAAAATTGATAAAAACATAATAAAAGTAAATTTTAATAAGTCTTCACATCATTACTTTTTGCAAGGTATTATAGACATGCTTTTGAGGTTTGCAGTCTCCTTTTGCAGAGCCTAGGAATTTACAGGTATTAAATTATCTGAGCAGCATATATTTAATGTATTCTAAATTCAATAGAAGCAGAATATTTATTGCTTGGAAAATTATAGTACCAAAATAGTAACCCAAAGCTATAACGTTCAAAGAAATTGTGTTGCCAAGCTAATAACCAGAATTACATGAATGCAACATTTATTGGAAATTGATTGTGGTATGGCATATTATACTTTTCCCCTTGAACAAAAGTAATTTAAATATTTTCATTAAATGAAGAGCATTTTTAGATGAAAAGATAATTACATTTTAAAATTGAGTAGTCTGTATAACAAAGAAGAAATAAAATTTATGAATTTTTTCTGATTCTAAAAAATTTGCTCAAGGGTCTAAACTCACTATCATATGTAATGAAACACAGAATTCCTCAAGACAGAACAGCTTTTAAGGAATTGAAAACATTGTACATATTAAGTTAGTATGTTTGGATGATGGCAATAATGATTTGTGCTTTTTGAAAACTATGAAAATACAAATAACTTGATTGCATTATCTAAAAAGTAGATGCTACAGATCTTATAATTTAAACTCTGAAAAAAAAACAAGACCATTCGCTGAGAAGTCCTTCTTTTGCACCTTCCTCCTTATCTCACATTAGTCAGGTTCTTTACCCCCTGACCACCACTATTACTTTCTTCCTTATCTCACACAAAGAAGTGACTCCTCTCTGCCAAGCAAAATACTTCTAAATGCTCAAATGATTCCATTCCATCCCATATTTCTCCAGTAGATTGCTCCCTCTATCACTGCTTATTGCTGTTCCTGTTGTTCAGTCATTTCTAATGCTTCAGGACCCCATTTTGAGGTTTTCTTGGCAAAGATACTTGCCATTTCCGTTTCCAGTTCATTTTACAGATTAAGAACCTGAGGCAAAAAGGATTAAGTGACTTGCCCAGGATCACCCAGCTAATAAATGTCTAAGGTCAGATTTGAATTCAGGAAGATGAATCTTTCTGACTCCTGACCTGGCACTCTATCCATTGTGCCAATTAATCACTGCTACCCCCACTAATCTTAAATCTTCTGCCTACTGGCTGCTTTCCTTCTGCCTATAAACAGGAATCCCATTAGCTCTGATTGGTGTCACATCATCTAACTCTTACTCCTCAATTGACCTCTAGTGTTGAATCTCTAATTGCCTAAGGAACATCTTGAACTGAATGTTCTAGAGACATCTTAAATTCAACAGGTCCAAAACTAATCATTGTCTTTTCCTCCATACTCTTACCTCTTCTGAAATTCCCTGTTTCAATTATTATTATTAATTGTTATTATATTATATTATTATAATTATTCATGGCACCTCCAGCCCTCCTAGTCACCCAGAACCACAACCTAGAGGTCATGCTTGACTTGTCTTGTTCTCTCAACCCACCTCTACATACCATTTAGTGCCAAGTACAGTAGATTCTACCTTCTCAGTATTTCTCATATGTACCTTCTCTCCTCTGGCACTACCACGATCTTGGTGCAAATCGTTGTCCCCTCACACCTGGACTACTGCACTAGTCCTCTGGTTCGACTCCCTGCTTCAAGTCTCTCTCTCCTCCACTCCATTGTCCATTCAGCTATCAAAATTATCTAATAGAGCAGGACTGACCATGTCAAATGCCATGGCCTCTTCCCCCATTTCCACTCATTTTGTCATTTCTCCATCACAAATCACAGTACTCTGGTCTTCCAACTCCATGCTTTTTTCACTCACTATGCCCCATGTCTGGGACGTCCTCCTTCCTTGCTTCTACCTCTTGGTTGCCCTAGCTTCCTGCAAGTTTCACCAGAATCTTACCATTTAAAAGAAGCTTTTGCCAGTTCTCTTTAAGACCAGTGCCTTCTCTTAACACATATTCCCAATTTATCATGTATATATTTCGTTTTTTGCATGTTGTCATGAAGAAATGCCCTATGTATGTATGTAAAAGTAAAATGAATACTTGGAGAAAATATTAGTAACTACAATCCCTTTGGACCATCAACACAGATTATTTGCCCCAACCCTCTCTATCTTTTTATTCATTCTTTTGATTAATAAAAATAATTCCTTCAATTTATGCCTAATATGTAACACATACACATTTGTATGTGCTATGTCTATACAAAAGTGAGGTTTTTTGCAATTATGAAACCATCCCCATGTCCAATCTGAAAATTTTAATAGAAAATAAATCCACAGTAATAATGAGATAATTGTTATAATGCATAGTTAGACCCAAAGTAAAAATAAAATAACAATGGAGATTTATCTTTAAATACTTTTTCTGGAGTAATCTAAAAAAATGTTCAAATAACATCATCATTAATGACTTGGTACTGAGAATAAATCTCCCTCAAACACACAAGGCCAATAAAGTTTCAACTCAGAAAAAGACTTGATTAAACAGATGAGTCTAGAATTCCCTGAAGACAAGTGACTAAATATGGGCTGATCAAGACACTCCAAAGAAGATGTTCAGAAATGAAGAGAATGTCTAAGACCATTTAAGTCCAACCTAGCACTTTTCACAAGAGACACTTGAACTAACATCAACTTCACTGAAGTACAAAAGAGAAGTTGTTCTGGGATAAGTAGTAGCCAAAATAAAAATCAGCTGATGTAAGGGGGAAAAAAAACAGTACAATCTCACAGCTCCCCCTAACCTCCTGAGGTTTACCCAGGCAATAAAAAAAGTAAAATCAGTTTCATCAGCTTTTATTAAGTGTGGACATGGAGCTATACCAGAGGTACCCAATTAATGAATTATGAAAGAACTGCTAGAGATGATTGCTGAACCAATCGTCCTTGAAAAACTGTGCAGAATGAGAGATGTGCCATATGATGAAACAAGCAAATACCCCAATTTTCCAACTCTACAAAGAGGAAAGAAAGGACCCCTTTAACTAAAAGATAATTATCTGGGCTTTGACGCCCAGCAAAATTCTAGGGACTAATATTAAAGAGGTGGTTTACAAGAATTTAGAAAGGGATGCAGGGGTCAGCAGGGACAGCTACATTGAGAACAGTTTGTAGCAAAATAATTTCATTTCCTTTTTTAAAGGGCTTCTAACCTATATAGACATTGTAAAGCTGTATTGAAGCAAGGTATTTTAATTTTTATTATATTCTCTTGGGCTAGATGGATCCTGAAGGTGAGTATATAGAGGTTAACTTAAAACTAGTTGAATAGCTATATACTAAAAAAAATGATTAATGAAATGACTGTAACTTGGACAGAGGCTTCCAATGGAATGTCTCTGAGCTTTGTCCTTGGCCCTATTTTAACCAACATTAATTTATCAGTGACTTGGCTAAGAGCACAGAGATGACAAACATCAAATTTGCATAGGACACAAAGCCAAGATGAGTAACTGGCAGGCTTGACAATAAAATCAACATCCCCAAAAGCTCTTCTAAGGAAAATAATCAGTTATGCACCTAATAGGATGAAATTTAATGGAAACAAATGTGAAGTATTGCACTTAAGTTCAAAAGGCTAACTGTGATCAAATGATCATAAACTTAGTACTATGAGAGACATTAGAGATAATCTAGTCCGACCCCCTCCCATTTTAAATATATGAAACCAGAGGCTCTGAGACACTAAACAATTTGCTCATTCTCTCTCAGTGAATTAAATAGGACAATCCAGGATCTTAACCAAGATTCTCTGATTCCATATCCGTATTCTTTCTACCACACCACACTCTTTTTATCACCTTTTACAAATAATATCTTATTCGACTAAGAGTGATAATCAGAAGTAATCCATACTATCTCCTTTGAGCATTGTGGGGGAGAGATAACCTGACAAGTATTAATATACAAAATATCTGGGGTTTTGATGTATTGAAGTATCAACATGGGTCCATAATGTCATCTGATGGCTGAAGGAGCTCATGGGATCTTAGACCAGTCTTAGATCAAATTAGCTGAAACCTGTGTAAAGCATCTCAAATAGTGAGATGAAAGTCAGATAGCATCATATGAAAAATATGATACTTAGATAAAGGGAGGGAATAGTCTTGACCCAAAAAGGTAAGTACCTCTGACTTCAAAATGTGTTGATTGATTTCAAATATTTAAATTACTATTATATGAGAAAGGGATTAACTGGACATGTTATGCCTGGTCCTGAAGCATAGATCTAGAAGCAATGGCTAAAAGTTCTAGAAAAACAGACTTTGTTATAATGCAAAGAAAACTTCCTTACATTTAGAGCTATCCAAAAGTAAAATGGCTTGCATAAGGAGGTAATGAGTTTTCCATTACTAGAGATATCCAAAAGGAGATTGGATAACTACTTGCAAGAGATTTGGTACAAAATAGTTATGGAACTAGATGGAACAAGATGAAACATGTGACCTTTTGGTCCTCACATTGCATGTCAGTATTTAAGCTTTATTAGATCCATCTTCAAGCCTCTTTCTTCAGTCACAGCTCTTTCCTATTAATCACTTTCATTGTCAACACTTCGTAGGATTATTCAATAATGATCATAAAATTTACCAGGGAAATTTAGTAACCCTTGAGTTTACTCTACAGAATTTCATAGACAGACCACTAGGACCAAATTCACTTGCTGTGCAGTCTTTGGTTCATAAGATCATTCACTGAAGTTCTGTCTTGAAAAGAGATCTAGGTGAGATTTTATAATAAAGGCTTTCTAACTGGCCTGTTAACTGACAGTTTTTTAAATTACTATTTTCTTTTATCCCTCTTCAATTATTTTTTTATCTAAATTGATTTGGTCCAGAGACATCTTAAGCATCTATAAATCTGCATATAGTTACACTAATGGATTTGGGAACTTATTAAATGTGCACTTATGTGACTGAAGGAAAACCCAGAGTTAATCAAGTCATCCTGTGAAGCTGATATGAGCTCAAAACTGTGAAACCACCTGAGCATTTGCAAATAAGATGCCGTATCAACAAATTGTTTTGAATGATACGGGTGTGTTCAGAAGTGGAGAAATAAACAAACTCGGTCCCACTGAGAATATGGTGAACAAAATTAATGAATAACTTTGCATGGAATTAAGAATCTGTCACCAAGATAACACCCAGGAAGCAGTTTGCAGTCAAGCCTTTTGGAGCTGACAGATGGTCTAATGAATGTATTAGCTCTTCACGTAGCTTGGCCTCAGGACTGGGAGCAACACTGGACTACCTTTTAAAAGATACCAGTTTTCATTATACCTGATCATTGGTGGGGAACATTGAAAAATAGAGAATAATCTCTGGTATTTTTAATGTTGCTGATTTCCTGGATTATAATCAAAACTGCTAGCAATAGAAATGAAACAAAGTCTAAAGTTCCTAAAGCTATTTAAAGATAGCTGGCATGCTATCATTTTAGGTCCTGATTTACTGAACAAGAGAAGTAGCAGGAGGAATGAAAAGGAAAAATTTTACATAAGTGTATTGGTGGTCATTCTTTCAGAGAAGCATACCCAGAGCAAGATTCTATCTGACACCAGAGAAGCTCTGGATCACTTCCAGAAACACATGTATTTTCCCTTGATCTGAGGTCCTCCATCATGTGTGTCCTGGCCTATTCTGGTGGGTCAGCTATATACCAGCTCAATGCTGAAGGATTTTTGTTTTGGGATGACCCAGAAAAAAAACAAACTGATAGGACCCTCGGTCTCTGTGATAGGGGAAGAGGAGTGCTGAGCCAAATAGGATTCACTGCTAAGTCAGAAAGAGCTGTCTACTCAACAGACTTTACAAAGAAAAACAATTTCCATTATCTGTTATCTGCCCATCTATTGAATGTATTGAGTACTTGGAGCCTCTCCTTAGACTTTTATCAAGGGATAGAGGTCATATGTCTTAGCCCCAGCTGCTCTAGTAGCTATTGGCATGTGGAAGCAAAAGATTGTATGGTCTAGCTTAAACAAAGATTGGACATCAGTTCTTTGGGGGGTTTTTTCTTCCTTTCCTGAGCATAAATAAACAAATAACAATCCTGAGATGGCTATTTCTAGCCTTATGGGAAACATTATAATTTAAAGAGATTGGAAACTCCTGATTCTGAGTGTTGGTAGCCCAGAAGAAAGTGTTCTCTGAAACAAATTCTTGGAGTATGAAATGACCACTGCCAAGAAAATGAGCCTACATCAATGCAACTTCAGGAGATTCAAGTAGAAGAGTCAGAAAGGCAAATAAAGGTATGATGTAAGAGGAAACCCCAACCCCTCAAGTTTAAGTACTATTTTAAAGGAAAATGAGTAGTGTCAGGAGGAAGTGAGTTCTCCCTCATTGGAGGACTTTAAAATCTGGATCACCATTAGAGTAGATTCCTATTCAGCTAAGAGCTGGCCTCTCAGATCTTTTCTAACTTTGAGATGCTGTGATTTTAGAATCCAGTTCTTAGCACTTGACTTGGAAAGGACTATGCTTTAGACAATTTTTTTAGATGCCAATTTTTCATTTTGGTCTGGAGATAGAAATTACATGGTTAGGGTTATCTGAACTCAAGACCCCAAGGTTTTAAAGAATTAGGACAAATGGGTAAGGATCACAGAACTATGGAAAACTCCAAGATATCAATGAGTGAGAAGACTCTGGTGTAGACTCTCTGAAGTACAAATAGGAAAGCATCTTACTTTTTCTAGGGAACCAGTCCTCAGAGGAGGACTGAAGATGGCCATGAGAAACAATAGAGCAGACCCTGTGGCACAGCCCAAATACTAAGGGTTCATATCTAGAAGGAAAAGACTGACACATAGCAACATGATACAAACTGTGTCAACTCAAATATCTTGGGTTCATCTTCTGAGTGGACTTTTGTTTAGCATCCAAGAATATTGTTCCCTGTTTTTATCTTTTTTTTAGTCTCATCTAAGAATTTTGTTTCTTTTGTCTTATTTGCATTAGTTTCAGAGTAGAATTGCTTTAGAAGACTTCAAGCTTTGCTGATTATCAAGGGGAAAATAAGTACATTCATAGCTAGTTGGAATATGGCTTTCCAGTGTCTTATATCTGATGAAAGAAAATTGAAGGCAAAAAGGAGGCCAATTGGGAGCTACTCTTGCTTGAAAGGGAAAAATAATCAAATGAATATCAGTAAGCACTTATTAAGTTCCTACTATGTGTCAGAGACTGTGCTAGGCATAGGTTTACAAAGATAAAATGAAACAGTTCCTGCACTCAAGAAGATTTCATCCTATAGAAAAGGACAAAATCAATTAATTATATATGTAATTATTCATAACTGAAGTTACCTTGTATTTTTGTTATATGTAAAAGTTAATAAATATAGTACAAAGGGGAGCTAGGTGGCTCAGTGGATAGAAAGCCAGGCCTAAAGATGGAAGGTCCTGGGTTCAAATTTTATTTCAGACACTTCCTTCCTATGTGACATTGGACTAGTCACTTAACCTCAATTGCCTAAATTTTACCACTCTTCTGCATATCAATTCTAAGATAGAAGGTAAGGGTTTAAAAATTAATTACAGTCTAACACAGAAAATTCATTCCATACTAGAATCTAAACAAAAAAATGATAAAGGTCTAATTTCTCGGGTATATATAGAACTAAATCAATTTTTATAAGAATACAAATCATTCCCCAATTGACAAATGGTCAAGGGATATGAAGAAGTAGTTATCAGATGAAGAAATGCAAACTATCAACAATAATATGAAAAAAATGTTCCAATCACTTTTGATTAGAGAAATGCAAAGTTGAAACAACTCTGAAGTACCACCTCATATTTATCGGATTGGTCAATATGACAGTAAAGGAAAGTGTTAAATGCTGGAGGAGATGTAGCAAAATTGGAACACGAATGCATTGTTGGTGGAGTTGTGAACTAATCCAACCATTCTGGAAGGCAGTTT
Source organism: Monodelphis domestica (assembly GCF_027887165.1). NCBI lineage: Eukaryota > Metazoa > Chordata > Mammalia > Didelphimorphia > Didelphidae > Monodelphis > Monodelphis domestica. The sequence goes on along the minus strand of NC_077228.1, from coordinate 403,372,795 downwards.
GGAACTATGGCCAAAGGGCTATAAAACTGTACCTACTCTTTCATCCTATAATACCAGTATGAGGCCTATATCCAAAAAGATAAAGAAAAAGAGGAAAAGATATACTTGCATAAAATATTTATAGCAGGTCTTTTCGTGGTGGCAAAAATGAAACTTGAGAGGAAGATCATCAATTGAAGGATGAGTGAATAAATCATGGTATATGATGGTTATAGAATACTACTGTGCTATAAGAAATAATGAACAGGATTATTTCAGAAAAAAAAAAACTTGAAAGGCATACATTAACTGATACAGAATGAAATAAGAAGAACCAGAACATCATACACACAACTGCAATATTGTGGAGTGATCAACTCTAAAAGATTTAGATACTCTCAGAAATACAATTACCCAGGACAAATCTGAAGAACTTGTGACAAAAAATGTTCAAGTGAAAGAACTATTGGAGTTGGAATGTGTATAAAAGCATAATATTTTCACATTAGTTTATTTGTGTTTTTATTTTCTGTTTATTTATTTTTAATTAATTTTAATTTTATTTAAGTTAATTATTTTTTAAATTTTATTTAATATTTATTTATTTAATTAATAAAATTAATTAATTAATTAATTAAAAATTTAATAAAATTAAATTTATTTAATATGAGTATTCTCTTACAACTATGACCAGTATTGAACTAGGTTTTGCATGAGAATACATGTTAATACATGATAATTTACAGATCAAATTGCTTACCATTTCCAGGAGGAGAGAGGGGAAAAAGGGGGAGAGGGAGACAATTTGGATCTTATAATTTCAGAAAACACATGTTGAATATTGTTATTTACACCTAATTGGGAAGATAAAACAGTTTTAAATAATAAATATATTCTCACATGATAAATTCATTCCACACTTTCACCTGAACCCAAAATGAAAAAAAATCAGAATCATAGTCAAATCTTATATTGTGCTGAATTATAATAATAAATAAGTCATTCTTCAGTGTTAATATCATTATGGTTCTTAACATATGATATAAGATGATATCAAGTGTCCAATACAGTGCTGGTATATAGTAAGCATTTATTAAATGCTCATTGAATTGAATTCATGAGTGGGAGTGAGTCCTGCCAGAAGAAAAATGATCCATGCCATCTTTATTTTCTATATCCTCTGAAAGATTAAATTTGGCAACCCCCTGGGTGCCTGGCAGGTGCTTATGGCGTATGTTATTGTTGCAAAGGGAGAGGAACTTCATTACAATGTGATATTGCAAATTGAAAACAGAAGCCATTCATCCCAGATGGCAAGTTTTAACTGGTGGTGCTCCAGGGAAGCTGCTCTGCAATTATCTTGCTTTGGTATGTCTCTGGGAAATGCAAGTTCTGTGTCCCCATATCTTAATAGCAGTAGGCATCCCAACACGACTTAGGTTTCCATAGTGGTATTCTCTCTATGATGTTGTAAGTTAAGTTATGTCAGGAAATCCTCACTGGACTCACAAATGGTGCTTACTAGTTTAGAAAGTTTACTCCTTTGTCCCTTACAACAAACCCAGGGAATTAGATAAGGGATAACTTTGAATGAATCATAATGAGCCCTTCTGTGTCAGGTTTGGCATGGGATATCATTATTAAGATTAACACTAACACTGGAATTTTTATTATTATGCTCAAATATTTCTTACTCCAAAAGATCTGGAATCTCATCAGCGTGAGAGTTTTTCACATCAACCATACGGATAGTCATCCCTCCAAACTATTCTTTCCTGTTATTTTTGCACTTATCCTCCCATAAGTTCACCACAAGGCGTCTAACCCAGGCTTTTCAGGGATTTCTTTGCTTTCTTCTGAGATCACAGTAGCATTCAATGAGTGGCAATCAGTTTTATATCTCACTGTCTCCACATCTATCTTTTTTTCTCACATACATTACTATTATAAATGGGAATTAATATAGTGATTAAACAGAATAATTTCCAAATATTGATAGAAGAGAAAAAATGTTTCATACTTTCAAAAATAGAAGTCAAAGACCAAAATATATAAAGTATCAATAACCATGTCTTACAGCCTACAGTCCAGCTGTCACAGAATATCTTACCTACAGTCATAACACATAATTTGTCAATGTCAGATTCTGAAAAAAGATCTTTCATTTCACAAGTAGGGATCTCCAAGCAAGGGAACTTCCTCCACTAAAACAGATTAACCCTATAGAGTTATCTGAGGTACGCAGAAGTTAACTGACTAGTCCGGGGTCATATAGGATCATGTCAGAAACAGAAATGTCAGAAACAGAATCTAAACCCAAGTTTACTTGACTCGGAATATAGCATCTATCTCCAATGCCAGTCTTCCATTAAAAGCTAGGCTACAAGCACAATTAGTTGGCAAATGAGCTTCACCAACGAGGAGGTTCTGTAATTCTGCCATTCTTTAAGGATGGTTAAAACTCAAGATTCTGAGACAGGTTTGCCATTGAATGATACTGTAAAATCAAAACAAGAAAAAGTTTGGTCTACTTTTGGCATAGCGAGACCTCATTAAAACTTTCATTAAAAAATAACTATATTTTCATTAACTTTTTTTTCAAAGAGCAAAGAATCACAGAATTTTAGAGTTAAAAGAGAGTTCAGTGGTCAGCTAATACCAAAGAAGAATTCCCAATATGACATATATCTGGCATCCACCATCTAGTGGAAAACATCTAATGAGAGGAAATCCAGCACTTATTGTGGCAGTCCGTTTCACTTGTTGATAGTTCTTATTGTTAGAAAGTTTCTCCTGCCCTAAAGTTGCCTCTTTGTATCTTCCACCAATTATTCCTTGCTCTTCCCTCTGGGACCAAGATGAAGGAAGATCAAGGTTCTTGCTTCTAGAGTAAGTCTAATTCCCCTTCTACATGATAGTCCACATTGACAAGGATCATTCCAGATCCCATTCTTCCTCTACCCTCACTTCTCTTCTCCATATTAAACATCTTCAATTCCTTTTACTAATCTTCAAATATCATGGGATCAATGCCTTTCTGCATCTCTTAGAAATGGCACATTCAACTTTACAGGAACTGGTTCTACCAGAATATTTACAGAAAACCAGCTTGTCTCATTTCATTTCAATGAGATATTTGGTTAAAATCCTGAAACCAAAAGTTGTCCAAAATGAAATTTTATGCAACTCAAGGATGGAATTAGGATTTTCTGAGGCTATTAAAGACTCCTCTTAGTCTTGGAGTTTTCCCTTGTACTAGTTTTTCTATATTGAAACTATCACAAATGAGCTCTTAGAAAGATGACTGAAATAGAGTAGAGCAGTGGTTCTCAACCTTTCTAATGTTGTGTCCCCACTATACAATTCCTCATGTTTCAGTGACCCCAAACCAAAAAATGATTTTGGTGGCTACTTCAAAACTGTAATTTTGTTACAGTTATGATTCGGAATGTAAATACCTGATATGCATTAAGTATTCTCATTGCTACAAATTGAGAGGTTGAGAACCACTGGAGTAGAGGTATTTGTTTTTAGATAAAGTCAAATGTCAAATTTTTTACTTGACTATGTTTATTTGTCTGTTACATAGAAGGGTTTCTACTCTAGGTGGGGGTGAAAAAGTGGGATGCGAGAAAAAAGAAAAAACTGTATCAATAAAACATTAAAAATAGACAAAACAAGATAAAGTAGTTCCCAAGGCAACACAAACAGGACACTTTATTACTACTTTGAAAGATTTAATCTATATTTTTAAAAAGCAAACTATAACAGAAATTACATATTTTTCATTTTTTGTAGAAAATTTTTGATCAATGTTAAGATCATGTTAAAAAAAACAGAACAAAAAAGGAAATTCACTGAGTTGCATGGTTGCATGGGTCAGAGGTGGTACAATGGATAGAGTGCTGGGTAGTGAAGCCAAGAAAATATAAATCCAAATTTAGCCTTAGACACTTAATAACTTTGTGACCCTGGGTAAGCCACTTAACTTTTTATCTGCCTAAGTTTCCTCAGCTATTAACACCTTCCTCCCAAGGTTGTTCTGTGTCTTAAATGAGATAATATTTGTGAAGCACTTAGCATGACACTTGACTCATAGTAGGTGCTTAATAAATGCTTGTTTCCTTCCTGAGAGTCTGGTGACTTGGGTTCTCAACCATTTACTATACATATGACCTTGAACAAATTACTTAACTTCATTGAGCCTCAGTTTCCTCATATGTAAACAAGAAATAACAATCATTGCATTTTCTATCTTGCATGGTTGTTGTGAGGAAAGTACTAACTGCCAAGTGCCATAAGAAATATGAGCAATGAATTGCCTAAATAGCAACAACATGATGTAAAATACTGCTTCTCTGCAAAAGCATGGTCTGGAAATGATATACAGCTGATAATCCACAGCTCTCTCTTAAATCTCATATGCCCGAAGCATGAATCAGTTAACTTAATTAAGAATTAAAGCTTCCTTTTCTCATTAGAAGTGAACTAATTTTCCTGGTAGTGCTGTTCAATTCAGTTGACTCAAGAAACATTTCTTATTCCTGAAGGTTTTTCCTGTTTTCATTAAAAAAAAAAAGATCATCTTCCTGCTTCTATCCCCATGCACCTACAAAGTCATTGGGACAGGTAAGCTTAACTTTTACATACAACAGTTTTGACTAATAAGTAAAATAGTTAAAAAAAATAAATTTAGCCTGGGAGGGAACAGACCCAGGAAGCCACATTAGGGTGATTCCACTCTCTGGAGGATACTTTCCATTCAGTCTTCCTCTATTCTAAGCTTTAAAAGTTCTTTATCCATTCTAGGTTAGTTTGATTTGAAATTCTAAGACTGATGCAAACTGAAGATGGCCACAGGCTAGAACCAGGAAACCTGAAGTTACATTATTTTTGTAATGTGCAAGTATTGAGTATTCTGATTAAAAGTATTCCAACTGCCTCCCTTGTCACTGAAGACATCATGAGTCTTTGACTGGATAGTGATGATAGAAAATAAGAAGCTGTGGGAGAGCTGTGGCCCTGCTCAAGATTGGAATGCTGATTCCAAGGCACTAACTAGGGCAGCAGTGGGCTTCTCTTTGTTGGAGTTGGATGCTGAGACCCATCACTCTTCTCAGTGGTCAAAAAAGGTCAGAAGTTCCTGACAGTAACCATGAACAAAGTTCATAACTCAGACTAAGCTGAGATTCGAAGTAGCCAGATGCTAGGTCCAAATTTCCTCCAGAATTCAACACTGGCATCTTAAGGTTGGTCCTCCTGGGTACAGAAGTCAAATATTCTATATAAACTGAGTAATTGCTTGACCAGTTATGGGAGGATTCAAATTGTATTTTCAATTACTGTCCTCCATCACTTGAATAGTCAGTCTTCCTCCTAACTTGCCTACCTTTCTTCAAGTCCCAGGAAGAATTTTTCTTATCTCCCCACATTCTACATCCTTCCCACCATTTATTATTTCTTCTTTATCCTGTATATATCTTGTTTGTATATAGTTGTTTGTATCTTTCCCACTAGGCTGGGAGCTCTTTGAGAACAGGGACTTCTTTAATATTTCTTTGTATCCCTTGTAGTTAGCACAATGTCAGACACATAATTGGCACTTAATAAAATATTTGTTGCCAGACTGACACATTCTCTAGAACTCCTGGGTCCAGAACAAATTTATGGACTTAAGAGATATGGAAAAACAGAAAGCATGCAACTCTTACTAGACATGTTTTACTATTTTTGTTCACAGCTATATGGTAGATGATTTAGTCATTTATTATACATTATATGTTAATTCTTATGTACTATTTATTTGTTTATAAATTATATACTAAGAAAAAGTGCTATAGACAGTATTCAGGTTTGGCCATTCTTTTGGAGAGCCAACTCCTTCTTGTCAAAGTCCTGTGACTAGCACTAATTGAAAAATTAGATGACACCTCAAGAGTCCTCTTTATTTTGCAGTAGTCCCAGGGTTTCAAGTGAAACTATTCTTGAACAGATTATGGTCTTTTGTGGTCCACTATTGAGAAAGGTTGGGACTAAAGGTGCATTCTTGAGACTTGAAGAGAAAATAAAACTTATTTAACACAGGGTTCAGCAAATGGTAGACACTCAATAAATATTTGTTGGTTGTTGATTATTAGTGGAAGAGTTATAAAACTTTCTGGAGACTCTATTGATAGTCCTTCTTTACAAGTGTATCACTTAGAGCCTGTTCAATTTCTTTTTTTTTTTTTAATTCTATTTAATTAGATGATTTAGAATATTTTTCCATGGTCACAAGACCCATGTTCTTTCCCCTTCCTGTATCTGACACACAATTCCACTGGGTTTAACATGTGTCATTGATCAAGATCCATTTCCATATTATTAATATTTGAACTAGGGTGATCTTTTAGAGTCTACTTTTCCATTCATAGCTCCTTCAACCAATGTGATCAAGCAGTTGTTTTTCTTCTGTGTTTCTTTTCCCACAGTTTTTCCTCTGAATGTGGATAGCGTTCTTTCTCATATTTCCCTCTAAATAGCTCTGGATCATTGCATTGCTACTAGTAGAGAAGTCCATTACATTTTATTTTACCACAGTGTTTCAGTCTTTGTGTACAATGTTCTTCTGGTTCTGCTCCTTTCACTCTGCATCAATTCCTGGAGGTCATTCCAGTTCACATGGAATTCCTCCAGTTTAGCCTATTCAGTTTCTAAAGTACATACTAGTTACACACATATATATTTACATACATGTAGACACACATGCATGTATGTATAGTTTGTGAAATTATGCCTTCTCTTGTGCAGGGTAGAGAAGAACCAGAGGTATCTGGGAACCTTAATGTAACAAACAAATTAATTAATTTTTTAAAAATTATCATTTCAGAGAAACAAAATGGAATTCTAGTACTACATGGTAAAAAAATCCCATAAATACAGATCTCTCTAGACCTATATTTGCTTTTGGTTTTTTATTTGAGCATATACCGACTAAGGTAGAATGGAATTCAGCAAGCTAAATGCATACTGATGTAAATCATATGTGGTTCATAAGATTCTACCACTTCAAAATTGTTTTTTTTGTTGTTGTTTTGGATTGACCCATGTGATGTCAATTCAAATGGAGGATGAGGCACATTGTAGCACCAGTCCTTGCACATCCCTGGTGTAAATGATCCCTGAAAAATTAGTTTGGAGTTAACTTCCATCTATTCTTGAATGTAACTATCGTTCAGGGGGCAACAAGCTAAATCAATTTCCACTATAAAGCAACACAATTCATGACTATTCAGTTTTCAATTTCATTCCTTCTTGAAAGCATCCATATCTTCGTTTACTCACAAACACCACAATATGTGAACTAGAAACCAAGGGAAAGATACTTCATATTATTTGTTTCACGTAATGTTGCCTAGCATCCAAAAAAATATGGACTTGCACATTATAACTAGTATAAAAATTAATAAAGCATCTGTACTGAAAAAATAATCATTTTAGGCAAAATTACAGGTATAATTTCACAAAATGATTTGCTGGCTGCTGTGAAATGCTATTAACACTCTAAAAAGTGATGTTTTCATCATTAGAGACTGGTGCTAATATTTGGAATTGTTTCCCTAAACCAAATGACAACCTTTTTTGTACACTGAGGGGATTGTTATGATTTTGTGAAGTTATTTGTTTTAATCTAGTCCTTTTTATATATCGATGCAGAGGACTCAAAGGAAGGAAGGAAACAAGCATGTCCCTTACTTTGGACCAATCTGCTAAGCATTTTCTAAATAATAATAATAATAGCTAATATTTCTAAAGTGCTATATATCAGGTGCTATGGGGAACACTTCACAATTATTATCTCATTTGATCCTTATAGCAACCTTGGGAGGCAAGGTGCTATTGTTATCCCCATTTCCCCATTTTACAGATGAGGAGAGTGAGGCAGAAAGAGGTTAGCCCATAGGGGCACACAATTAGTGAGTGTCCAAGGCTGGATTCAAACTTAGGTCTTCCTGACTCTAGACCTGTTGTTCTAGCCATTGTACATAACTGCCTATAGACTTAAACTTAAGGGATATTGAGGATTTTATTAAAATGTAACCCTTCAGTAACAGGTCTATGAAGATATAAATTAAGCTTATATCCAGTCTCTGTTCATGGCACGGACTGACCCTTCCAATTCAGGTCATTGTTTTGTAAGTTTCTTAAAAAGAGAAACCATAGTGTGTCAAGTTCTTTTTTTTCTCCATAATTCACAGAATAATACCTTGACATGGGTATTCAATAAATGAATGCTGATGTGAAAGGCAGAATGATATATATTAGATAGAGTACTGGGTTTGGGGTTAGGAAGATCTGAGTTCAAATCCTGTCTCAGACACTTTACCTTCTGAACTTGAGGCAATATATTTCACCTGTTAAGCCTCAGATGGGAGTCTCTGAGATGCTGGGGGGAAATTTTACTTGCTTGTTATTGATTTTTCTTGAAAATAAATGTCCCTTTGTAAAAACTAATATGATGTTATGGGTTAAATAGACCCGAGTTGTTAATCACTGAATCCCTAAAATGGGAGCAACAGAGGTTATAGGGATTTGAGCACTTAACTAAAAACCTCTCTTGCTGCATAATTGTTATTTTAATATAATGCATAGTGTTTATTTTTTGCTCACTTCAGTTGAGTGTAACTCTTCTTGATCCCACAGTAGGTTTTTTGGCAAAGATACAAGTGTGTTTATCAATTCCTTCTCTAATTCATTTTGAGGAAAATGAGGCAAACATGGTTAAGTGACTTGCCCACAGTCACACAACTAGGAAGTGTCTGAGGTTGCATTTGAACTCAGCAAAATGAGTCTTCCTGACTCCAAATCTGGTTCTCTACCCACTGCACCAACTCACTGTACAAGTTAAAAATTGCTTTACATCATATTTTTCTATAAGTTATTTACAAAACAAATAATAAGGTATGAATAATGTTAAAAGCAGAATTTTTTTAAAGAAGTACTTTTCCAGATAGACTTTTAATATCTGGAAAATAATAGACAAAACTGAATAGAGGAATTAGTCAACAAGCAAGTACTTATTAACCTTATATTATAATCCAACCCTTTCTCTAAAGAGCTCCTTGATATTTCACTGTGGAGTAGAGGCTACAGGACAGAACATAAGTATAAAACAGCTTTAGGCTTTGCCCAGTAAAGATCCCAGGGCACTGACTGGTCCAGCCCAGTTGAAAGAGTCTCATTAGCACCAGTGTTAGTTATAGACTCATAAACCATTTTAGCTACAACAGCTCATCTAGAATTCATCAAGCAACTTCTTTGCAAGGCTCTGGGAATACAAAAGAAGCACTAAGACAATCCTTGTCCTCAATGAGATTACTGTTTTCTAGGGGTGTCAATAGAATACAAAATGTCATGAAAGCATTCCTATCTGGCAACCCTCCCTTCATACCAGACAAGAAGTGTATGTGGTATTTAGAAGTAAAACATATTGATAAAATATACTATTTTTACATAAATTTTATGCATTTCTGAGTTTCTAAACTATTTTCTGGATCATCTGCTCACCTTTGTGTTTGTTATCTGCAGTTTCTACAAAACTCCCATTTAATTTCTAAATGGCAATATATTTGCCATGATGGCAAAAGTCTTTATGTGAAAGGGATACCAATATTTTTAAAATAATTTTTCCTCTATATGTAAAAAGAGTTTTTGACATTCTTTTTTTTCATTTTGAGTTCCAGATTCTCTCCCTCATTCACACCCATTCTTCCTCCATTAGACAGCAAGAAGCTGACATATATTTTACATGTGAAAACATATAAAATAATTTTCCATTTTAGTACTTTGTGGAGGAGATCTCAAACAAACTCTCAAAAAGTAGAAAAAAAGTGAAATATAGTTTTGTTTCAATCTGCATTCAGATTCCATCAATTGTTTTCTTGGAAGACAAATGGCATTTTTCATCATGAGTCTCTAGAATTCTTAGATCACTAAATTGCTGAGAATAATGTATTCACAGTTGTTCGTCACTGCTGTCACTGTGTACAATGTTCTTCTGATTCTATTCATTTTACTTTGCATCAATTCATGTAAATCTTTCCAGATCTGTCTGAATTCATCCTGCTCATAATGGCACAATAGTATGCCATCACAGTTATATACCACAACTTATTCAGCCATTACCCAATTGATGGACATCCCCTCAAATTCCAATTCTTTGCTACCATAAAAAGATATGCAATAAATATTTTTGTAATAATAGATTCTTTTCCCTTTTAAAAAATCTCTTTGGGATACAGACCTAGTAATGCTATCGATGGACCACAAGGTAAGCAGAGTTTTAAAGTTCTTTGTTCATACATAGTTCCAAATTGTTCTCCAGATTAGATATCTTTTTTCCAAGAGACCTTAGGTCAGTGATGGCAAAACTATGGCATGTGTGCCAAAGATGGCATGCAGAGTGATCTCTGTGGGCACACAGCTGCCTGCCCTCCTCACCCAGAGCTCATTACTAGAAAGGCAGAAGGACTCAGGGAAATCTGTACCCCTCCCCCTCTCCACTATGCCTGATGACATTGTTTCCCCAATATTGTTCCTTATTATCCTCATCGGAGGTCTTTTATACCACTCAGGCTATATCCTCATCACTATTGTCTCTATCAAACTTTAATCTCTTAAAAATGTCAGTTCTTGGGGCACCTGGGTGGCTCAGTGGAATGAGAGCCATGCCTAGAGATGGGGGGTTCTGGGCTCAAATCTGGCCTCAGACACTTCCCAGCTGTGTGACCCTGGGCAAGTCGCTTAACCCACATTGCCTAGCCCTTATAGCTCTTCTAACTTAGAACCAATGCATTGTATTGATTCTAAGATGGAAAGTAAGGGCTGGTTTTTTTCATGTCAATTCTTCCATGTTTCTTTAAAATATCATGTTTAAAAAATAACTACTACTTATTTTCAACAGAATAAAAAAAAACACTTATAGATGTAATCCTATAATGAATGTTAATCGTCTTTAAGAAATTAGGGAAACTAGAAAAAATTACAAAAAAAAAAGAGAAAATGCAATGGAAATACCTATAATTGCATAGATACTTGGGAGCTAAATCTATTGAGGATTTATAGAAATAAAACTCTAAGGGCAGCTAGGTGGCTCAGTGAATTGAAAGCCAGACTTAGAAAAAGGATTCTTTAGGTTCAAATGTGTCCTCAGGCACTTCCTAGTAGTGTTACTGTGGGTAAGTCACTTTACCCCAAATGCCTAGCTTTTACCCTTCTTCTGCCTTGGAACCAATACTTAATCTTGATTCTGAGAGATACATCACTTAAAAAAAAAGAAATCCAACTACAGAGCTAAAAGAAGATTTAAAGAGAGAGACTTGATTAAGATTAGGTCTTAAAAATATAAAATTTTGACTTCCGAGTAATCATGGCTGCAATCTAGACGTCACACGCTTCCTCTCCCCGGCACCGAACGAAATAGACTACATCAAAGGAGCATAAAAATCAACTTTGGAGGAACAGAAGGACACCCCAGTACTCCCAGTACTCCACAGAGGCGAAGGTACGTGGGGCTTGAACATTTCCACACTATAATAGGGAGGAAAAGCTTGCACAGAAAAGTGAACTGAGACGCCCTTCCCCCACCCCACCTCCCCCACCAAACCAGAGTGAGCTACCTGAGCGCTCACCAGGACAGCGAGTGAGTGGGGAACGTCTCTGTCTGGGGAGGGGAGGGCACTCCAAGGTCCTTGGGATCTGGGGACTGCCAGGAAAAAACGTCTCAGGGCGGTTTCACTGGAGAATCCGGTGCTGATTTATGGGGGTCTGAGGAGCTGTACTTGGGGCAGCTGCGCTGAACATCTCCGTGGAGCTAAACACCAGGGGTGGACCACACATTGATTATCTGGGCAGAGCTGAACACCTGGGCAGTGTGGCTGTGATCAGGGACCCAGCGCTCTAAGAAACCTCGGAGGCTGGGAAGAACTAGTCTGAAGCAACCTAAATTCACAGAAAAACCGCCCATATAATCCAGACCCCAGACCAAAAAGGAAAGGGGAATAAAACCACCAAAGGGATGGCTCACATGGCCCAAAATCAAGCCTCCAGGAAGAAAGGGAAAAAAGTGACTATTGAAAACTTTTATGGTGGAAGTACCCAAGGAAAAGAGGAGAATGAGGAGGAAATCCAAAAAAAAATCAGAACATGCCTCCCAAAATGGAAACTATCAACAAGCTCTGGAAGATCTCAAACTGGAACTTATCCAAAAGATGGAAACCTGGAAAGAAAAATGGGAGAAAGAGATCAGCAGTCTGACAGATAAGACTACTCAATTGGAAAAAGAACTCAAAGCATCCAATAGAAGGGCAGACAAGGCTGAAAAGCAAAACCAGTCCCTAACGACCAGAATTAAGCAACTCAAAGAAAGCGAGATGATAAAACAGCAAGAATCAATAAAGCAAACCCAAAAAATTAATGAATTAGAAGAAAACATAAAATATCTCACTGAGAAGGTCACAGATCTGGAAAACAGAGGGAGAAGAGAAAACCTCCGAATTATCGGTTTCCCAGAAAAACCAGAGATAAACAATAATCTCAATATTATTCTACAGGAGATTATAAAAGAAAATTGCCCCCACGTTCTGGAGCAAGGGGGCAAAATAGAAATAGAAAGGATTCATAGAACACCTTCTATATTAAATCCCCAAAAGACAACCCCTTGGAATATAATTGACAAATTCAAGAGCTTGCAAGAGAAGGAGAAAATCCTACAAGAAGCCAAGAAGAGGAGCTTCAGATATAAGGGGGCTCCCATAAGGATCACACACGACTTAGCGGCTAACACACTAAGAGACCGCAAAGCATGGAACACGATATTTAGAAAGGCAAGAGAGCTGGGTCTCCAACCAAGAATCAACTACCCAGCAAAACTGACTATATACTTCCAGGGGAAAGTATGGGCATTCTACAAAATAGAAGATTTCCAAGCATTTGCTAAGAAAAGACCAGAGCTCTGTGGAAAGTTTGATATCCAAGCACAGAAAAGGTAAAACATGAAAGAAAGGGAAAAGGAGATAAATCTTATCTTTTTCTTTAAGTCAAACTCTCTTCTATAAGGACTACATTTACATCAAATTATATATATTAATATGTGGGGAAAATGTTTTGTGTAACTCTCATAAATTGTATCATCATAAGAGTAATTAGAAGAAACATCCATAGGGAAAGATTGGGGCATTAAGATTTGGGGAAAGTGGGGGCAAAGAAAGGAAAAGGGAGGGGGGAACCATCGATAATACTAAGGTTAACTTCAAGAAATAGGGGGGGACTCAATAGAATAATCTTTCCCATATAAAGATACACATGGGAAGGGGAGGGGAAGAACTCTCATATGAGAAGGAGAGGAAGAGAGCGTGAAGTGGAATTACTTAAAACTTACTCTCAGTGAAAGCAAATCTGAGAGGGAAGAACATCTAGATCCAGTGGGATCCTGAATTCTATCTTATCCATTAGGGCAAGAAAGAAAGGAAAATTAAGAAGAGGGAGGGGGGAGGGAGTATAAAAAGGGAGGGAAGAGAGGGAGTATAAACACTGATGAAAAGCAACTGCTTGACTACAGGGTTGGAGGAGATAAGACTGAGGAGAGACTCTAAATGATCACTATAATGCAAATTCCAACAACAGGGAAATGGGTTCCAGTCAAGAACACATGTGATAACCAGTGGAATCATGCGTCGGCTATGGGAGAGGGAAAGGGAGGGGAGGGGAGGAAAAGAAAATGATCTTTGTTTCCAGTGAAAAATGTATGAAAACGATCAAATAAAATAATGTTTAAAAATTAAAAAAAAAATAAAAAAATAAAAATTTAATCCTACCAAAATTAATTTGAAGATTGGTAATATATCAATCAAACTGCCAAAAGGTCACTTTAAAGATCAAGACAAAACTATAAAAAATTCATTGGAGGAACACAATTTTTTTAAATAATAAGGGAAAAAAGCACAAATAACAGGGGCATAGGATGACTAGATCTTTTTTTTTTTACTTTTTAAACATTATTTTATTTGGTTATTTACAAACATTATTCATTGGAAACAATGATCATTATCTTTTCCTCCCCCCGACCCCCTCCCACCACTAGTCCCATAGCCGGCGCACAATTCCACTGGGTTTCACATGTGTTCTTGGTTCGAACCCATTTCCATGTTGTTGGTATTTGCGCTAGAGTATTCGATTAGAGTCTCTCCTCAGTCATTTCCTCTCAGCCCCTGTAGTCAAGCAACTGCTTTTCATTGGTGTTTTTACTCACACAGTTTATCCTCTGCTTGTGGATAGTGTTTTTTAGATTACTGCAGATTGTTCAGAGACATTGCATTGTCCCTAGTGGAGGAGTCCATTACCTTCGATTGTATTAGTCTCTGTGTACAATGTTCTCCTAGTTCTGCTCCTCTCGCTCTGCATCACTTCCTGGAGGTCATTCCAATCTCCATGGGATTCCTCCACTTTATTATTCCTTTTAGCACAATAGTATTCCATCACCAACATATACCACAATTTGTTCAGCCATTCCCCAATTGAAGGGCATCCCCTCATTTTCCAATTTTTGGCCACCACAAAGAGAGCAGCTATGGATATTCTTGTACAACTCTTTTTCCTTTTTATCTCTTTGGGGTACAAACCCAGCAGTGCTATGGCTGGATCAAAGGGCAGACAGTCTTTTAGCGCCCTTTGGGCACAGTTCCAAATTGCCCTCCAGAATGGTTGGATCAATTCACAACTCCACCAGCAATGAATTAATGTCCCCACTTTGCCACATCCCCTCCAGGATTCATTACTTTCCATAGCTGTCATGTTAGCCAATCTGCTAGGTGTGAGGTGATACCTCAGAGTTGTTTTGATTTGCATCTCTCTGATTATAAAAGATGTAGAGCACTTATTCATGTGCCTATTAATAATTTTGATTTCTTTGGCTGAGAACTGCCTGTTCATGTCCCTTGCCCATTTATCAATTGGAGAATGGCTTGATTTTTTGTACAATTGACTTTGCTCTTTATAAATTTGAGTAATTAAACCTTTGTCAGAGGTTTCTATGAAGATTTTTTCCCAATTTGTTGCTTTCCTTCTGATTTTAGTTATATTGGTTTTGTTTGTACAAAAGCTTTTTTAATTTTATGTAGTCGAAATTATTTATTTTACATTTTGTGATTCTTTCTATGTCTTGCTTGGTTTTAAAGTCTTTCCCTTCCAAAAGGTCTGACATGTATACTATTCTGTGTTTACCACTTATAGTTTCCTTCTTTATGTTCATGTCAGTCACCCATTTTGAATTTATCTTGGTGTAGGGTGTGAGGTGTTGATCTAATCCTAATCTCTCCCACACTGTCTTCCAGTTTTCCCAGCAGATTTTATCGAATAGTGGATTTTTGTCCCAAAAGCTGGGATCTTTGATGAGTTTATCATATATTGTCTTGCTGAGGTCACTTGCCCCAAGTCTATTCCACTGATCCTTCTTTCTGTCCCTTAGCCAATACCAAATTGTTTTGATGACTGCTGCTTTGTAATATAGTTTGAGATCTGGGACTGCAAGGCCCCCTTCCTTTGTATTTTTTTTCATATTTCCCTGGATATCCTTGATCCTTTGTTCTTCCAAATGAACTTTGTTATGGTTTTTTCTAAATCAGTAAAGAAATTTTTTGGAAATTCTATGGGTATGACACTAAGTAGATAAATAAGTTTGGGTAGGATGGTCATTTTTACTATATTGGCTCGTCCTACCCATGAGCAGTTAATGTTTTTCCAATTGCTCAAGTCTAGTTTTAGTTGTGTTGAGAGTGTTTTGTAGTTGTGTTCATATAGTTCCTGTGTTTGTCTCGGGAGGTAGATTCCTAGGTATTTTATTTTGTCTAAGGTGATTTTGAATGGGATTTCTCTTTCTAGTTTTTGCTGCTGAGCAGTGTTGGAGATGTATAGAAATGCTAATGACTTATGTGGGTTTATTTTGTATCCTGCAACTTTGCTAAAGTTGTTGATTATTTCAATTAGCTTTTTGGTTGAATCTCTAGGATTCTTTAAGTAGACCATCATGTCATTTGCAAAGAGCCATAGCTTAGTCTCCTCCTTGCCTATTTTAATGCCTTCAATTTCTTTTTCTTCTCTAATTGCTACTGCTAGTGTTTCTAGTACAATGTCACATAGTAGAGGTGATAATGGGCATCCTTGTTTCACTCCTGATCTTATTGGGAATGCATTTAGTTTATACCCACTGCAGATGATATTAGCTGATGGTTTTAGATATATACTGTTTATTATTTTTAGGAACAACCCTCATATTCCTATGTTTTCTAGTGTTTTCAATAGGAATGGAGGTTGTATTTTATCAAAGGCTTTTTCTGCGTCTATTGAAATAATCATGTGATTTTTGTTGGTTTGCTTGTTGATATGGTCGATTATGTGGATGGTTTTCCTAATATTGAACCAACCCTGCATCCCTGGTATAAATCCTACTTGATCATGGTGGATGACCCTTCTGATCACTTGCTGGAGTCTTTTTGCTAGTATCCTATTTAAGATTTTTGCATCTATATTCATTAGGAAGATTGGTCTATAGTTTTCTTTCTCTGTTTTAGACCTGCCTGGTTTTGGAATCAGTACCATGTTTGTGTCATAAAAGGAGTTTGGTAGAACTCCCTCTTTGCTTATTATGTCAAATAGTTTTTATAGTATTGGGATTAACTGTTTTCTGAATGTTTGATAGAATTCACTGGTGAATCCATCAGGCCCTGGGGATTCTTTCTAAGGAAGTTCTTTGACGGCCTGTTGGATTTCATTTTCTGATATGGGATTATTTAAGAATTCTATTTCTTCTTCTGTTAGTCTAGGCAGTTTGTATTTTCGTATATATTCATCCATATCGCCTAGATTGCTGTATTTATTGCCATATAATTGGGCAAAGTAATTTTTAATGATTGCCTTGATTTCCTCTTCATCGGAGGTGATGTCCCCCTTTTCATCTTTGATGCTGTTAATTTGCTTTTCTTCCTTCCTTTTTTTAATTAGATTGACCAGTACTTTGTCTATTTTGTTTGTTTTTTCAATGTACAAGCTTCTAGTCTTATTTATTAAATCAATAGTTCTATCACTTTCTTTTTTATTAATTTCTCCCTTAATTTTCAGGATTTCTAGTTTGGTTTTCTGCTGGGGGGTTTTAATTTGATCGCTTTTGAGTTTTTAATTTGCATTTCCAATTGATTGATCTCTGCTCTCCCTAGTTTGTTAATATATGCACTCAGGGATATGAATTTACCTCTGATTACTGCTTTGGCTGCATCCCAAAAGTTTTGAAAGGATGTCTCACCTTTGTCATTTTCCTTGATGAAATTATTAATTGTTTCTATGATTTCTTCTATAACTAAATGATTTTGGAGTATCATATTGTTTAATTTCCAATTAAATTTTTATTTGGTTTTCCATGTACCGTTACTGATCATTATTTTTATTGCCTTGTGATCTGAAAAGGCTGCATTTATTATTTCTGCTTTTCTGCATTTGTATGCCATGTTTCTGTGATCTAGTGTATGTTCAGTCTTTGTGAATGTGCCATGTGGTGCTGAGAAGATAGTGTATTCTTTTTGTCCCTATTTATTTTTCTCCATATGTCTATTAACTCTAATTTTTCTAAGATTTCATTCACTTCTTTTACCTCTTTCTTATTTTTTTTATTTGATTTATCTAAATTTGATAATGGTTGGTTCAAATCTCCCACTAATATGGTTTTACTGTCTATTTCTTCCTTCAATTCTCCTAGTTTCTCCATTAGATATTTGGGTGCTATATTATTTGGTGCATACATGTTGATTAGTGATATTTCCTCATTATCTAAAGTCCCTTTTAACAATATATAATAACCTTCCCTATCCCTTTTAATCAGGTCTATTTTTGCTTTGGCTTTATCAGATATCATGATTGCCACTCCTGCTTTCTTTCTGTCAGTTGAGGCCCAGATGGTCTTACTCCATCCTTTAATTCTGACCTTGTGGCTGTCTACCCACCTCATGTGTGTTTCTTGAAGACAACATGTGGTAGGGTTTTGGATTCTAACCCATTCTGCGATTTGTCTACATTTTATGGGTGAGTTCATCCCATTCACATTCAAAGTTATGATTGTCACTTGTGAATTCTCTGGCATTTTGATGTCCTTCCCTAATTCTAACCTTTCTTCTTCAGTGCTACCTTTTAGTCCAGTGATTTACTTTAAATCAGTCCCCCTTTTCCCCTCCCTTGATATGTTTCCCTTTCTAATTCCTCTCTTTTTGTTCCCTCCCCCTCCCCCCCTCTCCTTCCCTCCCTTTTTGTTTTCCCTCCCCCCCTCTCCCCCCCTTGGTTTCCCTTCTCCCTTCCCTTGTTGGGTAAGATAGAATTCAAGATCCCAATGGATCTGGATGTTCTTCCCTCTCAGAGTTGATTTCCCTGAGAGTAAGGTTTAAGTAAAAACTCTCTTCCTCTCCTCCTTATAGGAATTTTCTTCCCCTCCCCTTCCTGTGTGAATCTTTGTGTGAGAAAGTTTATTCTATTTGGTCTTTCTTTTCCCCCTATTTACACATTACATTTCCCCCACATGTTAGTATACATAGATTGATATAAATGTAGTCCTTATAGAAGAGAGTTTGAGTAAAAGAAAAAGATAACATTTTTCTCCTTTTCCCTTTCCTTCATATTTACCTTTTCAGGTATTCCATGCTCTTTGTTTTTCGATATCGAACTTTCCACAGAGCTCTGGTCTTTTCTTTTCAAAAACTTAGAAATCTTCTATTTTGTTGAATGCCCATACTTTCACTTGGAAGTATATAGTTGGTTTTGCTGGATAGCTGATTCTTGGTTGAAGACCCAGCTCTCTTGCCTTTCTGAAAATCATGTTCCATGCCTTACAATCATTCAGAGTGGAACTTGCAAGGTCTTGTGTGACCCTGATTGGCATTCCTTTATATCTAAATTGTCTTTTTCTGGCTTCTTGTAGGATTTTTTCTTTTGCTTGAAAGCTTTGGAATTTGGCAATTATATTCCTGGGAGTTGTCTTTTAGGGATTTAGTGTAGAGGGTGTTCTGTGAGCTCTTTCAGTAGCTGTATTGACCCCTTGTTCTAGAATCTCTGGGCAATTTTCTTTGATTATATCTTGTATTACGATGTCGAGTTTGCTGTTTATTTCTGGATTTTCTGGAAGTCCAATTATTCTTAAATTGTCTCTTCTCCCTCTATTTTCTAAGTATGTCACCTTGTCAGTGAGATATTTTATGTTCTCTTCTAATTTCTTGATCTTTTGGCTTTGCTTTATTGATTCTTGCTCTTTTACCTGCTCGTTGTCTTCCAGTTGCCTAATTCTGACCTTTAAAGCCTGGTTTTCCTTTTCAGTTTGGTCATACAGGTTTTGTATTTGCGTGAAATTCTTTTGCATTAATTCCCACTTTTCCTTCCAGAAGGCTTCCATCTTTTTGATAATTTTTGATTCAAATTCTTCAAAAGTTTGTGGAGAGTTTCCATTTCCTTTGGCAGGTTTCGGCGCATTTGCTTGTGTTTCCTCTTCTATCTTCTCTGTATTTTGTTTTTCCTCCAAAAATGTGTCCAAAGTTGTTCCCTTCTTGTTTTTCCTGTTGTTTTGAGGCTTTTTTGCTTCTGTGGAGTTTGCCATCTCTACCTGAATGAGGGGGGCTGGCTCTTCTGTTATCTGTCTGGTGTTCAGTGGCTTTAGCCCCAGGCAAATTGTCTGTCTTCCCCAGGAAGCTTGGAATTGCTGGTATTTCGGTGTTTTGGTGTTACTACCCTCCTCAGTTCCCTCCAGATGCTTCTCTGTTGCCTTACTTCTATGCTCTGTGCCTGGCTTGACACTCTCAGATGTATTTCAATGCCTTTGCTGTCCAAAGGATCCTTCACTCTGAGGGGGAGGTGCCGTGGCTTCCAGGAGCTCCAAGGGCTGGTGATAGGATTAACCTCAGACTGAGTATGCCCTGAGGCAGGGACCTTCCCTGAGACTCAGATGGAAGGATCTGGTCAGGGGGCTACAGGCTCCCCCTGTCTCTCTCTGTTTTCCTGCTGTCTGGGTGCCCCCTCGACTGGGTCAGGTTGTTTTCAGGGTATGGCCTTCAGAATAGCCAGCTCCCGAGGCCCTTTTGCCTGCCCTGAGGTTGACTATGATGCGGTTGCTCTACTATAGAGATTTTTATATGTACTAGGAATCATAGCCATAAATATCATTCATTAGAGTAACAAAACAGTGAATCGTTAATGATCTTAATTGCTACTAATAGTCTACATTGCTTGAAATTAAAATATTACACATCTATATTCTATATGAGTATAAGAGAAATACCTGCCAGGAGTTGGAATTAGGGTTGGAGTCTGAAGGAACTATAGCTAATACCTAGAATAAAGGAAACTCTACAAAGTTAAAGTGGCAGCAAGTGATCATCTTTCAAGGCTTCTTCTGAATATTGGTCTTTTGTTCTTCCAACAAAGGGTGTGGGCCAAGTAAGTGGGACAGACAATGAGTGACAGAGGAATTCAGAGGAAGAATGTACTATAGGTTGTAGTGAGAATAAAGACTTCATAAGAAAGTAGGACTTGAGCTGACCTTTGAAAGGTATAGACAGATAGAGACAGAGCGGAGAAATAAAGAAGGAAAGAAGGAAAAAGACAGAGACAGAAAGAGGATGGAGAGGAAGGAGAAAGGGGTAAAGGAAGAAGAATGGAGGAAAGTGGGGAGAGAGAAAGAAAGGAAGGGATAGAGAAGGAAAGGGGGAAACAGAGATAGACACACATACACACAAAGAGAACTGCATACACCAGACATTATGGTAAGCAATGAAGATTAAAAACAATAAAACAAAATATTTCCTATTCTTATATTCAAACAGGGTAGGACCACATATAATGGGGAGGTGGAAGATGGAAAAAGAAAGTAAAAATGATATGGCAATTGTTGGTAATAACTCATCCATTATTCATTGTTGAGTTGGCCCCAAGGTAGAGTCATCTTCAGCAGGCAAGACAACTGGGTTGAATAAGCTAATGAATGAAGTGAAAATTGTTGCTCAAATATCTGATGAAATGATATTCCAGCCAAAGACTCATCAATCATTAAATTGAGTAGAAATAAGATATTATGAAGAGTAAAGTAAGGAGAAATTCCAAAAAGGTGAGGTAGTATAAGTGAAGTAGAGAAACAGAAATATCTACTTTGAGGATACTTTGTGAAATGGTTCTGGAGCAGAGAATTCCCATATGAGATAATGGAAGATAAGGCTGTAAAAATAATTTGAATCCTGAATGTGGATGATCTTCATCAATTAAAAATTACATTTACCCAGTAAGATGAAAGTTCCTTTGAGACAAAGACTATATAACATTTTTTATTCTTAATTTTATTTCTTTTCTAGATGACATATTGATACAATTTTTAATATTTCTTTTCTGACACTTTGCAATCCATGATCCCTCCTTCCCTCCCACTCCTTCCCCCTCCACAGAGAAGCAGATAATATGATATAGGTTGTACATATATTATCATATAATACATATTTCCATGTTCTTCATGCTGTGAAATAAGAAAAATATTGCTTACACTAGAGAAAAATTCATGGAGGAAATAAAGTGAAGAATGGGATGTTTCGATCTGTATTTGGACTCCGTTCCTTCTATGGCAAGGATATTCTTTTTTTGTCATGAGTTGTCCTTGTTGATAATAGCTAAGTCATTATAACAGATGATCGTCATAGATTATTCTTGTTACTGTGTGTAATGTTCCCCAGGGTTTGTTCATTTCACTTTACATCACTTCTTATGAGTCTTTCCAGGTTTTTTTTTTGTCATCTTGTTTGTCATTTCTTATGGCACAATAATATTCCATTTCAAGCCTATACCACAATTTGCTCAGCCATTCTCCAGACTATGTAACTGGTAAGTAAGGGGTGAACCCCAGGCCATAGCACAGAGCCTCATGTGTAGTTAGTGCTTAATATATGCTTGATTCATTGATAAGAGTTTCATGAGTCATAGATTTTGACATAAAAGGACTTTAGTGGTTGTCTAGGCCAACCACATTTTACAGATTAGGAAACTAAGACCTGGAGAAATGCACAAGCAATAAGTGGCAGTATCCACAATTCAAAATTCAGTTCTCTGACTCCAAATATGGCACTCTTTACCTTTGAACTATGTCACTTATGCATCTTTTGGGGAGTTCAACTTGTCTGACATTATTTTACTCTAGCTTTCTTCTCAGATCACACGAGAAGCTGCTCTGTGCCCCTCAGGTTATTTGGTGGGAAAGTAAAGGAAAAGAAGGGAATTGTTGTTCTTGCTATGCCATTTGAGTAAATACCTTTACTAAGCGCTAATTAATTTGCTAACTGAAGTAGGAATTACACTAGTTGGTGCTCAGGAACTAAGGTAGTAGGAGTAGTTTTCTAGAGGGTTACTCCTGGAAACCAACTTAGGACCTACTCCCTGAGCTCTCAACTAATAAGTATAAGGTGGAAGAATATCATAAAAGAGTTGTTATCTGCCTATTCCTGGTACCCCAAATCATAGGATCAGGCAATGTGTTTCTCTCTTCTCATTGTCTTATGAAAGAGAGAGAGAGAGAAATAGAGGGACAGACAGAGACAGAGACACAGAGACAGATACAGAGAAAGACAGAGTGACAGAGACAGAGAGACTCACTAAATATAAGTGAAGGATCAAAAACAAATTTTTACAAGTGGCAAAGGAGAGCAACCCTGGCTTTTCTCTCAGTGGAAAGACTTAAAAGTTCAATTTTTTAGTTGATAAATGGACAAAGGACATGAACAGACAATCCCCAAGAGAAGAAATCCAACCCAAAAATTATCATATGAAGAAATGCTCCAAATCACCATTAATGAGAACAATGCAAATTAAAACATTTCTGAAGTTCTACCTCATACACTCCATGCTGGAAGAGTTGACAAAAATGTAAAATAACAAATTTTAGAGGGATTGCAAGAAAAAAAAAATATATCTGGAGTCAGAAGGTCCTGGGTTCAAATCTAAATTCAAATACTTCCTAGCTGTGTGACCCTGGGCAAGTCACTTAACCCATATTACTCAGCATTTCCCACACTTCTGCCATGCAAACAATACACAGCATTGATTCTAAGATAGAAGATGAGGATTTTGATTTTTTTTTAAATGCTTCCTCTACCTCTTTATAACGAAGGAGATATGTATCTTTGGACATGGTCAACATGGGATTTCATTTTTCTTGACTAAGTTTATTTGGCCTAATAATTTTTTTTGCCTTCCTTACCATGGAAAGGGGGGAAGAGGAGGGAGAAAAAATACTTGATAAATGGGGGGGGGAGGGGAGAAAATGTAATCTTAAAAAAGAAGAGACTCAAAGAAAAGCTCCCTGTTTCCTGTCCCCTGACCCTGAGGGAATAAAGGAGCTACAGGCTACAGAAGCAGGCAAAGTCCATGACTGCCCTTTACAGTGCATCATTTTTGGAGGAACTCATTTCTTTAAGCTTTAAGAATAAATAATTTCTTTAAGCCTTCTCTTAAGTCTTTACAAATACGGTAGGGGTGGATGAGAGTGTAAATAAGGACACTGTTTTCATTAAGAACTAGGGTTGATAACATTTTCTAGCATTCATTAATATCCATATTAAAATGTCAGGCTATTTCAACACTGCCCATTTCCTCAGTCTATTAGCACTGTGAATCACTAGATTCATTCTGATTTCAGATATTACCAGTTTTCAAACAAAGTGGTAGTTAGTGAACCGGGAGGACCAATTCCCATCATAAATTCTCATATTTGGGGTCTGTGAATGTGAGGGTCCACAACTGATGGACCTATGGGCAATAGTTGTTTTGGCTAGAACCGAGAAAGTTGATAAGTAACAGATGTAAAAGCTGGTTGGGAGAATCTCTGGCCTGACAGCTTAATCCGTATTGACATACGAGATGATATTACTGTGAGCATAGATAACCCGATAGTGCAGAGAATACATTCCTCACTGGCGGAGGAAAGGTGTCTTAGGAGTGTTGATAAAAGCCTTTCAAGAGTTACCAACAGTGATTACTTAGTTATCATTAAAGGATTTTTCACCAAAATTATCTTGGATTCCTAACGTGTATTATCGCACTAGACCCCAAAGCTGGATTTGATTCTGATATTCCTTAGAACAAGGAAATAAATGTAGGTGTCAAGTGTAATTTTAGGGCATTTGTGAAATAGGCAGCTCTAATCTCTCTCAAAAAAAATTCAGATACTTTTTGAATACCAACAGGATTTCATGGCATAGTTATAACCAGGCAGTTATAAAGTAAATTCCTAAGACCTAAAGTTATTCCTTCACATGAAAGCAATGCCTTTAGAATTCCATGGAGAAGTCATCTTTATTTAAAAGTGAACTTTGCAGTTTAGAAATAAAAGCAGACAAGTGGTTTCTCAGTTCAGAAAAGGATAAAGACAATCTCTAATGTATTAATGGGTTATATTTTCAAATTTCCTGCATTAATACAACTATTTAAAACTCCAACTGGATTTTCCCATTGGAATAATGTTACAAATGTTAGTGGTTAGATTTCCAGGCTGGCACACAGAAGTCTATTTGAGCCATATGGTAAATGAATTTTAGTGTTAATAGCACTCGCTTAGGCTCAGGAGTTGTTGAGGTAGGAAGAAAATTTTGACATAGGTAAAACTTGGTTTTGCCATCCTTTCTACATTCTAATCTTCCCTCCTTTGTCCTGAAGATTTTAGGGCTTACATGTACCCTAAATTTAATGGTAAAATATCTAATCTAAGTCTTTCTTATTTCACCAAGCCCTCCATGCTCCAAAATTCTCTCCCCCTTCCTTTCTAAGACTCCTTCACCTTTCAAAACTTTCACCATTTCAATGTACCCAATCCCAGATAGGTGTTAGGAAGAAAATAATCTAATTTAACTAATTTAGACTAATGTATATATGTCTAATGATCCATTAACCAACCAGAGAAATTTGAATTTTTAAAGGAAAAGGAATAAATTTGGAAGAATAAAATTGCAAATTCAGTTCAGCCAACTCAACAAAAGAGATACTACAGTGCTAAGCCAAGAGTTAGGAAGAACTAAGTTTAAATGTGGCTTTAGACACACTTCTGTTTGCCTCAATTTTCTTCACTGTAAAATGGAGATAACAGTATCACCTACCTCTTAAGATTGTTGTAAGGAGAAAAATGAGATAATAATTGTAAAACTCTTATTGCAGTGCCCGACACATAAGAAGTGCTATATAAATGTTAGCTATTATTATTATAAATAGAAATACATAGATATAAGGATCACATAAATCTTTGCTCCCATATGGGCCAGTTTGCTAGGTGTGAGGTGGTACCTCAGAGTTGTTTTAATTTATATTTCTCTAATGAGGAGGGTTTTAGAACCCTTTTTCATGTGCTTATTGATGGTTTTGATTTCTTCATTGGAAAACTACCTTTTCATGTTCCTTGACCATTTGCTGATTGGGAAATGGCTTGATTTTTTGTAAATTTTACTTAGTTCATATATATTTGGGAAATTAAACCTTTGTCAGTAAGTTTTGTTATAAAAATGTTCTTCCAGTTTGTTGCTTTCCTTCTAATTTTGGTTGCATTGGTTTTGTTTGTACAAAATAAAATTTTTATTTGATATAATCAAAGTCATTTATTTTACCTTTTGCAATGTTCTCTATCTCTTGCTTGCTCTTAAATTCCTTCCTTTCCCACAGATCTGACAGGTATACTATTCTATGTTCACATAATTTATTTATGATTTCACTCTTTATATTTAAGTCATTTACCCATTTGAATTTATCTTGCTATAGGATGTAAGATGTTGATCTAAACCTAATTTTTCCCATACTGTTTTCCAATTTTTACCTCAGTTTTTGTCAATTAGTGAGTTCTTGTACCAAAAACTGGGGTCTTTGGGTTTTATCGAACACTATCTTGCTGAGGTCATTTACTCCTAGTCTATTACATTGATCTACACTTCTTTCTCTTAGCCAGTGCCATATTGTTTTGATGACCACTGCTTTATAGTGCAGTTTAAAAGCTGGTCCTGCTAGGTTCCCGTCTTTCACATTTTTTTCATATTATTTCCCTTGATATTCTTGCTTTTATTTTTCCAGATGAACTTTAAAAAATTTTTTTTTCTAATTGTATAAAAAAGTTTTTTGGTAGTTTGATAGGTATGACACTGAATAAGTACATTAAATTGGGTAGGATTGTCATTTTTATTATGTTAGCTCATCCTACCCAGGAGCAATTAATATTTTTCCAATTTTTAGATCTAGTTTTCATTGTGTAAAAAGTGTTTTGTACTTGTATTTATATAATTTCTTGCTTGTCATGGTAAATAGATTAATAAATCAGCAAACATCGTCTAAAGTGGAAACAAGATAGAAGCCTTCCCTATAAGACCAGGAGTAAAACATTATCCCCATTATAGGAACAAATATTATTTAATGTTGTAGTAGAAATGGTAGCAATAATAATGAGAAGAAAAAGAAATTGAAGGTATCAGAACAAAGAGTTAATAAAACTCTTTTCCCAGATATGATGATATACATAGAGAAAATCCTAGAGATTCAAATAAAAATTAATTGAAACTATCAATAACTTCAGCAAAGTAGCAAGATATGAAATAAATCTACATAAATCATTGGCATTTCCATATGTCACTAACAATATCCTGCAAGAAGAGATAGTAAAAGATAAGCCATTTAAATTAAGTGTAGATAAAATAAAATACCTAGTAGTATATCTCCCCCCAAAATACCCTAGACTCTATGTGAACATAATTATAAAACATTTTATGCAAATAAAGTCAGATTTAAGTTACTGGAAAAATATTCATTATTCAAGGGTGGGCAGTGCCAATATTATTAAAATGACAATCATACCTAAACTAATCTACTTATTCAATACCATTCCAATTAAATTACCAAAACAAGTTGTTGGTTTTTTAATAGAAAAAATACTAAAAATCATTTGGAAAAACAAAATGTCAAGAATATCAAAAGAAATAATGAAAAATATTAAGGAAAGATATCTAACATTAATTTCAAACTATATCATAAAGTTGTGATTAGTTTTTAAAAACTATCTGGTACTGGCTAAGAAATAGAAACATAGATCTGTGGGAAAGAATAGGCATACAACAATCATAAAATATTTTAATGACTTTATCATACCTTTACAAAGGTAAAGTTCCAAGTTTTGTGGGGGTGTATGGAAATTTACTATTTGGTAAAAATTATTGGGAAAAATGGAAAGTGATCTGGCAGAAACAAGATATAGACCAATATCTTATACCACTTATCAAGAGAAGATCAAAATGGATACAGGATCTAGGTATGAAAGTAGATATTATAAACTAATTAGAACAGGGACTATATTATCTATCAGATTTATGGTAAGGAAAAGAATTTATGAATAATCAAGAGATAGAAAGTCTTTAGAAATTGATCCTTTCAAATACATTAATTTGAAAAGATTTTGTAATGTAGCCAAGATTAGAAGAAAAGCAGTAAATTGGTGAGGGGGATTATAGATAATTTCTTTAATTGAGGTCTCATATCTAAAACATAGAGATATATAAAATGGCTATGAATCATTCACCAATTGATAAATGGTCAAAAGATATGAGCAAATAGTCTTTGGATAAAGAAATCAAAGTTATCTATATCTATATGAAAAATACTCTAAATTATTGTCACTTAGAGAAAGGCAAATCAAAACAACTGAGATATCATCTCATATCTGTCAGATTGGATAGAATGATAAAAGGGCAAAATGACAAATTTTGGAGGGGATGTGGAAAAATTGGGTTATTAATACATTTTTGGTGGAACTTTTTTGTGTGAATGGTTTGAAGTATTTTGGAGAGCAATCTGGAATCGTGTTTGAGTTATAAAACTATGTGTACCTTTTGACCTAGTGATGTTATTAAAGTTTATTTCATAAGGTGATCAAGGAAAAAGGGAAAAACCCTATGTATTCTAAAATACTTATAACAGCGGTTTGATGGTGTCAAACAATTGGAAACTAAAGGGATGCCCATCAATTAGGAAATGACTGAAAAAATTGTGCTATATGATTATAATGTAATACATAAGAAATGACAAATATGATCATGGAAACCCTGGAAAGACTCATATAATGGGATGTAAAGTCAAATAAATGTAAGCAGGAGAACATTGTATATAGTAAAAACAATATATGATAAACAACTGTGAATGACTTAATTATTATCAACATGACAGGATCCAGGACAACTCCAAAGGACTCATGATGAAAAAGGATGCCTACCACCTTCAAAGGAACAGACCCACTTTGAATCCATATTGAAACATACTGTTCTTCACTTTATTTCCTCCATGCCGTTTTTTACCAGAAACAATATGTCTTATTTCACAACATAGAAAGGGAAATGTTCATGTAGAGATAATACATTTATAGCCTATGTCATATTACCTGCCTTCTCAGGAAGGGGTGAGGAATGGAAAGAAGATGGGTAAAAAGAATGGGACAGATTTTTGAACATAGCTAAAGTAAAAATTTGTTTCTCTTGTATAAGCATATTATAATTTATTACATACTTATAATAAATTATATTATTGTATTATTGTTACATTACATATTATGTTGTGTTATATATTTTTTAAAATAGTCATTAAAAACACAACTGAACATTTAGGGGCAGTGAAGTTCATTATCACCCATATCTAAAAATTAACCACTAACATAAGCTTCCCCAAGTTATTTCTAGTTCTTATAGCTTCTCCCTTTCCTCTGATTCTAAACCTATAACTTTTCTAAAAGCATAGATTTCTTTTTTTTTTAATTCTCAAAAGAATGGAAACTCCCTTGTTGCAAGTAAAAGAGCATCCTTAATAAGCTGGCTATTCCTAAGTCAAGAGTAGCATGCTAACAATGTTAGGGTAAAAAGGACATTGAACTGGGAAGGAGAAGATCTGGTTTCTAGTGATGACTTTGCCATCAATAATTTATGTGGCTTAATCTCTCTGGATTGTTTTTTACCTAATTTATAAAACAATAAAATAGGAATTAGACTTAACTAAAATTCAAGAAGGACTAGGTAGGTAGTAATTAGAAAAGCAGTGTAAATAGTCAGAAAAGATAGACACTCCAGTGAAATAAAAATAATGTAATACCACAGAAGGGAAGAAGAATGACTTAATTGGAGTCAATTTTCACTTTCAAGGGTCAATGAAGATTAAAAAGAAGAAGAAATTAATAGTGATGGCTCAAAAAGTAAAATTGGTAATCTCATAGGACAAAAGTAATATTCACCTTTAAAAAAATCTAGCTCCTTTTCTGAAAATGATTGTCACTATATGACACTACGGATGATGTTAAGCTAATCTATATATCAATAAGCGTTTTCAAGTGCCTCTATGTATATGGGATGCTTTGTGTATATATTTATTTGATGTTGTCTCTCTTGTTAAACTATAAACTCCTTCAGGTCAGGGTCTGTCTTTTCTTTTTTCGTAGCCCCTACTCTTAGCTCAGTGTTTGTGTTATTGTTTTTCAGTTGTGTCCAACTCCAAAACACATTTGGAATTTTCTTGGCAGAGATACTGTACTTTCCCATTTCCTTCTATAGCTCATTTTACAGATGAGGAGCTGAGGTTGATAGGGCTAAGTGACTTGCCCAAGGTCCTACAACTAGCAAATGTCTGAGGCTAGATTTTCACATAGAGGATGATGCTTGAGCTGAGTCTTGAAGGAAATGGGAAATTCTACTAAGGGCAAAAGTTCTTAACTTGGGGCTGGTCTATGAAGGTTTTTCATTGAGAACTCTTTTAATAAAACTGGTTTCCTCTATAATAACATGTATTCTATTTTATGCAACTAAAATATCATTCAAAGAAGGGGCACGTGGAATTTATTAGATTGCTCAAGAGATCCATGCCACAAAATAAGATCAAGCACCCATGGGCTGGGGGGGGGGGGAGTGGGAGGGAAAATGAGAAAGGACCTGAATTCCAGGCAGAAGGAATAGTCTGTGAAAAGATAAGGAGTGTAGTACAATAAATGAGGAAGACTCTAGAGTAGACTCTAGAGAGTAAGAAGTAAGTATTTTTAATGAGGTTGAAAAGATAGGTTGAAAACAAATTGTGAAGGGCTTTAAAAACAAGCAAGGGAGTGTATTTTTTTTTTGTCTTAAAGGCAATAGGAGTTACAAGTTTATTGAATAGAAGAGGGAAATGGTCAGATTTATCCTTAAGAAAATGGATTGGAGTGTGGAGTGAATGATGGGGGGGGGGCAGAGAAATCAATTAGGCTATCATAAAGTCAAGGTGAGAAGTGGTCAGAGGATGGCCATCACTGTTAGTAATGAGAAGAGGACAGGTGCAAGAGATGCACAATATAGAAATGGCAAAGTCTTGGCAAATGATTAGAAAATGTGGATCTAGAGAGATGGAGGAATTAAGAATGATGTCAAAATTAAGAACTTTGCAGACCCAATGAATGGTGGTACACTAGACAGAAAAAAGGGAAACTTAGAGAGAAGAATATTAAGTTTTGATGAAAAGATTATGAATTTTGCTTTGGACAACTTGAATTTAAAAACTGTCCCTGGTCTAATAGAAAATTGATGTTTTCTCTCTTCTACTCTTCATAAAAAGGCAAAAATGAGGAGATACTAGATTGCTTAAACAATTAATTTAATTTAATTAATTAAATTAAACAATAATGTAAAACATTTAAAAGTCAATTCAATTCATCTGAATAAATAATACTTGATAAATCAAATTTGATAAGATAATAACTTATTAAAGTATTTAAAAGTAAATATTGCCTATATGTTTTCATCAAAACTTTTCAGGTAATTTAATTTAAAAAAAAACTGTCTTCAACCCCTGAAATGAGGTCTTTAAAGTTTTCACATACTCTGCCCTCCCCTTGTAAGACTTCCGTACTGTGAGGTAATCCCAATATAGAACAATGCTACATAGAAGTTCTAGCAGGATACAATATTTTATTTTATTCTCATTGACCAAGATCGTTTCCATTATAATAAAATTTCATGTCATCTTCAGTTAGAGAATACTCTTTCTGAAATATGAATAAAATTTGCCTACAGTTA
The DNA here is from genome assembly GCF_027887165.1 of Monodelphis domestica. Classification (NCBI taxonomy): domain Eukaryota; kingdom Metazoa; phylum Chordata; class Mammalia; order Didelphimorphia; family Didelphidae; genus Monodelphis; species Monodelphis domestica. The sequence continues at coordinate 403,341,683 of NC_077228.1, read as the reverse complement.
GAAGGTTGAAGTTCAAGTTATCTCTGCCTCTTATTAGTTGTGTGACTTTGAGTGAGTTATTTAAACCCTTTGGAACTTGGTTTCCTCATCTAGAAAATGAGAAAACTGGTCTGTTTCCTTTTAGTTTTAAATTTCATAATCCTTCCTAATAATGCACCCTATCCCATGCTTCCCTTCTAATTACCCTATTTGTCTTTCAATAAACAATTCATCCTTAATTATACTATTTTCTGCTGAAAGGCATTTTGTCTACAGATGCTCTGTATTAATGAGAGAAGAATGCCCTGATTGATGTCTCTTTGTATCTTCCTCTGAGGTATTTTCTGAATATTTTGCCTTATACCATAATTTGTATTGACTATATTCCCTGGACTTGTGATATCTTGGTGTCTGAGGCTTGAAAATGATAGGCGCTCAGAACTAGAATGACCAGGGTTCCAAGAAAGATAAGAATAACAATTAACTATTCGCTGTCAAAATTCCTTTAAAGATGGATTTTATTTATTATTCACCCTTTCACTATACAAATGAACAGCTGTACTAAGAAATTTCTCCACTGGTCTCACTGGTTAAGTTATAGACATGTTATTAAATTTCTACTATGGGCCAGGCCAATAAAGAAAAGAGAATATCTCTGACCTCAAAGTGCTTGCAGTCAACAAGGAAGAAATGACCAGTACCTAAATAAGGAAATTTTAAAAATGTAAATACTAAGTAAATTTGAGATATAATAGTTGGAGGGATGAAGAAAAGTCTGGTACATGAAGTAACATTTGAACTGAGCCTTGAATGGAAGGAAGGATTCCAGGAGGCAGAGAGGGGTAAGGAGTTCATTCAAGGCAGGTTGGAGAGCATGTGCAAAGGCAAATAGGTCTCCTGTGCCTGATTACAAGATTCTGGTATGATAATAATTGTTGAAGGTGAAGCTTGAAGCTACTGAAGTTAAATGACCAACACATGATTAAATCCCACAGTCTTGTGTAATATAGGAACTAAATGGGAACAAGGAGGATGGAGGAAGAGAGAAATGGGAAGAGAAGGTGAAGGGATTGTCCCTCCCCTCTCTTTCTTTTAGGGTGAAGATAGCCAAGTCCTGTCTCCTTGAAGAGGGAGTATGTCTCCTCAGAAAATGTTCTGGGAAGTGGAGAACAGGACTAGAGAGGAAAGCCTTAGTAAGATGATGCACTTTCCCCCTTGAGGTCCAAGCTATTCTTCAGAGGCAAGATGAATTCTTCTGCCTCTGGTTTCTTCAGGGACACCAACTACCAATTCCCTTCAGGACCTTGGGGCTACTCCACAGCCAAAGAGAGATGTTGATTCCATGAGTCTGGTAGTTTGGATCACTGGGATCCTGAGGTTAACCCCCCTTTTTGAAGAGAGGTATAATCCTCCCCAAATCTTTAGTCCCCTTTACTATTGTTCGAAACTAGCCTAGACCTAAATCTAAAGTAGCAGATAATTTATTTGGGTTCAAACAGGGAAGGAGTGGTAAAGGTATTAAGTACGGGAAATGGGTAAACAGCAAGCCCTACAACTTGCCCCCTCTGGCAAATTGGCCCTCCAAAGTCTTGGGGTTCAAGGATTCTCAGCCTTAATTCCTCTTCTTGCCAGCTGCCAGTTGGTCCCTACACCAACTAGCTTTGAATACAAGAGTACAGGGACAAGTGAGGGAGAGAGATATGGAGATTAAGATCTTTGAAAAAAGAGCTCTGTGAAGCACATGAAAAAGTGTTCTACATCTCTTATAATCAGAGAGATGCAAATCAAAACAACTCTGAGGTATCACCTCACACCTAGCAGATTGGCTAACATCACAGCTATGGAAAGTAATGAATGCTGGAGGGGATGTGGCAAAGTTGGGACACTAATTCATTGCTTGTGGAGTTGTGAATTGATCCAACCATTCTGGAGGGCAATTTGGAACTATGCCCACAGGGCGATAAAGGACTGTCTGCCCTTTGATCCAGCCATAGCACTGCTGGGCTTGTACCCCAAAGAGATAATAAGGAAAAAGACTTATACAAGAATATTCATAGCTGCACTCTTTGTGGTGGCCCAAAATTGGAAAATGAGGGGATGCCCTTCAATTGGGGAATGGCTGAACAAATTGTGGTATATGTTGGTGACGGAATACTATTGTGCTAAAAGGAATAATAAAGTGGAGGAATTCCATAGAGACTGGAACAACCTCCAGGAAGTGATGCAGAGTGAAAGGAGCAGAACCAGGAAAACATTGTACACAGAGACTGATACACTGTGGTACAATAGAAAGTAATGGACTTCTCCATTAGTGGCGATGCAATGTCCCTGAACAATCTGCAGGGATATAAAAAACACTATCCACAAGCAGAGGATAAACTGTGGGAATAAAAACACCAATGAAAAGCAACTGCTTGAATACAGTGGTGGAGGGGATAGGACTGAGGAGAGACTCTAAATGAACACTCTAATGCAAATACCAACAACATGGAAATGGGTTTGAATCAAGAACACATGTGATACCCAATGGGCTATGGGAGAGGTGGTGGGAGGGGGGAGGGAAGAAAAGAAAATGATCTTTGTTTCCAATGAATAGTGTTTGGACATGACCAAATAAAAATTAAAAAAGAAAAATAAAGAAAAAAAGAAAAAAAAAGAAAAAGGACCTCTGTGGATGGCTTCCTTCAAAGTCCACACTATCCACTGATGGCTCTGATTTCTGTTATTGAGAGGTGAGTAAGAGGTATGCAGGGGCTCAGAAAGAGACACAGTTGATCTCCAGAGATAGACAGGCTTCCTCCCAGCCTAGGAGTTCTACCTCTTCCCTCAGGTTCCCATCTGGAAGTGATATAGTGACAAGTTGGAGTTCTCTAAGATTCTGGTTCATTCCTGGAACTTTCAGTTTTGTCTTCTTTCTTCTCTCCCACTCTCTCTGCAGCTGACCTCTGTGGATTATCTCTCCTCCTATCTTACACTTGGGACAAATGAATTTTAACCAATGAGCCAATGAACACAGTTAACTTAGTAATAAATATAAAATAAGTATTCCACTAGATTTGTGAGCACACTAAGATGTTGATATATCCTTGATGTATATAGAAGGCAAATCATTTCAAATTTCTTATCTTATTCAATTTTTATGTGTCATTAGAGAAATCTTTGGTGTGGGTTCACCTGAAGTACTGAGGTCTTCTTCAATGTTTCTTAACATTTCAAGTGTATCAAAGCGGAGTCAAGATGGTGGCATAGAGGCAGCAAAAGTTCATATCTCTGAAAACCCTTCCTTAGCAATTAAAAACTAAATGTTACTAGGGGACTGAAAACCAAATCTAACAACAGAACAGAGCTAAGGAACCCTCCTGCTGGACTCAACTTAAAAGGTATGCCCCCCAAAATTCTGAATATGAGAACATTCAAATTTAAGGGAAAGGAAGAAGGAAGGTCCCAGGACCCCTCCCCTACCTAGAACTCTGAGTCTCCAGTGGTGGCTGGAACCTCTGGGTGGGCAAGGGTGCCAGTCTGGAGGGAGTACCTTGTGGGAAAAGCTGTGTCAGGCTCAGAACTTTGAACACAGGCAGTGGGGAAGCAGTTGGAGAAGAAGCACAGATCTGGCAGCCCAGTCACAGCAGAAGAAACGCTCCATATTGCCCCCCCCCCTTCCCAAGGTTTTGGCCTCAGGGCACATCCAGCTTTGCAAGTTCAACTCAGCTGGGCTTAATCTTATCAGGGCAGGGAAGCTCAAGCTCCAACAACCATCCCCCACAGCCTGCCTTGAGAGATTTGCTGACTAAGCTCCAAGGGGGAAGGCTGACAGAAAAGCCTAAAACCACAGATTGAAGACATAATGAGAAGAGCAAGAGTGCAGACAACTACAGGGGGGAAAGAAGGGGCAAATATGAGCAAACAACAGAAAAAGAAAAAAGAAATTATAATCAATAGCTTCTATCCAGGCAATGAACAAAGAGTGAATGCAGCAGAGGAAGATGAAGGAACACTAAGCAAAAACACAGAAACTCCAGCAAATTGGAAATAGGCTTTGGAAGAACTCAAAATACAATTAAGAGAGGCTGAAGACAACTGGGAAAAGAACTTAAAAAGCAAGATAAGTCATCTGGAAACAGAAAATAGTTTCTTAAAAGCCAAAATCAATCAGCTTGAAAACAAGGCAAAGGAGATGAAAGATGAGACAAAGAAGATGAAAGATGACCTCCAAAGAAAATCAGACCAGAAGGAGAAGGATGACCAAAAAGCCAGAGATGAAAGCCAGTCTTTAAAAGCCAGAATACAACAATTAGAAGCAATAAACTTCACAATGCAGCACTATAAAACAAAATTTTGAGAATGAAAAAACTGAGGAAAATATGAAACACCTCATTCACAAAACAGAAGATTTAGAAAATCATTCTAGGAGAGACAACTTAAGAATGATTGGTCTACCAGAAGATCATGACAAAAGAAAAAGCCTGGACATCATCCTACTGTAAATTATCCAAGAAAACTGCCTACAACATTCTAGAACAAGAGGGAAAAGTGGAGATGAAAGAATCCACAGATTGCCTCCTGTACTTAATCCCCAACTGACAACACCCAGAAATGTTATAGCCAGATTCAAGGACTATAAAACCAAGGAAAAAATACTACAAACTGCTAAGAAGAAGTCATTAAGATAACAAGGAACTACAGTGAGGATAACACAGGATCTGGCTGTATCTACACCAAAGGACTGAAAGGCAAGGAATATGATATTCTTGAAAGTACAGGAACTAGATCTACAACCAAGAATCAAGTATCCAGAAAAATTGACTATATTCTTACAAGGGAAAGTATAATCATTTAATAAAATAGAAGACTTTCAAGCATTTGTAAAGAAAAGACCAGACCTGAACAGAAAACTTGATGCCCAAACACAGAACTCAAGAGAATCATCAAAAGGTAATTAAGAAAGGGGGGAAAAACAAACAAACAAACAAAAACATCTTTTTTTAAGACACCCAACAAGTTAAAATGATATGTATCCCTATAAGAAAAGAGGACATTGGTAACTCTTAAAAATTGCTACTATCACCTTGGTAGCTAGAAGAATTATACTTAGAGGGAACAGTGACAAACTTTATAGTATGAAATGCCAAGGCATAAATATGTATATAGATATATGTATGCATAAATATATATATGTTTATGTATATATATATTCAACTAGAGATTAAAAAGAGGTTAATATTGTAAACCTCAAAATTTCTTAGACTTATAAATGTTGGAAATTTCACCATTGGGAAATTTCATACTTGAAAAATTCCCTATTGATAGTGGGTCTTGGCTATTGGAATGTGAACCCCATTGGCATGAGAGTTTCCCCCTCCTACCTTCTTAAGATTACTTTAGGACAGAAACCTTTTGCTGAACAATGGAAAGGACTTTGACCTATGCTTAAGCATAGAACAGGAATTTCTTTGAGTCATGATTGATTTTAGAATTGATACAATGGAGATACTTGGAATCAATCTCCACCCTATTCAGTCCTAACAGGATTGAGTAAGGGCTGCAGCCTAGATCAAAATTTAATTATTCCAATCTCTACCCTACTCAGGTTAACGGGATTTAGAAAGGGCTGTAGCAAAGGAGTACAGATTTAATTATTTGAAAATATGACCTTCAACAGACATGTGCAAAGCCAGAGACCTCTGGGCGGTCCTGGGTTAATCTAGAGCCTCCATTGGCACAGGGAAATTGATGGACAGGTGATTGGTAGATGTGAGGACTGAGGGGAGGGAACTTGGATGGTTTCCTGAGGGATAGGGGGGTTGTGGAGAAGTTGGTCGGTGTGGTTGGTGTGTGCTCTGAGAAGCTTGCTCTGAAGGAAGCTGAAAGTGGGGGCCTCTGAGATTGTTTCTCCATTTTGGTCACGTGAGTAATAGGGACTGATCTCTTTTCTTTGCCTCAGCTATCTAAGGGCTTGGGTCTTTTGGCCCAGCCTAAACAGAAGGGGTATTTAAGCCCTATTCCCTTCTCTCCCTTTTTCTCTCTCTCTATCTCTAATTACTTCCTCCTATTATAATTAAACTCCATAAAAGATTGACTGCTGACTTAAGTTTTCATTTAGGAATTACATAGCTGAATTCCTTGGCGACCTTAAATTAATATATATCAGTCTTTTAAAGTGATTTCCTTCCACGATACTAAGAGAAATGGGGAAAGAAACAAAATGGGGTAAATTTATATGTCACAAAGAAGCTAATGGCAGGAGAGGGAGAGAACATCAATACATTGAAATTGACACAAAGAGGGAAGAGCAATCAAATCCATTGGGGCAGAGAATTGATTTGTGCCCTATAGGGAAGTAGAAGGGTAACAAACAGAGTGGTGGGGAGGGAAGCAATACAAGGGGGTAGAGGGTAGGGGGCAGTATAAAAAGACTATAAAAAATAAGAGAGTAATCAGAAGGGAGGGGGGTAGAAAGGGAAGTAAAATAAGGTTAGGAATTAGGGGGACCAATTGAAAACAAAACACTGGTGGAGAAGGAAATAGTGAAAGAAGAAAGGACAGAACTAGGAGTAGAAATCAAAATGCTGGGAAATACACAGCTGGTAATCATCACTCTGAATGTGAATGGGATGAACTCACCCATATTATTCAAGCAAATAACACAGTGGATTAGAAACCAAAACCCTACCATATGCTGTCTACAAGAAACACACATGATCTTCCAGTCAAGATGGCGGCTTAGAGAAAGCTAAAGTTCAGATCTCCTGAAACCCTTCCCGACCGAACTCAAACTATATGCTCCTAGGGCACCGAAAATCAAAACGATCAACAGCATAGACCCCCGGAATCCTCCTCCTGGACCTAGATCAAAAGGTAAGCCCCCCCCCTCCCCAAAGCCAGAACCCGAGATCACTCAGACCTAAGGGGTAGGCAAAAGGAAGGTCCCAGGACTCATCCCCCCAACCCAGAGCACCAAGATCAAGGCAGCAGAGGGAACCTCAGAGCCTCAGGGCCGACTATTCTGAAGGCCACTTCCTGAAAACAACCTGACTCAGATGAGGGGGCACCCAACACAGACAGCAGGGAAACAGAGAGAGATGGGGGTAGCCTGTAACCCCCTGGCTGGATCCCTCCAACTGAGTCTCATGGAAGGTCCCTGCCTCAGGGCATACTCAGTTCAACCCAGGAAAGCTAATCTTATCAGGAGCCCTCAGAGTTCCAGGAAGCCGCGGCCACTCCCCCCTCCGAGTGCAGGCTCTTCTGGCCAGCTAAGGCACAGAAACAAACACCCTATGGAGAGTGCTGAGCCAGGCTCAGAGTGTGGAAGTAAGGAAACAGAGAAGCATCAGGAGGGAACTGAGGAGGGCAGTAACATGGAAACACCAGCAATTCCTGGCTGCCCCTGGAAGACAGAACAACAACTGCATAGAACAGACAATCTGCCTAGGGCTAAAATCTCTGAACACCAGACAGAGATAAGAAAAACTAGTCCTCCCCACTCAGATAGAGATGGCAAACTCCACAGAAGCACAAAAGCACCCAAATTCCAAGAAAAACAAGAATAAGGGGGCGACTTTGGACACATTTTATGGAGCAAAAATACAAAATAAAGAGGAGATAGAAGAGGAAACACAAGCAAATGTGCCGAAACCTTCCAAAGAAAATGGAAACTCTCCACAAACCCATGAAGAATTTGAATCCGAAAGGATCAAAAAGATGGAAACCCTCTGGGAGGAAAAGTGGGAAATAATGCAAAAGAAATTCACGCATCTACAAAACCAGTTTGATCAAAGTGAAAAGGAAAACCAGGCTTTAAAAGTCAGAATCAGACAACTCGAAGACAACTAGCAAGAATTAATAAAGCAAAGCCAAAAGACCAAGAAATTAGAAGAGAACATAAAATATCTCACTGACAAGGTGACAGACGTGGAAAATAGAGGGAGAAGAGACAATTTAAGAATAATTGGACTTCCAGAAAATCCAGAAATAAATAGCAAACTCGACATCGTAATACAAGATATAATCAAAGAAAATTGCCCAGAGATCCTAGAACAAGAGGGCAATACAGCCACTGAAAGAGCTCACAGAACACCCTCTACACTAAATCCCCAAAAGACAACTCCTAGGAATGTAATTGCCAAATTCCAAAGCTTTCAAGCAAAAGAAAAAATCCTACAAGAAGCCAGAAAAAGACAATTTAGATATAAAGGAATGCCAATCAGGGTCACATAAGACCTTGCAAGTTCCACTCTGAATGATCGTAAGGCATAGAACATGATTTTCAGAAAGGCAAGAAAGCTGGGTCTTCAACCAAGAATCAGCTATCCAGCAAAACTGACTATATACTTCCAAGTGAAAGTATGGGCATTCAACAAAATAGAAGATTTCTCAAGTTTTTGCAAAGAAAAGATCAGAGCTCTGTGGAAAGTTCGATATCGAAAAACAAAGAGCCTGGAATACCTGAAAAGGTAAATATGAAGGAAAGGGAAAAGGAGAAAAATGTTATCTTTTTCTTTTACTCAAACTCTCTTCTATAAGGACTACATTTATATCAATCTATGTATACTAACATGTGGGGGAAATGTAATGTGTAAATAGGGGGAAAAGAAAGACCAAATAGAATAATCTTTCTCACACAAAGATTCACATGGGAAGGGGAGGGGAAGAAAATTCCTATAAGGAGGAGAGGAAGAGAGTTTTCACTTAAACCTTACTCTCAGGGAAATCAACTCTGAGAGGGAAGAACATCCAGATCCATTGGGATCTTGAATTCTATCTTACCCAACAAGGGAAGGGAGAAGGGAAACCAAGGGGGTTAGGGGGGAGGGAACACAAAAGGGGAGGGAAGGAGAGGGGGGGAGGGGGAGGGAACAAAAAGGGAGGAGTTAGAAAGGGAAACATATCAAGGGAGGGGACAAGGGGGACTGATTTAAAGTAAATCACTGGACTAAAAGGTAGAGCTGAAGAAGAAAGGTTAGGATTAGGGAAGGATATCAAAATGCCAGGGAGTCCACAAGTGACAGTCATAACTTTGAACGTGAATGGGATGAACTCACCCATAAAATGTAGACGAATCACAGAATGGGTTAGAATCCAAAACCCTACCATATGTTGTCTTCAAGAAACACACATGAGGTGGGTAAACACCCACAAGGTCAGAATTAAAGGATGGAGTAAGACCATCTGGGCCTCAACTGACAGAAAGAAAGCAGGAGTGGCAATCATGATATCTGATAAAGCCAAAGCAAAAATAGACCTGATCAAAAGGGATAGGGAAGATAATTATATTTTGTTAAAAGGGACTTTAGATAATGAGAAAATATCACTAATCAACATGTATGCACCAAATAATATAGCACCCAAATTTCTAATGGAGAAACTAGGAGAATTGAAGGAAGAAATAGACAGTAAAACCATATTAGTGGGAGATTTGAACCAACCATTATCAAATTTAGATAAATCAAATAAAAAAATAAATAAGAAAGAGGTAAAAGAAGTGAATGAAATCTGAGAAAAATTAGAATTAATAGACATATGGAGAAAAATAAATAAGGATAAAAAGGAATACACCTTCTTCTCAGCACCACATGGCACATTCACAAAGATTGACCATTCATTAGGTCACAGAAACATGGCACACAAATGCAGAAAAGCAGAAATAGTAAATGCAGCCTTTTCAGATCACAAGGCAATAAAAATAATGATCAGTAACGGTACATGGAAAACCAAATCAAAAACTAATTGGAAATTAAACAATATGATACTCCAAAATCATTTAGTTAGAGAAGAAATCATAGAAACAATTAATAATTTCATCAAGGAAAATGACAATGGTGAGACATCCTTTCAAACCATTTGGGATGCAGCCAAAGTAGTAATCAGAGGTAAATTCATATCCCTGAGTGCATATATTAACAAACTAGGGAGAGCAGAGATCAATCAATTGGAAATACAAATAAAAAAACTCAAAAGTGATCAAATTAAAAAACCCCGGCAGAAAACCAAACTAGAAATCCTAAAAATTAAGGTAGAAATTAATAAAATTAAAAGTGATAGAACTATTGATTTAATAAATAAGACAAGAAGCTGGTACTTTGAAAAAATAAACAAATTAGACAAAGTACTGGTCAATCTAATTTAAAAAAGGAAGGAAGAAAAGCAAATTAACAGCATCAAAAATGAAAAGGGGGACATCACCTCTGATGAAGAGGAAATTAAGGCAATCATAAAAAATTACTTTGCCCCAAATGATATGGATGAATATATACAAAAATAAAAACTGCCTAGACTAACAGAAGAAGAAATAGAATTCTTAAATAATCCCATATCAGAAAATGAAATCCAACAAGCCATCAAAGAACTGCCTAAGAAAAAATCCCCAGGGCCTGATGGATTCACCAGTGAATTCTATCAAACATTCAGAGAACAATTAATCCCAATACTATACAAACTATTTGACATAATAAGCAAAGAGGGAGTTCTACCAAACTCCTTTTACGACACAAATGTGGTACTGATTCCAAAACCAGGCAAGCCAAAAACAGAAAAAGAAAACTATAGACCAGTCTCCCTAATGAATATAGATGCAAAAATCTTAAATAGGATACTAGCAAAAAGACTCCAGCAAGTGATCAGAAGAGTCATTCACCATGATCAAGTAGGATTTATACCAGGGATGCAGGGCTGGTTCAATATTAGGAAAACCATCCACATAATTGACCACATCAACAAGTAAACCAACAAGAACCACATGATTATCTCAATAGACGCAGAAAAAGGCTTTGATAAAATACAACACCCATTCCTATTAAAAACACTAGAAACATAGGAATAGAAGGGTCGTTCCTAAAAATAATAAATAGTATATATCTAAAACCAACAGCTAATATCATCTGCAATGGGGATAAACTAGATGCATTCCCAATAAGATCAGGAGTGAAACAAGGATGCCCATTATCACCTCTACTATTTAACATTGTACTAGAAACACTAGCAGTAGCAATTAGAGAAGTAAAAGAAATTGAAGGCATCAAAATAGGCAAGGAGGAGACCAAGTTATCACTCTTTGCAGATGACATGATGGTCTACTTAAAGAATCCTAGAGATTCAACCAAAAAGCTAATTGAAATAATCAACAACTTTAGCAAAGTTGCAGGATACAAAATAAACCCACATAAGTCATCAGCATTTCTATATATCTCCAACACAGCTCAGCAGCAAAAACTAGAAAGAGAAATCCTATTCAAAATCACCTTAGACAAAATAAAATACCTAGGAATCTATCTCCCAAGACAAACATAGGAACTATATGAACACAACTACAAAACACTCGCCACACAACTAAAACTAGACTTGAGCAATTGGAAAAAAAACATTAACTGCTCATGAATAGGACGAGCCAATATAATAAAAATGACCATCCTACCCAAACTTATTTATCTATTTAGTGCCATACCCATTGAACTACCAAAAAATTTCTTTACTGATTTAGAAAAAACCATAACAAAGTTCATTTGGAAGAACAAAGGATCAAGGATATCCAGGGAAATAATGGAAAAAAAACACAAATGAGGGGGGCCTTGCAGTCCCAGACCTCAAACTATATTACAAAGCAGCAGTCATCAAAACAATTTGGTACTGGCTAAGAGACAGAAAGGAGGATCAGTGGAATAGACTGGGGGAAAGCGACCTCAACAAGACAGTATACGATAAACCCAAAGATCCCAGCTTTTGGGAAAAAAATCCACTATTTGATAAAAATTGCTGGGAAAATTGGAAGACAGTGTGGGAGAGATTAGGAATTGATCAACACCTCACACCTTACACCAAGATAAATTCAAAATGGGTGAATGACTTAAACATAAAGAAGGAAACCATAAGTAAATTGGGTAAACACAGTATAGTATACATGTCAGACTTTTGGGAGGGGAAAGACTTTAAAACCAAGCAAGACATAGAAAGAATCACAAAATGTAAAATAAATAATTTCGACTACATCAAATTAAAAAGCTTTTGTACAAACAAAACCAATGTAACTAAAATCAGAAGGGAAACAACAAATTGGGAAAAAAATCTTTATAGAAACCTCTGACAAAGGTTTAATTACTCAAATTTATAAAGAGCTAAATCAATTGTACAAAAAATCAAGCCATTCTCCAATTGATAAATGGACAAGGGACATGGATAGGCAGTTCTCAGATAAAGAAATCAAAACTATTAATAAACACATGAAGAAGTATTCTAAATCTCTTATAATCAGAGAGATGCAAATCAAAACAACTCTGAAGTATCACCTCACACCTAGCAGATTGGCTAACATGATAGCAAAGGAAAGTAATGAATGCTGGAGGGGATGTGGCAAAGTAGGGACATTAATGTATTGCTGGTGGAGTTATGAACTGATCCAACCATTCTGGAGGGCAATTTGGAACTATGCCCAAAGGGCGACAAAAGAATGTCTACCCTTTGATCCATCCATAGCACTGCTGGGTCTGTACCCTAAAGAGATAATGGAGAAAAAACTTGTACAAGAATATTCATAGCTTTGCTCTTTGTGGTGGCCAAAAATTGGAAAATGTGGAGATGCCCATCAATTGGGGAATGGCTGAACAAATTGTGGTATATGTTGGTGATGGAATACTATTGTTCTCAAAGTAATAATAAAGTGGAGGAATTACATGGGAACTGGAATGACCTTCATGAACTGATGCAGAGTGAAAGGAACAGAACCAGGAGAATTTGTATACAGAGACTGATACACTGTGGTATAATTGAATGTAATGGACTTCTACATTAGTGGCAATGCAATGATCCTGAACAAGCTGGAGCAATCTTCAAGAAAGAACACTATCCACATTCAGAGGAGAAACTGTGGGAGTAGAAACACAGAAAAAAAAACAACTGCTTGATTATATGGGTTGAAGGAGATAGGATTGGGGATATAGACTATAAATGAACATCCTAGTGCAAGCATCAACAACATGGAAATAGGTTCTGATCAAGGACACATGTAATAAGTGGAATTGCACATCCCATAGCACATGCACATCGCTATGGGAAGGGGTGGGGGAGGGGAGGGAGGGAAAGAATATTATTCTTGTGACCAAGGAATAATGTTCTAAATTTACTAAAAAAGTAAATGAATGAATGAATGAATGAATGAATAAGTAAGTAAGTAAATGAAAAACAGTTCAAGGGTACCAACAAAGCATTCAAGCTATATAACTTTTATCCTTTACTCTTAATACTTGATCAGCTCACTTCTTTTTCAGGTTGTACATATTTGCTCATTTCTTTTACACAATTCTTGCATATGAGTCATCATCGATAATATGCTGGAGCCCATATACAATTATATGTCTCTCCTTTGTCTTTGAGGAAATCCATAATTTGAGTCTTTGGAGTTTATGGTAGCCCATGATCCTCAGTAGTAAATCAGCATTGGGAAAAAAAATAGTACTAAAAAGTTTTCTTGTTTTATTATGAGTTTTTTTGTTGTTTATTTTTGTAAAAATTTTTTTTAAATTGTTGGTGAAAAGGTTGAAGTCATTGAACTGTTTGTTGTTAAATAGTTTCAGTTCTTTCCAACTCCTTGTGAGCCCATTTGGGATTTTCTTGTGTGATAGGGAAAGGACCTTTTCAAACAAACTGTGCAATGCATATATCAGAGTGATTGACAGGAGCATGTGACTAAGAGTCACATGGGAGCCTAAATGTCAAGATCTGGGCAAGGTTCTAAGGTCCCAACTGTCTGGGCACTTCTCCCCTGGAAGGACCCAAATCTGAAGGCTTGGGAAAACAATTCTGCTTCTCCTGATAACAACTGAAGAGAGGAATCTTTTAAACTGGCTGCTGGCAGCTTGAGTAAAGAAGATTGAGGACACACTTCACCACTGGACCTGTTTGGACAGTAATCAACTGAAGATCCTGGACCATTTGATTGGACTCCATTTGTGAGACTTGGTTATTGGGGAAAATTACTGCCTAGCTTAGAATAAGATAGTTTTAGATAGATTTGTAGAAATTGGTGTTTAAGATATCTTGTAGCAATTCTCCTAACCCCTGTTCCTTCCTCCCCTTCCCAACCAATAAATCTGAATTTTTTATATGTTTCCCTCTTCTTCATTCCTCACCAAATTCCTATTATCACACTTGGCAAAGATACTAGAGTGGTTTGCCATTTCCTTCTCTGAAACTTTATAGTTGGGGAAACTGAAATAAACAGTTAAGCAACTTACCCAGACTCACACAGCTAGTAAGTGTCTGGGGCCAGATTTTGAACTCAGGAAGATGACTCAAATCTTGGTACTCGTATCTCCTCAGCTGTCCAAATGTGCATTGAACTATATATCTGAAATGTAATCTAATCTGCTTGACATTTTGTCTCATACCTATGCACTGGTAGACCATCCTTATGAACTACTCATCTAATAGATGTCCTTAACTTTTTGTGTGTCATGGACCCATTTGGCAATCTGGTAAATCCTATGGACTTCTCAGAATAATGCTTTTTTTTTAATATATAAAATAAAAATAGATCTGAATCCAAACCATAGAGAGTGCCTCTTCCATTGGTATTCTCTGCTGGGTATTCTTCACAAAGAACTTTGACAAGCAGTGATCTCTTTTAAATGGGTAATCATCATGTTATCACAACTATTTTAAGAGGAATATGGTAGATGTTTAAGGATAAAATAATGCTTCTTTTCAGATCATTTCTGCAGTTGCTGTAAGGCCAAATAATTACAAAAGGACAGGAGAAAACTCTTTCTCTGCTTTTGCTGCCATGATCGTGGGTGATCAATGATGTGTGTCTCTTTTTGATATAGTGTTTTCTGTGTACATTATAGTGTGTTCCCATCTGACCAGCCTTTGGGTGTCTTAATAAAACACCTAGAACTGTGATGATTAGGTGCTATAGAAAGATAATCATAGAAGAATAAGTGACTATGGACTCCCAAAACTACTCATCCAAGGGACAAATGGAATTGTAACTTCTTTTATAATTAAAATCAAGGTTAGAATAATGATTGGTGCAAAGTGAAAAGGCTAACTGTAGCAGTCACATAATCAAGTATAAGCACACTTCAAATTGCTCTGTATAAATAAGAATAAAATACTATGTAGTGAAAAGGTGAGAATTAAACCAAATGCCTTCCCTAAAATTAAAGTTAAAAGAAATAAGGATCTACTCAGATGCTTAAACATCAGTATTAGGAATTCAGAAACTAAATAGTGAAATAACATTATAGATTTCAATAGAATAAAATATGAGTTCGCTATTAAGTAAATGCAGCAACTCCAAATCATTAGATCAAGCACATTCAAGGTGTTTATTAGAGCTTATAAGAATCACACCTTCAGTACTTAGCCACACATCTAATGAAATGCTGATTTCATGAATTCTGACATTTCTAGGACTGGAGTGAATAATTATTTAACTTCCTGTTTGTATCCTTTGACCATTTATCTATTGAAGAATGGCTCTTATTATTATCTATTTGGATTAATTCCTCTAGTCTCACATCTCCAATTGTCAGTTGAACATCTCAAATTGTAAGTTGCATAAACATCTTAAACTCAACATGTCTAAAACTTAACTCACTATCTTATCCCCAAAAATCTCCCTTCCAAATGTTCAAGTTATTATTGAGAGCACCACATCATTTCAGTAATCTAAACTTGCAATCTAGGTGTTAATCTTAACTCTTTACTCTCAGTACCCCCCCTTATATATGATCTTTTACTAATTCCTATCATTTCTACCTTCATATATACTCCCTTTTTACTCTGACTCAGTTGCCATATTGGTGCAGGATCCCATAACCTCATGCCCAGATTTCTGCCATTGCCTGTTTGGTTTTATTGTCTTGAGTTGGCTTGAGTGCTGATAAAGTGATCTTCCTAAAGAATACATCTGAAACTTTCATTCCCCTAGTCAGTGAATTACAGCGGCTCCCTATTACCTACAGGATCAAATGAAAAATACTGCTTACTTTATGAAGCCCTTTTCAATCTGATGCATTTCCACTTTTCTAATATCTTTAAATTTTATTCTCCTCTACACATTCCATGTTCCCACAACCATGTCCTTGGATGCTTATCATATGTGACACTCCATTTCCCTACTTTAAGCCTTTTCACTCAATTTCCTGAATGCCTGGAATTCTCTACCTCCTTGTTTTCCTGGCATCCCTGGCTTCCTTGAAGACACAGTTCAAATCCTCCCTTTTGCAAGAAGCTTTTCCTAGTCCTTTCCTCCAAAGTTAGCATTTTGTATTTCAGATAACCTGAAATTTAATCTAAATATTTCTTGTGTGTACATAGTTGTTTGCATGTTATCTCCCCCATTAAAATATGACCTTTTTGAGGTACTGTTTTTTTGAGGTGCTTTTTTATACTTAGTACATCACACAGTGTCTGACACATAAAAAGCATTTAATAAATGCTTGGTGATAACATATATCTCAGAGATTGGACATATATCAGAAACAGAAAATTGTCCCCAGTTCATTATTTCCCTTCTAATTTTAACTGCATTGAGATTTTTGCTCTAAAATCTTTCAAATTTTATGAAATCAATTTTATTTTCATATTACATGTTTAGATGTGACCATTTTATATGTTTGGTTTTTCATTTTTAAATTTATATTTTGTCTAAATTTTATGAATTTTTAAATTTTTAACTTCTCTAATATTCTCTATCCCTGATTTAATGGATTCTTCTTCTCTCCATAGTTGCTATAAGTATTTCCTTCTTTGCTTCTTTAACTTGTTTATGACATCTCCTTTTATATCTAGGTAAAGTATCTAAGTTGTAAACATGCAATATATAGTGTGAGATGTTGGTCTAAACCTAATTTCTGTCAAACTTCATTCCTGTTTTCCTAGCTGTTAATGTTGAATAGTGAATGAATCCTTAGGCCATTAGCTATGGTCTTTGGATCTATTGAATATATGCTACCATGTTCTTTAGTTTTAGGGCGTTATATAAGTAACATATTCCACTGATTCATTATCCTGTTTTTGACCAGTACTAAATCATTTAGATGGCTTCTGCTTTGCAGTATAATTTGATATCAGGAAATGCTAGGCCCTCCTCCTCATGTTTTTTTTTTTCATTTTTTTCCCTTGAGTTTCTTGATCTTTTGTTTCCTCAGATAAAAATCTTTTTTTCTGGTTTGAAAAATAAAAAGGTAAATTCATGAGAAGAGATAAAAAGAATTACCAAAATATAATACATATTTATATGCTAACAAAACTAAGATTTTAAATGAAATGAAAATTGTCTAGAAGAACTAAAATATTCAAATTTTAAGACAGGAAATAGAGCTCTTAAGCAACCCACTTGTCTGAAAATTCAACTTAACAAACATTAAAGAAGCTATTAATCTGATCTCCAACTGAGTTTTTTCAAAAGTTTTCAAATAAAATTTATACCTGACAGCAATTATTCTGAATATTTGAGAAAGGTAATTATCAACATTTTTTAAAGACAAATAGTGTGCTAAAATCTAATTCAGAGAGGGATAAAGCAAAGAAAGAGAACTAAAGAAAGATCAATTTCACTATTGAATACTGTTACAGGAAATTTTGATAAAATCCTAGTTTAAAAAAACTAAAGGAAAATAGCTAAAAAAGTACTCACTATATGATCTAATTAAAGTTATATCAGAAATTCAAGTAAGATAACAGTTGAAAAATCAGCATAATTAGTCATTTAAAACAAAACATGATTTAAAAAATCATTCATTGTGTTCCTGAATGTAACAGAAGTCTTTGTCAGGGTATAGTCTTAATGTTGAAAAGTTAAAATTAGATAATATTCATAAAGTGCTTTACAAATCTTAAAGCACCATATAAATTCTAGATGGTATTATCATTATTTGTTATATTTATTATTGTTATGGTTAATTATTTTCATTATTTGTTATTATTCCTTTACAAATTAAATGGTACTTTTACATAATGGAATATATATATATGTATATATATATATATGTCTGGTCTCAAAGCCTAACATTGTTTGACATGGAGAAATATTGCAGCTTTCTTCATAAATACACCTTCTTCCCACTTTTGTTTGACATACTCTAGAAATGCTAGTGAAAAGAATGACAAGTGTAATAAATCAAAGGCATAATGATTGGTAAGGAATTGATAAAACTATATCAATTCATCAAAGATACAATGATTTACTTTAATTCAATAAACTAGTTGAAATAACTGATATTTTCAGTTCATTATCAAGGTGCAGGCTATGTTGATAGGTGAATCATCAGCATTTCTGTAAAGTAATTAATGTAACCAGGGGGAATAGTTGATTAAAATCAAACTCAAGATGGTTGCCCAGTGGTATGAAGTATCTCGGAAACTGACCTGCCAGGATATGTCCAATACTTGCATAAATAGTAAAATATTCATCTCAGAATCAAAGAGAGAGGGAGTATGTATGTGTGCATATGGACGTGGAGAAGGGAGGAAAGGATTCATTCATTGTGTATGGTACAACTAAAATATAATAAAAGGGATAATGTAAGGTCTACTTCAACATGAACTGAACTCATAATATTAGCCCAGGCAGACAACAAACCATATTACCAAATGAAACAATTTTATCTGCAAAAAGTCATAAACTTATTTTCTATAATTAAATACAAAAATCTGACTATATTAATAAGAAGTTGTACATTAAATTTCACTATGAAGAGACAGAAGCATTTTGAAATGATAGTTAAAAACTATAAACAAAGTGGGTAGTCATTGATTGGCAAGTTGTTGAACAAATTGTGATGCCTAGATCACTTGGAATATTACTGTCAAATAAGAAAGAGAAAATATAAAGGAATCAGAGAAACATGGGAAAACTTGCACAACTTGATGCAGAGTAAAATAAAGGGAATTGGAAAAACAATATATCTGCTATGATTATGTAATAAATTACATTATGATTCTATAGAAATAGTATATAATTGTGTAATTTGTGTGATTACATAACATAAATTAAAAGAAAACTAAAAAATAAAACTAATTAATGTGCAATTATAATGATTCATCTATAGCCCAGAGAAGATAAAAGGCAATATACCTTTTTTGAGCTATGAACACCATGGATACAGAATACTGTAACTATTGTGGTGATTTCATTTAACTTTTTTTCTTCTATTATGCAAGGTTCACTGAGTTTGTATATTAGGTATATTAAGTAAGGAATATTGGGAAATGACATATAAAATATGTAGCATCAATAAAAATCTTTTAAAATATAAAAATACAACATTATGGAGCTTTCAGTTTAAAGCTGTATTGTTTTCAATCTAACAGAAGACTGTAACATTCAACAAACTATAACACTTGATTTGAATATGATAGGTAAAACAAGTGCTATGATAAATGTAAAAGAATAAATATTATTACCAACTAGTGAATGTTTCTCAAAGAAGGCTTCTCAAAGGAGGTGGCATTTAGGTTCATCTTTAAAGGATAGGTAAAATTTAAACAGGGGTAAGAGAGTATAATTTGCTATTATTAACATCACTTATCTTTACCACTTTTTTATTTCAGTGTCCTCAAAATGTGAATTGATAACCTAGATCTAGATAGTACATCAAAAGCTGCTCTTTGTGAAAAATAGTTAATAATACTAGCCAATGAGAGAATTTATCCTAAAATAGTAATAAATATATATGACATAATACCTGAAATCATTTGTTTTGGCTATCTTAATTAGATTAACCTGTTCAATTCAATTTTAAAAGCATTTAACAAGGTCATACTATGTGATGGAGAATATTTTAAACCTGGATATTAAGCAAAGATAGAACACTTTCTACCTTTAGGCATCTTTTTAGACCCATTGAGAAAAATGATTGATTGCTGGTCAAAGGCAATGTTTGCTCAGTGTATGTGGTTTTAGTAGAATAAAGAATATTTCTACTATTCATGAGAAATTGCCAACTTTATTAAGTTGATAATAAGTTGTCCTATTGAACAAATTAACAACACAAGCATATAGACAATTTAGAAGGTGGTCTGCATGTTTTCAATATAAAATTATGACCATATTTTGAACTGCCAACTTCCCTTATCTGCTGACCTTCAATTACAGAATATTCTGGATCAAACTAACTTAGGCAACATTTTGCATCTCTGGGTCTTACTTTATTCACCTATAAAATGAAAGAGACCAGAGAGCCTCTAAAGATCCTTCTAGTTCTACAATTATGGTCCTAGAAAGTTGACTGAAGAATACAGAACCTAAATAACTTGTGTTAAGAGAGTTTTCTTAATTTCTCCCTTTTTCTCTTTAAGAGGGAAGGGAGCAAAAAGATTAAAAATTTAACCCTTCACACTTGCAAACATCATATAGTTAGTAAGTATCAGAGGTAGAGTTTGAACCTATGTCTTCCAAGCTCAAAAATCTGTCTACCATGTCAGTTTGCCTGTCACTCTGTGATGGACTTATGCCATATGTTGTGTTATAAAGATCTGTCATTTTCTTACTAGATTGACAGCAAGAATTGTATAATTATATAAATTTCATATATCTTCTATAAAATCATATATCTATCTATATCTACCAGAGTATGCCATACCAGGTAAGCCTTTAATAAATATTTGTCAAATTTCCAAAGCACAAATAAGAAAATAATTTTCACTAAATATATTTTTATTTATTTTTAAAATAAATTTATTTATTTTATTGTTAAATAAATTTATTTATTTATTTTAAATAAATATTTTATTTTTTAAAAATACATTTTCCACTAAAACAAAAATTGCTACTTATTTGTCCTGTTCCTTAACATATAAGGAAGGAAGCTTTAAGCAAAGTATTCATATTTTTAGGAAATTCAGAATCGTCTCTATTCTCTGAGCACACTATATATTCATATGACCTAAGATGCATTCCTTTCCTTGGAAATGCATAGAGAACAAATTGAAGTAGTGTTCTCAGACCTATTTCTCTCCTTCCTTCCCCTCCCCCTAAAAAAAAGTTGGCATTCTTCAGCCTTATCACCTTTTGTGTAAAATAGCACCCCATTTGGCAGAGATCCCTGATCGCAAAGGTGTGAACAACACACCTAGCTAGGAGAACTCTTGAAACCAGAGTCATTTCTCTGAGGCAGAACCAGGGGAGAATTACTAAATTTCACCATGCAGTTAAACTATGACCATACTGCTTGATAAAGATGGGATTGAAGGTGATCCTGGACTCAAATTATTTTAGAACAGAAAAGAACCTTAGAGAATATCTAGTCCAACCTTTTTTACCCTTATTGTCCTCATTTTTAGATGAGGAAATTGAGTCTTGAAGAAGTGTATCCTTTTCCAAGGTCACAAATATAATTACAAGAGTCAGATGTAGAATGAAGGTCTCTTTACTTTTTGTTTGATTTTCATATTGCTATGATTTTTGAATATATGTGCATATACATAATTATTCTTAAACAAAGGTAATTTACAGTTATGCCTGACTCCAGTTCATTTGGATATGGTGATCTGTCCACAGTTATTAGAAGAAACAGAACTAGAACCCAGGGCTATTATCTTCCCCAATAACCAATAATCACTCAATATTTATTAAGCATGCTAACAGTAATACAAAGATACAGGACAATTCTGAGGGACTTATGAAAAAAGAATGTTATCCACCTCTAGAGAAAGAACTGTTAGAGTAGAGATGCAGATGAAAACATGATTTATCCCTTGTTTATTTGGGTTATGAGTTGGAGTTTTGGTTGCATAAGATTATTCTTTTACAAAATTAATTATATGGAAAATAAGTTTTGAGAGATATTACATGTATAACCCATTGGAATTGCTTGTCAACTCCAGGAGAAGGGAGGGAAGAGGAGAAGGAAGCAACATGCATCATGTATCCTTGGAAAAGTTATGTGTAAATTTGTTATTGGAATAAAATAAAGATAAAATTTATACACACATATAATATATATATATATACATATACATGTATAAAGCAACTACTATGTTCCAGACACTGCCAAATACTACATCATGCTCTAAAGAGGTGATAATTTTTCATGAATAAGCTTTGAAATTGTACATTGAATTAGAGGGAAATGCTCCTTATAGCCCAAGATGCAAACCCCGGGTAAGGAAGTCACTTCTGTGATAGGGCATTAGTTACCTAGAAGAACATAATAAACTGCTAAGAGCAAATCAATAGCAACAGATAGAACATCAGTCTGGGATTTGGGAGGACCTGTATTCAAAAAATGGCCTTAGACACTTTCTAGCTGTGTGTCCCTGGACAAATCACTTGACCCCAATTGTCTAGCCTTTGCCACTCTTCTGCCTTAGTATAGATCAATTTTAAGACAGAAGGTAAAAAAAAAATTTTTTTCAGAGAGAGAATAGATGCTAAAGTGGACAGGACAATGTAGCTCACAGGTAATATTTTAACAATAGGTAGCCTGGCTCAGACATCTAGGACTTCTGTGACTTTGAAAAATTGGACTGCTGAGTTCTGTATTTAGGATCAAAACTTCAGATTTGGACTGAAGAACCAATACCCCTTCTAAATTGACTCATAAGGTAGTATCCAAGCAGAGTATGCTGGGTAGAGGATAATAAATAGTACCACCAAAGGGGTCCCAATCTGCTGAGAGACCTTAGACAAGAAACAACCCCCCAACCATTTCCCCAGGCAATTCTCTGTAATAAAAAATTATGGAGCAAGTACTAGTGACCTATAAAGTTTTCTCAGTGGGAGTTTCTTATACCAATGAAATCAAAGATATATTACCCCACCCCAAAAAGTATATGTATAACACTATATATCATTTGATATAGGTTTTTTCATTTGTCTCTACATATTATAGAGACTTTTTAAAATTCTTGGTCATGTGGTCAACATGATGGTAGACTAGATACTTTTTCTACATCTTAAACTTCTCCAAAATAAAAATATCAAAGAGATAAGACAATTTTAACTGTCTCAATGATCTAAAATGCCAATAAATAAGTAATAGTAATAATAATAACAGCTATATCAATGTCAACAGCTTTACAAAACATTTGAATCAAGACAATACTGAAATGAATAATAGAAGTATTATTATTCCCATTTTATAGATTAGGAAACCAAATGTTGAAAATAAAATGACTTAGCTAAAGTCTCAAAGTTAGTAATTGTTGAAGCCAAAATGAGCCTTTTCGAATGGAAAGAACCTAGCCTCATCTTTATCAAAGAACCCAGAATTCACTTGCTCCCATTCTTATTTCTATGCTAGTCATTCCCACTGAATTGTGCAAAACTCTTCTCTTTTATTTTGTTTCTTTTGGAATATTATTTTGTTTATTGGGTAAAGAAATCACTATTTAACAAAACTGGGAAAACTAGAAAACAGTGTAGCAGAACTTAGACATAGATCAATATCTCACACCAAACACCAAGATAAAGTCAAAATGGTTAGTTGATCCAGAAATATAGGATGATACCATAAACTAATTAGGAGAATATGAAAATATTAATTTTAAGACTTATGAACAAGGAAAGAATTTGTGGCAAAATAAGATGTAGAGAACATAACAAAAAATTAATCAAATTGGTAATTTTGATTACATCAAATTAAAAAGGGTTTGTACCTACAAAACCAGTGCAACCAAGATTACAAATGAAAACAACAAATTGGGAAAAAATTATAGCAAGTCTCTGATAAAGGTTTCATTCCTCAAATATATAGAGAACTGAGTCAAATTTATAAGAATACAAAGCATCATCCAATTGATTAATGGTCAAAAGATACAAATAAACAGTTCTTGAAAAGAATCAAAACACTATATAGTTATATCAAAAAATGGTCCAAATCACTATTGATTAGAGAAAAACAAATTAAAACAACTCTGGGATACCACCTCATACCCATCAAATTAACTAATGACTAAAAAGGAAAATAATAAATGTTAAAGGAGGAAATGGGAAATTTGGGACACTGATACACTGCTGGTAGAACTATGAATTTGCATAACTATTCTAGAGAGCAATCTGGAACCAATCCCAAAGGGCCATACCTTTTGACCCAGCAATACCACTACTAGGTCTATATCCAAAAGAGATAAGTGATATGAGATCTGTCCTTCAACTGGGGAATGGCTGAACAAGTTTTGTATATGGACATAATGGAATACTATTGCACCATAAGAAATGAAGAACGGAATGAATTCATAAAAACTTGGAGAGATTTATATGAAATGGTGCACAGTGAAGTGAGCAGAACCAGGAGAATATATTTATATAGTAATAGAAATATACTACAATGGCCAACTGTGATGGATTGTGAAAGGGAATTCTTTATTCTCTTTGTCTATGTTGAGTTAATCAACCAAAAACTTAAAAAAAAAAACCCTACTTAACATTAAGTTAGGGAATTCAGTCACTTACTTGGAGAGCTCCACCCTTTTAACTCAGTCAGAAATTTGTGAATCCTTTGATAAGAGCTGACACCTTCAGAGGATGAGAGGTATGGATCCCAAATTTGTGAATCCTATGATCAGAGTTGACACCTTCAGAGACCTTTGATAAAAGTTGACACCTTCAGAGGATGAGAGGTGTGAATCCCACAGACACTGCCCTTTGGGAAGTGCTAGACAATTGGAAATTGTGATTGGCCCCTCTAAAGAGGGACAGGGGCAAGAAGTCACCATAAAAGCAAGCCCCAAATTCCCTCAGAGCATATTGTCTTTGAGAAGATAGTCTGAAGAGATTATCTTCTGGAGATAGTTTTAGATAGTCTTCAAGGGAGCTTTGCCAGAGACTACAGTTTGGATGGTGGTCTCAGAGCTCGCTTCTACTTGGACTCTGACTCTTGGATTACTTCATTGGGTGAGTGAAAGACTGACTCCTTTCCTAGTTTCTGAAGAGACTAGCTTCCGTCTTAGAGGAGGCCAAGGTGGTTACTCACTACCAACCTTCTTGATTGAATGCTAATTAATCTCTGCCTGGATTAAACAGACCCAGAGTAAACATTTAAATTGATAGCATAGATAACCTCTCTAAACTCTTCACATTTCTCTTCTTATTTCCTCTCCATTTTGTAAATATTTATAAATACATTTCTGACTCAAGATGTAATAAATATTGATGAGCACATAATTTCATAAAATTATTGTCTAACCATTAATTTTAACCTTTAAAGGACTAAACTATTTTCAGCAAAAAGAAGGTCCAAAGATAATCCCAGGGACTTGTAATAAAAATTATTATCCACAGCCAAAAATGGAACTGTTGGAATCTGATTATAGATGAAAGTATACCATCTTTCACTTTTTTTCTTTGTGAGTTTTTTTTTGTATGTGATATGTATCTTCTGTTGTGGCATGAGGAATATAGAAATATGTACTGCATGAAAGCACTTGCATAACAGCTATCAGACTATTAACTGCTCTGGGTGGGGGGAAAAGAGGAAGGGAAGGAGAAAATCTGAATCATGAAATGTAAAAAAAACAGTAGTCAACAATTGTTTTCATGAACAATTGAAACAAAACAATAAAAGAAGGGTTAAAAAGGTGCTAGCTTGTAAGAAGCAAAAAGCAACCTTGAAATTCTTCAAGAAACTAGCGATGTATCTTTTTGACTAACCACATTATATCAAGCTTTTACTCATTGAATCTGTAAGGTTTCAGAACAAACAATTGGATCGGTATACAAATTTATTGAATAATAAATATACAAATTGATACAAAATTTATTGAACAATAAATCCTGTTAAAAGGGAATTCCATTATACTTCTCCATGGAAGCTAAATTATGTTGGTTTCTGATCTCAAGTTGGTTTCATCCTAGAATATGAATATAAATGCAAGGGAGAAACTGAACTGTTTCAAACAGGTGCATAAAAGAATTCTAGAATGATGTCCTAATTTCACAGCTGCCTGTCAGGCAAATGCATACTAGGCTCCACACACCACTTGCATTTTAAAAAGAAAGTATCTTGGTTATTACTGCCAAAGCAATTAGGTTATATTGGAGAGTAATGTTCCATAAAATTAATTTTGAAAATCAAGTCAATTTTAACAACTTGAACACTAAAAGTAATCTTATATTCAGACATTCTGCTACTATGACGATAGAACTCAAATAATTACATTTTAGGATTTTAGATCGAAAAAGGAAAAAAAATAAGTCCATCTGCTTTGAGTAATCTTTCAAGGCCAAGATGTCAAACTTCCACTGGTCTAGCTTTTTTTTTTCCTAAATAATTCTTTCTTAAGAAATAACTGCCTGATGGAAACTCAAATAGCTACTTGACATTTTTCATTCAACTCTCACTTGGCTTGATCTAATTCCAATTCATCAAAGCTAGAAGGAGAGTGTGAGACCTTGCTTAATGTGAAATTCATGTCCAACATTTTCAGTGAGGTTTAAGCTTACCAATAAAAAGTGATTATTAACAAAAAGACACAGAAAAGATTTCCTTATAATAAGGTATTTCTACCAAGCTCAGCTAAGAGACCCTTTACTTTCTGTCAAGAAAGAAAGTCCTATTAAGTTGATCATAAGCTCTTGTTTGCTTTTGCTAATCTGTCATTGGCTCTGAATGCATGATATTATATTAGGGTTATAGTCGGTTAGTGAACAAGAATTTATTAATTCCCTATTGTGTGCCAAGGACCATCCTAAGCTCTGGGGATTTAAAGACGGGCAAAAGACTAGTCTCTTCTCTCAAAGAACTGACAGACTAATGGGAGAAATGATTCTATACAAATAAGATAAATAGAGGATAAAGTGGGAGGGAGTCATTTCACAGAAGGCACTAAGATTAAGAAGAAAGGAGAAACACTAGGTGAGACTAGCGAAGGCTTGAAGGAAGCCAGAGAAACAAAGAGATGGAGACAAGGGGACAGAGCATATCAGGACTAGAGACAGTCAGGGGAAATGCCTGTCTAGGCACACATAGGAGTGTCTTGTGTGAGATACAATTCCTCACACAGGGAGGAACATCATTGACTATGATGTCACCCAGGACCAAATCCCCTGAATCAAAGAGTATGTGAAGGGGAGTCATTTGTAAGAAGGGGGATTAGGGGATTAGACGAGAGAAATGTTATGAAGGACTTTGAAAACCAGAGCAGTTTATATTTGATCCTAGAGGTGATGGGAAGGAGAATGTGTCCAATTTCTAAACAGCAAACTGTTCCTTAAATTTAATTTGGTTAAACTAACCTACCACTGAGATAGTGCACAAGTTTATCTCCTCAATTGAAGTACTCTAATAGTTTTCTAGTTGTTTTCCTGTTCTGATTCTCTCCTCACTCTGAGCCAAGATGAATAAACTTCCTAATGTATTGTTTGTCAATGGGCAGCTAGTTGGTGTAGTGGATAGAGTTCCAGACCTGGAGTGAGGAAGACTCATCTTCCTGAATTAAAATCTGGCCTGAGATATTTACTGTGTGACCTTGGGCAAGTCATTTTACTCTGCCTCAGTTTCCTATTCTATAAAATGACCTGAAAAAGGAAATGGCAAACCACTGCAGTATCTTTGCCAGGAAAACCTCAAATGAGGTCATAAAGAGTTGGGTATCACTGAAACAACTGAACAACAAAATTGTGTTACTACTCTACTCAAAAATCTCCAGTATTATCTTGAATATAAAATATAAATCCCTACCAAATATTTTAATAATGCATATCTATATAGAACTTTAAAGTTTGTAAAGCATATGCCTCATTTAATTTTTATACACTTAAAAGCATTATTCTGAGAAAGGATCCAGAGGCTTTGCCAAACTGACAAAGGGGACTTTGACAGAAATTCTCCAGGGATTCATTGATAGGTACTGCTGCTAATAATATTTATCTAGGTGTAGAAACATACTAAAAAACAGTTTATATACTCCAAGCCACAGTATACAAAAACTGGAGTTGGAAGCAGCAGTTTCAGCAACCTTATATAGATCTTAGTTATATAGGCAGGATGGGCGCCATGGAATTTTACAGAAAACAGGAGAAGGTGAAGATTGACACATGAAAGATCAGAAACTAGAGGGGAAAGAGCTAGATTAAGTTAAGTAATAAACTGATCAGTAAGCATCAAGGTTATAGCTAGCATTTGCAAACTAACCAATTAATCACCTGAACTAAAGTTTGATATCTCAGCTTGATAATTCTGCAGTCTTTAACTAGTTAACTAGCTCATCATCAGTGAGGAGTGGTTGGAAAGTTAAGTGAAAAATTCACTTATCACAGGTCCATGACACATACAAATATGGTAGACTTCTGCTTGAGAGCCTATGTAAGGCATTAGTGTGCAATGAGCTTGGAAAGGTAGCTGGGAGTTGAGTTGTCAGGTGTTTAAATGCCAGAAGGATTCATGTTTGATTCTGAAAGACAGCCACTGGAAGTTACTGCATAAGGAAGTGGCATTGTCAGACAAGAGCTTTAGCAATAGCCTAGACTCCCATAATCAGGACTGGAAAGGATTTTACAGGTCATCCAGCACCTAGTCCAACCCCTTCTCTTACAGCTGAGAAAAATGAAGCCCAGAAATGTCTGTTGACTTGCCCAAGCATCACAAAGGCAATGAATAGCAGAGCCAGGATTTGAACTGAGACTCACTGACTTCTTTACATTTTACCCGGTGAGACTGGTTCCCGTCTACCTTTACAGCTTCATTTCTAGTGATGTCCTCTTATTTGAAGAATGAAAAATACATTTCACTGTTTGACTTTTAAAACCATTCAAAACCTGTCCCATTTCCAGCCTCATTCTTCCCACACTTCCTCTACAAGCTGACTTTCCTCCTGTTCCTCTCACATAGCTATTGACTTTGCACTAGCTCTCTCCTCAGCCCCTGGAATGGACTCTCCCCACGTCTCCTCCTTGATCTAGACTTTTGTATCCTTCAAGAACTGGTTCAAGGTCCAGCTTCTACATGAAGCCTGCCCTGATCCCCCAACTCTTACAGCCTGTTCTCTCAACACGATGATTTATCCTTCATATACTGAGGTATGAAGTATATATGCACATAATGAAAAATAAGTAAATGTTGATATATGTTTGTGTCAACTCCTCCAATCCTTAAAGACTCTAGAAGAATCTATACTCTTTTTTTTTGCCTTCATCCCTCTATTCTTAAACACAGTGCCCAGCTCCTAGAAGTATTTTTGCCAAGAAAACCCCAGATTGGGCCATGAAGACTCAGATATGACTGAAATGAATGAATAATAGTAATCATGTTTTTAAACCTTAAAGCACTGTATACATGTATGCTACCATTATGTAGAAATGAACAGCACTATTTAAGAGCTTTATCAAACTTAATTCATGAGGACAGAGTTCAGTGAGGTGATAGGACTATTGAAAAGCTTTTTTCTCCATCTGTGCTCTCTCTCTCTCTCTCTCTCTCTCTCTCTCTCTCTCTCTCTCTCTCTCTCTCTATCTGTCTCTGTATCTCTCTCTGTCTCTCTCTCTATCTCTCTCTCTCTGTCTCTCTTTCTTTCTCTCTCTCTGTCTCTGTCTCTTTGTGTGTGTGTGTGTGTGTGTGTGTGTATTGGGTTATTGAAGAAAGAAACTGAAAATGGCAGGAACACCTTTTCCATAGAGAACAACTGCAAAGCTGACCCTACCTATGAAATCAGTTACCAATTGTGCTTAATTTTTTGAACAATCCAAACTTTACCCCTTCCAAGTATTTCCCTTCTTCTTTCTCATATCTCCCACTTCAGGTTCCTTGAGTTCAAGGATCCAAGGTACAAATAATAGCAATGAGATGAAAGTAAAGTTATATGTAGGATTCTATTTTGCATTAATATGGTGAGTTTTCTTGGCTCTCAAGTTTATAAATTTAATGTTCACCTACAAATCCCACTTTGTCCCTAGGAATTCCTCTACTGGGTGCCATTTACTTGATATTAATTGTTTGATCAGAGAGTTCCCTTGAGGTGCCTCATGGATGTACAAGCCTCCTCCCAGAGAATTAACTCTGGCAATGTATTCCCTCTCTTCTCTCTCCTTAATATTTGGTATTTTCCAACTTTGAAGCTCTGTCTTTAAAGCCTCTTTTAAATTTCAAGTATAATTCAAATGCATGAATTGTCTTTAAATCAATAATCAATAATTATATCTATAATTATTAACATGCTTTCAAGATAATGAGTATCCAGGAAAAGACAAAAAACTGCACACCTTACATAGTAGATCTAGACAGTGTCTGAGCAAAGTCCTTCACACTGGGAGCAAGAAGACTTTACTTTTATCAAAGAGTTACTTTTATCAGTGGAATTACACATTTTGTCAAGGAAATGATTAAGAAGGCCAAAAGAAAATCCTAATCAGTGAAGTAAGGAGGACTTTACACCTTGTGAGAGAGATTTCAACAATTACAACAAAGGCTCCCATCTGTAGGAGAAGGAAGACCTAGACCAATGATTGGTCATTTGCCCTACCAGTAATATCGATAATAAATGTTTTAGAGCCCCATAGACCACAGTCCTTCAGAGAGGAGGAATAACTAAGTGAGGTTTCCTTGAGCCTATGGGATTTGATTTCAGGCATTGTGTAGGATTTGAAGCAGAAGTGGGAAGGACATACACAAATAATCACCAGGAACATGGAGAACTAGAAATATGTTCATGTTTGATTTGGGGGTGAGAAGGAGGGGAATATATTCGGGAAGTTTAAGGTCAATGAAGGTAAAGACAGTAATTGGGGAGCAAAAAAGAAGAGGGAAGATTTGAAAAAGAAGGTAAGTGCCAACTGGATTATAGTACACATTGATGAAAAGATGACAAAAGGCATGTCTCATTATAGTACTGAAAAGGGAAGGAAAGAAGTATGGTATGGTGGAAAGATCATGGGCTCTGGATTCAAATCCTATCTGATATTACCCATGGGAACCTGGTCAAATAATTTTACCTCTCTGGATCTCAGTTTCCTCATCTGTAAAATTAGAGGTTTGAACCAGATGGCTTCTGAAGTTCCTTCTTATTCTAGTTCTTTCATCCTATAATGCATGTCTGTGTATATATATTTATGATATGTATATGACATTTGCTAAAAAAAATAGATTACAGGATTTAGGACTAGAAAGAACCTTCAGAGATGATCTAGTTTCACACCCTCATTTTAAAGATGAAGAAACAGAACTTGGATATGTAGAAAGAAATTGCACTGAGAATAGAAGTCTAGTCTTCTGACTAAATTTTGTGACCTTTCACTTACATTGAAGTTTAATTTTATTTTCCATTCCATCTTATCTTCTAGAATAAGGAGTTGAAACTTTGTCCAAATTATGTGACATCAATCATACTTCACAGAGACATCAGTATAGAGGTGGAAGGGACCTCAGAGACCATATATTCCAATGCCATCATTGCAGAGATAGGAAAATTGAGACCCAAGAAAGCAAAGTGACTTACCCAAGGTCATACATATGATGACTATTTGAAATAGCATTTGAATGTCCATCCTCTGGCTCCTGAGCCTGTATTCTCTCCAGGATACCATCAATTCATATAAGTCTAGGCTCAGTCACTAAAAGTAACCCAATTAACTCTACATTGATCTGAGGAAGCAAATTTAATATCACATGATATCCAGAGTCTGACTTGGAATCAGAAAGACTCAAGTTCAAATTTAACTTCTGATGCTTACTGTCACTGAACTTCTGTTTGCCTAAATTTTATCATCAATAAATGGAGATAATAACAGAACCTACCTCCCATCATTTGTTGTGTTAACACAATGAGATAAAAATTTGTAAAGAGCTATGGAAACCTTAAAATGCTTTCAAATATAGCCATAAGAATAATATAATAATAATAATAGTAATTATTATAGGATAGTATAACATATAATAATAGTAATACTAATTACTACTAGTAGTTAGAACTTAGATATTATAATTACTAATTTCTACCACAGTAGCCCTATTAGGGTTATATGCCATATTTTACCTAGAGAATATATATTTTCTAATAGCTTTTTTTTTAAACTGAGACCAATCACTTAAGCTATAGAAAGGGTAAGCTTTGGTATTTCCCAAGGCATGTGAACTGCTGATTTGGCAGAGGGGCAGGACTGTCTCAATGAATCTTTTGGGGATGCTCTTTTTGTAACTGTAATTTGTAATAATAAATGATGCTAACAAAAAATTAAGATTAGTTATTTCACAGAATTTTGAAAATTGGTAATCAGGACCGATTTCTAGAATCATGAGAGGCAATCATGAATACTTAAAGACTCAAGTCTTTCTTGTTACAGAAACACTGGCTAAGTCATTGAACCTATCAGTGCCTCCAAGTAACTAAGCATAACTGAAAATTAAAATGAATTGTCTGTGAAAGTCAATGGAAGATGTTTCCATACCAGGAGAGCTCTAAAACTAATTAATATAATTAATTGAAATTATATTATTATATAATTTATTTGAAATAGTTAAATGAAAAATAATTAAAGTCCAAATCAATTTCTCTCTAGTTTGTTCTCTTAACCTTCCAATTCTCCCACTGAGTATTAAATACATATGGTAAATAATTTCCCTTAGCTTTAGAATGCTTTAGCTATATTCTTAGCCTATTTGGTTTTAATTGGATGAAATTGTTTTAATTTTTAGTATAGATTTCCTTTGTTGAACTATACAAGTTAACCAATTAGTCCTTGTAACCAGACATGGTACCTTCCAGTCTCCAGAAGCTGTACAATAATTCTATTTGTCTTATTTCAACTTGAAGTCTTCAGAAATAAAACTCCTTTTTCTTACAATCTTCAAACACAATCTCTTCAGAACCTCCAGCAACTGTTGGACATTTTGATTTCCACTTGAAGTTTATTCTTTGTGATGTGGAATATTATAAATAATATAGCCTACTATTTTGGAAAATTGTGTCAAGTTAACCTAGTACAGACAACTTCCAATATTTTCTAGGGGCAATGGCTGGTTGGTTGGTTGGTTGTTTTTGTTGTTCTTCAAATTAAAGATTCATTAAATGGAGGGGTTTTTTCTGTATTTATAATACTAATTTTCTGACCTTATCCATTTGCTTATCTTTTTGCTAGGCCCTTGTAATTTTCCAACCCCCACCCACTAAAACCCTGCATTTTCTTAAAGATTTCAGTCAAGAATGTGGATATTGACAGCTAGATGGGGCAAAGACAAAAACAGAGGGTTTTTCAAAAGTTAATTTTATTTACTTCTATAATCAACTTTCCAACCTTCTCTTTAAACCTTTATTGAACTGGAAGGAGAATATCTTCTGCTTTGCATACCTTTTTATCTTGGGGGTTTGGAGGATTTTTTTTTAAGTTCTACTCTTCACAAGGAAGCAAGAAGTGTGACAGGAAGGTGTGATTTTTAATTTACACCAGAGCTCTCAGCAAATAATGACTTTTCACACCCTGTTATTGCTGCTTAGCCTAGGGGAGGAGTTGGGGGCTACTGTTGTCATATCAAATTAAATCCACTGTTGTCATTCAGAAGGACATTCTTCTTCATTTAACCCTTATTTTAAAATTTTTGAACTTTGTGTTTGTGAATACTTTATGAGATGTGGCTTATTATTACTTAGAAACATATTTGATTTCTAGGAAATGGTTTTTGGAGACCTGGTTTTTCATTTTGTCAAGCATGAAAAACATGTTTTCTCCCTTCTGATCCTCCCATTGACCAGACAACTAGGAAACTGTGGCATATTTAGACAACAGCAGAAAATATGTTTATATTTATTTTTCAAAACTTTTGGGCAACAGGAGTTTAAGAGAATTAAATTAAAGGATGTGTTTGCTGTTCTCTAATGCTTCCTCCTCTGGTTAGCCAGAAGGCAATTTCTTCCAAGTTTCCAGGGAGGAGTTAGTTGATGCTTACACTGTCAAAGCTTAGTGACTTAGAATGTTAGTTGCAATTTTCTGATTAAAAAATAGTCGAGGAGTATTTTGAAGACCGAAACTTTGGAATTTTTTTTGATTCCCCATCCCATTTTTAAAAAGCTTGATTTGTGATTTTTATCTTTCTCTTAGTGCAAAGATGATCTTCACAAATGAAGATTAACAATTTTTCTCTTCTTTATTAGTCTTAGAGGGCTGTTAAGTTATGGGACGTACCCATGATCACATACTTAATGAGTCCTCAACACTACTTTAATTAAGGTCTTCCCACTCTAGAAGTCAAGATGTTGAATGACTAAACCATGGTCACAGTAGGACTTTTTATTTATGACAATAGCAGGACTTTCTGATCCCAAAGTTTTCCTATCCAATGGATTAGGCTATGTCTTCCCTCTTCCATTAAATAATTGATTCCCTGCCATGTTAGAGTCAGTTAGTGATGTTTAATCTGAGAAAGAGAATATTGTGGAATAGGATGGCTGTTTTCAAACAGACGAAGGGCTGCCATGAGGAAAGGGGATTAAGCTTGTTTTGATTGGTTCCATAGAACAGAAAGAGGAGCAAGCTGTAAAGAAACAATTGGGGTTTGATGTCAGAAAAAAAAATCTCCTAACTGTTTTCCAAGAGTAGATGGAGTTGGAGGGATTTGAGTAAGGGTGGAGGGTAATAGGTTTTTCTTCATTGGATGTCTTTGAGCAGAGGTTGAACGGTCATTTGTTAGGCAAATTATAATGAGGATGTTTGAGGGACTATGGATTGAACCATATTGCCTTGAAGTCCCTTTAAACTCTTAAAATTCTGTGACTTTGAAATTAATCATAAAAATATGATCTGAGCTGCCTCTGTGAAACAATTACTGGAATTATAACTAAAGTCAATGAATTCACATAATTTCAAAAGAGATACAAGAGAACTGTGGCAAGTAGAAATAGCTTCTTAAGTAAAGAAAATGTATTTTGAATTCTTTCACCCCATTTCTTTCATGGAAGGTCCTCACAGTGAAAAAAATCCAACATGTGCAATGTGTTTATTTGTTTAAATATGTGTGTTGTGTAGTATATGTGCGTGTGTGCATAGATAGATTGGAAAAGGAAATGGCAAGCCACTCATCTTTGTCAAGAAAACCTCAAATGGGGTCACAGAGCCAGATACAACTGAAAAAAGACTAAACTGAATATATATATACATATAAAAGTGTGTGTACATGCATACATATTTAGATATGTAGATAGATACATATTACATATATAAATGCTTCTGTTGGGGATGCTAATTTAATGGTTATTGATAGCTATTCAAAAACAGTATCAATTGAACCTTTTCTAATGCAAAGAATAAATTTTTCAAAGACTAGAAAGTAATAGAAAGGAAAAGTTTGTTACCATTTTAATAAAGTTAACATCTTTTTTTTTTCTTTTCAAGAACAAACTGCACATAGGTCTACATTATCATATATAGTCTTCTTTCTTATTATACTTTTCATATTGAAATGTTTGCATTTATCAACATTGTTAAGATCACAATCAAAATGATTTCCTAAAAAAGATCTTGAACAAATTGGAAATACTCAAACCCAGCTAATTTTTTTTTTTCTGGAATGAAATTGCTTGTCCCTACTGTTTTCTTATCTGAGAAAATGTGTTAAATCCTGAAACTTTACAGGGCTAATGGCAGAAAGCAAAAATATTTAAGATCTCCCCCTGTAAACTTTATATAGGTATCACTAGCCACTCTTCTTCCATCTCATCCAATTAATTAGAAGCAGGGACTAAATCTCTATGCTAGCTGTAGGATGGCAAAGGGTTAACCATTCTTGGTTTACAATAAACATCTCTGGCAGACTTTTATCTTATCCTTCCTCAGTTCTCCCCCCCTCCCCAACTCCCCCCTCTGTAAATGTCAACCACTTCCTGATGAGCCTGGTAGTGGTGAATTTCACACCTTTCTTTTCTTTGTGAAGAAACCTGGGTGTTAATGGTAAGGAATTGGGTACCATTGTATGTCTGAGGCTGTCTGTTAGAAGAGCTGAGCGATGCCAGTGGGGGGAAAAGTAAAAAGAGGTGAAGGAGATACAGAAGAAACTAGAACTGGAGAGGAGGTTAAGAAATTAGTGATTTGCTTTCGATGAGCATATCTTTTATTATTAAATGAGCATGTCTTTTAAAACAATTTTCTGAAAATCTAAATCTAAAAGGAGCTTTAAAGTTAGAGGGTCAGGACAAGCTCAGCACAAAAGGAATTTGAGTTTGGAGTACTGGACGTTTGAAAAAAATCAACCAAGCCAAGAACCTCCTTTTATTCTACAGGTGCATTTCTCAGACAGCCATGGAAACTTGGTCAGTTGATCAGGTCTGCAGTTGGTTAGTGCAGAAAAATTTAGGAGAACTAGTTCATAGGTTTCAAGGTGAGTTCATATGTGTGTGTGTGTGTGTGTGTGTGTGTGTGTGTGTGTGTGTGTATGCATGTATGTCTCTGCTGAGTAACTTCGACTTTCTGCTCTCCAGGCTATTTTCAATTTGACTAACCTGTCCTACTTTTTTGAGGGTAACTGCTGTGAAACAAGGTAAGAAAAGTTCAATTTCTTTGTTGAATGGAACATAGTCTGAATTTGACACATCAATCCCGGTGAGATATGGGGTATTTCAGAAAAATCCGAGTCATAAATTAGATTCCTAAGCATTATTGAAGATTGGAATCTGCTTGGGGGCATTTTGTGTCGCTTTAAAATTTTGTAACAACGCAGGACCAATGAATGCAGAGCGTTAGAGTACTGGGGGTGTGGGAGTACCACTTGCCAGTTTGGGAGCGAGCTAGCTAGCGTATTGTCTCCGTAATTTCCCAGGAGTGGGCTTTTTTTCTGCTCACCGCTGTCTATTTGTAGAGAAATTCAGGCATCTGCAGTTTTTAAATGAGGAAGTAACAACCCTTCCAGTGACCCTCTGGTCTCACATTCTTCTAGGGGAAGAAAATAAGTTTGGGATTAGACAAGGTTAAAGTTTCCCAACTGAAATGGCAAAAATGCAGTTTTCACATAATTGTCCATCAAGGACATTGCGGAGGAGCAGTGAGATGGCTTTGTCTCTTGGAATCGGGAAGACAATGGCTTTGCCTTTTGAGTACTCCTCTGTTTATATGCTTGATTCTTTATTGTAGTGTCATGTAAAAAATAAAGGTGATTTTCTTTTTTCCCAGAGGAAGAAGTGAGTGGAGCTGCTCTCCTTGCACTGAATGATAGGATGGTTCAGCAGCTGGTAAAGAAGATTGGACATCAGGCAGTTCTGATGGACCTAATTAAAAAATACAAGCAAAAAACTGAAGAACTGCAACCTTCTGCAAACTCCAGAGGGATGAACCCATCAAAGCAAGCAGAGACAGTCCATCAGTAAGTGTGCTGCTGCAACAATTCTTGTTTGGGATTCAGGCTATTCTGCAATAGCCCAGCACAGCCAGCTGAAAGCTCTAGAGTGCGTTTACTTCGATTTGCAGACCACAGTCATCTTCAGGCAGACTGGGAGTATTTTTTGTAATGCTCTTTGCACGAGGTAACATCTCAGAGATTTAAGAATAGTGAAGGTATTCTATACTACTTGCCTAGCATTTTTCAGTACTACCAGCCATTGAAACACTGAAACTAATAAATTGTGAGAATCATAAAGATAAATGCCTAAGAGTAATTTTCCTTAACAATTGAAACATGTGCAACAGGAGTCATAACACCTTTAAAGAGCTCATAATTTAAAAGTGCTTGTGTGGGTTGGGCTCTTTATTGGCCTTCTTAACTCAGGGTTCCCCAAACTTTTTAAGCCAGAGACTCCATCTGATATCTAACTCGGGCTCTCCCCTAGAGGTCTCCACTTTATAACTTGTGAAAGCACAGCTGTTAACTGAGGAATTAAAAAAAAAAACAACTGTTTTCTTTGAAACCTTAAGATACTATGGCAGGATTCCAGGGCGATCCTAGGGGGAAAATACATGGTGGCAGCTAGATTTTTTTTGGTCTTTTGTTTGTTTGTTTCTCTGTGTGTTTGGAGTGTATGTATAAAATTAAACAGTTAAAAGAACAAGCAACAAGAGTCAATGCCTGCAAGATTCCGCTTATAAAAGATATTCCCCCCATCGTAGTTTCAGACAGATATTTAGTTGGAGTTTTTGGGAATGTATTTGTTTGGAAAGGGTTAAAAAACACTTTTGGTAAACTTCTTGTTTCTCTTTTTTAAGCTCACAGGGGCTTGATGGAATGTACTCTGAACTGAGTGCTCTGATTTTCAGTGTGTTTATACTTCTGCCTTTGCTTTTTACCCTACAATTAAATCTAGTTAGTATCTGTTTGAGTTTGGGCAAGTTATTAAACTTCCCTGGTAAATGGAAAAATGTGAAATATGGAAAGCAGTTCCTTTCCAGTTCTTAGATCTATGATCCTATGTCTGTAACCTTGGTCCCCTTTTTTCAAATTTGCTTCTAAAGCAGAGCTTCTTTACTTCTTGGGTTATGGACTGATTTCAAGGGGTCTGTGAACTTTGAAGGAAAAATGGCATCTTGTTTTTTACTAACCTTTGGTTTCACTTATAATATTATGCAGTTTATATTGTGCATTTTAAATGCATATTTCTGTGAAGGGCTTCACCAGATTGATACACTTGGGGGGGGGTAAGAACTATTCTGGCGTATCTTCCTGGTGGAAAAGTGAATAAACACATATATTATAAAAGATCACAGATTAAAGGGCATCGATCTAAAGATGGAAAGGACCTTAGATATGATCTGTGGAGATCCAATCTCCACATTTTATAGATGAGGAAACTGAGGTCCAGAGAAATGTAGTCCAGGGTCACACACAGAGTAAGAAATGACCTCTGCTTGAGTTAATAGTAGGGGGCTTTCTGAAGGTACACTTCCAGAATTTTTAGCTTATTTGCTTCAGTCAGTATAAATAAAAGGAAAATTATAGCTTTTGATAAGCATACAATAGTATGATTTGGGGGTGAAGTTCAGCATCCCTTATATTAATACCTCTTGATAAAGGGTTACAAAGGGAATGTACATGGTGAGACCGAAAGCCTTCAAAGTAGTTTTCTGAGCAGAGCCTAAGTCTAGGCATCAGTGCCCATCTTCTGAGAGGTTTGAAATCCCTATCATCACACCTAAGCTAGAAATGGCTTTGAGCCTTCACTATTACAGAAAACATTTGATTTAGTCCAAAATAAATACTGGCATGTCATGAAGAGCAGGATTTTCTGGC
Organism: Monodelphis domestica; assembly: GCF_027887165.1. Taxonomy (NCBI): domain Eukaryota; kingdom Metazoa; phylum Chordata; class Mammalia; order Didelphimorphia; family Didelphidae; genus Monodelphis; species Monodelphis domestica. The sequence goes on along the minus strand of NC_077228.1, from coordinate 403,302,639 downwards.
TCAAGAATCTCCTCCTATACAGAATTTCTAAAATAATATAAATATATTTTCCACTATTGTCTACAGAAATTGCAATTTCTAATGGCTCTGTCCAGGGAAGAATCTCCCAGATTTTCCTGTCTCTATGCCCAATGTTCTAGTCTTTGTTACACCTATTTCAATTAGTTTCATGCCTTTCCAATAATTCAAATATAAACTTCTGGTAAAGGCGTTAAATGTCTAATGAATAAAGAAACTGTCTATAAGAAGGAACATGGATAAAGTAGAGATGAAAGATTAACAGGCAGACAATCCTACTGGGTAAACAGATAAGGTAACTCTTGGATCATACTAAGTAATATATATTTTGTGTATGCGGATTACAAACATACAGCTTTATGAGAGACATAAATCATAAATTATTTTTTTGGGTTTTTTTTTGGTAAAACAGTCATTTGATAAATTATTTTTTAAAGGAGTGTTAGGGGCATATTGAATTCTCTGCCTGGAATTTGAGCTGTAAAGAGTTAATGAACATTACTGTTTTCTTCTTAGAAGAAGTCCTTAAAGTTTGCACCAACACTTAGCACAGTGCCTGATTGGCTGATGCTTGTTCATTGAATATTAAATATGAAGACCTTATTGAGGTTCTGGTTGCATACATATTCAAGAAATAACAGTGGTAACTTTTTTAAAAACTCAGTTGAGTAAGATTGAGCATGATTGGGGATAAAAGCAACCCTGGGTAGTCAGCCAAATCACTGTGCTAAGAAGTTAGCAGATAAAGTTCCACTTAAGTGGCATTGGATGAAGCCATTCTCTCAGTAACTATTTGTCAATCTGTTAAAGATATTACTTATGATATTCTCTCCATGAAAATACTTTTTTCCCAACAGCATCAATGAGGACCTTTATAATTCCATCAGTCATGCCCAGCAGGAGCCATCTTTTCATCCAAATGAAAACCTTGATGGTGGACTAGTTGACCAAAGGGTGCTGAAACAAAGGTGGGTCCATAGGTTACTTTTTGCATTTGCTAATTTATTTTATTTTTTTTATTCTTAATTTATTTTAAAATGAGCAATTGCCATTTTGTTCCAAAGATTTTCCATCCTAAAAGGGGGGGGGAGTTAAGGGAGTCCTTTAAATATTTAACATTTTAATAAATCTCATTCTTTCTTAAGAAAAGGAACTACCATCAAATGTATTTGAAACTAGTATTTGACTGAGAGAATGTTTGGTTGGAAGGTTTCATTTTCCAGCTTTATTCTTTGGCATATTATCTATGGGTTCCCAAGCCAAGTGATATAGAAAGTAGAAGCAATTGTCAAGGCTACTTAGAGACAAATTATCCACATAAGAATGATCTGTATCATAAGGATTTACTAAGTACACTGGAGTGTATTCTTGACCTTTAGAGCAGACATGTTAAGACTTTGATTTTCTGAATGTGATAGAGGTACTTGTTCTGATATTTCAAAAAAAATCTGTGGTTAGTTACTCCTTCCAGTGATATAGAACATCCCTCCTTAGTAGACAGTCTTCATTAATTATAAAAAAAATTCTAGCTGGTAGCTAATATGTAATCATTTTAATTTAATTTAAATCTGAATTTAATATTTAGCGATGAGTCTCTGAATTTAGCTGAGCCCCAGATGATAGACATATGGTACTGAGCTATGAGGTCTCACATAACTGAGCCTATGTTAAAAAACCTCTCCAGTATGGTAGCACCTACCTAAGCATGCACTGCCCTGACATGGGCATCAAGAGCTCATGGACAGGGGACAACCAAGTGTCTCAGGAGTTGGAGACTTGGGTCTAGAAATGAGAGTCCAAGGTTTAGATCTGGCCTCAGACACTGTCTAGTTGTATGACCCTGTGCAAGTCACTAACCCCCATTGCCTCACCCTGACCACTCAACTGTCTTGAAATAAATACACAGGAATTTATTCCAAGACAGAAAGTAAAGGTTTTAAAAAAAAAGTCTATTTACACCTTCATGCACAATGAGTCCTTGGAAGAAGTTAAAATGGAGATTGGGAGTGGGAGAAGATGCATTATTATTATTTTTTTTAGATCTGTGTTTTGATCTCTATCCTGAGTCATTTCAACCCTCAAAGTCGGTTGGGAGAAAATCAATAGACCATTAATCCAAGCACAATTACACTGGGTAAGGTACTGAGACAAACTAAGATGCTAAAGAGGAATGCTGGCAAAAACAAAGCTATCAGTTATCAGTTAAAAGTGAAGCCTTGGCGTGATAATGAGCATTACTGTCGCTTGGGTCATTGCCATTTAGGCTCTGTACTATTTTCATCATTGTTGTCCTCAAGTGTCTTGAGGGAATGAATACATCTCTTTACAGATCTTGTCCTAGGTGTGCAGTGAACCTTTCAGCTCAAGACCTATGGAACTATAATTCCAATGGAAATAGACACTAGAATAGGTAGGTGGCACAAGATGGCATCAGGCAAGGGAGTTGGAAGTTCCATTTGGGTCACTCCATCCAGGCAGAATCATGATTTAAGGGAACAGGATTAGACAGAGTATGTCTAAGAGGGAAGAATCCTTCATATCTACTTAGAAGGTTTTGTACTTATATTTTAAGGGAGTGCTGAGCTCTGTGAGTGTATTTGAGGTTCTGCTAAAGTATTTATTTTCCTTAGAGACATGATGGGATTGATCCCCAGAGGAAAACAGTGGGTTGATTACTGAGTTTATTAGATAAACCCTTCAAAATCACAGAAACTAATCCAACTTATACATAAAAGGATTCCCTGCTATATAACATGCAAGGTTGTCCATCCTTTGCTTGAAGACTTCCTAAGAGGTGGAGCTCACTACCACTAAAGGAATAAGACAACTCTTTTTGGTAGGAAGTTTTTGACTGACATCAAACCTAAATTTTCTTTTTTTTTTTTTCAAATTCCTGATTCTATTCATGGGAGCCAAACATACCCTACCTAGTCCTCCCTCCAAATGAAAGCCTTTCAGATACTTGGACATCATATTTCCTCTGAGTCTTTTCTTCTCCAGGCTAAACATTCCAAGTTCCTTCAAGAGATATTCATGTAATGGGGACTTAGAACTATTCACATCCTGCTTGCTCTCTTTTGGACATTTTCTTGCTTATCAGTGTCCTTAAATTTTGGCACCCAGAATTGAACCTGGTATTCCAGAAGAGGTCTGATAACATCAGAGTCAAGTGGGACTCTTTCCTTTAGGCAATGTCTCTCAAGATGAAACCCAAGATTACATTAGCTTTTTCTGGCTGCCATACCATATTAATATTGAATTGAATATTGAAGCTCCTATTGAAACTGCAGGTCACTAAAATCTGAGATCTTTTTTTCAAAATGACTGATAGTTAACCCTAACTGTGCCATCTTAAACTTATGAAGTGGATATTCTGTACCCAAATGTAGCATTCTATTTATCCCTATTGAATTCTCTTAGATCCAGCTCAATAAATTAACCTCTCAGCATCCTTTTGGATTCTAAATTCTGTCATCCGATCCCCATCTTAGCTTTGTATCATTGACAAATTTGATGAATATGTGTTTATTTAAGTCAGTAATTCAAATGTTAAGCAGCACAAGGTTAAAGCAAATCCATTATGCTTTTTTCACTGGATATATCCTGCCATGCTGAAATTAGACCATTAGCAGCTACTCTTTGAGGCTAGCCATACAATCATGTATAGATTTAGTTCTGAACTTAAGTACATTATCATTTATAGCAGTGGGGTCAAACACATTTAGAAACAGGGACCAATAAACCATACAAAAGGATCTCTGCAGGCTATCTATTGATATAGAAAGCTATATGTTAATGATATCTGTATTTTAATTTATTTTCTTAAATATGTTCCAATTATACTTTAATCTGGTTTAAGCTGTACTAAGCATAGGCATATTGTGGGCCATGTGTTGGATACCTTTGATTTAGACCATATCTATCTCATCTATAATAATAGCACAAGATAATTTATCAAAAGTTTTGCTAAAACATAATGACTAATTTTGTTATCCAGTTAACAAAAACAAACAAACTAGGAAATCAGGGTGTATAGAATAATCTGTTTTTGATGAAGTTGTTCTGATTCTTTGAAATGATCACTAATCAGACATCTGGCTCATGTTACCAACAAATTATACATATATACACATGTGCACATATATACAAATATATATATGAATGCAGAGGGGAAGTCATTGAGGCAAAGATACCAGTACAAGCCTGATGAATTAACAGCAAAAAAAGTTAAGCCTTAACATGCTTACTTAGAGCTGGCCCCCACAAGTCCCCCAGGCTTGTGCTTTGGAATCCACTTATCAGTTTTCTAGCTGTTATTGCAGCTTCTGCAAGCACAACCTGAACTTGCACTAAGCCCACGATTCTGTGGCAACAAACAACAGAACTCAACTCAGACCAGCCTCCCAAACTCATGTGTACTCCTCCGCAAAACATGGAGGCATGGGAAAGCAGAATCTCATTGAGGCAGCACATCCTCAGCCATAGAACTAAAGAACAGAGATAACTAGGGCAGGGGTAGGATTGCATGTGTGGAGGAGGGCTAAACCAGACCCCAAAGAAAGGGAACTGGAATCTAGCTATGGACAGTTGTTCCCTTCCCTCCGGTGTCATTTTTGGCTGAGACTGAGCGAAGAATGTAAGGGAACTAAGATAGCTTTGAAGTCTTGCCCTAGGAAGTTAGATCTCTTGTCAAAAGGGGGGAGGTCAAAAAGTGATCAATAAAGGAATGCATACAGAGAACAAGAAGAGATGGACTGGGTAGAAATGGAATTTATGATAATATCTAGCTAAAATTTACATAGAATGGGAAGGTATGGGAGTTTTATGATTTAAATAAAGAAGTCTAAATTTATAATTCAAAAATAATCTAAACTTAAACCTAAAACCACCTATAACTTAAAACCCCCAAAAAAGGAAATCATATCATGTTGTATATTTGAAGTTTTATTATATACCAGTTAGTAAGTAAGGAGAAGGGGAGCATTTATTTTCCAGAATCTATGTATTGCCATTAGGGAAGAAGACCATACTTATTTATTTACCACTACTCCTACTCTCTGATATGATAGTGAAGGACAGTTTTGGAGCTTTAATCAGGAAAGGATGAAAAAGAAAATTATGAGGCTTAAAGTTATAAAGAACATCTGTGTAAGGATATAAGTTCCTTGAGGGCAGGTCCCATCAATTTTCATCTTTGTACTCCAGTACCCAACATAATTCTTAGCACATAGTAGGCATGTAAAAATGCCTATTTAATTAAATTAAATTACTGATTAACTCTAAACCATTCCCTACGAACTCTTCTATTTTGAAATAATTCTACGGCTTTAATAGAAACTCAAAACCATCTGTAAGGATATATAAGAATAATGTCTGTTTGGAGCCTTGAAAGTTACTCATTTGATTAGTGTTCCTAGCAATTGTGGGAAGTTTCTTATTCTTATTTATTATTCTGTCAATAATGTGTCATAACACTAGTATATCAATCAGAATAATCCACACTATGGGGGGGGGAGGGATTGTGAATTAACACCAATGTTATTTTCTTAGAATAGGTCTGGCTAGAGTTGTACTGAACCTGCACCCAAAATGGAAAGAAATAACACAATTTCACATGGTTCTCTTCCTCCTTTTAGTCACCTAAAACCCTAAAACATTTTCTTTATCTCCTGCCAAAAAACTCCCCAAATATCCTTGCATACTTCCAAACAGATAATGGCCACAAACTCTTGGAGGAAACTAGATCAAGAAGTTGATGCCCAAGATAAATAAGGAGATTATGAGAGAATTTACCTGCCTCTGAGGAAATAATATATCAATTCCAATCACCTGGTTCAGAGAAGCTATTTCCTGGGGTCCTGAGTGATTTGAATGACTTATCTATGCTCTTTGAAAGATCATGGAAAATCACTTCACTTAAGTTGATGACTAAAGGGGCCCTTTCTCTTAGGGAGCAGTTGGGTTGCTATGTCAAAAGTTTTTTAGAAGTGATTTGGGGAAAGTAGGTTGTAATTAGTGCTAAGTATTCATTTGTCTTAGTTAGACAAGGCTCCATTTCTTTATATCCTCTTCATTCATGCTTTCTTTTCTAATCTTTTGGAGCCCAGTTAAGGGAGGGCATGAATTAAGATAGATTCCTAGATGCTTCTTTTTTGCAAAAAGATTTATTATCTATTTTATTAAACATTAAAAAAACAATCAAACTTTCATTATAACTTTTTACATTAGAATAAATTTCAACACATCACCATTTTTCAGGCATTTTTAGTAAACTTCTACTATTTGTCCATTCATTTCTTTTCCTTTTGCCTGTTATATGATCACAATTAATATGTATTTAGTTAATCTAGGTCTGCCTTTTCCCCCCATTACATTAGGCCTTTCTAGATTTCTTTATTTTGATCTGTCTCTGTTGTATTATAGTATTCCTCTACCTGGGTAAAAACTCCTTAAAGAAGAGATGGAAAATTATGTATTGGAAAAGTCTTTTGGAAGAAACTGGTGAAGATGGCTTCAACCTCAACTTCACCAGATTTTTAAATTAATGCAAATATTTTCTTTCCAGAGTGAGGCATAACTGTGTATGAGCTTTTACTTAACAAATGCTTATTTAATGTTTTAGAGTGAATAAAGGGGCAGTGAAGACTGACCACACAGTCAGGAAGTCCTTACTCTGATCATTGCTGTGTGACTTTGTGGGATCATTTAATTTTCAGTCCCCTACTGAAATCTCTAGGATTATAAATCACAGATTGTGAATCTGCTTCTATAGAGTGAATCTCCACATCAGAAAAGAAACCCTCTATCAGGTCTTTAAAGCTCTTCACAGTCTGGCCCTTTCCTATCTCTTTTCTATCTTTCTATATTTCTTATAGATCTCCTATCCACATACTTTATGATCCAGCAGCACTGGATCCAGCAGCAACTCCTTACTGCTCCTTGCATAAAATGCTCCATTACTCTATGCCCACCCATCCCTCCCTCCTCAATCTGTGCCTCCTGGCTTCCCTGGCTTCCTTTGAGTCTCAGCTGTAATCTTACCTTCAGCAAGTGGCTTTCCCCTAGTCTTCTTCAGTGCTAATGCCCACATCTGAGAGGTTACCTCCAATTTACCCTGTGTTTATTGTGTGTATGTGTGTATGCATGCATGTAGTTGTCTGCTTGTTTTCTTCTCCATTAGATTAGGAGATACTTGAAATCAGGGTTTCTTTATGCTCTTAAAAAATGATCAACCATGCTTAGCACAATGCCCAGAAAACAGTAAATATTTAACAAAAACTTGACCAGAGAGGAAAATGAGGAAAACAATTCTTTTTTTTCTTTTGTTCCTTTTATTTGCTTTTAGATACACAAGCTTTATAAAGACACTTACAAAACTCAATGGAGAACACCAGGGGTTAGTCCAGTCAATGGTGTGGGAGGTGATGGTAAAGAAGGGTCCTACTGAAAGGAGGATCTCAAGAAAACCTTCTGCCTGTCAGCATAGGATAAGCCCACCTAAACTTAAGATTGGACTCAAGGCATAGCCAAAAAAAAAATATTTGAAACCTGATGGATGGGGAAGAAAATAAAGACATCTTTTGGGAACTGGGTTCCTTTAAGGGGCTAAGAGAAGTCGGGGCATTTTCATGATCCTTCCCCTTTCCTGCTCTTGGTTCCCAGGAGACTGGAGACCCTTCCTACAGTAGTGGGAGCATTTCCAAACAAGTATCTGGGGGGCATGAAAGGAGCTGGGATCCCAGTCTGTGGATGAAAGTACAAATAACCTCCCCACTGAAAGAACCCCTTGATAATCTTTGGACATCTTTTCTGTTAAGGCTCTGATATTTATCCATTTTTAAGTCCCAGGATAGTCATTATTATTATTATTATTATTATTATTATTATTATTATTATTATTATTAATGGTCTGTTTCCCTAAGCTATGGCTGAAGTCAAGCTTTACTGTGCCTTTCAGCTCTTCTATGAGTCTCATTTCCAACTGTATGTAAAGAACAGAGTATGAACTTACCCCCTTATCTATGCTTAATAAAAATACCAACTCTCAGTTTGTTTTTCTCTATAGTATTTTTAACTCACTTGAATAAATGTGCTATAATACACATTGAACCCAGATGTATTGACATGATCACAATTTGTGTCATTTTCTGACATATGTCAAAGACAAGAATTATTAAAATAGATGGATAAGGAGTCGTGGGTCATGGTGGAAAGAGTAGGGGCTAGAAATCATGAGACATTGTTTTACCACTAAGAAGCTGTGACCCTACCCAAGTTATTTAATTTCCTCAGACCAGAGTTTTCTAATCTGCTAATCAGTTTTCTAAAGTAAGGAGGCAGCAAGATTTCCTTCTGACTCTAATAATTTATGAGTTTTGAAGGTTTAGAGGCAGCTAGGAGGTACGGTGATTAGAATATAGGACCTGTTATCAAGGAGACCTGAATTTGAATCGTACCCTAGACACTTCTTGTAATCCTCAGCAAGATCCATGGTCTCCACCGGATTTAGTGTCTTCATGTGTAAAATGAATAGTAATAATACCATCTACCTCCCAGGGTTTTTGCAAGGATAAAATGAGGTAATATTTGTAAAGTACTTTGCAAACCTGAATGTGCTGTATAAATGCCAGCTATTATTATTTTTTACAGTGGTTGAGTTACAACAACTTCTGGTAATAAGCTTATTTACATAAATTGATAGGTGGTTAAGTATTGTCTATTCTTGGAATTCCATAAGTATCATTAGATGTTAATTGGATTAAACACAAATTGAACAGAATAGAGAATAAAAGAGTCCTGTGGGACTTTTCAGGGTGAACCATCCTTTGATTGCTATCCAATCCCATTAATTTTTATACCTAAGTAGCATCAAGGTTCTTAGAATGCTGATGGATCCAGAAATAACATTGATGCATACCAAAAAAATCCAATTTCTCTCCTGAGACCCTAGCCACCTGGGGCAGTAGGAAATTAAAGAATTCCAGATGCAAAGAAAATTGTTTTATCACTTCCCTTATCAATTGAAATTCCTAAAAAGAGAAGTCCAACTGGAATCAGTATAGATAGCAGAGTTCTCCAATACAACATTGAAAGTGGATAGCTTAATGCTTAGCCTAAGCAAGAATCCATTTACTTTATATTATCTCAAACAAGTTGTTATCTAATCTCTACTGGAGGACTTCTGGGAAGGGAGAACCTCTCACCTTCCAATGCAGACCATTCCATTTTGATACAGTTCCTGGTTGTTAAGAAAAATTTTCTTTATGTCAAGACAAAATTTGCCCCTCTACAACTTGGGTGCATTGTCCCTAATGCTGAAGTCTGGACATTAGCTCAAAATGGGGGTCCTAGAGATCCTGAGATTTAGCATAGCCTCAAGTATAACCTGGGACCTATACACTTTAAAAAATATATATATATGGCAATAATATATAATATATATATATATATATATAATATGGCAATATACTATTGGTTTTCTTTGTAATCTTATATATTTTGGTTTCTGAACTTAAAAACATTTGTCTGATAAGCTCAAAGACTTCACCAAACTATCATAAGGATCTAAGACATATAAATAAAGCTTAAAACTGCCTGGTCTAGTGCATAGAGAGCCAAAAAGCTGACATAGACAGGTAGACAGATTCCAGATCTGTCTATGACTTACCATCTGGGTAACAGATATCTTCCTAAGACTGAGTTATGGAACATTATATATTTGCCTTTTATCAAAATAGTTTCTTCATTGGGAGTTTTCTCAGCCAACAAAATTATAGTTTATCTCCCTCCAAAAATGTAGTTTTAGGAATTATTATTATTATTATTTTAAAGAAGAAGCTCTACCTAGCTCCATAAAAATCAATGTCTTAGGCTGCTTCTCTTTGGAGAAGAATAGCCTAAATAAATCCCTTATTTAAAGTTTTGTCAAAAGCTTCAGTAGCAAACATTATTTAGAGCTATTGAATTCATTCAGTCCTTGAACAAATGACTAGTCAATGATAAGTCAGGTCACTTGAATTCCTAACACTTGGAAATTGGTTTGGGACCAATAATGGCATCCACTACCAAATGTAATCTGAAAGTTCAAAACTTATTTCCCCATTCTTAGATGTGACTGATCTATTTATAAAATCTGAATCATTAGACTTCAGGATATTGAGCAGCAAGGTGTTCATGGGAGAGTGCCCATTGACTAATTGTGGAGAGAAGAGGTCATATAGCACCAACTTGACCTTGTCTTGTAGAACCAGTTCATATTTAAACACATTATTCTGTGACTTCAGGAAAAAGCTATTATCTAGTCATGTTACCCCTGCTTAAAAAGTTGATAAAGTGATAAAGTCACTAAAGTTTACATATGATAATTCACTTGAAACTCAAGAAGTATTTTGGACCCCAGTTTGAGTTACAAGGAAGACAGAGAACCTTACCATTAGAAAGGCATATTAAAAAACAAACAAACAGACAACTGAGTTGAATTGTCCTAACTCCAGTTCATTCAAACTGGGAAAGGGTAGTGTTATGCCCCTTTCATTGTTAGGATAGGCAGTTTCTTACTATTTGATTTTTTGGGGTTATGACATAAGGAAGTGAGGAAAGGGGGGAGAGGAACTCCCTATGCATATATGTAATATTTACCTTAGTAATCTCAGGGTTCCAAATCCTAAAATTAAAGACCTAGATTCTTGTTGGTTATTTAGATTTAGGCTCAGGTTAAGGATGTGTAATTAGGGAAATTATTATTGATGCTTTACTTTCTATATTGTATCAAACCCTAGAGAGAACTGGTCAGCTCTTATATTATTATGTATTTACATCTACTTGCAAAGGCATTAGGGAATTTGAATGAGTTCTATTTGTAATCACTCAGTGCTTTGCCTATTGACTCTCCTCATGCTCTTCCCTCGTCTTTCTTCTCCATTCTTGAATAGTCATACATGCCCCTAAACATGCATTTTATTGACTTATGCCTCTGTGAGTCTTGTAAAGTAACAGATGTGATAGCCAAAGGCAGCAAACTAGGAAATGGGAAAAAATCCTAAGAACTTGAGAGATTTGTGTTTTGCATCAAAGTGAAATGTACCAAAACTGATTCAGAAAAAAAGATCATCTTCTCCAAATATCATTCAAGGATGCAAATGAATTATTTATCTTATTTGAAGACATCACTTACCTGGTCTATAACTGGCTGTGTCTTCAATATGGACTATCTGAGAATCTTCTAAATGTGTACATCTCTCCTTTGGTTGCTAAGGTGCAGAAATATTAATGTAGCAAAGTAAAGTCAGACTTTCTTAAATATATGATTATATGCAAAACTATCTTGTCTGGTTTGTAATTCTAAAAATTTAGTGAATGTCTCAGAGCCCTCTATCTTCCTGTCTCAGGCTAGATAATGAGTAGAAATGATAGCCATGTTCCCTACAACTCAAGCATCCTTCTGATCTCACTAACAAGATATAAAGCTGATCCAATGGTAGCTGTTCCTAAATAAATTTCTTCTTGCTCTTATACCTTCCTCCATGCATTCTTTTTTCTTGATCTCTTAAAACTATATGTATTGCCATGCTATTTATTATTATATTTGTATGAATAAGACTTGGTAGTCTACTCTCAATTGGTTCTTTTTTTGGTTACTATTTGTTTTTAATTTACATGTATGTATAAATGCATAAATATTATTATACAACAACATAATATATATTTTATACATATATAATAAATTATAATTATGTTTACTCAAAAGAAACAAATACTCACATTAGCTATATCCAAAAATCTATCTTATTCTTTTCTTCTTCTTCTCTCCCAACACTCTCCAAAAAAGCAGGTAACATAAGTTTTACTTATATTATCATATAATAAATATTTTCATATTCATAATATTGTGAAATAAAACACATATTGCTTACACTAGAGAAAAATCCATAGAGGAAATAAAGTGAAGGATGGTATGCTTCCATTTGTCTTTGGACTCTATCTGTTCCTTTTATGTCAGTGAATATACTTTTTCATCATGAGTCCATTGGAGTTCTCCTGGATCCTTACCTTGTTGCTAATAGTTAAATCTCTCACAGTTAATAACCTTCCATTATTGTTGTTACTATGTGCAATATTCTCCTTCTTGTTTTATTCTTTCACTTTGCATTAAATTATGTAAGCCTTTTCAGGTTTTCTTTGTGATCATCTTCTTAGTCATTTCTTATGACACAATATTATTCTATTACAAGCATATACCACAATTTATTCAGCCATTCCCCAATTGATAGACATCCCTTCAGTTTCCTTTTTTTTTGCCACCACTCAAAGAGCTGCTATAAATACTTTAGAACTTAGAGGATTTTTTTCCTTTTTCCTTGATTACCTAAAAGAACAATCTAATAGCAATATCACTGGGTCAAAAGGTATACACAGTTTTAGAACTCTTGAGTATAATTTCATTGTAACTCAATGTAAAGGAGTATGCAGTTGGGAAATGCAATTATAAAATAGATTCAGGGTCAAGTTTGGGGAAGTTGGGAGACTCTTTAATGTGGCTATTCTGCCTGTCAGGTAATGAACATTTTGCCTGGTCCCTGTAGTGCCAGTAGTGTTTCACTGGTCTTTCCATCAGTGGACTTACTCTGTGCTGTGCTTCCAAAAGCAGACATGGAAATAGGAACAGCAAAGAGAACTCTCTCCTCACCCCTCATTCTCCTTTCTAGAGAACTCTTCTGTCATATAAAAATAAGGATAAGCCCCTTCCCCTTAGAAAATTATTATTAACAAGAACACTCTTCAACAATGTTTTCCATGATATAGAAAGTTGGGACAACAGAGAAGAGCTATATGCTAATTGCTTCTTTCAAACTGTATTAAGCACCCACTTGTATACAGAGCACTGTCCTAGGTGCTAGGGAAGACATAAAGTCCCATCCCTCAGGTTACTCACATTCCAGAAGATAGAAGTGTCACTAGCATGGGCAAATATAGCATAGTATAATTTGAATAACATTTTATTGTAGCATGACTTTTTATATAGTGTGTGTATATATATATATATATACTTTAATGAGCATAATTATAAAATAGCATAATATAAATAATGTTATCATAATGTAAAATAACACAATATAATATAACAAATTACACCAAAAAGATATAGAACAATAGGCTATGTAAAGTTCCCAAAATTCATGTGTTCATATTGGTAGTATTTAAAATCTGTCTATAACATTGTGAAGTCACAGTATGATGACACTAAGGCAAGATGAAATGCTAAGAGATTTTCTTTGACAAATGGTACTTAAGGTTAAGTAATATTGAGAACCTTCAAGTCTTTATTCAATTATTTCACAGATGAAGAAACAGCCTCTTTTAAAAAATCATGTCATTTGTATTGGTGGCTTGGAATGGAGGGAAAGGGCTTGGGGTGGATCCATATGGTGATGGATTAGACCCTTTTAGTAAAAGAAATCAACCATAATAATAACAGCATGACAACATGTCAGGAGGTGGAGGTGGTCAATGATAGTGCTTGGGGAAATTCTCTTCACCTGTGAACATGGTCACAGAAAACAACTATCAGCAAATATTTTGCAATTGTCTATTTCCTGATGAATAGATGCCATAAGCTGTTTCAGCAAGATATCTGTAATCATGTATTACTTGCACTAAAAGAAATCTTTAATGATGCATCTTGCCCTATTGAATAAAATATTTCTTTATAACCAATAAGCAAATTCAATGAGATCTTATCTCTCCCTTTTTTCAGTTTTATGACAGTGAAAATGTGATTGGCCATAGAATATTGTTTTTTTTTTAAATGGTTTCCTTTTTCTGCAAGGATATCTCTCCCCTTTTTTTGCATGTAGATAATTTCCATACTTTACAGAAGCTCTTGGATTAGAGACATAACCTATTATCCATATTGGTCATTGCTTCTTGTACTATGTATCTTTCATTCAATGTCTTTACATTTTAAATATGCTATTACTTTGAATATTTAAATCACATGAATATGATTTTATAGAAATATAATCTTAATACATTGCAGATCATTCCTTTTATTTGATTATTTGCTCACTCCCTCTCTCCCTCCCTTATTTCTTCCTTTGCCCCTCCCTACCCATGCCTTTCCTCCTTCCTTCATTCCTTTCTTAAAGCAATAATAAAACATAACCTAGTACACATTCCCAAAGAGCACAATAAACTCTTAGTTCCTAACACACTACTATATTATCCAAGGATAGACAATCATCTAAGACTCATACCTCAAAAATAAGGCATGAAGAGAACCTTTTAGTCCCTGAGCATCTGGACTAGAAGCTATATAAGGACAACTACATTTCTCCAGCAGAGAATCTGGGTCTTTCCCAAGCATTGTCACCATTCCATAATCTGGATCTCATATTTGTGTATTGTGGAATCTCAGGAATATGTTGGTACTCTTGAATTCTCAAACACCACCACCAAAGCCTTGAACTCACTTCACTTAGACCTGATATGCTGGCTTCCTTTATTCTTTTTCTTTTTCATTGTTCTGTTGATGCTTTACTTTTTTTTGCACTGTCACTTCATAATCAAACAGAAACATTGACTATGTCTGCCATCACTTGCCTCATTCCTCACCTTATCCAATACCTCTCTGAGATAAGAGGAAGTATGTCTCATCATTTGGAGTCGATTGGTTATTGAATTGATTTGAGTTTTTTCTTTATGTTACCGTAGTTGTTATTAAGTACATTATTTTGGTTCTGCTAGCCCCTCTAAGTGTTTGCATAAATCTTCACAAGCTTTTCTGAATGCTTCAAATTTGTCTTTTCTTACAGTACAATAATATTTCATTAAATTATATACCATAATTGGTTCAGACATGTCCAAATTGATTGCAACTCATTTTATTTTTTTGCTACCACAAAAAAAATGCTGCTATAATTATTTTTGTGTGCACATACTCACAGGGTAGTTCCAGGTGTTTGGCAGAAATGCTGGCACTAGTCTTTATAATCCCTACCTTGGCAGCACTGACATGAGAACAAAGATAACACACCTTTTCTGGTGTCTATGACTTCTTTGAGCTGTATGCCTAATAGCAATATTTTTGGAACACACTGTATGTACAAGTTTGTCGTTTTTCTAACAAAGAGAAATTTGAAATGTGAGCCATGCCTCTCTAACTGATATAGGGAAGAAGTGACAATAACCTCAAAATCAGACTGCTTTTATTTTGCCCGTTGGCAAACTCAATAATGGATATGACTAGTCCTATTATTTAGTCTCATTGTGAAGCTTTATTTATTATTAATCTATTTATTTATTTTTACCTTAGGCAGTACAAATACCATCTGCATGTTGTGTATATGTGTTTAAAGTAATGGTTGCCAGTATTGGCTGCCAAAATAGGATTTATTTTTAATTCTTGATGAGTCACTTGTCTTGTGTAACATTAGATTGAATCTGTGTTTTTCTGGCACAGCTTGGAATCTACTCTGCCCCCAGAACATCATTAAGTCATTTTGCGGCCTTTCAAAGCCGTGTAATTGTACACAAAAAGAAAATTCAATTCCTCTGATCTACATAGTGAGATTACTGCCTGAATAATATTTGATGAAAGCTCACATAGGCACAGGGTAGTTCTAGGTGTTCCACAGAAATGCTGGTCCTAGCCTCCATAATCCCACCTTGGCAGCACTGAGACATGGGAGCAAAGATAAGTCATAGCATCAAAAGTAAGGAAGAGGGAGCAATTGAGTAGCCATCCTGCAAAATTCCATGAAGGGTGGAAAGGGAATGTGTTGCTTGTCATTGTTTTCTTCCTCTTAATTGAATTATTTTTCATCTCCAAAGGAGTCTCACAGCAGCATCTGTTTACCTGGTTCTTCTTTCCCCTTGAGAGATAAAAAAATACTCTCTAAATCCCAGGCCTAACGCCCATCACTCATCTCCTCCCTCTCTACTTTTAATCCTCCTCTCTGTTCTGAGAATTCTGTCTCATTGGAAATTCTTGGTCCATGATCTCTGCTCTTCCAGAATTTTACTTGGGGGGGCCTAACATAAATAAATATCACATTGGTGTCTCTTGAATGAGAAAAGAGGGGAAAGAGATGGAAGGAAAGCTATATCATAATATATAAGAAAGAATTAAACAGAAAAATGAAAGTCTCTGTCCTTACATTGTATGGGGAGATATACATTAATACACAAGACACTTGATGGAAAAGATACACAAAATTCTTTCAAGTCAGGAGAGAGTACAAAAACTAGGAAAGTCAGTAAATACTTTATTATTTTTTATTAGAACTTATTTCCAAGTATCTCAGCCCTTTCCTGCCATCCACATAACATAAAAATATCATTCTAGATAAATGATAGATAGATAGATAGATAGATAGATAGATAGATAGATAGATAGATAGACAGACAGACAGATAGACATAATATCTTTCATGTTTCCATTTTTTAGTTCATTCTCTGGAGGTGAACATTCACAAGTCATTCTTCAAGTATTAAATCTGTGGCTGTATATAATGTTCTCTACATTCTACTCATTACACTTTTCATTTTCTCAGGTAGTTCTTTCCAAATTAAAAAAAATTTACTCTGTTCATATTTTTATGGCTCAATAGTATTCCATTACAATCATATTTGTTTACCCATTTCCCAGTTGATTGATATCCTCTTGATTTCCAATTCTTTGGCACCACAAAGAGAGCTACTATAAATATTTTGGAACATAATGGTTCTTTTCCTTTTTCATTGATCTCCTTGGGAAACAGATGCAGAAATGGTATTACTGGGTCTAAGGGTATACACAGTTTTATAACTCTCTGAGCATAATTCCAAATTGCTCTCTAAAATGGTTAGATCAGCTCACATTTCCACCAAGTGTTTTAATGCCTCCATGTTTTCACATCCCCTCCAACATTTATCATTTTTAGTTTGTCCTATTGCCATTTTAGACAAGCTGATAGATGTGAGAAAATACATCAGAATTTTTTGGTGTGCATTTCTCTAATCCCTAGTAATTTAGAGCATTTTTAATATACCTATAAATGGCTTTCATTTCTTCATCTGAAAACTATCAATTTATAACTTTTGTTCATTTATCAATTAGGGGATGGCTCTGATTCTTATAAATTTGACAAAGTTCTCTATATATTTTAGATATGGAGCAAATATCTAAGAGAATGTCTATGAAACTTTTTTCATAAAAACAACTTCCAGATTTATTTATTAAATTCAATGATTTCCTTACATTCAGGTTGATTAATCTTGTCTTTAATTTTTAGGATTTCTACCTTAGCATTTAGTTGGGGGGGTATTTTGTTTTTCCCCCATTTTAAAAAATTCCATTTCAAATTCATTGATCTACTTTTTTCTATTTTATTAATATAAGCATTTGGAGATATACATTTTACTCCAATTACTGCTTTTGTTAAATTCTATAGTTTTATTAGCATTATTATCATTCTCTTTAATGAAATTATTTGTTTTGATGAATTGTTCTTTATACTACTCATTCTTTAACATTGTTAGTATCCTTAATTTGTGTTTCCATGATCCTTCATTATATACAAGTTTTATTGTGTTATGGTCTGAAAGGGATGCATTTAATATTTTTGTTTTTCTACATTTAACTAATGTTTTTGAACCCCAATATCTGACCAATTTTTGTAAAGATATCATGTCCATTGAGAAGAAAGCATAGTTCTTTCTATTCCTGTTTGATTCTCTCCAGATATCTATCATGTTTAACTTATCTAAAATTATATTCATCTCCTTGACTTCTTTCTTATTTATTTTTTCGTTAGATTCATCTAGTTTTGGGAGGGGAAAATTGAAGTCCCTCATTATTAGTGTTTTGTAATATATTTCCATCTGTAACTCATTTAACTTTTCTTTTAAACTTTGGATGCTATAACATTTGGTACATATAGGTTTAATAGCAATAATACTTCATTATCTAATTGAACATTTTAACATAATATGGTTTTTCTCTTTATTTCTTCTGACCATATCCATTTTGGCTTTTACTTTGACAGAGGTTATGATTGTTACCCTTCCTTTTTTTGTATCAGCTTAGGCATAGTATTTTCTGCTCCAGCCCTTTATTTTTACTCTATGTGTGTCTCTCATTTTTAAGTGTATTTTTTGTAAACAGTATATTGTTAGGTTTTGGTTTTTTGATCCATTTTGTGATCTGTTTTCATTTTATAGGTGAATTCATTCCATTCACATTCAAAGTTATAATGATTAGATGGGCACTTCCTACCATTCTATTTTTCCTTACTGTTTGTTTTTCTCTTCTCCTCTTTTTGCCATATCCTTCCTACAATTTCTTCTGTACACTACTTCTCTAATTCCTGCTCCATTTTAAACCTTTCCTTTATCCTCTCCCCTTGCCTTCCTAGTTTTAAATCAACCCACCCTTTTTAAGGCTTCTCCTTTGTCCTTTCCCCATTACCTTCTAGCTGTTATTCTAGCCTCTCCTTCCAAAAGCCCCTTCCTTATCCCCCTACCCTACCCTTTTACTTCTTGATATGAATTCCCTCCTAAAAATTCCTCCCTTATCCTTAGAGACTTACCCTCATTTTCTCACCTTTCCCTCCTATTTCTTGATATGTACTCCCTTCTATGATTTCCTCTTTTTTCTTATCCCCTTGCCTTCTCTCTTAATCTACACTCTCTTTTCCGAGACACCTAAAGGGGCTCTTAGTCTCTCCCTTATTCTATCCCCTCAACATCCTGTTTCTCTGTACCATAAGACTTACTTTTCTAGTTGTATATGCTGTTCCCTTTTAAACCAAGATCTGATAAGAATAGGATTCTAGTATTACCAGCCCATCACCACTTCCTCACTTTTGTGACAGTGCTGCCACTCATGCCTCTTTTATATGAGATAACTATTCTATTTTGCCTCTTCCTATCCTTGTTTATTTTTATTTTTAGCTCATTCTAGTGTATTCAGCTTGACCTCTAGTCTTCTATCTATATATGTTTTATCAATATATCTAAGAATGATGTCATTCTTAAGGGATATAAATAACATTTTTCCATATAAGAGGTAAACAATCTAACCTTGTTGGATCTCTCATAATTGATCTTTCATGTTTATCTCATGATTATTATAGTGGAAACTCCCTTAGTCCATTAAATATTCTTTTTCCCCTGGTATAATTATGCTCATCTTTGTTGTGTATATTATTTGTTATAAACCCAGTTCCTTTGTTCTTTGAAATATTTTTACATGGCTTTGTTGTTGTTGTTGTTGATGATGAAGCTAATAAGACTTATATTCTTCTGATTGTAGCTTCACAGTTTTTTAAATATTTTTTCTGGTTTCCTATACTATTTTCTCCTTAACCTGAGAGCTATGATTTTAGCAATGATGTTTCTGTGCATTTTCATCTCAGAGTCTTTGCAGTGGTGACCTAGGAATTCTTTTGGTTTTTGGTTTATCTTCTGGGCAATTTTCTTTAATGATTTCTTGGAGTATGGTATCTAAATCTTTTTTTTTCATAACTTTCTAGTTATCCAACAATTCTTATATTATCTCCCCTTGTTTTATTTTCCAGGTCAGTTATTTTTATAATATCTCATATTCTCTTCTATTATTTTATTCTTTTGATATTGCTTTATTTCTTATTGCCTGAAGAAGTCATTAACTTCCCCTTGTCCAATTCTAATTTTAATGAGTTATTTTCTTTTGGGAGTTTCTGTATTTCTTTTTCCAATTGGATGGTCTTTCTTTTGTAAATTTTCTGGGTTTTCTTGCATTGCTCTTTTTTTTCTTAGTCTTTCCTAAATCTTATTTGGCTTTTTAAAGTTTTTTAAAGCTCTTCCAAGAACTCTTTTTGGGCTTGTGACCATTTGACATTTTCATTTGATGTTTTAGAAGTAGGTGTTTTAATTTTGCTGTCCTCCAATTTTGAATCCAGGTCTTCCCTATCCACATAATAGTTATCTACAGTTGAGTTTTTCTCTTTGTCTTACTTTTAAAAAATTTAGTGGCCAAACCAATAAGTTTAATTGTTAGGTTCCTCATAGAGTTGGGCTCTGTTCCCATGGTATAGGGAATGACACCTCAGCTTAATTTTTTTGTTTGCTATTTCCTTGGCCCTATTTAGTTCGTCCAATTTATATAATCCAGAGCCAGGTGTAGCTTTTGCTGGGGGGAACAAATTCCCAGTCTTTTATTGACCTCAGATGCCCTAATGAGATACACACACACACACACACACACACACACACACACACACACACACACACACACACAATAGTTCTTCCACTACAAGCAGAAAGCTTGCCTCCCTCCTGGGACAGTAGCCATGGACTCTACTCTCTTGTAGGCAACCATAGTCAGCAGGGCGCTAGCCCATCAGCAACTGCATTCACTGGTGTATAATCCCTATTTACTTCTCTTATTAAGCCAGAGCCTGGGAGAAAGGCTGTGCCTGGTCAAAGCATGGGGGTCCCCAAAATCCTTTCCTGTTCAGTGGTCAAACCCCAGCTACAGGTGAGTAGGGAGCTACTCCCAGGGTTCACTGACTGGCTCTGATATCTTCCCCTGGGATATAAACTAAGTCAAGCAAACAAGATGTGGTTGCCTACTGTAGCCCCAGGGATTACCAATTAATTATTTGTAAATTTATAGAGCTATATTAATGTCCTCCTCCTCCTCCTCCTCCTCCTCCTCCTCCTCCTCCTCCTCCTCCTCCTCCTCTTCTCCTTCTTCTTCTTCTTCTTCTTCTTCTTCTTCTTCTTCTTCTTCTTCTTCTTCTTCTTCTTCTTCTTCTTCTTCTTCTTCTTCTTCTTCTTCTTCTTCTTCTTCTTCTTCTTCTTCTTCTTCTTCTTCTTCTTCTTCTTCTTCTTCTTCTTCTTCTTCTTCTTCTTCTTCTTCTTCTTCTTCTTCTTCTTCTTCTTCTTCTTCTTCTTCTTCTTCTTCTTCTTCTTCTTCTTCTTCTTCTTCTTCTTCTTCTTCTTCTTCTTCTTCTTCTTCTTCTTCTTCTTCTTCTTCTTCTTCTTCTTCTTCTTCTTCTTTCCTTTATCCTAGTTTGGATCCTCATCTACCTATGGCAATAATCTCCTAATTGTTTTTCCTGCCTCTAATCTTTCCTTTCCAATCCTTCTCTAGAAGTAAAGCTTATATATTTCTTGGCATTTGTTCCAGTATGTTTGCACTATCAGGTGATACAGAAGACTGGGAGATCAGAGAGCCTCCTCCTAAGTTGTCCCTGATAGCTCTGCTTCACTCCTAACTCTGTCTATTTTTGTTGCTTTTGGCATTGATTCTGTGCATTTATTTTTATCATCATCATATCATATCATACTCCACCATCTTTCATAATCTCTCCCCCAAAGCCTTATTCTATGAAGTAGGAGAGAGGAGAACGTCTTCTGGAAACAGACAAATCTGTACAATCTGTACAAAACAAACACCCATGCAAAAGCATGGATGTAAGAGATCATAGATTGTGAGCAACTAGCAGTCCAGTTAGACAAGATGGAAAGTATATGGAAGGAAGCATACTAAGCAAGAGAGAAAAGTTCATGGAAATCAAACTGAGGACAGTTTTAAATGTCACTCTAGAAAATCTTGTATTTATACTAGAGACAAAAGGAAGACACTGAAGATGTTTAAATTAGGTAGAAGTGAACCTGATCAGATATGTATTTTTAGGAAAGTCAGTTTGGTAACAGTGTAGAGAAAGGTTGAAGGGGAAAGATCAGAGGCAGAAGAACCAATTAGGAGGCTATCACCATAGGCAGATGATGATACAAAGTAGGGTAAAGAATAGAAAAAGATAATAATTAATAATAATGGCATTAATATACCTCTATAAAGTTCATAAGGCATTTGGCAAATATTATCACATTTTATTCTCATAACAACCCTAAGCGATAAATGCAATTAAATCCCTGTTTTATAGATGAAAAAACGGAGAGGTCAACTTATTTGCCAATGGTCACACAACTAGTAAGTGACTTCTTTACTACTTTCAGTTCTAGACTATTAATGTGTAATTACTTTCTTTCTAGAACCTTTATAGTAGTCATTTTTAATTTGGGGGTGTGGACTTGTTTTATATGTATGTGTATATTTCTGTACAAAACATATACACATATTCTGATTATTTCCTGTGTAATCCTTTTTTTAACTTAACTTTCTGACAATTCTGAAGGGCTTATGAGAAAGAATGCTATCTACATACAAAGAAAGAACTGTTGGAGTCAGAATGCAAATTAAAGCATAACATTTTTCACTTTAATTTATTTGAGTTTTTATTTTGAGGGTTTTGTTTTATATGATTATTCTCTTACAAAATTTAAGAATGTGGAAATATGCATGATAATTCATATATATATTTTGCATGATAATACAAATTATCATGGGGTGCTCAGGGAGGGGTAGTATCTCTGGTATGGAGGGCTTGTCATGCCCTCCTAGGGCAGTTCTCCAACCTCTGACCCTCACCTGACACCCAGCTCTCACTTGTGGCTCCCAGTAGCTGCTAGCATGCGGCAGTGGCCACACCCCGGGCAACGGCTTCGACAGGCCGGCTAAACCTTGTGAGGGTAGCCATCAGGTTGTCATGGACTCCTGGTGAACCAGGGCCTTGCTCACCCAGCATGTGAAGACTGCTTCGGACGAACAGACGGAAGAAAACAATAAGAAGGTTCAACGGCTGAGATGGCGATGCAGCAAGGCACTGTGGAGTGCTTAGGGCGTGTTGGAGCACAAAAGACAACACGGCCATTCAATGCAGCTGAGGAAGTCTCCAGGTGTAAAGACTTTTCGTGCCAATGGACCCAGGCTTCCAATGCCAAGAGAGTGGGACTGTCTCTGTGCATCTACTTTTCCACTTAAATCTTCATGCACAGGTGTCTTTGTGCACAAAAACACACAAAGACAATCATCATCCTCCGTTACCGAGAGACTACTACTACGTATATAACCTAGATAAAATTACTTACCATTGCTGGGAATGGGGAGGGAAGGGAGAAATGGAGATAATTTGGATCATATAACTTCAAAAAAATTATGTTATTACATATAATTGGTAAAATAAAATATATTTACAAAAGTGAATAATGACCATTATTGTCTGCCTTAGAATTGATTGTGAGCAGAGGTTCCAAAGCAGAAGAAAAGCTCCAAATTTCTAGTTTCTCCTCCAGGCTATGAAACTATATTGGAATCTTCTTTCTTTTGTTAAAATAAAAAAAGATTAGGGACTGGGCTGCCCAGCCCTGAAGAACTCTGACCCAGTTGAAAGATTGAGAGTAGTCTGAGCAACCATTTGGAACTCATAATAGTATGGCCAAGTAGCAGAATGTTCTGGCAACTTCTGGGTCTTAGTAAAGACCCAACCCTCATGTGATAAGTAATGGTACAAGAGTTGAGGTTTCAAAGTCCACCTCATCTCTTGAAATATCCACCAATGAGGTCAGTTATCAGGACAATCAAAAAAAAAAAAAGGACATACCTCTTTTTATAAGCAAGAGACAACTTGCTTCTGTTCTTATCACTTAAGACTTTGATTTTTTAAAGTCATTCTTTGTTAGTAAATGCATGTATCTATTAATAAAGTTATTCCAGGAGAAATGGCTTCTTTATTGGTTGAAAATCTGAATGCTTTAGTTGTAAATAAGCAGGAAAGTTGGGATTTGAATCCAGGTGACAGAATAATAGGATAAAAAATTTAGGTAAATGAAGATGCTTCAAATGTCATCTTCCTCATTTTACACTTGAGACCCAGTGAGGTTAAGGAATAAGGTCATGTAAGTAGGGAGAGATTTGAACTCAGTCTTAGACTCCAAATTTAGTGCTCATTCCACTCATCCAAGCTATCTCCCAACTTAAAATGGCACAATGGATTCTTATCTGCCTCTGTCATAATTCTAACCTTCACCCAAAAAGAACACAATTTTTAAAATGAGCTTTTAGAAATTATCATGAATCTCTGGTGGTATGTAAAATGTAGTGGATTTGTAATCAATACATTTTGACATTGCAATTTAACATTCCTCACAACAGGTAACCATTGTTGATCTTTGGGTGAAAAATACCTTTTCAAAGTATTTGGTTAAACTTGTTGGTAAGAGTCTTGGCAGAACTAGATTTTATCCTAAAATTAATTTTCTCCTAAAATTGTTCCAGCAGAGCAAGCCCTGCTCAGTTTGCAAAAATGAAAAAAATAACCCACCCACCCAAGTGATTTCCCAACCAGAAAAGCCCCTAGAAAGCAATTGGCATCATGGTTGCTTAGAGCAAAGATAAGAAATGAATGACTCTATATTGAGAAATGAAGGTATATATTTTGATTTTTTATTTTCTGTTTTGTTTTGATTTTGTTTCAATTATAGAAAAAACGTGAAACATCTTCTAGCAAGGAATAAGGCATTACACTGGACAAAATCCTATATTTTACCAGATTTCCCATATGATGTCAAATGCATGTTAACTGAGCAAAAGTGTCCAGATCACAGCATGAGGATAAGGATCATTGAGTTTTTACAGGCAGACATGACAAAGTATTTGGAAGGATCACTGTAAGTATGAATTTTCTAGATATCTTGCTTTAGGGGAGCATCTGTTCACAATACAGGCCTTAAATCATATGGACTTGTCTCTTTTCAGTGCGTAATTGATAAATTTCTGAAGCATTTCAGCAGTGCCTGTTATTCAAATGTTTATTCACATTTGTTCTTAATAGGCCTCTTAAGTAGAGAGGTTTGAGGAAACATGATCACCATACATCTGCTGTTATGCAAATCCCAATTTTGCTAAAAGGAGAGAATACAAGCTTATTTTTGTTAATAACATCTTTGTAGAAAGTCTTCTCACTCAGATATTGCTTGGTCCGGATCAAAGGTATCAAACTCAAGAAGTCCCCAAGCAGAATTAGATTAAAATGTAGTTAGGAAATGTTTAACAAAATAAACATAAATATAACATAACATAGATAATGTTCATTTGTGATTTTCTAAGTCAATATATGGCTACAGGGATACTGTCCCATTGAGCTTGACACCACTATTCTTTTACACCCTTTTAACTCAAGAGATTCTTCTAAATCAATTTTGTCTTCTTCTTTAAATAGGTACCCAACTACACAACAATACAATGATGTTGTCAATGCCCTGCTTCAGGCATACCCATTCCTGGATGAAGATGGCAGTGGTTTTGTAAGTATCCTAATTGATATAATTCTTCTTTTTTAATGCTAAACTGGACACCTTTTATTACTTAAAATAAAAAATAGTTCACAAGTAAAACCAATAGAGTTAAAATGAAAAAGGGTTCAATTTAACGGGGGAAGGGGGGTTACAGCAAGATTTGCAGATAAAGGTCTGATATCCATTATATATGCAAGTGATTTAATTATATAAGAATGATGGTCATTCTCAAAAATTAATAGTAAAAGGTTATGAATAGGCAGTTCTCAAAAGAAGAAATCTACACTATCAACAGCAACCTAAAATTCCTTAAGTCACTAATAATTATAGAAATACAAATTCAATTGATACAATTCTTCTTAACCTTAGTTAGTTTTAGGTAATTGTGTGCCTTTGTATAAATGTTCTTAAATTCTGATTTCTAACAAGCATGTGTTTCTCCCTCTCCCTCTCATCTCCTTAAGGCAAATGTAGTAAAATAATACAAATTACTTCGTTAGCCATGTGCAAAAATTTATGCTTCATTTTAAGTATTAAGATCATTGCCGCTCTATCAGGAGGTGACAGTATACTCCACCACTGGTCCACAGAATTGTGGTTGGTCTTGGCACTGAACAATATTATCAAGTCTTTTAGTGGAGAGTTAGACAGCTGAATGGATTGAGAGCCAGTCCCAAAGAGAGTAAGTCCTGGGTTTCAATTTGGCCTCAAATACTTCCTAAGCTGTGTGACCCTGGGCAAGTCACTTAACCCTCATTGCCTAGCCCTTATCACTCTTCTGCCTTGGAACCAATACTCGGTATTGATTCTAAGACAGAAGTTAAGGGTTTTAAATATTATATAAATATATATTAATGTGCCATGATATGCATTCATATATGCTAATATATATGTAAAAAATCTCAAGTCTTCCAAAGTTGTTTGTCTTTCCATTGCCATTGTTATTAAATAAATCAGTCTCCTCTGAGTCATTGCACATCAGTTCTTCCCATATTTCTTCTAAATCCTTCTCATCATTTCTTATGACCCAATAAATAGTCTATTGATCTTATGCAAATGACTTTTCTGAGCCTTGATTAAATCTGCATGAAATAAGAATACTTGGGATCACAGATTTAGTTTGAAAGAGAACATTAAGGGAACATCTAATCCAAACTCTCTTTTATACATAAAGAAACCAAGAGCTAGACCTGTGAGTTGAAGCAATTTCCCTCAGGTTACCTCAGTAGAAAGTGGCAGAGAGGAAATTTACACCCTGGTCCTGACTCTGAATCCACTGCATCCTCTCAATTGGTCCTTTTACCTTGGGGATGTAGAATTCCTTTGACCCCAAGTATATAAACACTATCGTCTGGTTTAAGGTAGAAGCCATTATTTGTATAGCTGTTTAAGGTTTTTGATTTAATGAATATCAAAGAAAGGTTTCATTTCAAAAATCATTTTGTTGTTCAGTCATTTCAATCATGAGAGGCTCTTTGTGATCCCACATGGGGTTTCTTGGTAAAGATTCTGGAGTGGTTTGCCATCTCCTTCTCCAGCTCATTTTACATACAGATGAGGAACCTGAAGCAAACAGGGTGATGTGATTTGTCCAGAATTATACAGCCAGTAAGAGTTTGAGAGCAGACCTGAACTCAGACCCTCCGGACTCCAGACCCAGCACTCTTCCACTGCATCACCTCACAGCCAGTTAAAAATCAGAACTGATGGTTATTTATTACAGAGTGCATTTTGCCCAAGGGTGCCTTCAAAAAGTTTTACTAGGGAAGAGATAGATGAACAAATTTGTTTAAGAAGCTATATTCCAAACGTGGGCATGAATGTTTTAAGCTGAAACATGAACAAGTAGATAGTTGCCAAAAATTTCTTTATAAACAGATCCAAATTTCTGTCATCCTTCTTGTGCTGAGAGGGGAGCCAGTGGAAATGTTCTGAGAATAGGAAGAGTGTGAAAACTTTTGTGAATGTTCAGCGTTATTCAGAATATTATTCCAATGTGCTTAGAAAATGCCTGGAAAAGCTCCAGGGAGCTCCTGTGTGTACCTTCTCTACTAGAACAATGTGGAGTCAGAGAAGTCATGAGTCACTAGCGGAGCAGGACTTAATGGGTCAATTTGCTCACCAATGGCTTCAGCTTTTCACAGGCTGCCCCCTATATCTAAAATGCTTTTACCCTTCATCTCTCACTCCTTGTTTCTCTCCTGGTTTCCCTCAAGATCTGGTTCAGATTCCAACTTCTGCAAGAAATCTTTCCCAGCCTGTACCTCACAGAACCGTCCTGCCATGCACCTTTTAGTTAGTGCCTTGGGAGTGCCTATGAGATCATCTTCCATCCACTAAATATTTCCTGTGGACCCAGCTAATTACTAGGAGTTGTTAGAATGAGCTCAAAGACTGTGGATTTTTTTCAGTCATTTCTCTGGCACTGAGCATAGTACCTGGTACACAGGGTGATTGTTGGCTCACTTGTTGCCCTGATGGCTGGGGGATGTGATACTTCTGCAGATCTTCAGAAGATCTCAAATCCAAGCAATGTGGTAACGTGATTGCAAGGACAGATCATAATTCCTTTATGTCCTAATGGACAGTCTTTGTGAGTTGCTACAGAAAGAAAAAAAGTATTTACCTGCTGATTTTACTTTTACTTCTCTGTCCTTGCCTAGGGATATAAGCAAGTCTCTATGACTGTACTCAAAGACATAAAAACTTGGGAGGAACTGCTAGAGATTAGGATTTGCTGAAACTAGAACCACCTCTATGATAAGGAATCACAGGCTCATAGATTTTAGAGTATGAAGGCACAAAAAACATATGTATATATAAACTATGACTTTTGTTTTACTATTTATCAGTTCTTTCTTTGGAGGTGGATATTTACATGTTATTCCTTGAACATTAATTCTGTAGCTGTGTATAATGTTCTCTTGGTTCTATTCACTTAGCTTTTCATAATTTCATGTAAGTCTTCCCATTTAAAAAAAACTTAATCTGTTTCTCATTTCTTACATTAAAGTAATATTCCATCACAATGATATGCCACTTGTTCAGCCAATTCTCAAATAATGAGTATCCCCTCAATTACCAGTTCTTAGCCACCACAAAAAGAGTTGCTATAAGTATTTTAGAATATAGAGGTTATTTACCTTTTTCCCCTGATCACCTTGGGAAGCAGACCTATCAGTAATTTTACTGGGTTTAAGCAGATACACCATTTTATAACTGGGAATAATTCCAGATTGTTCTCCAAAATGGTTGGATCAGTTCATAGTTCTACCAACAGGATTTCAATATGGTATCTTTTGAATTGTAAGTCTAGTACCTTATTTATTATATCATAGCACCTTTAATGAAGGTAGGCAGTCATTATTTTTAAGCAATTAATTAATTAATCAATTACTTTGTATCACCAGTAGTGTGCTGACAGATCCTCAATAATTACCTGTTAACAAATTCTTTACACTAGTCAATCAATAAACATTTATTAGATGACTGCTATATACTAGACATTGTGCTAAGCACTCGGGATCCAGAAAAAGGCAAAAAAATAGTTCCTGCTCTCAAGGAACCCACAATCTTATGGGAAAAAATAAGCAAACAACTATGAACAAAAAGCTACATACAAGATCAATTGGAAATAATCAACATAAGGAAAGCACTAAAATTAAGAAGAATTGAGCACTCCTTCTCTGGATTTCCCTCTAATTGTAGATGTTCTACAGGTTTCTGTCCTGGACCCTCTTCTCCCTCTATACTACTTCATGTGATGATCCCATCAGTTGCCATGAATTTAATTACCATTCCCTACCTTGATGATTCTTAAATCGACCTATCTTGCCCCAGTCTCTGCTGACCTCCAATCTTGCATCTCTGACTTCCTTTCAGACATCTCCAATTGGATACACAGCAGATATCTTAAACTGAACATGGCCCTTTCTTAGTCCTCATCCTTCTTGACCTCTCTGTAGCCCCTAACACTGTCAATAATCCTCATCTCCTTAATAATCTCTTCTCGCTAAAATTTTAAGTGGAGGATCATACTGCATTTGTCCTTTTTCTGCTTTTGCTGAAAAATTAACAAACTGAAAGAGGCAGATTGGGAAGTAGAGGCCCATAAGAGTTAATTTCCATTACATTTACTTACTAGTAAATTTTCCATTAAACTCAAATTGTTTAGAAATCTTTCAATGCTCCATCACGGGGTTGAAGACTTCATAACTAAATCAAAGGAGAAGCATCTTATAATAATCTAATATGGAGTTGGGGGAGGCAACTTAAATTGGGCCTATTTCTCTGATGCTCCATATTAGAGATTAAATTAGGTGACTTCTAAAATACCTTCTGATGTCAAATCTTTGATGAGTGGTAAAGCAGTCAAGGGAGAAGTGTTCAGCCATTTCTAATATAATAGTTGGTAATCAATCTAAATTAGGCCTAAAGGAAAATTCACAAGACATCATGGTAATATGTTGTTTCCAAAGAAAAACAAAATTAGTAGTAAAAACTCTATTAATTGAACTTAAGCAAGGTAACCAGGAGCAGCTTGTTTTGTTCTAAACCATAATCAGTTTGTCCTACCAAAACCTTATACTTAAGCAAGGGAAAAACAAAAGCTCAGTTGGAAAAGACTATAGGAGGTATCTAGTCCAATCTATATCCAAATAAGAATCTCTTCCTCAATATCCCCAATTAGCTGGCCTTTTCTTGAAGATTTCTAGTGAAACGAAATCTATTATTTTTCAATTCAACTCATTTTACTCTTCTAAAGGGGATTCTTCTTATATATTTCCGTAACCTAAATCTGTCTATCTGTATCTTTCACCTATATATTAGGATATATATAGAAGAACTAGGGTTCTTCTGTCTGAATCTAATTAAACCAAAATCTAATCACTCTTTTTTTAGGATAGCCCTTTGTATAGTGGGGTGTGTGTGTGTGTGTGTGTGTGTGTGTGTGTGTGTGTGTGTAAAATGCTATTACTCACCCACACATAATACATACAGACATGGGGTAGATATTTCCAGTTCTTTTAAATGATCCTCAAGTAGTCTCAAGTGTTGTCATCTTCTTTGTTTTTTAAAACGCTCCAGCTTATCAATATCCTTCCAAAAATATGGTGCCTAGAACTATAAACTCAACATTCCAACATGTGGCCAAATCAAGCTACAATCTAATAAGATTCTCCTGGGGAATGTAGGAGGTTAGGAGGAAACTAGAGGGTGGGAATTCATAATAAAACCTTCTACTTTTTTTAGCACAGCAATAAAAAAGGAAATAATATCCCAAATTCCAGACCTTTTGTTTAATTCACTTGATCACATATACTTTATCTTCTTCTTTAAGAAGAAATCATACAGAAATCTCAAACTGTGGTGAGAAATCATTGGAATCCATTGCAAGTCTGCTCAAACTTTTTTCCAAATATGCATCCTCAACATCACCATGCTGATAGTTATGTTAGCCAAATAGGCTTCCAAGTGATGAGAGAAAAATACTTTTTTGAGAATTTTTCAGTTCACCATCTAGAGAATTTGTGAACAAAGATCAATATTGCTTTTCTACTTGATTTCAGCAAATGAATGAAGTATGCATCCATGTAAAAATGTCTCCAAAGCCAGAACTGACAGTGGATTGAGATTTCCTGGTTTATTTTCCTGGTTGTCTAACACCTTATCAAGAGTAACCAAAGTCTGTCTGTTTTATCCAGTTTCTCTGGAAACGAGCACTCAAAGATCGCTTCAAATATGTTCGGAGACCCATAGAAGACGATGAGCAAGTGATGAGGAACAAATGTAAATTTGGCCACAGAAAAGGACAGACAAGGAAATCTCTCACAGAAATCAGGTGTGAAGAAATTCAGATTGTCCAGATAAAAGTAAGTTTGAACAATCTGACATCTTGTTCAAGGTGAAATGACTGGAATTAGTTTCCAATTTATTTGAAAGTTGTATGATCTCTGAAAATTCAAGTGGCTAAAAATGTAATACATTGGGGGTGGGGGAAGAAAAAGAAACTACATACTCTAAAATACTTATAGCAACTCTCATTATGGTGACAAAGAATTGGAAATTGAGGGAATGCCGGTCAACTGGGGAATGGCTGAACAAGTTGTGGCATGTGATTGTGATGTCATACTACTGAACTATAAGAAATGAGGATTTATTTTTTATTAATTTTTGTTAATTTTGGTATTAATGTAAAAATATGAAATGGCCTATATGAAATTATGAAAAGTAAAATATATAGAGCCAAGCGAACATTTTATATGATAGAATTAATGTTTGAAGAATAACTTGTAAATGTTCACCTTCAGAGAAAGAAGTGATAAATAGAAATATGAAAGCCATAATTAATATATCTACATTTTTTGGTCAAACAATGCCTTCTCTAATGCAAGAAGAGGGACAGAGATACATGAGAATTTTAATGTTTAAAAGAAAAAAGTAATATACTAAATTTTCTTGAGTAACTTATGAGTTGGTCTTGAAGGCAATCTCAAGAGTTCTAAAAATACTTTGAGCTAAGACAGCATTATATTTATACACACACACATAAATATCCTCTGAAGGTGTGGTAGGCATTAAAGGACTACATTTTTGACATAGGCTTTATGGTAAGACACCATGACACCATATTAAAAAAAATTAGACTATTAATTCAGAGACAAGTTCTAGTCCTAGATCATAGGCAGATACATAGATATATAGATACTTCATTTTTTTAAATAATAACCCTTACCTTCCACCTTGGAGTCAATACTGTTTATTGGCTCCAAGGCAGAAGAGTGGTAAGGGCTAAGCAATGGGGGTCAAGTGACTTGCCCAGGGTCACACAACTGGGAAGTGTCTGAGGTCAGATTTGAACCTAGGACCTCCCATCTCTAGGCCTGGTTCTCAATCCACTGAACTACCCAGCTGCCCCTTAGATACATCATTTATTAAGCACTTATATTGCAGACACTATGCTATACACTTGTTATACAAGAAAACAAAATAGTTCTTTCTCTTAAGGAGTTTATATCCTGAGGGAAGAAAATACATAAGGGGGGGGGAATCCCAGAAAAAGGCAACTAGTTGGCATAGAAAATAGAGGACTGGTTTATTTTTATGAACTTGAGTTCAAATTCAGCCCAAGACACTTAATAGGACAAGTAACTTAACCTTTGTCTACTTCAGTTTTCTCAACTATAAAATGGCAATGTAATAAGCCTTCCAGAGTTGTTGTTAAGCTCAAATGAGACAATATTTATACACATTTAGCACAGTTCCTGGCACATACTAGGCACTTAATGTTTCCTCCTTTCCTTTCTTTCTTTGTTCCTTCCTTCCTAAAAAGCAGTGGGAAGTATGGGAGCAGAATAGAACTCAAGCAGGGTCATAATGAGGAAACGACTGGGAAAACTCAGTATCTTCATCTGTGAAAGGGAGATAGTAATACTTGTACTACCTGTCTTAGAGGAGTTTTGTGAGTATTTGGGGGAAAGAAAAACAAACATCTTTGTAAACATTTAAGTTTTATACACATCAGTTATTGTCATTCCCCCAGAAACTTCATTCCTGACCTTAATCCAGCATGGACCTTCAAATCCTGGCTCAGGCTCAAAATAACTCGAAAGAAAACTTGTTTGATTTGCAAATTCTTTTGATGATGGAACAGATGTCTGGCTGCCTCTGTTTTTGTTATTTGTATTTTGAATGCTCCTAAGGGGCAGAAATTACATCGATTATACATGGTCAATATAGGGCTCAATCCACTGCCATGCCTAACATTGCATTTTGGTAAAAATGTATATTTAATGTATATTTCAACTTAATTTAAATAGCACATTTAACAGTTAAGATAAATTGGAGTTCTGTTTTTCTTTGACCAAAGAGGTATTCAGTGAGAATATGCTCTGGATTTAGAGAAGGAAAATTCCTAGGCATTTTGAAACCAACTGGGGGAAAATGGAAATTTGGGAGAGGAGAGAATTAAACATGTGCAGATGAGCTTTTTAGCACCTGTTAGTTTTTTAGTCTGGGAGCATAAGGGTATTATGGGTAATTTGGTTCAGCTATAAAATTATAATGTTTTCCATATTAAATTTAGAAGTGTAGTTTAGGCAAAAATGCACAAATTTATGAAGCAAATTTACTTTTAAATAGCTTAAGCTTTTGTTGGAGATGGTGAAAGAGAATGTAGCATCTCAATTCTTGCCAGTTTATGAGAAGCAGATAAGCACTTAAGTTAGTCAAGGAACAAACATTTATTAAGCACCTACTATTTGCCAGGCATATAAACTTATCTACATTAGAGAAATAAAAGAAAATTATTTTCTGGATGTAATATCTTCCAAAGTTTCAAAATAAACTTAAAGATTTAGATGGCAGGATCTTGAATCAAGAGAAACAAATTTAAATCCTGGCTCTACTTCCTGGCTGTGTGATCTTACTCTAAAATGATTTAGGATGTTGACATTTTGGAGAAAGAATTTAAAAGGAAGAAGAAATTTACTACTACCACTGCCCACAATAATAATGATAATCAGCATACAGTTTATGAATTATTAATATAGAATAGCTAATATTTATATAACACTTTAAGGTTTGAAAAGCCTTCAGAAATATAATCTCATTTTATCTTCACAGCAACCTTGGGAAATAGATGCTATCATAGTCCTCATTTTACAGAACACAAAACTGAGTCAGACAGCACGGTTGAATGACTTAACCATGATTACAATATTAGTATCTCAGGTCAGGTATGAACTCAGTTTGGCTCAGCTATTCAGTGGTTCTTTTAATTTTGTTTCCCCAATACTAAATTGTAAGCTTCTTGAGATCAGGGACTATGATCTTCATTTCTTTGTCCTCTACAGCCAGAGCATCTAAGAGGCATGCCGCCATAAACTCATGCCTTTGTGAGTCTCGGCAGAAACTAGTGTGCATACTCTTGCAGAGTCTACAAGAATTTCAGCTTGATCATTTTACACATACATGTGTAAAAAAGTGACCGCCGCCCCCAAAATGAAGAGTAGATTGAGTTCTCCTTTTTGGAGTAATAGAATCATGAAATTTTAGAGTTGAAAGGGGTCTTAAAAATCACCTTTTCACTTTATAGCTAAGGAAGCTGAGTCCCAGAGATGTGAATAACTGTTAAGATCACACATCTTATAGAGAAACCCTTCAGTTACAAACATCATGTTCAATTGATAATCACTTTTCAAAATAAGTTGAAAAAATATTAGAGTAAAACTTTTAGTGCCTTGATACCACCTCCAAGGTTCATTCTGGCAGAATGGAATTGCTAGGCAGGGAGGGAGAGGGGAAAAAAGGAAACAGTCTTGGAATAGCAGGTGTGAGGAGTCAAAGGTGAAGAAAAATTAAAAGGAAACAGATGGTAAAGAAATAGCTTTTAAAATCCACACATGGTGTTTATGTTAGTGGGTCTGAAAATGGCAGACTTGATTGACATTTGTGGGAAAGAGAAAAGCAGGGAAATAGAAAAGGCAGGTAGTAAAGAAAGATGAACTTTCTTCGAGTAATGTATGAAAAATGTGCAGAGTGTTGGTTTTCAATGAAAACGTTACTAGTGAATCATTTCTTTTTCATGGAACATTTTCATTACTTCATCAAGTACCCATTGAGTTGGTTGAGCCATTTAACTTTTTTCATCACCCTATTGATATATATGCTTGCATGCACCAATTTCACTACTTCGGTGATATGACAAATTATTTTATTGAAACATCGGAGTGAGAGCAGCATTTTTGAAGGGCTAATGAAATAATTCTGTTGTTTGGGAGAAACATAGTGGCATATTATTGCTGTTTGAGGAAGAAGAAAAGTCAAATAGCTTCTTATTGACTTAGAGTTTTGAGTTGTAATGGGGCAGGAACCTTTAAAAAGCAGAGAAGTCAATGTTTAGATTTCAAAAGTGTCGGTCATGATAAGATCATATGAATGAGAGGGAATCTGGAAAGGAATGTTGATGAGCTTGTCATTCCCTATAAATAATAAAAGAGAGTATTTAAGCCTGAATATTTTATTTTGTGGAAATACAAAGTAGCTATAATTTATTCATTCATTTGGCAAATATTGGAAAACCTATCATGTGGAAGGCACTGGAGAAAACAGGGAGGAGAACATAAAACTTATGCTCAAGGAATTTGCAAAGTATTTGATTAATAAAGCCAGTACATGGTTTGACTACTTTATACCGTAAGCTCTTCAATACAGTTCAACAGCTCTCTCCTAGAGTATGAAGCTGGGCTTTTAAAATTCTTTCAAGATTAATGGGCTTTAAGAAAGTAAGTTCTACACTCTTTGGTACTAAGGATAATTAATCCTTGAAGTTTGAACAAAACATGTAGACTTCAGCCAAAGTGTAAAAACCTTCTACCAGACCATACATGACAAAAAATTTGAGGGTATGTCCTTATGGGCAGAAAAATCCTTCCTTCCTTCCTTCCTTCCTTCCCTCCTTTCTAATACTCTTCACTAATATTTTAAATCTTGTTCCTGTCCTACAATTTTACCTTTTGTGATTGAAAAAATCACATAGAATGTTGATTTTTTTAAACAATCTTTTGCCACGTTAGCTGTTCTATCCACTGGTCAAACCTAGGTCACCAGTCATCATTTTGCTTGGTCTACCTTGTCCCATAGTTACCTAAGACCTAGTTGATGCTGGTGTCAATTAGTCAACAATCATTTATAAAATGCTTTCCATATGCTAGGTTTTGTGCTAAGTGCTGGGAATATAAATAAAGACAAATCAAAATAGCTCACATTGTCAAGGAGCTCACAGTCAATTTATGTGAATTCTGTTAAAATCTGGCTTTTAAGCTTTTGATTTGTTACTATTTGTTTAATATGATCTCATTCTGGGGACTATTTCCTCTTCACTGATGAGTCATTTTAGATAACTTGGTTTATGCTGGGTGGATGAAGAAAGGCAGGTTGAAGTAGTAACCTATTTTCAATTAGCTACTCTATCTTGTATGTCTTTCACTGCCTCCTAGTATATGGTACATTATTTAGTGATGCCTTCTTTTTCTTTTTAAAAGTAAGAACATTGTACCTATTTTATTTTCTATGGTTCCAAAATACAAATCTTAAAGAGGACCAATTTTTCTCATTAGAGGGGGGAGTATGGCAATTGAGAATCCATATTTTATCAAATAAAATCATTTTAAGGTTAGTTTTTTAATAGATGGGGATAGCATAATATTTGTTATGATATATATATATATATCTTATATAGTTATATATATTAGATAGTTATAAGATAGCACACAACGGAAAATCTGTGTCAGTTTCCCTATCTGATATCACAAAGTCTTAAATGAATGAAATTTAAGGAGAAAAGGTAAGACCATATTTACTTTCAAGCATTGCTTACTGTAAAGTAGGTTTGTTAAAAGGGTAATTAGGTGAATCAATAGCCCTGGGTCTGTTCAAATACTGCCTCAGACACTTACTTAACCCTGTTTGCCTCAGTTTCCTTGACTTTAAAATTGAACTAGAGAAGGAAATGACAAACTGCTCTGATATTTTTGCCAAGAAAACTCCAAATGTGGTCATATTCAGATGTGACTAAGATGAATGAACAACAACTAGATTTTTAAACAGAAGGGAAATGAAAACATTAAAAACTATGAAAATAGATCCTAAATCTCTAGTATTTGGAGCAAATATCCTTAATTGTGAGTAAATAGGTATTAAGCACTTGCTTTGTGTAAAACACTGAATACACATCATAGACATAAAGGCAAACAAAAAGATGCATTGTGCAGTTATTTTAAGCACTGGATCTGGATTCAAAAGACCTGACTTCAATTTCTACCTCTACTATTACCATTTACTTATATTATTATCATGGGGCTAATTCTTAAGTTCCCTAGGCAAAAGCACCCACATTTGTAAATTGAGAAATTTGAATTAAATGGTTATTGAGGGCCCTTCTGCTCTAGGTCTATGATCCTCTGATCTTAAGGATCTTATAGATTTGACTGATCCTTTAACATAACTTACTATAAAATAAAATTTTCATTAAGTGTCTGTTGTATACAGAATACTGTGCTAGGAAGATACAAGGTTTAGAAAGGAACATTCTATACTCTTTGGAAACTTGGGACACTAAGATAAAAGATAGTTGTAACAATGTACTTTGTTTTGTATTATGATTTCTAAAAGGGAAGGTAATTTTGTACCAGAGAGGTGGCATTAGAATTGGTTTGGATTGCGTTGGGTTGAGTTGAGTTGGATAGGAATTCTGGAGGCAAAGAAGGGAAAAGACATTCCAGGCATTAGTTATATTACAAACAAAATCCCAGGAGGCATTTTAGTATTAGGGACCACAATAAGCAATTTGACTGTAGTATAGAATGCATGGAGAGGAACAAAATGAAATAAGTATAGAAAGGAAGAGTAAAATCACACTTAATAGCTGTGTGACCCTTAGCATGTTACTTACTCAGGTTTCCTTTGTAACCACTACAAAATCTACTAATTAAAATTCTTATCAAAAAGTGCTTAAAGTTATTATAAGGAATTAAAATATAAAATGAATTTCACATTTAGGATAGATACTCCATATGTCAATTTTGTAATTGAATTATATAAAGTAGATGCAATAAAAAGTAATGTGGGTTCCTTGAGGGTAGCAAGGGATGTGCCAGCAAATGTTTAATAATTGATTCTTTTAAAAAAATAAAGTAGACATAACATACTTAAATTTAATCTATACCATTAACATTTTCTCTGTCATTTTCTTAATTTTCTAAATCAACAAAACAATAAATCAAGTCCCAATTTGTAGTTTGCTAATTCCCGAAGTGTAAATGTACACACGGAAAATTTAACAATCTTTTGATTTGATTGAGCTGACTTCAGCAAAGCCCACAATTATATTTATGCTTCTTTTTCACTTGCTCGGCCCCTCTTACTTTGCAACTAGCACCAAACACAATGTTAGGAAAATAGACCATCATTAAAATAATTGTTGTTAGATTCATTACCTTGATCAACCAACCACCATCACTACCCACAATTGATCTTGCAATTCAGATACACCAGGATCTTTTATTTTCTACTACTGGGCTTCATTTTGATCTCATTAAACTTGAAAACCAAGAAAACAGTTGTGCTAGAATAATTTATTTGATTTTGAAAAGGGAATAAAATTGTGATTCTCTGCAGCAGCTGGCTTCAACACAGCTGAATGCTAATAACATTTACTATGTTCCCCTGGATTTCTGTTATAGTGTATATTACTTGTTTCTTATAGTACCCAAAGTGAAATGATTTATTTTGCAAATACCAATCATTTTTATGGACTTTCAAGTAAAAGCATTTCCTGTGATGTAAAACTGAGCAAAGAAGCAAGAGAAGAAAAAAATCTTATTTTTACATTTATTTATTTAATTAATTAATTTAGACTATTTTTCCATGGTTACATGATTCATGTTCTTTCCCTACCCTCCTCTCGCACACCTCCTGTAGCCAACAAGCAATTCCACTGGGTTTTACATGTGCCATTGATAAAGACCTATTTCCATATTATATTTGCACTAGGGTGATCATTTAGAGTCTTCATCCCCAATCATATTCCCATTGACCCATGTGATAAAGTAGTTGTCTTTCTTCTGTGTTTCTACTCCCACAGATCTTCCTCTAAATGTGGATAGTGTTCTTTCTCATAAGTCCCTCAGAATTGTCCTGGGTCATTGCATTGCTGCTAGTAGAGAAGTTCATTATATTCAATAGTGCCACAGTGTATCAGTTTTTGTGTAGAACATTCTCCTGGTTCTGCTCCTTTCACTCTGCATCAATTCCTAGAGGTTGTTCCAGTTCACATGGAATTCCTCCACTTTATTATTCCTTTGAGCACAATAGTATTCCATCATTAACATATACCACAATTTGTTCAGCCATTCCCCAGTCAAAGGGCACATATGCTCAATTTCCATTTTTTTTTGCCACCACAAAGAATTCAGGTATAAATATTTTTCTACAAGTCTTTTTCCTTATTATCTCAGTGCTATGGCTGGATCAAAGGGCAGACCATATTTTAGTGCCCTTTGGGCATAGTTTCAAACTGCCATCCAGAATGTTTGGATCAATTCACAACTCAAGTAGCATTGTATTAATGTACCAATTTTGCCTCTCCAACATTTATTACTTTCCTTTGTTGTCATGTTAGTCAATCTCCTAGGTGTGAGGTGATGCCTCAGAGTTGTTTTGATTATAAGAGATTTAGAACACTTCCATGTGCTTATTGATAGTCTTGATTTCTTTATCTGAAAATTATCTATTCATTTCCCTTGCCCATTTATAAATTGGGGAATGGCTTGATTTTTTTGTACAATTGATTTAGCTCCTTATAAATCTGAATTATTAAACCTTTGTCAGAGGGTTTTTTAATTAAAATTTCCCCCAATTTCTTGCTTCCCTTCTAATTTTGATTGCATTGGTTTTGTTTGTCCAAACCCTTTTCAATTTAATGTAATGAAAATTATTTATTTTGCACTTTGTTATATTTTCTAACTCTTGCTTGGTCTTGAAATCTTTCCCAAAGATCTGACAAGTATACTATACTGTGTTCACCTAGTTTCCTTCTTTATATTCAAGTCATTCATTCATTCTGAGTTTATCTTGCTAGAGGGTGTGAGATGTTGATCTAAACCTAGTCTCTCCCATACTGTTTTCCAATTTTCCTAGCAGTTTTTGTCAAATAGTGGATTTTTGTCCCAAAACCTGGGGTCTTTGGTTTTATAATATACTGTCTTGCTGAGGTCACTTACCCCAAGTCTATACCACTGATCCTCCCTTCTGTCTCTTAGTCAGTACCATATTGTTTTGATGACCACTGCTTTATAGTATAGTTTAAGATCTGGGACTGCAAGGCCACCTTCCTTCACATTTTTTCATTATTTCCCTTGATATTCTTGATCTTTTGTTCTTCCAAATGAACTTGTTATAGTTTTTTTTTTCTAATTCAGTAAAAAAAAGTTTCTTGGTAGGTTGATGAGTATAGCATTAAACAAGTAAATTAATTTGGGTAGGATTGTCAGTTTTATTATGTTAGCTCATCCTACTCATGAGCAATTAATGTTTTTCTAATTATTTAGATCTAGTTTTAATTGTGTGGAAAGTGTTTTGTAGTTGTGTTCATATAGTTCCCATGTTTGTCTTTGCAGATAGATTCTTAAGTATTTTATATTACTTAGGGTAATTTTAAATGGAATTTCTCTTTCTAACTCTTGCTGCTGGGATAAGTTGGACGTATATAGAAATGCTAATGATTTATGTGGGCTTATTTTGTATCCTGCCACTTTGCTAAAGTTGTTGATTATTTCCACTAGCTTTTTAGTTGATTCTCTAGGATTCATTAAGTAGACCATCATATCATCCACGAAGAGTGATAGCTTGGTCTCCTCATTTCCAATTTTAATACCTTCAATTTCTTTTTCTTCTCTAATTGCTACTGCTAGTGTTTCTAGTATAATGTTTCTAGTATAATAATAGAGGTGATAATGGGCATCCTTGTTTCACTCCTGATCTTAATAGGAAGACTTCTAATTTATCCCCATTGCAGATAATTCTTGCTGATAGTTTTAGGTATATACTATTTATTATTTTTAGGAAAGACCCTTCTATTCCTATAGTTTTTAGTGTTTTCAATAGGAAAGAATGTTGTATTTTGTCAAAGGCCTTTTCTGCATCTATTGAGATAATCATGTGATTTTTGTTGGTTTGCTTGTTGATATGGTCAATTATGTGCATGGTTTTCCTAATAGTAAACCATCCTTGCATTCGTGGTATAAATCCCACTTGATCATAGTGAATAATCCTCATCATCACTTGCTGGTGTCTTTTTGCTTGTATTTTATTTAAGATTTTTGTATCTATGTTGATAAGGAGATTGGCCTATAGTTTCCGTTCTCTGTTTTTGGTTTGCCTGGCTTTGGAATCAATACTATATTTGTGTCATAAAAGGAATTTGATAGAACTCCTTCTTTGCTTATTTTGTCAAATAGTTTGCATAATATTGGGATTAGTTGTTCTTTAAATGTTTGATAGATTTCACTTGTGAATCCATCTAGTCATGGGGATTTTTTCTTAGGGAGTTCTTTGATGGCTTGTTCAATTTCTTTTTCTGATATGGGATTATTTAAGTATTCTATTTCTTCTTCTGTTAATCTAGGCAGTTTCTATTTTTGTAAATATTCATCCATATCACCTAGATTGCCATATTTGTTACCATATAATTTGGCAAAATAGTTCTTAATGATTACCTTAATTTCCTCTTCGTTAGAGGTAAGGTTGCTCTTTTCATCTTTGATACTGTTAATTTGCTTTTTTTCTTTCCTTTTTTTTATTAACCAGTACTTTATCTATTTTATTTGTTGTTTTTTTTTCAGAGTACCAACTCCTAGTCTTATTTATTAATTCAATAGTTCTTTTACTTTTAATTTTATTAATTTCTCCTTTAATTTTTGGACTTTCCCATTTAGTTATTATCTGGGGATTCTTAATTTGTTCTCTTTCTATTTTTTTTAAATTTGCATTTGTAATTCATTGACCTCTTCCCCTTCTGATTTATCGATATATGGATTCAGGGATATGAATTTTCCCCTGAGTACTGCTTTCCTGCATCCCATAGATTTTTGATATGATATCTCCTCAATGTCATTCTCTTCAATTAAATAATCAATTGTTTCTATGATTTGTTTTTTAACCAACCAATTTTGGAAAACATTATTTATTTTTTATTTGCCTCTCCATGTACCATTACTAATTATTATTTTTATTGTGTCATGATCTGAAAAGGTTGCATTTATTATTTCTGCTTTTTGTATTTGTTTTTACTGTTTTTATGCCCTAGTAGATGGTCAATCTTTGTGAATGTACCATGTGCTATTGAAAAGAAAGTGTATTTCTTTTTGTCCCTATTTATTTTTCTCCATATATAAGCACTAATTGTTCTAAGATTTGATTCACATCTCTTACCTCTTTCTTATTTTTTTAATTTGATTTGTCTGGATCTGATAGAGGAAGTTTCAGGTCTCCCACTAGTATAGTTTTACTATGTATTTCCTCCTTAAACTCCATAGTTTCTCCTTTAAAAGTTTGAATGCTATACCATTTGGTACATACATGTTGAATACTGATATTTCTCCATTGTCTATACTGCCTTTTATCAGGATGTAATTACCTTCCCCATCTCTTTTAATCAAATCTATTATAAAAATTAAATTAGAATATAGTAATAAAATGTTATATTTTATGAGGTTTGTTAAGGATTATTAGAAATCAAGGAATAAAGAAGATACAAAATAATAACCACGTGCCCATGGCTGATTAGCCCATTCAAAAATCCCCACGCTTAGCTTACTTACTACATCATTGCAATGGAATGGAAGAGAGAGAGGGTGGCATTACTGCAAGTTAAATACCAATTGTGATCTAGCCAACCTGAGGACTCAGGTGAGATTATAGGGAATTCTGGGAAACACCAAGGACTTCTGGGGATTGAAGTCTGGGGTTCAAAATCTCCATTTATACACTTTTTCTTTGGCTTTGTCAGATATCATGATTGTGCTTCTTGCCTTCGTTTTCTTGATTGATTTTCTCAATCCTCTTACCTTTACCTTGTCTGTATCTACCTGCCTCATGTGTGTTTCTTGTAGATAACATATGGTAGGATTTTGGTTTCTAATCCATTCTGCTATTTGCTTCCATTTTATGGGTGAGTTCATCCCATTCACATTCAGAGTATGATTACCACCTGTGTATTCCCCAACATTTTGATTTCCTCTCCTAGCCCTGCCCTTTCTTCTTTCATTATTGTCTTCTGTACCAGTGTTTTGTTTTTAATCAGTCCCTCTAATCCCTACCCTTATTTTATTTCCCTTTCTACCCCTTTCCTTCTTATTCCCCTCTTATTTTTGTTTATAGTCTATTAAATTCCTTCTCATCCCCCTCTTTCCCTATCTTTTGGTATTCCTCGCCCCACTCCCCCCGCCTTGGTTTTTCCCTCTCAACTTCCCTATAGCATAAGATAGAATTCAATACCCCAGTGAATCTAGATGTTCTTCTCTCTCAGGAGAGTAAGGATTATTTAAGTTTAACTATTGGCACTCTCTTTCTCTCCTTCTTATAATAGTATTCTTCCCCTCCCCCTCCCATGAACTTCTTTACATGATATAATTTATCCTGTTTTTCTTCTTCCTTCAAGTTTCTCTTGGTGTCATCTTCTTTTTCCTCCCTCCCCTCCATTTTTTGCATATCATATTTTTTTTACATATCATCTTAAACCACTTAGTATCCCAACATCTGCCTATGAATAATTCTTCTAACTACTATGATGGTGAATACAGTTTTTGAGAGTTACAAATATCATTATTCCATATAGGAATATAAACAGTTTGGCTTTACTGAAGTACTTAAAATTTTCCCCCCACTTTCTTATTTATCTTTTCATGTTTCTCTTGAATTTTGTATTTTGACATCAAATTTTCCTTTAAGTTCTGGTCTTTTCTTTACAAATACTTGGAAATCTTCTATTTTGTTAAATGCCTATCCTTTCCTTTGGAAGTATATAGTCAGTTTTTATGGTTAGGTGATCCTTGGTTTTAGACCCAATTCTCTTA
Organism: Monodelphis domestica; assembly: GCF_027887165.1. Classification (NCBI taxonomy): domain Eukaryota; kingdom Metazoa; phylum Chordata; class Mammalia; order Didelphimorphia; family Didelphidae; genus Monodelphis; species Monodelphis domestica. The sequence goes on along the minus strand of NC_077228.1, from coordinate 403,258,825 downwards.
CCTTTCTGAATATCAGATTCCAAGACTTGTGGTCCTTTAGTGTGGAGGCTGCCAGATCCTGTGTAATCCTGACTGGTTCTATCTGAATTCTCTCTTTCTGACTTCTTACAATATTTTCTCCTTAGTTTGGAAGCTTGAATTTGGCAATTACATTTCTGGGGGTTGTCTTTTGAGGAGTTAGTGTAAGGGGTGATCTATGGACTCTTTCAATTTCTATTTTGCCCCCTTTTTCAAGAATATCAGGGAAGTTTTTTTGGGTAATTTCTTGTAATATCATGTCAAGGATTGTGGGGTTTTTTTTCTAAGTTTTCTGGTAGAACTATGTACGATTCTCATATTATCTCTCCTGGACCTGTTTTCCAGGTCCATCATCTTCTCAATGAAATATTTCATTTTTATTTCTATTTTGTCATTCTTTTGACTTTGCTTTATTAATTCTCGCTGCCTTGTGAGATCATTAGCTTCTACTTCCACAATTCTAATCTTTAAAGATTGATTTTCAGCTATGATCTTTTGATTTTGCTTTTTGGTTTGGTCTATCCTGCTTTTCATGGCTTCTAGCAGGTCAATTCTAGTCTCCAATTTACTTATCATTTCATGTGATTTCTGGGCTTCTTTTTCCAAGTGAGAGATTCTGTCTTTTAAACTGTTATTTTCTTTTTGAACCATTTCCCACATTTTTGCCAAGTTTCTTATGTCTTTCTTACTTGGTTCTTGAACTCCAATTTGTGTACCTGGAAAGCTTGTGACCAATTTCCATTCTTTTTGGAAAATTTGGATGTATTTTCTTGTTTGTTGCTCTCTGTTGTCTTCTTTGTTGTTTGCTGTTTCTCCTCCAGAGCTTAAAATTTTTTCTTTTGATAGTTCTAGGTTGTAGTTCTTGGGTGTTGGTGGTCATTGCTGTGATGGTTTTCTCTTCCCTTCCCAGCCAGAAGTCTGAATGAGGAGAGTAGGAAGCTCTCTGTGTATCAAGCTACACAGAATTTTTGCCTTGTGGCTATATTTCAGTCTCTGCCACATCTGCTGTGGGCCATGTTTCCTGAGGTCCCAAGACTCACTGCACTCAGGGGTAATTCTGTGGTGTCCTCAGCCAGCCCCCCAAAACTAGTGATTGCCCCATGCTGGCTCTGACTCTGACACCATAAGTGGAGTGGGGGATGAGTGATCCCCTTATAGTGTGGAAATGTCCAAACCCTGCCTACCTTTGAGGCTGCACCCTAAGGTAAAGCCCCTTTGCTCATCTGATTTTTATTTTTGTCCTTTTGAGGTGCTTTATATCAGTTGGTTGTGAAGAGAAGGAAACCCTTGCTTTTACTCTGGCCTTCTTATCCCAGAAATCAAGAAAAACAAATCTTGACAGTTAATTACATTCTATGTGTAAAGCAATTACTCTTATCAGTAGGTGGTTAATTTACTAATACTGAAAAGTGTTAAAAGTCAGCTGTGGGTTTGGAGATAGCAGGGTAATTTGAATATGGCATGCTACCTTTTGAATATATATATATATGCATATATATATATATATAATTTTTTTTAATTTCTGAAGGGGATCTAAAACCCTCAGCTTAACACTTTGCTCAGCTATTGTTAAAGGTTCAGAGAGAGGAAAAAAACCATTTCTGATCTCCCTATAGTAGAGTGTAGAATGAGTATTGGGGTAAGAGAAGTCATGAACAACACCATCTCACAAAGTTTTGAAGGATAAATGATATGATAAGTGGATATTATAACAGGCAGTACCAATTGCCTTGGATATTAACAATTGTATAATCTAAACTGAATGTACAACAAACTCAACATGTCCAAAACTGAACTTATCTGCCTACTCCAAACTTCTCTTCTACACTGCTTTTCTGTTACACTACCATCCTTCCCATCTCCCAGATTTGTAACCTCAGTATTGTCCTTGACTCATCACTCTTCATCACTCCACATATGTAATTAGTTGTCAACTACTTTTGCATCATCTCTAACTTATGACCCCGCTTCTTCCCAACCACCCACCTAACACTTTAGTTCACATGTTCATTTCCTCTAGCCTAGATTATGGCAATAGTGTAAAGATTAAAATTTAGGGGAGATGGGGAGACTGAGGCAGGTAGAAATTAGTTTCTCTCTGCAAGGAGTATAATATTTTTTAGAGAGTCTATTTTTTACAATAGTCTCCTATATATCAAGATTCTCACCACTCAAGTATATCCTACACAATACTGATTAAAGCTATTTTCCTTAAATATTCCCCATAAATACATTTGTTTATTTAATCAGATCCAGTGGATTCCTGTTGTCTCTAGAATAAAATAGACAGTTCTATATTTTTCTTTAAAAGACATCTACAACCTAGTCTCAACTTATCTTGTCTTTTTCACTGGGCATTACAACCTTCCCCACTCTTCCATCTAGTTAAACTAGCCTTCTCTCTGTTCCTCACTCATCACACTCTAATTCCTGCTTTTGAAATAGAATATATTCCCTCTCACCACCATTTCATAGTGTCTTCAAGGACAGGTGCTTCTTGTCTGGCCAGACCAGGCCTATCTAACCTATACTACCTAAAATTGATTCACTAACTACCTATCTTTCTAATTAAACATTAATCCCCCACAAAGTCCTTAAATCCATTTCTTATCCCAACTGTCAGTAATCAAATTACCAGTAGCAGAGACCAACCTCCTGATCTCTAGAGATATAGAGGCAAAAGATCTAACTCCCAAATGCCTCCTGTTTTCAAGAGACCCAGAGGCAAAAAATCTCCAACTACCAACTGTTCCTTTATTAACTCTCTCGTCTCCAAGGTAATAGAATCTTCAACTCTGGCTCATTGGCACCTTACAGTTCTGCTCCACTTAGAAATCTTTTTGTTCTCTTGCCTCTTAAAGAGACAAAGGGAGAGATTAAGAAAATCCCTTTAACAATATAATCCATTTTTTCTTTTAAGGCACAGTTATTAGAAGCATCATTTTCCTTTTAAAATTCAATTTTCATTTCATTTCAATTCCAATTCTTTCTTTTTCTCCACAAGAAGGCAAGAATTACAACACTCTTTATATACATGTGTATGTGTGTGTGTGTGTGTGTGTGTGTGTGAAGTATTACAAAGCATGTTTCATATTTGCCATGTTTTAGCACTGGGAGATAGAGCAACAGATGCAAAATGGAGCGAGGCATTAATTTCTTCAGGGAGCCTTTCTTCATCCTCCCAAATGCTAGTGTCCTTCTCAGACTACCTTATATTTGACTACATTTCCATATGGGGTAATTAAGTGGTGCAATGGATAGAGCACTGGATCTGGAGTCAGGAAGACTTAAGTTCAAATCCTTCCTCAGACACAAGCTGTGTGATCCTAGACAATTCAGTTAACTCCATTTGCCTCAGTTTTCTCATCTATAAAATGAGTGGGAGAAGGAAATAGCAAACCGCTCCAGTATATTTGCCAATAAAACCCCAAGTAGACTCATGAAGAATTGGATACAACTGAATAACATCTTTCTATGTATTTTATCTTTGCTATATAAAAATATGTATATTTCCCATTACATGCCAAGTCCCTTATGCATATAGATTATCTCTTCTTTATACTAGTATCCTCAGCACTTAATAGTGCCTAGCACATAGTTAGCATTTATTAAATACTTATTAATTTGCAGCAAATTTCAGTCACTACCATGAATCTGCTGCACTATATGCATGCATGATTAATAGTTTTCTATGGAATGTGTAAGAACTTCTATTTTTTTTAATTGAGCAGTTTCCTTTGGGAGGAGTACTATTAGAATGATTAAATTTATACAAAAACACTTTATACATAAACTAATTCATATTATAGGATATAGATTTAAAAACCATATAAGATATGATATATCAGAGTTTTTTTAAGCAGGGTAATGTGGTAGAGTTTTGGATTTGAAGTTGAATTTGGAGAACTTGGGTCCAGATCTTGGTTCTGCCACTTCCTTCTTGTATGACTGGAAAAATCATTTAATTCCCTTGGGATTTAGTTTCCTAATTTGAAAAGGGAGGTGTTTGGTCCAGAAAGACTCTAAGGACCTCTATAACTCTTTGCTTTTAAGCTCAGCAGTTTCCATTTTGTACCACAGTCCAGATTAGAAAGTCCAGTCTAGGGCTAGAAGAAATGCCAACATGGTCATTACTGTCCAATATTTGAGAAGAAACATTATTTAGCTCTGATTTCCTTACCTCTAGTATGCCATAGTATTCTAAGAGATCATCTCTTGATCCTGGAGATGATGGGCAAGTGATTGGTCTTGATTTTATCATATCACCAGGAGCAGCATGGGAACCATGAAGTTTCCAACATAAGTAGGTAGGTGGTCTTTTCAGACATAAATATACAGGGTCAGGGCTTTTCCTCATAGGATTTATTGGTAGTTTGTCCTTCATTGCTTTTAATGTGAGTGTTTTTTTTAAATTTCTTCATGAATGCTCCACATTTGTTTTTGCTTCTTGAATATCTTTTGTTACCTTGGTTGGAAATACACTTTCCTAGATCATGTTTTTCTCCCCTAAATTCAGTGGTTTCTATTATAATTTTTCTTTCACTGTCTTCAGTTGTATTAAGGACTCAGCAGAAGGAATATTTTACTTAGGCTGTCTTCATCTTTCATACTGGAATTATAGTCATAGAACTAAATTTGAATTCTGGTTCAGCCACTTGCTAGTCATGAAACAAGTCCCTTCACCTCCTGAACCTGAGTTTCCTCTCATATAATATTAGGGGACTGGATTAGATAACTTTGAGGGTCTCATTTCAGTTCAAAATCAATTGTTTTCTATCTCAGTTCCCCCTCTCTAAAGGTGAGAATAAGATTTTTTTCCATTATCTTGGCCTCTCTTTAACCATCTCTTGATAACAAAACAACAAGACAAAAAACACACAAACAGCAGTGCAAGTGGGGTCAGGGGAAAGGAGAAAATGAGTTTCTTTAGAGGCAAGATGTCCAAAATTATAATCACAATCAAATCAACCTATATGTTTGTAAAAAATAAAGTTGAAAGGATGCTGCCCAGATCCATTCATCATTGCTAAATGTTACAGCTGCAAAAACCCCAATTATGACTCTGAAGGACATGTTTTGCAACACAAGCACTTCCTAATGTGACCCCCCAAGCTATTGACCATATTTACCACTTAAATATACGGACAAGAATTAGGCACTTCCTCTACACTGATGTCCTTTCAGATCTCTGCTGTGAGTCACTGCATCCTCAGCCACCTCCATCCTTCAATGCCTAACAGCATCACTGCTGCCAAGGTTGCTCCTGCCTGCCTCAGTAGGCCTGGCTGTTTCAAGCTGGGGGGAGCATTCTCCTTTTAACTGCTTATCTCCCACCTATAGGGACTCAGAGGAAAAACAAAAAAACCTTAACTTTTCCGTATTTAGCTGAGTTATGCTTTCTTCTAACTTTTTATTAAACAATCTATAGATAGTCTGTTCATCTGATCAATTGGGATCTCCTTAGGATAAAAACTTCCAAAATCTAAGAAAATTGAGGCAATATTTTGAAGAGAATCTACATTGTATTGATAGAAAACATGGTTTGGAAGCATAATTGTGCTTTTCTTTATCATGCTAGTAAGAATATTATTTATTTAGATTCTTCTCTCCACACTTAAAAGCACAATTTATTCAACTCTATCCCTGTCTCACTTGTATTGTACATATAGTAACGGTGTTTAGTGGTATTTTGTCTACTTAATCAATAAGCACTTATCATGTTCCTACTCTGTCGATTCTTGTTTTAACAGCTAGAGATAATAAAAAGACAAAAATGGAATAATCCTTCGAGTCATTTTATCAGAAGTTATTTAAAGTACAAACAAACTAAAACCCCAGAAAAAAAGTCAGGAACAGATGAGAACTATCGTATTGGACCTCACAACCATTCCATGAATCTAACTTTGTTGTCTCCTCCTTTTTAAATGTTAAATTCCTTTAGTAGACCATCTAAAATCATTGTTTTCCTTCCTTTTCTGTCACTCTTTTTTTTTACTCTCTGTAGGCTGGCTTCTGACTTCAGCATTAAACTGAAATCACTCTCTCCAAATTTACTAATGATCTCCTAAGTTTCTAATTCTAACAATCTTTTCTCAATCCTCATCCTTCTTGATTTCTGCAAACTGTGACACTATCATCATCTACTCCATGATACCCTTTTTCTCTATGGATTTTTGCCATCTAGATATATCTTTCATTAGTTCTCTTCTTATGTGTCTGATTTTCCTTCTCTGACTCCTTTGGTGGATCTTCCTCCACATCATGCTCACTGACTATGGGTATGCCCCAGGGATATTTCCTGAGTCCCCCTTCTCTTCTCTGTACTATCTTACTTGATGATTTTGTTAGCTCCCCTGGTTTCAACTATTATCTCTATGCTAATGAATTTGAGATGTATTTCATTGAGATCTAAACTCTAGCCTTCTATCTCCAACTACCATTAGACATATCAAACTTGATGTCCTGTCTTAAACTCAACATGTCCAAAACCAATCATTATTTTTTTCAACAAAATCTTCCCCTTTTCTTAAATCTTCTATTACTGTGGAAAGTACTATTATTCTCCCAGTCACCAAGGCTGACAACCTTGATATTACCCTTGACTTCTCTCTCTCAATCTTAATATTCAGTCTGTTGCCAAGTCTAATCATTTCTACCTTCCCAACATCTATTGTATATGTCCTCTTCTTATCATGTAGACAACACACCTTGGTGCAGACCCATACCACTTCATGCTGGACTATTATAATAGCCTTCTAGTTGGTCGACTTCCCTCGAACTCTCTCCTCACTCCAATGCATACTCCAACCAGCTGCTAAAGTAATTTTTCTAAAACACAAGTCTCTCCATAGAACCTCCCACCCCACCCGATAAACACCAGTGGCTCCCAATTACTTCCATAATCAGATATAAAATCCTTTTTTGGGTTTTTGAAGACTCACATAGCCTGACTATTCTTACACTTTCAGGTAAGAATACCAGGTAAGGTGCCCTTACATCTTACATTCTTAACAATAAAGTGCCACTGGCTGGCTTCCTGTCTGTTTTTTCACATAAACTTTCTGTCTCCCATCTCTAATCATTTGCACAAGCTTTCTCCCATGCCTGGAAGTCTTTTCCTCTTCACCTCTATCCCCTGGCTTTGCTGGCTCATGTTAGTGCCTTTCTTCAAAGATTATCTTTAATTTATCCTCTCCATAATTTGTAAAAAGTTGTTTGCATGTTGACTCCTTCATTTGATTATAAACTCCCTGAGGGTAGGAACTGCTTTGTCCTTTTGGGGGATAATACTAGTATTTACAACAATACTTGGCACATAGAAGGCATTTGATAAATTGTCCTTGACTTGATCTCCTTGTCTTTGTTCTTATAATTTCCCAATGCCTGGAGTGTTCTTCCTTTCTATCTCTAACTACTGAAATCCTACATGTATTTTTAAAATAATATTTAATTATCCAAATTACATGTAATAACAATTTTTCACATATATTTTCTGAACTTATAAGACCCAAATTGTCTCCTTCCTCTCCTTTTCCCATCCTCTTCCTAGAGTTATTCACGTATTATCACTACATATCTTTTAAGGCACATGCAAAATGCTAATTCCTCCCCATTAGTTTCCCTGATATTTCAGAAACAAAAATTACCTTTTCTTTTTTAAAATCTTCATAGCCCATTACATTCATTATGTTCTAATTTATAAGCTAGAGAGGACAAGATTTTTGTCCTTTTTATCTCTATCTAGTGGTGGTTGAATGGCAAATGATGATTGTTTTTCAGCCACATTTATTCATACCTCATACCTCAACATTCTACAACTGATTCTTTACCTATATGAGTTTTCCAGCAAAAACAATCTTTTGATGCTCTGGAAAGTTGTAACCAAAATGTCCAAAAACAAAAAACAAAACAAAACAAAAAGCTCTGGGACTCCAGTCAGAGATAACATTCTGCAAAACAAATCAGTGTTAAACCTTCCCTTCCCTCTAATGCCTCCTTTCAACTGAATTCTCAGTAAGTAAGCCTAGACTAGGAAATGCCTGTGATGAACAATATTTATAAATACACATTAAGCGTTTAAAATAAAGAATGATAAATAGACTTTCCTTAAAACAAAAAAAAAAGATAAACAGAGAACTTTGGAGAGAAAGGAATCATAGATCTACTCCTTTGGAGTTGGTAGGATAAGAGAATCCCAATGGCATGGTGTTTGTCATAACATTTCTTATACCTGATTGGCCTCCACAGGTCCTATACTGATGTCTTTTTATTCTTCTGCACTTCCACTCTCCAACTCCACAAGGCTTCCTGTGGTCAACCATATTCTAGTTCTGTGCCTCCTTCCTTCCTTCCTTCCTTCCTTCCTTCCTTCCTTCCTTCCTTCCTTCCTTCCTTCCTTCCTTCCTTCCTTCCTTCCTTCCTTCCTTCCTTCCTTCCTTCCTTCCTTCCTTCCTTCCTTCCTTCCTTCCTTCCTTCCTTCCTTCCTTCCTTCCTTCCTTCCTTCCTTCCTTCCTGCAGCTCTTTAGTAGAGGTACACAGGTAATACTCTACAAACAGCCCCAGGCCTAGACTGACTTGAACTGATGAACTGTGAGTGCCTCCAGGCCTAAAATAATAGCTATTTTTAAAGACCTCCAAGAGACACAGGCAACTTTTTTCCCAAAGACTTCCTCTTCCTGGGAAAGGATGTTCAAATTATGATAAGGGATATTAAATCAATTGGCTAGAGATCAATTCTTTCTCTTATATTTGCATCACTAAAAGCCCCCAGCGCAGGGGACACAGTAAACTCTTGATAAAGTTTCTTACAATGAAGAAATGAAATGAGACATATTTAAGACAGAAATTGGGAGGAAGTAGCTCTATCTCACCAGAGGTCTTCAAGTAAAGGCCAGATAACCATATCCTGGATATGTGGTAGAGAAAAGGTGTCAAACAAACAATGCCTCTGAATGTAGTCCATATCAGATTGGGATATAATTGAGAGATATTTTGCAAAATAAATAAAAATACAGTAGAATAGAGATAATATTACAGTATGAGGCTTTAAGCCATTATGCATCCCACAGAGATGCGTATGTATGGTTTAGTAGCCCCTATTTCTATTTGAGTTTGACACCACTGCTATTGAAGAAATCTGTTTTCTTATCTATGGTGTCTGAAGTCTCTTACAAATCTGAGATTCTATGATAGTAAGCTAAAGCTACTTTGGGTAACATTTCTTTTTCCCTGGAGTAACTTCTGTTTCTAAGACCAGACATAGATGGGCTATTTTCTCCCACCATGATTCTCCTATCTAGAAACAATTGGATGAGTATGGGTTCAACCTCTAGGACCTCCCTTTCATAATAATAATCTGGATGAGTCTTATTATCACTTTAGGTTTCTTCCGGAAACCTGGATACTGGAATTTGGATTATTTCTAGCCAAAGAGCTCTCAATTCCTATGCAAACATTAGTCTTCCATAGCATAGAATATGGAACAAACTTTCATACAACAAAGAATACAAACAATATTTTTACCTGGGACTTCTAGCCTCACCCTAGTGTTGAAGACCACCAAAGCAAAGAAAGAACTCAAGGGGTCTAGGGAATTGATTTCTTCCCCTCCCCCCCTTGATCCGTGTGGTCCATATGACTCATAGTACCAAGAAAGGGAATGGTCCAGATTTATGCTGCTATATCATAGCTCTGTTCCTTATTTTGGGGGCAGCAAGAGGTTCAGTGTATAAGAGTGCTGGACTGAGAGTCAGGAAGTTTCATCATACTGAGTTTATATCTGGGATGGGTTTTGTTATTCTGGACAAGTCCTTTAATCCTCTTTGACCAGCCCATAGTTTCATCCATCAGGACTATAAAAGGACAGTGAAGATTTATTGAATCTTCTAGAAGTCAACATGCATTTATTACTTATTATTACTCACCAATAAGCACTTACTATGTGCCAGGCGCTAGGGTGGTAGATTTGAGTTCTTTCAGTTCTGTTTGACTTTTCATGACCCTATTTGGGGTTTTCTTGATGAAGATACTGGAATGATTTGTCATTTCTTTCTCAAGATCATTTTACAGATGAGGAACTAAGGCAAAGAGGGTTAAATGGTTTGCCCAGGATCACTCAACTAATGTGTCTGAAGCCAGATTTGAACTCACAAAGATGAATCTTTCTGTTTTCAGGCCCAGAGCTCTATCTTAAATCCTTCTCCACTCACTTTTTTGGATGTGTTACCGTTTAAGATGCCTACAAAACATCTAATTAAAATGACCAATAGCAGCTGGTGATGTGAAACTGAAGATTAGATGAGACCTTAAAACTGGATAATGATATCTATGAATCATCAGCATAAAGAGAAGAGTTGAAGCCATTGGAGCTGATGAGATCACTAGGCAAGATTATGGGTGAAAAGTGCCCAGATAACAGGGTGTTAGTGAACACCCACATGTAATAGGCTTAATAAAGAGGAACATCCAGCAAAAGAGACTAAGGATCAGTCAGATATGTAGAAGGCAACCAGAAGATACCAAGGGTCACAAAAAACTAGAAAGAATGGAATAGGCAGTGAAGGATGTTCAAAAATGTTTTAGAAGTTGCAGAGAGATCAAGTAGAAAGAAGTCTGAGAAAAAAAGCATTAGATTTGGAAATTAAAGGATCATTGGTAAAAGCAGGGAGAGTTGAAAAGTAGTCACAAGCTAGCCTGCAGAGGGTTTAAAAGAGTGAAATGCAAGTGAAAACACTACTTAAGAATTGTGTCACAAAAGGGAAGAAATGGAATGAATAGCTAACAGGGATGGTTAAATCAAATAAAGGGTTTTGTTTTTGTTTTTGTTTTTCTTTAAGGACAAGGAAGACTTGGGCATGTTTCCACAGGAGAGGGAAGCAGACAGTATACAGGGAGAGATTCAAAACCATTTAGAGAGTGAGGATTATGGAAGGAACACTCTGTTAGAGCAGATGAGGGTGGAATGAAATCAAGGGTTCATATATAGAAGAATTCACCTTGACAAGAAGGGCCCTTTTTATGTGAGACAGGCAAAGAAGGTAGCATCAGGGAAGGCATATGTTGGATAAGGAGGAAGGAAAAAGAGGGAATTCTTGCTAAAAGGCCCTAATTCTTTTGGTGAAGTATGAAACAAAGTCCTCATCTCAGATGATGAGAAAGGGAGAGTGCCAGGGAAGGATGGCCATGAGGAGGAATGAAAAGGTTTGGAATTGCCACTATGGCAAGTAGAAAAGTAAACTAATTAGGGGGGGGGTATGGTGTGAAATATAAAAAGGGATTAGGGAGATATAAAAAGATGGCAATGAGGGTCCTGCCTCAATTGATATTGTATAGTCCTAGCTTCTAGCTGAGATGGAACACCTGCATTCCATTCACCTCTTCCCTACCTGAAGGTGTCCTGCTGTGCATGATCAATACCTCCCACAGAATCTCTTGTAGCTAGGGGGAAAACAAACAACCCAAAAGTTCTTATCATTTGCCTGAGTCCCATTGTCCATTCAAGTGACCAGGAACAGATTATACAGATTACTCTGAAGCTCATACACGCCTCAAAACAACTACAAAACTAGAAACATTGGAGGGTGAGCAACAAAGCTGTTTAGGAGACAGACTCATGTTTCCATTACATTTGTATCCCTACTGCTTAGCACAGCTCCCTCTGTGCATAATAAATCTTTGTTGAATGAGTTAACAAATGTGTCAGTGAGTGAATGAATTGCCCAGATAGTAGGGCAGATCAGTCAATATATCTGAAGTTTTCTTGTGTATCTAGCAAAAGGTATCTCGTCAGAGCATCTGCCAATATTGTTTTTAATTCTTGCAATAGGAACTTTCTGTCACATTCTGATGGATTAGATATTTTAATCTCCTTCTCTGTCCTTAACTGGTAGTCCCTGCTAATGACTTTATTAGAAAGATTGAGTTTTTCTTCTCAGAGTTAATCCAAAATTTGGCATAAGAAACCTTCATTTTACATAAATCAGTGGAAAAGAGGAGGCTCCAATTAATTTTTCAGTTCAACTGACTGCTAACTCGAATGCTATGATTCTTTTCTCTTACCTTTCCCCAGTCTAACCTCTGTAATTCCACATCTCAAAATGATAATAATAATATAAATTAATTCATGCAATGTAACCACAAGGGACTTTCCTCTGGATAGATGGATTGAACCTATGAAATGACAAATCTAAAACTGAAATCAAAAGGAACCTCCAAGATAGGAAACATCCACATGAACTCAATCAACAGTATCTCAACAAAGAAAAACTGAACACATTTCTAAATCATGCAGCTTTGTTTAGATGGTTGTTTGATGATGGCAATTCAGGTCACTGCAACAGAAGCTACAAAATAATCATTCTTAAGCTGCCCAGATCTGGTGATCATTTTAGGTTACACATTATGCAAGATATGACATTACTGGGTAGGAAAGCTTAGCCTTTCTCAACAGGGCATGATCCTGTGGCTAAGATGTATGAGATCAGTATCTTTCATGAACTGATAGACAACAAATCTTTATCCTAAAGATATAGATCTCAAAATATCATGGACAATTAAACCAATAAATTGTATTAGAATACAACCATTGTCTAAGACAGAATTGTTGCCTGTTTATTTAATAATACAGAGTAGCCTAGATATGGCATTGAACCACAAAAAATTAATAACATAATTTTAAGAGATGCTGCTATCCCAAATATTTATTATCTCTTAGCTGTTTGAAAAGCTTCCAAAGTACAGACTGAGGAGATCAAAATCATATAGGAGCAGGATACAATACATAACATCCCTCTTGTATTGTCTACTGCTGGAGTTGTAATGAGGATGTTTGCAGTGAACCTACAGAGGAAGAGCTCACTTACCTTTATTCAACTATACTATCATATTTAATTATAATATTATATACCTATATAGGAGTCCATAGAATAGAGTTCAAAGAGATAAAAGCAGGTTAATGACTAATTTCAGAACTGTTTCTATGTAAAACACAAAAAAGATGGAAATAATAACACATTTATATGGGATATTTCGATTGGTGAAGTATGCTTCTCATAATAGATCTGAGTTAGGCTGTGTAAATATCAATTTGTCCAGATGAGAAAACTGAGGATCAGATGGGTTAAGTAATAGAAGCAGAATTCAAATCCAGATTTTACTGACTCCAAGTTCAACAATACTCATCATGCCTTGAGTTCATTATTCTGAACATGAATTATTATTGTATATTATACTATAAATGTAGGATGTATACAATAGAGTTGAAGCCAAGTACTCTTGGGAATTATTTTGGAAGGAAAAAAAAAACTATTGTGATATGCTTCCTTCTCTTCTCTCTTCTCTGTAGCTTTTTTCTTCCTACTTTATCTTAATAATTGAATGAAGAAGGGGAAATGATGACCTTTGGGAATATCTGGTTTTACTGCTTAGTGAAGTGGTTTGGGAGATGCAATAACTCTGTGCCATATAGTGCAGATTAGCACAGTCATGGGGCCTAATTACCAGATTGTTTGCAATCTAATAGATTCTGTTTATTAGCACCCTACCTTAGAAGCTGAAGTGAAACTGTTAATAGTAATGCTTAACTAATCATTGCATTATTAAGTGTATACAGAAACAGATTGTAAACGCTATTTTTAAAGTCTCAAAATGCCTTCGAAAACTGATGATTTGTACATATTTTGCAGGAAGAAGATGCTTATTTAGATTCTGAGGTAGATGAACATATTAACTGGTTTCATCAAGAATATGTCAAAGCCGAAAAGAACTGGGGAGAAATTGACAATAGGATGAGCCGGACTCTGGAAATTCGAAGAAAGATGATTAACAACAAGACACCTTTGAAGGAAATTCTCAAAATGTTTCCTTTTTTGAAGTGCCCTTATCAGGTACATTTTCTTATTCATAATATATTGTCATTATATTCCCAATAATGCTCCTTCCCTTCCACCCCTAGACCCTGTCAGTACCCACTGGATTGTTAGACAAAACCAGTGGACATATTGTCTAATTTATAAAACAGATCATTCGTTTGGACTATTTTGGAAGTCAGGCTTTAGCATCCTCAATAGGAGAGTTTTCTAAAGCCAAATGTTAATTATCTAAGGCCCTGACAGGGAAGATGTGCCCTAAAGGCCACATTCTATTTATTGTCTGCTCACCTTCATGACTGATTCCTTCCCATGCTTGGAATTTAAAAAAAAAGTGAGGTGGCCAATAAAAACTTGATCATGGAAACTCAAAAAGTATGAGATCCCAAAAGCTAATGATACCAACTCCTACCTAAGTCACGAATCCTTTCACAACATCCCAAACAAATGATCACCAAGTCTCCACTGAAGAGCTCTAGTAATGAGATACTCACTATCTCCCAAGGCAGCTCTAATAGCTTCCAAAATCTTCCTATAAATTATCTCTCATTCTTGGTCCTACCCAATGCAACCAAACATAAGCCTAGTTGCTTCTTCTGCATGATAACTCTTCAATTATGTTTCTCTCCTCTCTGTCCTCATATGAATATTTGAATCTCCTCTTCATCCAAATTAGGCTTATTTGGATAGGCTCCAATTTGTCAGTGCCATTTTCTAAAATGTGGTATCCAGAACTGAACCAGGGCAGAGAAAATGAGACTTCATTCATTCTGGACACTGTACTTTGGCTAGTTGAAGCTGAAGACTGAATGACTTCTTTTGGCTACTAACTAATATTGATCTTGCAATATAGTCAAATTCCTGAATCTTTTTGAGATTAATGACGTTCTAGCTTCTATTCTAATGCCTCATTCTCTCCAATTACGATTTAATGAGATAGTTCCCTTATACTTTCCTAAAACATTTTTAAAAAATTAGTGGTCTCAATGTATCTACCACATCTTTCCTTTACAGATCTTTATTATGAATGAATATAAATTAAAATTCCAATTTTATATCAAATACTCTTTCTAATATATTTATAAATATGTACTTTAAACTTATTTTCACTTTCTTAGTGTGATTCTAATAGAAAGATATTAAAAGAAATAATTAATGTTATGGTGATATTCAGGTAATAAATTATATTAACAAAATTCAGCTAAGTAGCATTGGGTGAAACATCCCAAATCTCCAGGGCATATATTGACATTATTATATGAAAATATCTTAAGAGGAAGAAGTATATGATCCTTTTGTTTTGTTTCACTGTGAACTTTATGACTTGCTATTTTCCTTTACATCTCTGCTTTCTATCAGTCTAAGAAATGAGTGATTGTTAAGAGAGAAAAGTGTCTAAAAATTCCTCTTTCTTAAATCTCTAAAGTAATCTTGCATGGTTTTAACACATGTAAGGGAAATGTTTTATTGAAGTGGAGTCCTAAAAAGTGCATTTTTTCTAATGAGTCAAATTTCTTTTCTTTTGATAAATTAACCAACCAATAATCTTGCACACTCCTCAGTCAGTTATGTGACAAGATGTGGGTCTGCTGTAGAATGTTACACAAGGGCACTTCCCCTGTCATGTTTCCATCAATGATACAAGCATATTCCTATAAAAAAATGATAGAGATGAGGAAGTAAACTTGTAATTTGGCAGTCTTTTTGGTCACTTTTTTCAGTAGTAATACTATCTATGATTTTTTTCCTTATCTTCAAGCATCTTCCTGTCTCAATTATGTTCAGAATCAGCTTCTCAGTTCCCCTCAATCCACTCTCACCATATGGTTTTCCTCTGATCCAGATGCTCTTTTCATCTTCATGTTCCTTACTGCAATTTCTACTTCCTCATTTGGCACATTAGGGCCTAAAATTTTAAAGTTCAAATATGATAGTTTCAATATCTTTGAATGAAAAAAAGACTTTCATTGAAAATGACATATTTCATTTTTATCTCTTGTCTGACTTCCAGTTCCAGCTTTTATTTTTTTATATCTAGACCAGATAGAGGCCCATTTTGGTAAATATTACAACTCTTTCTAACTGGTTCATCATGTCAATTATCAAGGGTTAATGAATATCAGCTCTTGACAGTGGAATTCATGTCTGTAGTCATGGTGGAAATGAAATTCCCCATTGTTTTTGTTTTCATTTCCCTCCCACACACAAATAGTCTTGAGGCTCCTGTGGGAGGTGGGAGAATAAGGTGAGCCTGTCTTCTATTTTTTCTTTAAGAATTCATGTAGAAAGGCAGCTGGATGGCTCAGTGGATTGAGAGCCAGTCCTAGAGAAAGGAGATCTTCAGTTACAATCTGGCCTCAGACACTTCCTAGCTGTGTGACCCCAAGCAAGTCACTTAATCCCCACTGCCTAGTTCATACCAGTGTTCTGCCTTGGAACCAATACATAGTATTGATTCCAAGATGGAAGGTAAAGGTTTTAATTAAAACAAGAAGTCATACAAGTATATCATCTCTTAACTCTGCTAAATGTCAGGAAACCAAAAGTGGTCTTCCCCAAACTAGGCTTATCATATAGCCATTTGGTTCTGCTAGGCAACTTCTTTGCTTTTGATGTATTAAAAGCATCATGGTAGGGTCATTCTTGGGAAAGGAACACTAGCTTAGAGTTTGACTCTAGGCTATGGCTGGATGCCATGTTGCTTTTCTAGGTAATATATTCAATAAGGTTGGATAACTCCTTCAAGTCTCATATGATGCTTGGTTTAGGCTGCACCAGCCATCTGATTTTCCAGCATCATGTGGGAACAAGGAAGATTATATTATATTTGGGCTGAATAATTTGCATGTTGTCCCAGGAAGACTCACTGGTCCATAGGTCATTGATCCAGACTGATGAGTTTCTAGTGTTTTGAGAACAATTCAAGCCGTGTAGGATCTGGGGTGCTTGTTTTCTCTGGACCAGAACTGAGATCAGGAAAACACATAGATGACCTCTGAATCTTTTGTAACCAAGATCTACAAGAGGGAGGGGAAATAAGGCATTTATTAAGTGCCTACTATGTGCCAGACACCATAGTGAGAACGTTACAAATATTATGACACTCCTGAGAGGTGGATGTTATTATTGTCCTTAGTTAATGGTTGAGGAAACTGAGGCAGACAGAGGTTAAAGGCCTTGTCCTAGGTCACACAGCTAGGAAGTGTCTAAAGCCACATTAGAACCTGACCTGACTGACTTCACGTTCAGCACTCTGTCCACTGAGTGACCTGGTTGCTGAAAGGTAGGCATCAGACAGTTTGATCTCAAGGGTAAGGATTTTTTCCATCTAGAGATGAGTAAGAGAAATTATATTTGAAGAACTACTGGAGATGGTGGAAGGCAACCCTGGATGGAGGTCCATCAGGTCCTGGATTCAAATAGAATGGGGCAGAACTTAGGAATTAAATGAAAAGATTCCTTTCTTTTGGGGCCTATTATGCTCCTCTTAACAGGGCAAACCTCTTACTCTGGGAAAACCTCTGAATGTAGTTGATACCTATTTTTCCATTTATGTGAGTTAAAGGAAACCCAAATACTCTACAAGTTTTCAAGGTTCCAAATTCAAATATAAGGAACATGACACCTTTTTTGTTCTTTCCCAAAGATACAAAGTTCTCAGCAGAGCCTATAAACAATGCAGAAAACAGAATGAATTCACTGTTATTTTTTTTAAACCCTTACCTTCTTGTCTTAGAATCAATACTAAGTATCAGTTCCTAATCAGAAGAATGGTAAGGGATAGGCAACTGGGGTTAAGTGACTTGTCCAGAGTCACAGCTGGAAAGTGTCTGAGGTCACACTTGAATCCAGGACCTTCCTTCTCCAGGCCTGGTTCTCTATTCTCTGAGCCACCTAGATGCACCTAGATTCAGTTTTTAAATTATAAATTAATAATAACAAAAGTTAAAATAAATTATTTTGTTATTTTATTTCTAATGATTATATAGAATTATAATTATTTATGATTATTAAAATATAAAATAAAATTTAAAAAATTTCAATTCTCCTTCCTTAAAAAAATAAATTGTTTGCTTTCTCACAAGATCCTATAGTCTGCCATACTCAGAGATTCAGGGTCTGAATTCCTCTCGGAAGGGAACTTAAGGCTGCGAAATGCTCAACAGCCCAATGTTCTAGTGAACCTCTCTTAAACTACCCTGAGGGTTTGGATTTACCTTGAAGACAAACACCTGGAGCATACTGCATGCCAGACAAGCCCTGTTCCCACTGACCCCAATCCTATCCAAATAACTCACTCTGCTAGTGGACTGCAAAGTCCGAATCCCTTGCCCCTTTGTATCAGCCCCCAATTCCCTTGTCAGGGCTCCTCCAAGGAAAGAGAACCAGAGGTGCAATTTTCTTCTCTTGACCAGAGGTGTTCTGTTGACATTTTCCTTACCTAGGAAGAAAACTAATTCCCAGAATTCTTGAACTCAGAGTTCCTTGCAGTGTGAGGTTTGCATATCCTGTGAAGTCCCCTTTCTCTATATAAAAGGTTGGTTTTCAGGATTGTATTTACTAGGAGAGCTCTAGGACTCTTCCTTAGGAGGCTAAGCATTTCTTGGACTAAATGAGTGAAGAGTTCCTCTCCAGAGAATCTTAATACTCTTCCATTCCTCCTTCTTGAATTGAGCTCAGAGTCTCCAGGTAGCAGGAGTGGACCCAATATTCCCTAGACTGCAATAGCACTTGACCTCAATAGGTTCCTGGCAAAGGGCTTGGAGAATGCTGGAAAGTCTGCCACAAATTTGGCTCCAATTTAAAGTAAGATTCAATATAAACGTGTTGACAAATGAACACGGGAAGGTTGGTAGGTGCCCAACCAACCAGGATGATATCATACTTGAGCACAGATAATCTTCAGAAATTTACCCATTAAAACAATTCCATGCCATGTTCTGACAGGGTCTTGGAAGAGCTACTAGTCTACTCCGTGGTCCCTTGCCCCTCTGAAGTAAAAAAATCAACATCTAAAGGAGGTTTACCTCTCAGATAACATACAGTTTATTACCAGGTCCCTTTCTTGGTAAGATCTGCCAGAATTTGTGACTTGAGGAAAACTCTTTTGAGAACTCTGCGTCTTAAAAGATTGTAGAGGAGACTTAAAACTACTAAGACTTCAAATCAGTAGCTGATCCTAAAATCAGTTCACATCTGAGTTTTGTATATTTGGCTGGCTTTCCTTGGTATTAATATTACCTTGTCTTCCCTTTTTGTCAGCTATTCAGAGAATTCCAGCTTCTCACCAGAACCGACATTTATAAGAAAACACGGCAGATTTTGGAGACCTATTCAGAAAATATACTGACCTCTTTTTCAGTGGTGGAAAATCCAATCACTGCTATGTTGCATGAGAGAATGAAGCAACTTACAGATGAAGACATCCTGAAATGTTAGTAAAAACAGCCTAAGAGAGTATTAGTGGTAGAGCATGCAGTACCAGTCAGGTACAATTTAACCAATCAGCTTAATTAGAGACAATCCTGTTTATGATGCATTTTCCTAAAGGAATTGAGTAGGGAATACTTTGCCTAAAAGAATTGCTGGCTCTGGGGCAGGTGGTTAAGTGGAGTGGAAGCCAAGCCAAGAGATGGGAAATTCTGGGTTCAAATTTATGCCTATGACAATTCCTAGCTGTGTGACCCTGGGCAAGTCAAGTCAGTTAACTCCCATTGTTTTGCCCTTATCAGTCTTCTGCCTTGGAACCAACTCACAGTATTGATTCTAAGACAGAAGCTAAGGGTTAAAAAAAATTGTTGGCTTATGCAAAACATATGCTGCAGGAAAAAAATAAAAAGCAAAACAAACAACTTAAGAGTTTGAATGTAGAGTCTATTTTGTTTTCATTTGGGTTGTAATCATGTTTGCTTTTGACAGATATGAAGATGACAGCCACATGTTTACTTCTACCAGATGTCTTCGGTGATGATCCTACACTATTTGTTGTTGTGAATGAGGAGGTATGCAAATGTGTCAGAAAATATCAGTTATGCTAAAACATTGGCGTATTTTGAGGAGAATGTTTACTGACTGTTTATTGTCTTTTTAAAGACAGAAAACTTCATTTCACTCCATTTTGCAAATTCAATTTCTTAGATTGAAATTGAACATTTAGAATGGGAGGGTCTTGGATTTTGTTCTCAGCTGTTGTGTTCTCAGTCGTAGCCTACAGATTCCTCAGTACAGTTTGAAGGGACCTTAAAGTCCATCGCAATCAACCCTCTTATTTTATAGACAAGGGGCAGAGTGATCAAGTGACTTGCCCATACAGCTATACAGTTATACAGCTAGTGGATGTGGTGGGATTCAAATCAGGTCTTTCTACCTTGAAATGCAATGCTATATCCACTATACACAGCTGCTTCTCTTTGTATGCTCCTTCATGACAAAAGTTATTTATTAAAATAGTCCTCCTTTTTTCCAATGAAATATCACACAGGCTGAATTTTCTTCATATTCTCCAACCAAAACAAACTCTTGCAGCAGATTTATTACAGAAACAGATAAAATAATCCAGCTGTCTTCCAAGCTAGACTTTAAAGACATTTGGAAAAAAAAATATGTAAAATGATGACACTCTTTTCATTAATTTTTCTGTCTTTGGAAAAGTTATTTTTCATAACATATTTTAGCAACTTATTTATTTTCATTATTGTTGATAGTTATTTTAAATGAAAAATCAGTATTTTAAAATTTTACTCATTTTAATTTCTAAGATAGATTGAGAAACAGAAATACAACCCACATAAACTAAAACTATTTGGGGTCTTCAGTAACTTTTAAGAGTGTAAAAGAGTCCAGAAACCAAAAATTTTGAAAGTAATTGCTTTAAAGTAAGACAAGTAATCAAAACCACTTCTTATTCCACTGGATTTGTTTTGCCAAGTTTACCATCTGGTTTAATAATTCTTTCAGATTGTTTCCTATAATAATCCAGTTCAGATAGCAATGTGGTCTATTTCTTGAATGTACTGATATTAAATAATCCCTTCATTTCTTTTTTTCTTTTTCATTCCAGGTGCAAGTGTCTACACCAGTCTTAAAAGTTAAAAACCCCTTCAACATCAATGCTTGTGAATTTACTCTGTATCTTGAAAAAGAAAAACTGACCCAAGTCGATGACTGCACTATGGCCCTGGCTGCTCTCATTGCGGCATTCCATGTATTTGGCATTCAATACCCCAGGAGGTTGTATCACACACTGAACTTTTTAGACACGCTGATCTTTGATATGAGTGGTCCTTCTATAAAAGAACTGAGGAAAAGTGAAGAATTTCAACATCCACTCATTTAATAACACCTAAGATCCTGTGAAATTTTATTTTTAAAGATTGATTTGTTGTGCAAGGGACAGATACTAGTGTTGTCAACTATGTATATTTATATTAGAGAAATGTTCCTGTATCTGAGTTTTATGCCTCATTCATCTTTTCTTACACTTTAAAAGATTAAAATTATTTTATGACATCCCACACCACAATGGCTTTGGGGTCTCATTGTTGAGAATTTTCCTGCTAACAGTCCAGATTATAAGCCACCTAATGCCTTCTCATTCTGTATAGATCTGGTCTATACCCTTCCATAGGATCCTTCATGAGAAATCTACTCAATATGCTGGAGATCATCCTTTAGGCATTCCTTTCAGTGTGTATTCCTTTCAGCAGAATATGTAGGCTGCCCATCTTATTCATTCTTGCTACATGATGAGTCCACCTTAGCATGACACAGTGGGAAGAGTTAGATTTGGAGGCAGAAGATGTGGGTTCAAATCCTGGATTTTCCACTTAGTATCTCTGGGACCCTGGACAGCACTTAACTTACCTGGATCTCATTTTCCTATCATCCCTTTCTCTCGGCTTTATTTTCCTCACTTGTAAAATGAGGATCTTGAACTAGGTCACCTGTAAGGTCCCTTCCAGCTGAAAATTTATGGTGTGGTGATCTCTTCTGATTAAACACTTCCTTATGATGTCCCTTAAGCCACTCTTTAAACGTCCACCATTGAAAAAAATAGTCTGCAGACTTTGTCAGAAGCATGAATTCTTACTAGATTTTTAATTCCACTTCAGATAGAATAAATAAAATTATTTAATCTCAAGGAATATTTATTATATTCAGATTTAGTTTTAACTAATCCTGTTGTTACAAGTTAGAATTATAAAAGGGAACTCCAATAGATCTCTGATCTCACTGAGATGGGTACTCTATCCAAAGATGCAGATTGCTGCCCTCCACCCCTTACTCTATGTGCCGGGTCACACTCTACAACTCTTGTCCTTGCCTTCTTTAGGTTCACTGCAGAGGTCCTTCTCTAGGTTCTCTTGCTGTCGTGAGGATGTCCATGGAGTAAGTAGATAACTTAAAGGTGATATCCCTCACCCCCATGGCCATCCTAGGAGGAGACTGGATCTGAGATTTTATTAGCAGAAGGAATTCCCAGGATCTCTACCAACATCTGTCAGCACCTCCTCTCTAATTTATAATCTTAGAGAGTTGCTAGAGGACTGAGAAGTTATTCAGATTCACATAGCCAGTCTATAGAAAAGGTGAGACTTCACAAAGTCTTCCTTGTTCCTGGCCAGCTCTCTCTCCTCTGACCAGCCCAATCTTCTCTCCTGA
Source organism: Monodelphis domestica (assembly GCF_027887165.1). Taxonomy (NCBI): domain Eukaryota; kingdom Metazoa; phylum Chordata; class Mammalia; order Didelphimorphia; family Didelphidae; genus Monodelphis; species Monodelphis domestica. Next base: position 403,236,281 of record NC_077228.1, on the reverse strand, counting down.
AGACATTTCTGCCTTAAATATCCTTTAGGTCAACGTTTGCTCTTCACTCTGCCTGTGCAGCCCAGAGAACTCATTTGGCTGTCCTTACACTGGAATTAACAAGGAACATATAAGAGATCCTTTACTTTACGAGTTGCCACCATTATCATGATGACTGTTGTCTTATATAAATTACACATATATATTATTTGTGCCATGTCCCCATTACTAGATTGTAAGCTCCCTGGGGGTAAGGCTCTGCATTGTGTTTCATCTTAGTATCTCCATGTCTCACACATATTCGGCGCTTAAGCACTTAATAAAAATCTATGGAATTTATCATTATGAATGTTTTTGTGTTGAGGCCCCCTCGTTGGCATGTCTGGGGCTCACATGGCTTATTTGAATGTTGAACCCTGTTTCCAGGCATCCTGACCCTCTTGCCTAGTGTTACTGCTTCTTAGTTCTTGTGGAATTGAGACTCCCTGCTTATCTGCCCACTTCCTGACCCCTAATCTCTCTCTCTCTCTCTCTCTCTCTCTCTCTCTCTCTCTCTCTCTCTCTCTCTCTCTCTCTCTCTCTCTCAATCTCTCTCTCATATATATATTAGAGAGAGTGGGATACTAGGTCAGGAAATGAGCAGATAATATACATCCTCATATTTCTCATTTCTCTCTCAATCTCACCTCCATTTTGGCCACCAGCTACTGATTCTTTCCAAAGCCTGACTCTGTTTTCCCTTCTTCTATCTCATCTGTCATTCATTCCTCTACCACAACTTAATGTGATCCATAGACCTAAAGCATTTGTTTGGAATCAGTTCCCTTTCTCTGTGCTCCTTCATTTAGCTACTACTTATGAAAAACTCTAGGATTATGCTTTTTTTGGTAGGTGGATGGGAGGGTATATACCATGTTATAAGGGATTTAGCAGGAGCAAGCTAAAAGCAGGAAGTACTAAGGCAGAGGTAGCGAGAAAATTCCAGAACATTGGGGAGACTGACTCTGAAGGAGCTGTTGGTGGAATTACTCTCTGGAGTAAGAGACTGAGCCCTTTCCTTTCAAGCAAGTTTCACCTTCTGAGAAGTCATTACTCTCCTTCTTAGGTGGATCAGTATCTGTTTCTGTGTGTTCCTGCTGCTGCTGTGATTTCCACTAGGACTCCTGCCAGACTCAAGAGGACAACTGTCGGTGAGACTTCCTTTGGCCCTTCTTCCTGTAACCTTCAAGTTTCCCTAATTTATAATCTAAGGGGGATAAATTTAATTAGTTGTAGTTAGCTAGATTTGTAGGTAGTATAATTATTAGATAGAAGGGTTTAGCAATTTGGGTTTTGATTTAAGATAAGTTCATCCCAATTCCCTTCCCTTCCTCCCTTCTAAAATAAACTGTTACTTTGTTAATTTTATAGGGTTTACCCATTATTTTAATATACCTATTTCAACCAGGACTCCTTCACTGTTTTCAAAGATGATACTTCAGGTGTTTCCTTCATTACAAAAATGATATTGTTAGTTACCAGTTTGTTAATGGGAAGATACAAAACAAGTAGCTTGAAATCTATTTTATACATTTTAATGGATGTCACTTCCTTGATCTTAGATCCATCTTTGTGTATGAAATGTCATTATTAATTTAATATTAATATTTTAATATATTATTAATTTAATATTAATATTAACTATTAAGGGAATGAAATAAAATACTCAGGATTATAAGGGAAACCTATTATGTTGAAATAGCAAAATATGAAAAATAAATTCAGAGTCCCCTTAGACTAGATTTAAGAATTCTTAGATTAGATTTTACCTACATTACAAAAAATTCTTAGTTTGAAAACCCGAAATAAGAAATTTTGAGGAAATAGCATTTGCTATTCAGGACTTCTTTTACTGGAAAGTAGTGATAAATCCTGTGTTAAGATTATTTTAAAACTCAGGTTCTCAAGGGCTAAGCCAGGAGAGCACCATTCCAAGTCAAAGATGATCCATCCTAGGTCTGGAGAGATTTATCCTTAGGTTGACTGTGGCAGCCATATCAAATCTCAAAAATTATCTATCAAATCACAGAAAGGGTGTCCTCTATATCAGTGTTGGGAGAGCCCACAGACCCTTATAATATAAGTATAAAATTTCTTTGAGCAATTAAGAGAATCATCAATTCTTGCTAACAAGGTATTTTTCTAATAAATAAGTCATGAGATATGTCTGATGAAAGTATGTCACTGATTCTTGTTGAGAAGAAAACAACTACAAATCACTCTTTAATGTAAGGGTTCTTAATCTTTCTGGTATCAAAGCCCCTTTTAGCAGTTGTGTGAAGCCTTCTGATGTTTAAAGATATAAAATCCATAGGATCATAATGAAAACTAATTTATTGAAATTAAGATGTAATCTCTTTCCCTCTAACATCTATTCAAGGACTATCACCCAGCATCCAACCCCCAAGTTAAGATCTCCTACTTTATTTGGTTATATCATTATAGGATAAATAAACAATCTGCAATATATTATAGTGATAAGCTACCTTTGGTCCTTACTAATATTAGAATATTCTATATTATTGCCCCTCTGTGACAGTATATTCTCATCCTCTTGTTCACTCTCATCACAACCCTGAACTTCAAGTGTCCTCAGAACTATATATATAAGCAGTCATTTGAGTATCCAAATTCTGAACCTGTTGTAATAAAACTTCCCTGACACCCATGAATTGAAATGAATGGGGTGTTGCAGACTCTTTGCTCTGACCCTGTCTTATCTTTCCCATCCAAGACATTTCTGCATCTTGGTCCTCTTTCCCAGGTTTACCTTGTTAGCCAGTATCACTTGGAGAGCAGCAACTTCTTCTTGTTTGAGGTCTGGCCTCTCCGGAGTGAAATATGTGAGTACTATTGATGGTAAGTTTGTAGACTTGTTCTATCAAGGTTTGGTGGTTACTCAATACATCTAATTGGGAATAGGGCCAAAAGGCTATCTGACTCTTAGACCAAGGTTTAGAAATATCAAAGAGAGGGTTTATTATTATTCAGATTTAGGAGGACTGGAGAACTAGGAACAATTCTGGATACTCCCACCTTTCCTATGGCCTTGCAAGAGGCCATCTTCATATCTTTCGGCTACACTCTCTGTCTATGAAACCCAGCTATAGAACTACCTGACTTGACTAATCCTCCCAAATAACGTTTGGGTAACTTTATAGTTTGTCATTTGAACTCTTGGTGAGTTCAACCCTCTTCGGCCTGGGCCCAAGATGGCCACAGTCAGTGCACTGGCTTGCCTGCAGCTTCTCTTCACAGCAATCAGGACTCAGGAAAATGGTTAGATGATAAAATCAGGAGACAGAGTCGGTAGGATCTCGACAACAGGATACCAGGACAGCAGGATAGGTAGCTTCGACTCCACAGGGAAAAGGTAGGCAAACTCCCACTTGCTCAGACAGGAAGTTACCGCTCCAAGTTCTCCCAAGCACAGGAACCCAAAAACCCCAACTGTCCCATTGTGTCCTTTTTTATATCTTCCCCACACTCTAGAATAGGGTCCTTATAGTTCTGTGGCCTGTGGCAAGTCCCTCTTTGCAAACTCTCCTGTCTACTCACTGTTTGCAAGCCTTTTCTTTCCTTTTACTCCTTACGGGAGCCTTTCCTTCTTTTGAGCTGGGACCTAACGTCCCTGCCCAGAAGAATGAAGGGAGGAGAGAAGCTGTGGCATTTAATGTAAGGACTAAAGGCCACAGCAAAGGTATGGAAATGCCAGCCTGCTTTTGTGGTTGAGTCTGACTCATCTGGCCTCTCTCTAGAGCTCTGTGCTTCCTGGTAAAGTTTCCTCTCTGAAAACCCCTGGCAAGGCGGATCCTGAAGGAGGGGAAGTTTCTTGGTTTTCTCTCTCCCTATCCCTGTTTCTTGAGACATTCTCAATCCTGTAGCCCTGCTAAGAAGATTTATGGAATCAAATCACTTGTGTTGCCCCTTGAGGAGTCAGTTGGAGGGACAAAATACTGGCTTGAGTAAGTGAAACTTTTGAATAAGGTGTTTTTGAACATCTTTGAGCCAGACCTAGAGGCCCTGCAGTGGGTCAACTTCCACTGCCTGTGATCAGAAGAGAACGGCACTGTCCACATCAGTAAGTGGAGCTGTGTGTCAGACAGCTGGGAAGAGTTTTAGATTTGGGACCCAGCCATCATCTTCCACCTCCACAGTGTGCTCCTGCTCTTCTGCTGTGACAACCTCTGGGAAAAAGCATACAAATGTGAAAAGGCGTCTCCAATTCAGATTTTATTTCATGTCAGAAGATATAACAAGTGTAATCTGAATGTACAAATTGTGAACAAAATGTTTTTAAAAAGTCATTAATGCAAATTCATGCAAGGAAATGAATGGGGTACTGCAGGCTATTTCACTGACCCTGTTTTACCTTGTATTATGGCAGATGAAAAGGGCTGCTAAGAGACCCCCTCAGAAGTCATCAAAGGAAATACTATATTAGCAGAGCTGGAGGATATCAAAGAAAATCCTACACTAGAAAATATGAGACCAACTAAGGAGAGAGGTAGAAGTTCCCCAGAGTTAAGACAGCATGCTACAAAGCTACTTTGTATCTCAAATGAAAATGTACTTTGAACAATTTTTCATTCCAAGGAATTAGAAACTGCAGTGGAAAGTTGATGAAGCTGTTCATCCTCTTCCTGCAAAGTGCATTCCCATAAAATAAAATACTACACCAGCTCTCAGTTTATAGGTAGTTGAGTATTCTCACTTAAAGTGCATCTGTTTGGTACCATTATATATTGAGTGCAATGTCTTAACACCTGGCAAAGAGTTTTGTAGAAAAAAGCAGTCCTTCCAAAAAGAAGGATTTTTATACATGTACCCAAATAACTGCTTTGGGAATTCACCTTGATCCATGAACGTGTCCAGTTGGTGACTCTATCAATGTTTCTCCCATATGCCTTCCCTTTTTAGAAAAATCTATCAGTTCTCTCTGTCTCTCTCTCTCTCTCTCTCTCTGTCTCTGTCTCTGTCTCTGTCTCTCTCTCTCTCTTCAAAGGCATCCTCTTCATATGGAGGACTGTTGAAAGAAGGGAGATATATAGATTGTTTCAAAGGATGGCATATCCCTCCCTAAGCACTGAGACCTTCATCTCCTTTAACACCACGGTTATATCAAGGACTCTTAGAGAAGCACTTAAAAGTCTCATGAAAAAATTAAGATCCTTTTAAAAACGGTCCCCATACTAGAATTTCATTTATTCTTTGATAACTGTTGACTCCTACACACCCCTGGGGTATTAGAGTGGAGTATTAGATTGATGCCATTCAAATACATTAGGTAAAGTTTTATTTTTTTTTCCAATTTCAGTCTTTTATATACTGGTCTTTTGGTAAATACAGTAAAGACGCTGGTGAAAAGTAATTTGCTTAACATTTCATAAGTCGTGCAAAAGTAAAAACACTGATTTACTTAAAAAATTAATTTTTACAACTGTTCAGCCCCAATTAATTATTACAAGCAAGTAGGCAATTTCATGACTTGCAAAGTTATACTCAGCATAAATGTTGCAATTCAAAATATGGCACAAAATTAACAATAGTTATAACAGTCCCAACTGGCTAAACTGGTAGCCAGATTTTGGCTAACTGGGTTTAAAGTTCATTTTATTTTGATTGTATAAAAAGGTTTCTGCAAATATTGAAAAAGAAACAGTGTACGTGAAAGATAATCCAACGATGTTTACAAAATGCAGAAAGTTCATAATCCCTCCCTCCCCCCAATCTTACCATACCATAAATAATCAACAATGCTGTTTTTTTCTTTCTGAAGCTTCAAAAAGGTTTACAAAGGTAAATTTAGCTCAATGAATAGAACTAAAAGATGATATTTGTTACAGTACCTTAATAAAAACCCAAGCACTTCCATAATAATTCATGTATATTGTCTCTCAATGAATATAAATAATCTGGCAGCACTGCTTTTTGACTTTTGAAGAATTCTTACTTAACAGCTACAACAGTCCTTGTGCTTTGAATAAGACATGAGCTTTAAAGCAGAAAAGGGATGAAACATGACTTTCACTGTCCTCAGAGTTCATTATGTGAATTCTTCTCCGCAGCTTTGAACATCAGGATGGAGTTGAAGATTTTTAGAGCTGGTCCCAGCTTAATGCTCATAATTTTAACAATGTCTGTTTGTGTCATAAGAAGAAATGCTTCTCCATCAATTTGCTATAACAAAGTAAAAAATACCATCAACATGAATTAATCTATTACTGCCAGGTGAGAATTGTTGAGAGTCACAAAAACACAAAATCTTAGAATTAAATTTAAAATTTAGAATTAAATTAAATTTAAAATTAAATTTTAGAAGTAAAGGATACTTCAATGACATGTAGTCCAACATATGTCCCCAAAGAATCGCATTATAATATACCTTACAGTTAGTCATATTTCTCTTAACAACTTCTATAAGGAGAACCTACTACCTCTTGTGACAGTATAGTACTTTAGGGAATCTCTAACTTATAAAAAAAAGAAAAAAATCTTATATGGAGTCTACATTTGTCTCATGGCAATGTCCTAGAAGAGATGCTTTGGGCTGTCACCTCTGGGTCAAACTGAACAAGTCTCATCCTTCTTCCACATAAAGGTCCTTCAAATACTTGAAGACAGCTACCATGTTCCCTTGGATTTTTCTCCAGAATCTAAACATACCTTGTTTCTAAACTTTTGTCACTCTTCCTCCAGAGCCAGGGTTCTTAATTAGAATCTATAAGTATGTTTTAAAAATATTTTTGATAACTACACTTTTAATATTGGTTTCCTTTGTGATCCAATGCATTTATTCATTTAAAAATATTATTCTAAGGAGGTTCACTGATTTTGCTGACTTTCAAAGCAATCCACAGGAAGAGTTCTTCTCTAGAGTAATATATTCCTGATTTCATTTTAGTTGCAAAATGAAATGCACAGGGTCCTATTTTGACAAAAGAAAAAGAAACACTCAAAGTAAATTTGAGAGGTCTAGGGGCTTTAAGTATTGTCCTAGAGATTTGGATCTGTTGTCTGAGGAACAACCCAGCTGCTTATGTAAAGAGTTGTCATTGTGATTTCCTACAAAAGTTTAAAATACACAAAGGAATTATCACAACAAAGACCAAAGGGTCTTCAGAACCCATTTTTTTGTGGGAAAAAATTTTTGCCTTCTTTGCCAAGTAGAAAGACCCTGCAACTAAGAGAAGCATGGATTTAGAATTTAAATGTATCTACAAAAATTTTACATAGGTATTTGGCTGGAAATGTGCAAGCAGTTTTAAAATACAAAATAAGAGGGTTTGAGGTAAAAATAGTTCTGAAAAATGCTTGGTGATTTAGTTAGAGGACCTTGGTTTGCATTTTGACTCTTCTGCTTATCACCTATAGGAAGCCAAGAGAGACAGTGGATGGACAACTGGACAGTGAGGAAAACCTGAGTTCAAATCCAGCTTCATATTTAATGGCTATGTGATTCTAGGCAAATCACTTAATCTCTGTCTGCCTCTGTTTCCTCAACTATAAAATATGGATAACAATAGCACTTTAAGACAATAGCAATACTAACACAAGGTCTAAGGCTTCTAGTGAGCAGGCTCCCTTAGACAGGACATGAGTTTCTTTAGGACTACTCAAGAACCATTTAGTACACAGAAAAAATAATTTAATGAATTATAAGGCTAGCAGGGACCACAGTGTCAACTAATAACCTTTCTACTTCAATGGGAAGTAGCTATACACAATTTCAGAAAAATTGATGATTTCCCCCACTTTTTTCTGTTTTCAGGAGATGCTTTCCTAGCCTCCGCTGGTAAAATTCTATCTCCTTTGGAAACAAAATTCTTACAGTTACTATTTATACTTGAAAACCACCAACTTTACCTTACAAGGCTGACTTACAAAGCACTTTCTATGTCATACTAATCTCTTTTCTCTTGAATTTAGAACTCTGAACGAAACACAATATTCTTATATTGCTCAAGGTATGGGTTTAATAAATACTGAATTAAAATGAATAAATTTTCACTTTCCTAGGTGTGAGGATACCAAAATAAATAACAATCTAACGAGCTTACAATATACTAAAAAGTTATGGCATATACACAAATATCTATCATATAAATTAGATAATAATTATTCAATAGAAGAGACAAAATAAAATTCTAGGGAATATAGTAGAATGGCTTGAGATACAAGTTTTGTGTATGGGGTAGTACAGAGTTAGTGACAAAAGAAGAATGAAGAAGTTTAGAGAAAATTTAATGGAGCAGAAAAAATCTAAGGTTTTGAGCCAAAAATGATACAGATAATGATAGTGACATAAACAACAAGATTAAAGTTAGGATGAGGGAAGTTCTACTTAAGTCATGCACAAGTTGAGGTGTCAATGGAGCATTTGGGTGGTGAAGTCTAGCAGGTCCTGAAAACAAGGAAACAAGGAAATGAACTCAAAGGAGATACAGATTTGGGAGCGATCTACATAGAATCCATGGGAGTAGATGAAATTATCAAGAAAAAGAATACATTCAGAGAAGAGTAAGGATAATATTTTGGAGAATACATGTATTTAGGAGGAGAAATAATTTAAAGATATGATAAAAATGTTTATAGAGATAGAAAAAGAATCTGGAGAAGATATCCAAGGAAGATGAGTATAAACAAGGGATGGTTTACACAATGGTGTCAACCTCAAGTAGAAATGGGGGCCACTACACTCTTCTCAAGGATCCCTGTGGGCCTCATGTTGACCTATAAAACAACAACTTAACTTTATCTATGTTTATTTCATGTTTATTTTGTTAAACATTTACCAATTACATTTTAATCTGTTCTAGGTTTTGATCTGGAGTGTTGTAGGTCCCACCTGCTATGTGTTTGAGAGTCCTAGTCTAGAACATCAGATATTGAAGAGAAGTCAAGAAGAATGAAGCTTGAAAAGATAGTGCTGAATTTAGCAATCAGGGAAACAGGGGTGACTATGAGAGAATTTCAGTAGAGTGATAGTAACAGAAGCCAAATTGTGAGGGTTTGAAGAATGCCAGTATAGTGAAGGAGAAACAGTAAGTGAAGACTACTTTTCCTACTACTTTGGAATGAATGGAAGAAGACAGATTTGGTGAGAGTTTGAAGGGACAGTGGAGTCAAAAATATTTTGGGTGTATTTGTGCATGAGCAAAACATGTACATGCTTTAGGTCAAGAACATCTTAATAAGTCTGCTGTCATCAGGATTCTAGTATCATACAATTAGAGCTAGAAGGGAACCTTAGAAACCATCAACTTCATTTTGTTTTACAAATAAAGAAACCAAGGCATGAGAGGTTTACATGCTGTGTCCAGAATTATGCAACTTGTAAACATCAAAAGGAGGATTCAGACTCATTCCATCCTCATGTAAGTCCATAATTCTATCCACTATACCACCCAGCTCCTTAAGGAAAGGAACCAATAGAGTTGGAGGCTAAAGGAAGAAGAGGAGGAGGGAAAATATAATCTAAGAGAAGGGGTGAGGCAACAGTACTGGTGGGAAGAATTTGCTTTGATAAAGCAGGGGGCCACTTCCTCTACTGGATCTGGATGGGAGGATACAGGAAGAATTTCTGAAGCATGGCAGAAAAGGGGAAATGAGAGACTATACACTAGAAGTCTAAATATTCAAGAAAGCAGAAGTAAGATTTTTCTGCTGAGAGAATTGAGGATAGAGGCTAAAGAAGAATGGAAAAAGATCGAGAACAAGAGCTGTGGAGAACATTCTTAAAAAATCAATAAGAAATTAGTAAACAGGCAATTAGGAAAGTTTAAAAAAGAGCTGAAGTTAAAAAGTATAGACTGATTAGATGCAAAAGAACAACAGGTAAAATTTACACATTACAAATTAATTACCGAGTAATCTTCCTTTTACCAAACAACTCAGCCAAGAGTTTATTTTTAAAGGGGGCTAATTTATTGCACTTGATGATTTGTCTTAGGGATCATTAATTTGTGGCTAGGTCTGAAATGGGGAATATAAATAAATCTGTAGTTCAAGTGTAAGGAGCCACTTGCCAAGAGATAAGCAGTGGAATATGAAGATTAAAAATAACACTAATTAAAATGTAAGTCAGTAAGGAATTGTTTTAATTCACAAAATATATACATATATTTAGTACTTAAAATGACAAATATGCTGCCACAAATCCTTAGCAGAAATATCCTCATCATTGAACCACATCACACTGGGTTGAATTATGTGTGTATTCCAGCTTATGGTTAAATTAAATCAAGGGCTGGGAAAGCCTTTCAAGGGTTATCTAGTCATTTTCCTATTCTTTATTTAAGAACTGATCTGTTTCTTATGGATAATTAACTCTTTTTTCCAGAAAAATGACAGCCTAATAATTTGCTCTTAAAGGTCTGAAGTTAAATTCAGGCTTTAGCTTCCTTTTTTGTCAATCTGTTTTATTGTTCAGCCAAAATCCCTCATGCTTCAGCTTAATAACATTTCCCCTAATAGATGTGGGGGAACAATTCTGTTTATTATTCTAATCTAAAATATATTTGTGAACCATTATGAGATAATTCAATAATAAGATCATAAAGTATTTTTTGGACAAGACTTATTGGCATAGAACTGTAGCATGAAAATTCCCATCAGAAAAGTAGAATCTGCTCAGAAATTTATAGTTTTAAAGTTGATAGGGGTGCACTGAGAATTTTTATGACTTGTACTGGGACACACACACACAAACACACACACACAGACACACACACAGAGCAAGTATGTGTCTGACAATGAATTAGATTTTAAATCTAAATACTTTTGAGCTAGATAATACTAAGAAAATTTATTAAAAATGGTTTTAGTTACAGTGAAAGGTAACAAATAGATTGTACTAGTATCACTCTAACCCCAAAATGGGCATTTCCTAAAGTGGATGGAAGGAAATAAAATTATAATTATGAATGGATTAAACAGGCATGATTAAGAAAATACAGGTTAAGAAAAACATTAAGAAATGTGGTGTTTCAATCTATCCTTTAAAAAATATACTCATGGTTCATTCTACTCAAAGGTTTCCTCCTCCTCCCCCTTCTTTTACACTTTCTTAGAAAGGATAGTTCAGAGTAGGGAAGGTGTGGGAGCTTAGGCGGGAATACATTCAGAAAAAAAAAGATGTAAAAACAATCTATCAATTTCTCTCTCTCTCTCTCTCTCTCTCTCTCTCTCTCTCTCTCTCTCTCTCTCTCTCTCTCTCTCTCTCTCACACACACACACACACACACACACACTACATACATATATATACATATTTATGAAATTTTCACACACATAATACAATAAACCCCATAAATTTAAATTAATTCTTACATTATGTCATATACTATACAAACACATTCCATTAAAGTGTGCCTATTACTACATTACTGAGCTAATATAATAGGATTTAACAATCTTAATTTACTCTAAGAAATTTATATAAGTTTATTAGTCCTACTCATTTAGGGAATTAAAATTAACTTAGTAATTTACAATCCTATTAGCCATATTCCCATTCTCCCTTGACCCTACCACTTACCCTAGCATTTCAGGATTCTAAATGCATTAAACCCCCTGAAAGAATTGAATAGAATACTTACCTCATCCTTAAACACCTTGCCATGTTCTTCACACCCAGGTAAGCTCTGTATAAACTCTGACACCTGCCCAAAAAAATCACATCAAAATTCCAAGTTTCACAACTAAGAATTTGAATGTTTTTGACTCAAAATATTTAATATAATGGCTCTAATTACCCATCCTGGGCAAAAAAGTGAGGGGTCCACTATGTTCTTTAAGGGGGAAAAACACAAGGATCACCCTTCATTACTCTTCTCTCACCTTCCTCTCCCTCCCCTCACAACCTCTAAAGAAATTAAAGTGTACCTCATCTGTGCTCCACTTGGAAACTTTACTGGCAGGAATTCCAGCCACAGTTGGAAGAAGTTTGCTTTGCTGTTCCCATCGCAGAGGCAGACATGGAATTGGTGACTTAAAGGAGAGGAAGACAGCTGACCGACGCTGAGCCTGCTGCGAACTTGGCTCTGCTCCTATACCTGGCCAGTAGACAAACAACACATGGTAAATTACTTGCTGAAATGAAGACAGACCCATGAAGATACAGACAGACATACACACACACACGGACAGATCATCTGGAATATGCTGATTTCACTAGAATTTTATTCTGATTTGCTTCTGAAATACAGGATATCTAATGTATAATAAATTCACTTTTCTTCAATATAACGGAAATTAAATATTCCCAAATTTTCAGTTTTGTGATTACTTCTCAACCAGAATTTAATAAGCATGAACTGCTCTAAAGTGCTAGAAAGTTTCATTTGAAAAGACTGAATATAGAGACCTTTATTTGAAAAACTAAATCTCCCAGGAGCATATCATTTACTGTCCTATAAAGAACACTGGCCTGGAGGTTCTTTCTAGTCCCAGTTCTTTCAGTTGTTACCTTGAGCAAATGATTTAATATTTTTTGGTCCTTAGTTTTCTCATCTGTGCAATGTGTTAACTGTACTAAATGAACTCTGAGATCCTTTTTAGTTTTAAAGCTCTTATAATCTTTGATTTAAAATACAATGAACAATGAAAAGAAAGTGTACTTGAAAGGGTAGAGCACATCCTCTAAGTGACTCAGAGATCAAACATCAATACACATGGAAAAATATGGAAAATAGTCCTAACATTCCTCTCTGTTTTGCCTAAGAGATGAGCATTTATTTGAATTGCAGTATTTTTAAATGAGTTCACAAGTAGTACCTGTCATATAGAGATGACAAGTATCCTATGAACTAACTGGAATGCGACAGTGTCAAATTCCTACAAAACGTGCATTGGTTTGCCTGCAATACAATAAACTTTGACATTTTCTATTTTCCAAAACTTTTTCATCCGTGCTTTTCATCAGTGCTTCTACTGTTTGCTCCATCTCTGCAGGTAACTCCATTTTCACCTTTCCCTGTTAGGTGCTGTGTTGGTCACACTTTGTTTGTATTCCTCCTACACCAGAACTAGAGCCACGGTGACTACAAAGACAGGATCAGCTCAAAGTTTTCAGAGTATTCACATCTGCCTAGTCAGGTGTATCTTTCATCTCATGCTATAAAAGTAGAACTCATACGACAAAATCCTCATCTTTGATTTAGATAAACCAAATGATATCTTCTGACATTTTTTCTAATTTCCAATTTCTGCCTCTTCTCATTTTAAAAATATCTGGACCCTTTGCTTATCTGTGTATAACACATGATAATGAATTATTTTTTGACAGATGGAGTGATAGAAGAGAATTAATCTGATTCCTAAGCCAGATTCAACATCTTTGCTATAGAAGCTGCAGAAACAAAAGCCAATTGTTAGGTACATTACAGTGTAATAGGATAAACTGGCATCTAATTGTGGGAGATTTCATTTTGGATTACATGGGGGAAAAAATTACTCCATGTTTTGGTTTTAATATATGGCAGAGTCCAGGATAAATTAAAGTGGATTTTGGATTATAGTATTAGCATAATGCTAACCCCTCCCCCCACAAATCTATGTATTGATATAGAGAATAACATTCTCTTTTATATATTATTGTAGCATTGGCCATACCATGCTTATGGGTCCCTTTCCTCCCAAATGGCCAATTTATATAATATGATTTACTGAACTTTTCTGAGAACCTGGAAATTAAATTTTGGCAAAGGAAATGGGTTCAAACTGTTTTCACACCTCAAACTAGACAATGTAAGTAAAATGTTATATAAGTAATATATATATGTGTGTGTGTGTGTGTGTGTATATATGTAAATTGTTGTTCTTTCTCCATTTGACTTCATCCTTTTTTATTTAGTTTTCCAATGGCAAAGGGATGAATTCCAAAAGGATACCTCTGCAGAGCTGTTTTAGTATTTAAAAATGTGTCATGTTGTATCTGTGGTGGAGGAGGTCTGGTGGTAAGCTCTAAAGGTTGTTTGTATGTTCTAGAAATGTTCAGGAAAACACGTTTTTTTCTATACAGCCTTGACATTATTTTTAAGGCTCATTAAAAATGAGTGCTGCCCTTTTAGTCAGGCTGCTATCACTCTAGATTAAAAAAATTCATTAGTCTTAAACCAGTTTCTAACTTGCCCCTCTCTTTTTTTCCTATTTGATGTAAAAATGCAAAACAACAATTTTGTAGGCAAATGGGGATTAAAATATTCAGTCTACCTAAACCCTGGGAAAAACTATACTAACTATATAATATACATTAAACTCACCCTGTTTTTTGAAAAAAAAAAACAACAATTTGACAAACTTTTATCATCAATGGAACTTCTTCAAACTAATTAAATTAGAGAAACCTCACAATATATTTTATTTAAAACCCTTACTCTTTCTCCTAGTAATAATTCTAAGACAGATGGGCAAGGGTTAGGCAAATAGAGTTAAGTGACTTGCCTAAAGTCACACAGCTAGGAAGTATCTGAGACCAAATTTGAACTCAGGTCCTCCTAACTCCAGACCTAGACACAAGACACTGTGCAACCTAGCTGCCCCCACAATACATTTTAAAGTAAGAAATTATAACTAATTTTTGTTTTAAAAAAATCTGAATAAAAAGGAAATCTGGGGAGAAAAATGATTTTGGTTTCTTTTTTATGTGTAAGCAGATCTGCTCAGAATAAGGTGGGTGAAACAATCAGCCTTTTCAAACATGTTTATTTCTCAGTAAGGTGTTGTTATTGAGGTACTTGTATGTGATTTCCAATGTCTTCACACATCTCCTCCCTCTTCCCCCAACTTTTATAGGCCTCAAACAAGGAAATGGTGTGGGAAGCCCCATGTGTGTGTGTGACTCACGTACACAGGAGTCAGAGCCAAGGTGTCAAAACCAGCCTGTCTCTCAGGTCAATATTTTAAAATAGTGCCCAGTGTAAGGATGACATTAGAAAATATTGCTTTATTAGTTTAGGGATAAGAAGTAAAGTGGCTGGTTTGAGAAATGAACTGGAGTTTGAAGCAGAGCTGGGAGAGCTCTGTTAATTTCAGATGTGACAGTTATAACCATTTTTCTATGTCAATTACTCTCTGGCAGTTGGGAGTTGGTCTCTGGCAGCTGGCAGAGACACACTCTCGGAGACTCTCTATCAGGGCTGGAGGAGGTAACATCTTTGCCTCTCTCTGTCTGAGAGAAAGATCTGCAGGAGCTCAGTGTTTTCCTTTCCCAACTTAGGAAACACTACTGAATATCTATTGTGGTTTTATAGATTAACTCTGAGAAGACCAAAGAAAAACTTGGTCTTTGGTTTGGACTCTGACAGACTCAGAGTCCTAACTTGATTCTTGTTGAGACTCAACCAGCTAGCCTTTGTTATTTTATACTTTGAAGGCAAAGTTAAGATTTATAAGGATAATGGTGGTAGTTTTTATTTAGATAGTATAAATTTGGGTTAGTCAGATCAGGGAGGATTAGTGTAAAATTTGGGTTAGTCAGATCAGGGAGGATTAGTGTAGTCTGTGAAACACAGGAGAAGCAGTTCCTTGCAGAACCTGGGAGTTAATTTGGGTGGATTTAGAATTCCTTAGAATTAGAAATCCTTTATTTATCTTTATATGTTTCAACAAACATTTTGTGTTTATAATAAGAGTCTCTTTAGTGTCCTTGCGCCTGGCCCTGAAGGGAAGTTCACATTTGAGCTTCACTTCATCACTGAGATTACCTCTATCAAAAGTATCTGAACAGTTTGAACCTGATTGGCGAGTTAGTTTTGAAAAGTTTTGAACCTATATTTTGAACACTTTTTCCATGCAAATATTTTATTTTTATAACTCTTCAAAATTTATTTTTACACCAGCCAACTTCCTGTAGCCCCCACCCCCAACCCGAGTCTCCCAAAGGCATCCTGTGTGCCTGGAGCTCTGTGAGCAGTGTCTCTACTTCGGGGTTCCAAATCATTCTCTTTTCCCATCCAATAGAACAGGCCAGTAGAGAAGACAAGGACCTGGGCTCACAGGAGGCAAACTTCAGGAGAAGCTTGGGAAGGGACAGTGGGGTAGAGGTGAGAGAAGCCCACAAGTCAGCCTGACAGCTGGTACACAGGCACAGGGTGTGGTTCATAGCCCATAAGAGTGAAAATGGCACCTCTTCTGATCTCTGGGCTTGGAGTGACCCTAAAGTCTAAATTCCATAAGCAGTTGAATCCTGACCCTTAGGATGAGTGAAAAAACTAAAGATCTATCTAGGAATACGTTGATTTAAATATATATGCATACATATTTAAATGTGTATATATATATATATATATATATATATATATGGATATAAGCTTCTATCAGTATTTGGAAACCTAATTTAAAAACAGTATAAAAATGGTAAATTAGGAAATTCCATTTTATGTGAATAGCTTACATTTTATTTTGACGTTTATTAAATGGTTAAAAAAAATTAGCTCTTTTAATACACTGAATGGTAACTTAGTGATCTGGAAGAATAAACAAGCCTTCACAATGGAGCAATTTTCTGCCCACTTAAATGATCAGACTCAATAAGTATCAATAAGATGTTGATAACAACAAGGAATATGATTATTAAGTTAATTTTTAAATTTGCTCAACTAAAATTAGATAAAAAAACACAAAACATCAATTATGGAACACATCATTTACATGAGAGCAGGAATATTAAAAACCATTCTTGTGTCTTGTATAATTGAAAATAAAAATGCATATGCAAAGTTGAAGTATCCAACAAGCACTTAGGCAAATGTAAACTACACAATCAGACAGATGTATTATTTAAAAAATCTCAACAATTACATATAAATTACATATGGAATCCATAATTTTAATATTTTCTAATCTGATTAAAAATGGAACAGTTTAAAAGTAAAAAGTCTTTAAAACTGGATCCAGCATAATTTGGAATGTAAAATTTGAGGTATAGAATCAATGATCACTCAAGAGATTTATTTTAATGAAGTAAAAATTACGTTAAGTAAGTTTGAACTGATATTTTGTTTTTGTTTCAATAAAGAGAAAATATTTAAGATGAGTTTTGAAAATATAGATGAAGATACAACAGGAAGATCCCCATAAAATACTGTCCAGAATAGGGGGAAAGACTAATCACATTATATTGCTCCCTGAAGTTAAAGCAAGTTAATTTTCAAAGTATAGTTATTATAATCAGTGGGCATGATCTGGCCCATAATAAAATTAAATCTGTGTAATAAAGTATCACAAATATACTTTATGTGTAACTAATTACTGACTTTTACAATCTACAAACCAAACTGATTTTATGTTTAATTTGGGAAATAATATTAGAAATCCAGTTTTGCTACTTAAGATTATCAACATAAAATCAGTGTCCTGAAAATAGGCCAAGAATATAGGAATTCCATAGATACCTTTGGTTTGATTTGGAGTTCTCACTTCACTTTTTATTCCTTCTTCACATTCTTCCTTGATAGGCTTCTCTTCAATTTGCTGTTCTCTGGTAAAAAGAGGTGTTTCATTGATTTAATACAATTAATAAAATATTATAAATATTTATTCACAGCACCATTCACATTTTGTCAATATTGTGGGGGAGAAAAATCACAAAGAAACTAAAAATCAGCTCCAGCAAAGGTGCTCAATAAATTCTACATAACACAAATGGTCACAGTAAGGGATTAGACAAATCTATTTTTCTTCAAAGACACGCTTTATTTACTTTTCAAGAAAAAAGTTGACAATTTTCTTTTTATTATTTATAAAGGTAGATAGATAGTCCAGTTTCTCATTTCATCTACAAACAGGCTAATTTTGTGTATGTGTTATTTCATTCATCTTGTACTACTAGGATACTCTTATGGAATCAATTCCTAAGTTTTAGAGTTTAGCTATAGATTGGTATTCAGCCCAATGAGTGTACACCAATTTAGACCCAGACCAATGTCACTTCATCTTTAATCTACTGGATTCCAGGAGATAGTCAAAAAGGAGATGAGGGTCATTTTATCTTTAACATACAAGATCCATCTCTTGTTTTGGGATAACCCAGGACCACTCCAAAACTGGAGTGTAATTACTGAGTCTATGCCTATTCAGAGACCATTACCCTCAAGTCAGAGCCAAAAATCAGTCATATATATATATATATATATATATATAATTATTTTAAATGTCTTTTCTACTAAATCCTTCTACGATCAGATAAAATTCTTTGACTTTTAAATCTTTCTCTTCTGAATTTTCTGACATAAAACATAGTGACACAAATCTATATGATTTAATGCCTTATCATAACAGTCTACTTTCCATTATTAGTTGTTTGCTATGTTAGTGTGCCAGTTATTATGCTGGGCAGTAGAGCTGCAAATACAAAAGTTAAGAGTCTGTCCATAGGGAGTTTATTTCTAATAGGGCATGACAACAAATACAGGGAAGTGATGGCTGGGAAAGGTCATTTTGGTCTAGGGCCATCATAGGGGTTGTGAATAAAGACATAGGGAAGCATATTAGAGCTCCTGTTCCAGTAGCAATGGTAAGAAATGGTTTGATTACTATTCTCACAAAAAGATCAAAAGGATAGATCATACTTCTAGTATTTTTAATTAATTTAAAAATATTTTTAAGTGTGATTAAAAACTTTAGAAAAAAGTCATACAATGGACAGTTCTGAAAAGACTCTTTAGTTCTGTTTACAAAGGTATTTATTTTATTCTGAACTTCTGACTACAGTAACAAGACAAAGCACTTACAAGTGCTAAGCATACATTAAATACTCAAGAAAATAATTTCCTACAAGGATACTTTTCAGCAAGAACTTCAATCACCTGAGGTTAAGTTTTTCAGCTGATCTCCAATTGCTACAATTTAGGAAAAAAACCCATCTCAAATTGGACTGATTTAACTATCATTTTAAATCATTAAATACAACATTCAGAAGAAATTAATTTTATCATAAGTGATAAGGGGTGAAAAAGCTACTTTATGATTAACTATTTAACTACCTGATGATGAAAAAATTCTTTTCTGAGACATCTAATATTCTTTATTCTTAGTGACCTGCATGTAGAATCACACCTTAGACCTCACCAACACTACTTCCAGGATCTAGAACCCTGAAATTCCCTGATCCTACCCTTTTAGCCTTTTCTCTCTCTTTCTCTGCCTCTTTCTTCATAAACCTCCACTTTATCCTCACTAAGACTTTTCATCCTTCCAACACTTGTTGTTTTCACAGTCTAGCATCCCTAGTCTGGCCTCATTATCTTCCTTTTGTACTGTACAGTTACCAAGGTGCCTTCTGCCACAACCCCACCTTGAGTCCTTTGTTCCCTTGCTCCATTGTTTATGCCTCCCCATCATTAACTGTGTCTACAACTTCTGACTACTTTGCTCACAGTCCTGGGCTGCTGAGCATCTCTAAAGGAAGGCACAGTTATGGGATGGAGAAGAGTGCTGAGGCTCCCTCACAGAAGAGAGCACAGGCCTGGAGAGCAGTGACTACCCCTCTCCTTAGATCACACCATCATGAAAGAACTGAAAACTTGTAGATCTAAAAGAACTAATTCTGAAAATAGTAGCACAAAAAATATGGGGAAAAAATTTGTAGCAAATCTCTCTGATAAATGCTTCACTTCTCAAATATATAGAGAACTAAGTCAAATTTATAAGAATGTAAGTCATTTCCTAGGTGATGAAGAGAGTGTCCCTTCCACACTGGGAAAAGAGCCCAACTTTAACATAAAAGTAAAAGTCAAGAAGTGGGCTGTGAAAACCCCTCAAAAAGAACCTAATCAAGAAAGTGTGAGGGTGTGAGGTATAAGTAAGACAAACTCAGAAGAAGGCAGTGAAATCAAAACAGCTACATGCAGAGCCTCAGAGAAAAATGTGAATTGGACACAAGCCCAAAGACTTCCTATAAGAGCTCAAAGAGGATTTTTAAAAAATTAAATAAGAAGTAGAGCTAATAGAATAAAATGACAATTCTACCTAAATTATTTAACAGAGCCATACATATCAAACAACCAAAAATTATTTTATAGAACTAGAAAAAATCCTTACAAAATTCATCTGGAAGAATAGAAAGTCAAGAAAATCATGGGAATCCATAAAAACAACAAAAATGTAAAGGTGGCCATGCTGTCCCAGATCTCAAACTCTATTACAAAAGAGCAATCATCTAAACAAAGTCATACTGGCTAAAAAATAAAATGGTAGATTGTGGGAATAGATTACACTCACTGATAAACCCAAAGATCCAAATTTTGGGGACAAAAATTTAGTATTTGACAAAAATTACAAACTAGAAAGCAATTTGGCAACAACTAGGTGTAGACCAGTATCTTACACTGTATATACAAAGACAAGGTCAAAATCAGCACATGATATAGACATAAAGGATGATATTATAAGCAAATCAGGGTAGCATGG
Organism: Monodelphis domestica; assembly: GCF_027887165.1. Taxonomy (NCBI): domain Eukaryota; kingdom Metazoa; phylum Chordata; class Mammalia; order Didelphimorphia; family Didelphidae; genus Monodelphis; species Monodelphis domestica. Next base: position 403,215,851 of record NC_077228.1, on the reverse strand, counting down.
GACATCTTACCTGCAACATCTATGGATAAGGGAAGGATTTATGACTAAACAGGAGGTAGAGAAGTTCATAGGAAAGAAAACAGATAATTTCAATTACATTAAATTACAAGGAAACAAAGAACTGGGAAAAAAATTTACACCTTTTCTCTAATAAAGGCCTCATTTCTTCATCACATAGAGAACACCAAGTCAAATTTATAAGAACGAAATCCATTTCTCAGTTTATGAATGATCAAAGATTATGAAATAGTCAGTTTTTAGAAGAATAAATCAAAGCTATCTATATAGGAAAAAATGCTATTAATCATTACATTATTATTTTTAAATCCTTACTTTCTATTTTAGAATCAATATGAAATACTGGTTTCTCCAAGGCAAAAGAGTAGTAAGCACTGGTAAATGGGGTAAGTGACTTGCCCAGAGTTAGACAGCAATGAAGTGTCTGAGGTCATAGCTGAATCCAAGATTTCCCGATTCTAGGCCTGACTCTATCCCCTGAGCCACCTAACTGCCCCTCTAAATCATTATTTATTAGAAAAAAGCAAATTAAAACAATTGTGAGGTACTACCTTAAACCTATTGATTGGCTAATGTGATAGAAAAGGAAAATAACAAATGTTGGAAGGAATGTGGAAAAAACCCAAAATATTAACGCACTGTTAGTAGAACTATGAACGGATATGCAACCAGTCTGGAGAGCAATTTGGAAATATACCCAAAGGTCTCTACAACTGTGTATATCCTTTGGTCCAACAATATAATTATAAGACCTATATTTTTAAAAAAAATCAAAGAAAAAATGAAAGAAGTCCTAAATGTACAAAAAATACTTGTAGCAGGTCTTTCTGTGGTGGCAAAGAAATGGAAACTGAAGGTATGCCTGTCAAGTTGGAGAATGGCTGAATTAGCTATAGTGTATGAGTCATGGAATACTACTGTGTTATAAGAAGGGAAGATAGGATGCTCTTAGAAAATCTTGGAGAGACATATGAATTTATGCAAAGTTAAGGAGATCATTATACACAAAACAGCAATATTGCATGATGGTCAACTATAAATGATTTAACTATACAATGACAAGATATAATTCTGAATGATTTAGGATGAAAAATGAATTCTAAACTCAGAGTGAAACATGCATTTTTACTTTCTTTTTCTTTTTTGGTCTGTGTTCTCTTGCAAAATGGCTAATTTGGAAAATATATTCTGTGTGCCTACACATGTATAATCTGTGGTAGGTAGAACCAAATGGATTCTTGGAAGTTTGGGAGGCACTGGAAATTTGAGAAAACTCCAAGGTTGTAAATCTATGCAAGAATGATTGGATCCCTGAAAGAAATAAGGAAGCTGGAGTAAGGGTGGGGACAATAAAAGTGGATTTTGTGTTGAATATGTAGAGTGGTTCTGGTCCGGGATGTGGCCTCCACTGACCCTGAATCTTGAGATGAAAATGGGCCCATTCCCATGTGGTAAATGAGCATAACCACAGACAGACTTGTAGACAAGAAACTCAAAAGCCAGGATGCTCCACTCATCACCCCAGGAGACACCTGAGAGGTAGCACATGCCCCAAACACATCTGCTGTGCCTCTGGAACACTGTCCTTGCAAATGGTCCTTCTCCAAATGGACTGCCCAAGATTCTCAAAACACACAGGCTCCACATCCTTCCTGAAATCCCTGGAGTGCCACGGTCTTTTGTAAGCAGAACTGCCGTAATTCCTCGATCCCTGCTAAACTATCCACTTCTCCCTACCCAGGCCTCTTCTGTAATTTTCTCCCATTACATGGATACTGAGTTTTATCCTTTTCAGTAGAAAATATAAGGAAGATCCAAGTACTCTTCTATTGTATCAATGTAGCTCTACTTTAGATGGGGTTATATTTGTTAAAAATCCAAATGGCAACTTCCAGGCTAAAATGGCCACAGAGTAGAAGCAAGGGGCTTCCTCTCCTCATCAGCTACCAATATAAAGCACCTCAAAAGGCCAAAAACCAAAATCAGAAGGCGAAGGGACTCTACCATAGGATGCAGCCTTGAAGGTAGGCAGAGTTTGGGCATTTCCACGCTATAAAGGAGGTAAAATGACTCCTATCAAAGTGCAAGATGATCACCCCTCTCCCACTCCACCTATGGCGCCAAAGTCAAAGCTAGCACAGGGCAATCACTAGGTTTTCAGAGGGGTTGGCTGAGGACACCACAGACTTACCCCAGAGAACAGCAAAACTTGGGACCCCAAGAGGCTGAGGAATGCGGAGACTGGGTGCAGAGATAGGACAGAGAAGGGCTGCCCACAGCACATGTGGCAAAGACTGAAAAATAGCCTCAGGGCAAAAACCTGCTCTTTAGCTCAATACACAGAGAGTTTGCCATCTTTACTCAGCCTTCTGACTGGACAGGGAAGAAAAAAACTAACACAAGCAATGGCCACCAACACCCAAGAACTATAATCTACAACTACCAAAATAAAATAAGAAAAAAAAATCTTGACCCTGGATAATTTCTATGGAGGAAAACTCCAGACTACAGAAGAGATAGCAGAGGACAACAAACAAGCAAACAAATCCAAACCTTCCCCCACAACCCCCCCCCCCAAAGGAAATTGGTCACATGCTTTCCAGGAACTCAAATTGGAGTTCAAGAACCAAGTAAGTACAACAGAAGATACTTGGCAAAAAAAAAGGGAAATAGTTCAAAAATAAAATAATAGTTTAAAAGACAGAGTCTCCCACTTAGAAAAAGAAGCCCAGAAATCACATGAAATGATAAGCAAATTGGAGATCAGAACTGACCTTCTGGAAGCCATGAAAAGCAGGATAGACCAAACTGAAAAGTAAAAATCAAAAGATCATAGCTGAAAACCAGTCTTTAAAAACTAGAATTGGGCAAGTAGAAGCTAATGATCTCACAAGACAGCAAGAATTAATAAAGCAGAGTCAAAAGAATGACAAAATAGAAGGAAACATAAAATATCTCATTTAGAAAATTACTGACTTGGAAAACAGTCGAAGAAAGACAATTTGAGAATCATAGGTCTACCTAAAAACCTAGAAAAAAACAGAAACCTTGACATCACACTATAAGAAATTATCCAAGAAAACTGCCTTGATATTGTTGAACAAAAAATCCAAATGGCAGGATAAATGCATAAATCTCTTCTACTGCTTTAAATGGAATCTAAGGAGTCTCCTATGTAGTAGCCGAAATATATTCCTAAGAACAATTTAAGGGCAAGGAAGAAAGGGAAAGGAAGTGTCTCCCAAACTTTCTGTAGGCTTGTTTTGTTCAAAGAGAAGCAAAATGATAACTGCTATCTTTAGTTATATTTTGTATTTTTTCATCATACAGTATTTCAATTTTTACTTTTCATATCTTAACTGAAGTTAATTTCAAATTATTTTGTGTTGTACCCCAAGAAAATATGAATAAAATGCTTGATTTTCAAAAGAAAGCTAGACAACTAGACATATACATGTAAAAATGTGTATATATATGTTGTAAAATTGAGATTTGAGCTCTGGACTCCATTCCCCAGCCCTCTAATCTCACTGAATTCTCACCTGGGACAAGAGCAAAATTTTATTTAAAGGGTCTTCCCCATAGGCGGGGTCTCTTTACTTCCTGTCTCCGCTGGCAAACAGACGCGCCTCATGATGTGAGTGAAATTTTCGGTGGGCCTTATGGCCCTCCTGGCACGTGCCTTTTCTTACTTGTATATTCTTAAATTCTCAACCTTTAATAAACCTCATAAAATATAATACTCCTTGCAGAGAGAAACTAATTTCTACCTGCCTCAGTCTCCCCTAAATTTTAATTTTTACAATGTATACATATATATACACACACACACACACTAATATTTGCCTCTGAAACTTTGAAAGAACTAGGATTTTATCAGCAAAGATGCTCCCCATCGGCACAGATGGCAACTCCTCCAAATGTTCATGTCTTGTGCTTCGTTTTTAAGTTTTTCTATTAATCCTTCATTGAGATTCCACCTCCAATACATTAAAGATCTTTCTCTCAATTTTTGTTTTTTAAATTAGTAATGTGAGCAAAAATGCAGCATAGCATAATGAATAGAGGGATGGCCTTGGGAGAGTCATAAAGACCTGAATTCTAATTCTATTCTACACTTACTAGATCTATAACCATGGATAATAAACCCAGGAAAGTCTTCTCACTCTCCTTCTCCTCCAAACCTCTTTACAACTCTAAACAAATTAATATAAATATAAGTATTATATAAATCATAAATCACTACATATAAATTTTGTCATATACACTTGAAATTATGAGATGTAGATATATATATATTATAAATAAATGCATATATATGTCATTTTAAAATACTTTTAAAAAATGTGATATTTTCCTCTAAATCAAAATATGGATAACAAGAGATTTTTTCTTTCTATCATATTTCAAGGTTAAGATTCTGTTCTAAATCAAGTCTAATATATTCAGGCTGATAGCACATTTGCTATTATGAAGAATTAAACTTAAGAGTTGAGACTACATATTAATGGTACCACTGACACTGCCATTTGATTGTGTTAAAAGTAAAAACTACCATCTCTAATTTAGGAGAGAAGATGCTAGTGTTTCCATAAGTAAGGAGCCCTACTTTCTGCTTGCACTAAAAATTGGTTTCTCTCTTGGGATTCCAAACCTCTTAAATAATGTCCCCATTTTATTCTGACATTTTCTCAGATGGAATTGTTATAGAATTTTAGTTAAAGCTCTACTTACTAAAGAATATTAGTTAGCATCTAACTAAAACATACTTAAATCCAAATAGGCCTTCTTAACTGAGCTACATTGCTTCACTGACCTATAATTCTCTTCTTCGTAATTATGTATTACATTCTGGATGTCCTACTATGGAACCTTAATTATGCATCTGAGTAAATATTAGTGAGACAAACATTACAGCAGTAAATATAAAGGCTTTAGTTTTGAGGGGTTTTTTTTTTTTGCTACATAAAATATAAATCTCCAGCCTCATTTGGTTGTTCATATAAAATGAATACCCAGTGAGCTACAGGGTCAGGGCATAAACCTATGTCAATGGGGGAAAAAAAAACAACAGGGAATAGAATTTTTCTTGATGGTCAGGGATGCATCGACACTCAAAGGTTTGTAAATTAAGATCTAGAAGGGAACATGGAAATCATTTAGTTAAAAATATCTCTTGCTTCTCTCATTTTTACATGTGAGGAAATGGAGGCCCAGAGAAGTTCAGTCATTTGTTCAAGGTGGCCCAGCTGGTAACGATAATCTGCCACTTAAAAAGAGACATAAATGAGTATATAATTTCAGTGTTTGAAGTGCCCTATTCTACAAAATCTAAGCTCTCACTGTATGGTGCTTTCCTGAGGGGTGCCTTCTCCAGATCAAGGGGCCTGGGAACTCAGGACATCAAAAGGGCATCCATTCTCTCACTGGCCGGCTGTCACTAGTGAAACATTCTCATGCTGTGCCCCAGTCTGCTGCTTTAACTTCCAGCCATGAGCTGTAATGCTGTCCTCATTAAGAACAGAGAAAGAGAACAGAACACATTCTTTTCCACGTAGCATACTTCAAATATCTAAAAGCAGCAACGATATCCTCCTGTCTCAAGCAGTTTCTTCTCTATGAAGCTACCTCCCAATTGGGCACTCAGCACCACTTCTCTCCTGAACAATACAGTCCCACCATATCAACTGCCTATTAGACTTACAAACTTGAAATTCAACAAGCATGTATGAAGTAGTTACTATGTACCAGGTACAAACGCGTGCCTGAAACAGATTTCATGATCGTTGCCCCAATCTTCACAAGGTGGCAACTCCAACGCCCCACCCCAACCCCGCTGCCTCATCTCTCTGTCCACACCCAAGGCCATCCCTGAGGAGCTCCTGTTAGCTCTCCGCCCAAGAGCAGGAAAACGGTTCCTAATGCATCTCCTTGCTTGCGCATCCCCATGTCAAAGATGAGAGCAGAAAGAAGCCCAGCTCCAGCACTGACTACTAGAGCCCGGAGGTAAGTAAGCCTTCACGTTCCCAGGCCTCCATTCCTTCACCTGAAAGTCCTGCAGGCACCGTGTGTTCAGTGCCCTGAATCTGATTGGACCCAACATTTCCCCCTTTTGAAAAAAAAGAACAATGTTTCCCACCTTATTCTTCTGGACACTCTCCAATTCCAAACTTTTCTCCACATTCATTGACAATGACACTGTGAGTCCCCCCTGCAGGTTCTTACACTATGTTTAGCCTGGAATCTGAAGCTCATTTAGAGTCCTCTCTAATCCTCCACTCCCCTGGATTTCAACTTTTCTGAACAACTGACACTCTTATCTGAAGGGGAAATTCCTCTTTGCTAGAAAAGGAAAAAAAAACCTAATTGTAGTTCCAATTCTTCTCCTCTGTTAACATACTATTTGTCTGCAAACAGCAGGGGCTTATTTATTACTTGATTTTACAGTTACTTGAAATATACATTTTTTTCATTATCAATAACAATAAAACATTGTAACAACAGCTACAAAACAATAAATACCAGCAGCACCTGCAGTTCTACCTGGTTTCAACTCCAGGAACAAAGAGACCCCCAAACCCCCCACTCCCTCCTTTCCAGTCTCTTTTTGAGAGTTTTCTTCCCCTGTTAGATGATGGGAAGCTCTTTGAAGCCAGAAACTATGTTTTAAAATAAAGCTATTTCTTTTTTTTTACCAATTATATGTAATAACAAATTTCCACATAAGTTTTCTGAAGGTATATGATGTGAATTGTCCCTCTTCCTCCCACCTTTCCTGCTTCCAGACCTAGCACAGTCCTTCTTTTTATTTGTATTCCCCATGCTCAGTACACTATTTGACACACAGTAGACACTTAATAAAAGCTTGGTGACTTTCCACTGAATATTCGATTTGAATTATATCAGCAACAATAATAATAACCAGCATTTCTACAGTGATTTAAGGTCTGCAAAGTGCTTTACAGATATTACTTCATTATAGGTGCTATGATAATCCCCTTTGTACACATGTGGAAACTTGGTCAGGGGTAAGTGACAGTCCTCTACACATATTTTTATATACATGGAATGTTTAAGGAGCTTCAGCCAAAGCTTTTAACATTCCCAGTGCTAGACTTGGCACCTATCAACTGGGTAATGGTTGAATTGTGGTATATTAATGTTATCAAAAAGGCAGCTAGGAACCCAGTCAATAGATGCCAGACCTGGAGTCAGGAAGGCCCATCTTCTTGAGTTCAAATGCAGGCTTTGACACTAACTAGCTGTATGACCATGGGCAAGTCACTTAACCCTGTTTGCCTCAGGTCCCTCATCTGTAAAATGAATTTGAGAAGGAAATGGCATTTTCTTTGCCAAGAAAGCCCTAAACAGGGTCAGAAAGTGTCAGAAATGACTGAGAAACGACTGAACAACAAAATAATGTAATCAAAAGTGACTGTGGTATAAGATATAATAAATATGAAGAATTCCAAGAAATAATAGATGTATCTTGAAGAGGTGCCTCAAGAAGAAAGAAGAAAAAGTTATACACACCTTTGAGGTTACTACAGTAACTGAACAAAATGAAACCTAAGAGGTACCACAAAACACCATCTCAATCCTGGGGAAAAAGAAAACAAAACTCAACTCTCCTCTTAGCAGTTTCTCCATCAATAGAAGGTGAGGGTTGGACTACACTGCCTTCGAGGTGCCTGTGACTGTGGATGAAGAGCGGGCCACACTCTATAATACATGGTTGCTCTGTAAACTGGCCTTGCTCAGATGGCCATGTCACTGTTGCTGTGACAAGGAATCATTCAATAATGGAAATGAGTGATAGGGGAAATAGCATAAAAACAAAAGGCTAAAAGAAATACACCCACACATAAGATTCTGGATGAAAACACATATAGACACTTCAAACATTCCTGATAGCAGATTTACAAGTCCACAGCATTCATTTTTCTACTTAAAAAGGAAGTAAAAATGGACTAGAGAGAATTAAGATGGTAAATGCAATTGGACTAGATAAAAATTATACAGAGAAGATCCAGGCTAGAGGTGATACAGCTATGAACTGATTTACCAGGTATCTTCAAGAGAAAAATATACCAAATAAACATGAGGGAAAAATCAAAAGCCTTATTAAAAATCAAGAAAGGTGACCCAGAGAACATCAACAACTAATGACCTACATAACAACAATAACACCTAACTTTCATTCAGTGCTTACAATGTGCCAGGCACCATGCTTTATAATGACTATCTCATTTGATCCTCATAACAACCCTGGGAAGTAGGTCCAATTATTATCCTGCTTTACAGATGAGGAAATTGAGGCAAAACAAGTCAAATGTCTTGCCCTGGGTCGCACAACTGGTAACTCTTTACAGCCATATTTTAATACAGTTCTTTCTGACACAAATATCTACTTACCCACCAAATCAAAATCTTTTTGAAAGTTAATTAAACACAAATAATGGAGGTAATGGGGGGGGGGAAGCAGATTGCATCTTTATTATCTCACAAATGACGAAAAAAGGAAGAGAAAACTTGTTCCCATTGTCCCTACTCTCTGTTGATTAAGATTCTTTAAAAAATATACCAGAAATAACTCCATTCACTGACTCTTTAATAATAAATACAAGGCAAGACATAACATGGAGAGATGTGTGCCTGCCACATATATCTGGTACAGTGACAGAGGAGATCTGGAGTAGAATCTGGAGAGAAAAGGGGTTGCCTCAGGAGAGGGAGGTGTCCCAGAACTTTCTGTGTGGGGATGACAGGTCTATTTGAGAGCCATCAATATATGTTCATCCTGGGTTACATGCCTTACTTTCTATTTTTGGTATGTATCTTCAAAAAAAGAGTGGTTACTCTGCCTTCTTTAAAGGTCTTTCTATTTTCCTCTTCACCAATATTATTTTTGCCTATAGCGTCTGCTAATTTCATTTCTGGTTTACCCAATCTTCCTGGGTCATCCTTTCTTTTCACAAATCAACTAGCAGGGACTGAAAAATGTCACCAAATGGATGGGTGACAAAGTTCAGATGTATCTGAGCTCAAAGTAACATTACAGTGTGTTGAAGTTGCAGAGGCAGCCCCTGGACTCAGGGGCATGTCACCCTAACCACCAGCACTTCCTTTCATATCTCAGGTACAACAGGAGTTGTTTTTTGAAATTTTATTTTGGCTGGGGATGTGGTTGAAAATTACCTATCTTTTCTCTGCCACAACAACTTGGTTTGGATTTGTTGAAGCCACTTTAGAACTGAAACACAGTCAAAATGAGTAATTAACTGAAAAGTAACAGTTATCTGTGAATAAGAAAGCAAGAATTAAAGTACTAGTTTGGGGAACCATAAATTACAAAGAATTCTTGCTATACCTATAAGCAATTTGGTTATTCTTATTTTTAATCTCTTCACTTTATGACAGAAGTAACTTATAGTAAAGAAAAGGAAGAAAGGGATAAAGGGCAAATTGTGGCCAATAAGTTTTGAATTTCATTTCCATGGTTAGCATTCAAAGAATGTTCTACAAATGAACTTGCTTTAAGATGAAATGCAAGAACAATTTTATTTATGGTTAAATAGTTAATGGTTTTAAAACCGAGTCACATCACAAGCTAGCAGAATTACAGAGCTTATAGGGACCTTCCATATCAAATTATGCAAAATCTTTACTATTATGTTATTAGGTCAAAAAGTGTTTTCTTCTGTAGACAATAACAAAATTATTAAGGTTGCTTATTAATATGTAGTTTGTTAGTAAAGTATAAAATATGTGAAATGTTAACTATTTTGATATTAACAAGATACCAAAAAGAATCCCTCCAGGGTACACTATTAATTAATTAATCCTGTGAACAAATTAGAAGAGCTAACAAAAAATGAAATTTAGGTTATGAATGTATCTTCTATAAGAAGGCCAGAGCACTGAGAACAAAATATTTGTTTACAGAACTGGATGTTATTGCTTTTCTAGTAATTTTAAAGAGTCCAATGAATATGACGTTGATAGTGTTCAAAGAAATCAAATAAGATCTCTGCTCCAATATTGTTTCAACAACTTTAAAGACACCTAATAATAATACATATAGAACTTTCTCCTTTGCACTTTGAATAGTTGCCTTGATATCAGAGCAATTGGCACCAGAGAGACTGGAGCATTTAACTAAAATTAACACTATGGCTATTATACACAAATGCACCAATTTGATTCAAAATTTCAATAAATGAAATAGTTAAGGATTTTATGTATTCTTATCTGATAATAACTCAACAGAAATCAGGATGAGGTTTAAGAGTAACAAATTAATTTCTATTTGCTTTTGAAAATTCTTTCAGTAAACTTATTTAAATGACTTTGTATGGACAAGAATTAGATAATATCTCCAAAATTAAAATATGCTTTACTTAATTTCAAATGAGCTCTAAATTTCATAGATTTGGAGCCTGAAGAGACTTTAAAAGTTTTCTAGTCCAAATCTCTTATTTTAAACAGATGAGGAAATTGAGTTTATGTAAGAAAAATAAAAGGCTTGCTAAAATAGGAGGTATTAGAAACATCCAAAACTAATCCTAGGAAAAGTTTCTTTAGGGTGTTTACAATGAAAATGACTTGCCCAAGGTTTTATGGGTGATAAAAAGTAGCACTGGCATTTCCATTCAAGTCTTTTTGTACCAAATGCAGCCTTTCTTCAAACTAATAGTTTTAAGTAAGCAGTTACATATACTTATAAATATATGTTTACTTTATTCTATGCATTTCAACAAAATGAGGTTTAAAAATTTATTATGTGTAAGAGCATTCAAAAAGATCACAGAATGAAAATGACCGGGAGTTCCTGAAAACTATGACAGGAAGAGCATTAAGCCTAGATAGACTAGCTTCAGATTGTGTGCTACATGAGAGCTACCCTAACTAAATGTAGAGTGCTCATCAAGAGAAGACTGGCCTCTAGGTGAATAATGTCTTGTCTATGATAAAAAAAAACCTAAGAAATAATAAAAATGATAAATGGTGTGAGGCCCATGTAATTCTGCAGAGACAGTGGTAGGAAAATGGACAGAAGAAATGAAGAATAACAATTTCCATACAAATTCATTTTCATAAAAATTAATTTAACTATTAGACTTCTAATTATGAAATTTTCATCCAATAATAAGTATTAGATACTGGGGGAATTAAACCATGTGAATAATGACATTTTCACTAAAAATGAAGAAAGAAGGTATATAGAAGTTTCAGCTCCATAGAAAAACAGTCCATAAAAAATTATTACCTCCTTGTTAAATTTATTATTATTATATGTACTTTAATTATATTCAAGTGCTACAAATGGATAATCATATGCCCAATTGAGATTGGGCTGGACTATATTTGGAAAACTGCTCAAATTGCAGAATACTATAAATTGGTTAGTCATTATATAGTTATTAAGTATCTATTACATACCAGGACCTGTGCTAAGCACTAGGGATATAAATGCAAAAGAATGGGGATTATAATATTAAAAAAAACCTTTGGACAAACAAAATACATTCTGTAAGGATAATATTAAAAAGTTAAGTATTATATCATTAGTTTCAAGGTTAAAGAACAGAGTAATTCACTGCAGAAAAAATTGGATTTTTTGGAAGAGATCTGAGGCAAAGTTCACAGGAATTCTGAGAGAGAGAGAAGATCTATAGGACCAACTAAAGTCTGTGACAGCTTGGCTTGTTCCCTTGAGTGAAGACAGTTTTGACTTATTTCCTTTGAATCAAAGGGACCTGCTGCCATTTCTGATCTTTGTCTGGTTTTGCCTGGAGTTGGAGGAAGAAGAAAATAGATCCTGAAAGATTTTGGTGTTTCCCTGTTACCAGTCTAGTGAAACACTAGAGTTGAATCTACTTATAAATGAACTGAGGGTGTCAGTTGGTTTCAACTTGAGAAGACCACAGAAATCCTGTTTGGTTTTAGACTTATTGAACATCACAGTTCAGCCATTTTACATCTCTGCTCTTTATAACTGAAATTATAGTTACTAATTATAATTTATAAGGATATAGTGATAGGTAGCATAGAATAAGGAATTTGGGGAGTTATTTAGAAATTAGGGAGTCTAGTGTAGACTATGAAAACAAGAAAGAAGAGGATCCCTACAGATCCAGTGGATTTAGATGGAGATAGATCCCTGTAGCATAGTAATCCTTTTAATCCTTATATTCTTTTATATCCTTTTATATTTACAATAAAATAATCTATTTTTACATATAAAGACATCAGAGAGAATCCTTGTGCTGAGCCCTAAGGGAAGTTCACATTTGGACTTTCCCTCAAAACTACAAATAATCTGTAAACATCAGAGTATCTGAATTTATCTTTTCAATACAGAATAACTCTAGATAATCATCAGAGGGACAGCAACAATTCTGTAATATCAATGTGCTCTTAGTGAGTCCATCGTTGTAGTCAGTGGTTGTTACAGAAATTCCTGAGGGCTGCAGGGACCAGTAAAACTGCAGCTAAAGGAAAGCTGGAGGGTAGGTCACAGCTTTATAAAACTGGATATGCCAAATAGTAAACTAGTAATCTCTAAAACCATCAAATATACAAGGCTAAATAGCTCCGCTCTTTGTGGTGGCCAAAAATTGGAAAATGAGGGGATGCCCTTCAATTGGGGAATGGCTGAACAAATTGTGGTATATGTTGGTGATGGAATACTATTGTGCTCAAAGGAATAATAAACTGGAGGAATTCCATGTGAACTGTAATGACCTTCAGGAATTGATGCAGAGTGAAAAGAGAAGAACCAGGAAAACATTGTACACAGAGACTGATACACTGGGGTACAATTGAATGTAATGGACTTCTATGTAGTGATCCTGAACAACCTGGAGGGATCTACAAGGAAGAACACATTCAGAGGAAAAACTGTGGGAGTAGAAACAGAAGAAAAACAACTACTTGATTACATGCGTCCAATTGGATATGATTGAGGATGTAGACTCTAAATGAACATCCTAATGCAAACATCAACAATATGGAAATAGGTTCTGATCAAGGACACATGTAATACCCAATGGAATTGTGCGTGGGCTACTAGAAGGATGGGGGTTAGGGGAGGGATGGAAATAATGTGATTCTTGTATCCAAAAATTCTAAATTGACTAAATAAATTTTAAAAACAAAACAAACAACAACACAAACAAATCTATTCTTGCCATGTCCAAGACATGTGTCCATTACCCTCATTTGCAAGGTTGCATAAATAAGAATTCTTAAGTAAAAAAAAAATACAAGGCTAAGCCTTCTATCAGCTAGTATCCTCTGATAAGATTTCTGGGGAAAGATGATAAAAACTGTATAGGATATATAGGTAGGAAGAAGTATAATATGCATAGGTAGCTGGAATTCTCACATAAATGAGGCTACAGGAGAAACTGGAGACTACATTTAATTTCAGTTACCAAACCTCAAGAAAGATACAATGGAATTGAGAAAGATCCAGAAGGATAAATTAAAAGGATTAAAATTCTTGAATGTGCTAAGATAAGAACTGAAAATAATTTCATTGAAGTCTCAAAATTAATACATATTGAATATAAATTATGAACAGTATGTACAAAGAAAGGATACATTTATTACTTACTAACTCCCCCTGTACTGGAGTTAACGGTTCATTCCCTGAGGAAAATGATTTAAATCAATACATAAAAGTATTACTTTATAGAAAAAATAAACTTGTATAATTCAATTTCTCAAGAGTTCCTACAAGGACACGGAAACAGATTCACATGCTACTTAGATAAAAAGAAGATAGACAACATGCATTTATTAAGTGCTTACTAAAATACATAAAAGGAAAAGAGGAATGTTTGAGGGTCACTCTGTTAACCTTTTAAGTTGATAAAGAAGAGAAATGTTTGAGGCTCACTCTGTTAACCTTTTAAATTGATAAAAAAGAAGACAACTGTATATGTTTCCATACTACTGTGTACCACTATCAGAGGGCAAATGCTGGGATGGATAGAAAGTGGGTCTGAAAAAAAATTTTTTTTGAGTCTAGCTACTTTCAATTGCTGCCTACCACAAAAAATATAAAATGCAATCTCCTTCATGTAGCTTTCAAGGCCCTCACTAATAGTACCCTACCTCCACACCCAACCCATGCTTTATACTCTAGAAAAAGCGGATGACCCTAGTGTTCAGGTCCCTCCTCTGCTTACTCCATTCCCTGGGTCTGTAATATTCTTACCCCCAATTTCTGCCTGCTGAAATACTGCAGATCTTTTAAGACTTACCTCAAATGACACCTCCACCATGGATACTTTCCTGATCCTACTTCCCCTTGCCATCAGAAATTATCTTTTCTCACTTCTTGAATCCAATACAGAACTTTTGCTAGTGCTTGTCTCATGTGCTTATCCTGCCCTCATTGGTATTATGTTTATTTATGTATGCACTATGTTCTTCTCTGGGACTATAAGTTCCATGTCAAGAGGGGACATATCATAGTGATTTTTTTTTTCCATCTGCCACAACAGTTAGAAAATTGTTCTGTATGAAACAGACACCAAATATGCATAAATAAAATTTAAATGAACTCACATGAATTATCCTTTCTAAGAAGGCAAATAAGTCTAAGGAGGTAGGAACAATGGAGCTTCTCTTTGATGTTTTATTTGGTGTCTATGTTATGGGACCAGCTTTTGTATAAGGCTTCTTAATATTGAAGTCCTTTTGGTACTTCAATAAATACATTTCTTTGGATAGGAAGCAAGATGGAACTACCATTTACTGTAAAGGTTTTAGTTTTAGTTTAGTCTTAGTTTTTAGTTAAAGTTTTACTTAATTATATTATGGAAAAAGAATACCCAGCAAAGAAACTTCAGCATTATTAGCTCAGATGTTACCTGAATTTCAGTTTATAATGGACCCCAAATCATGAACTACATAAAAAAATCTTTATTCTCCCATTCCTAGCCCACCCTCTTCATAAAACCAAAATCCAAACCTCTCACAGTATAGGTTCTAAAGCTTTCAAAAAGCAATTTCCAAAAATCTTGCCCATTAAAAAAAACCACAATAATATTATAGTGAGGTTTTCTTATTCAAGTCTTAATAGAAAAGTTTTGATTTTTCATAACTAGAAAAATATAAGTACATTCAAATGCTTGCAGTGGGGATGAAATGATACACAGAGGAATTATTATCATTATTACTTAGATATTTGCCCAAAAAATCTGAGGAGTGAATATGTGAAGAGTTCCTATGTTTCCAGGGATTTCACAAACAAATGCCAAATACATGATATCTGTTTGTGAAATTCTTAGATCCTTCATGGTAGGCATGATTGACATTTGCTGCCAACAGTAAAAGGATTAATCTTATTGGCAACTATTTTTAAAGTGACTGAAAAGAAAATTACCTAGATGGCTTCTTTTCGTTATCATCATACAACAGCGGCTTCTTGTAAGGAGGTTTACCTTCCATATCATCCTGTACGTTTTTCTCGGGTACAGATTTTCCAGATGATCGATTCTGAATCAACGATTTGGAGTCAGTGTGATCAGGACTAGGATATTTTCTGTTGATATTTTAAATAAACAGAAAGATTTTTAAAATCCAATCTGTCTTCTTAATTTAATTATTTAAAGATTAAAAACATCATTGTAGCCAATAACTGAAGTCATATACTGCTGGACTTTTTTCTGATCTGAAGGTCAAAATTGTTGTTTTGTTTTTTTCCCCCATGAGAACAATGCCATTTATAGACAGTACTTAGGCCAAAAAAATGTAATATAGAATTCTAGGTGATATTTCATGGATATTTATTTGGCAAAGAAATTTTAAAAGTATCAGTTCAGATGTTTAACTTCATACAACATGGAATAAGGAGGTTATAAAATATAAATATTTCACCATCAGAAAACCTTGGCATTAGTACAGGTTTTAAATATATTTTTTAAATCTCTAAAAATAATGTTATCTAGAACTACTTTTCTACCAAATCCACTTTTATTTATCTTAGCACTAACAACTAGTAAAGATTTTGGCTACTGTATTTATTCCTGAATAGCCTCTTATTCTTAAATAGAACTAGTTAAAAACAATTTTTCTTTCCTTTATACCACTTCTAGAAATGAATTTAAATACATTAAAATGACTGATTAAGCTCTTAGAGCAGTAACTGATTTCACAATAACAAGAAAAACAAAAAAGCCATTGCCTATATGACTCTAAGTTGGTCTGCCGAATTCAATCAGCGCCACTTTATTAATTCCTAAGTAAGAGAAATGAATTTTCAGGTTTTTGTCATCCATTACATAAACACACAGGTAAGAAAGATGAAAATAAAAAGGAGAAAGAGCAATAGATTCAAAATTAGGCAAGTTATATTACCCTTAAACCAGAGTTTTTCTTGTCAATAAAATAGATGGTTGGTCTCAAGGACCTCAAAGCTTCCCTCTCCTTATAAAGTTTATGAGTCATGATTTGAACCTTGACTTAGTTATGCCAATATAGACCAAACATTAAAGTTTTTCAAGGGTTAATCACTATTCAAATGAATTATTTTATATTCTCATTTTTGACTACATAATTATTTTAGAGTTAAGCAATATTGTGAGTAATGCATTTGAAAACATAAAATAGCATTTAATGACAGTCTTATACTAATTACCATTATCATTATTATTATAATTATTTTAATTACTTGATTTCAGGAGATGAGGAGCGTTCATTTATTTCTGCCTTTTTATTCCTTGTTAATGATGGGCTAGCTGGAGACATCTCACCACTTAAACGATCTGGGAGGATACGATCTTTGTTCAAATTAATTTCTGAATAAGGGCAATTGATAGCACTGGAAGAGGAAAAGGAACAGAAGAATCATTTTAATAATATTCACTTTTCTCAGTTAAAGAGAATAGCTTTAAAGATCACAAAAATCCAATAAATACTACAGAATACAATAAAAACTAAAGAAATACATCATAAGGAGTATTTTATATTAAAAACATAATTACTTTATTGAATTAAAAAAATATATATGTATACATATATATATATATATATATATATATATATATATATATATATATATATATATATATATACATATATATATATTTGCTCTAGATTCTGAGCTTTGTTGAGGTCTCTCTAGGCTCCAGACCTTGGCGTGGGTGTCTCCAGCTACACTGATGGAAACAAGGTCTATGGATATCCCCAAAAGCTACATCTTCAAGAAAAGTGAGTCAAGCTAAAGTGCAATTAACCTCCAAGGCTGGAGAAATCAAAACTCCTAATATCCTCCCAGGATGATGAATGAAATTACTCTACAGACTGTACAGAAGAACTGTCCTGTTTTGTGAGGAGTGGACTAGGGCAGATGGAACCCTAAAATCACAGATACACAGATTCTTCTTGCAAAGGAGGTCTTAGTGAGTGGGCTGTTCTTTCAGCAGGTGAGGAATATCGATAGATCTTCTGACACCGGATGCAGAACACTAGAAACCTGAAGCTTCGAGGCAGTCAAAAGTAGAGTTTCTGAGTTGTCATGTATAGGACGAGGGGAGAAAGTTCACCATGTCCAAAATGCTGTTAGTAGAGATATTTTTTAAAAGAAAAGAGGGTCCCAACATCCTAAACCAAGATAATGGTTTATAGGCTGAGCTCTCCCAACATTCCCTTCTAAACCACTTTAAAATACTGCTTCAGATAGGCCTTGAATCATGGCAGAGCCAACAAGAGGCTGGAGGAAACATTTTTCCATCCCAAGACAACTGAGGAGGTCGGCAGGAAAGGTCTATGACTTAGGGCCCTAGAGCAGGGGGATAGTACAGCCCAAACCATGGCGACCTGGGTAGCAAAGCCTGGAGGGGGCCCCTAGGAGGGCAGAGACAGCAGCTCCAGGAGCTCTTAGGCCAGAACCTGTCTGTGTGCCAAACACCAGTGAGGGAGATGGCAGGGGACACATTGCGGGGACTGCATGCAGGGTTCTGCGGCACTGTGGATATGCAACTCTAGGGAATAGCTCTAGGCTGAAGGTGTGCACCAGTGTCTGGGGGAGTCAGTATTAGGGAAGAGAAGAATGTCTATGGTTGCTTATGAGGGAGGAGGGATCTTGATCTCATTTCAAAATGGAAACATGCTCAAGAAACTCAAGCTAGAAGAGAGCTGGGACCCTGGTCACACTTCTGGGGCCAAGGGAAATGTGAATACTTGGAGCAAGGCATTTCCTGTGTAAAGACCAGCATATATTCTAAGAAAGCACACACTTGGGAACAGCTGGGTGGCTCAGAGAATTGAGAGACAGAACTAGAGACAAGAGGTCCTGGGTTCAAATGTGAACTCATACACTTCCCAGCCGTGTGACCCTGGACAAATCATTTAACACCCATTGCCTAGCCTTTACCTCTCTTCTGTTTTAGAACCAATACACAGTACTGATTCTAAGATAGAAGGCAAGGGGGAGGGGAAGGAAAGAAAGAAGGAGGGAGGGAGGGAGGGAAAAAAGGAGGAAAAGAGGGAAGGAAGGAAGGAAAGAAGGAAAGAAGGAGGGAAAGAAGGAAGGACTCGCTTCTTGAATCATGCCACCTTGGAAACATCCAAAACTTAAAAGACTGAAAACTAGCTCTGAATAGCAGCTTGGGACAGTGTTTCTTATACCTCAAGAGTAGGACCCAACATAAAAATCTACTATGGTGACAGGGAAGACCAATACACAAACTCAGAAAAAGACACTGATTTCAAAACAACCCTAAGGAAGTCCTCAAAGGGAAAAAAAAATGTGAATTGAACACAAGCCCAACAAGTATTTCTGTTCAGTGGTTTCAGTTGTGTCCTAATCTTTATAATCTCATTTGAGGCACTATTGGCAAAGACAGTGGAGTGGTCTGCCATTTCCTTTTCCAGATCATTTTATAGACGAGGACACTGGGGCAAAGGGTTTTAAGTGACTTGCCCAGGATCACACAGCGAGTAAGTGTCTGAGGCCAGATTTGAACTCAGAAACATGAACCTTTCTGACTTCAGGCTTAACCCTCTATTCACTGGGGCCAGCCAACTGCCAACAAACTTTCCCAAAGAGCTCAAAAAAGGATTTAAAAAGTCAAATAAAATCATTTTGAAAAATTTGAGGAAAGAAATGAAATTAATGTATGAAATTTATCGAGTCAAAAGTTTTGTAAAAGAGGCTTACAAAGACTAAATATACAACATAACATGATGTAAAAAAATAAATAAAATAACATCTTAACAGAGGTGGACAAGATGCACAAAAATTTACTGAAAAGAAGAATTCCTTCTTAAAAATTAACTAAATGGGAAAAGGTACTACAGCTCATTGAAAAATCCTCAAAAATCAGAATTTGGGAAGTAGAAGTTAATGACTCAATAAGACATTAAGAAAACAAAGAATGAAAACAAGTGTGAAATATTTCATAAGAAAAACAACTTACCTAGAAAATATATTGATGAGAGATCATTTAAATATTATCCCACTATCTGTAATACATGATCAAAGAAAGAGCCATGCTACTGTCTTTCAAGAAATTATAAAGGAAAATTGCCCTGATACCTTGGAACTAAAGGGTAAAATGTAAATTTAAAAAAATCTATCAATCCCCTCTTTTTTTTTTAAATTTTATAGTATTTTATTTGATCATTTCCATGCATTATTCATTAAAGACAAAGATCATTTTCTTTTCCTCCCTCCCACCCCCCATAGCCGACGCGTGATTCCACTGGGTATCACATGTGTTCTTGATTTGAACCCATTGCCATGTTGTTAGTATTTGCATTAGAGTGTTCGTTTAGAGTCTCTCCTCTGTCATGTCCCCTCAGCCATTGTAGTCAGGCAGTTGCTTTTCCTCGGTGTTTCTACTCCCTCAGTTTGTCCTCTGCTTATGGATAGTGTTTTTTCTCCTAGATCCCTGCAAATTGTTCAGGGACATTACATCACCCCTAATGGAGAAGTCCATTACGTTTGATTATACCACAGTGTATTAGTCTCTGTGTACAATGTTCTCCTGGTTCTGCTCCTCTCACTCTGCATCACTTCCTGGAAGTCGTTCCAGTCTCCATGGAACTCCTCCATTTTATTATTCCTTTTTGCACAATAGTATTCCATCACCAACAGATACCACAATTTGTTCAGCCATTCCCCAATTGATGGGCATCCCCTCGTTTTCCAATTTTTGGCCACCACAAAGAGCGCAGCTATGAATATTTTTGTACAAGTCTTTTTGTCCATTATCTCTTTGGGGTACGGACCCAGCAGTGCTATGGCTGGTATCAATCCCCTCTTAAAAGGGATTCCAAAAGGATAACTCAGGAATATTATAGTCAAATCCCAGAACTCCTAGATCAAAGAAAAAATATTATAAGTAGTCAGGGAGAAATAATTAAGTATTTTGAAGCCTCATTTGGGATAACACAAAATTTAAAAGCTTCCAAATTAAAGGAGTAGAGAGTTTAAAGTATTAGGAGTAGGATTACAACCAAAAATAAACCTACCCAGCAAAACAGAGCAAAATCCTTCAAAGGAAAACATGGATATTTAATAAATAAAATATATATTTATATATATATAAATATATTTAATAAATAAAAAATAAAGAGAACTTTCAAGTTTTTTTTTTGATGAAAAGACCAGAGCTGAATAGAAAATCTGACCTTCAAACACAAGATATAAGAGAAGAACAAAAGGTAAATGTGAAGGAGAAATCCTAGGGGACTCAATAAGATTAAACTATTTACATTCCTATATTGGTTGATAGTTGTAATTCCTAAGAACTTTCTCATTTTTAGGGGAATTAGAAGGAGCATACAAAGATAGAGGGCATGGTGTGACCTAGTTGACTATGCTGAGATGATTTTTAAAAAATGAAAGCCTGAGAAAGAGGAATGCCTTGAGAGAGGAGGGTGGGGAGAGGAAGAATGGAGGGAATGATCTCACTTAAAAAGTATTCCAGAAAGAGCTTTCATAGTAGAGGAGAAAATGGGGAAAGGATTTGGTGGGTAACGCTTATACTGATTCTCAATGGAACTGGTTCAAAGAGAGAAAAACAAACACATTCAGTTGGATACAGAAATCTATCTTACCCAACAGGGAAATAGGAGGTGAAAATTAATAAGAAAAAGGAAGTGTGTGTGTGTGTGTGTGTGTGTGTGTGTGTGTGTCTGTGTGTGAGAAAATAAAATGGAGGGCAGATTAAGGGAAACAGTGGTCAGAAACAAAACAGACTTTTTAAGAGGTTATGGGTAAAAAGAAAATGAGGATAAAAAGAAGGAAAAAGAATGGAGGGAAATGCACTGTTAGTAATCACAACTATGAATGTAAAATGGAATAAACTCACCCATAGAACTGAAAGACAGCAGAATGGATTAGAAACCATTATCTAAAAATGTGTTATTTACAAGAAACACACTTGAAACAGATAAAAAGTAAAAATAAGAAGTTCGAGTAGAATCTATTATACTTAAGTAGAGGCAAAAAAAAGAGGAAGAGAAAGATAGCAATGATTTTCTCAGACAAAGCAAATGCAGTAAGAGATCTAATTAAAAGTGATCAGCTGGGAAACATTTTGCTAAAAGGTACCACAAACAATGAAATAATATCAATAATAAAGATATATACACCAAACCATAAGTAATCCAAATTCTTAAAGGAAAATTTAAATGAGTTATAGGAGAAAACTGATAATAAAATTATACCAGTAGGGGACTTGACTTCAACTTTCTCCTCTAAGTCGTAGATAAATATAACTATACATTATAAAGGAAAAACAATTAAGGTAATGAATAGAATTTTAGAAAAGTTAAAATATTAGACTTCTAAAGAAAACTGAATGGAAATAGAAAGGAATATTCATTTTCTCAGATGTACATGGCATCTTTAATGACCATTTATTAGGATATAGAAACCTTAAAGTCAAATGCAAAAAAGTAGAAATATTAAATGTATTCTTTTCAGACTACCATGCATTAAAATTGCATTTCACAAAGAGCTACAGAAACATTAAAAACTAATCTAACCCTAAAAATAGGTGAGTCAAAGAACAAAGCACAGAAACTCTAAAGAGAATGAAACAACAATGAGACAACATTCGAAAATTTGAGAGATGCAGCCAAAAGCATTACTTAGGGGGAACAGTATCTCTAAATGCTTACAACAATAAAAGAAAGAACAGATCAACAAATCAGGCATGCAACTAAAAAAAATAGAAAAAGAATGAATTACAAATTCTTGATTAAACATAAAATTGGAAATTCTGAAAATCAAAGGAGAAGCTAACAAAATTGAAAGTAAGGCAACCATTGAACTGCAACATAAAAATAGGAGCTAGTTTTTTGGAAAAACCCAACAATACAGGAGATAAACATTTGGTTAATTTTCTTTAAAAAAGAAAAAAGAAAACCATATTACCAATGTAAAAAGTGAGAAGGGTGAATGTATCACCAATGAAGATGAAATTAAAGTATTAAACCCAATTTTATGAAAATAAATAAATCTAAGACTTGTATAATAATATTCATAGCTGCTCTCTTTGTGGTGGCCAAAAATTGGAAAATGAGAGGATGCCCTTCAATAGGGAAATGGCTGAAAAAATTGTGGTAATATGTTGGTGATGGAATACTATTGTGCTCAAAGGAATAATAAACTGGAGGAATTCCATGAGGACTGGAACAACCTCCAGGAAGTGATGCAGATTGAAAGGAGCAGAGCCAGGAGAACATTGTACACAGAGACGGATATACTGTGGTACAATCGAATGTAATGGACTTCTCCATTTGAGGCAATGCAGTGATTCTGAACAACCTGGAGGGATCTAAGAGAAAGAACACTATCCACATTCAGAGGAAAAACTATGGAAGTAGAAACACAGAAGAAATAATAACTGCTTAAATACATGGGTTGAGGGGATATGGCTAGGGAAGTAGACTCTAAATGAACATCCTAATGCAAACAACAACATGGAAATAGGTTTTGATCAAGGACACATGTAATACCCAATGAAATTGTGCATTGACTGAGGGAAGGGTGGGGGGAAATGAGGGAGGGAAATAATATAATTCTTGTAACCAAGGAATAATGTTCTAAATTGACTAAATAAATTAACTTAAATTTAAAAAAAAACAAAGTAAACAGGAACGAATTAAAAGAAGAAATCCAATGGAACTAAGACAGGTTAGGAAAGTTTCTTATGGGGGAGGGGGGGTTGTGGGAGGAGGAATGAGCGAATGAAAGAAGATATGGGAGGAAACAGTTCACACACTCAAAAAACAAAACAGAACAAAACAAAACAAAAAGAAAAACAAAAAATAGAAGGAAGACCAGAAATAATTAAAGTAGAGCAGCTTTGAAAGTTCCATGATGAGTTTATTACATACTTAAAAGAAAATCAAGCTCTACATAATAAGAGATTTGTAGTTTCATGCATTTCTCTCCTGTTCTACTACAAATATGGAAATGCTAGTTTTATTTTATTTCTAAGTTTAGAGATTAAAAAATTAAACAATAAAAAAACAATGCAATAAGCAATCAAAAAAGATTCAAGGTATAGTATAATAACACTTTCATTGTGGAAAGAACCATTTTGGGAACCTGTTTTTCTTTCTTTTTTTTTTTAAACCCTTACCTTCTATCTTGGAGTCAATACTGTGTATTGGCTCCAAGGCAGAAGAGTGGTAAGGGCTAGGCAATGGGGGTCAAATGACTTGTCCAGGGTCACACAGCTGGGAAGTGTCTGAAGCCAGATTTGAACCCAGGAACTCCCTTCTCTAGGCCTGGCTCTCAATCCACTGAGCTACCCAGCTGTCCCTGGAACCTGTTCTTCTTGACTGAATATCTCTTATAAGAGTTTTGGTTTTGTTTCTTAATTGGGAAGATGAAGGAAAGATAGGGAGCAATAGAAATTGAGTTGCCAAAAAAAAAAAAAGAAATAAGCTAGAAAAGAAGATTGCTAAAGCATTAAAAAAAGCAAAGAAAAAAACAGAAGGGCAAAGAGACTCATAGACAATCAGGGGATTCAGAGAGTTAGCTTCGTGTACAATTCTGTTCTATTTTGTACATGAAAGACTCCGTTGTATTTGGTGTTTGCTAAGTTCATATTTTTTTCTAAATAAATAGAGAAGTCAAGAGGAATAGCTAACATTAGGCAAACGATTATGTAAAAGAGAATTTTTAACTCCCTTTGTTTATTTTAACTTAATCAAAAACTTGGAGTGCCCCTCCTTTCAAACTTAGTCAGGTACTTGAAGAATCATTTGCTGGAAAAGAAAGTTCACACCCTCAATGACTGGAAGTGGATCCCATAACTCTGCCCCCTGAGCAGTGCTAGACAAATTAAGAAACTATAATTGGTTCCTGAGATGTTATGTGAGAGAACTATTAGATGGAGAAAAATTCTTGTAAGGTGAGGCCCAAAGGAAGTCAAGCATTCCCGTTTAGGATTCCCATTTTGGATGCAGCTTCTGATTTTGGCTTCCTGTTTTGGACTTTGGATCCTGATGCACTTTCGGAATTGGATTGCTGTGTTGGTGACTCGCACTGAAGAAGGACAGTTAAGGACTCTTGCCTCCTTGGGAGGCTAGAGACTGCTTTTTGCAGCTCAGCCTCTTTGGTCGTTTGCTTGGTGAAAGGTTTGGCTGGAGACACTTTTGTAGGCTGGTAGGATTTGCAATCAGGTTTGCATTCACAGTCTGGAAGCACTCAGATTCGGACGTAGGGTATTTAGCTAGGCAATATTTTCTACTTTCTTCCTACATTTCCCTCTCTTTACTATCTCTACCTTGCTGTAATAAAGCTACTAACAACCTAGTGACTTGAGTTAATTTTTATAAACAGCAACCACAACAACCTTTTTTAACTCATATCTTTCTGATCCATTTTAACTCTTACAGTTTAAAATTTCAGTTTTAGACTTGACAAGTTTGAAATGAGAGTGGGACATGCAAGTCAATAAACAAACATTTATTAAGTTCCTATTATTTGCCAAGCATTGTGCTAAGCTCTGCAAATACAACAAAGCAAAAACCAGTTTCTTTCCTTAAGAAGTTCCCAGTAAGAGGTACATAACTTTGTACATATAAGGTATATGCAGATTTAGAAATAATCAACAGAAGGAAAGCATTAGCCTTGGTGGAGATTAAGAATGCCTTCCTATAGAATGCAGGCTTTTAGCTGGGACTTGAAAGAAGTCAGGAGGGAGGCATGAGGTAGAGCATTTAAGGCATGGGGGAAAGCTAGGGAAAAGGCCCAGAGCTGGAAAATGGAATGTCTCCTTTGAGGGAGTGGAAGTTTTTATCTGTAAGATAAAAATAATAAGCCCTCCGGTGAAATATACAAATTGTAGATTTTTGTTTGAGGGTTATTTGGATACAAATGATAGATACAATCATGTGATCTCCAAAGAGAAGACACCAGAAAAGTCAAGTCAGAAGGAAAAGGGAAGACAGCCTTTGGAAATTATCTTAATTCAGACAATTGAAAAAGGAAGAAGAAACTGGAAAAAAAAAGATGGAGGAGCCATTGGAGAAGCATAAGATTAATATGGACACTCAGCTGAAAAAAGCAAAAACAAAACAAAACAATTAAATGCTTACTGTTGTTAGGATAAAGCAAGGAGGATTTTGGAATTCTACGGTTGACTGACAGGACTGGAGTGACAGTTGGAAGAGCAAAAAAGGTTTATGGGAGAAGAACAGTGGGCTGAGGGGTTTCTGAAGAGCCCCTTGGTCTTCTACCTTAGGGCCAAGATCTGAAAGGTCCAGTTTCTGGGTGGCTGAAGAACTTCTGAAGCCATAAGTGAAGTCCCTGCTTCTTGCCTTAAACCAGTAGCTGCTTTCTCTCCAGAAATCCTACTGTTTCCTCCACCTGCTACAAACATTACAGACCCCTGAGGGGGTGCTGGCTTGGATTCTCAAACCAAAGCCCAGCCCTCTTGGATCCTCCTTGCCTTCTCAGAACTATTTCTAGTTTATTCATTTAGGATATACTGGTATTTCGACTATAGAAAGGGCATTTTGTTGGGAAAGGGGCAGAGATATTCGTAGGCATGGGCATTAGCCCTTTGAATCAATGAGTGCATAGATATTCTGACAGGGCTACCTCTATCCTCTCCCCTCAACCCATTTACCTATCCTCATTAATAAATCCCTTAATTAGCATTTTTACACTGTGTTATACTCAGCACTTACTACTAGAAATACAAATAAAAGCAAAAATCGTCTCTGACCTAAGGAAGTTAGGTCACTTTCTAACAGAAGAGACAACAAGTACATAAGAAGTACACAGAGGGAAGATAACCTCAGAGGGAATGACAAAGGAGGACTGAGTTTTAAGAAGGAAAAAGTGACTGATAGCACTGCAATATCAAATCTTGCAAAATAGATTAAGGAGCATTAGGACTTGAATAAAGATATCTGGAATCAGCATTTAAGAGATCATAATTACATTCAAGGGAGAAGTTTCAGAATAGTGATAAAAATAGAAGACTGGAGTATAAAGACTTCAGAAATGGAGAGATGAATGAGAAGGAAGCAGAACCAACACATAAATGTTATTTTTAAAATAGATTTTGCAAGTAAAAGGAAGTTCAGACTAAACAAGACTAATTTCCAATCTGATCCTTCAGTGGAATCAGAGGTTTCTATCATTACCTAATGCTCACTAGCCTGCCACCAAAACCCATTCAAAAGACAAATCTTTACTCAGGTTTTCAAAACAATTGATTTTATTCTTACTGAAAAAATTCTTCATATCTTCAGTATCTTTTTTAAAAAAGCCAAAAACAAATGTTTATGAAATGAATGCAGCAAATGCCATTTATAGCAAAAGAATAATTCTAAAACTCTACTAATACCATTAAAAGAATATTCCTTCCAAATAAACATCTAGCCCCCATGAAGAACTTTAAAAAATATGGCAATATAGACAAGACCACTGCAATAGGACCACTCAGAAGGGTCAGGCTAGTCTCTAACTCCAGATATTTCTTTCCTCTCACTCAAGGGGACCAAATCTTGTGAAATGACAGTAAACAGAGAATTAACTTCCCAAACAATAACTCTTCCCCTAAAGCAAAGCAGTTTTTAGAGAGACCATTATGTATGACAATCTGATGTAGAGAAGAATTCAACTAATTCCTTTCTCAATGAAGCTATGAAGTCTACTTGTTTATCTCATTCTATGAAATAAGTTATTGGAGTATACGTAGTACTCCATCCAATTTCAAAATCAGATTGCTAGTTTTGCATGATTAATGAAGTCTATGTACTCCTTATATTTCCCTAAAGTTGACACTTTGCTACATTTACTGTTTAGAACTGAAAAGACTTGCAGAATTCCATACCAACACTACAAATCTTCCCATGCTATATGGTTCGAAACTGATGACTTCAACATTTATTTATTCATATTATGATTAAAACTAGTACCACATGAAAAGGGTGGAGTGAAAATGGCAGCTTAGTAGCAGCAAAAGCCAAAACTGTTAACTATCTTTCCAAACTGTTCTTTAAAAGGTGCTTCAAAAGGACAGGAGTCAAAGCAGGATAAGCAAGGGGGCTCTCCCAACGAACACAACTTGAAATATAGGCAGAGTAGATTTTCATGGGATAAACTGCACACAAAGGAGTGCTGGGCAACCCCGCCCCCAATAATGCCAGATTCAGAACCTGGGTGTGGACTAACTTTGGAAACCCAGGAAGAGGGCTACACCAGCAAGGGTAGATCCTCAGATCCACCCCTTACAGTCCAGCCTCCATAGTAGCACTGAAAACTTAGCCCTAGGGCAAAAGTCAGCAGAGGAGAAATAATGGGCAAGGAGCTTTCGGAGTTCCCAGACCAAAGGCAAAAAAAGTTTGGGAAGATGAGCAAATAGCAAAAGAAACATCTGACCCTCAAAAATTTCTACAGGAAAAAAAAAAGCAAATAACAACCAACAGGAAATGATAAGATCTGAGTAACCACATTCAACTTAAAAAAAAAAACACCCCCAAAACAGGAATTGTTTGCAAGTTCTGGTAGGATTCAAAAAGGAATTAAAAAATCATATAAGACAGGTTGAAGAAAAATTGGAAATAGAAATGAGAAAAGAAAACAACAACTTAAAAAGCAAAATTGGTCAATTGGAAAGAGGCACAAAAATCCAATGAAGAAAAAACTGCCATGAGAAGTAGAATGGACCAAATGGAAAAAGAGGATCAAAAGGTCATGGAAGAAATTCAGTCTTTCAAGACTAGAATTGGGCAAATAGACACTAATTATTTCATGAGATATCAAGAAACAATAAAACAAAATCAAAAGAATGAAAAAATAGAAGAAAATATGAAATATCTCATTGAAAAAACAGCTGACCTGGAAAAGAGATCCAATAAAGACAATTTGAGAATTATTAGACTACCTCTAAGTCATGACCAAAACCTGCCCCAAAAGCCTAGACGTCATATTACAAGAAATTATCCAAGAAAACTGCCCTGATATTCTTGACTATGAGAGTAAAATAGAATTTAAAAGAATCCACAGAACCTCCTGCAATAAATTCTCAAATAACAGGTCCCAGGAATGTTATAGCTAAGTTCAAGAGCTTCCAGGCTAAGGAGAAAATACGGCAAACTCCCAGAAACAACTGAGATATCATGGAACCCCAGTCAGGATCACATAGGTTCTGGCAGCTTCCACACTGAAGGATGGCAAGGCTTGGAATATGATATTCTGGAAGGCAAGAGAACTGAATTTATAACCAAGAATGACCTACCTATCAAAATTGACTATATATTTTCAGGGGAAAGTATGAGCATTTAATAAAATAAAAGATTTCCAAGCATTTCTGAAGAAAAACCAAGACTTAAAAAGAAAATGTGATGTTCAAATACAAAATTCAAGACAACCATGAAAGTTAAATAAGAAAGGAAAAAATTAAAGGCTTCAAAAAGGTCAAATTGCTTATATTCCTATAAGGAAAGATAGAATCTGTAACCCTTAGGAATTGTTAGCATTATCATAGTAGTTAAAAGAAGTATATAGAGACAGAGTTATGGCATTAAGCTGTTTGGAATATGTTTAAAAATTGAGGTAAAAAAAGGATTGTACTAAGAGAAATGGGAAGAGAGAAATAATATGGGGTAAATTATAATACATAAAGAGGCAGAGGGGGAGGAGGGGAGATAATATTACAATGGAGTGAAATAAAAAAGTAAACCAAGGAGAAATTTTTAAACATATTCCAAACTGAAGAGAAACTACTACTGATGAATAGAGAATGGTAAACTGAGGGGAACTGGTTCTTCTTGCAATGACTGTGGAAGAATGAGGATGGTAATGCATAATACTTAAACCTTACTCTCATTGGAACTGGCTCAGAGAGGGAAGAACAGTCAAATACATAATTTACCACAAAGTGATGGTTGTCTGATGACCTCAAGCTTTATCTATTACCAACTGACCAATTAAAAGGATTTTAAAACATTCAATTGTAAGTTTGAATCCTAACTAATTTCAGGCTTTTCCTTATCACAGTCAGTAAATAAGCATTAAATACTTATTATGTGCCAGCAACATTACATGTAATTTTTCTAAAAATATGCAGATATAAAAAGGCTTCCCTTCTGAAATCAAGGTTGAAGAGAAGACAGAATGAAATAGTCCAAAGTTTGATGAGGATAATTACACCAATTTTGCACCATCTGTTAATTCATAAGGAAGAAGGTTGTACGATCTCAAAAATTTTAAGAATGACCTGGATTCTTCAATCTGTATCTATCAGATAAAGAAGGAACCTCATTTTTTTCCTCATAATCATTCAGAAAATTATTTACATATGTCAAATTAATTAATGAAATAGGATATTTCCTGCTAAGTTTAATAGGAGTGAATTAAGTTAGGGTTTTTACGACTAAAAACTTAAAGCATGATTAACTTTTCCCCTTAAAGCTGTCAGTTAAATTAAAACTATTTCTAATGTATTGCTAATATTTTACACTTTATAGTGTCTAATGTCATAACTTTAATTATGCAAATTAAATTTCATTTCTATGTGTAATACTAGAGAGAAAAAATCAATTAAAATATATTTTTCTGAATATTATTTTCAGTGATTAGTTTTGCAGTTCTTGCTAGTTCACAGAAATTTCAATACTCATTCTGAAATATTCAAGTTACTTAGTTTTAATGTGAAAATTTCTTGCCAGTATCTACCTTATCATTTCAGGTGGTCAGACCTAAATGATTGTTTTCTAATCAAAACACCTTAAAATGCAGGCATATTTTCAATAAAAAGCCAAATAGCCAAGTTGAATTTATTTTTGGTAATGAATTGACTTATTGTGAATGCATTTTCCCCCCTCAACTCAACAGCTACCCTTTGGTTTTACATACTCACTGTGACAACTACATTTATTACACATCAGATTATAAAACATGGTCATCACTTCTTTTAACAGAGATAAATTCCCTTATGCATCTAAAGGAAATATTATTTTACATAGACAATGTAAGACAAGGAACACTGAGCATATCTACCTATGGGAGCCTGGGTGTCTAGCTCTCTTTATATGGCCAATTCCTTTGCATCCAGCAGTTGGGCATCCTCCTTGCTCAGAAGCTTCCACCAACTCCAGAGGACCTACAGAAGCAAAGAAAGATATTAAATTATTCAACAGATCACAGAGTTCAATAGGGGTGAAAACAGAGACCAGAGTAGAAAACAAATGACCTGAAATCTGTCTTCAGGTGATATTTCACCTCATAGAGAATAATGAAAATGTTCACAGATGCTTTGAAATATGTTCTTTTATACAATTCAAAGATTCCTAAAGTAATCTTATTTTAGCATTCCTATTAAGCCTCTCTTCAAATATAATATCAATCAATAAACTATTGAACAAGCATTTATGATGATGTTCCAAGTACTCTGCTTAACTGTTGCAACGCATAGAAAAAGCAGAAATAGTCCCCAAGAACAAGGATCAATTTTATATTCTAAGAGGAACCAAAGCCTATAAACCTGGCCACATGCAAGATCAATACAGAAGACAGAAGACAGCCTTCATTTCAACATAGTCTTTATCCAGATAATCACAAATTCCAGTTGAATTTGTATTAAATGGTTTCTATGTTTTAACACCAAAACAATATTGCAATCTGCCTGAATTTAGTCTATAGATCTCTCTCTGCATGCCTCTGTCTCTGTCTCTCTCTTCCTACCCATTATGCTTATATTTGCCTGCAGCAAAACATCTTCTTGTAAGGCACACTTCTTTCTTTCGAAGGATAGGAAAAGGAATGGAAGATGGGAAAGACCAAAGATTTCACTGGCATTGGAACCTTTTTACACTGTGGCAGAGAAGCACCTCTTTTGTGAAGAGGAGTCTTAGAGAGTTGCCCAGGGCCCTGAAAAATTCATTGTCTGGCCCAGCCACAAGTCCAATGTGTCAGAAGCATTATTTGAACCCAGATCTTCTTGATTCAGAAGGAAGCCATTTCTCTGGTCTTTTTTTCTGTTTATAAAGCAAATTAAATGAATTTATTTAGAAAGCATTCTTAGGGACTATTAAAGCTTAGTCATAGACTCCAATCCACAATTTAATTACTTTGAAAATTTCCAGTTATAATCACACTCTAATCCCACAGGATTAGAGGATTTCAATAAAGGGAAGGCATGAGTTCAAGTTCTACTTTGGATACATTCTTGCTCTGTGACCCTGAACAAGTTGCTTAACCCCTCAGTGTCCCAGGAAATTTCCTACAGGTGTTAAAAACAGTTGCTTTGGTATAGGTTTCTTAACAAGAAGTAGCCTATATAAAAACAAAAAACAAAACACTACAGCATAGCTGATTCCTGACAAGTCCCTGCTCCCAACCTCAATTTAAACCTTTCTTTGGAAAAAAAAAAAGAAGAAATCCCATACATGTCGCAAAGAACCACTGAATCATTTTCATAGCTGATAAAATTACTGTTATGTGTTTATTTGTACACTGGCTGAATAACCTTTCATTAAAGCTTTTCAAATCCCTTTAATATAAAAGGCTTACATTAAACCTATTTATCAGTAAAATAGACAAAGCAAAAGGTCATACTCAATAAAATATACCCTCCTGAAGAAACTGTGTTCATTACGTAACTTTTCTATGACTCCAATCTAGAAAGATTCATTAAGTACCTAATAGAAGTTCTAAATGTGTGCTATGTGATCAGAATATAAAAATTTCAAATGACATAGTCCTCAAGGAGCTTATGATCTACATGTGAAACCCACAAATAACTGTTAGAACATACATCTACATATACACAGGCATATCTTTAGTAGAGGCACACATATACAGAAGAAACATAAGGAATATAAAAAATACAAAGCAGATGAACAGTGTCAGAGAGAGTCCTGAGACCTTGGAGGATCTGAGGAGGAGGAGCCTTGTGAGCTGGCCCTTAAAGGAAGATATTTCTATAATGGAAGCTGGAGGAGTACTCCATTCTAGGGAGAGGTAATAGAAATGGACAGAGGAAAGAGGGCAAAAGAAAACCTGGGAATGGGGAGTGGCTCTATGGGGTTGAAATGCAAGGTATGTAAAAGGAAGTGTGAAATAAGACAGAAAAGAAATAAGACAGAAAAGAAGACAGGGGCTAGCATGAAACTTAACTACCATGCTAAGGACTCTGTATTTTACTTAACAAGCAAAGAGTTAAAAAAGAAATGAAAGAAAAATGATGGATTCAAGATAGTGAATGAAACAAACAAACAAAAAATGTGAACATGGCCAAGGGAGGAATTTGCTTTACTTGATTGTGTTTTTATTATGAAGGTTTTCACTTCTTTTTATTCAACAGTGACAGAGGGGAAGTGAAAGGGAGAGGATAAATGTTTTTGTTAATTTTTTTAAAATTTAAAAGGGAAAAAAAAAAGCTGTGAAGGGTCACTGAAATTTTTGAGCAAGGAATGATGTGCTTGGCCATAATCAGAAAGAGGAGTGTGGCAGTAGTGTGATTGATAGAGAAGGACAAGATTGAGAACAAGGAGGAGTTAGGACATTATCACAACAGTCAAGGTAAGAGATAATGAGGGACTAAATTAAAGGGATGGACTTAGAAATGGAAAGGAAGGAAACAACATAAGAACATATTGTTCCTAAAATGATGATTATAATTCTAAGCTGTATGAAAGTTAAGTTAGCCAATACATTGAAATCAATTATAAAATATCAAAAAAGTATAAAATAGTGAAAGTTGAAATTGAGATAAAGGAGATGGATCCATTTCTTTATGGGTAGAAAAAAAGAGAATAGCAATTTAGGATTGAAAAGCTTTGGAGCTGAGTGAAACAGAGATTGAGTGCCTCACTGAAGTTCTATTCCTCCTTCTACCACCCTAAGAAATATGCCCTTTAGATTTATGGTATAAAATGCGATCTACCTCCAGAGAAGGAACTGATGGAGTCTCAATGCAGAATGAAGCAGACTTTTTCACTCTATTTTTTTTGGCCTGTGTTTTCTTTTGCAATATGGCTAATTTAGAAATTATTTCTGTGATAGCACATGTATAATCTATATAAAATCACCTGCCTTCTCAAGAGGTGGCAGGAAAGGAGGAAGGGAATTTGGAACTAATTTCTTTAAGTGTTAAAATTTTCATTTTCATATAATTGATAAAAAAGAAAAGTTAAATTAAAAAAATTTCCCCTCAGCTGACAGAAGAGGGAGGCACATCTTAGCACCATTTTCTTTATTATCAGCAGCCTTATATTATTTAAACAACTTACTAGATTTTTTTCCTGGTTATAAAATATCAGAGAATACAAATACTCTGTATTTAACACTACTTGGGAAAAAAAATGCTATTAAAATCAACAGATCTTGGGAGCAGGTTGGTGCTCAGTGAATTGAGTCAGGCATAGCGATGGGAAGCCCTGGGTTCATATCTAACCCCAGACACTTCTTAGGAGTGAAATCCTGAGCAAGTCACATGACATATTTCATCCTCATTTTCTTCATGTAAAATAAGCACAATAATGTCACTTATCTCATAGGATTATTGTAAAGATCAAATAAGATAACATTTAACATACTTTTAAACTTCAAAGTGCCATATAAATGCTAGTTACTATTATCCCTGTCATGATTATTTTTACAAATTCTCTTACTAAGAGGAGGCTGAAGAGGATGTCCTGTTTTCGCACACCAACCCACTGGATGGATGTCAGGAGAATCTGCTTCAATCCAGTAGTCATAGCTATTACTCCAGCCATCAAAGTGGACCTAGAAACATAAGAGAAAATGAGTAATATATTTAATAAAATGAAAAATATTAAAAATGTAGTCTTCACTACTAACTTTCATTATATTATGACTTGTAAAGAAGATACTGTTCATTATACTACTGAAAAGAATCTAAAATTATTTTCCTCTATTATGTATCCTCAAACAAAATATTAAAAATGTAATCATTGGTCAAATGTAAAGCAAAGAGACACTGGTACAACTATAGTAAAAAATACTTTAAATTAATCTCAACTAAGGTATTAATTTGGCTTTCATAAAAAAAGTATTTCAAAAGCATTTAAGAAAAATTAGGTCTGTAGGATAATAATAAATCATTGATACAAACATTTATTCTTGATATTTTATCTAAAAATCATGCATGACTGATTGGAGATTGATTGAGGCTTGGCCCATGACTCCCTTCCTAAAAGGAATGATGATGGATTAATAGTTTACGTGGTCACCAGCTGTAAAGCCAGGAGATAACTGTGGGTGGTGGTGAAATCTAATATGCTTAGCAGCTGTTTGAAAGCTCTTCTCCTTTGCTGGATTTTTGTTACATTGATCTGTTTAGTTATTAAGGGTGACTTTGTCTGACTTCTTTTTATTTCTTTTCTTTGCTTGCT
Source organism: Monodelphis domestica (assembly GCF_027887165.1). NCBI lineage: Eukaryota > Metazoa > Chordata > Mammalia > Didelphimorphia > Didelphidae > Monodelphis > Monodelphis domestica. Next base: position 403,180,973 of record NC_077228.1, on the reverse strand, counting down.
TCATCACTAGGAGCTACAATGAAAGAATTACATGACTCATCCTTTAGTAGAATAGTTAAAATATATATGGAGTCTCTAACTCAAAACAGGTTGTGTTTCAAAAATTCCTCTACAACTTAGCTATCTAGAACACAAAAAGCATTTTCCTATTAAAAAAAATACTCAATGCATACATAGGAAAATGGAATCAGAAGTCAAGATTAGATCTTATACCAATACAAAGAAAACAAAATGTCTTATTTTGGAGAATAGGGGAGAACGGGCAAGAAATATTGGCAGAGTTACAAGAAAAGAAGCATTTTATTTTTTAAATACACTGAACAAATCAAAAATTCAGACACATTGACAAACCTGGCAATTTTATTTCTTCTTTGTTAAATGTTATACCTTGAAAAAATATAAAGGAACTCCAGTTTCATAAAGCACTACACATAGTACCTGACATATACTTAAGTGCTATATAAATATTAGCTATTACTTTTATAATATATATTTTTGTTCTTTTTTACATAGTTAAATGTTTTGTGTTTGGTGATGATTAAATTCAAAACAAAAAACAATTTTTAATAAAAGAGAATGGGATGCTGTTACCTCCTGTCATTGTACTGGTATTTCAGTAAAAAAAGTGAATGCTTATAAGGAAAGACATCCATTAAGAAAATATCCAAGATACAGAAACACCTGATACGAACATGAATGACTATCTATGAATTAATGTAAAAAAACATTTATTAAGTGCTTATCATAGGCAAAAGCAATGTGCTAAATAGTTCTGGAGGTCACGTTCCGGAGGTCACCAGACAGCCCCAGAGAAAAGACTTCACTTTAGGGCAAATGGGAAGGTCCCCTGGTTCTTAGGTACAGCAGTGAAACAGGGCAATACCTCTTCTTTTATGTCTTTCCTACTGACAAAACCTTAGTTTCTGATGTTGAAAAGGACTTTTTTTCCCCTATGTCTTCACTAAATGAGGCTGAAAATAGTGGCTGTAGCCCAGTGGCCAAGCTGTGCCTCCACCACATCAGGCTGAAGGCACTGGGTCAGAAGCACTGCTAGCCCTGAGGTCAGACTTGCCTAGAACATCCTGCCTCCTGTCTCTCTCCAGAGATCCTGTAGCTCAGGGACTTGTTACCCTGGAGGGATTGGCAGGCCCTTTCTCCACAAGAGCTGCTTCCCCAGATAATGGCTGTGATGGCCAGATTGGAAACACTCCCAGTGCTCTAGGGGGTGTTACCACTCCTAGAGCTCTTGTGCACAGAGATCAAAAGTCATTCCCAAATGAATAATTAGTTAAAGAATTAGAAAACATTGTTCTCAAATTTAAAAAAACAAATTGTTAATAACCACATTAAAGACTGTTTCAAATAATGTCTATTCAAACCGAAACAATTTTGAGATGTCACTGTACATCAAAAAGCAAACTGGCAAAGAGAACAAAAAAATGGAGGGGTTGTACAAAGAAAGCATATGAAGCATTTTTTCTCTGGGACAGCAAACAGGAATGTATGAAACTTATAGGTTGGTTTCTGCAAAATGATTTCAAACCATTATAATGACATAGACAATGACTTTGGTGTTAGTGCAGAGGTTACATATCAAACTCTGACTGCTTTTAGGTCTAATTTTTTCTTGAAGTTTCTCAACCTGTCATCAAATTGTTTCCAAACTGCTTTATGGATTCAACACTCAAGCACAAACCCTTTCCCAAGGAATGCAGAGCCACATGGAAAAGAATCCACATTTATGATCTCTATCTTAACCTGGAGTGGAACCTCTCTGCTACCCTCTCTTTGTCCCTCATGATTTGGGTCATCACAGATGGAATTAAGATGTTATGCATGTTTTTGTGCGAGTGTCAGGATATCTAAAAACCATAATCACTACATGACAAACCATCTAGAAACCACCCCAAAACCAAATGTTTTGCAGAAAAGGTCTTACATGGACTCATCAAAGATGTCATCTAATTTATTTTCCACTTGTTACTATTCTACTCTCTGGCAGATTTTCGATGACCTGGTTGGCAAATTAAACTATGCTGAGGCTCTACCTCATACTATAGGACTAATAAAGTTGACCCAACAAAGAAAATGACAACTGCTAGAAGGGCTGTGAGAAAGCTGTTACTGAACAAACGGGGCCTGGGACGGGAAAATAGAATCAATGAAGCAAACTGGATAGGAGAGCTGAGAAAACCAAAGACTGAGGCATAGCTGAGAAGAAGAAACAGGGAAGATGGAAGGAAAAAATAAGTTAAAGTAAAGAATAAACTTAGATGGACATGTTCCAATTGAAGTGGTAGGAGCAGTAAGGTGGAGTTGCCCTGCAGGCAGAAAATCAGCCTGTCAATACACATTTATTAAGCACCTACTACATGTTAGGTGCTGTGCTAAGCTCTGACAATCTCTGTCCTTGAGGAGTGTACAATCTAATGAGGAGGCAAATGCAAACAATTATGCACACACACAAATCCCATAAATAGGTTATAGATAATTAATGAAGGGAAGGAAATAGCATTAAGGAGGATTCAGGAATGTTTCCTATAGAATGTAAGATGTTAGCTACAACTTAAAGGATGCTAGAAGGAAGAGACCAGGAAGGAGAGAATTTCAGGAATAAGGGAGAGCCAATGAAAATTCCTGGAAAGGCGGTGTCAAGATGGAGGCCTAGAAGGAGCAGAAGTTCAGACCTCTGAATACACTTCCTTACTGATCACAAACTGAATGTTCCTAGGGGACTGAAAATCAAACCTAACAACAAGACAGAGCCAAGGAACCCTCCTGCTGGATTCAATTCAAAAGGTATGCCCCCCCAAAAGTCAGAATCCTTTGGGTTTAAGGGGAAGGCAGAAGGAAGGTCCCAAAACCGCTCCCCCTGCCCACCTAGAGCTCTGAGACTCCAGAGGCAAAGGAATCTTCTGGGCAGGGAAAGGTGCTGATCTGGAGGGTATACCTTGCGGGCAGGGCTGTGCCAAGCTCAGAGCGTCAAACACAGATGGCAGGGAAGGAGCTAGATAGGGAGTATAGAGCTAGCAGCCTGGCCAGAGCTTTGAAGATCTTCCAAATTTGCTCCAGCCTTACAGGAGGTGTTGGCCTCAGAGCACACCCAGCCCAACCAAGCTGAACTTAATTCCATCAAAGTCTTCAGAACTCAGTGAAGACCAGACTCCACACCACTCCCTCACTGACTGCTGGACTTTAATCCAATCAAAAGCCTCCAGAGAACAGGGAAGCTCAAACCCCCAACAACCCTCCCTCAGAGACGGCACCAGAGATCTTCTGTCAAAGCTCCAAGAGGAGAGACTGACAGAAGCCCCCAAAACCAAAAATATAAGAGGACCAAGAGCACAGACAAATATGGGGAGCAAAACAGGGGTAGATATTAGAAAACAACAGAAAAAGAAGAAAGAAATTACCACAGCTTCTATACAGAAAACAGAACATAGGAGGAGGAATCAGCAAAAGATAAATCAGAAATCCCAGCAAATTGGATACAGGCTTTGGAAGAACTCAAAATGCAATTCAAAACACAATTAAGAGAGGCTGAAGACAACTTTAACAGCAAGATAAGTCATTTGGAAACAGAAAACAGTTTCTTGAAAGCCAAAATTAATCAGCTGGAAAACGAGGCAAAGGAGATGAAAGGTGAGGCAAAGAAGATGAAAGATGAGGCAAAGGAGATGAAAGATGAGGTAAAGAGGAAGAAAGATGGCCTCCATAAAAAATCAAACCAGAAAGAGAAGGATGAAGAAAAAGCCAGGGATGAAAACCAGTTTTTAAGAACCAGAATACAACAACTAGAATAAAGTGACCTCACAAGGCAGCAGGACAGTATAAAACAAAATGAAAAGAATGAAAATATTGAGGAAAATATGAAGCATCTCATTCACAAAATAGAGGAATTCGAAAATTTTTCGAGGAGAGACAATTTAAGAATCATTGGTCTACCAGAAGACCACGACAAAAGAAAAAGGCTGGACAGAATATTACAGGAAATTATTCAAGAAAACTGCCCCAATATTCTAGAACAAGAAGGAAAAGAGGAGATTGAAAGAATACACAGATCACCTCCTGTACTTAATCCCCAACTGACAACACCCAGGAAGGTTATAGCCAAATTCAAGAATTATCAGACCAAAGAAAAGATATTACAAGCTGCCAAGAAGAAGTCATTAAGATAACAAGGAACCACAGAGAGGTTAACACAGGATCTGGCTGCATCCACACTGAAGGACAAAAAGGAATGGAATGTGATATTCCGGAAAGCAAGGGAACTAGGTCTACAACCAAGAATCAAATACCCAGCAAAACTGACTATATTCTTACAGGGGAAAGTATGGTCATTCAACAAAATAGAAGAATTCCAAGAATTTGCAAAGAAAAGACCAGACCTGAACAGAAAATTTGACGTCCAAGAACTGAACTTGAATCATTAAAAGGTAATTAAAAAAGAGGGAAAAAAGAAAAACAAAAAAACAAAAAATTTTAAGAGCCTCAATAAGTTAAAATGATATGTATCCCTAAAAGAAAAGAGGTCATTGGTAACTCTTAAAAACTTCTGTTATCACCTGGACAGCTAGAAGAATTACACTTAGAGGGAACAGTGAAAAACTATATAGTATGAAATGCCAAGGCATAAATATGTATATAGGTATATGTATGTATAAATATATATGTGTGTGTGTGTGTATATGTATATATGTGTATATATATACATATGGAGAGAGAGAGAGAGAGAGAGAGAGAGAAAGAGAGAGAGAGAGAGAGAGAGAGAGAGAGAGAGAGAGAGAGAGAGAGAGAGAGAGAGAGAGAGAGAGATTTAAAAACAGGTTATAACTAAGATAAATGGGAAAAGAAACAACTGGGGGTAAATACATATGTCACAAAGAAGCTCATGGTGGGAGGGGGGAGAACATCAATACATGGGGAAGGGTAAAGAGGTCAGAGATAGGAAATACTCAACTCTTATGTGCTTTGAAATTGACCCAAAAAGAGAGGAACATTCCAATCCATTGGGGCAGAGAATAAATTTGCGCCCTATAGGGGAGTAGAAGGGTAATAAATGGACTGATGGGAAGGGAAGCAGTACAAGGGAGGGAGAACGTAGGGGGGTAATTTTAGAAAGACTACAGGGAAAATAAGGGGGGATAAGAAGGGAGGGGGATAGAAAGGGAAATAAAATAAGGGTGGGAACTAGGGGGACTAATTAAAAACAAACATTGGTGTAGAAGTAAATAGTGAAAGAAGAAAAGGCAGTATCAGGAGTAGAAATCAAAATTCTGGGAAATACACAGCTAGTAACCATAACTCTGAATGTGAATGGAATGAACTCACCCATAAACTGCAAGTGAATAGCAGTGGACTGGAATCCCAAACCCTACTATATGCTGTCTACAAGAAACACACATGAGGAAGGTAGATATGCATAGGGTGAAAGTAAGAGGATGGAGCCAAATCTATTAGGCATCAACTGATAAAAAGAAGGCAGGAGTCGCAATCATGATATCTGACAAAGTCAAAGTAAAAATGAATCTAGTTAAAAGAGATAAGGAAGGAAATTGTATCCTGATAAAAGGCAGTATAGACAATGAGGAAATATCCATACTCAACATGTATGCACCAAATGGCATAGCATCCAAATTTCTAAAGAAGAAACTAGTGGAGCTCAAGGATGAAATAGATGAAATAGATAGAAAAACTATACTAGTGGAAGAATTAAACCTTCCTCTATCTGAACCAAATCAAAGCAAACAATAAATAAGAGGTAAGAGAAGTGAATAAAATATTAGAAAGCGAACAAATTAAAAATCCTCAGTTTTAGACTAAATTAGAGATCCAAAAAAATTCAAAGGAGAAATCAATAAAATTGAAAGTCAAAGAACTACTGATTTAATAAATAAGACTAGAAGCTGGTACTTTGAAAAAACAAATAAAATAGACTAAGTACTAGTCAGTCTAATTTAAAAAAGGAAAGAAAAAAAACCAAATTGACAGTATACAAGATGGAAAGGAAGACCTCACCTCATATGAAGAGGAAATTAAGGCAATCATTAAAAACTACTCTGCCCAATTATAGGGCAAAAAATAAGGAAATCTAAGTGATATAGATGAATACTTTCAGAAATATAAATTGCCTAGACTAAGAGAGGAAGAAACAAATGACCTAAACAAGCCCATATCAGAAAAAGAAATTGAACAAGCCATTAAAGAACTCCCTAAGAAAAAATCCCCAGGTCCAGATGGATTCACAAATGAATTCTATCAAACTTTCAAAGAATAACTAATCCCAAATTATACAAACTATTTGACAGAATAAGCTAAGAAGTTCTACTAAATTTGGTTCTACCATTCTTTTTATGACACAAACATGGTACTGATCCCAAAGCCAGGCAGGTTAAAAACAGAGAAAGAAAACTATAGGCCAATCTCCCTAATGAATATAGATGCAAAAATCTTAAATAAAATACTAGCAGAAAAGACTCCAGCAAGTCATGACAAGGGTTATCCACTATGACCAGGTAAGATTCATACAAGAAATGCAAGGATGATTCAATATAAGGAAAACCATCCACATAATTGACCCTATTAACAAGCAAACTGACAAAAATCACATGATTATCTCAACAGATGCAGAAAAAGCCTTTGATAAAATACAACACCCATTCTTATTGAAAACACTAGAAAGTATAGGAATAGAAGGTCCTTTCCTAAAAATAATAAACAGTATATATCTTAAACCATCAGCAAACATCATCTGCAATGGGAATAAACTCGAAGCTTTCCCAGTAAGATCAGGAGTAAAACAAGGAAGCCCATTATCACCTTTATTATTTAATATTGTACTAGAAACAAACAGTAGCAATTAGAGAAGAAAAAGAAATTAAAGGTATTAAAATTGGCAATGAGGAGACCAAGCTGTCACTCTTTGCGGATGATATGATGATTTACTTAAAGAATCCTAGAGAATCAACCAAAAAGCTAGTCAAAACAATCAACAACTTTAGCAAAATTGCATGATACAAAATAAACCCGCATATAAGTCATCAGCATTTCTATATATCTCCAACCCATTTCAGCAGCAAGAATTAGAAAGAGAAATTCCATTTAAAATCACACTAGACAAAATAAAATACTTGGGAATCTATCTGCTGAGACAAACACAGGAACTATATGAACAGAACTACAAAACACTCTCCACACAATTAAAACTAGATCTAAACAACTGGAAAAACATTGATTGCTCATGGGTGGGATGAGCTAACATAATAAAAATGACCATCCTACCCAAATTAATCTACTTATTTAGTGCCATACCCATTGAACTTCCAAAAATCTTTTTACTGAATTAGAGAAAACCATAATAAAGTTCATTTGGAAGAACAAAAGATCAAGGGTATCCAGGGAAATCATGAAAAAAATGCAAAGGAAGGAGGACTTGCAGTCCCAGATCTCAAACTATACTATAAAGCAGTGGTCATCAAAACAATTTGGTACTGGCTAAGAGACAGAAAGGAGGATCAGTGAAATAGACTTAGGGTAAATGACCTCAGCAAGACAGTCTATGACAAACCCAAGAACCCCAGCTTTTGGGACAAAAATCCACTATTTATCAAAAACTGCTGGGAAAATTGGAAGACAGTGTGGGAGAGATTAGTTTTGTATCAACACCTCACACCCTACCCCAAGATAAACTCAGAATGGGTGAATGACTTGAATATAAAGAAGGAAACTATAAGTAAATTAGGTGAACACAGAATAGTATACATGTCAGACCTTTGGGAAGGGAAAGATTTTAAAACCAAGCAAGACTTAGAAAGAGTCACAAAATGTAAAATAAATAATTTTGACTATATCAAATTAAAAAGTTTTTGTACATACAAAACCGATGTAACCAAAATTAGAAGGGAAGCAACAAATTGGGAAACAATCATCATAACAAAAACCTCTGACAAAGGTCTAATTACTCAAATTTATAAAGAGCTAAACCAGCTGTACAAAAAATCAAGCCATTCTCCAATTGAAAAATGGGCAAGGGACATGAATAGGCAGTTTTCAGCCAAAGAAATCAAAACTATTAATAGGCACATGAAAAAGTGTTCTGAATATCTTATAATCAGAGAGATGCAAATCAAAACAACTCTGAGGTGTCACCTCACACCTAGCAGATTGGCCAACATGACAGCTATGGAAAGTAATGAATGCTGGAGGGGATGTGGCAAAGTAGGGACACTAATTCATTGCTGGTGGAGTTGTGAATTGATCCAACCATTCTGGAGGGCAATTTGGAACTATGCCCAAAGGATGAGAAAAGACTGTCTGCCCTTTGATCCAGCCATAGCATTGCTGGGTTTGTACCCCAAAGAGATAATAAGGAAAAAGACTTGTACAAGAATATTCATAGCTGCGCTCTTTGTAGTAGCTAAAAATTGGAAAATGAGGGGATGCCCTTCCATTGGGGAATGGCTGAACAAATTGTGGTATATATTGGTGATGGAACACTATTGTGCTCAAAGGAATAATAAAGTGAAGGAATTCCATGGGGACTGGAACAACCTTCAGGAATTGATGCAGAGTGAGAGGAACAGAACCAGGAAAACATTGTACACAGAGACTAATACACTGTGGTACAATCAAATGTAATAATAGACTTCTCCATTGGTAGCGATGCAATGTCCCCCTATAACTCAGAGGAACCTAGGAGAAAAACCACTATCCACATCCAGAGGAATCACTGCAGGAGTAAAAACACCGAATAAAAACAACTGCTTGAATATATGGGTCGAAGGGATATGGTTGGGGATGTAGACTCTAAATGAACATCCTAGTGTAAACAACAACATGGAAATAGGTTCTCATCAAGGACACAAGTAATACCCAATGAAATTGTACATTGGTTGCCGGAAGAATGGGTGAAGGGGAGGGAGGGAGGGAAATAATGTGATTATTGTAACCAAGGAATAATGTTCCAAATTGACTAATTAAACTTATTCAAATGCGGAAAAAAAAGAAAATTCCTAGAGTTTGGGGATGGAATCTTGTTCAATGAGGAGCAAGAAAGCCTGTGTCACTGGAGAGCAGAGTACCTGGGGTCCAAGTGGGCTCAAAAGAAAGTATAAACCACCAGGGCAAAGAAAGTCTATTGCCCCGATGATGAGATGATATTTGCAGAGAGGATAAGTGGGAAACAGAATTTTAAAAATTGTAAGGGCTACACTGCATTTGGAAAACTGCTCAGTTCTAATGACCACAAACTTCTCCATGAAACAAAGACTATTATCATGCCATGCTCCTAGCATGCCAGCTTCCACTTCAAACTTGGCATACCAGCTTTACTCTGGCTTCTGAATGGTGAACTTTCACCTTGCCCAGTCAACCCTGGGGCCTATTGTGATCATTATGTCATCTAACTGTACATCTTTTCATCTCTAATTATTGGAACAATAATCAAATCAAACAACCATTTCTGGAAAGCATATGTTAGTCAGGTGCCCTATAATTCCATCATTGTGACTTCTCTGAACAAAACAGACCATAACTATCATGTTTTTTAAGACCCTTAAAGAAAGGAACCATCTTTGCTTTTCTCGTTGTTACCCTAGTGGTGAATATATTGTTGCCTAATAGATGCTTTTTCGTTCATTCATATATTGTGATGCTGGAGTCATGGGAGAGATGGAATAGCTTCTGAAGAAACAAAACTGAAAATCACCCAAAGGACAATGAAAAGGTGCGTGGTGCCCACAGGGTAATCTGAAATCTGGTAACTACAAAGAATTAAAAGGGAGAAACAAAGTAAAGAATGTCACTAAGGAAACATAAGCAGAAAAGAAGGTGGACCAATCACATGAACAGGGAAAGTTGCTCACTGGAGAGACTGCGGATTCCCTGAGTATCTTAGTGATGCCAAAAGGATAAGCAGAAAACTCTGTGTTGGGGGGACTCCAACTAGCTAAATGATGAGAGGATACCAATAAGAATTTTAGGTAAAAGGCAACCATGAATCTGGATGAAATCTACATCATTGTACATAATAAGCAAATCAATAAAATCAAAGATTTGCTTGAGCATTGAATATTGAGCTGTACACTGCCAAAAATATCGTTAAAAAAGCTGAATATATAATTTAAAAGACTGAAATTAACCTACCATGATCAGGACATATAAATTATTCAAGGCTACTGTTTCTCAGTTTTTGACTGCAGAATATCTTTATGTAGAAAGAATATGTTTTGAAACCAAATGAATAAGGAAAATATGTATAACTGTTGGGAAAATTAATTAAATGTTATGGATGAAAATATTTAATTCTGCTTTTAAAAAGTTGCTAGCAATCCTGCTTGGAGCTGGGAAAATACAATCCTAATGAGGAAGTTATTGTCTCTAATAGGAGTTCATTCTTGTTTTCTTAGGAAGATTGAAATAATTATTTCTGAAAAAGTATTCAGTTATAAAACATTCTAGGAACCACAAATAAAATCTTGACAAACTATCCTTTAAAGTTTCTACATCCGCCCCCTCCAACACCTGACAAACACAAACTATATTAAAAACAGATACTCTTTAGGGGGTTGAAATACTATTTTTTATGATATCGTCCCATACTGTTCTGCCAGCACATGTTTTAAATCACTTCAATTTGGCTGCTTAAAAGTAACTATTTAATGTTAACTGTACCTTACATGCTACAGACAAATATTGCCTCCTACATACCTGGCTGCTAAGTAGTCTGGAAATATGGGTAAATATGGGTAACTTTAGGATTTAAAGATCTTTATAATATAAACAAAACCCTTGCTATTTGAAAATCAGAAAATGTTTTCTTAAGATACACCATCTGAAATTAATCTGTCTATAAACTAACCTTAGTAACCAAACAGTAGCTGTGCCTTGAAAGCCAAGACCATTTAATTATTTTATCAGAGTTTGTATAGTTTCATCTGATTCTATTTAAGAGAGTTTATTTTAACTGACCTCAAGTCTCAGAATATTAAGAGGTCTGCATTAACAACATAAAAGTTCTGGAAACATAAAAAGTAATACTTTTCCCATTATGTAATACTTAATGCTAAAATGGAATGCTTGTCAGGAAACTATCATATAAGTATACACCATGGAAAAGGAAAACAACAATTTCCTTTTCCTCAAACAAAGTGAAATACAGAAAGCTTAGGGTCAGAAGAACTATCAATAAGTACAACTGCACCCTTTTACACAAAGTCCTGACCACTATTTTAACTAACAATCTTAAGAGAAAACTTCCTCTGGGATACAATCAATGTGGATCATAGTCAAGAAAACTCAACTGCTATCATTCCCCCCATAATATGTATATTTTTGTTCTCAGGATCTTAGAGTTACAAAGGGACATATGCATCACTTGGTCCAACCCAGTCAACTTATAAATGAAGAAACTGAGGCCTGGAGAGATATATATATACAACATAAGCAGGTAGAAATCAGAAGGGATTTAAAATTTCTTTCTCTGCATTCCCACTGACTAGCATGTTGCCTAGCACAAAAAGAGTTAAGTGGGTAATACTTAATCTCGGTATACCTCAATATCCTCATCTATAAAATGAAGAGGTTAGATTAGAGGAACAACTCTAAATCTATGATCCTCTCTTCTCTGAGAAATGTGCCTTCTTTATGCTTATTTGCTTGTGTTTTTTTTTTTATTACAAGGATTTTAAAACAAAACAAAGACAAAAATATATAATAAAGTCATTTATTTTCATCTCTCTTGGTTCAAGGGATATTTCCTGAAAAGAAAAGATTTTATATTTATCATTTATCAAAATGATATTAAGTTTATAATGTAAAGAATGCAATTATTAGAGAACTATAAACAGGCCTACACCAAATAATTTAATCATGATACACCAAATGTAAAGTGTTTTGCAACCCTTAAAATGATATACAAATGTAAGCTATTTTAATTTTATTTTTGTGAATTTAGTATCACTCAAAAAAATACAAAACCACTTTCTTCCCACTTCCATCATCCTCAGTACTCAACATTTATCAAACCAGATGTTAAAAAAAAATCTTAAGTTTTGTTATACAAACCAAAGGAGAATGGAATAGTAAAAGGTGAACTTAGACTTAATGTTCAGGTGTCTATGGTAAGATAAATTAAAATGTATTGTATCATCAAAAGGTAAAATTTGCTAATGGTTCCACTTAGAAGTGCTTGCCTCTAAAATATGAACTTAGACCAAGAAAAACTTACTTTTATTCTGTGCTCATCAGTATCTGTAACAGTTGCTACTCTAACAAACACAGGATTTCTTTTATCTACAATTTCGAATTTCATTTTTTTCTGGAATCCATGTGCTGGTTTCTGAAATAAAAGAAGATGATTTTTCGTGAAATGTACAAAAGCAATTAGACAGGTACAATATGTTTTACACTCGAAACCTAGTACAAAGAAAAAACCTTTTTAAGTCAAAACAACATGAGTGAGTTAGCTACACAATGGATCCAGATGAGAGAATTAATCAGAATAGGGGAAAATCATATTCTGTTCAGGAAATAAAAGGCCTATTTTGTAGAAAAGTCCACAGGAACTCTAAATTAACTGTGAACAATACATTTTGTCAACAACAACAAAAAAAAAAACCAAGCAAAAAAAGTAGGCATGACTATTGAAAACTAGGCCTCTGTGAAAACTGTCTTTTCATTTCTTTAATGCTCTGAGTATCCAAATTAATCTATTAGCAGCCACTAGAAAACATCTCATTACCAGAGGCAAGACATACAGAATAAAGAACTTCAGCTCTCTTGGTAAAGGGCTATCTCATTATGGCATCCAAATTCCACTAGAAAAAACAATCTCTTTGAAAAAAAGGTGAGGTCCTGTAGACCAAAGCATTCAGGGGAGCTTTTGTATGTATGCGGGGGCTAAAAGCAAAACTGGAGAAGCAGTCACCTATGGTATGCTTAATAAAGCCCTGGAAGCATAGCAAGCCACACTTCAAGCGGAGAATGCTCCAGTCTATGTACTGCTCACTCCATACTCCATGTATAGGGAAGGCAAGAGTGACAGATGAGGCGATGGTAAGCTGATGCTTATTCTGATCCATCCTATGTGCTAATGATAAGGTAAATATAGATGTTTTAAATGGTGATGATAAGTTAAACGGCACTGGGAATAAAAGTTAAAAAAAAAAAGACTTTTCTGGAAGGCAAGAAAACCACTAGGGAGAGGCTGCTTTAACGTGTGATTTGCTAATTAATTTTACAAAAAGAGCAGTCAAAGTATCATCCTCAGGAAGTCAAGCGCTAAATGTTTCATTCTACATACATGAGCAAAATGTGAATGATTCAAAATGATGATGGTATCTGGAGATTTTCCCCCCAAAAAAGCAAGTTCCAAAATATCTGGTCAATCAATATCCATTCAACTCTGCCTCACCCCATCTCCATCTATCTACCTCTATAATCACAAATACATCAATTATCTATATAAATGATTGGTTTCTTAGCCATCTTTTGTAGTTCAGTACATTGTTTAATTCATACTTTCTTCAAAGGCAAGAAAAAGGAAATTAGCCAAAAAAATTTTTTTTTATTTTTACACTTCAATCCACAGAATTTACTGTTAAATGAATTTTATAAATAATTCTAATCTAAGCCATATGATTTCTCAGACATTTATAGATAAAATCTAATTAAAAACTGGCACATGTATAATAAAAATTACAGATGAAATTAATCCTGAGGAAAAAAACACCAAAACTACCGCCAAAGTATAAAATTAAAGATAATGATTATAAAATCAGAGTAATCAATAAAAGGTTAAATTATGTTTCAGTATATCTTAAAATCTGTTTAAGAAAACAATACTATATTCACATATGGAAGTTTTCCAAAATTTTTTAAAATTACTTTTAAAGGACAGGCATCAATTACTTGCAAAATAAGTTCTTGTGTAATACTTAATCCACTGAAAATGCTAAATATAGTGAATTAATCTATAAATTATTCTTCCCCTGGCCCCCAAAACTGATAAAGAAAGCTCCTATAAGATCAAACACATACTTAAATATGACATTTTGGAGTTAACTTTACTCATTTATAAAAATAGGTATCTTTCTCTTATTTCTCTCCCTCTCAGTTTGATATAATTAATCACCACAGCAATTTTTTAAAACAACATCCTGGCAACTGTAGAATGTTGCCAAGGAACAGTCTTTGCCATTTCCTACAGACTAAATATGTATATGTATATGTATATCTATATATGTGTGTGTGTGTTTGTGTGTGTGTATATATAGAAAGACGGAGAGAGAGAGAGAGAGAGAGAGAGAGAGAAAGAGAGAGAGAGAGAAATACAAAAGCTTTTAACAGATTTTTCTCCTCCTTTTTTTGAATTATTAGAAAAATAAGGAATTGTGCTTCTAGATGGCAAAGTAAATATTTGTGGCAAGGGGAAAAAGCAAAGCTAGTGTTTCTGAATCTTTCTTTTTATAGAAAACATGTTAACTTCCAATCCTAACAGGAAGGAAGCATGCATGTCATGCCTTAGTCATTCCTAATATCATCAAGAGAGAGACTAGAAATGTACTATAATAAATAGATTCTGCTGCATTAGTACCATTTACTCCAGGCTGCCACTAATGACTTTATGGAAAACAATACAAAAAAAGTTAAATATGTACTTTGCTTATTTTTTATTACTTACCTTTTTCATTACATATATAAAGCATGGATATAGCAGATCAAACTTGATGTAGTAACCTTTCATTTAAAAAAATCACTTTTTAGTTATCTAATAATAAATAAATAAAAATATTTATAAAGTTATAAAAAATAAAAATAGCTATCAAACTAATCTAACTTGCATTGAACTCTTTTTTTTAAAAAACATTTTAAAACAATTCTGAACCACTTGTTTGGGAATTATGGATTCTTTAGTTTAATTTTCAAATATGCAATTTTTTAAATCTGTAATTATTTTTCTTCTTTTCTCTACCTGCTTCTATTTTGGATTTTTTAGAATGATCTATTTTGCTCTTTGATTTCTTTGGATGAATCTCTCATGTGGAACTAAAATATGATATTAAAAATGGCTTAGGAAATTTGTTTAACATAACTTCATATGCTTACAATGGATTTTGTTTTTCTTGCCTTTTCCATAGGTGAAAAAGGGAGAAGAAAGAAGGGAAAAATTTGGAGCTGAAGATAAAATGCAATTTTTTAAAAATGACCTAAATTTATTCAGATGATTAAATCAGGTATTAGCTAAGTGGCTCAGTGGATTGAAAGTCAGGCCTAAAGATAAGAGGTCCTGGGTTTAAACCTGACCTCAGACACTTGATAGCTAGTGATACTGATCAAGTTATTGAACCCCTATTGCCTATCCCTTACCACTCTTCTGCCTTGGAATCAATACACAGTATGACTCCAAGATATATGGTAAGGGTTAAAAAAAAAAAAAGATAATCAAGTCAGTGGAAGTACCATACAAGATTATTTTGATGAATCAAAAAGAAACATTTCATTCCAAAAAGTGTTCATCTGAATTGAAAAGCAAGACTGCTGAGAAAGTGACTATTTATAACTTTCTAGAATTTACTTAGAAAAACTAAAAAATTGTGTTCACTAATAAAAATTAATAGGACACCATAAAATACAGTCACTTACGACTTTAAAGGCTCTAGCAGGAGCAGGCAAAGAATTGGTTTCTTCCAAGTATTTGTCCCAGGAAAAATGTTTCACATTTGGGTAATCTAGAAAGAAATTAAAAACAAAGTCTATAAATAAAAACTATATGCTAATATACAAAATGAAGTACTTATTTAAAAGGCATGATTATAATGAGAAAATATTTAATATAGTTTCTTCCAAATATTTGTCCCAGAAAAAATGTTTCACATTTGGGTAATCTAGAAGAAAATTTAAATCTATTAACAAAAGCTATATGCTAATATACAAAATGAAATACTTCTTCAAAAAGAATGATTATAAGAAGAAAATATTTAATATTATCATTTCTGAACTCATTTTCACATAATAATTCCAAATAATCTTTAGCATGGGTTATACTGGCACTATCATCTACATACATCTACATACACGCATTCCTTGCTTTATTGTGCTTTACACATACTGCATTTTTCACAACTTTCTGTGGCAACCATGCATTGAGCAAGTCTACTGATGCTGTTTTTCCTAAAGCATGTGCTCAGTCTGTCTCTGTTTCATATTTTGGTAATTTTCAAAATATTTCAAACGTTTACATTATCATATCTTTTATGATGATTTATGACTAGTGATCTTTGATGCTACTATCTTTAATGATTCTGAGGCACTACGAATTATGCCCACGTAAAACAGTAAATTTAATTGATAAACGTTACATGTGTTTTGAGTGCTTCCTCCTCTCTCTCTCTCCCCTTGGGGCTCACTTTTCCCTGAGATACAACAATATTGAAATTAAGCCAATTAATAACCCTGCAATAGTCTGTAAGTGTTCAAGTGAAAGGAATAGTTTATTGATTCAGCAAAATTTATTGTTATCTTATTTCAAGTAATTGCCAGAAACTCCTCCAAACCTTCAGAAGTACCACCCTGATCAGTCAACAGCCATCAAGACTGAGGTAAACAAAGAGATTTGTTCCACCAGTAAAAAAGATTATAACTCAATGAAGGCTCAGGTGATGGTTAGCATTTTTAAGCAATAAAGAATTTTTAATTAAGGTATGTATATTGTGTTTTTAGACATACTATTACAACATACTTACTAGACCACAATATAATGTAAAAGTAACTTTTTAAATACATTGGGAAACCAAAAATGCACGTGAATCACTTTATTGTGGTGATCTAGAATTAACCCTGCAATATCACCAAAGTATGCTTGTAATGTCAAATAGTTCATTTTGTGAATCTTAAATTTTCTCAGGCTCTACCTTGGAACATTATCTTAAGGTTATGTTTAAGGTTATTCCCCATTTAAACAATGGAGGTACTTGGTCAGGAATGTATTGGGAACTCTAATATTACTTCACCCATACTTAGGCATACTTTAGGGGAAGATAAAGTTGTAAACTCCTTACTGAACAATGAAAAAGTACTTAACCCATACTTATAGTGAGGCAAAAGCCCTTAAGCTAGGTCTATTTTTAGATCTAATACAAAAGGGTGCTAAGTACCTATAAAGGTCAAATTAATCACTTAGGCAACTTGCAAGGGGCAAGCTTAGCAAAGAGGTGTGAAGTACTCAAAAGATATAATCTACCCAGAGCCTTTTCCTACTATTTCCTCTTACTCTGTCTCTTTCCCTTTCCTTAATTCCTTCATTTATATTAATTAAAATCTCCATAAAACCCAGCTGACTTGGGTATTTCATATTTGGGAATTTTTCCCATGGCGACCACTTATTTTTGATATAAAAATCAAGATGCTAAAAATTATCTTTACAGTTTGGACAATTCACAGTCTTGAAACCCATATTTTCACGGTCACAATTTTTATTCTGACCACTTGATTTTCACTTTCAGAAATATTAAGTTAAGAACATAAAGCTAAATAAATAGTTTTATTTTTTTAAAGAAAAAGCAATTCACATTCATCATTTAATAAGATGATACTTTGTATTATTTAAGTTTTCCTGTATCTGTTGATGTCTTTATATAGCTGTGTCTTTTCTTCTCAACTCAATTTGAACATGCATAATGCAGGGGACATTATTCCTATCTCATATAATACCTGGTCCATAGCATTCAGTAGTATATCTAAATAATTAAGCCAGCCAAAGATGAGCAGCCTCCTGCCCACTGTCAAAAATCTATGGGAACAGAGAGCTGCTCCACATGTCAGACTGGCTAACAAAACAGAAAAAGAATATGATAATGCTTGGAGAGGACATGGAAAAATAGGGACACTAATATACTGTCGGTGGAACTGTGAACTGGTCCAAACGTTATGGAAAACAGCTGAACTATGCCCAAAGGGCTACAAAATGTTACTTTTGATCTAGCAATGCACCTATTAGGTTAGTATTCCAAAGAGATCAAAGAAAAAGATAAGGCTATAGCTGCACAAAAATATTTATAGCAATTGTTTTTTGGTGGCAAAGAATGAGAAACCAAGGGGATGCCTATCAGATAGGGATTGGCTGATGTGAAGATAGGATTGACTCTCCCCTTGCCTATTTTTTAATTAATCAACCAAAGCTTGAACACTCCTACTTGGCATTAGGTGGGGGAGTTTGCAATCTACTTAGGGAGCTCCACCTTTTCAACTCAATCAGTCAGAAACTTCTGAATCCTTTGATAAGAATTTACACCCTCATAGGGTGAGAGGTGGAACCTATAAACACTGCCCCCTTGGGCAATGATAAGCAAATTAAAAGACTGCAATTGGGCTCCTTAAAGTGGAGGAAGGGACAGGAAATAACATAAAAAAATGACTATGAACTCCCTGTCCAAGAGGTCTTTGTCCTGAATTTTCAGGTTGAAGGAGCTTGGACTAGGACTGTGGCTCTTAGACTACTTTTGGTAAGACAATACCTGGATCTTCTCCTTTTGGATTTTCTCCTGATGAGTAAAAAGCTGACCTTCCTTTCTTGGCTTCTGGAGAGATTAGTTCCAGAGAGGCCTTCCCTTCTTGAAGGAGGACATGTGAGTTGAAATCTTGCTTAATTCACCCCCAAGTCCTCTGGCTGAGGGGTTAACTAACCCTGGGTAGCTTGAGCCAGGAACTGGAGCAACATTTAGGATGATGAGCTAGACTTCTTACTCTACCCTCTTTCACATT
The DNA here is from genome assembly GCF_027887165.1 of Monodelphis domestica. Lineage (NCBI taxonomy): Eukaryota > Metazoa > Chordata > Mammalia > Didelphimorphia > Didelphidae > Monodelphis > Monodelphis domestica. The sequence continues at coordinate 403,162,214 of NC_077228.1, read as the reverse complement.
TCTCTATTTTCACTTGTTCTACCTCTTTGTAAATAAAGCTACTGAAAGTCATTTTGACTTGGGCTGTATTAATTTTAAAATCAGCAACCACAATATTATCTTAAATTTTTCATATATTTAGTCCAACCATAAAATTAAATTCCTTACACTGAACAAGTTGTAGTACATGATTGTGATGGAATACTATTGTGATATAGAAGAAATGAAGAGGAGAATGCTCTCCGAAAATCCTGGGAAGACTTACATGCTCTGATACAAAGTGAAGTGAGGAGAACCAAGAGAACATTGTACACAGTAATGGCAATTGTATATGGGGATTGATTATGAATGACTTAGTTCTTCTAACAATAAAATGAGACAAGACAAGCCCAAAGGATCCATGATGAAAAATGCTATCCATGCCAGAGATCTGACAAACTCTAGGTTTTTCATTTCTTTATGTATTTTGCTTGTTATTGTTTTTCTATTACAACGTGCTTTACCACATTGTTAATAGGGAAGTACATTTTGCATGACTTCACACGTTTAACTGATATATCACTTGCCTTCTAGTGGGTGGGGGAAAGGCAGAAGGTATAAAGAATAGTATGTGGAAATCAATCATCAGCACTCATTCTGTAAGCTCCTATCACAGGACAAACACTGGGAAAAAAGAGACAAAAGCAGAAGCAGTCCTTTACCTCAAAGAGTTAGATTGGAATGCGAGAGAAATGCTATGGCTGTATTGCTGTAGATCAAGTTAGATAACTGACCACACCTAGGACTATCTATAAAACAGCTGCAGGATACCAGGAAGAGCAGGAAAAGCCAGGGGGCCCAAGGCAGTCATGGGTGCAACAGAGAGAGAAGGCAGGGAGGAGGGTGCTCATTCTAGGCCAGCAGAGTCACAGGCACTGGCCTGTAGAGCGAGACTGGAGGACATGTCTGGAGAGGGAAGGGGAGGTGGGGAGTGCTCATTGTCTGAGAGGAGCCTCTGCTCCTGGAGGTAAAAGGGTCACCCTATGCTTGGGGTGAGGCAATATGGTTAGACTGTGCTTCGGAAAAATATGTTTGGCATTTGTCTGGAGGGTGGATTGGAGTGGGGAAGTCAAGCCAGGAGAGTAGCTAGGTAAGGGCCTGGCCCACAGGGGTCCCTGTGTGAATAGTGAGAAAGGGATATTTCTGAGAAATGCAGGGGAGATCAAGAAGGCAGCTAGTTATATGGAGTAAATATGAATGAGGAGTGAGGAGGTCACCAAGGTAGAAAAGCTAGGGGATGACAGCATGATGGCATCTCCAACAGAAAAAAGAAGGCTCCTGAGCAGGGTGGTTTTGGAGGAAAAGGTGCCCATTGTTCTAGATAGAGGAGCTCAGAATGAGAGCCAGAAGAGGCCAGGTCCAGTCTCTCTGTATCACTACACAGGAGAGCACAAGGGCACAAAGAAGGGAAGCGTTCAGGTCAGGATCCCATAGCCACTCAACAGCTTCACTCTTCCTTTCTCCACATGAGGTGCTCTCGGCACTAGGCTGTCCAGCTACCTTGAGCACTCTGAGTTTGAGATGCTGGGGACATCCATTTAAGGACAATGTGGTAATGTCCGTCTAAAGGTCAGGGGAGAGCTGGCCTGGACACACAGATGCAGGCATTCTAGGCAGCAGTCAGGCCAATTCAAGCTTCAGGGGCTAATAAGACCCCAGTGGGAGAAAGTAAAGGAGAGAAGAAGAAGGAAAAAGCCAGGAAAAGCCAGGCTAAGCCCAGCTTTGGGGAGGGGAAGGTGGCAGGAGAGAAAATGTATGTGGGTCTATCCCTACCCCATCTCTACTGTGAGGTGAGTCACAGGACATGCCTGGGGACAGCTCAGAGCATTTTCTGGGTACTTTGCCCTCCTTAATATATGTGCCACCAATTCTAGTTGGAAGTCAGCTTGCCAAATACATGACTGTTATAAATAAATTTAATGAGAAATGGTTCCCTGAGTAACTAAGTACTCACAGACTCTAAATGACATACTAGAGCAGCCAAAATTGAAGGCCCAAGAAAACAACCACTTAGTACAATGGTACTGGAATGATAGAATTGAGTAAAAGACTTGGGCCCTACGCCTGACACATGGTGCTGCTGACATTCTGCAGCAGGGTCATGAATGACTTCGTGTAGAGAAAGCCTGGAGAGGCATTAAATCTAAGTGAGTAGCTGCTGTGACAAAACAAAACCATCACACAATCAATGAGGAGCAACAAGAATCAGAGCTGCCTTGGCATTTAGGAGGATCATGAAGTGCTTTGCCTATGTCCACGAAGGTGAACCTAACGCATGAGTGCCAAAGACAGCATGTAGAAGGCCTCTCCTGGGCACAGGCAGACCCCTGGCCTGGCCAGCTGGGAGGCTGGCCCCATTCCAAAATGCAGGGGATGGGGCATTCTAGCCTCTTTCCACTGTTGCAGGGGCTGAGGCCCCGGGGTTTGGCCACTCCCCTCTGCCCCCCACCTCACCCCAAGGCTCCCAGGAGCTGAGCAGCAGCACTGTAGGCCACACCCCTCAGAATAGAAATAGATTCTACAGCACCTATCACCCTGCAAAAGGTACAAAGTCCTTTTAGTCTTTGTGGACCCTTACTGGGTGAAGAGTACAGGTAATTCCTGCTTTTATGAGCAAAGAATTGATCAGGTCCAAGCCCTCCTGATTGCACTGACCCTAATGAAATTAAATTTTTTAAAATGAACAAATCTAGAGCTGAGCCCTATTCACCAAACCCTAAGGGAATGTGCTAACCAGATCCTCCCTAATCCTTTAAAGGAGGATGGAGATATCCCATACCCAGCCCAAAGGGATCAAATTAGCTAGTACCTGGAAAGGAGGGACCCCATGGAGCCATCCTATCCCCCCACACTCCATCCCCACCCCACTAAAGCTGAAAGGGCAGAATACATGGACTCATATCTCTCGCATTAAACCCTTTATCCCCCCAGAAACAGGACTGTCTTCTCCTGGGTTTGCAAAGAAAAGAGAAGAAAATCCTAGGCCCCTAGCCTGTGGTTTCAGTGCCTCTAAGGCTTACCAGTTGCCCACTCTAGTTCTAGCCACAGCATTTCACTTTTATTAACTATCCCCAGGCCTACCAGTATAAATGTTTAGCTAAGGGAGTCACTGATCCTTTTCCTTTTAATATGACTCATGCACTGTGTAGATTGTACCAGGAACCCTGTCACCTCCTGCAATGGAATGGGGATGTATTCCTCTAATTGTGCATACTGGGATCTTAATGGAACATTAAGGGATCTTAATGGCCCTGCACATGGTCAGGGGGAGGGGCACACAGTTTGGGGTAGGGCATGTCACGCAGTTGGGGGTAGGCACTGGCACCCAGTCTGGGCATGGGGGGTGGGGCATGTCACTGGTCCCTAAAAAGTTCCAAAAGGTTGCCCATCACTGGCCTATATTATCCCGTAGGATCCTCACAGTAAGTCTATGAGAGATGTTACTGTTCTGTCCATTTTGCAGATGAGGAAACTAAGGGTAACCTCTCTGGGACCCAGTCAAGGAGCCTGGGGCAGTCAATCAATCTCCCTGACTCCAAGGGAATCATTCTCTGCTAACACCACCAAACAGCCTGATTGTGTAGAAACACCACAGCACTGGGTTGGGCAGCCCACTTTTCCCCAGGGTGAGACTGGGAACTCCTCCAAGAGGCCTGATTTTTGCCTTTCTGGGTATCCTCTGCCCTTTCCTGGTGCTTGGAAAACAGCCAGCACTTAATAAATGCTTGTGGCCTGGCTCAACTTGGATAGAAAATGAGTGTGTGCTCAAAAGATAAACCTTCATCCACAAGGGCCAAGACCATGATGACGAAGGAACAGAGTATGGCATGATATCAAGAAGGCAGAAAAAATTTCTTCTTAAATAATTTGTTTAGGAATCTAAAGGGAAAAGAGAATCTCTTATAAGAACCTACAATGACTTAAAGTATAAAGGACACCCTGGGGCAGGTTGGTACAAAGTCTGATGTGGAATAAAGTCCCATAAGAGGCATATTTGATTTATGACTCAGGAAACTGAAGATTAGAAATCATGTCACTGACATGTTAATAAATACAATGACAGCAAAAGGCAATGGGGCATATATTTACTCTGTACTATAGGATATTAGAATTAGAAGGGCCTTAGCTTGCTCCCCTCATTTTACCAAGAAGGAAACAAAGAACCCAGTTTTCAAAAACACACAGACCTGAGCACTACAGCAAGCATTGTGAGAACAAGGAGGGTAGTTATGTAAACTTGTTATTTCTTACATGGAATAGCATAAGTCTTTACAGAAGACATAACATAAAATATTTGTTGTCTGAATAACTAATGAGATTAAGTGCCTTGCCCAAGTTTCCTTAATTCCAAGTCTAATGGCCTTCCATGATATCACATCATCCTTATCTCCATACTTCATAAAATTAATGTGAATTTTGTTACACTGATTCTTTTCAAAACATTTATTGAAATCTTTTTGTTTCTATTTCTGAATATATCTTCTCCTACAATTGCACAAAATGAGTTCTCATAATATGGAATTTTTTTTAAACCCTTACCTTCCGTCGTGGAATTACTGCTGTGTATTGGTTATAAGGCAGAAGAGTGGTAAGAGGTAGGCAATGGGGGTTAAGTGGTTTGCCCAGGGTCACACAGCTGGGAAGTCTGAGACCACATTTGAACCTAGGACCTCCTATCGCTAGGCCTGGCTCTAAATCCACTGACCTACGCAGCTGCCCCTAAAGAATTTTTTAAAAGGGGTTGCAGGAAAGGGAGGAGAGAAAGCAGTTCAACAAACCTAATGGAGATATCAACTAATTCTGTCAGAATATGAAATGTTCCATATCCAGAATTCCCCATCTCTGCAAAGAAGGAAGTAAAGTACATTTTCTTATTTTTTCTATAGAAACAAACCTGGTCATTACAGTATCGCAGTGCTAAATTTCATTTTTAAATTTTATCCATATATATTGCTATAGCTATCATGCATATTGTTTTCTTGGTTTAATTTATAACATTATATCAGATGACATAAATCTTCCCATGATTTCCTAAATTTTTATATTAATCATTTCTTATAGTAAAGTATTATATTATTCCATTTCATTCTTGTACCAAGGTATGACAAGCCATTTCCCAATTACAGCCATCTACTTGGTTTCCAATTCTTTTGTCAATAAAAGATGTTTTTTATGAATATTTTAATATATATTTGATCTTTCTTTCTACCTCTGTCCTTCTTTGACCCATCTCACAGTGAAACCTCTGGGTCAAAGGGATGGACATTTGAGTCTCTTAAAAAAAATGACTTTAAAAGTAGCCCAAAGAAATCCAAACTGTGAGTAGCAATAGAAAAAAAAATCGTCAAATAATATACAAATTAAAATAACTGAGATTCTCTCTCACATATATCAGGTTGGCAACATTGACTTAAAAAAATAAAATTACTGTTGGAAGGGCTTTAGAAAAATAAAGGCATGAATGTACTCTTGGTGGAACAGTGAATTAATTCTGACCTTTTGGAAACCAATTTAGAACTTTGCATAAAAAAATTTACTTAACTGCAGAAACCCTTCAGTCTAGTAACATAAATACTACGTCTGGGGAGGCAGAGTCAAGATGGAGGCCTAGAAGGAGCAGAAGTTCAGACCTCTGAATACCCTTCCAAAACGATCATAAACTGAATGCTCCCAGGGGACTGAAAATCAAACTTAACAACAAGACAGAGCCAAGGAACCCTCCTGCTGGACTTAATTCAAAAGATACGCCCCCCCAAAAAGCCGGAATCCGAGAACACTCGGGTTCAGGGGAAGACAGGAAGGTCCCTGGACCCATCCCCCCTCCAACCCAGAGTGCTGAGATTCCAGAAGCAGTGGGAACATCTGGGCGGTGAAAGGTGCTGGTCTGAAGAGCATACCTTGTGAGCAGGGCTGGCCAAGTTCAGAGCGTCCAACAAAGATGGCGGGGAAGGAGCTAGAGAGGGAGCATAGACCTGGCAGCCTGGCCAGAGCTGTGGAGATCCTCCATATTTGCTCCAGCCTTCCAGGAAGTTTTGGACTCAGAGCATAGGCAGCCCAACTAAACTGAACTTAATCCCATCAAAAGTCTCCAGAACTCAGGGAAGTCCAGGCTCCACACCCATCCTCATTGACTGCTGGACTTTAATCCAATCAAAATCCTCCAGAGGACAGGGAAGCTCAAACCCCAACAACCCCCTACGAGAGACTACACTGAGAGATCTCCTGTAAAAGCTCCAAGAGGGGAGACTGACAGAAGCCCCCAAAACCAAAAAAAAAATGATAGGAGAAAGAGCACAGAAAAATACGGGGAGTAAAGAAGGGGTGAATTTGAGCAAACAACAGAAAAAGAAGAAAGAAACTACAATAGACAGCTTCTACTCATCAAATGGAACAGAGGGGATGAGATCAGCAAATGATAAATCAGAAATCCCAGCGAGTTGGATACAGGCTGTGGAAGAACTCAAAATACAATTAAGAGAGGCTGAAGACAATTGGGAGAAGAACTTAAAACTTAAGATAAGTCATCTGGAAACAGAGGCACTTGAACTAAAACGAGAAAATAGTGTTTTGAAAGCCAAAATCAACCAGCTGGAAAATGAGGCCAAAGAGATGAAAGATGAAGCAAAAAAGATGAAAGACGAGTTAAAGAGGATGAAAGATGACCTTCAAAGAAAATCAGACCAGAAGGAAAAGGATGACTAAAAAGCCAGGGATGAAATCCAGTCCTTAAGAACCAGAATATAACAACTGGAATTAAGTGACCTCACAAGGCAGCAGGACAGTATAAAACAAAATGAAAAGAATGAAAAAATTGAGTAAATAAGAAACATCTCATTCACAAAAGAGACAATTAAGAAAAACATTCGAGAAGAGACAATTTAAGAATCATTGGTCTACCAGAAGACCATAAAAAAAGAAAAAGCCTGGACATAATATTACAGGAAATTATTCAGGAAAATTGACCCAATATCCTAGAACAAGAGGGGAAAGTAGAGTTTGAAAGAATCCACAGATCACCTCCTGTATTTAATAAACAACTGACAACACCCAGGAATGTTATAGCCAAATTCAAAAACTATCAGACCAAAGAAAAGATATTACAAGTTGCCAAGAAGAAGCCATTAAGATGCCACAGAAACACAGTGAGGATAACTCGGGATCTGGCTGCATCCACTCTGAAGGAACGAAAGGCATGGAGTATGATATTCCAGAAAGCAAGGGAACTAGGTCTACAACCAAGAATCAAATACCCAGCAAAACTGACTATATTCTTACAGGTGAAAGTATGGTCATTCAACACAATAGAAGAATTCAAAGCATTTGTAAAGAAAAGACAAGATCTTAACATAAAATTTGATGTCCAAGCACAGAACTCAAGATAATCATCAAAAGGTAATTAAAAAAGAGGGGGGAAAGCAAAGCAAAACAAAACAACAGCAAAAAAAAAATTTTTTAAGAGACTCAATAAGTTAAAATGATAAATATCCCTATAAGAAAAGAAGTCATTGGTAACTGTAAAAAACTGTTGCTATCACCTGAGCAGCTAGAAGAATTACACTTAGAGGGAACAGTGACAAACTGAATAGGATGAAAGGACAAGACATAAATAGGTATATAGATATAGGCATGCAAAAATACATATACGTGTGTGTGTTTCTGTATACAACCAGAGCTAAAAAAAAAGAGGTTAATACTATAAGAAAAGGGAAAAGAAACAAATGGGGCTAAATTTATATGTCACAAAGAAGCTCATGGCGGTAGGGGGGAGAACATTGATACACTGGAAGGTTAAAGAGGTTGGAGATAGGAAATACTCAACTCTTAAGTGCTTTGAAACTGACCCAAGGAGGGAAGAAGAATCCAATCCATTGGGGCAGAGAATAGATTTGTGCCCTATAGGGCAGTAGAAGGGTAAAAAATGGACTGGTGGGGAGAAAAGCAGTACAAGGGAGGGAGTGGGGGCAATTTAAAAAGACTACAGGGTAAAATAAGGGGAGAATAAGAAGGGAGGGGGTAGAAAGGGAAGTAAAATAAGGGTGGGAACTAGGGAGACTGATTATAAACAAACATTGGTGTAGAAGGAAATAATGAAAGAAGAAAAGGCAGGATCAGGAGTAGAACTCAAAATTCTGGGAAATACACAGCTAGTAACCATAACTCTGAATGTGAATGGAATGAACTCACCCATAAACTGCAAGTGAATAGCAGTGGATTAGAATCCAAAACCCTACCATATGCTGTCTGCAAGAAACACACATGAGGAAGGTAGATATGCATAGGGTGAAAGTAAGAGGATGGAGCCAAATCTATTGGGCATCAACAGATAAAAAGAAGGCAGGAGTCGCAATCATGATATCTGACAAAGCCAAAGTAAAAATAAATCTAGTTAAAAGAGAAAGGGAAGGTAATTACATCCTGATAAAAGGTAGTATAGACAACAAGGAAATATCTGTACTCAATATGTATGTACCAAATGGCATAGCAACCAAATTTCTAAAGGAGAAACTAGAGGAGCTCAAGGATGAAATAGATAGAAAAACTATACTAGTGGAAGATCTGAACCTTCCTCTACCGGAACTAGATAAACCAAATAAAAAAATAAATAAGAAAGAGGTGAGAGAAGCAAATGAAATCTTAGAAAAATTAGAGTTAGTAGACATGTGGAGAAATATAAATAGGGACAAAAAGGAATACACCTTCTTTTCAGCAGCACATGGTACATTCACAAAAATTGACCATGTATTAGGGCACAAAAACATTGCAAACAAGTGCAAAAGGGCAGAATAATAAATACAACCTTCTCAGATCACAATGCAATGAAAATAATAATTAGTAAGGGTGCATGGAAAGATAAATCATAAATTAATTGAAAATTAAACAATATGATTCTCCAAAACTGGCTAGTTAAAGAACAAATTGTAGAAATAATTAATAACTTCATTGAAGAAAATGACAATGGTGCGACATACTTTCAAAATCCATGGGATGCAGCAGGGGGAAATTTATATCCTTGAGTTCATAAATAAACAAATTAAGAAGGGTAGAGATCAATGAATTGGGCATGCAAAGTAAAAAACTAGAAAGCGAACAAATTAAAAATCCTTAGATGAAGATTAAATTAGAGATCCCAAAAATCAAAGGAGAAATCAATAAAATTAAAAGTCAAAGAACAGTTGATTTAATAAATAAGGCTAAAAGCTGGTACTTTGAAAAAACAAATAAAATAGACTAAGTACTAGTCAGTCTAATTAAAAAAAGGAAAGAAAAAACCAAATTGACAGTATCCAAGATGAAAAGGAAGACCTCACCTCTAATGAAGAGGAAATTAAGGCACTCATTAAAAACTACTATGCCCAATTATATGGCAACAAATATGGCAATCTAGGTGATATGGATGAATACTTACAAAAATATGAATTGCCTAGACTAAAGGAAGAAGAAATAAATTACCTAAACAAGCCCATATCAGAAAAAGAAATTGAACAAGCCATTAAAGAACTCCCTAAGAAAAAATCCCCAGGTCCAGATGGATTCACAAATGAATTCTATCAAACTTTCAAAGAATAACTAATCCCAAATTATACAAACTATTTGACAGAATAAGCCAAGAAGTTCTACTAAATTTGGTTCTACCATTCTTTTTATGACACAAACATGGTACTGATCCCAAAGCCAGGCAGGTTAAAAACAGAGAAAGAAAACTTTAGGCCAATCTCCCTAATGAATATAGATGCAAAAATCTTAAATAAAATACTAGCAGAAAAGACTCCAGCAAGTCATGACAAGGGTTATCCACTATGACCAGGTAAGATTCACACAAGAAATGCAAGGATGATTCAATATAAGGAAAACCATCCACATAATTGACCCTATTAACAAGCAAACTGACAAAAATCACATGATTATCTCAACAGATGCAGAAAAAGCCTTGGATAAAATACAACACCCATTCTTATTGAAAACACTAGAAAGTATAGGAATAGAAGGGCCTTTCCTAAAAATAATAAACAGTATATATCTTAAACCATCAGCAAACATCATCTGCAATGGGAATAAACTCAAAGCTTTCCCAATAAGATCAGGAGTAAAACAAGGAAGCCCATTATCACCTTTATTATTTAATATTGTACTAGAAACAAACAGTAGCAATTAGAGAAGAAAAAGAAATTAAAGGTATTAAAATTGGCAATGAGGAGACCAAGCTGTCACTCTTTGCGGATGATATGATGATTTACTTAAAGAATCCTAGAGAATCAACCAAAAAGCTAGTCAAAACAATCAACAACTTTAGCAAAATTGCATGATACAAAATAAACCCGCATATAAGTCATCAGCATTTCTATATATCTCCAACCCATTTCAGCAGCAAGAATTAGAAAGAGAAATTCCATTTAAAATCACACTAGACAAAATAAAATACTTAGGAATCTATCTGCTGAGACAAACACAGGAACTATATGAACAGAACTACAAAACACTCTCCACACAATTAAAACTGGATCTAAACAATTGGAAAAACATTGATTGCTCATGGGTGGGATGAGCTAACATAATAAAAATGACCATCCTACCCAAATTAATCTATTTATTTAGTGCCATACCCATTGAACTTCCAAAAATTTTTTTACTGAATTAGAGAAAACCATAACAAAGTTCATTTGGAAGAACAAAGGATCAAGGATATCCAGGGAAATTATGAATAAAATACAAAGGAAGGTGGCCGTGCCGTCCCAGATCGCAAACTATATTACAAAGCAGTGGTCATCAAAACAATTTTGTACTGGCTAAGTGACAGAAAGGAAGATCAGTGGAATAGACTTGGGGTAAATGACCTCAGCAAGACAGTCTATGACAAACCCAAAGACCCCAGCTTTTGGGACAAAAATCCACTATTTGATAAAAACTGCTGGGAAAATTGGAAGACAGTGTGGGAGAGATTAGTTTTGGATCAACACCTCACACCCTACACCAAGATAAACTCAAAATGGGTGAATGACTTGAATATAAAGAAGGAAACTATAAGTAAATTAGGTGAACACAGAATAGTATACATGTCAAACCTTTGGGAAGGGAAAGATTTTAAAACCAAGCAAGACTTACAAAGAGTCACAAAATGTAAAATAAATAATTTTGATTATATCAAATTAAAAAGTTTTTGTACAAACAAAACCAATGTAACCAAAATTAGAAGGGAAGCAACAAATTGGGAAACAATCATCATAACAAAAACCTCTGACAAAGGTCTAATTACTCAAATTTATAAAGAGCTAAACCAGTTGTACAAAAAATCAAGCCTTTCTCCAATTGAAAAATGGGCAAGGGACATGAACAGGCAGTTTTCAGCCAAAGAAATCAAAACTATTAATAGGCACATGAAAAAGTGTTCTGAATATCTTATAATCAGAGAGATGCAAATCAAAACAACTCTGAGGTATCACCTCACACCTAGCAGATTGGCCAACATGACAGCAAAGGAAAGTAATGAATGCTGGAGGGGATGTGGCAAAGTTGGGACATTAATTCATTGCTGGTGCTGTTGTGAATTGATCCAACCATTCTGGAGGGCAATTTAGAACTATTCCCAAAGGGCGATAAAAGACTGTTTGCCCTTTGATCCAGCCATAGCACTGCTGGGTTTGTACCCCAAAGAGATAATAAGGAAAAAGACTTGTACAAGAATATTCATAGCTGTGCTCTTTGTGGTCGCCAAAATTTGGAAAATGAGGGGATGCCCATCAATTGGGGAATGGCTGAGCAAATTGTGGTATATGTTGGTGATGGAACACTATTGTGCTCAAAGGAATAATAAAGTGGAGGCATTCCATGGGGATTGGAACAACCTTCAGGAATTGATACAGAGTGAGAGGAGCAGAACCAGGAAAACATTGTACACAGAGATTGAGACCCTGTGGTACAATTGAACATAATGGACTTCTCCATTAACGGCAATGCAATGTCCCTGAACAATCTGCAAGGATCTATGAGAAAAAACACTACCTTAAGCAAAGGACAAACTGTGGGAATAAGAACACTGAGGAAAGGCAACTTCTTGACTATAGGGCTTGAGGGGATATGATTGAGGAGAGACTCTAAATGAGTATCCTAATGCAAATACCAACAACAAGGAAATGGGTTTGGAAGAAGGACACATGTGATACCCAGTGGAATTGGAGGTCGGCTAGAGGAGGGGTGGTGCAGGGTGGGGGGGGGGGGAAGAAAATGATCTCTATTTCCAATGAATAATGTATGAAAATGACCAAATAAAATAATGTTTAAAAACAAAAACAAAAAACAAATACTAAGTCTGTACCTGAAAGAGATCAAAGAAGGAAAGGACTCATATGGATGAAAATAATAATTGCAAAGAACTAAAAACTAAGGGTATGTTCATCAATTGGGGAATGGCCGAACAAATTATGGTATATGAATGTAATGGAATACTTCTATGAAAAAATGATCAAGGTATTTATTTCAGAGACCTGTGAAGACTTGAATTAACGGATGCAGAGTAAGGTGAGCAGAATCAGCATAATGTATGCATTAACAATGATGGAACAAAAAACAATACTGAAAAACTCAAAATTCTGATCAATGCAATGATCAACTATAATTTCAGAGGACAATGAATCACACTAAATCTTGCTTGACTGAGATGAAGTTTTCAGGGTTTAGTAGGTGCTGGAGGCAAGACCTGAACTTTTTTTGCTTTAAGTCTAGCTCTCCATCTATTATGCCATACTATTTCGGATATTTATATTGGTTATCTATTTATCTTAGATATTATATCCTTATAAAAATTGTATTTGATGAAAATATTTTCTACAAATCATTTTTATTACTCTAGCAACACTGATTTTAGTTGTAGAAAAGCTTTTCAAATTCATGTCATCAATATTCTCTCTAACTTTTTATGATCTCTTCAATTTTTTAAGATCATTCAGAAAGAATGCATGAAGTGTGCTTAAGATGGCACAAACTGATGACATAATTAACAAACTTTTTTTGTATGTTTCCCACTATTAGAAAAAAATGTGGACCCTAGATTCAAACACTGCAAGGGCTTGACCTGATAAAAGCTGGAAGCAAAAGATACAGTTGTAATCCCAGTTCTGACACTATAGCTATATGACTGAACAATTTAATAACATTTTCTAGCCCTAAATTTCCTTATCTACAAAATAAGGGGAGCCAAGTCAGAAGAGCTAGTTGGTCCTATTACCATAAAGGTTATAGCTATTTAATATTTTTGAATGCCTTTAATGAAAGCACTGAAAGTGCATTTATCAAATCTGTTGAAATGACACAAAACTGGAAAGGGCAGCTAATGTACCAGTATGAAAATAAATCTTAATAGGGCATAATAATGAGCTAATATGGACACACTTCAAAAGATTCCAAGGAAGGTTACCAGAATGGTAAGGGCTAGAGGAAATAGGGAAATTTAGGGAGAGAAAACAATCCATAAGGATATGATAGTTCTCTTTAAGCTTCTGAAAAGGTATCATGTGGAAGAGATATTAGAATTGGAACTAGACAACAAGAAAATATTCTTGTTCAGATATGGATTAGAAGAAATAACTTTATATTCCCTTACAATTTCTTGACTTAGAGATTAAGAAAAAAGTTTAATCATTTGGTTCAGGTAACATTAGTGTTCAAAAGCTGTACTCAAAGGATGGCTAAATACCCTAGAAGACCAATCACAAAAGATTTACTTTATAAACCACTGGTTGCGGGGAGAAAAGCACTATCTAACATAGTACCTTAGTACTTCTATAGTCAAAATAGCCTTAAAAGAGCTATTACACTCATTTGAGGACACATATGAGCCACAAACATTTTTCTTTTGCTCTTCTGACTATACAGAAATACTTTCCATCTTTCTGATCACAGCTCTTTCAAGGACTGACAGAAGTTAAAGAGGTATAGATGTGAAACATATTACTTCATTAACGTCCACTGAACAATACAAATGACAGAGTATGTAAGGAGATGATTTTTGTCACCTTGAGTCTTGTTCTCTCTTGTCTAGAGCAGTTCTATTACAGTAAAGATCAGTATCTGAGACTTTTAGGATTATAATTCAGGTCTCAGCACAACCTTACAATTATGATTCTCTTAATTTCTTTTGAAATTAGGATGCCATAATTAAGATAAAACCACAGTGACCACGTAAAGGTTTAACTAATCCAGGCTGGTTCTTTGAGATTAGATATTTTTATATTCCAGATGATGAAGAAATTCTAAGTTGCAAATTGTTCTTCCTATATTTAAAATATTACCTAGAAGCAGATTAAACTTGTTCTCTTTGACCCCAGAATGCAGAATCAAGAGCAATGTGTGGAAATATCAGAAGCAAATTTAGGCACGGTTATTAGGAAGAATTACCTAACAATCAGGGCAAAGGGCTGCCTTATGAGGTGGTGGGTTTTTTTTTTCACTTAAAAAAATTAGATAGTTTGACATTTAAGATAAAGAAGGGCATGAAAACAAATGGGTATAATAAATAATTATAAAAAGGCCAATGTTACAAGATTTAGTAGTTACCACATTAAAGAAGTGAAAGAAATATAATATGATATTCTGAGGTAAAAAGAGCTGGAATTATAACCTAGAATAATTTACCCCAAACAAAACTGAGTATAAGCTTACGAGGCAAAAAAAAATACATATTTAATGAAAGAGAAGATTTTCCATTATTCTTGATAAAAATACCAGAGGTGAATTGAAAATTGAACTTTCAAATACAAGGCTCAAAAGAAGCATGAAAAGGTAAACATGAAAAAGAAATAATAAGGAATCAGAACTACATGGGATGATTTATTTAACTTCTAAAAATTTTATCATTATTAGGGAAGTTCAATGATTCTATGTAGAAAGAGGGCACAGGAGTGAATTGATTATGTTGAACTGATATAAAAAAAATTGAAGAAGAGGAATGCCCTGGGAGAATATGAAAGGGAGAGTAATAATAAGGGAAATTATTTTACATAGAAGTGGTACATAAAGAAAAGCTTTTATAGAAGAAGAGGAAATCATGGGGATGAGGAGGTAGGTAGCACTTGAACCTCATTCGTATCTAACTTGGTTCAAAGAATGGAAAAAAATCTCTGTCTCTGTCTCTTTGTCTGTCTGTCTCTCTGTCTGTCTGTCTCTCTGTCAACTAGTGATAGCAATTTATCCCACCCCCTACAAGTAAGTAAAAGGGGTGGGGAATAAGAAAAGGGAGGGGGTGATAAAAGAGAAGACATATAAAAGGAGACAGTTTTCAGGAGCAAAGCAAACTTTAGATGAGGTAAAGTAGAAAGAAAAGAGAAAGGATAAACAGAAGAAAATGGATAGAAGGAAATGTATAGTTACTAATCATAACTTTGAATGTGAATAAGATGAGCAAACTCATAAAACTAAACCAAGGAGCCAAATGAATTAGAAGCCAGAATTCAACAATACACTGTTTGTAAGAAAAACATCTGAAACAAAGACATGCAGAGAATTGAAAGAGGGTGGACCAGAATGTATTAGGCTTCAGCTGACATAAAAAGACATGTGTAACAATCATGATCTGAGAGAAAGCAAAAGCAAAAAACAGAACTAATTAAAAGGATTATATGATTAAAGAAATTACATCTTGCTAAAAGGCACTCAGACAATGAAATAATATCAATACTAACCATATATGCACCAAATGGTATAGCATCCAGATTCTTACAGGAAAATTTTAATAAATCATAGAAGTAAATAGAAAATAAAACTGTACTAGTGGGGGACTTTCACTTTCTCCTCTCAGAAATGGATAAACCTAACCATAAAATTGATAAGAAAGAAGTTAAAAAGATGAATCTTAGAAAAGTTAGATATGATAGACCTCTGGGGAAAAAAAACAAACCTGAATGGAAATAGAAAAGATTATCCCTTTTTCTCAGTCATACATGACATTGTCACAAAAATTGACCATATATTCAGAAGGCATAAAAACCCATAACCAAATGCAGAAAAATAGAAATATTAAATGTACCTTTTCCAGAACTAACAAAAAAAATTAAATTAAATGGAAACTAAATAATCTAATACTAAAGATGTTTTGTCAAAGAACAAATAGTAAAAACAATTAATAATTTCATTAAAGAGGGCAATGAGAAAACATTCCAAAATTTGTGGGAAGTAGTCAAAGTAGTATTTATGGGAAAATTAATATCTCTAAACATGCATATCAATAAAATGGGCATGGGCATATATTAAATGGGCATGGAATTTAAAAAATTTTCCAAAAAAAATTTAAGTCCTCAATCCTCTTTGATAAAATACAACATCCATTTCTACTAGAAAACATAGGAGTCAATGTAGTATTTCTTTAAATGAAAAGTAGTATCTCTTTAAAACTAAGAACAAGTATTATCTGTAATGGAGATAAGCTTGAAGCCTTCCCAGTAAGATTAGGAATGAAGTAAGGATGTCCATTATCACCACTATTACTCAATACTGTACTAAAAATGCTAGCTATAACAATTAGACAAGAAAAAGAAACTGAAGGAATAAAAATAGGCAGTGAGTAAACCAACTATTTCTCTCTAAAGATAATGTGATGGCATATTTAAAGAACTTTAGATAACTGCAGACAACATAAGATACTTGGGAATCTACCTTCGGAGACAAATCCAGTGATAATGTGAACACAATTACAAAATGCTTTTCACACAAAAAAGACAGATCTAAACAATTAGAGAAATAACAATTGCTCCTGGATAGATTGAGTCAAGGGGCTCCTAGATGGTGTGGATGGAATTCTGGGTCTAAAGTCAAAAAGACTTCTCTTCCTGAGTTCAAATTTAGCCTCAGACACCAACACTGTGCCCCTGGGCAAATCATTCAACCCTGTTTGTTTGTTTCCTTCTGTAAAATGAGCTAGAGAAGGGATTGGCAATCTATTTAAATATCTTTGCCACACAAACTCCAAATGGGGTCAAAGAAGTCAGAAACAACTGAACAATAAACAAGCACCCAAAACCAATATACTAAAAATGTCGATTCTACAGTTAATTCACTTATTTGATGCCATACCAACTAACCAATTTACCAAAGAATTTTTTTTTATAGAGCTAGAAAAAAGTTGTAACAAAATTCATGTGGAAGAATAAAAGTGTCAAAAACATCAAAAGAATCAATGAAAAAAATGTGAAGGAAGACTGACTCAGGTTCAGATTTCAAAATATATTATAAAGTGGGCATTATAAAAACTATCTAGTACTAGCTGAGAAAGAGAGTGGTAGATCAGTAGAATAGATTAGGTAACACAGTAGTAACACAGTAGTATATGGTAGTAAATAACCATAGTAATGCAGTGTTTGATAAAGCCCAAAGATCCAAACTTTAGGGGTAAGAACTCACCATTTGACAAAAATTGCTGGGAAAACTAGAAAGCAATCTGGCAGAAACTACACAATAGACCAGCATCTCACTCTTCATATCAAGATTAAATCAAGATCCAAGAAATGGATAAGTGATTTAGCTATAACGGATAATATTGTAAGTAAATTGGGGGTGAGGTGGGTACCTGTCATATCTATTGATAATCTTATCTTTAATCAAATCTTTAATCATACATTTCATTAAAGGCATCTGTACCTATGACAAGTTATGGCCTTTCTGAAAAATTATTATGAATTTCATTTTTATGATGCCATTTGATACTTGCCACATTCAGCAACTCCTGATTCTTTTCTTGAAGAAAACATTCTTAAATGTATAGGTATACAGTAATGTCTTCAATCTCTCTCATTCTTTACTCCTAAACCATATGTTCTTTGTTTTTTCATCTTTCCCACTGTCAACCTCTGCACCAAAATCACCAAATATTTAATTTGGAGTCTTTTCACAAATTCTTCATAGAAATTCGCTATTTCATCATCTACAAGGGATGTCATTATGTAAGTTGCAATTATCTTATTGCAGCTTTTTTACAACAAAAAAAAATTTAATATATCTGTATGTGTGCGTATCTCATAATCACCATGAAACAGGACACTTATAAACATCTAAGAACTGGGTGATTCTTACCACCTCCTACTCTCTTTTATATCATTCTGACACCATCAATGCAGAAGACAAAGAGAGCTATACACAATAGGGGACGCCATTTGGCATTTGTCTTTGTTTCATAGGTCCCTTCACCCTCAAGTATCTATCCTCTCTGGTGGTCTTCTAATACTGAAATATCCCTCCTCTCGGCTGTTCTCTCCCTCACTGGCCAGTTCCTCCCCAGGGTCTTTATATTGGAAGCCAAACCTTCATTCCCCTCTTGATTCTGCTTCTGACTATCGAGACTTTAATATCATATCCCAATATAAGCACCATCTCTTCTCTCATCCCTTTAGATGTTGTTTTCCTCCACTGAATTGTCTTTTTTTAAAAATATTTGTAGTTGTATTCCCAGTACTCAACAAAGTCTGGGACATAGTAAGTACACTTAATAAATATTTCTTACTTGCTTCTTCTTAAATTTGGATTTAGAAAATTCAATTCTATAATGATTTAACACATTCAAATCCATATAAATATAGTATCTTAAGAATGAATTTTATCTATATAAGTGAAAAATATTATACATATAATTTTAATTCTTTTAAAGAATATGCAATGCTTCCTCTCATGGATGAACTCTAATACTGTTTTTAATTTAGAATATTTGAAAACTCAAAGATATACAATATAACACAAACCTGGTGGAGTGATAAGGGTTCTTCTGTGTTCTTTACACCAACCCACTGGATGAATATGTGGACTTGCTGCTTCACACCTGAGGAGAATATAAGAAAGAAATTCCACTGTTAAAGATGAATTCACATACTAATTTAATTAGCTTGAAAGACAATATTTTTTAAGAATTTAAGTTTATTTATTTAATTAAGAATATTTTTCCATGGTTACATGAATCATGTTCTGTCCCTTTCCTACTACCACCCTTCTCCCATAGCCAAAAAGCAATTCCACTGAGTTTTACATATGTCATTGATCAAGACCTATTTCCATATTATTAATATTTGCAGTAGGGTGATTGTTTAGAGTCTACATCCCCAATCATATGCCCATGGAACCATGTGATCAAAGAGTTGTTTTTCTTCTGTCTCTACTCCCACAGTTCTTTCTCTAGATATGGATAGCATTCTTTCTTATAAGTTGGAAGACATTTTAAAAGAACCTTTTTTTTTTTGGTTTATCACAGCCAACCTAATTTTTAAAGGTTTTAACAAAACACTGCATAAGACTCCATCCAGGGCAGCAAGGTGGACCTTCCCTTAGCACCTCTTCTGAATACACCATTTCACCCACTCTAAACCAGGCCAGGTCCAACTGGGGAGGCCCTGGCATTTACCCAGTTTCTCTGGCCCCCAGAACTGGGCAATGTTAATTTCCTAGTTGATACACTCTGAGGATCCCTGGACCATGACAATTGCCCTGTGACTCCACCCCTAGGAATTCTAGGCTTTTCCATCTGCTATGGAAGAACTCCTATTGCTGCCTCCAAATAGAAAGTGTCCTGGAGGGCTGGGGCTATCTTGTTTCTTCCATTCATTTCCCCTGTTTTTAGTACATGATAGGTACTTAATTTTTTTTTTCATATATGCAATGGATCTTCCACTTTTCCAGAGGAAAACTTATAGAAATAAAATAATCTTTTTAAAACTACATCTGAATAATATAAGCCATACATTTCAAATGAATAATTCATCTAAACTTGATACTAACAAACCCAAGCCAATGTCTGGAGGGGAAAAAAAGACATGATTAAAGACAAATTCAAGGCATGGAGCTAAAAATATTGGAGATACAAGTGAAGGCAAAGATAGTCAAAATCTGCCCTTGAGGAACTCACAAAGGAGGCATGGTGAAATCCTACAGTCAGGTAAGAAATTGTGAGATGTCTGCCTTGGCCCCCTTTCTTTAATAAAGGATTTAGGAGAGGCTCCCCAATGGCCATCCTCCATCTTATCCCATCAGAGGGAAGCAGATGTGTATATAAACTATACTCTAGTACAATCCCCAGAGTTCTTCCCTCTACCATTTCCACACCTCCTCCTCATCAGCATTAAAGAATGCAGCACATCAATGAAATCTAGGTAGCCAAAATGAGTTACAAAATAAAAAATAATTCAGAACCATTAACTGAGAAGACACTAGTATTCCATCTCTGTTTTGTGAGCTATTTCTATATAAGTTCATCTAAAAAGGGCAGGAGTCTCAATTCTCAATGTAGCAATGTGGAAATCAGAAGCTGGGCAGATGTTTCAAGTCCCTGCCCACAGAGAAAGCTAACTAGTAGTTAAGAAATCTACTATCCACTTGCTAAGTAAATGTGAAAATATTTAAAGAAATTAAAAACAGCTGAAAACATTTTGAAAAATGAGTTTTTAAACTGAGGCTTATTTCTTCCATAATCTTAACATATAGTTATTATATTATATTAAATCATCTGTCAATATTTATGATAATAATTTCTTCAACTCATAAGACAAATAATATTTAGCAGTTTAGATTCATAGATGTCAAACTTAAACAGCTGAAGAATATCTGGTGTCATTCCTGGGCCATGAAGATATAATAAATATCAATACTACCAAAGTTCATTTTCATTCTTGTTGCTATTTGAAACAAAGGGATACTTTACAGAGTTAGGTAACATTAACAAAATTCATTTAGAGAAATAAAAGACCTAGAACATCAAGAGAAATAATGGAAAAAAGAGGGGAATGAAGGGGAAATAGCACTTTCATACTTCAAACTATATTATATTACAGCAATTACCCAAATCCTTTGGTTCTGGTTAAAAAGAACAAGTAAAGATTAGGCAGATTGGACAAAGAAGAATTTAGAAAAATGTAACTTAATAATATGTTTAAATAAAATAAAAACATAAATTACCTAGGAATAAGCTCCTTATGTGATAAGAACTGTTAGTCAGTCCATCAGAAAACATTTATTAATGCTTCCTATGGTCCAGGAACTATGCTATGCTCTAGGGCAGTGTTAGTGAACCTTTTAAAGACCACGTGCCCAAACTGTACTTTCAAGCACCTATGAGCCACCCTGCATTTCCCCAGACTGGGGAGGGAGGAAGCACTTTCATTGTATGGTTCAGCAGAGGGACAGGGCATGTGAAAATTGTCCTCAGGCATGGTAGAGAGGGGGAATGGAACTGCTCTCTCCAGTATGCCAGAAGAGGCATGCCATAGGTTAGCCAACACAGTTCTAGGGCTATTAAGAAAGGCAAAAACAAAATTCTTATCCTGAAGGAATTTGTATTCTAATGGGCAAGACAACATGCTAACAACTATTTACATATGAGACAGAGTACAAATGGGAAGTAATCTCAAAGGGAAAGCCTGAGCAAGAGGAAACTGCTGGGAAAACTGCTGGGTATGTAATTGAGTTAAAATTAGGCTAAGACCAGCATTCCACAATAAATTCAAAATGTACATGTTAGCTGAATATTAAATATCAAACCACAAAAAAACAGGAGAAGAAAACCATATACTTTTCACAGCTATGGGAAGATGAAATTTCAGTCAAAAAAGGGGAAAGGAAGGAGGGAGAAGGAAGGAAAAAAAGAATGAGACATTTTTGGACATGGGTAATGAGAATGTTTCTCTTAAATAACTATATTTATTATAATTTATTATATATTTATAACAAACCATATATAGTGCTGTTATATTACATATATCTTAAAAATAAAATAAACAGTAAAATAATTGAAAAGATTTCTCTCTAATCCCATATAATGAAAAAACATTTATCCTGGCACATTTTGGCCTATTCATATGCTATTTTAATTATGTGCAAGGCTGTCACAGTCCCTAAAATTTGACCATAGTCCCTACTTAAACAATGAAGTCATTTCAATATAACAATTAAAAAAAAGGGAAAAAAGAACAAAAAAAATCAGCAAATAGCAATTTATTTTACAGTTGGCAGGTTACAAAATCCATCTTGCAGGACTAAAAAGAATCATCTCAGCCCCATCTAGTGATCATAGATGGAAATATTACCAAAAAGTCATTTTAAATAAGTATTTCCAATATGATGAGAATGTTTTATATATTAATATAAATAAGGCTGGAGCCTCTAACTTTATTATTTTTGCATTATAAGTACATCAGATAATAAACCTATCCCTTGAATTACTGAATAATCTTTAAGAAGACTATAAAGTCTTCTTAAAGCATAAGCACAGAAAATGAAATGGTCTATAATGGTTTTGAATTATAGTTAAGAGACCAAAGTGAAAAGCACTATTTGGAAAAGGAAGAAATGCATTGAGTCTGGAGGCAGGACAGGATTGAACAGAAAACTGCCATTACCTTTTATAACTCCACTACTGAATGCACCAACCAAAATTTAAACTTTAGCAGTGGCAGATATAAAGTTACAAGGAGATAGAAAATAATCCTATATTCATTATGCATCCTTTCTCTAAACTATTGGTACTAGATAATTCCTTCATTTAAACCACTATTATAAGAGTGACTTTCTTTCAAAGTGTTCTAAACATCAAAGTGTTGTAAAATTTAAATCAATATCAATTAACTCCAGGTTCTAATTTTTCCATAGAATTTTATTAATAATCACTAGAAGTAGAGAAAGCAGATTTAATCCTAACTTAATCTAACTGACCACATGGATTTTCCACATGGTTGTCTCTCTTTCAGTCATGGTCCTACCCAGTCACCTCCAAAGGAATAGAGAGAGCCTGTGTGTCTCCCACCATTATCCTTTCTCTTGAACCTGGAACCCTAACCTTTAGTTTCAGGTCAAGTTCCTAGGGCTCTTCACCTGTGACCTCTTTTTGTAGTGTTTCCGTGACATTCAGCCATGCAGCAATGTGAGAAAAGCTGGGGGAAGGGGAGAAGATTCAACCTACACAATCCCCACAGTGATTCCATTGGGAGGTGGGCATGTTGAAATCTCCCAGATTTAAATGCCTAGTCTCCCCAATGAATCATTTTGAATTATAGTTAGAGACCAAAGTGAAAAGCACTATTTAGAAAAAGAAGAAATGCATTATTGGAACTGGAGGCAGGATAGGACTAAACAGAAAACTATCATTACCGTTATAACTCCACTACTGACTGCACCAACCGAGATTAAAGCTTTCTTTACCAGTGGCAGATATGAAATTGCAAGGAGGTAGAAAATAATCCTATACTCATTATGTATCCTTTTTCTAAACTATTGAAACTCAGGCCTCTTACAAGAGTAAACCATTATTACATGAGTGATTTTCTTTCAAAGTGTTCTATCAATCATAATCAAAGCATAATAAAAATAATCAATTGCAACCCCTGTGATATAGGTCAGGGGTAATTATTATAGCTTACATTTATGATATATGAAATCAGGGGTACAAATAAGCTGGGTACCTAAACAAATCCACACAAGTAGATTAGAAGCAATATGCAACATTGATCACTATTTCACAGATCCACTTTTGTCCTTCAACCATACTCAGAGAATAATTTTGTTCTTCAGTCTAATTTGACTACATTAGGATATTGAATATTCAGCTACCTTTAATCTTTATGTACCTTAAAGATCAAGTGAGCAAAATTATTGCCCCAACTATAAGAAAGACTAGCTTAAAGAATAAATGTTTGAAGTGGAGTTTTGAATGGTTACTGGTTAAATGTTTAATCAATGGGATAGTTTTGGTTTTTATTCTAGGTCTTCACTCCTTTATAACAATACAATGTTATTTCTATGCTAAAGAATAGTGTTCAATACAAAAACAAAAGAAGAACAATGATAGACAACAGTTGCTGATAAGCATGAGACTCATATCTTTTCAAATATAAGTGCCAAAGGGGCAAAATTTAACATTGTTGTCAAAAAATGAATATTATTCATATTCAAAAAATTAAACTTCAAATTAGCACTGTTGACAAAGAAGAACCACACTTTCACTTCATAAAGGAATATTATTATTTCAATCTTAGATACACTTCCTACCTTGAAGTTTAGTTCTGCCTATTTCTTAATGGGCAGCAGAAATTTGTCTCAAGGTGTTAGAACTCTCTAATCTCTAGGCATTTAGCAATTCCCTATTGAATCTTGGGTGAACCTTATAAGAAAATTTTGGCTTTTTAAGATATCAAAGGATGCTATGCTAAATCTTAAGAATCTGACCTCTTGGGTTCACTGGATTCTTATTAAAGCACACAAATATCAGCCTAATTCAGAATGACTATTTTCCATTACTGGAACAAACTTGCCATTGACACTAAATAAAATGATATGATCTATTTAAAGAGACAAACGTATTTCTAAGAAAAGTAAGTTTCTACTCTAGGTAAAATAAACTCTCAATGAGGTTTTTTAAAAAAATGAACAAACTCATCTATAATATCACTGACTAAATGCAGAGAACATTCTCGTGGTTTACTAACTACTTTAGATCAGAGAAAGCAATCCAATTTGTAATCTCAATTACACACCTGGTGAGCAAGTTTGTACTGCTAAAAATAAGTGCTATCTTTCCACAATTCAGAGATCAAAGGGTGAAATATCTAATAACACCATACATATGTCAGTGCATTTAAACTGTTTTCAAAAAGTTCCTTAATTTCAGGGTGGGGGAGGGGGAAGACAAAGTGAAAAATGTGGTAGACATTTTATTCTCTGTGGGGAAAACAGTCCAATAGTTACTTAATATCCACAACTATATAGTTACACAAATACCTAAAGAGTATATTCAAATGAACTCTGCAAATTATTATAGTGTAAACATATATCAAACCTAGTTATTTAACATTACAAAAGTAGAAGTAAAGGAATTCAATTTTTTTAAAAAACCCTCACCTTCTTTGATTTCCAAGGTATAAGAGTGGTAATGGCTAGGCAATGGGAGTTAAGTGACATGCCCAGGGTTGCACAGCTAGGAAGTGTCTGAGACTACATTTGAACCCAGGACCTCCCATCTCTGAGCCTGACTCTCAATCCACTAAGCCATCTACCTGCCCCCAAGGATTTCAATTTTTTACCCCAGAAGTAGAAAACAAAGGTGGATAGCATGTGGAATGAATGTTTTCAACCATTTTATTAAAAAAAAAACAAAAAACAAAAAAAACACCATATTTTCTTTTAGCAGAAGAGCTGTAAGGGTTGGCCAATTGGTATTAAGTTGCCCAGGATCACACATCTAGGAAGTGTCTGAGGCCAGTTTTACTAGGTCCTCCCAACTCCAGGCCTGGCACTCTATCCACTCTGCTACCTAATAGCCCTAACTTTTTTTTAATTATTATTTAATTTAATGGAAATAGGCATCTTACAATCAAATAAACAGATCAAAATTCTTTATTCAATATTTTTTTTCTTTTTCAGTATCACTCTATTTCACATTAAAATCAACTTTACAAAAAGGGAAATGTTAGATTACCCTTCCAGTTATTTTTTAAAATGAGGTTAAAGTGGGAAAACTAAAATACTATTTTTTCCAGCACTGTAGGTTTGTGGCTAAAAGTCTAATGGTCATCAAAAAAAACAAAACAAAACAAAACACTACATTATTATTTAATGGTTAAATAAAATAAATATTGCATATGTTACTTGTTATATAAATTATATTTAATGTTATTTATTTTGCCATTCAAATAAACAAATAACAATCAGCATTTATCAAGTGCTCACTAACTATATGCCTCCTAAACTATAATATTTTATTAGTAGAGATAATAATTTAATTTTTACACTTTTTAGTACCTAGTATAGTAGCAGGCACATAGTAGAATCTTAATAATGTACTTAATAACAAGGTTATGGCAAACCAAATGAGCAGCACCTCCTTGACCACTCCTTCCTCTTGGACACTAATAGAATCAACCTCAAATACTGAACTGTTCTGATGGCACTTGGGAGTGGCAATAACACTGTCTTCAGCTCACCTCAGGAAGCAACTCCTGTAGCTAGAAATTCTTGAACCCCTAAAAACTATATTACCCAAAGTTCCTTTCTGTATTACCTAGGATACTTTTCCCTTTTCCTGCATCCTCAAATTTTGTGTGATTATATTTAAGTGGGCTGTAACTCCTCCCACGCTCTCTTTGACCTGCAACCAGGCTTAGATAAGGCAGTTCTTTTGCTTTAGTTACTATTAATAAAATTTTATAAAATATAATTTTAGTTATTGAATATTAATTTTAAAACTGACATTATGGTTTACCATGAAGAGATACGAATTCTAAAAATTTTTGAGCAGATATACTTGCAGTAAAGATAGTAAGTTTGCCCAATCTCCACCCATCCTGAGGGCCCAGTGCCCAGGTCTCCCTGTGCTCCTGCCAGTCCTCTTACTTTTGTGCCATGGAGGCTATAGCTGCTGATTAAGCCTGAGCTGTACTTACCCAGAGCCATCTGACAGCCTCCCAGACCCACCTGACATTTTTCCCCTATGGAAGGGTGAGATTCTCCAATCCTTCTGGCACCCATCCACACACTCCATGTGGGTATTTCTAGTCTGCCCTATTTATTTTTCAGCATGGAGAAGGGAAACCACGTTATTAAACCTCATCTCCTTCTCTCTTTTTTTTTTTAAGCCTGATTTCTAAAGCTGACCCTGGGTTCTTGGCTGAGAGAAAGTTGCAACTCAGGATATTTTCACAGGAAGGGGACTTCTTTGCATTTTTTTTTTCAGAGCAAAAAAACCCAAATCAGTAGAATTAAAGTCAAAGTTTTGGAAAATAAGCCTGTTTTTTCCTTCTCTCTCAACTCAAAACACCAGACCAAAACCCCATTCCTTCATATGCAAATACACTACTGCCCTTAGGGAAGAGAGTAGGGAAGAATAGCTCCTAAAAGCCCTTTAGCAAAAAAAAATCTCTTTACCCTCCAGTCAGGGTCTCCTTTTGTTTAACTTTCATTTAAGGAGTAAACTTGTTACAAAGCATGGCTTATCCTATGAAAGAGCAGTGTATTACCTATCTCAAGTAGCTCAAAGTTTTGGAATATCTTTTACTACTTTGCCTGGGTACAAGGATCCTTGCATTTAGCTTGAGAATCATCCTGAGATTCAGAGGGGAGATTCATCTTCCTATAACCTTTTGGCATTTGGGCCTGCCCAACCTCTACAATACACCCAATTTGAGATTCCTCCAAACTATGTAGAGTACAGAATTCTCCCTCACTATGATGAACTTCAAAGCTCTGACAAAATAAATCTAAATAGATATGGGAGGGGGCAAGAACCTTACTGAGATTTGGAGGTGAATTTTAAACCTTCTCCTTTGTTTTATTTGATAACCATCTTCAGTTGTTCCCCTCCAAGATAGTACACAAGTCTATTGGAATTGGTGAAAAGGATTTTGACTGCATTGCCTCCCTGAAACTTCTCATTTGCTTATATTATTGTATTTACTGATTGCTTTAAGGATCAAATTTTTTTAAGTTCATCCATATTAATCTAATCAATATCTTTCTGTTATATGAATCATTTTAAGCTACTATGTTTTGCCTGTATTGATCTTTAATTTGTACCTTTATCTTTTCTGAAGAACAAAATATCATTGAATAAGCCCATGAACATCTTTCTCAAACCCTTGTCACTAGATCCATCTTAGATCAAATGTTACCTTTTTGCCTTTGTTACTTGTCACATAGATGATGATGGATGGACTTCAACAAACCTGGTTACAATTGTACACAACCTTTGGAGAATTTAATGAGCTAAGAATTCAAATGGTAATTCTAAGGGGTCTGCAGAAATAATTGTAAATAACTGATGATTTCTGGATGGATGATATTTTAAAATATTTATATACATATATGTATGTATATATAAAGAATGTTGTATCAAAGGTAGAGAACCAAATAGATGTTCCTACAAAAAAAGTTCATATAAAGCAGGAAGACAAAAAGAGTTTCTGTGCATACATAATAATTTAACTCTTCAGTTTAGTTTACCTCCACCAGAACAATCTAGATTTCTTTGCGATGTTTAAGATCCAAATAAGTTTTACTTTGTTTAAAAATATATTTGCCAAGTTTGAAAGATTTGTTATATCTGTAAGAACTGTGACAAATATCCATCAGTTCACAGGTTTTTTAAAATGTCACACAGCAACTCATATGAAATAAGATCATAGGTTTGTTTGCTATTGTAATTAACTGGGCTATTGTGAATTTGGAGGATTTTGTTACTTCTTTAAATGTGCATTATCTACTGTATTACTCTTTTATTCTGAAAATCATGTGCATCCACACAGTGGTTCATGGCCAAGTTGAAAATGAAATGGATCTCATTTTTTTGTGAGAAACTTTGTATTCTACCTCTCCTTAACTGACACAGTGTGTCACTGATTGTAAACTATATATTTTTTAAACTTTTTTCTTATTGTTTTTTCCTTGCATATGCAATATAGTATTTCAGTTTTATTTTTTCTCTCCTCTTTGTATTTGAAGCACATGTCAACAGTACTGAGAAGATTTTTCGTTAACTTTTTTTGATTTTGCAGTAATATGTTTAAAATACATTTACCCTAATGTCAATGCATACCCACAAATTTTAGACTATAAAAATGATGCCAGTGATGGTTAAAAAAAAATTATGGGACTTTTTAATGATTCTGTCTCATTCAAGAAGAAGGCAATAAAAAAAAAAAAAACCACTGTATAATGCTAAAGAAGCACAAAGCTACCTGCATAGTGCCTATCAAGCACAAGGTCAAAGAGACCAAATCCCAGTAGGATTGATGAGATTTGAGCCAAGGCAAGAGGATTTGAACTTGTTTTTTATTTTCTTTTGCCAATTGACTCATACACCTCATAACTCAGCCATGCATCCCTAAGTGATCCCTGTGTTTGTTATTATCCACCTCAGGGGGAGACTATGCTATTGTTGTAAATTTTTATTTGAATTTGAGCAATTTTAGGATAAGAAACTTGCTACCTCCCAGAATCCAGGCACCATGAAGATTCCTGCAGAGATCATATGCGGCACCAGAAGATCCAGAGTGAACTTTGGGATGTGATTTGAACTATGGGGGGTTGAAATGCTTTTGTTTTGAATGTATACTCTTATGCCAAAGGGGACTGCCCCCAAACTGACTTTTTTAATCATTGATTTTGTTCTTTTTTCCCCATTTTATCCACAAATTATTGTAATTTATAAGTTAGTTATGTTTACATGATCCTTTTGGGGAGACTGGTCTCAAGGGGGAATGTATAGTTTGAAATTCTTGAACCCCTAAAAACTACATTACCCAAAGTTCCTTTCTGTATTACCTAGAATCATTTTCCTGCGCCTCATGTTTTGTGTGATTGTATTTAAGTGAGCTGTAACTCCTCCCACAGTCTCTTTGATATGCAACCAGGCTGAGTTCTGGCAATTCTTTTGCTTTAGTTATTATTAATAAAACTTTATAAAATATAATATTTAGTTATTGAATATTAATTTTAAAACCCACAGGAGATGGAGCCTGGCACCTGCTTCTGTAGTTCTTGGCTTTGTCCAATGGTTCGCCATCAGAAACTGGTATCCTTGTACCGGGAGAAATGCCATGAAAGAAGAGGCACCCCCATTAGCTGTGCCACTACCCCACTAAGGACTACCTGCCTTCCAGCTCCAGCTGACACCTTGCCTTGCAGTGGTTTCCCCACTGAAGTCTAAGTTCCTTGAGAACGGGAACCCTCTGACTTGTCCATTTGTATTCCTAGAACCTCAGTAGAACAGTGCTTTGCACACAGTAAGCGCTTAGCAAAAGGTTTCCTCATTTTTTAGTTAGTAATTACTTGTTGCCTCCAAAGAAAGCATGGAGGTGTATACCAATGACTGAAGAGAAGTTCACCAACAAGACAGAAGAATTATCCAGATCCCTGAAGAGTAAGGACAAGGAGGAAGGACTCTTCAAAGGAGCTGGGAGATGGTGACAGGGACCTTTGTTTGCCAAAGAAACTAGTGGCAGCATTTGGGATACAAATAGATAAAAATTGTCTCCCCCATGAGACTGTGAGCTCCTGAAGAACAGGAACCTTTTACTTTTCTCTTTATCCTCCACATTTAGCACAGTGCCTACCATGCAGCAAACAGGTACTTAATAAATGTTTACTGACTGGCTAAATAAGTGGGAAGGTCAGTGGCAACAGACAAGGAGGAGGGGACAGAAAGCCCTATATCAGTGAAGGTAGGCCTTTTAGAGACAGAGAGATAAGGCTCAGCCCCCACACTCTCCCTACCCCTGACCAAGTGCTATGCACCCCCCACACAGGGAAGGGAGGGAGAAAGTGCTACTGGGTGGAGAGGTGGGTGAAGTGAGGAATGTCCTCAGCGAGTGTTGATAGGAGGAGGGGAATGACCCAAATGCTCTGTTCCCCTCCAGCTCTGTCATCTGTGAGCCTCTCATATTACCCTCTCTGCTCTCCCATTGGCTGCTGGGCAGAGGGGGAGGGGAGCAGCTCCACCTGAATCCCTCTGCCTTTCTAGAAACTATGGGGGGGGGGTGGAGATGCATGCCCACAGAGAGCACTCTGTGTGCCATCTTTGGCACCAGTACCATAGGTTCACTACCACTGCTCTAGACATTCACCCCAACACTTTTCTTCATCAACCATGTTACTGAAGATTACTCCTAGGATTATGTAAGGAGTAAGGGCTCAGTGGAGAAGGGAAAAGGAGTCACTGTAGATAGTGGCAGGGATACAGAAGAGAAGAAAAGGAAGAAGAAAAAAGTAACTAAAGGGACCTTGGGAAGGAGAGTCCTTTTGACTGTAGCCATTCACAGGTTTTTAAGGTGTCAAGAGAATATAAAAAGGGAGCAGTGGCATTCAGCTATAATAGATAGATAAATAAGCTATGCACAAAAGCAAGATTAGGGTAATTTTCTAGTAACAAAAATATATAAGTGGAGAAAGGAAAAAAAAAACACCTTACCAATAATCATAGCTCTCATCCCAATTGTCAAAATGCACCAGAAACCGATTGTCCACCATATCTGTTACTGTAGCAACACAGATGAATGCAGGATTCTTTTTGTCTACAGCTTCAAGTTTCATTCCCACACGAAAACCTGATGGGATCACTGTCTACTCAGAAACAAAGATTTAATTAACAGTCAATATACTTTGAACATCCAGGCCACCTCTAGCATCAACTAGCAACGCATTCAATGTATTTATAGTTTTGTGCTCATCTTATACCATGGTTGCTTCTCAAGAAGCACCAATAAGAAATAACCTAGTGTAGGAGTCAACTAGGCATCTCAGCCACTGAACCAAAGCTTTCAGATGTAGCAAGAACTAAAATATATTCATTTTTTTCATTTGTGACTTTTAAGTCTGGTTGATGAGAATGTGGTGCTAGTAAGACCAAAGGTGTAGGTTTGCCTTCCCATAAAGTCTAGTTAATTGTCTTGCTTCATGATTACTGAATTTGACTAGGAGTTTCTGTTCCCAAGTGAGAAAGCATCTGTTCAAATCCATTATCATTACTGAAAATAAAAACCCTAAGAAGTACACCCTCAACTGACAGAGGCCTATTTTTATATGAGGGACAGCAATGATTACTGTAATCCAATACCAGAGAGATTTCATACAATGCAATTAAAAATAAAACATCTACTATGTTCATGGGACTGTATCTTGCTATATTTCAGCGTTAGTATCAAATGGTTGATGAGATAGGAAATTCATTTAAAATAGGTGTATGTGAACCAAACTAACTGACTACACTAGCATTTGGAAAATTAAAAAACAGAACAGTGAAATTAAGAAAGAGTAGAAAGAAAGAAACAACAAAGAAAAGAAGGAAGGAAGGAAATGAAGAGAGGAAAGGAGAAAGGAAGAAAAGAAGAAGGGAGGGAGAGATGGAGGAAGGAAGGAAGAAAGGAAGGAAGGATGGAGGGAAGGAGGGATGGAAAGAAGGAATAGGTCTCCTCTACTTTTCTAATAGCAGAATTGATACCTGAGTAACAATTATATAATTCTTTAGTCTTTTCTCTTCTTCTAGCTTACAATTTCTCTGTCTTGGGAAAAAATAAGGCTCAAGCACTGTAGAAATGACAAAATTAGTCATCAGGTTCTAACCTCATTATGTAAAAATAGATATTTATTCTCACAATAAGTTGGACAAATTGATCTCTCAAGTCCCCTCCAGCTATAAATTTCATGATCTTTTTTTACTATAACTATAATGAAGAATTAGAAAAGCTGGAATTTACAAAGCCATTTTTAATATTTCGATACGCATATGACGCTACCTGAATTGATGACCTGGGTACTAAAGCTGGATATACTTCTACTGCTAGACTGGCAATATTTCTACCTAAGTCTTTATTACAAAAACTATGTCATAAAATTATTTATTGCACATTTCTGCCCATAAATATTCAAGTGTTGCAAAGCAGAATAATTTTAGCAAAGAGAGCAAGTTACCACTTATATGAAAAGCATAAATTAAATTGTAGGACAACAGTGAAAAAAAATTTAGAAAAACAATGAATAAAATCCGTGATGAAACTCACAGGCAAGGGACCAAAAGGGGATAAGAAAGCATGGTACAGTAGCTCCCAGTATAGGTGTTTCCTACTTAAGAAGATTTCAGTAGTTTAAGAGCATTTGCTGTCTATGCCAGATTTACATTTCAACAATTAGGCTGTGATCTCAGTGAAAATCTTCACATATAATAGTCTGGCTTCCTTCCAGCTCTACAATGCTAAGCAATGCCTCTCTTCTTTCTTCTTTAGGCCTCTACTTTAACCAGTCTATCATGAGTTGGATCTTCTGGCAAAGTACTAATAGTTTCCTTGGTTGCTCTTAAAAATCCCTAAGGAGCTACTTAAAGTAAACCATATGTTGTCCACAAAAATGGCTGCTAATGGTATATGAGGGGACAATGAAAGATTAGGAATATCACTAGAATCTTGTAAAGAAGTTTTCTGAGCAATTTCAATCATTCACCCACCCTGATTTCAATGCAAACACTGAATCTCTTCAGTTTATGTCAAATATATGTAAAGTGCTAGTTAGTTTTAAAGTGACAAAGCACCAAGGCCAAATAATAAGAGAAAAAATCTAGTTTTTTAAACAATCCATCCAGGATAGGCCTCTATAAGTGACAAATTTATATTATGGTAAAGTCACAAAGCTCTTTTAAACAAGATACTACAATATAGATTGTCTAAGAAATTTTTATAGATAAAGAAACTGGGACTTATATATGTTAAATGAGTTATAAATGCTGCCTACATAGTAACTGTCAGAGTGAAGATGAAAGCCCAGGAGTCCAGCCATCTTTTCAATATACCATACCGTACTTCCAACTAGTGCAAACGGAGACTTACTTTCTCTTTCCTACATGGGCATCTTTAGTCAGGTCAAGAACTCCACTATCATTCTATCTCACCCAACCACAGAGAAGATAATACTGAAACTCTCAGTCATTTTAACTACATTACACTTAAGATACTCATAATTACATTATTTCTGTGACCTTGAACTCTCAAATTTCTCTGTCTGATCATAAAATACTATCCTTACTTTTTTCCCTAAACTGATTCTTTATTCTCATTACAATCTCCAAATCCATCTCGCCACTCTCTTCCCTCAGTCCATCATTCCATTTCTGTGGTGGTCTCAGTCCTTTTCACTCACTCATCTTCAATATTTCTATATATATTTGCTCCTTTCCCTTTCACCCTGTCTATAATAATGCCAATGTCTTCACAATACTTAAGATATATTCACTTGACCCTCAAGCTATCATCTTCTATCTCTTTTTCCACCTCAGAGTCAAACTCCTTGAATACATCATCTATACAATCTGCCTCTATTACTTTTACTTGTAATCATCACCATTTGGCTTCCAACCATATCACTTGACAGAAACTGCTCTCTTGAAGATTCTTAGTGACTTTAGTCTTAATTTTACTTGACTTCCTTGCAGCTACTAATAATGTAGACTATCCACTTCTTAAAGATATTCTTTCTTCCTTTGGCTTCCACAAGAGTGCTCTCTTCTGGACTCTTCCTACCTGCCTAATCACTCCTTTCTTGTTCATTTCCCATTCTCTAAGCATGAGTGTTTTCTCAAGCTCTGTCTTAAACTCTCTTCTTTCTCTCTACATTAATTTTTGGTGACTTTATTTAATCTTGTTGGTCCAACAAATATGTCCATGCAGAGGCTATCCAAATCTTCATGGAAATAAGCCTGTGATTTTATCAGTATAAAGAAGCCCCAATGGGGAAACTGCCTCTAAAAAGGCTGAATAGCACCTTTGGTGCAACTTACAGTTTTAGGGAGTAGTCCTCAACTCTCTTTTGAAAACTATTTCCACCTAAATGTTTTCTGGATAGCTCCACCTGGCTGTCTTTTTCACACTACCAACACAACCAAAACAGAAGCCATTATCTTCTCCCTAAATCTGCCTTACTTCCCTATCACTGTTGAGAGTACCACCAAGCTAGCCACTCAGATCACGATTTCAAATTTTTTTTGACTCCTTTCCCTTAGTCCCCCTATCTAATCTGTTGCTATCATGTCTTATCATTGCTACTTCCAACAGCTTGTGTCTGTCTGATCCCCTTCAAACACTCACAAATGCTACTCTAGCTTTTTGAGCTTCTTTACTTCCAGATTTTCTCCTTTCCAAAACACATTCCACATAGTTTCTGACATTGGGAAAATTCTGGTTCTTTCACTTCCAAAGACAGAATCTTCATTAGCTCCCTATTAACTCTAAGATAAATCACAAATGCCCCAAACTGGCATTTAAAGCTCTCTACAAACAGGTTCTAGACTACGTTCCCATACAATCATTCTTCATGCAATCTGTTCAAGCCAAATTGACTTACTAACCCATCTTCTTGACTTCATACATTTACAAAGATTATCCCCTAGGCATACAACAAGCTCCATCTTTACCTTCCTCTCCAAATCTTTTTAGCTTCCTTCTAGCTGAACCAAATGCTTTTTCTTCCTCAATGGCTTTCCTGGCCCCAACACTGAGTAGAGTGCTCTTCCTACTTAAATTACCATGTACTGACTTATCTCTAAATTAGCTATATCCCCAGAAGAATGCAAACTTCTCGAGGGCCATGACCATTTTGTTTATCTAATTGCTATATCCTTTATATTAAACATTAAGCAAAAAAAAAGACAGTTTTTTGCTATGATTTCTAAGCATCTCATCCTAGACAACACATGTTGCTTGCCTTCAGAAGATATGATAGATACTTACAGTATTTTGATTTTCAAATAAGGACTTTGGAGCAGCTTGTGCTTTACATGTCTTAAGGTATGTCTGCCAATTGAACTCCTCTTCTTTATACCCTGAAAATATTTTAAGATAAATTAAATATATTTCACCTTATAAAATTTGGTTTAAAAATTTCTTTGATTGAATTTCCAATAATAATAATAATAATAAATAATAATAATAATAATAATAATAATAATACCTTACTTGATCAAATGATATATTATACATAAAATCACTTGGCAAACTTTAAAACCATAATTTTTATTAAAGTATTGTTACAGGTGGTATTAATCTCACTATACATATCAAGAAAGTGAGGCTAGAAAGATTAAATTGCCTTTATCATTCAGCTAGTAATGACCTAGTCTCTTCTGACTTCAAGTCTATTATTCTTTTCAATGATACTCACCTAAAACCTACAATGCTTCTCTAAAAGCAAGACAAAATAAAACAAAATTTCACTTATTTCCAAAATTATTTTCTACTTTAACAAACTACAAACCACACACTGGAATTTTTAGCATCAAAATATGAAATAGCACATATTCAGTTTAACTATGGGTTTTCCAAACAAAGCAAACAAAACCAAACATACAAATTAATATTTGCTCCAAATGTATTTTTCCATTCTTTACAGCTACAAAGAAGTTAGGTGATAAAGGTTCAGCTGTCATTTTTACAAGTTTTGCGTTAGTTCTATGAGTAATTCATTAGCAAAAGTATACTGAAGAGGAAAAATTAAGACATGATTTGCTAAGGGGTAAGAGATGGTGGTATGGGTAAAATGTTTGTCATTGAACAATCATTTAATTCCTATTGTATATTGTATTGTGTATGCAAGGCACAGTGCCAGTTTTACCCCCTGTTAAGCACTTAATTTGCTCAAAAGAAAAATTAATGGAATGCTAAAAAAAAATAATAATAATAATAGTTAGTATTTACAAAGCACTTTAAAGTTTGCAAATCCTTACAAATATTATATCATTTTATAGTCATATTATTAACCCTGGATGATCAATGCTATAGTAATTCCCATTTTATGGATGAGGAAACTGAGGCAGACAGAGGTTAAGTGTCTTGCCCAGGATCACATAGACAGTGAGTATCTGAGACCAGATGTAAACGTTTCTCTTTCTGATTACAAGCCCAGAGTGCTATTCACTGAGCCACTAATGTTCATAGTCTATTATTGCAAGAGCAGCTAGCTTGAACCTTATAAAATGCATCCAATATAAGTATTTCTTAAGTGCCAGGGGTAAAGGTTCTTGGCTTAATGTTTGAATGCCAATGAAGTGAGAATTTCCTAAAAGAGGAAATTGACTATTTCACTTTATTTTTTCCTGCAAGTGTGGGTATTTCTATTTCTTTTAATGTTCATAAGGCAGCATTAACAGCACAACAACGAAAAACCTCATCACCAACAACAAAACTCCAAAATTTTTTTCTATTTTAAGGTTACCTATGGACAAATATAAATTTTGCTTCAGACACTTATAGTTATGTTACCCTTGGTAGGTCAATGAACCTTTCTATTCCTTAGTTTCCTCATCTACAAAATGGGGTATAATAAGAGCACCGATCTCCCAGAATAAATGTGAGGAGCAAGTGAGATAATAATAGTAAAGCACTGTGCAAACCTTAAAGTGCTATATAAATGTTAAGAATTTTTGGAAATGATCTCTTGGACAAAGGCAATAGAGAGCTGCTGATCACTGTTAAGCAGAAGAATAACTTGAGTACTCCTATGAATGAGGAAATAGGCTGATGTTATGATGTATGAGATGGAGTGGGGATAGGAAGCATAGGAGTACCTGCTACTTGGAGTGGGTGGCTATGAGAGACCCAGAGCAAAGAACTACTTTCTGACAACAGCACTTGGAATCTCTGAACATTTCCCTTTTATTTTCAAGAAAATGCTGCTCCATGGCAAGTGTTAAACTGCAATTTAATTTACTTATCTTTTCCTGCCATTTCATCTCACCTTTTCAGATACTGAAATGAAATATTAAAATGATTCTGAAATGATGCTGTATATCAGTCAACAAGCATTTATTATGGGCAAGTCACTGTGTGAAGCACTGGAGACAACAAAGATAAAAATAAATCTGTCTCTGTCCTCAAGAAGCTTACAATAATTCAAGGAGATCAGTGTAACACGTAAATAAATATGAAATTATGCAAATTATATATGAGACAATTTGGGGACAGGGGTAGGCAATAGTAGTGAAAGGAACAACCTTCTCAATAGAAGATGGCATTTGATTTAAGCTTTGACTGAAGCTAAAGATTCCAAATAAGTAGAAAGAAGGAATCCATGTATTCTGGGCATAATTTTCCTTTTGGCAAAGTCATGAAGACAGATAAAGAAATATGTGAACGATAGCAAGTAGGCCACTTAGTGTACCAAGCAAAAGAAAGTATATGAAAGGGAATACCAATCTGGATAGCATAATGAAGCCAGATTTAAAACTAGAAGAGCTTTAAGGGCCAAAAAGAATGGGTTGTCTTTGATCTTGGGGTAATTCTGAGCCCTTCAACCTTCTCTAGAGAACAAGTCAAAAGGCAGACGTGTGCTTTAGGAATACTCTGTGGAGTATGAATTGGACAGAAGAGACACTAGAGGCTTAAAGATAAATTAGGAAGCTACTTCAATACTCCAGGTCAGAGAGGACGAAAAAGTTTGAACCACTGCAGTGCAATGAATGGGTGAAGGGCCATATGCAAGAGATTTTACAAAGGTAGAATTGCTAAAATGTGGAAACTGTGGGAACTTGGGGAGTGAAGGAGAGAAACAGTAAGGATCATTCTAAGACTAAACCTGGATGAGCAGAAGAAGGCTGGTACTCTGCATAGTAATAGGGAAGTGTGGAATAAGAGTAGAGGGAGGGAATATGAGATGAGGAAGATAATTATTTCTGTTTTAGACATGCTGA
Organism: Monodelphis domestica; assembly: GCF_027887165.1. Classification (NCBI taxonomy): domain Eukaryota; kingdom Metazoa; phylum Chordata; class Mammalia; order Didelphimorphia; family Didelphidae; genus Monodelphis; species Monodelphis domestica. Next base: position 403,124,029 of record NC_077228.1, on the reverse strand, counting down.
TCTGTGATTCCCTAAAGAACCTAAGAATTCAACCTATCTAAAGCTGAACAAATCAAAATTTAATAATTTATATGAGATAGTGATAAAAAAAATTGCCCAGAATACATACAACATTGCAATGTGTGATTCTTCAGCTATCTAGAACTTTGCTGAATATCTTTTTCAGCTATGTCAGTACCATAATCCAGCCACCATTCCCCCACATATTCCCCATAAGAACCTTGAAGTCCACCCTGGAATATCCTTAGATCTGACAGGTATCACCTTATCTTGCCCTGATTCAAGTCTGCTACACCATTTCCCAAAAAATTCTGTGCCATATTGTTTCTACTACCACTATCATTTTCCACCTCTTTCTCACAAGAATCTTAGGGATTTTTTTGTTTACTTTTGTCTCAGGTCCAGCACTAAGCGCAATGTCTAACATACAGTAAACGCTTAATAAATGCTTTATTTAGTAAATTAGCAAGTCAATTGATTAATTTTTGGCTTAGTTTGCTGATATCTTGCGCCTTGTTCTGCTTAATCTTTTGATTAATGACTTTCATGAAGGCATAAATGACATAGTTATTAAATTTTTAGATAGCACAAAATAGGATAGCCAAATACTAGAAAACAGAATCAGATTCCCAAAAGGCATCAACAGGAACACAATGGGCTCAAACAAATAATATAAAGTTTAATGAATGTTTAAAAACATGTATTTAATTTTTAATTAATTAAACTTACTTAATTAATTTTTCATAATTAAAACATAAATATTAAGATGACCCCATCTGAATTATCATAATTTTAATTTTTTTTACTAATTCCAAGTTAGTATTATGTTAAGGAAATGATCTCCACAGAAAAAATGAGAAAATGCTCCATTTTCATTTTTTGGCAGAGATGGAGGGTTTTAGGTTTGTAATTTTGCATATAACATCAGACTAAGATAATAATACAATTAATTTTGTTGAACTTTCTCTTTTTTTTTTCTTTCCTACAGGAAAAGATTCAACGGGGAGGAGAGTGGCTTGATATACTTTGAAATGAGGAGGCTACAAGAACAAAGGGTATTGATGAAATTATTAATATTAATAATACTAAATATACATTTAATAATACCTTTTGGTGGATGAAGCTTGTGGCCAGTTTTTTCACACCATCCAACTGGATGAATGTCTAAAGCATCTGCATTTACCCAGAAGTCATAACAATCAGGATAGCCATCAAAATGAAGCTTTATCCTATAGCCACAAACCTGAAACATGCAAAGAATATAAGTTAATAATTTTGCATTCAAAACTTATGTCCATAATTTAAATTAAAATATAACATTTATGCCACATTTGAATATGTAGCCTATGTTAATTTCACTTATAGACAAATAAATATAAAAATCCTGAGTAAGTCTAAGCAGATAAACTATGTAGTGAAGTACATTTTGGGGGGATCAAATTTTTTACAGATAGATCCTATGTCTATTCTGAAGAAATGATATTTTTATTTGTCACTCATGAATTTACTATGTTAGAATTCTTTCTAATGTGATGATAGCTATAAGCTTTTTTTTTTTAAATTACAGAATTAAGCTGTTTTTGGGGGCAGCTGGGTAGCTCAGTGGATTGAGAGCCAGACCTAGAGATGGGAGGTCCTAGGTTCAAATCTGGCCTCAGACACTTCCCAGCTGTGTGACCCTGGGCAAGTCATTTGACCCCCATTGCCTAGCCCTTACCACTCTTCTGCCTTGGGGCCAATGCACAGTATTGACTCCAAGAAGTAAGGTGAGGGTTTAAAAAAAAAAAAGAATTAAGCTGTTTTTACCTCAGCAACAGTAAGAACACAATACATTGACTGATGTTCCGGATCCACACCTTCTAACTTCATTCCGACTTTGAATCCATTTTTGTTATAGGGAAAGGATTGGTACTAGAAAATAAAATAACAGTTTTGGTATTTCAAAATTACTACTGTGTTTTAAAAGAAAAGTGTGAAAGTATCAAAAAAAAACCCTTAGGAATTTCATATCTAGATTAAGTTTTATTAAACAACAGACTAATAAGACAGACAAAGATACACTCACACACACACACATAGTAAAGTGTTGACCATTTAGTATTAAAAGTCAACAATTTAGCATGAAATAATGAAAAAACTTTATAAAAGGACAGAAAAATCACAGTAGAAATGCTTATATGAGAAGAAATCAGCTAGCAAAATATACTAGTTAATAATGAAATGTAAATCTATGATAATTTATATTAACTTTCTAGTTTTAAATAAATTATATTGTTATGATATACTTACCTTAATGTTTACTAATCAATACTTTTTACAATTTCATATACCTCATCCGAAATTTTCAATCTGGCAAATAAATAATTTTCACAAGGAATTTTTACCAGAAGCACAAGTTCCTATACAAAAACAAACTTTACATTTTTATTTTTAGCTTGCTGTTTTCAAATTATTTCAAAATGCATACTCTAAGTAACAGTGCACTGATAAATCTCATTTAGCAAAGGACCACTATTAACAAAGAAAAACCCTATTATATAGTTTATACAGTTGTTTGGCTGATCACCTTAAATATACATTGGAAGGAAATTATAAAGAAACAGATTTTTAAAATTTTTAAGATGCTGGACTCAACCTTTAACCTTTGGTAAATATTTTTTCTTGAACATGAGGCATACCACAGTGGCATGAAATACATTTCCACCAAAAATATATGTTGGGGATTCTCAAAACAAGTTTTTTTCCAATGAATCAAGGCGCATCCTCAATGCTCTCACCTTCCCCAATCATGGGTGATATCCTTGCTTCCGCAAGCCAGGGCTTACAAAACATGTGCCACAATTCCTCTAGTCCCTTTTCTTGGACACTGGGACTTGTTTTTATGTCAAATCAAAGAAGCTATGGGAATCCAGAACCAAGCCTCCCTCCCCAAAATATGATCTCTTCTTTTTCATGGCTATAATTCATCTCCCACAGATCCAGTAGTAAGCTCAATGTCTGCCACTCTCTCTCCCTCAGCTCTGAGATCCAGAAGGCTGAGCCTGCTCCACTCCCGTTCGGCTCAATCCTTCTGCTTTAAAACACTACTACCATCCACTTCTCTGCAAGGACCAACTCTAAACGTCTAGCATCTGAATTCTGGCTGCCTAGGAATAGCTCTATCATCAATAAGAAGTCAACAGAGTGGAGTTAGCTGTTCCCTATACTGCTGTTTCTCCTCCTGTATCACTTCTTGGTTATGGCAGAGGGGCCTGCTTAGATTAATGAAACTCTAGAGCTATGCAGTACAGATGGACAAGTCACAGTAGAGAGGCCTGACAAAAGGTTATCCCCTGGAGAAGGAAATAACAAACCACTCCAATACCTTTACCAAAAGAACACCATGGATAGTATTAATAAAAGATATGAGTCAGAAGCAGCCAACATGCAACTGGGGGAAAGTGAAGAACAACTACAGGTAGCTCCATCGCTAAGGAAAAGGCTGAGTCAAAAGGAAGCTCAGCTGGGGATGTGTCTGGTGATGAAAGGAAAGTCCATTGCTACACAGATCAGCATTGCGTAGGAACCTGAAGTCCAAGATCTAAGAAACAAGGTAAGCTGGATGTGGTCAAAGAGGAGATGGAAAGATTAAAACATTAACACCTAGGGTGAATTTAATTGATTATTCCATATACTACAGTCAATAAAACAATAGGAAAGATGAAAGGGGAAAAAAAGGGAAAAAAGAAGAGCAGAGATGAGATGGATAGATGGTATCATGGAAGCCACGAACATGGGTTTGAATGGACAGAGAAGGAAGGGTCTGGTGCTATGGTCCATGGGGTCATAGAGTAGGACAGGACTGAAAAACTGAAAAGCAGCAGCAATATTGCTGTTTTGCCTAGCTTAGTTTCTACAAAAGGCAGAGTATGTTTGAAAAATAAAACAATAACCCTTTCTTATAGAAAGGTGTGTTACACTGTCACACAATGGTCACCACCACTGTCTAGAGGCAGCTAGAAGAGAGTACTGGGCTTAGAGTTCAGATACAAGCTGGGAAACATACTAGCTGTGGAACCCGGGGCATGTTGTTTATCTGTCTCAGTTTTCTAATCTGTATAATAGAGATAATAATAGCAACTACTTCCCAGGGTTGTTATAAAAATCAAAGAGATAATATTTGTTAAGCACTTAGCACAGTACCTAGCATGCAGTCAGTACTGAGTAAATGCTTATTTCCTTTTATTCTTCCAAGACTATAAAAATGATATGAATTTTTTTGGAAAATTTTATTTAATTAGTCAATTTAGAACATTATCCCTTGGTTATAAGAATCATATTCTTTCCCTTTCTCCCCATTCCTCCATCCCTTTCTGTAGCCGACACACAATTCCACTGGGTTTTACATGTGTCCTTGATCAAAATCTATTTCCATGTTGTTGATGTTTGCACTAGGATGATCATTAAGAGTCTACATCCCCAATCAATGATACAAAATTTCTTGTCATTTCTCCTTAACATTTGTAGCCTTCATGACTATTCACGCAATTCAAGGAGGAAAGCACAGAGAAAACAACAAACAAGGGAAAGGGGGAAAAAAATCTCTAGAATGCTCAGTAAACTCTTGATTATGTATGATCCCATGGTTCCTATATTTATTTAAAAACACAGTAGGAAATGAAAGGAAAGTGAAGCCCCGCAAAACTTCTCCCACTCATTCAAATAAAGCACTTAATTATTGTCATACAAATGTCATTTCTGGCATAAATTCTCTGCAAGCCATGTAAAAATCTAGGACATCAGAATGTGTCTAGTCATGAACAGTAGAACACTGAGTTTAAAAATCTACTTTTGCTTAATTATTGGATCTGATTCTGGTCTGAATTCTCTGATTCAAAATTTATGTGCAGGAATCCCCTAAAATGAATGAGAATACAATATATAAGGACCATAAGTATAAATTTACTTCAGGCAGAGCCTGAAGTAAAAAATTTTGGTGGCTCCCTATTACCCTCCAGAATAAAATGCCAATAATTCCTTTTTGATATTTAAAGCCTTTAACAATCTGACAAGATCCCATTTTTTGAGCTTGATTATACATTTTCCTCCTATGTTCCAGCAGCTTAACTGTAATGCTTCATGGATGTGTAACTCATGCTGCCTCCCTACATTTGCCCACTGACTCCAGCCTCTCTCCTCATCCCAGGCTCTCTTCAAGGCTCAGACAAAGCAGTACTTCCTTCAAGGGGCCTTTCCTGATTTCCCCAGTTTTTAGTGCCCCCCACCAAAATCATTTTGCATGTATTTTGTATAACTCTTGTATTTATTTATCTGCAAGCACATTCTATCCCTGCCAAATGAAAGTAAGTTCCCTGATGCAGGGAGTGTCTCACTCTGGTCCTTCTATTGTGACTGGCCAGTGTTTGGCATGTGGAAATGTAAACACTTTTTGACTGACTGTCTGCTCCATGTGCATATACCATTGCCCAAACAAGTCCTCATAAGATTTCTAGCTCTGTTATTAGTTCAAAGAGACTGATATTCTCATTGCTTAACACCTCCATTTTATCATTCCAAACTTACTTTATAGACATGTTAGCACTGACCAGAGTTTCCCTCTCATTCCACAGGCATGTCAGCTAGATGGCACAGTGGAAAGAGTCCTGGACCTAGTCATGAAGATTGAATTTTAAATCCTGCCCCAAGCATTTACTATCATTTAATCACCCCCTGACTCAGTTTCCACATGTAAAATTGAGATAACAGCTCCTATCTCACAAGGTTGGGTGTGACAATAATAATGAGATACTTGTAAAATACTTAGCAAATATTAAAGTGCTAGCCAGAGCACGTTCTCGGGGTGAGGTGTTAATTGCCCTTTACTAATCAGTAGATTAGCCTATCCCCATGAAGAAGGCGGGACTGGACTGCATCAATTTTATAGCTATTTGGATTAATTAGTAAGATGCTCCTCAGAACTGAAATGAATTTTCTAGCATTAAAATAAATTGTCCTACTAGGCTATACTTTGTTTAGGAAATGGGAGGGGAAAGACTGAATCATGTAACCTGAAGTAGGAAACTTGGAAAGGAAATTATTCCAAGTCAGACTTCCTCAACCAACCATGGAAACTGAAGATTTAAGTATTCTTATTCCATTCCTCTCATAGATATCTTTTCTAATCAATCTGGGACAATACAAAGAGCTTAGCACTGAGTGTAAGGACTCCACTTTTAGTCCTGACTCTACTACTTATTATCTAACCTTGGACAAACTGCTTAATTTCTGTAGACCTCATTTTTCCCACCTGTAAAACAAAGGAGTTGGATTCAGTGGTTTCTGAGGTTTCTTTTAGTTCTCAATAATACTGTCTCTTATTATTTGAGTTCTAATATTCCATGAGCACCATACCTCTTTAAAAAGCTTAGTTGGCACTGCAATAGCTTTTTCTTCCTCCAAATAGGAAGCCCAACACCATGCTTTCTTTCCTTTAGGAGGTAAACCTGAAAAAGAAAATGAAAATTAACTATCATTCTTGAAAAATATAAATAAACTTTATCAACCCACTGTATTTCAACAAATATTTATGAACAAAGCATTGTATTAATGGCTATGGGGGATAAAATGCTAAGGATATGTTTCTGGGCCTCACATAGTTTACAGTTTGGTAGATATAGATACCTACTGATGAGCTAGAATATGAGTGCCATAAGAGACATATAAGCAAAGTAGACCAGGAATGCTGGAGAGGCTACTTCTGGCTAAGGTATCATAAAAGGTTTCACTGAGAAAAGAGTATCTGCACTGGGGCTTGAAGGATGAGTAGGATCTTGACAAGCAAAATGCTAGATGCCAGGAGGAAGGAAGTCAGGCATCACAGCATCACAAGCAGAGGGAATTGCATGACCAAAAATGTAGAAGTAGAAAACGGTAGTGAGTTTGCCTGGAATATTCAGAAATACAGGCAGGTGGGAAATAAGGTTTGAAAGGTAGGGTGGGGCCATATCATGACAGTCAATCAAAGGTATTTAAAATTACTCATTGTGAGGTCCAAGTAAGAGAAGCAAGTGGAGTTGGATGGCTAAAGCTGAAGATGGGGAAAAACAGTATCAGTATCAGTAGTTCTATATGGGAATGATGGAAATAAAAAACAGGAGCAATAGGAATGAATGAACAGTAGAAGTAAAAGGTAAGAGGGTTGTGAGAAGAGAAGGAAGGTTCTGGGTTTCAGGCACTGGAAGCAGAACACTTCAAAAGTGATAATGAGGTTTATGGTAGAGCTATGATGGTGGGCAGTTAAAGTAGATGAGAGTTGAGAAATTCAACAAAATTTCAAAGAAATCAAAATGTTAGATCATCAAAATAGATATGGAAGTCAACAAGAATGATGACAGGAGATTGGAAGGGATACATTTTAAAAAGTGATGCAGAAATCACTGAAGCTGGGAAAGTATCCTGGAGGAGCACAAATGAGAATGTTCTAAAGAGAATAAAGTTAAAAGAAAAAGGTGTTGAGCAATCTGCCTTGGAGCAATAATCTACATACAGTATTGGAAACCAAAAAATATGCCAATCTCTGCTTCCTCTCCCAGTGATTTCAGGGTAAATGAGAAGAGAGAAATGATGTTACTGAAAGAAAATCAAGTTTCCAATAGAGTAAGAAATTAGAACCTGTATTTGCAAGGAAAATGGATAATGTTATACTTTTTTCAAGGCCACTAAAAAGTATGCTTTTTAGCTTAATTAAACTGCAGTTAAATAAAGTGGTTGGAACTTTTTTTCTTTTAACAAAAATACCAAGAAGCAAATTGTATTCACCATCAACTTACTCTGTTTTAAAACGGTGGAATCATTTCGTCTTTTTCTTCGGGCTCTCTGAGAGCCCCTCAGGATTCTGCCATCATGCTTGTTTTCCTAGATTAACAAATTAAATTAATGACTTGTAGGTTTTGTTCATTCTGCATCAAGGGAAAATTAAGATGGCAAAATAAAACTTTCTGATAAATTTTCTAGTTTACATATCTCTTCATTCCATAGTAATTATTCTTGCAGCTAGAGAATGCTCATTCAAGGAACATCAATCTTGTCACACAATTTTGTTGCTTTAAGCCAAAGGCTTTTCAAGATAATAACATAAAATTTAGTATACTCAGACTCACAACTCAGCCAAACTAATCCTTTGTTTCTGGTAGTGGCACCAAGTGACATATTATGGGACAGGCACTATTATCCTCAGCCTTAGAGATCAGGTCTAAAACACCAAGTGAAGTCTCATTAGTTTATCCCTTCTTGATAATATTTATTTATTTGAATTATCTATCAAAAACTATATGACTTTGCACTTGCTCCCACAAAAAACTAGCTGCCATCATATAATCTTACATGATCTTCAAGTAATTTGTCTCCACTTTTAGGCATTTTATTTCCTAGAAAAATTTATATCTGGAGATTTCTCTATCTTATAACACTCTCCTATATTATTCATATACTTAATATGCACACCTACACACACACACACACACACACACACACACACACACACACACACACACACACACAAAATAGGATTTATACCAGCAACATTCTTTATGAAATTCTATGGTTTACAATTAAGAGCAGAAAACAATTATCTTTAATCTTTGTTTTCTGCTTTAAAACCATTTTAAAAATAGTCCCATCGTAATTTCATGGTACATCAATAGTTTTCCATAGCCTTACTATGCATCTTGTTAAATTCCATCAGATTAAATTCAACAAACCTTTATTAAGCACCTATAATGCATTGTGTAGTAGGTCCTTGGAATACAATAGAAACAATGCAGTCCCCAAACTCAAGAAGTTTATGTTCTACAGAGCTATGTAACATTTATAAATATGAGGAAGGTAATTTCAGGAATTTAGAAGAAAGTAACAACTATGGGACAATTAGTGAAGTCTTTACAGAAGAGGTAGAGTTTAAAATGAGCACTGAAGAAGGCTAAAGATTTTGATACAGAGATAGTCAATTCATTTCAGGTGTGAGGACTGACTTGGAGATATATGAGGAATCAAGTATGCAGAAAAGCTAGAGGTCAGTCTGATAAGACAAAAGGAAAAAGGACAATATGAAATAAGGCTAGAAAGGCACCATTTTAGGGGGCTTTGGAGAGCTACTTATGATGTGTGAGCAATGACAAGATAAGAGCTGCACTTTAGGAAGATTATTCTGGCAGCCATGAGGGTGGTTTAGAGCTTAGAGAGTAGAAAAATTACGAAGAGGAAGGTCAAACAGAAATGTATTTCAACAGATGAAGGTGAGTAAACTACGGCAGAAGCTCTATGATTAGAGAGGAGATTTTACAGGAGATTATAAAGGCAGAAATAATAAGACTTAGAAACTGATGCAATGGGGATGAACTAAGAGCAAAGGTTAAAATGAAGAGTAAAGTTCAGAGCCTGAGTAAAGGAGGATGGTGGTACTCCAAACAATACTAGAAAATTTTGGAGGAGCGATGGGTTTAGGGGAGAAGACAATCATTTCCATTTTGGATATGTTGAACTTGAGATAGCAAAGTTATGCCCAGGTGGAGAAATCCAACAGTTCTATGGCACAGTGTGAAGAGAAATGCCAAAAATATAAATGCTGTGGTCACTGGCACATAGATGATGATTCTACTCAGGGGAGCTAATAATATCAAGTGAGAAAACATGAAGTCCTGTACAGGAGAGAGCCTTCGGGGATAACCAAATTAGTGTAGGCAAGAGATGGAAAACAATCCACCATTCCCTTGCTAAGAGAGAATAAGAAGCCATAGAAAAAGATAGTATTCAGAAGAGTGTTCAAAACTTGCTGAAAAGTCCTAAAGACTAGAAGAGAAAATGGAATGAAATTTTCCCATTATGAAATGTAGTCACAGGCAGAGTCAAGATGGCAAGATAGAGTCAGTGAAAGTCCATACCTCTGAAAACCCTTCCTCATCAATTAATAACCAAATGCTTCTAGGGGACTGAAAACCAAACCTAGCAACAGGACAGAGCTAAGGAACCATCCTACTGGACTCAACGTAAAAGGTACACTCCCAAAAAGCCTGAATTCAAGAACACTCAGGTTTAAGGGAAAGGAAGAAGGAAGGTCACAGGTTCCCTCCCCCACCTACAGTACTGAGCCTCCAGTAATGGCTGGAATCTCTGGGCAGCTCTAGTCTAGAGGGAGTACCTTGTGGGCAAAGCTGTGCCAAGCTCAGGGCTTTGAACACAGGCAGTGGGGAAGCAGCTAGAGAACCTCAGAAAAGGCAGTGAAATCACAGCTGAGACACTCCATATTGCCCCCCCTCCTGAGGTTTTGGCCTCAGGGCACATCCAGCTCTGCAAGATCAACTCCACTGGGCTTAATCTTATCAAGCCTTTGGAGGAAAGGGAAGCTCAAGCTCCAACACCCTTGCCCTACAGACTGCTCTGAGAGTCTTGCTAAGCTCCAAGAGTGAAGGTTGACAGAAAAGACCACACCCATAGATCTAGGACACCATGTGAGGAGCAAGAGTACAGAAAACTATGGGAGGGAGGGGGAGGAGTAATGGTAATATGAGCAAACAACAGAAAAAGAAAAAAGACATTACAATCGACAGCTTCTATCCAGGCAATGAACAAAGAGCAAATGGAAGAGAGGAAGATCAAGGAACACCAAGCAAAAACACAAAAACTCCAGTAAATTGGACACAGGCTTTGGAAGAACTCAAAATATAATTCAAAATACTATTGAGAGTCTGAAGAAAAAGGGGAAAAGAACTTAAAAAGCAAGATAAGTCATCTGAAAACAGAAAATAGTGTCTTGAAAGCCAAAATTAATCAGCTTAAAAATGAGGCAAAGGAGATGAAAGATGAGGCAAAGATGTGTAACAGTTAAAATTATAGATGAGACTGAATTTTAATGGTCACCTAGGGAAATCCCAAATAATAAAATACCCAAGTCAGCCGCTAAATTTTTATGGTGATTTAATTACAACAGGAGGAAGAAAATATTAGAGGGAGAAAAGGAAAGGAGTTTAACTCAGAAACACTCTGGCTCAGGCTGAGCCAACATAGGCATTAAGAGTCTTGAAGAGCCAAGGTAGGGAAAGGGGTAAGTCCTTATAATTCATGTGACCAGTCTGAAGGAAAGCAGTCTGCGGGGCTCCTCCAACCTCAAGCTCCAGGATCGAACTGAACTCTAGCCCTCCTCACAGGAAATCCTGAGAACTCCAGAGGCTTTCCTCTACCTCACCTCCTGCATCTCACATGTACCAATGGTGGCTCAAGCTTGACTTAGGACAGCCCAAAGGTCTGTCTTTTTTTTGCACATGTCTGTTGAAGGCCATTTTCTCAAATAATCAAATCTTGAGTTTGATGCAGCCCTTCCTAATCTTGTTACACTGAGAAGGGTGGAGAATGTGGGTTTCCAAGATCTGATTATGTTATTCCAAGTATCTTTGTTGTTATTGATCAGGAAATAGCTAAATCAGATCTTCTAAAGAATGGCCAGATTAGGGTGGAATAGTTTTGAAATTCACAGATGAAAGATGACCACAAAAGAAAATTAGACCAGAAGAAGGATGACCAAAAAGCCAGGGATGACATTCAGTCTTTAACAACCAGAATACAACAATTAGAAGCGAGCAACTTCACAAGGAAGCCAGAAACTATAAAACAAAATCAAAAGAATAAAAAATTGAGGAAAATATGAAACAACTCATCCACAAAACAGAAGATTTAGAAAATCAGTCGAGGAGAGACAACGTAAAAATCATTGGTCTACTGGAAGACCATGACAAAAGAAAAAGCCTGGACATCATCCTATAGGAAATTATCCAAGAAAATTGCCCCGACATTCTAGAACAAGAGGGAAAAGTGGAGATTGAAAGAATACACAGATCACCTCCTCTACTTAATCCCCAACTGACAATGCTCAGGAATTTTATAGCCAAATTCAAGAACTACCAGACCAAGGAAAAAATATACAAGCTGCTAAGAAGTCATTCAGATACCTACTACTGGAACTACTCTGAGGATAATATAGGATCTGGCTGCATATACACTGAAGGACTAAAAGGAATAGAATATGATATTCCGGAAAGCAAGGGAACTAGGTCTACAACCAAGAATCAACTACCCAGCAAAATTGACTATATTCTTACAGGGGAAAATATGGTCATTTAATAAAATAGAAGAATTCCAAGCATTCATAAAGAAAAGACCAGACCTGAACAGAAAATTTTATGCCCAAACGCAGAACTCAAGAATTATCAAAGGATAATTAAAGGGAGAAAAAACAAAAACAAAACAAAAAAAGATAAATCAAACTTTTTTTAAGGGACCCAATTAGTTAAAATGATATGTATCCCTACAAGAAAAGAGGATATAGATAATTTTTAAAAATTATTATTATTACCTGGATAGCTAGAAGAATTATACTTAGAGGGAACAGTGATAAACTGTATAGGATGAAATGCAAAGACATAAATATGCATATAGATATATATATGCATAAATATATGTGTGTATATATACATACACACACACAACTAGAGTTATAAAATAGGTTAATACTAAGAGAAATGGGAAAAAAACAAAATGGGGTAAATTTATGTCACAAAGAATAACATGGCGGGAGGGGGGGAGAACATCAATACACTGGAAGGGTAAAGAGGTTAGAGATAGGAAATACTCAATTCTTACATGCATTGAAATTGACTCAAAGAGGGAAGAATAATCAAAAACATGGGGGCAGAGAATTGATTTGTGCCCTATAAGGACTTAGAAGGGGAGCAAACAAACTGGTGGGGAGGGAAGCAACACAAGGAAGATGGGGGGGAGGGTAGTTTAAAAAGACTGTAAAAAAAATAAGAGGGGAATAAGAAGGGAGGGAGTTAGAAAGGGAAGTATAATGAGGATGGGAATTAGGGGATCTGATTAAAAACAAAACACTGGTGTAGAAGAAAATAGTGAAAGAAAAAAGGGCAGGATTAGTAGTGGAAATCAAAATGTTGGGAAATACACAGCTGATAATCATAAAATGCAATTGAATAGCAGAATGGATTAGAAACCAAAACTCTACCATATGCTGTCTACAAGAAACACACATGAGGAAGGTAGACACACATAGGGTAAAGGTAAGTAGATGGAGCAAATTTTATTGGGCATCAACTGAGAAAAAGAAGGCAAGAGTCATAATCATGATATCTGACAAAGCCAAAGTAAAAATAGATCTAGTCAAAAGAGATAGAGAAGGTAATTACATCCTGACAAAAGGCAGTATAGACAATGAGTAAATATCAATACTCAACATGTATGCATCAAATGGAATAGCATCCAAATTTCTAATGGAGAAACTAGTGGAGCTCAAGGATGCAATAGAAAAACTATACTAGCAGGAGACTTGAACCTTCCTCTATCAGAATTAGATAAATCAAACCAAAAATTAAAAATGAAAGAGGTAAGAGAAGTTAATAAAATCTTAGCGAAATTAGAGTTAGTAGATATGTGGCAAAAAATAAATAGGTACAAAAAAGAATACACCTTCTTTTCAGTAGCACATGGTACATTTACAAAGACTGACCATATACTAGGGCATAAAAACATTGCAAACAAGTGCAAAAGAGCAGAAGTAATAAATGCAACCTTCTCAGACCACAATGCAATGAAAGCAATAATTAGTAAGGGTACATGGAGAGGCAAATAAATTAATTGGAAATTAAATAATAGGATTCTCCCAAATCAGTTAAAGAACAAATCATAGAAACAATTAATAATTTTGCTGAAGAAAATGACAATGAGATATCCTTTCAAAATCTATGGGATGCAGCCAAAGCAGTACTCAGGGGCAAATTTATATCCTTGAGTTCATATATTAACAAATTAGGGAGGGCAGAGGTCAATGAATTGGCCATGCAAATTAAAAAAAAGAAAGTGACCAAATTCAAAATCTCCAGATGAAGGCTAAATTAGAGATCCTAAAAATCAAAGGAGAAATTTTAAAAATTGAAAGTCAAAGAACTATTGATTTAATAAATAAGACTAGAAGCTGGTACTTTGAAAAAAAAACAAATAAAATACACAAAGTACTGGTCAATCTAATTTAAAAAAAGGAAAGAGGAAAACCAAATTGATAGTATCCAAGATGAAAAGGGAGACCTCACCTCTAATGAAGAGGAAATTAAGGCAATCATTAAAAACTACTATGCACAATTATATGGCAATAAATATGGCAATCTAAGTGATATGCATGACTATTTACAAAAATATAAATTGCCTAGATTAACAGAGGAAGAAATAGACTACCTAAATAACCCCATATCAGAAAAAGAAATTGAACAAGCCATCAAAGAACTCCTTAAGAAAAAATCCGCAGGACCAGATGGATTCACAAATGAATTCTATCAAGCATTCAAAGAACAATAAATCCCAATATTATACGATATTTGACAGAATAAGCAAAGAAGGAGTTCTACCAATTTCCTTTTACAACACAAATATGGTACTGATTCCAAAGCCAGGTAGGTCAAAAACAGAGAAAGAATGAAATGTAGTCAACCTTGTCAAAAACTTTTTAAAATGTTTATATTGAATAGCTTCTTCTTCTACATATTTATTCCGATAAAAAATCTGTGAGTTTAAACAGGCATGATATCCCACTAAAGAAACTTGTTACATTTCTTCAAACAGGGAATGATGCCTTGATGGTTCTAGTTTATATTATATTTTATCAACATTATCAGTATAAAAGTATCTGGCTTTAAGAACTTCCTAAAAGCCTTTCTTATGCATCAGGGTCACTTTAGGAATCTACTATTCGGCTGATAAGGTGACCAAAAGTTCCAAAATCTTTAATGATATCCATGTACCTCGATTGTTGCTACGTCTTAGAATGTCTTGCATATGTATTTGACCTAATGCCTTTTATGACCCTGTTTTAAAATGCAATTGAGACTCTGTACATCTTCCTTAGTAGTAAAGATGCCAAACAACTAGTTCTGTCTTTTGTGCTCCCCCTTTTGGTCACCTTACCAGTAAGCAAAGGTGTTGGGAGAATGGGAGAATGTATAAAACACTAGCACTAAGGGCAGAACCATAGATAAAAAGGGGGAAATTCTCACTTAAGAGAAACACAGCTAAAGCTAGGACTACTTCTGCTAGAGTTAACTCTGAGAAAGGAGCTAGACCTAGCCCCTAAAGTGAACCTATGGCACACCTGCCAGAAGGGGCTGTTCCCCTCCCCCCCTCTCCACATGTGCCTGAGAACACTTCTCACATCACCCGCCCCTCTGTCCATCAGCCCAATAGGAGTGCTTCATCCCTCCCTTTTCTAGGATAAGGTGGGGGGCTCACATGTGGTGTGAAAGTTGCACTTTAGGCACTTGGTCTCTAAAAGGCTAACCATCACTGCCCTAAACCAAAAATCCATCCCTGGGAGCACAAAAGAAATGATGAAAAAATAAAATTCCAAGGGAGAAAGCCAACAAGAACACTAAAAACCAGAAGGCAGAATGAATAAAAAACGAAAGGGAGGACAGAAGTCTGTAACCAATAGTTATCTATGAAAGAAAATGAATGAAAATCCCTTGATCCAAAAAAGAGAATTCTGTAACCTTCTTGGAAATAAACTATTGTTTAATATTTAACCTTTAATAAAACTGCTAACAGATAATATCAGGAATTACGTTAGGTTGCTGGAAATCAAAGCTATCAAAAAAGAACTGATAAATAAACATAAGAATGCACAGGAAAAATGATAAGCATTTTTTGCAAAAATATAGATTCTGAAATTGAAAATTACAATTTAGGATATAAAAATATAGATATAAGAACATTTTTAAAAAGAGAAAAGAGACAATAATGCTAAAGAACATATTAATTCTAGGAAAGCTACAGCAACTGACCTTAAAGACAGGACTCAGAGAGACCTTAAAGACTCATAGCTCTTAGAAAAAATATGACAAATTAAAAATCCTGAATATTCCATTGTAGGAAATGACATAAAAAAACCTGTTCTGAATGTTCAAATAATCAAATTGACAGAAATAAAAAAAAAGAAAGCACACACACAAAATTCTAGGCTTATAGTGATTAGATGTCACAATGTCAGTAACAAACAACAAATTTTGTAAACAGTCAGGAAAAACACCTTCAGCTATAAAGGAACACAAATTTTTAAAATCCAGAATTATTCTATAATTAAAAGAAATTAGGGAATGGAAGAGAATACAATATTCAAAAAGCAAAGGATTCTCTTTGAGAAAAGGCCCAGCAAAAGAAAATACTTAAAAGAAGAGGAGTGGTGTGAGGGAAGTAAGGAAAAGATTTAGAATCATACATTTTACTGAGCAAGGAAAAAAAGAGTCAAAAAAAAAGAAAGAGAAACAGATACAGAAATAGGAAAGAATTTAAATAAACTCAAGGGACTTGGACTAGTGCAGACAATTGAATAAAAGAACAAACAAGTACAAAGCATTTAAGGGACAAAAATGACAGGAGAGGCTAAAGACTTAAAGAAAAATTTTAAAATCAAGAGAATGGCAGGAAAAAGAGGTGATTAATATTTTATGGACTAAATCTCATAGCCCTCTCATAAGTGAACTAATATATTTTGTGAGAGAGTGAAGACAATGGAAAGTTCTTTAAGTAGTAAGAGGAAAATAAGAAACAAGAACTAGAGATATACCTCTAACAAATCTGTAGGTGAAGGAACAGCATCTTTATTCTCTCAACAAGAGTTGGGGAAATATGCCATTTTAAAAGCATAGGGAGTCATAAATAATCAATACAAAGAAATAAATGGATAAAACACAATTTTGATAATTATAACTTTAAACAGCAATCGATTAAATAATCCCTCAAATACTGACAAATCAAAAAACAATCTGCCATATAAAGGAAATACATTTTTAAATGCAAGTTTCATAATAATGAAAATGAGATTTGAGCAAAATTTTCTATGTAGCAGGCATTTTTAACAGCAAAAGTTTCAATCATACTATCAGACAAAATAAAAATAAAAATTCATAATATTGTGTGCTCAAAGGAAAAAATCATATTTTTGCCTAAAGGACTTTATCACAGAAAATGAAACAATATCAATATTTAACATAAATATTTAATGTACCAAATAACATTTAAATTCATTAAGGAAGTTATCCATTGTAAAAGGATACACAAATATTAAAGAGATTTTAAAGTTCATGTTTTAGAGCTGAATAAATTAATGAATACATTAGTTCTAGAAGACATAACATCTACAGGGGAATTAAGGAATATACATATTTCTCTGTATCTCCTTTATAAAAAGATCATGTGCTATATAACAGAAAAATTATAGATTAAAAAAGCATAAATATTATATAAACATCTTTTTCCCACCGAAGTGTAATGTGAGAGAGATAAACACAAACTTATAATGGCTTCCAGAATAATTAATGATAAAGAACAAATCACAGGAACAATTAATAACTATGAAAGATAATGATAAAAATAAGACAATTTACCAAAATTTCTGGGATGCGGCTAAAGCAGTCTTCAGAGGAAAAACTGTATCTCTGAAAAAAACACAATAAAATGGAAAAAGAAAGGATTAACTGATTGATGATACAATTTTTAAAATTTAAAAAGTCAATAAGTAAACACACTCAATGTAAATAAAAAAGGAAATATTTAAAATCTGTTTAAAAATACAATATGAAAAATAAAAATAATATGATAAAATAAACAAAACTTTTTGAAAACTTTTTAAAAAGAATAATAAAATCAATAAATCTTTACCTAATCTAATTAGGAGAAAAAAACAGCACCAGACTAAAAAGAGAACAAGATAAAATTACAATAGAAAATAAATTAATTACCAAAAATTATTATATACCAACTAAAACTTTAAAATGAAAAAAGAATTACTTATGGAAAATTCTCAAATTAACAACACTAAATAAATGTCAAAGAACTGAAACACAAAAAATGAATTTGGAATCTTGATCTAGATGGATTGGAGTGGAATTTTATCAAACATTTAATAACAATTATTACTTGAGACTTAATAAATTATTTCAAAAACTGAGAAAAAGCTTAGAAAAGTACATTGATTAGACATATATAATCCTAATACTTAAATCAAGAGAAAGCCCAACATCACACATTAATATGGATACATTTTAAAATAATGATTATATTAACAGATGAAAAAGTTTTTAACCAAATATAATCTTCCCAAACCTCTACAAAGCAGACCAGATAAGAGACTTTTTAATATGCTAAAAAGTATGACACATACACATGTATGTGTGTATTATCAAAAGTTAGCATTACTTGCAATAGGAAAAGACTAGTTTTCATGATAAATATTGAAGCACAGTAATGATCTCTCTCTCCAGTCCATTCAATATCATTTTAGAAATGCTATTGATCCCAATTGTACAAGAAAAAGACATTAAAGGCATAAAGAATGTCAAAGAATAAACAGAATTAGTGCTCTTTGAAGGTGATATAGTATTTTACTTAGGATATCCCAGAGATGAATCCTTATGCTGGAGGATTTCACCATTCACAGTAAGGGTCCCTCTAATGACCTAACCTCACACTACTCAATCTCTTTAGATCACAGGAACAGCTTACTCTTTTCCTTCACCTCAGCCATACACAGAACCAGAAATCTGGAGCTCACCATTTTACACAAATATTTTATTTTCTTAATTAAAATTGACTATGTCCTTCTGTCATTCTGTCTCTCTATGCTTTACCTCTACACTAAACCTCCACTGTAACTGCTATAATAATGATAATAATAGTAAATAAATAACAAACTACAACAATGTAAATAGTAATGGGGGAAAAATCCTAAATGCTGTCCAATTAAGTTTGGCCACAAGAGAAGAACTGAGAAAATGTACCTTCTTTCTTACAGAGGTAAGGGACTTTGGGTGTAGAATACTGTATGTGCTGTCAGACATGGTTAATATGTTGGTTGTTTTTATTGAACTATTTTTTCCTGTCTTTTTCCTGTTGTTTGAAAAAAAAAAATCTGTTCTTTTTAAAAAAAATTGTCTTTTTTTTGGTAACCTAAAATACTAAACGCTTCTTCCTTCCCTCCCTATCTTCCTCCCATTAGAGAAGGCAACATTTGAGAAAAAAGATCTATGTGTTTTTAAAATTATGTCCTACTTATTTCTAAAAGAGAACTGCTAAGTAGTATGAAGACTTGGGCAAGAAACTGAAGATTTTTAGGAGTACAGATGCCATTTTCATCACTGCTACTGTTAAGAGGCAAAAGAATGACATCTGAAAAATTAGTAGTTGGTTAAGAAGAATGTATATCCGAATGTTTTGAATTTGTGGATCATAGCTTAGAAAACCAAAAGGTTGGATGTTTGGCCAGAGATGGAGTATACAAAACAAAGGACTGCTAAGGAAAAAAAGAGGGCATTTACTTAGTCTTGCAAATCTAAAGGGCTTTAGTGTTAAAAGGAGATAGAGAAAATGGTCCACACAAACCTAGCAAACTAGATAACAGAATTAATCACAAAACACTTATTAAAGTATCTGATATTTACATAGGAGTTCCCTATTCCAGTGAATTCCAACTCTATTCTTTCATCTTTATGATTTGTCTGGTACGGTGCCACTTGTAACATGCAAAGGAGATACAAAAATAGAGCCAACCCATGCCTTCAAAGAGGTTACATTCTATTTATTTATATTTATTTATGAAATGATACTGGATGTATCAAAAATAAATACACACTGATAGAATTGGGAGGGAGGGAGAGCAATAACCACTAGGGGACCAGGAATGGTCTCCTGAAAGAAGTGTCGCTTGATCTAAACATTAATGAGAGTGAGGGGTTCTAAGAAACAGAGTTAACAAATAGGGTGAAAATTCTGGGGCATTGGGTTCCCCCCTGTATAAAGACAAAGGCAAGAGATGGAACATAACATAAAGAGACTAAAAAGAAAGACAGTTTAAGCTGGACCGTTCAATAAATTTTAACCAATTTGGAAAGACAGATTTGAACCATATTATGAAGAACTTAAATACCTAATGATTTTTTTTATTCTAAAGGTAATAACAGGGATAACATGGTAAAATCAGAACTTCAGAAATATGTATTTGGTAACTGTATGGAGAATGGACTGGAGAAGAGACAAGATCCTCAGAGAAAAATTAAAAGGCTACTGTAATAAACAAGCTAAACAATGAGGGCCTGGACTCCAGGGCTTATGGAGTAGGAAAAAAAGGGTTTGGATTTAAGACATAATTGATACTTAGAAACTGATATACGTAAGGAATGAACAGAGTTTAGAGTGAAGGATGACTCATGAGTTACAAATATAGGTGATGGGAAAAAGGGTGGTAGCCTCAGCACAAGGAAGTGAAGAGGAGAATGATTTTAACTGGAAATATAATGAATTCAGGTTAAGTTTAATATGTCTAAGGGACATCTAAGGGTAGACGTGAAGTAGGCATTTAGAACTCAGTAAGGACGTGGGATGTGGGATGTGGGATGGAGAGGTAGAGTGGAGAGTATTTGAAAAGAGATGATAGTTCCAGAGGATATTTATTAAAGTTGATGAGCTCCCCAAGAAAGAGTACATATAGAAAGAAGAAGAAAGGGTCTAGGTCAGAGTTCTGAAATGCACCCATATACAGTCTGAACTTACCTCATTTCTTTTTCTACAGGATGACTAGTTTGGTAGGTGAGGGAATTATACAATTGGGGTTCACCTAAAGTACAGCAGAGATTTGACAAAAATGTGATTCTCTTCTTGTGGAAAGATAGAGAGATAAGGGCCAGACATCAAGAATTAGGTACATTCAAAAGTGATTGAATAGCTGGACTGGAAGAGTTGTTTACAATTTTATAAAGAGGTGTCTATTAGAGTAATCTAGGGATCTGTGCTTGATTCTGTGATATTTAACATACTTATCAATGACTTCTATGAAGACAAGTTACCAGATCTGCAAGATAAAGCTACCACTTGGGTTTCATTAATAAAATGCCCCCAACCCCAGAATTCAGAGATACCTCCTATGTCTTTATTTTAAGATGATAGTTATCTTAATGTTCATGAGTCCTATTTGCTAAGCCAAGATTTGATTTAGCATCTTTAGAATAGAAGGTAACTATACTAAATTCCACTGGTTCATGTAAAAATAGTAAAAACTACTTCTAGAAAATAAGAAATACCATGAATTTGCTTTCTACTTCCTTAAAATATGGAGTACTAGGAAAAGTAGAGGAGCTAATAAAATAGCACAAAGAGCATTCGATCATAATTAATTTCACTGGTCCACTTGTATTCAAGTAGAAGGTCCACTATGGTAGACTAATATAGATTCTATTATTAATCTTAAAGCTCTTTGTCAATGAAGCAATTTCAGAGTCCTGGACAGAATGTGTCCTATCTCAACTTTCTAATTCACTATATGAACATGCTTCAGTAGGTCTTTGTTGAATTGAAAAATTGCTGCTTTATCGGCAGAAATTTGAAAGTGAGGTACTGAAGCAAAAGTACAACCAAAGTAAAAATAGCTATGTTTTATGATACCAAATAAGTCAATTCCACTGGTTCATTTGTTGATATTACAAAAAATTTACAATACCTATTGAGTTAATGTGACTGTTATCCATAGCTTAATTACATAAAAAGATACTAACATTTTCATCTTCTCTTTCCTCTCCATCTTCCTTGGGCTCTACTCTGAGAGGTAATTTTGCTTTTCTCTTCCGACTACACTTAGAGTCATCTTCTTCATTATCTTCACCTACATCTTTTTCTTCCTTCTGTTCTCTGCTGTGATAATAAACCAAGTATTAGAAAGAGTCATTGCCAAATATTTATATAATTATTAATGAAGAGTTAATCAGAAACATTTAACTTCTCTAATGGAAAAGCTTTTCACCAAAGGCAAGAAATGAAACACAACTGGACATTATATATAAACCGTACTTGAAACTACTAATACACATGACAGCTGTCAGGGTAGAAAAAGTGGAAATTATGTTATGATAATTGCAAAAGTGACACCAGCAGCATATGTTGAACAAGTTCTCTGAGTCTGCTCTTCACATATATCATCTAAACTAATAAGAATCTACTTTTCAAAAAAAAGATAGGAGTTGTTAGGACTACTTTAAAGCAGATTTAGGTAGCAATTATTCAGATAGATGAACTCAATCGCAAATGAATAACTTTGTAAAATACTACTCAGCCAAAAGAAACAATTTAGAATGATCTGTCCATTAAAAATGTTTAGAAAACCCCACTATCAAATATATCAAATAGTATAAAATATATCATTATTTGCAATAAATATATATAATCAAAAATCTATTTTGATGACAGACTGATTTTGTTAGGATCTCCAAAAAGGAAAGGGTTCAAATGCCACCACCAGAAAGGGTATAATATACACTTCTTTAAAATGCAGTCTGATATTAGGCTGACTAGCTAATCACTTGCACTAGTATAAACCTACTAAAAACAATGGTCACTTTCCTTCAAGTGAAGCTAAAATACTTTGTTAACATATGAGAGGTCTCAATACAATTAATTCTACCAGTTAATGAGAATTTGTTAAGTGCTTTCTGTGTCAGGAACCCTTCTAAGCAGTGGGGAAACAAAGAAGTAAAAACATGGTCTCTGCCATCAAGTTCATATATCAATGAGGTGTTTTTTTTTTTTTTAAATTTGCTTCTACAAGGTTCGATGAAAAGACTCAAAGATTCAGAAAACTGGAAGGGATCTCTGAGGCTATAGTTTTAAAGATGAGGAAATTGAAACCTGTGACTTGCCTAACATAGCAGGAGGAATTATTTAAACCCCATTTTTCTAACTCCAGAGCCAGTGTTCTTTCCACTTTAACTATGATTGTCAATAACTGTATTACAAAATAAAAATTTTAAATAATATTTTGACTAATCAATCTAATGAATGCAATGAAAAAGAGGCAATTGATGAATGAGAAGTACAAAGAAAAATAACCACAAAATAGAGAAGTTTGTATCAATAGGTTATTAAAAATGTCAAGTATATTTAAACATTAAAAGAAAAATCATGGGAAGAAGAAACGGGAAAGCAACTGACGGAAAGAAGCATGGAACTAGTGGGAAGAGAAGAAGTAAAAGAAATAAGAATCTATAAAACAAAAATTACACAGGCAGAAATGACACAGATAGTATTTTTATTATTATTTTGCTAAATTTAATTTTAGCCAACTCTGTCTTCCCAAGAAATTATCTCATTAATCCCTGGAAGTTTGCAGGAAGTAATACATATCATACCTTTTATAAACAAACTTTATGTAACAGAATTTCACAAGTTTTAAATAACCTTTTTTTTATTCTTCCCTATATAGGAATATTTGAGATTGTTAAAGTTTGGTAAATTACCCCCACTGGAAAGGAGCACGTTGAGGGTAAAGACTGCTTTATTTATTTGTAAGTGTATCCCAAGCACTTAGCATAGTTCCTAGCATATAGTACTTCATAAAAATACTTTATGAAAACCATCAATTAAAAATTGTTTTTAAAAATTAATAAATTGATATAATTTAGAAAAACCTTAAGGAGGTCTCATTCTCCATTATCTTTATTCTACAATCCCATTTTACACATGATAAAAAATTAACTTTACTTGTCTTTGTTCTGACGTGCACATTTCTGGCTACAAAATTTTCCTCCAGAAAGAAACTCATCTACAGTGCCATACTGATAACAGTTTTCACAGAACTGAAGTCCTTCTACTTTCATAGTTTCCTTCAACCGGAAAGGGACTCCTGTCTTCTCAGAAAAAACTAGAAGATAAAAGAAGAGCATCACTAAATTAGTATAATTTCAATTTTTTTCCAGAATTACCAAAATGATATTAATAAAAGCCAGATAATGCTTTGTAGTCATAGAGAAATTTATGTGTCATTCTCTCATCTGAATCTTATAACTACTCTCTATTACATTTTCAAACTGAGAAAACTGATGATCAGGAAGTACATACAAGTGACTTACCCAAAGTCACAAAGTTAATAAATGATAGATAAAGCAAAGATCTAGAAGTGTTCTTTCTTCTATAAAATGTAATCTTTTTGCAATACTTTCATTAACCTTAAGAGTATATTTAAAAGATTTGAAGAGAGGGATAGTGGGCAAAAAAGACAATTCACATGGAGAAAATATGTTTTAGTTTTATTACAGATTTTTTTTTCTATCTAAGCCTGATCCTATAGGAAACTTTATGGAGAATGAGAAATGTCAATTTCCCAATAAATTAGGAATGCTCTCATGAACAATTTGGAGTTCTGAATTTCAGAAAATGCTTCTTTTATTTTGCCAATTACGTGTAATAACAATTTTCCACATAAATTTTCTGAATTTCCAAATTATTTCCCTTCCTCCCCCTTCCCAGAAGTGAAAAGCAATTTGCTCTGGGCTTTACATGTATTATCATACAAAACCTATTTCAATATTGTTCATTGTTATAAAATAATACTTATATAAAATCAAAACCTTGAAATAAAAACCGGATTAAACTAACATGAAAAATAGTATGCTTTGATCTTTATTCCAACTCCAATAGTTCTTTTTCTGGAGGTAGATAGCAGTCTTTGTCATAAGTCTTTCAGAATTGTCCTGTATTACTGTATTGCAGAGAGGAGCTAAGT
Source organism: Monodelphis domestica (assembly GCF_027887165.1). Classification (NCBI taxonomy): domain Eukaryota; kingdom Metazoa; phylum Chordata; class Mammalia; order Didelphimorphia; family Didelphidae; genus Monodelphis; species Monodelphis domestica. The sequence goes on along the minus strand of NC_077228.1, from coordinate 403,099,401 downwards.
CTGTCACAGTAGATCATCATATAATATTGCTGTTACTATGTATAAATTAGTTCTCCTGGTTCTGTTCATTTCACTCTGCATCAGTTAATGTAGTTCTTTCCAATTCTTCACAGCATTTTAAATAGCACAATAGTATTCTAACATTATTATATACCACAACTTGTTCGGCCACTCCCCAATTGATTGGCATTCTCCAATTTCCAATTCTGTGACCACAAAAAGGACTACTATAAATATTTTTGCACAAGTAGGTTGTTTTCTCTTTTTTTATCTCTTTGGGATACACATCTAGTAGTGGTATTACTGGATCAAAGGTTATTACACAGTTTATAGCCCTTTGAACATAGTTCCAAATTGCCCTCCAAAATCATTGGGATCAATTCACAGCTAAAGTGGTTCTTTTTTTGATAATAAAAAATACTCAATATAGTACCCCAAAATTAGTACATTGTAAATAGGTTTCTGATTAATATAGGGCATTTTAAGAGTATTTACATGTAAAGTTCAAAAAAATTAACACCTCTCCAATTCCTTTTTTGTGTCTATGACCAAACATACACAATCACAATTATCTAGATACTATTTTTGCATGCAAAATGTCTTTTCCCAAAAAAATACTTTCTAAATTGAAGAAAAGAATAGCCATTTTCACTAAACTACTTATATGGCTATCATTTTATATGAATCAGCTTGAGAACTGACAATCCTCCAATTCATTGTGTTAATTAGATCTAGAATAACAAGATCTAACAATTGCTATTTTAAAATATGAGTTTATTTTACTCTATTTCTTTATCCTGTTAAAATTAATATGAGTTTCATGGACATCTTCCAGTAATATTTTAAATTTAAATCTTTACTTATTTATTTAGATCTTTATTTTTATTATGAACTAAAATAAAAACAACATAATTTCATATGCAAAAAAGGGGCAAAAGAAGAAATTGTATAAGAAACTATGAATTTCCATTACATATTATCATAGACTTTTCTAAGACCCAATTTCTATAAGTTCTGAAGTTTTTTTTTCTTTTTTTCTGTTATGTACCCTTTTGGCAGTCTGTTGAAGTGGACTTTTTCTCAGAATAAAATCTTTAAATATATAAAACAAAATGCATAGAAACTACAAAGGAAATCAATTAGATATATCTATATTAAATATAATATAAAGATGTAATTGTTTTTCCAACCAAGTTGGTTGAAATCTAAGATCCTCTGTTACAAGACATTAGATGTTTACAAATGTATATTTACAATATTTTTAAATGTTCCAAACAGAAAAGAAACAAAAGAAAAATAAAGTCATTTCTTTCTAACCTTCTTGTGCAGTAGGAACCATCCATGTTGTGGTAGCAGTAGCTTTTTTAACACTTTCTATCTCAGTCTCATCTGTAATAACTTCCAAGGCTCCAAACTCATTTACCCGAAACTATGTAAGAGAATACAAAAGAAATCAGGCAAAAATTTACTAAGATCCTTGTGTACAGAATCTATTTAATTGAAAAAAAAAGGTTAGTTGTAAAACATTTTATTTAGATGCTTCAAACAATTGGGTTACATAATCAATAAAAATACCACATTTTAAAAAATAATGAAAAAACAGAACCATTTCTAATATTTTAATAAATAATCTACCACTTATTCTAAAGATCTGGCAAATAATAAAAACATATTACTCATTCCAGCTCAAAAAAAAGTGAACAAATCATCAATGAACTCCTTCAAAAATAAATCCCCCAAGCCAGATGGATTCAAAAGTGAATTTTATCAAATATCTAAAGATCAATTAATCCCAATCCTCTATAAACTATTTGGCAATATAAGCATAGAAGGAATCCTACCAAATTCTTTTTATGACACAAATATCATACTGTTACCTAAGCCAGGAAGAGCAAAAACAGAGAAAGAAAATTATAGGCCAATTTCATTAATGAATATAGTTGTAAAATTTTTAAATAAAATACTAGGAAGGAGACTTCAGCAATATACATATCACAAGGATTATTTACTATGACCAGGTGGGATTTATACCAGGAATACAAGGTTTGCTTGATATTAGGAAAACTATCAGCATAATTGACCATATCAATAATCAAAGTAACAGAAATAACACAATTATTTCAATAGATGCAGTAAAAAAGCTTTTGACAAAATACAACACCTATTCTACTAAAACTAACAAAAAGTATAGTAATAAATGGGCCATTCCTCCATTCCTTTAAAATGATAATCAGTATCTACCTAAACCCATCAACAAATATTATCTGCAATCAGAATAAGTTAGAAGCCTTCACAATAAAATCAAGGATGCTCATTATCACCACTATAAATTAATGCCATATTAGAAGTGCTAGCTTTAGCAAATAAGAAATGAAGAAACTGAAATTCAAGTAGGCAGGGAGGAAACTAAACTATCTTTGCAGATGATATGATGGTATACTTAGTGAATCCTAGAGAATCACCTTAAAAAACTAGTTGAAATAATTAATAACTTTAGTAAAGCCCCAGGATACGAAGTAACCACATAAATCATCGGCATTTCTATATATTACCAACAAAGTTCAGCAGCAAGAAATAGAAAGATAAATTCCATTTAAAATAACTCTAGACAAGTTAAAATACCTGGGAATCTACTTTCCAAGACAAACACAGAAATCATATAAACACAATTACAAAACACTTTTCACACAAATAAAGTCAGATCTAAACAACTGGAAAAATATTAATTGCTCAATGGGTAGGTCAAGTAATATGATAAAAATGAAAATTCTAAGTTAATTTATTTATTTAGTGTCATACCAGTTAAACTACCAAATAATTATTTCATAAAAACTAAAAAGAATAATAACAAATTCATCTGGAAGAACAAAAAGTGAAGAATATCAAGGGAATTAATGGAAAAAAAAAGTTTAAGAAGGAGGCCTAGCAGTACCAGATCTCAAACTGTGAAGTAATAATAATCAAAACAGTTTGGTACTGGCTAAGAAATAGAATAGGGACTGGAATAGATTAGGTACACAATATGCAGGAGAAAATGACCATAGCAATCTAGTATTTGATAAACCCAAAGACCCCAATTTTGGGGATAAGAAATCAATATTTATATTAACAAAAAAAAACTACTCAGAAAATTGATTAAACAGTATGAAAGAAAGTAGCTATAAACCAACATCTCACACCCTATACCAAAATAAGGTCAAAATGGGTGTATGATTTAGACATAAAGGATGATACTATATGTAAATTAGGAGAACGGAACACAGACTAGGTTACCTGGCAGATCTTTGGAGAAAGGAAGAATTTATGGCAATGAGAGGGAAAGCATTATAAGATGCAAAATGAAAATTTGGGTCTTAATAAAAAAGCTTTTGTACAAACAAAATTAATATATCCAAGATTAGAAGGAGAAAACTGGGGGAAATTTTTCATAACAAATTTCTCTCAGAAAGGTCTAATTTCTCAAATTTATAGATAATTGAGTCAAATTTATAAAAATACAAGCCATTCCCCAAATGGCAAATGGTCAAAGGATATAAAGAAATTATCAGATGAAGAAATCAAAGCTATCAATAATCATATGAAAAAATGTTCTAACTCACTCTTGATTACAGAAATACAAAATTAAAACACTCTGAATGAAGTACCACTTCACACCTATCAGATTGGCCAATATTACATTAAAGTAAAGTGATAAACGTTGGATGAAATATGTCAAAATTGGGACACTAATGCATTATTGGTAGAGTTGTGAATTGATCCAAACATTCTGGAAGATAATTTGGAACTATGTCTAAAAGTCTATAAAACTGTGCATACCCTTAGATTCTGCAATACCACAACTGGGTCTGTCCCATATCCCAAAGAGATAATAAATGAGGGGAAAGGACCTACTTATACAAAAATATTTATAGCTGCTCTTTTTGTGGTGGCAAAGAATTGGAAACTGAGGAGATGTCCATCAACTGGGGGAAATGGCTGAACAAATTGTGGTACATGTTGGTGATGAAACACTATTTTGCTATAAGGATGATAAGGAAGATAATGTTAGAAAAAGCCGGAAAGATCTATATGGACTGATGCAGAGCAAAGATCTGAGAGAACATTGTACATAGTAACAGCAATACTGTATGATGACCATCTCTGAAAATTTGGCTACTCTCCAAATTACAATGATCATGGATAATTCTGAAGGACTTATACCTGGGAATGTTATCCACCTCCAGAGAAATAACTGTTGGGTAGGTTGGATGTGGATCAAAGCCTACTATCATTCACATCAGTGAATCTTATAATTTTGGAAAACATGGTGAAAATTATTATTACATGTGTAAGATGAGACTAACTCTCCCCTGCCCATTTTTAGATTTAATCACCAGAAGTGTATACACCCCACTTATCTTTAAGTATGGGGAGGTCTGTGACCCACATGTGCTATAGTGAATGACAAATCAGAATCAACTGACTACCCTTGGGAAGTCCTAAGCAAAGCTATAACTGCAATTGACCCATGTAAAGTGGAAGGAAGGCACAGCAGGTGACAAAAGGAAGGGTCTTTAAAAGTGGAAAAAACTTCCTGTGATCAGCTCTTTTGCCTTCAAGCATGGCCTGGAGTAGCTCTGGCTGAGGACTTTGGACTGCTCTTCGATTTTCCCTTAGAACTACCATGGGGGTGAGTGAAAAAGGCTGACTCCCTTTCCTGGCTTTCTGGAGGTACTAGCCTCTGGAGAGGCCCCTCATCTTGGAGGAGGCCTCATGGCTAATTTTACTCTGGGTCCTTTGCTGCAGCCTCTGAAGCCCTGCCTGGTTCCAACCAGGCTGGAGTAATTATCTACTCTCTCTCTCTCTGATTTTCTTACTTTCACTCTTTCCCTCTATTTTATAAATAAAGTGCTATAAAGTAATAATTTCTGGCGACCACACTCTTATAAATTTGGTCCAACCACATTAATTTTACCCTTACACAAGTAATTGAGAAAATAATGTGTCTTTGAATCTAAAATAATAAAAAATAAATCAAATTTTAAAAGACCACCTTCTTCTATATAGCTACAAAGTAAATCAGAAGAGTTCACAACTAAGTTCTATTTATGCAAGTCATCTACTCTCTGTGGTCTTAGTTTTCTACTCTTAAAACAGAGGGTGTTAGAATCAATGATTTCTAATGTCAATGTTAACTTTAAATTCCAAGATCCTATAAATTCAGTATCATGTCTATATAATTCATAATAAAAAAAATACTCTCTACTCTATCCCTCTAGGGTGTCATTAATTTATTTTATTAAGATATGTACTTCTACAATCAAAGGTAGTGAGAGAAAGCATAAATTTGGGGGGGAATAGGGGAAACTATCTTACCAAGTTTACCTCATTCAATATGAAGGAATATCTTATAAACAATGAACTATACAATAAAAGCTTGAAAACCAAACATGACATTTTCCATCATGTTGAAGGCTAAAGTGAAACAGCAGTGCAGTGGTGGAGATGGGTCCCAGACACCCACAGGAAACTGCACATTCTTGTACAGGTACCTCCTTTTGCTGCCCATTGAGTTCCTCTCTGTCCTTGCAGAGAACTGAAACTAGCTGGGAGGGCAGAGCAGACTTAATAGCCACAAGCCAATTTAGCTTTCAAGAAGCAACTTGAAAGGGCAATTCCCTCTTATGGACATTTCAATCCAGGCAAGAGAATATCAAAGAAAGCAGCAACTGTATCAGCTGGAAATCTTCTGTCATTGTAGTGGTTCCTTCTAAACAACATATTCTCCTGAAATAGGATGGTAGGATTCTGTTACTAATTTTTAAAGAATTTTAAAACAAAACCCTATCTTCTGTTTGTCCTCATCTTTTTCTCCCTGAAATAATTCTATCATTGACTAATTAAAATTCATTTTCATCTTGATTCTTTCCCTTTTATAGAATAAACAGCATTAATCAGAAATCACAATTATCTTACACACAGCAAAGACTGCTTTAAAAAGCAGAATTCAAAGGCTATTACTTGTAGGACTTAGCTATTTCACACAATAGAAATTTTAAATATAAGCATTCTTTATGCCAACTTTAAAATTTACTATTTACTGTTCACAAAAAGTAAGTTATTTATTCAGAATATTTCTAAAATGCTGAAAAATATCAAGAAACAAATTCTGTCAAATTAACAAAGCATTTATTTGCTATATTGAACTCAATTCTTTCTTCTAACAGAAGAGTTGATGCATATTAAAAAGCCAGAATAGCTGCTGAGGACAAGCAAAACTATCATCTCTCATCTACATACAACAAAGGTGCTCTCAAAGCCAGGCAAATGCACTGCTCCTAAGTAGCAATCTAAAGAGAGGTAGGAAGAAATAGAGCAAAAGGGCATCTGTTCCAGGCAAAGATCCAGGTCTATCCATGCAGGAATCGCTTTCCTTTTTCCTTCTGGACTTTCCCTCTTTTCATGTATAAAATGTGAATACAGGTAGAGTTCTCTAAGCTGCTACAGAAAGATAGAAGTCAATTCCTAAAACTAACAAAATAGAAAGTGTTACTCACTGTGCCCAGGAAAAATATATCCTGACAGAAAGAAACAAGTAGTTTATCATTTAGCTAAGTAAGAAAAAAATGGAGAGAGATGATTTCACTTTTCCAAACCAATAAAAAGCAAAATGTTAAAGTGGAAAGTTCAGTATCTATCAGGACCTGAAGGCATGCAAGCTGTTAAGTCTCAAAATAAGACTAATAGTACCATCTACTGGGCAAGGTTAGACAAAACAGGATGTTACAATTATTACTAATAATTAATAAATCTAATAGCACTGGCAATCATTTGGGGGTAAAATATCAAAAGACTATTAATCAAAGAAAAAATAACATGTGGATTTTAAATTCCTATTAGGAAAGTCATATTTCCTTTTTATACTTCATTCTTCATCTCACTGTCAGAGAAAGTACGTGTTGGTGTAGATGATTCTGCCATTAAGAAACATGAGTAACACATTTGAAAAATTAGATAACACATCAAATCAAGTGAGGCTTAAGTTTCTAAAATGCCATTAAATCCATCAAACCACCGTAGGCTTCTTTCCACAACTGGATCAAATACCTGAAGTGAAAATAGCTATTAAACGCCTACTATCTAAGCAAGCTGCTACTGATGTTGCTTGAAATAGACCTGTACAATAGAGACTATAGATTCTGATGGCTTCAGAATTAAAATAATGGGCATTTATGAAGACTTATCTTAATGTTTTGATCCTAAGTCACCTATTCCCTAACAGATAGCAAGCAGTCTTTCTAACTCTGAGGATCAGGTTGATCATAATAAATAAAGGTACCTGTTAGTAAAAACTTTAAGCACAGTTAATTTCTAAGAAAAGTTGTTACATCTCAAAAATCAAAATTCCCTCAAATAATTGTCTGTTTCACTGGAAATTTATTATTTTATTTCTCCATCCTACTTCATAAAAATATATGGGATCAAGTGTTTTGTTTTTTCACCAAACTCCTCCGTGTAGTGCTCCCCTGGTTCTAAGGGTAATTATAATCTACCTCAGCAATGTCTCTCATAGTCATTGTACCCACATGGAAGAGCCCCTGGTTCTGATCTTCATCGCCTTTCTCCTTCATAATTATAACAACCTCTTACTTGGTGACATTGCCTCAAGTCTACTTTCTCTCCAAATAATCTTACACACAACTTTCAAAGTGATCTTCCTAAAATTCATGACCAACCCAAATAAACCCCAGTAGCTCACTACTGTTTCTAGGACCAAATATAAACTTTTCAGTTTGGCACTGAAAGCCCTTCCTTGCTCTGATATTCCTTGCCAGCCTGATAATGTATTACTCCTTGCTGCACAGTCCACAATATACTCAAAATAGTCTTCTTAATGTTCCTCACACATACACACACACTACACCCCTCCATCTCTAAAATCTGTACCTTTATCCTTTTCCATAGTATAGTTTCTTCTCATTGCAGCATGGATTTCTTCAAACTTAGCTCAAGATCACTTCCTACATGGAGCCTTTCTTGATCCTTCCCTCCCCAATCAAAAGTCCTCCTCCAGCAAGTCACTATGTTTGAATATACTTATCAATATAGATATTATCCCCCCCCAAAAAAAATATAAGCTACTTAAGAGCAGGAAATGTTTCATTTTTATCTTCGTATCCCCAACACCTAGCAAAGTGTCTCTAGCAAGCATTAATAAATGTTTTCTGATTGATTATAACTGAAAATTTGTATTTAAGTTGAGTAGGTAGCTATATGTCATGATTCAAATTTCAGGCACAGATTTCCATAAACACTAATATAACATACTTTCATTCTGAAAAAAAAAAAACACTCAATCTGAGAATGATAAGATGTTCTGTATATGTTTACAATAATTACTAATCTATATTTTTACCTGCACTCTACTTGGAAGTCATCAGTTTGGGGAAGTCTGTACAATTTAAAGCAATATGAAATAAGTACTTCATTTCTAAAAAAAATTCTATGCACTACCAATGGTAAAAATATTAAATTTATCAAATAATACTGTTTTATCTACTCATGCTTTAAAAATTAAAATTTGTACTACAGCTATAGCTGTATAAATGTTGGTAATCATACCAATCAATTTTTTAAATTCCTAAAATATAGTGAGGTATATAGAAACCTATTCATCCTCTCCTTGCACCTCTTTTTGTTTCAAGGGTGAGCTTTAACTCACCCTAACTTAATTCTTTGTAAACTGATCCCAGTCAAATAACATTACTGGAAGAATATTGTTGCTAAAAAGAAAGATTTTTAGTTTCAGGAAGAAGTTAAGAGTCCTTGAAATCACTGCATAATTTCCCAAAGTCACACTATTCTCCTCCTGGTCAGTTCTGACCCCAGCTCATTAACTATTACAGTATTTTTTCAAAGTCAGTCCATGCTCTACAGGCTGTTCGTCTAACTGTAGCCTTAATCACAGAGAGCCTTCATCTTATAGGCTTTTTGTTTTGTTTTGTTTTTTTCCTTGTATAGAAACTGTTAAGCCAAACTCTCTTTTGAGAGATTATGGATATCATTAAGAAGGCCCTGCCATGTTCCAGGGCTTGATACAATCATAGCACAATGTTGTTGTCCAGTATTGGTGAACTTTTTAGAGATATCGTGCCCAAACTTCACCTTCAAACTGCCTATGAGCCCTACCACACTCCTCCACAGAGCAGAGGGAGAAAGTGCTCAAGGCTGGGCTACTGGGCAGAGGTGTGGGTCATGTGAAAAATGTCCTCAGGCACAGCACAGAAGGGGAGTGGAGCAGCCCCCTTCAGCATGCCAGAGAACACATGCCACATCTTTGCCAACATGAATCTAGAAGATCTTGCCATCTATAGTGAGAGTTAAATAGGCCACAAACATCTCTCTTATTTAAAAACATGTAGAAAATAAGATTTTTGAAAAGTGCCTCAAAACTATAAGGTAATCACACTATAAATGTTAAAAAAATATACACCAAGAAAAGTGTGCTCTGTTTGTAATGTTTACAGTACTAAGACTTTATTAACAAGTATGAATCCTGGCTCTAACAATTACAGGTAGCAAAATCTTAAACAAGCCAATGATTTTTTTCAAACTTCAGTTTCCTCATATGGAAATTGGGGATTATAATATTTCCACTACCTACATCAAGGACTTAGAGTGATAAAAGTGCTTTGAGAACCTTAAAGCAAGCATTATGTAAATGTGATTATCTATAGTATATAAAAATAGTCATATAATTAATACTAGTGATAATTACAAAAGTATATATAACAGTATTCTTAGTAAATTATTACATATAGATGGTAAATTTTAACTTCAATTTATTCAAAATCCTGAATAGACTACTTATCTTTCTGACCAAGGAAAAGTTAATTAACCTCTTGGAGCCTCAGTTTTCTCATCTGTAACATGAGGATCAAACAAGATGATCCATCCACTTCCAAATATTGTTCTAGGTAATGATTCTACATAGGATTACAGATTTGGATCTGGAAGGAATCTTAGGAGTAATCTGGCAAGGCTTTTTCCAACAATTCTGCATTATTCAATCTCAATTTTTTAAAATTCCTTATTAGTCATCTGTAAATTATTATGGTTAAATTGGATATGTAAAGATTCCTGACTGGAAGCTGACCATAAGGCTCTACAGGCAAAACTCTTTAAAACAGCAACATACTCTAATGTAAAGAAACATTCTATATGCCTAACAAAGCACCCCTTGGATACACTGATATATTTCTGAAACCTGAGGTTGCTGTTTTGCTGATATATTCTGAGGCTAACATGTATTACAGAAACCCATTACAAGAATCTTACATCCGCATAAGGTTTTTTTGTTATCAAATAACTTTGATGTCCACTTTTCAGTTGAGATACCCTGAGACATAGGCATAATATGAATTACTATCTCCATTACATAGATGAGGAAACTGAGGCTCAGAGAGAGATTAAGTGATGTGTCACAGTCATAATGCCGATTAGAAATTGGGTCTTCTGCCCCCTAGGCCAGTGTTCCTATTACTAAACCAAAAAGTCTTTGTATGTACTGTTGTCACCAAATAGTACTTACATTTATATTATGCCAAAAACAAAAATCCAGACAATGAAAGACTGGGAATATGTAATATGGAAGATTCCATGATTTATTCAGTTTTCTCTGAAACCTTAAGTTTGTGTAAGACTGAATTTCCTTCAGGTTTCTTATGTAACTCAAATTTTAATATAAAAATAAAATTTGGTTTAGAGGATCCAAGCTACATAATTGACTTGATAATGTTTGGACTGCCTCAAAGGAAAAGAGTGATACAAGCCTAAACCAACAATAAAAGATGATAATGAAAGCTATAATGACCATAAAAGATAATGAAACTATACCTAGCTTTATCTATACAATACAAAATGAGAGGAACATAGCATAATTAAACCAGGTAATCTGATTAGCCTAAACAGTCAAATTAGATCATTCAAACTGAAAAGGGTATTACCTTTCTACACTGATCAAATTAATGGAAAAATTGTTACAATTCCATTGTTTGACCAACCCTGAAGCAATCCAAACTATTCAGTAAGAAGGGCCCTCACTCCATTGGAACTAAGTCTTAGTAATAACACAAAAGGATGAAAATCTCCAATAGGAGTTATAGCAAATAAATCACTGGGAGAAAAAAAAAAAGATTCCAGAGGAAAAAAGGAGTAGCAGTAGGTGATTAAAATAAAAGCTAACTTAGGACAGTTACTAAATGGCCATAGAGGAAGATGTATCATAAAAATTCATTTTCTGTAGCATACAATTTGAAAGCTACTCAGCATAGTAGATGGAGTCCAGGTCTTGGAGTCAGGAAGAGCTGGTGTGCTACATACAGTCTGATCTTGTGGAGGAGGCTCTGCCTCTAAGAGAGTACCCCATCTCTCGGTGCTTCCAGGAAACTCTCCTAACTTTCTAAATTGCAGAGCATATACCTACCTGCATTGGGAAAGGTATTTTCTTCCACCAGTTTCCCATATCAATGAAATCACAAGAACATATTAAAAAATACCACAACAATTTACATGTTTTATCCCTTTGGTGCCATAAAGCAAAATCAGGAGGACACATATTTTTAAATGATATTAGTGTGAGGACAAGTTTCAAATCAATGTCTTGAATGCACCAAACCCAGATACAGATCATAGAATGTGGATAGAACTTATAACAACTAGATGTCCCCATTAATTCTACAAATGAGAAAACTCAGGCAGAAAGAAGCACAATAAATAACTCAAGGTCAGACAAGTAGTATTAGTACTAGCAACAGGTCTTCTGACTCTTCATCCAATGTTTCTTCAAATATAAATATAACACTTCATAGATACATAATTTAATTAGTACAGATACTTTCTCAATTAATGAGCACTGCAATTCTCAACTTAGTTCCCTCCATCTAAAAGTTACCATAAATGAAAACATTTTACCTTCCTACATGAAACCTGGTGATGAGTCTGAACTTGGCTACTTTTTAGATGGCAAGATACAAAGTCCATACTGAGACCATTCCAGTTTGGAGAAACCTACAAGAGCTAGAATTACAATGAATGATTGACTTCTAGAGCCCCACAGCATCTCCACAAGGTAAGGAATTGGATGGAATAGGCCTTCAATATTTTTTCTATGACCTAAATTACAGATGGATACAGGTGGAAATGGGTTTTGTGAGGCTCAATGAGATAATGGTTATGCCCAAACCTGAAGTGTTATATAAATGTCAGGCTTCATTATTATTCTTTTTATTGTTCTTATCATCTTAGAGTTACCAGGCTCCTCTCTGGTGATGAAGTCATCCCCTGAGTCTTCTATTGTACTCCTGCTGAGCTCAAGCAATGTTTACAGAGCAATATAGGAGTGTGCTGGTAAATGTTTAACACCTGAGAGGGTGAGGGATCTATGCTAACACATTTTAAAAGTTAATTTGTATTATTAACATTTTCTCCAATATTTTCATACATCTACACAATCAAAACAACAAATCAAGCTGTAAAAGTTGCAGAATTGTAGATTTCTGAGGTATAAATGTCCACACAAAAAGTTTAACAATCACACACACACACACACAGAACTTTAGTTTAGCCACTGACAAGCAAGAGCAAAGGAAGGAATTTTAAAAGTCGATATCCTTCTTTGGAGATTTATTATCTTTACTGAGAGTTTGATTTCTAGGTATGTCCTCTCTGAAAGTGTTATTTAATAATCTTTATTAAAAAGCATATAATTTGAAGAACAATATATATATTTACAAAAAACATATGGACAAAAGAAGCACAGTGCATGGAACACAGTAGGTGCCAAAAATGTTTGTTGACTTTGACTGATGGACTGTTTAAAAATACAAGTACTGTATGTAGTACATTAAGGTAACTCTATTTGCAAAAAGAAAAAATTCATGAGACAATTCAAGAAAACCAGATATATTTGTATATTGTAAATCTATATGTATAAATGATAATTTTTGTATGAATACAGAGTAGAAGCTTATCAGATCATCGCATATTCATACTCTCATATTGCATTTTTATTTAAATCACACACAAATATGTGAAATTATTCTATTCTGAATATAGAATTTAAGCTTTGAAGTTTAGACAAATATACTTACTCAAATATTCAAAAAGGTAAAAGGTTAGAGAATTAATAACAAGAGAAACTTTGTATAAACATTAAAATGGAAAAAGCTAAAAAATCTCTAAAGAGGTTTACTAACACTATTGTGAGAGTGAGATTATACTACTCAGAAAGTTAATCTCCAGGAAAGTGGTTCTAAAAAGAATGAGACACCTGGAGCTCAATCTCCTCTGAAAGAAATTTACACAATAGAAGAATAAGAAAACACAAAATATTTATGTATATAATGTATTTTTTCCTCAAGAAGCAAAAAATGCTTCAAAAATTTGATTATATTTACTGTTATTACAATAAAATATCCATTTTATGTAGGAAACCAAAACAAAGAGGTTCAGTGATTTGTTTAAAATCACAATAGCCAACAAAAGAAGAAAAAGTTAGGCCTGATTAATTTCTTTCTGGGAATAAAATATATTAGATTTACTTGAAAAGCTAAAAACTGAGGTTCTGCTTACTGAAGTTGTTTCTTAAATTTTGCACAAAAAACAGAAGTCAGAAGTTCCCTATTCTTCTGCATTTAGGACTCATAATTTTGACAATGAATATCTCAATATTTTTAATTTGGGGAAATAATAGCCTTTGAACTAATAACTTTTGGCCATGAAAGTCTCTTAAAACTTTTAATTTTTAGAAATAATAAAATAGCTTGATAACTTATTTTAGAGCCCATAATTCCTAAGATGAATATTTAAATTTCAGATTTATTCTAAGAACACAGTATGTGCTTAAGTACTTATTATATTTATACCTATGTTTGACAGAACGGTTATATGCACACACATTTATTAAAAATGAACTGGCAATAAAAATCTATCTGAAGACAACTTACCTTTAAATCACTTCCTGGCAGAGTACCTACTCCATCTTTCCAGTCCATGACACTGAATACATCAAACTCTTGGCCACTTGTGCTAGAGGCAGGTTCATTCATGATGCATATACTGAAAATATCAACAATGTCACATAACTATAAAAACTCTTTGAGATTTACTTTTGAGATTCAATTTTTATATTCATTTCCTCAAACCCACTTAAGTCTACATCATTATAATCCAAAATTATTTTTCAAAATGATTATATAATAAGATTAACAATTTGAATTTTTCAGTTGAAGCAAATATTAAGGTATGAAACAAAATTAGGAAAGTCTTAGACTTTCCCGGTAAATAAGTAAAAAAGTGGCAAAGAGTAATTTTGCTATTGTGCCATTGATTTGATTTAAGCATTGCTTGATTTAATACTACTTAAAATTTAAAATTACAAACAATGTTTATGATAATAGAATGTCAAAATTTCTTGCATTGAATTATCCAAGATTGGCAACCAGACTTCTCAGTTTTGTTTCTATAAAGGCAACAAGTAAAAGGGACAAGGAAAATAGGTAGAATATTTGGTTGACAATGACAAGAATAATACAATAATAATAAAACAAGATAATCAGTAGATTATTTTAAGTTTCAGGGAAGAAGTCTGAGAGGATTCAAATAACAACAAAAATTGGGTGATAGATACAGAAGAAAAAAAATAATAAACAGTAAAGTTAGCCCAGCAACCTCTGATACTACTTTCAATTCTCAAGAAAATAACATTAATAGTACCACCCTTATTATATTGTACTGATGCATATTCATACATACATAAATATATATATGCATACCGAATGAGTTCTTTTAATTCAATAAGGAATAGTCGATACCTATATGCTGATTTCAGTTCTGCTGTTAGGAACGACTGATCTCTTCAGTATTCTTTCTTCTCTTTTTCTTCCTTAAAAGGAAGAAAATGCCACATTAGAGTTATATAATCAGTCCATTTCAGACAGCCCAAGTTTAAAACACAAAATTTTTTAAAATATTGGTATTCCCTCTTTGATGGTTTGGGAAGGTAAGGATTGGGCTTAAGGAAGAGTCAGGCCAAACATGACAAACATTTCTATGATTGCCCAGTCAAGGAAACTGACGCACAAGTGGCTGAATTGATAGTCAAGATGGTGACTTAGAGACAGCAACAGTTCAGACCTCCATAAACCCTTCTTCACGGATCAAAAACACAATGCTTCAAGGAATCTGAAAACCAAATCTAACACCAGGACAGAGCTAAGGAACCCTCCTCCTATATTCAACTTAAAAGGTAAACCAATAAAAAAGCCTGAATTCTAGAGCATGTGGGTTTAAGGGGAAAGAAGAAGTTAAGTCCCAGGACCCCTCCCCCACCTACAGTGCTGAGACTCCAGAGGTGGCTGGACTCTCTGGGTGGGCAAGGGCGCTAGTGTGGAGGGAGTAACTTGTGGGCAAACCTGTGCAAGGCTCAGGGCATAGAACACAGGCAGCTGGAGGAGAAGCTCTGAGCAGGCACCATAATCTCTGCCAAGACATTCCATCTTGCCCACCCCTTTCTAGAGGTTGTGGCCTCAGGGCACATCCAGCTTTGCAGATCAACTCCTCCTCCCTGGCTCAATCTCATCAATAGGGCAGATAAGAAGCCTTCAGAGGGCAGGGATGCTCAAGCACCAACACCATTCCCCCAGAGACTGATCTGAGAGCCTTGCTGACTAAGCTCCAAGGGCAAAAGCTGCAACAAACTACAGGCAACAACCATGACAACAAGACAGGAAGCCCAGTTCCTTTTCAGCTTCTGCTGGCAGGTGGGAAAGATTTGACTAACCTGATCAATCAACAGAACAAAAAAGAAGCCCTGTCAGGACAGAACAGCCCAAACCCAAAGATCCAGCACATATTGAGAGAAGCAAGACTACAGGCAACTACAGGGGGGATAGAAGGGGAAAATATGAGTAAACAACAGACAATGAAAAAAGAAATTACAATCTACAGCTCCTATCTAGGCAATGAATAAAGAGCAAATGGAAGAGAAGAAGATGAAGGAACACCAAGCAAAAACACAGAAACTCCAGTGAACTGCACACAACCTTTAGAAGAATTCAAAATACAATTTAAAAAATCACTAAAGAGAGGCTAAAAACAACTGGAAAAAGAATATAAAAAGCAAAATAAATCATCTGGAAACAGAAAATAGTACCTTGAAAGCCAAAATTAACCAACTTGAAAATGAGGCAGAGGAGATGAAAGATGAGGAAAAGAAGATGAGAGATGAGGTAAAGATGAAAGATGATCTCCAAAGAAAATCAAACCAGAAGGAGAAGGATGACCAAAAAGCCAGGGATGAAATTCAGTCTTTAAAAAAATAGAATTCAAAAACTAGAAGCAAAAGACTTCACAAGGCAGCAGGAAACTATAAAACAAAATCAAAAGAATAAAAAACTTGAGGAAAATGTGAAACAATTCATTCACAAAACAGAAGATATAGAAAACAGGTCAAAGAGAGACAACTTAAGAATCACTGGACTACCAGAAGACCATGACAAAAGAAAAAGCCTGGATATCATTCTATAGGAAATTGTCCAAGAAAACTTCCCCAAAAATTCTAGAGCAAGAGGAAAAAGCGGAGATTGAAAGAATCCACAAATCACCTCCTGGACTTAATCCCCAACTGACAAACCTAGGGATGTTATAGCAAAATTCAGGAACTACCAGACCAAGGAAAAAATATTAAAAACTGATAAGAAGAAGTCATTCAGATACTATGGAACCACAGTAAGAATAAATCAGGATCTGGCTGCATTTACACCAAAAGTAATGGAATATATTCCGGAAAGCAAGGGAACTAGGTCTACAACCAAAAATCAATTACTTAGCAAAACTGACTATATTGTTGCAGGGGAAAGTATGGTCATTTAATAAAATAGAAGAATTCCAAGCATTCATAAAGAAAAGACCGGACATGAATAGAAAATTTGATGCCCAAACACAGAACTCAAGAGAATCACCAAAAGGTAATTAAGAAAGGGGAAAAAATGATAAAAAAAAAAACTTGTTTTAAGAGACCCAATAAGTTAAAATGATTTGTATACCTACAAGAAAAGAGGATATTGGTAACTCTTAAAAACTGATATTATCACCTGTGTAGCTAGAAGAATTATACTTAGAGGAAACAGTGACAAAATGTATAGGATAAAATGCCAAGATATAGATAGATAGATAGATAGATAGATAGATAGATAGATAGATTAGAAGTTAATAATAAGAGAAATGGGAAAAGAAACAAAATGGGGTAAATTTATGGAGTGGGGAAGAACACCAATACACTGGAAGAGTAAAGAGGTTAGAGACAAGAAATACTTAACTCTTATGTGCATTGAAACTGAATCAAAAGGAGAAGAACAATCAGATCCAGTTGTGCAGAGAATTGATTCACACCCTAAAGAGAAGTAGAAGGGTAACAAATGGACTGGTGGGAAGAGAAGAAATACAAGGGAGGGAGAAGGTTGGGGGAGGTAGTTTAAAAAGACCTTGAAGAAAATAAGAGGGGAATAAGAAGGGAGGGGGGATAGAAAGCAAAGTAAAATAAGGGTGGGAATTACAGGGACTAATAAAAAAAAACCACTGGTATAGAAGGAAATAGTGAAATAAAGGGCAAGACTAGAAGTGGAAATCAAAATACACAGCTGGTAATCATAACTCAGAATGTGAATGGAATGAACTCACCCAAAAAACACAAGTGAGTAGCAGAATGGATTAGAAACCAAAATCCTACCATATGTTGTCTACAAGACACACACGAGGAAGGTAGACACACATAGGGTAAAGGTAAGTAGATGGAACAAAATCTATTGGACATCAACTGAGAAAAAGAAGGCAAGAGTCGTAATCATGATATCTGACAAAGCGAAATAAAAATAGATCTAGTCAAAAGAGATAGGGAAGGTAATTACATCCTGATAAAAGGCAGTATAGACAATGAGGAAATAACAGTACTCAACATGTATGTACCAAATGGCATAGTATCCAAATTTCTAAAGGAAAAACTAGTGGAGCTCAAGGATGAAAAAGAAAATCTATACTAGTGGGACACCTGAACCCTCCTCTATCAAAACTATATAAATCAAACCAAAAAATAAATATGAAAGATGTAAGAGAAATAAATGAAATCTTAGAAAATTAGACTCAGTACATATGTGAAGAAAAATTAATAGGGACAAAAAGGAATATACCTTCTTTTCAGCAACACATAGTATATTCACAAAATGACCACATAATAGGGCATAAAAACATTGCAAACAAGTGCAAAAGAGCATAAATAATAAATGCAACTTTTTCAGATCACAATGCAATAAAAATAATAATTGGTAAGGGTACATGGAGAGGCAAATCAAAAATTAGTTGGAAATTAAATAATATGATTATCCACAATCAGTTAAAGAACAAATCATAAAAATAATTAATAATTTCCTTGAAGAAAATGACAATGATGAGATATCCTTTCAAAATCTATGGGATGCAGCCAAAGCAGTACTTAGAGGGAAATGTATATCCGTGAGTTC
This sequence comes from Monodelphis domestica, assembly GCF_027887165.1. Taxonomy (NCBI): domain Eukaryota; kingdom Metazoa; phylum Chordata; class Mammalia; order Didelphimorphia; family Didelphidae; genus Monodelphis; species Monodelphis domestica. Next base: position 403,080,847 of record NC_077228.1, on the reverse strand, counting down.
ATATATTAACAAATTAGGGAGGTAGAGATCAATGAACTAGCCATGCAAATTAAAAAACAAGAAAAGTGACCAAATTCAAAATCCCCAAATGAAGACTAAATTAGAGATTCTAAAAATCAAAGGAGAAATTAATAAAATTGAAAGTCAAAGAACTCTTGATTTAATAAATAAGACTAGAAGCTGGTACTTTGAAAAAAAACAAATAAAATAGACAAAGTACTGGTCAATCTAATTTTAAAAAAGGAAAGAAGAAAACCAAATTGATAGTATCCAAGATGAAATGGGTGACCTCACCTTTAATGAAGAGGATATTAAGGCAATCATTAAAAACTACTATGCCCAATTGTATGGCAATAAATATGGCAATCTAGATGATATGGATGAATATTTACAAAAAACATAAATTTCCTAGATTAACAGGAGAAGAAATGGACTACCTAAATAACACCATATCAGAAAAAGAAATTGAGCAAGCCATCAAAAAACTCCATAAGGAAAAATCCGCAGGGCCAGATGGATTCACAAATGAATTCTATCAAATATTCAAAGAATCACTAATCCTAATATTATACAAAGTATTTGACAGAATAAGGAAAGAAGGAGCTCTACTAAATTCCTTTTATGACATAAATATGGTATTGGTTCCAAAACCAGGCAGGTCAAAAACAGAGAAAAAAAACTATAGACTAATCTCCTAAATGAACATAGATGCAAAAATCTTAAATAGAAACTAGCAAAAAAGACACCAGCAAATGATCATGATGGTTATTCATTATGATCAGGTGGGATTGATACCAGGAATGCAAGGATGTTTCAATATTAGGAAAACCATCCACATAATTGACCATATCAATAAGCAAACCAACAAAAATCTCATGATAATCTCAATAGATGCAGAAAATACCTTTAACAAAACACAACATCCATTCCTTTTGAAAACACTAGGAAGTATAGTAATAGAAGGCCCTTTCCTAAAAATAATAAACAGCATATATCTAAAACCATCAGTAAACATCATCTGCAATGGGGATAAACTAGAAGCCTTCCCAATAACATCAGGAATGAACAAGGATGCCCATTACCACCTCTATTATTTGACATTGTACTAGAAACACTAGCTGTAGCAAGTAGAGAAGAAAAAGAAATTTAAGGTATTAAAATTGGCAATTAGGAGAACAAGTTATCACTCTTTGCAGATGATATGATGGTCTACTTAAAGAATCCTAGAGAATCAACTAAAAAGCTAGTGGAAATTATCAACAACTTTAGCAAAGTTGCAGGATACAAAATAAACCCACACAAGTCATCAACATTTCTATACATTTCCAACACATCTTAGGAATCTATCTGTCAAGACAAACACAGGAACTAATATAGTTATTAGTTATATATAATATAATATGTAGCACAACTACAAAACAGTTTCCTCACAATTAAAACTAGATCTAAATAATTGGAAAATCATTAAATGCTCATGGGTAGTGTGGAAAGGAAACAAGACTGACAGTTTGTGGGGGAAGGGGCCAACTGGGAGTGGCAGTGGGGTCTTGTGACTAGCACTTCCTTCCTACAGGGTGGGACTTGCTTCTGGGTGTTGGAGGAGAGAGGAGCGTGGTCAGCCCAGTCTGGAGTGTCATGCTCTTCTTGGTTCAGCAGGAAGGCACAGGCTTCTGAAGGTCAGATTTGTTCTTGTTTGCTTTCTGTGTACTGCTAAGATTCTGAATTAGAACAACGAGAGTAGGCGGGATTGGGACAAACCCTCTGCCAGCCTATAGGGCCTGGCCCTATACTCTGAAGCTAAGGAAAAACTCCAATTCCAACTGGATTATTAAACTTCATATTATTTGAATTCGCAGTCAGACAAGTGGACTATCTTTTCTGGTCATAGAGGGAGCTGAACTTCAGTTTCAGTCATTCAAAGACAAACCGTCCTTATTGGACCCCTGCTGTTTCCTCTCAGCAGGGGGCATCTCCCTCCCTTGCCTCACACCAAGCAGTGTTCCCTCTCTCCCCTTAACTACTCCATACCCCATACAAACCTCCCATTTATTCCCTATTTTCCCAATCCTATTTCCTTTCCCAATAAATATTACAGTAGGACAAGCTAACATAATAAAAATGACAATACTATGAAAACTAATTTACTCATTTAGTGCCATAGCGATTAAACTATCAAAAAAGTATTTTACTGAATTAGAAAAAAACACAACAAAGTTCACTGGAAAACAAAAGATCAAGGATATAAAGGGAAATAATGAAAAAAAAATGTGAAGAAAGGTGGTCTAGCAGTTCCAGGTCTCAAACTATACCATAAAGCAGTGGTCATCAAAACAATATGGTACTGGCTAAGAGACAGAAAGGAGCATTAGTGGAATAGACTGGGGGTAAGTGACAGTCTATGATAAACCCAAAGATCCCAGCTTTTGGGACAAAAATCCACTATTTGACAAAAACTGCTGGGAAAATTGGAAAACAGTATGGGAGAGATTAGTTTTAGATCAACATCTCACACCCTACACCAAGATAAACTCAGAATGGGTGAATGACTTGAATATAAAGAAGGAAACTATAAGTAAATTAGGTGAACAAAGAATAGTATACTTGTCAGATCTTTGGGAAAGGAAAGATTTTAAGACCAAGCAAGAGTTAGAAAATATTATAAAATGTAAAAGAAATAATTTTGATTACATTAAATTTTAAAAGTTTTGTACAAACAAAGCCAATGCAACCAAAATTCGAAGGGAAGCAACAATCTGGGGGGGTGGGGGGGGGAATCTTCATAACAAAAACGTTTGACAAAGGTCTAATTACTCAAATTTATAAAGAGCTAAATCAATAGTACAAAAAATCAAGCCATTCTCCAATTGATAAATGGGCAAGGGACATGAACAGGCAGTTTTCAGCCAAAGAAATCAAAACTATTAATAAGCACATGAAAAAGTTCTGTAAATCTCTTATAATCAGAGAGATGCAAATCAAAACAACTCTGAGGTATCACCTCACACCTAGCAGATTGGCTAACATGACAGCAAAGGAAAGTAATGAATGTTGGAGGGGATGTGGCAAAGTTGGGACATTAATGCATTGCTGGTGGAGTTGTGAATTGATCCAACCATTCTGGAGGGCAATTTGGAACTATGCCCAAAGGGTGATAAAAGACTGTCTTTCCTTTGATCCAGCCATAGCACTGCTGAGTTTGTACCCCAAAGAGATAATAAGGGAAAAGATTTGTACAAGAATATTCATAGCCACACTCTTTGTGGTAGCAAAAAATTGGAAAAGGAGAGGATGCCTTCCAATTGGGGAATGGTTGAACAAATTGTAGTATAAGTTGGTGATGGAATACTATGGTGCTCAAAGAAACAATGAATTGGAGGAATTACATGTGAACTGGAAAGACCTCCAAGAATTGATGCAGAGTGAAGGGAGCAGAACCAGGAGAACATTGTACACGTGGACTGATACACTGTGGTACAATCGAATGCAATGGCATTCTCCATTAGTGGCAATAGTGAAGATTGGATTTAGCTATCTCCTGATTATAACAGTAAAGATACTTAGCTCTTTCTTTGTGATGATAAAATTGTAATCTTCCGATTGTAACAATGAAGGTACTTAGTTCTTGCTTTATAGTAAAGCTATAACTTGAAGTTTCAATCTATTTTTTAACTACAAAAAGGTGCTAAGTAACTACAAAAGGTGAATTAGTCACAAAAAAGGTGTTTAGTAACTACAAAAGGTAAACTTAACAAAAGAGGTGTTAAGTAACCCCAAAAGATATAATCTAACCAAAGAAGGTGAGAACTAAAAGAATGGGCAGTCCTGGAGGAAAGTGTCTGCAGTGATTGGTAGACGTGAAATTTAGAGGAGGTGACACAAGAGAAAAAGATCTTTTAAAAGAGGACATAAAAGCCAGAAGAATAAAATCAGTCACCCGGGCTTGGAGTGAAGGATCAGTCACTCCGAGCTGAAGGAAAAAGGGACATTCAGAGATTTGGAGATTCATTCAGACATTTGGGCACTGACTCAGAGAAGCGACCAAAATACAGATAACCAGACTTCTTTTAGAATGTTACTGTTGGTGAGTGAAAAGCTGACTTAGTGACCCTGTCTTTCTGGAGGAATGAAGTCTCCAGAAAAGGCCCAACTTCTTGAGACTCTCTTCCCCTGACTGGGACTTAGAAATTCTAACTGGTATAAGAAGTCAGTTTTCTCTCTCTCATTCCTTAATATCTTCCTTCTATTGTAAATATTGTAAATAAACTACCATAAATTCCATTTACTTTAGAAATTCATTTTGGGATTTAGAAATTAATTAAATCTCTGATGACCACCTAATAATATATTCAGAGCCCAACCACAATTTAATTTTAACACAATGCAGTGATCCAGAACAACTCAGAGGGATTTACGAGAAAGAACACTATTCACATTCAGAGGAAAAACTGTGGGAGTAGAAACACAGAAGAAAAACAATTGCTTGATCACATGGGTTAATGGGGATATGATTGGGGATGGAGACTCTAAATGATCATCCTAGTACAAACATCAACAACTTGGAAATAGGCTTTGATCAAGAACACATGCAAAACCCAGTGGAACTGCACATCAGCTATGGGAAGGGGAATAATATGATTCTTGTAACCAAGGGAAATTGTTCTAAATTGACTAATTAAATAAAATTTTCAAAAAAAAAAAAAGAAGCTGAGGCTGGTAGACTATTTGAACATAGTGCTTCTCAGATGTAGTATGGCTAAAGCTCACCAGGCTGCTACACTAAGAATGACACCAACTGGCAGTCCACTGAGTTGCCTGAGGGCTGGAGAATAAGCTCAGTTCAGAAAAAAATGAAATGGGTCAAAGCTTTTGTTCCCATCAATCCTGCAATGAGCCTGGGAGCAGCCACTATATTTCCAGCCTTGGCAAGATAGAGATTCCCAGTCTCAAAAAAGGTATGGGAGGAAACCGCCCCACAGAAATTATAAAATTATTATTATAAAGTGCTGGGCTAACAAAAAAAAAATAAACCACTTTTCAGCTGTATAGGTTTTGACTTCTCAAATATGTACTAACTCATAAAATGTACTGCTAGCAAAATGTACCGATTCCCCATTAGCTGATGGCAGGCAAAGTGACTTCCAATAGCTAGCACAGTACTAATAATGATATAATTTCTTCCAGTATAGAGGTCTAAGTATAACCTGAATAGTCCTTAGGAGAAAAGTTTCAACATATTGTTTGTTTTTCTGGTCAGTCATTCAGTGAACAACATGTTAGTCCCACTATTTTCTTTTATAAGTGAACAATCAAAAGTTTTTTTGAGAAAGAAAAACTATGGGAAGATATTATTTGCAATATTTTTGCTTATTATCAATAAGGTGTGACTATGTTGGATGTCATCAAATACCTTTCTTGTTCTGTGTTAGTTGCTGCTTAGAATATAACCTATTCTCACTAGTAGCTGGAAGGGAAGAAAATGAATTTTACACACTACAACATATAAACATATACACACAAAGGTCAACACACCTGACTACTGCACAGTATTCATTATACTAAGCAAAATGCTTGGGAATTGGGAAGTAGTTCTTAGAATACTGGAGAGGACTAACAATCTACAGACCTAAATCTTAAACAATAACAGAATAATTCACACTAACAAACTTCTATGTCCTTTTCCCAAGTTTTAAAATTGTTCCAAAATAGCTTATGTGTTTTAAGGAAAATTTAAAGACAAATGCTGCATAACACTTACAGTATATTACCTGTTATTTTTATAACACATTAAGTTTAAGATGCAACATAGATTAGTGAAGTGAGACCAGCTTTACAAGTCATGATGATCTAGGTTCAAGCCCTACTCTGATATACTGGCTGCATAATTCTGGGCAAGACATTTAACCTCTCAGTGCCCCACACCATACTATGAATTGTGGGGCTATGTGCCCACCTGCAGGGCTATGTAAAGACATTTCTCACTCAAACGCCTCTATCCATGTCAATGGAATTAAGGTTATATATGGTAACCAGTAAACCATATTTCAAAAATAGCTTTCAAATTCAAATTTTGTACTTTACTTTATCCTGAGTATCATGAGTTTTTAAATTTCTCATAAAAATGATAGTATGAAGTGTTTTACCATGTTTCCCTCCCAGTAACACAATTTTAAAGCTGGCTACTTTGTACTCTGGTTAAATATCCTTGCTAATAACTCTTGGAGCCACTGGCACAGATTATGCATTTTTCTTCCATCTACTAATCAGGTACCACTGCCAACAGCCAATATTATTTTGGCAAGAGCTTTCTCTTCTGTGACATTACAAGTCTTTCCTCCTCAGTTTTCAGGTTTCCTCTCCCTCAAGCAAAAAAAAGGGGGGAGGCAGGGGGACAAGGTCTTTTTACTTTAACAAATAAGAGTCCTAAAAGGTAAACATTTTAAATACGGTGTGAAAACTTTTTTCTCTTCAACTAATGCATGCACAATCAACACTTGCAGTAAGGAAGCCAGTTTATTCTATTAAAAAACCTTATTGTAAGTGGTTATGTTTTATTTTGTATAAGGGATTCTGTTCCTCTAATTGTAGCAATTTGTAACTGATAACACTATCCTAAGTCATTGCTAGAAGTCTCTTAAGAGAGATCAGCAACCTAAAACTGATATTTAACCCAACTACTGTATGTAAAATTAACATCCTAGACTGTAAGAACTTTAATCTACTAAATACTCAGCCAAAACTCCAGAGGTCTGATGAAAAAAAAAAATGCTTTCTACTTCATGACAAAATGATCATGGACTAATTTGGGGGGAAAATGCATTTTGGGATGTGTTCAACAGAGGAATTTATTATGTATGACTATGATTATGCTATATAGGAGTTCTATATTTCCTTCTTTCTCTTTTTTTTCACTCATGGTGGGGGAGGGAGAAGAAAAGGAATAAAAAGAATGCTTGATAACTCAAAAAATAAAAGTTTTTGGTTTTTTAAGGGAAAGAAGAGGGCCTTCTCAGTAGAAAAATCTCTTTTTTAAATAGACAAAACACAGTAAGGGCTCTCTCCCTTCCAATACATGACTCTTTCCTTGGTAGAAAAAACAAAGAAGGCTCTTACAATAAAGTTGAAAAGGTAAACCCTAATTGACTAGGCAGCGAAGAAAAAAAGCAAAAATCACTTGCGACTAAAGCCCATAGCTAAAACTTGTGTTCTTTTAGTCTATGTCAGTCAATATGATGCCAAAACAACCAGATTGGGGAGGGGGGGGGGGGAGTCAATCATTTGTCATATACAGACAACTCTGACTTCTGACTGGAATGATAAACTAGGATTAGAGCATAATGTTTGATACTTAGCCCCATACTGCATTAAAATACAGGACCATTACTACTGAACTACCATCAACCATCTCAAATATCTCTTCTGGAAAATGAAGAGATGAGGCTCAAAAGCTTCCCAGCTCTCCTCAAAGCTTAGCTTCTCCTGTTGCTACAAGGGAAGATGCATGGAGTACACTTCTAGCGGATGCCACTTGTCAGGCAGCTAGTCTAAAAAACACGTACTGAGATCACTCTGCTAGGTATTCTCTTCCTCACTGCAGGAGCCAAAAATGCAATGTCTATGATCTCCTGCAAAGAATGGGAAGAAGAACATGAAGCCCATTCACTAATGACCACATTCCATCCCATCAATCTGAATCTTCCATAAAAAGAGGGGAAAGAAAGCAGAAAGGTCAAACACTGGGAAATGTTAGTTTGTTTGAACCACTCCAATCTTCATTCAACAAATTCAAAAAATATTTAAGTGCTTAATTTTCCTAGAGAAATATGCTAGTGATGGTAATGACACAAAATTTAGGAAAGGAAAGGTTACTACAATCAAAGAGCTTGCAGTCAAGTAAGGAAACAAGACAAACAAGTTAATGCAGTTTTTTTGTTTAATTTTTAATAGTTTATTTCAATACAATCAAGTAAAAAAGGGGAAAAAAAACAAGTAATTTTGTTCATTTGTTTTTAGTCAAGTCCGACTCTGCATGAACCCATTTAGGGAACTCTTAGGGAAATTCAGATTCAGGAAGAAATCTTCTTGACTCAAGGCACAACACTCTGTGCTCTGTGCCACCTAACTGCCCCCAACATAAATAACAGAAATGCACAATATGTACATAAAAGACAGGAACTGTAACTGTGATTTCCCTGGTATACAGAACTTCCTCTGCTAAGGCAGGTTTGCACCTGCTCTGTAATTTATAGTCTTAAGAGAGCTGACCAGAGCACTCTGAGGGAAGTGACTTGCCCTATATTTTGCATTACAATAGCTTTAAGTCTTTCTCTTTCCTTTTTCTTCCCTCCTCCTCTATTCATGCCATTATCAAAGAGCCAATATATATGATACAGAATTTGAAACTAGGTCTTCCAGGTTCTGAAGTTTGTTCTCTATCCACTACCACCACGCTGCCTCTCTCTCTCCATGTGAATCACAAGGTATAAAAAGGTTATGTGAAGTCTGAAGGGAAAGGTTATCAAAAGGAGATGGTACTGGGGTTAAGCATTATAGGGTAAGCAGGAATTCAATAGGTTAAGAAAGGGCATTCTAATGCAGAGGCAGAAGAGGACAAGGGACATTTAAAAGACACAAAGAGATCTACTCTGAAGTACAGAGAGGAAGTTCATGAGGTTGCCCTAGAATGTAAGATGCAAAATGTAGAGAGGCTCTGTTGATGGGCAAGATTTTGAACTTTCCTTACCAGCACTGGGAAGCCAGGAGACTTAAGAATAGATAAGCAATATGGACTGATCAAGATCTCCAAAAATTATTTTGATAATAGTGTGAAAAATAGATTGGAGGAGGAAAGGAAAAAAAAAAGCAAAAAGACCTAAAGCCATCAAAACCCAAAACATATGGTAGCAAGAACAAGTCATCAAGTAGTAAGTTACATTACGGATAAAGAGAGGAAGAAGAGATACTGAAAACATAGAATTTAAAAGATAGAAAGTACCTTTTCTTACTATCTTGGTAGATAGTAAGATAGAAAAACTGTCTGAAGAATTCTCTCATGATAGTTTTTAAACAGCTTTGACAATGGAATCAACAAGGTCTGATAACTGATTCAATATGAGAAGTGAGAAAAAAAGGAAGATTTCAAATATGGCAGACAACTGGATGAATGATAGCACTATTAAAAAAACTAGTGAAGTCAGAATGAGGAGCAAATTTAGGGGCAAGTTTGATTTGGGGTATGAAGTTGAGACTGTGAGCAATATTAAGGTAAAGCCCTGAAGGCTGCAGCAGACACAGGTACAAAGTTAAGAAGAGAAGTCAGGACTGGGAATTTAGAGTTGGAAATATCTGAAGAGAGATAGTAAACCAAACTATGAAAGCAAATGAGATAAGACAGAACAGATTAAAGGATAGAATTTAGGGAACACCCACCATAAAGGGCTGAGAAGAGGAAAAGGTCTTAACAAAGAAGATTTAAAGGAAATGGTTATAAAAGTAGAAGAATGTGGTGTCTTTGAACCCTGGAAAAGGGGAATACTCCTGTATTTCTTTGTAGGCTAGGTCTCATAGAGAGATAAAATAGAGATGCACTCCTTGGGTTAAACCCTTGGTCTGCCTTTCTTCCACTCATGTAAAACTCTCAGCATGACAATATTAGTAAAATGAGTATGTCCTGTACCTTGTTCAGTCACTTTTTAGTTGTGTCCAACTTTTTGTAACCTCATTTGGGGTTTTCTTGGCAAAGATACCAGAGTAGCCATTCCCTTCTACAGTTTATTTTAAATATGAGGAAACTGAAGCAAACAGGGTTGAGTTCTGGGTCACACAACTACTAAGTGTCTGAGGCTGCATTTGAACTCATGCTTTCCCAACTCCAAATCCACACTCTATCCATTGTAACACCTAGCTGCCCTAGCACATCTTGTGCCTAGCACCATTCAGTGTATTACACAGCTATCATGTATAAGAAACTGAGCTACAACCTCAGGATACAAAATTTTTTAAAAAAAGTTCTTGCTTTGAAGGAAATTAAATTTGACCCAAATAAATAAATAAATAAATAAATAAATAAATGAATGAATGAATGAATGAATGAATAAATAAATAAATGGATAAATAGATAAATGAATAAATAAATAAATAAATGAGAGACACAAAGGAATGTAGAGAGTGAGGTGGGGAAGAACACTAACAACCTGGAGAATTAAGAGAAGCTTCCCACAGATTGAACTGGCCTTGAAAGGACCTGGAGGTATCAAGAGCTAAAGGGAAAGGGTTAAATAATGCATTCCAGGCATAGGGGATAGCCTATGCAGAGACAAGAGGAGAGGAAGTGGAATGTTGTTTAAGAGGTAGAGCAACTAGGTCATTTTGGCTGGAACATAGAGTACGTGAGGAGGAGTCATGTATAATAAGCCTAGAAAGATAATAAGATGAAGCCAGATTGTACAGGACTCTAAATGCTAAGCAGGACACTGCCCTAGCCCTTAGCACACTACCTTGCACACAGTGGCTACTTTAAAAAATGTTCACTGAATGGAATTACAGCCTACTTTAAGTACATGGAAGCCCCCACTCCCATCCAAAGGAAGTGGTGAAAGTAACTAATGAGAGTACAAACATGATCATGGTAGTGGTTCAACTGTGTGAAAAGCTGAAGGGACAAGAAATAAATAAAAGGGAGGGCAGAATATAAAGAAATAATAGGAGCTATCATTTGAATAATGGCTTTAAGATTTACAAAGCACTTAGCAATCATTATCTTATTTTATCTTCACAACAACCCTGTGGTAGGTGCTGTTGTTATCCCCATTTTACAGATGAGGAAACTGAAGCAGAGAGCAAATGATCCATTTGGCCAGAGTCACATAGCTAGTAAGTGCCTGAAACTGAATGTGAACTCATGTCTTCTTAAATCCAAGTGCAGTACTCTGTCCACTAGACCACACAACTACTTCCAGAAAAGACAATGCCCAGCTGGAATAGCTAGAACTGAGTCTACCATCTTAACCTGATTAAACAAAACTAAAGAACATTTATTAGTCAAAGTTCTACATAACAACTGGTGGCTCTGAGTTATTTACTTCTCTGCCCCACGAAACCCTCCTTATTACACCCAGTATCAATGGAGAAGAACAAATTAAGAAAAATTTAAACTCAGACCTTTAAAACAGGCTTATTAAATAAAGAAGTGTGTGTCTGCCTGTGTCAAGGCAAACTCAAAGCATCTTTCAACAGATATTGCTACAAAGTAAAAACTTCCTTTCAAATCAGGCAAGACAGATGCTGGCTTTGATAGTGTGCTCACCCTGCTTGATAAGAACTCTGAGCTGCACACATATTAGAATAGAGAACAGTTGTAAGGAGATCCCAGATCTTATTCTTGGGGCCCAATCTCACACATCCCAGTAAAGTCCATAAAATCTACAAGATTCAAAAGTAAGCTTTGACTCGAAAATAGTACCTTATTGAAGCTTTTGGTTATCTGTGAACTGTCCAGTGCTTATTTTAAGGAAAAAATCTCTTTAAAAATATAGTCTTCCTATTTATTTTTGATTATTTATACTATCTTTAAATTGTTTCCTTCCACTTCTTTCATACCATGACAAGACTCTTCTGTTTATAATGTACTAATGGTGTATTTGGCCTTTTTACTGTTGTTACCATGATGATTATATGCAAAGGATTAGCTACCAGAGACACCAGTTCTTCATAAATCTCAACTTCCTGCCCTTCTGTGTGTTACTATAAGAAGGATAAAATTATCTGAAACTGAGGCCTAACCTACTTCCTCTCTAAAGGAGAGAGGTGGGGGAAGTGGATAGGGAAAGATTTAGAAAAGTAAGAAAAACTAAGCCCCCCAAAATAAAAAAAAAATCTAGATTAGAGAACTCAAGGAAATTGGAGTCATAAACTATTATCTATAATGTAAAAAGACATGTTATGTTTGATATACTGAATTCTGTGTTTATTTGACTTTAACTACAAAATGAAAAGCAAAAAAACTTAAAATACCTAGTATAACAAAAACTTAATATACTAGAAAAGATTTGTATCCCAAACAAATGTTTATGGAAACTAAAGAACAATGTAAAAGTAACTTTCTTTGAAAGAAGATGTATATTTATGTTAAGAACATATATTCTAAAGTCCTACACTGTCAGACTAAAAATAAAGCTGCTCCTTTTCACTTGGCCTTAACATTTTCACAAATATACAAATAATAGGAGATTGAAAAGAATCACTACTATACAAGAGTGATTCAGATTTGAGTATGGTTTTGTTTTGCTTTTTTTTACCCCATAGAAAAATCATGTCTACATACTTAACTCAGGAAAATGATGCTAAATGGTTATGACAACCAAAATAACAAGATCACAAACAGGGGGATCTGAGCATGCAGATCATCTTAATGCCCAAATTATATTGATCACTGGGGGTTTCAATTCACTTCTCAGAGCTCAATCATTTTAACAGATTGGGGTGGGGAGGTGACACTTAATCAAACAGATTTGTTACACTAGTCATAGTTATCCTGATATAATTTATTCTTGTAACTACTGATTTATTCCAATGATTACAGACAGCATAAAGCTGGTCTCTCTAGCTGATAAGATGCTCCAGCTAAGTGGATGTTCAGTTCCTTGCTATGTACCTAGACTTCAAGGGAAGACAGGAAAAGAGATGCTTAACAGAACTGTGTGTAAATTTATCTATTTGGTTTTGGATTATTCTAAGTCCATTACTGTTCTGTAAGATACTGTACTCTGTGTTTATTTGATTTTCTAAGATCCACTTCTGTTCTAAAGAGCCTAGGATTCCAAGTATTAGTGGTATTACAATGTCTATTGTAGCTGGAAACCACTTCAAAAGTCTAATGAATTTCTTCATTTGTAACAGTAAGTGACTATCCAGGATATTGAGTTTGGGGTTGTGTCTTGCTGCTTCTAGGAACTTAGGAAACTTCTCTTTAGTCATCCAAATGAATTTTTAGCCATATTCCCGGAAATGCTGTTTTTCAATTCAGTTATTATTTTTTCCTACCAAATATTTCCTCTTCTCTCTTCACATTTCCCCATCTTTCTGTCTTACTAGTTTTTACAGACTTGGGCCACTACTCTGTCTTTATCTTCCTTTTTTTATATTTCAAAAATGAACTCCACTGTCTCATCAGGTTTCTTCTAAAAATAGAAAATGAAATCCCTGCCATAGAATTGCATTGTTACTCAAATTTATACCTTTAGAATGCTCTCTTCTAGTCACAGTTAATGTTCAACAGCAAGCCAGTGTTGGTTATGTCTGGTGAGTGGTCACTGTAAAGCAGAGCACCTGTCACTTGTATCCTTTATTTTATGTTTCATACTCTAGCTTCTATGGTTATCTCTTAACCTACATGCCCCATTTTTTCCCTCCTCTTCAAGATAGAGGACTACAGAGGTGCCATATTCTGACTATCCACCAGCTAAGCACATATTTGTGCATGACAAGCACTAAATTAAAATGTGTTGATCAAATACCAACAAACACTGACTTAAGTTATAAATGCACCTGAGATACAATAAATGTGTCTTTCCTGACCCATCTTGTAAATTAAAATGGTCATGCTTCAAGGGGATGTTTTTCTCTAGTTTTAGTTTGCTCTCAGCACCACTCCTTACTCCCTTGGCCTAATTTCATGCATTGATTTCATGCTAAATGTTCACTGGAATAAATGTAATCCAGTTTCCTAATCTGTCACTATCTATTTGGCCCTGTTTGCAATATCAGCAGAATAATCTCAATACAGTAAAAAGCCATTCTGAAAGCATCACCTGAAGGTAAGAAAGCTCTTTATAAAACACATCTTTCTCCTCCATTCAACTCACCAATTCTTACATTTCATTCTTATTCATTACATATTATATCTGTGAAACAAGAATCATGTTTCTCTCTTAACTCTAAAAAATAAATTCTTTACCCATAACATGATCTTTTCAATGCTGGAATCCCTCTCCAGGAAGGAAGAAGTTGGCAAAATCAGAACCATATACTATCTAGACCATCATCTTATATGACAATGGCATTAGTCACAAAGTACAAGGGAAATAAGACTATAAGTGGGTCAGTCCAAATCTGTGGCCCTTTCTGGAAATATTCAATGGGCATACTCCACTGGATCAGTATAATAATATTCTTGCTGTGGAGCAAAACATAACAGTAGGTGAAGCACCAAAATGCACCCCACAGGACCTTGAAAAAGTTCATGTCCCTGGTTCTGTGTAAAGAGCTGATTTTGCAATCAGATTTTGAATCTGGGTTGGCCACTAACTCAAAGTCACTTCAGTTCTGTAGGGCTCAGTTTCCTCATTCATAAAAGGAAAAGGTTGAACTAGATCATTGATGGCAAATTTAAATAGAATTTGACTTAAGAAAGTTATAAATTAATATTATCTTCATTGTATTCTAGTATTTATTTTGGTTAACTTTTCCCAATTACATTTTGGTACATAACACACTCAAAAAATTTGTGGGCTACTAAATTTGACACCTCTAGACTGGTTGCCCACCAAGATACCTTTTCCAGCTCTAATAATCTTTGATCTATGATTTTTTTTTAAGAGTCTGGCTTTACAGGCTCCAAATAAAGGTTTAGACCTTATCTCTTTCCTCTCATACTTTGAAACTATTACATTGTCATCACTATTATAATAGGGTATTAAAAGGCTCTAATAAACTACTTGAAAGGAAATATGGCTTAGCAGATAAAAGAAAAACCCTGCATTCAAGAAGAGCAGAGTTCAAATTTAACTTTTGAGATATATAAACTGTTTGATTCTGGGCAAGTCACTTAATCCCTAACTATCCCTAGGCAATATCCAAATAATATTTAATATAGTACCATCTTCATATATCTGATCTTTACAGCAGAGACAGGTATAATTATTAGCTCCATTTTACAGATGAAAAAGTTAAGATTTAAGTTAAAAGACTGGCCCACGGTCATTCTGAGAAGTGATTTAAACCAAAACCTACATCAAGACTTTATACAGTAACCAGGGAGAAATGAGTGACAGAGAGACAGAGACAGGGAAAGAAAGAGAACTACTTTAAAACCAAAACCTCTACATACAAAAGGCACTACATAAAAGCTGCTCAACTAGCCTGCAGAAATAAAACTCTTATGCAGAACTAATTAATAGAGCTAATTTTTTTTTGGAATGGGGAGTCCAGAAAGGTACCAGCCCTAACTCACATAAAATATAACTATTTATAAATAAGTTATTTCAACTTACTGCTAATGAGAAAATTTTGCTTGGAAAAGAAATGTCCATGTTTCTTCTTCCTCAACAACTTGAATTTTGACTGTGTAGCAACTTCTGAGAATATACAAGTAATCAAAGAAAAAGCAAAACCCAAAACTATCAATTATTAATTTTCTGAAGATTATGGTTGAAAATTACTAATAACATAGAATATATCATAATAGAAAGAATATTAAATTTATATACATAGCCTGAAGACCTGAGTTAGAATCCAGACTGTAGATCAGTAAAGTTCCAGGAAAGTATGTGCCTTAAGGTAGGAGATTTGTGGGGAGAATATTGACTCAAGAGTTAGGAGCCTCAAGTTCTTTTTCCAGTCCTACCATTGAGGTTCTGTGATATCTTCAGCAAGTCAATCACTATATCTGGGTCTCATTTTTCTTTTCTATAAATTGAGAAAATTAAATAATCTCTCAAAATATCTTACAGCTATAACATTCCATGAATTTAGTCACAATTTTTACCCTGATTTTGCTTAACAAATTCCTATAACTCCAATATTAATTACAGTATGTGAGTTCTCATCACTCCAATTCTCCTATGGACCATCAGCCCTACCTATAACTAAAATTAACACTGCTCCAAATTTGGAGCATTTGTTTATGTTACTTATTACTATCATTTAAGTATCCAATTATTACTACCCAACCCAGTATTTGCTCAGTACAGTCAGACAGATCTGTAGAAATATCTATAGATATATTTATTCACACATATGGATACACATATGTATGGCTCTACTAGAACTGTATGAAAATATGATCCTTGCCCTACATAAAAGATACAGATCTATATAAAAAAGCCAATCTAAAAACCAAAAGTCACTTATTCTTTTAAAGAAAAGCAACCCCATTCTAGTATTTTGAAATGTTAACCTACAATACTACTTATAACTATTTCACTTGTGAATTAAATCAATATACTTCATCATTGAAATCTCTTTTTCACAAAGATGATAATTTCAAAAAACCACCATGTCTTCATATACAACTCAATATCCCCTAAAACATACTGTACTCTTTGTGTGTAAAAAAATATATAGTATTTATGTATGTATATTTCCATATATTTATTTTCCCCATGCTGTCTGTGCTGAACTGTAGACAAGGATAATAATTATCAGGGTGAGGAACAAATCTGTTTAATATGTTTAATACAGTGTTGAAGACAGCTCCACAAGTTTGACAGATATAGTATTTTTGTTAATATTGTTTTGTTAATATTATTTTCTTGGTTATTTATAACTTGGGTTTTTAGACCTCATAGGCATGTGTTACAATGCTGCCACTCAATATGAATTAATCCTGATCATTAAAGGAAGAAAAAGGAAAACAAAAAGATGAAGTGGAAGAAAATAAGAACAAGAAGACAGACAAAAGATTTGTACACTCAAAATTCTGCAGGAGCAGCAGCAATCTTATTTTAAGTTACCTAAAACTCATTTCCTCACTGCTCTCCCCATACACCTCTGCTCCCAGCATGCTTGCACAGACACTCGGTAGTATTTTGCATACAGTAGGCACTTAATATTTGCTGACAAGGAACAAATCAGAATAATATCAACTGGTTGGCATACTATACCCATGCCACCAATTACTTCCCACTGACCTCACAGGTGGTTTACTAGAAAAGGCACTAGAGAAAAGACGGGTTACAACAAAAACCTTATGGGACTCTGGCTGCAAACTCTGAATTGTCTCTGCCATGTAAAAGTTGGCACATAATACACAGGAAAATCACTGTAACTCTATTAGGTTATGGAGTGGTTTGAGGCAGATTATCTTGGACCTCAACCAAGGGGGGTTTGGTTACCCAAAGGACCTCATTATAAATTTCCTTCTGTTCCCAAAGAGCAGTTATAGTGAGGCTGCAGTGTAAGATCTTTAGGAGTACTGCTATTATGCAAATTCAAAATATTTCATTCCAGTTCCCCAGTATTTAAGAATAAAACAATCAACACCAGTAGTGAATATGTGCAATTGAAATGCTAGTTAAGAACTTGTCATCCAGAAAAGAATCAAGAATAAACTTGAGGTCTATTTTTAAATGGTCAATTCAAACCCTCCTTAGACAAATGGGGAAACAGGTGAGGTAGAAGAGACCTCCGCAAACCTCCACCTGAATATCCCCAGAACAGAAAATCCTCTCCTTGTCCAGCATTTTCATCCTTGATACTGAAAGAGCAAGCATTTGTATTCATCAAGGATGCCAGATCTTTTCCTCACCCAGTGTTTCAGTTTGTATCCAGTCACAGGGAAGACCTGGACCTTTACTTATCATCACATGGATGTCATGGCAAGGAAAACAAAACACAACAAAACAAAAAAATATATTGAAAGGTGCTACTCCAGAAAGGCCTGATCTACTGCCTTATTGGGTATGTAAGTGACTCTGGGATCTCAAAAGTTACGCCAGAGAACACAAGCTCTGGTAGGTTCTACTAAGTGGGCTTTCCAAAGGCCAAACTAATTGAGTAGAGACTCATTCCCCTTAGGCTGGCCACATAGTGACAAATTCTTTAGCTATGGCAACCAATGCATGTGGTTCTGTTCTTTTGCAATGACAGTGGCAGATGAGCAGAAAAGGAGCCAGAAGTGGCTAACAATCAAATGGTTTTTAGACTCTCCATAATCTTTAACTTTGTTTTTGACATTCCGTGACACTGCCTAATGACCAATGGACATACTACTGAGAGAACTAAACCAGTCTAATCATAACATTTTTGCTACAAATGAAATTAGGAGGTGGGGGGGGGGCAGCTAAATGGAAAGGTGACTTAGATCTTTTTCTTGGAAACAAATTAAAGATTTGTAGGTGTTGGTTTCATCATGCCCCCAAATACAATAAGAAGCATCACTGCATGGGACATTTAATCACTGCCAAATGCAGTGCTCATTATAAATAAGTGCAAAAAGACCACCTGAATATAAGTGCTAACTAAGTGTGTATTTATTGCAGAGGATAAAGAGGTAGGAAAATTCTGTGAATAATTTGGTAACATCCTCCAAATTAAATAAACAAACACTTCGATATTTATTAACTTCGATGCTAAGACAGAAATAGTTGGGAACAGTGAAAAATGTTAGAAAATATGCATCAGTGGTAAGGATACAAAAGGCCAAAGACTTGTAGACTACACAGAATCTCACTGCTATATCTCCTATCAATACTTTAATAAAAATACCATTGAGTACTAAATAGACCTGATGAACACCAAATCACATAATAAGAGATGAGACTGCTTATATTTAACAGAAAAAAAAATGCCTCATTATTGATGGGTTTATTTTCAAGTAACCTGTATACCAATCAGACCATTCACTGAGTTACTGAAGTAAAGATTGGAATTAGCACAAAACTAAAAGAAAAATGAGAGAAAGATATGGCATGTAACAACTCTATCCTGACCTACTTAAACCAGTAACATAATTAAAATGGGATACAGATGGAAGAAAAGACATAGATTAACAATTGCATAAAGACCTTCAACTACCATAAGAAGGAGGTCAAAAGAGTCTAAGAGGAACCTTAGTTAGAAAATATTGGATGTTTTTGCCAAGGAAATATATATGGTGGCCATGGTCAACACCAAAATGGAACATAAATTTCTTTGTTAAATCTTATAAAGGATGTAGGCAGCTTATGAGTGGTATTACCTTTTAACAGAGAAATAGCAAAGGATAAAGCCAACTAAAAGAAATGCTGGTGAGAAAGCTAACTAAAGTCACCCCAAAGACACTTAAATTTAAAATAGAAGAACAATCAGAGGAAAAGTAGAAACAATTTGTAAATATTTTATAACAAACATATGTGTATTTATATACATATGTAGATTTACATATACATTTTTCCATCAAGAAGTACAAACTGGATTCTAATATCACAGTTCTAGTTGAACTTACAGAAGATGTAGAAATGGAGCCAAAGAGAACAAAGAAGGCAAAAGCAATTAGATTAGGCAAATTAAAAAATCTATGCTGGAGGCAACAAAATGGTGGGAGAGCTAAGAGATCTATTCAAGAAACACCTGAAGATGGGGAAGAAATTTAAGGTTTGAGGTAAAAAAAAAGATTTCATACCTATTAATATCAAAATAAGGCAAGGAAGACCATTACCAAATACCTAACTATATTCCTACTTTCCAATCACACAAAATTTCCATGAAAATCATCTACATAATGTGAGCATACATTTTCAATAAAGGCATTGGTAAAGAACAGGCAGGCCTTTACAAGAA
Source organism: Monodelphis domestica (assembly GCF_027887165.1). Lineage (NCBI taxonomy): Eukaryota > Metazoa > Chordata > Mammalia > Didelphimorphia > Didelphidae > Monodelphis > Monodelphis domestica. Next base: position 403,061,314 of record NC_077228.1, on the reverse strand, counting down.
ATATTCCACAAGTCCCATCTTTACCAAATAACAACTAATTGAAAGATGCTGTGAATAATAGATTCCACTTTTTATTGTTCCTTGCCTCCAACCAGCATTTGATCCCATAGAGCAAACTATAGCCATAAAGACTGTCTTCCAACAAGGCATCATCTATCCAAATATCAAAATTATTGAAGGTCCCTTGAAAGATATAAAAACAGAGATTTTATTTGATAATCGTCTGATCACAAATAAAACAAGGAGATGTATGCTAGCCAAGGTATTCACTGTCCTAGAAAAGATTCAGCCCAGGGTTCCAGTTGAAGAAGAATTCCCTATGGATAATGAGCTCTTGCAAATGTTCTAATTGGCAGATGCATCATGAGAGTTGCTTCAAGCCTCAGAATATTTGCAGTCTGCTGGAAAAAAATCTGCAACCACTCAAAAAACATCTACACAGGAAAAGCTAAGTGGATAAAAAATGTATATTGTCAAGACTATTAAATGTAGTTAGATGTTTGTTCATCTATATACATATATCTAGGTCAGGGGGTATAAAAGGACAAGTTGGGCTCAGAATTGAAAGGGAGGAGAACTAAATGGATTGCCTTTGGGAAACTGCAAAGTTAACTTTCATGACCTCAAATTTCTGCCAGAAACAAAGATTCATCTTTTAAATGCCAATAGACTACTGACATTATTATATGTCCATGGAGTCACTTAACACTTACTATTACCTAATTAAAAACAAATACAACTTATGGAATGATAAAAGAGAAACAATGGAGGATGTAAGACAAAACATAAAGCAAATCAGGAAGTTAAAAGAAATAAAAAAAAAAGAAATATATGATCAAAAATTGATTAGTGACACAAAGAGGAGGAATTTAAATTGACAGCTCTTGCATTACTCTGGTATGCTCCCAGTCAGGAGAAAGCAAAGGTCTACAGCATATCTGATGCTCAGAAGAGATTGTGGATAGAGTCCCACAGGATGGGCAACCATGAATGGGTTATGATCTTCAGCTGCAAAGGAAAACACCCTATCACAGATCTATCCCAGTATCACTGGGGCTTCCTAACACAATTTCTGCTTTGAAAACCTAAGTTCTGAAGCAATGAAGGTTGAATATAAATGGATCTGTAAATTGATTCCCTCCAACAACACAAATTGCAACCCATTTCTGTCTGCCCATCCTCTTGTCAATATTCTACCAAAAGTACAGGGAAAGAGAAGAGAGTTGTTGGTCAGTCTTTTCAGTCATGTCTGACTCTCCCTGATTACATTAGGAAGTTTTCTAGAGTAGTTGCAGAGAAGGGGAAACCCACCAAATTTGCTAAGGGCTTTCACTGATATTTCCTGACATTTTAAGTGTATTAATAGGCACTCTGGTTGTCTACCTCTCATTCTTTGTCACATGACCATCCTATGTATTTTCTTCCTTTCATATAATTCCTTTGATGACATACTTTATAACTGGTCTAAAATTAAAGCAGTTTGGGATGAAATTAAGCTTTAAACTGCCCCAAACAGAAGCGACACCAAAAGATTTCCCTTTTAAATTATAACTTCATCAATAAAAGTGTAGTCACAGATTAGCCACCTAAAGAAAAAGATAAAGGCCTTTGCCTCAGTAGGTCTATATATACGATTTTAAACCTAAAAAGTCTCCAAAAAATCCTTTCAGCATATGGAAGTGGAAGGGAGGAGAATGAACTGCTATAACTAATGTCTTTCTTTACATCTAAAGTTTTTTTTTTTTAATTACAGAAATTTCTTGATTTCTTTTAAAGTGATGATTTCTAAGAATCATAAAAAAACAGAATTTCTAAGAATCAAAAACTTATAAGCATTAGACTTTAGAAATCAAACCCTCTCATTTTTCAGAGAAGGCAACTGAGATCACTCTCAAAGTGTATTTATTAGGGAGTAAAATAAACAGAATCAAGGGCAATTTTAAGTCAAACTGCTATTCCATTTTTTGTTTTTAAAAAAGGAAACCACTAGCCTTTGTAATCTGGCAAAATTTGCAAGTAAATCTATTCTGCCATAAACTCAAAATTGCAACATGTATGTTGGAGGCCATGACTCAAAACATACAGCTTGGCTTACAAGAACTATAAAAACTTGTTGCTCATTCAGTGACCTTTGGATCTCAAGAAAAGTCACCGATTCCTAGATTCTAATGGCATCTTCTTTCCTCTAAGATTTAGCAAATTCACTGTTCTTAGGTACCCAGCATTCCACAATTCACTCTTGGACACTGGTTGAGGGCTCCTAATTACTTCCAGGTCTAAATAGATACTTTCCTCCAACTAAAGGCCAGACTTTGTATTTTGCCTCCCTAACTTGAAGACGCAACTTTAACCACTAGAGGTCTCCCCTTGGCCAGTTTTGCACGTACGCTATTTTTGCTGCACTTGAAACTTTCCGGAGAAATGCTCTCTCCTAGACTCAGCCAGTGTTTTTTTTCCTAAAAAACTTGCGCAAAAATCCACGCGACCGAGATTCGTCTATAACCACGTCCCTGACTTTACCGGATCCGAAAAGACGGCAACACCAACGATGCTCCAAATGTTTTTTAAAGAAATTAACTAACCTGCAAACCCGAAACGGGTTATAACAACCCCCCCCCCACCACCCACCCAAGTTCTTTCTTCTCAAGTAAATTTCTCATCTATGATCTGACTTTTCTTGTGAACTTGGGGAACAATTATAAATCTATTTCCGCTTAGGTTGCGGCGCACTTTCCTTTCAATCAATTTTTCTGTCGTTATTTTTTTGAAGGGGGGGCGGGCTAGGCGGTAAAGAGAGGGATGGATCCTGTGCTGGGGGAAGGGAAGGAAGGGACGGGCCGGGGTGTTCAAAGCGCCCGAGGAAGTTGCATAAGAAAAGAGGCTCCGTTTTTTCGGGTGCTCTTCTCCAACAAAGTAGGCAGCGTGTCCGGGGAGCGGGAAGCGAGGAGGGAGACGCCGGCATATTTTACCTCTATCTCTCAGGGACCCAGGCTCGCCTGGTTCTTACCCAACCACAGGACAGAGAGAGCAGACGGACTCCCAGACACCCCTACCCCTCCTAAGGGAAGGCGGAGAGGAAACCGCCCTCTTTTTAAACTTTCTCTCACGGTCTAACCGTGGGTCGGGCTCGGGCCAAAAAGCAGGGGGGTAGGGGGTGGAATAACAGGCACTTAAAAAAAATCTTTTCGGGTAATAAAAGTTTTACTAACGCTCCAAGTTCGTGCCCCCCTCCCCCCGCACCCTCCTTCTTTCCTCACCTCCGAGGGAGGGGGACGCACTGCGGGAAGTCTGGGCTTCGGAGCAACCGGAGACACATCACCTCCCACCCTCCCCACCCACTGTATACACGGGCCGGCCTCGACTTCCCCATCCCCCATTCCCGGGCTCCCGCGGGCCGCCGAGAGGGTGGCGGGCCCAGCACCCCTCAGCCCTGGGCGCCCGGGCGGCTGCACCCGCACGCGCGGCAGGCGCCCGGGCGCAGGCTGGACTTCGCCTCTACCTCCCCCTAGTATACATACACATATACACATACACCCCAGCCCCCTTTTCCCTTCCCCCAAATTGGGGCGTAAACAAGTTGGGGAGAAGAAACCACCACCACCGCTTCTCCCCCCACCTCTTCGTCGTCCTCCTCCGGCCCTCCCCCCCGCCGCGACTGCACACTCACTCACACTCACACACCCGCGCCCGCACCCGGCCGAGTGCAGAGTGAGCCGGCGGCGGCGGCAGCGGCAGCCCAGACTTCGGCAGTCCTCCGACGGCCCCCTCCACCTTCCCCTTCCTCCCAAATCCCACCCCCCCGAAATGGGACCCGAGGGCCCCCAGCGCCTCCCGCCCCTAAGCACTTTCCTGCCTCTGGCAGAAATAAACCGAGGTGTGTGTATGCCTGTGTCTGTGTGTGTGTGAGGGAGGAAGGGGGGTATTTTTGTGCAACTTTCCCAAAATGGCGGAAATTGGAGCTGATCTATATTAAATTCTCACACACTCCGTAGAAAAGGAGGAGGAGGAGGAGAGAAGAAGAAAATGCTAACTCCCCCCCCCCTTCCTTTTCCTCCTCCTCTTCCCTTCTCTCCTCTCCCTCCTCCGTGTGTGTGTGCGCGAGCGAGTGTGTGTATGAGTGCGTGTGCGCGCCGTGGGTCGGAGAGGCCTTTCCACCGCGCACATACCGAGCACACCCTGGGGGAGACGCGCTTGCACATTCAACCAGTCTATTCTCCGCAGCCCGAGTCGGGAGAAAGTCCCCCGGCCTCTTTTTCCCACTGCCTCGAGCTCCCGGACTTGTCCTGCTCGCTCGCCCGCTCGCTCTCCCCTCCCGTGCGCTCGCTCGGCACAAAGGCCACCCCGGGGGGAGCGGAGAGGAGAGGAGGGGGGCCGAGGACAGAGAGTCGGGGCCGGAGGAGGGGGGACATCGGCACAGGAAGACCTTCCTCTCCTCCTCTCTAGTCCTCCCCCCTCGCCTCGTCTCCTTTCCCCACCCTCGGCCACCACCTAGTCCCCCCTCCCCTTTCTTCCCCTCCCCACCCGCCGCCTCCCCCCCTCCCCGGGCTGCGGCTCCGCTGCACCCACACATGCACGCACCCGGGGCCCGGCGACACAGCGCTCCCCCACCTCCCCCCCCCCCCCCCGCATCAACCCCGCGCTTAGTGTCAGCAAAGTGACCATCTCCAAAGGGTGGGGGGCTTGCGGGGGAGGGGGCACCCCCACGCATCCCAGAGCCTGTGCGCCCAGCGAGAGCCTTCAGGCGGCCGAGCTGAACCCCGGCTCCCCTCCTCGCAGCCCCCCACACCCTCCTCCGTGTGCACGCCAAAGAAAAAAAATACAAGTCTCTCCTCCTCTTCCCCCCCCCCCCATTTTTTTTCCTTTCTCTTTTCTCTCTCTTTTGTTCCTCTTTCACACTCTCACTCACTCCACTTCGGAGGGTGATGCCCAGAGACGCCCCTCTCCAGCCATTTCCGAGTCACTTGCCCACTTTTTCCCCGGGATTAAGTTTGCTCCTCTTTCCCAGAGGCGGAGAGAAGTGGGGGAAAAGCCCCTTCTGTCCTTTTCCCCTCCCCTGATCTGTTTCACAAGAGGAGGGTGCGCTTCCTTCCTTCTATAGGTCTCTGAACTTTCATCTTCACCCAGAAAAATAAATGAATGGCTTTGGCACGTACAAATCTTCGGATTAATTAGAGATTAGATCAGATCAACCGCTTCTTACCCCCAAATTTTCTCTTTTTTTTTCTCCGTCTCACGAGTAGTCCTGACAAATGGTCCAGGGCTGTGGGCGCAGTGCGCATGTGCGCGTAGAGTCAGGGCTGGGGAGAGGGGAAACTGCGCTGCTGCTGCTGCTGCTGCTTCTGCTGCTGCTGCTGGAACTGCTGCTGCCGCCGGAGCTGCTGCTGCTGCCGCCGCCGCCGCCGCCGCTGTTGCCGCCGCCGCCGCCGCCGCCGCCGTTGCCGCTGCCGCTGCTGCTGTGGTTTCTCATTCTTGCTTTCCTGTTAGTGCTGCTGCGCCTTCGCGGCTGGAAAGCAGCATTTAAAGCCTGTTAGCAAATGCAACGACCAGCAGATACTATTTCAGGTGCATCTTTTCTATAGCCTTGTCAAACGACTCAGAGCCGTTAAGGCATAGTAAAACACAATCACATCCAAAAAAAAAAACAACGCAAATGAGAATGAGTGACCAGGTTTTAGGTTTCTTTGTTTATTTTTTACTTTACTTTTCTTAAAACACTGCTCATGGCAGCTGACCTTCGCTGTACTTATTAAAATGTATGCATTCAGCCATTAACGATTTTTCCCCCCAAAGGCATCTCACACAAAGCTTAGAGAAGTAGCGGTACGTGCCACAGGTAGAGAAAAATAAGAAATAAAGTTTCAATTCTTGAAGTGATAAAGGGTTGGCATCTTTAGATTTCCAACTATGTGTAAGAAATTGAAACTTATGAGTTCTTCAGGTTATATGGTCTTTTATTGAAAAAAAAATCTAGATCTCAAAAATGTGAAACATTATATAGGTCTCTGGTCACAACTTAGAAACCAGGGATTTAAGTACCTGACAATGAATCAGACAGAAATTGCAACGTTTTGAAAGCTTTAATTACTTCTGTCAATTATAAAGTGACCATAAAGTCCTAGGATTGAAAACTGTACACTTTTGTTAACACAGAAGTCAGTATTGCATTTAGCTATTGGCAATTTCCCTCAATTGGCAATATACCTTCATTTAGACCTTTCAGTCCTTCTTTTTTTTTTAATTAGCTAAAAAAATGACGACAAAACACACCCTTACAAAGTAATTCAAGTAATTGAGGTTCTATTAAATATTTGTATATCAATACACAACAGTTGACTATCTGAAGCAAAGATTAGCAAGTTTGATTCTAGGAATCAGAAATAAACGGTGTAAACAGTGGAGAAGCAATCCTTTAGTATAGAGGGGGGGGGCGGGACCCTCTCTCTGCTGGATAGAGGCCTATTTATTTTGCATCTAACAAAGGGAAAGAAAGCCTTTTCTGAAATTTTTCAGTAAGGCCTACCTAGAATTTAAAATTATCTCACTATTAAGTATACTATAGTTTTTAAACTTTTCAAATTAAGATTATTCTTGATTATCTTTCAGTGAGGAAATGTTTTCCTCAAATAAGTTGAGAAAATATAATTATTCAATTCCTTTCTTTGAATTGTAATATTAATTATAAAAGAATACACCTGAATATCTGTGCCATTGGGTTGAAGGGTATGTGAAGGAGGCTGGGTTTAGGAAGAGTGTGTGAATAAATGAAAACCATGAATAATCCCAAACTTTGGGTTGGCTATTGATTTCAAAACCTTCTCTGTGTCGAGCCTTTTTAAGAACTGTTACCAAACACCCTAATGAACTGATTTGAATTTCAGCTCCTCTCCCTTTCTCCACTGGCCTGGTTAAGAATGAGCTGTGAAATGACCAAAGATAGCCTAGCAAGCGAATAGAAGGGAATAGAAATATGGGCTGTGATCTAGGTACAAATTTGTTAGTCCACTCCATCATAAACTCAGGGAGGGGTTTAAATTGTCATTCCAAAAATCTCTTCAAAATACATTTTCTGGGTAATTTCTGAATCAGATTTACATTTTACCCCATCTTCAATTTTTTTTCTTAAGGTCCCCTGTTTAAAACATATATATATATATATATATATATATATACATATATATATATGTATATATATATATATATATTCCTATATCTCCCACAAATATTTCCAGTTTTGATAAAACTTCATTTTCCTTTTGCCTTCAGAGAAGTAAGGTTTCAAATTTTTGGCCCAACTCTTCCCAAAATTCAATTAAAAGATAATTTTTCATACTTCAGCATAATGAGTTGTTGAAGAAAACTCTGGAATGTTGAGGGATCTAGCTCTAACCTTTCACGATAATGACATTTTCTCACAAAAATGCTCCTTCGTGCCACTTTCAAAGAAATACAAATGGACCACAGAGACTAAGAATATAGATTGACTATTACTCTGACCTCTTACTTTTTAAAAGTGTTCTTAGACTCTTCACCAAAACAATGCCATTTTCCTTTCTGTCCTCTAAACCCAAAACTTTAGGTCAATTTTGAATGTCTCTTTGGGCTTTTGATCCCTACCTACTTTTGCTTCCAACATAGCCAAAATCCAATTATTTTTTTTTTCCTTTCAGGGCTGCTAAATCATTTCTCCAGGTCTAAAACGTCTTATCATGCTTGGGCTGCACTAACTTCATTACTGGCCTCCCTCACTATAGTTTTATTCCACACCTCAAAACATTCCAAACCCAGCAGATAAGATCATTTTCCACACCAAACACTCTAATCATGTCATTCTACTCTTTTGTGGCTTCTTATCATCATCTAGACCAAGTTCCAAATTCTGACAGAAACTTCAAATTTTTCAACCACCCTTATTATCTCTTCAAGTTTGCCTACAGAAATTCCCCCCCAGGAGGCCCCAAAGAGAACCATGAGGACCTCAGAGATATAAATAATAAGGGTAAAAATAGAGGGCAAAGCATTTGGGGTCAGGCCTAGACACTCAAAAAGGGAAATGTCTCTAACTACCCCACTGGGGTTCTGGCCTAGCTCTTCTTCCAGTGGGCACCAACCAGTAAGCTCCTCTTCACCAAAGGATCCATTTCTTGCAGCCAACAAAAACCAGGACATCCCTCTCTCATCTCTAATCATGTCATAATCATGAAACAATCCTTTCTTTCATTTGCATTACCAAATAATTTCTTTCACAACTCCAAGACAGCCTCCTCCAAGAACCTTCCACAGATTGGAGCCACCCATTCACCCATGCTTTCCCTTCGATGTCATTCCTTCATTTATTGTATTCATTGTACAAACCTAATATTGATTAGAGAGTTGACCTGGTACAATGAGTAGAAGATTGGCCTTGGAGGCTAGGAGACTTGAGTTCAAATTCTGACTCTGATACATGCTGGTTGTGTGATACAAGTAAATGAACTCTCATTGCCCAAGCAACCCTCTATGACTAGGATTCTAGATGATATTAGAGTTGCCTATCTGTGTTAAAAGAGGGAATTTCCATACACCAATAAAATCACGAGTCTGAACTTAAAAAAAATGTTGAAGAATAAGAATAAAAGCCATAGGTACCCAGAATATAGGAATAAAAATCAGAAGCCTAGATCCTGTTCCCAGTTCTACTGATGACTAGTTTTGTTGTAGTTAAGTCATTTGGGGGGCTTGTCTGGCTCTTCTTGATCCCATTTGGAGTTTTCTTGGCAAGGATACTGGAGTGATTTGCCATTCCTTTCTCTAGATCATTTTTACAGATGAAGAACCTGAGGCAAGCAGGGTTAAGTGATTTCTCCTGGGTCACCTAGCTAGGAAGTATCTGAGGTCAGATCTGAAATCACAAAAACTGAAGTCTTTCTGACTTGAGGTTTGACACAGCCTGAGTAAATAACTTGTCTGAGCCACAGTTTCTTACTCTGTCGAATATATGTAATGATACTCAATTTGTCAATCTCACAGGTTTGCTGTGAGAATCTACTAAAGTTAATCTACAATGGAATTTTATATATTTATTCACTAAGCAAATGTAACGTGTAATTATCATTTTTTAATTTTTGAAAATTTTATTTTTTTCTAGATTACATGATACAAATTTTAATCATCATTTTCTGACATTTGAGGATCCATGTTCTCTCCTTCCTTCCCATTCCCAAGACCACAGGCAATATGATATAGGTTGGACGTGTGTAATACAATACCTATTTCCATGTCTGTTGGGTTGTGAAAGAAGACACATATCTCTTGCAATGGAGAAAAATTCCCTGGACAACAGCAGGCTAAGATCGGCATCCAGATTCCATCCGTTCCTTCTTTGGCGGTGGATGGCTATGAATGTCTGGAGTCCCTCAGAACTGCCCTAGATCCTTGCATTGCTGATGCATTCAGAATTATCGCTCTTACTGTGTACGCTGTCTTCCCAGTTCCATTCATTTCGTTTTGCATCACGTCATAGAAGTCTTTCCAAGTTTTTTTGGTGATCATCTTGTTCATCCTTTCTTGTGGCACAATCATATTCCATTGCCACTATATCCTGCAATGTGTTCAGATGGATGAACATCCATCCCTTCAGTTCCCAGTTCTTTGCCACTACCCAACAAGCGGCTATCCATAATTTTATTGCTCCCTATCTCTGATCTCTTTGGAATACAGACCTAGTATTAGCATTTTGCTGGGTCAAAATGGTGTGCAGTTTTATGGCGCTTGGGCATGGTTCCAAATCACTCTCCAGAATAGTTGCATCAGTTGACAATTCCACCAACAGCATATTAGTGTCTCCATTTTTCCACATCCCTGCAAATATTCATTATTTTCTTTTTGGGAGGTTATATTAGGTATCATTTTCAAATGAAATAATACCTATAACAATGAAATATGTGCTCATTTTTATTTTTATGTCATATCTCCCCTATTATATTAAAAACTTCTTAAAGATAATGTGCTGGCCAAATAGTGACAGACACAGTGACATAATGGAGAGTGAACTGGTCATGGGTTCAAATACTGCCTCTGATTCATACTAATTATGTGAATATGGACATGTCATTCAACCTCTCAGTGCCCCTGGTAACTCTGGAAGAATAGAAGTTACAGAAAAATTGTGCATCTGCAAGAGTTGGCAGGGCCTTTTCCCTACAAAGGCAAAGAGTATCAGAAAATTGAATAGAGATGAAAATCAGGCCTGTACCCAAAACAAAAATAAAAACCAAACCCTGCTCTCTGGGAACTTAATAAATACTTACTGACATGGATAGCATGACTGTTTTCTCAATTTATTTTGAAATCTTAAGCCATACACAAAGAAATAAATATTTAATTTAAAGTAAAAATCTATCAAAATATTTTTGTCATATATCATATTTTATCTGTGCTCCTTTCATTTGGGGGGACAGTGTAGTACATATTGCAAATGGGGCCAAAATCAAAGATTCTATCCCCTTCCAGCTAGTTCATTTTGATTAGTTTTGTAGCTCTATACAACACCCCATATTATAGTCAGCCATCTTGCAAATGTGTTATTGATGATTACCATAAAGTAACATGAGATTTCTAGTAAGATATTTTCTAAACCAACAATATTTCAAATTGAACCATCAACATTTCATTTACTTTTTAAATTATTTTTCAAATTATATAATTTTTAAAGTACTCTAATCCTTGTTCTCATGCTATAATAATGGATGAAAAGATGGTATTAAGTTGACTTGGCTAGAATTCCAATTATTGATATTTGTAACATCTGCGTTTGGTTTTTCTGTTAGTATGCAAGCTATCACAAAAATAAATGTTCATACAGTCTAATTTGAATACTGATTATCTGTTCCCAAGAGAAATGTGTATAAATTCTTAACTACAGAGGTTGTGATAATAAAATGCAATATAAATGGTGAAGTGAAGGGAAAAGGACATTACTTATCAAATAAGTTCATATTTTTAGAAAAGTCAAAATCAACACAAAGATTGCATATTTTTGTATTCATTAGGACTTTTATAAATTATATATGTTAATAATGATATTATCATCCACATTTTAAGATAGGGAAGGTACAAAGCAATTATGCTTTCCAGTAAAAGATATAAGCATCACAAGACAAATTCTTCATAAGAATTTGGGTTGTATTTTCTAATAAGAAAGAGGAAAAACGGGACTTTGGGCTTGATTTTTTAAAATAAATTTAAATATTATTTGGATTTTTTGTTATTATTCATCTATATCCCAAACCCATGAGTATCATAACTAAACAAAAGTAAGCCTTTCACTGGTGGTTTTCTGAGTGTTGGGGTGTGGGATGGGTTGTCATTTAAAATTAATAAATGTTGGAGAAGCTGTGGGAAAATAGGCACATTAATGCACTGCTGATGAACCTGGGATAGGTATAACCATTCTGGAAGGAAATATATATTATTATAAATAAAAAGTTAATAAACAGTGAATGCTCTTTGACAGTTATACCATTGCTAGCTCTATATCCAAAAGTAAACAAAGAAAAGGTCCTTTATGTGCAAAATATTTTTAACTCTTTTTATTGTGGTGGCAAAAATAATTGAAAACTAAGGGGATGTCCATCAGGTAAGGAAGGACTAAATAACTTGTGGTATATTACTATGATAAAATAATATTATGCTATAAGAAATGAGGAAATAGATGATTCAGAGATATGAGATGTCTTATATGAACTAATAATGAGTAAAGCAAGCATAACTAGAAGAATAATATATATACTCTAATAGCAATATTAAAAAATTAAATTTTATAAACTGATGAATGAAATGAAAACCAGAAGACTACTTTACATGATGACAACAATCATAAAATCTGTAAGACCTATCATCAAAACAATGGCCAGTCATGAATTCAGAGGAATGGTGACGAAATATACTATCCATTACAGAGAAGTGATGAATTTAGTATGCAGAATTAGACATAAGTACATGGGTATAACTATCAGTATATGTATATATCATATTATATTACATATATTCATATATAACTATTTAGGGAAATTATTTTTTTGTTGTTCAGTCATGCCTGACTTCTTGACTCCATTTGGGATTTTTTGGGACAGAGAAACTGGAGTGGTTTGCCATTTTCTTCTCCAGCTTGTTTTATAAATGAGGAAAATATTGCAAATAAGATTAAGTGACTTGTCCAGGGTCATACCACTAGTAACTGAAGTTATATTTGAACTCAGAAAGATTAGTCTTTCTGACTCTAAGCCTAGCACTCTATCCACTAAGCCACCTCCAGCTGCCCTGGAATTTGTTTTACTTGACTATATTTATTTATTACAAGGAATTTGTTTTTTTCCCCCCAATGGAATAGGACAAAGAGTAGACAGAAAGACTGAGAGAAAAAAAGGGATAACTTCTTTTTTTCAAATAGAGAGGTGGTGGGGGTTCTTACAGAGGTGAAATATTGCATATACTTTCTTTTCTACACTTTTTTTTAAAATTAACTTATTTAGTCAATTTAGAACATTATTCCTTGGTTACAAGAATCATATTATTTCCCTCCCTCCCCTTCCCAAAGCTGATGGGCAATTTCACTGGGTATTACATGTGTCCTTGATCAAAACCTGTTTCCATTTTGTTGATGTTTACACTAGGATGTTCATTTTGAGTCTACACGCCCAACCATATCCCTTCAACCCATGTAGTCAAGCAGTTGTTTTTCTTCTGTGTTTTTACTCCCACAGTTTTTCCTCTGAATGTGGATAATGTTTTTTCTCATAGATCCCTCCTAGTTGTTCAGGATCACTGCATTGCCACTAATGGAGAAGTCCATTACCTTCGATTGTACCGCAGTGTATTAGTCTCTGTGTACAATGTTCTCCTGGCTCTGCTCCTTTCGCTCTGCATCACTTCCTGGAGGTTGTTCCAGTCCCCGTGGAATTCCTCGACTTTGTTATCCCTTTTAGCACAATAGTATTCCATCACCAACATATACCACAATTTGTTCAGCCATTCCCCAATTGAAGGGCATCCCCTCATTTTCCAATTTTTGGCTACCACAAAGAGCCCAGCTATGAATATTCTTGACAAGTCTTTTTCCTTATTATCTCTTTGGGGTACAAACCCAGCAGTGCTATGGCTGGATCAAAGGGCAGACAGTCTTTTGTCGCCTTTTGGGCATAGTTCCAAATTGCCCTCCAGAATGGTTGGATCAATTCACAACTCCACCAGCAATGAATTAATGTCCCAACTTTGCCACATCCCCTCCAGCATTCATTACTTTCCTTTGCTGTCATGTTAGCCAATCTGCTAGGTGTGAGGTGATACCTCAGAGTTGTTTTGATTTGCATCTCTCTGATTATCAGAGATTTAGAACACTTTTTCATGTGCTTATTAATAGTTTTGATTTCTTTAACTGAAAACTGCCTATTCATGTCCCTTGCCCATTTATCAATTGGAGAATGGCTTGATTTTTTGTACATTTGATTTAGTTCTTTATAAATTTGAGTAATTAGACCTTTGTCAGAGGTTTTTGGTATGAAGATTATTTCCAAATTTGTTATTTCCCTTATAATTTTGGTTACATTGATTTTGTTTGTACAAAAACTTTTTAATGTGATGCAATCAAAATTATTGATTTTACATTTTGTGATTTCTTTCTAGCTCTTGCTTGGTGTTAAAGTCTTTCCTTTCCCAAAGATGTAAGATGTATACTATTCTGTGTTCATCTAATTTACTTATACTTTCCTTCTTTAATTTCAAATCATTCACCCATTCTTAGTTTATCTTGGTGTAGGGTGAGAAATATTGATCCAAACCTAATCTCTCCCACACTGTCTTCCAATTTTCCCAGCAGTTTTTATAAAATACTGGATTTTGGTCCCAAAAGCTGGGATGTTTGGGCTTATCATAGCCTGTCTTGCTGAGGTCATTTACCCCAAGTCTATTCCACTGATATTCCTTTCTGTCTCTTAGCCAGTAACATATTGTTTTGATGACCACTGCTTTATAGTATAGTTTGAGATATGGGACTGCAAGTCCTCCTTCCTTCACATTTTGTTTCATGATTTCCCTGGATATCCTTGATCTTTTGTTCTTCCAAATGAACTTTGTTATGTTTTTTTTTTTCTAATTCAGTAAAAAAAAGTTTTTTGGTAGTTCAGTGGGTATGGCACTAAATAAGTAGATTAATTTGGGTAGGATGGTCATTTTTATTATGTTAGCTCATCCTACCCATAAGCAATAGGTGTTTTTCCAATTGTTTAGATCTGGTTTTAAATGTGTGGAGAGTGTTTTGTAGTTGTGTTCATATAGTTTCTGTGTTTTTGGGAAGATAGATTCCTAAGTATTTTATATTGTCTAGGGTGATTTTAAATGAAATTTCTCTTTCTAATTCTTGCTGCTGAGATGTGTTGGAAATGTATAGAAATGCTGATGATTTGTGTAGGTTTATTTTGTATCCTGCAACTTTGCTAAAGTTGTTGATTATTTCTACTAGCTTTTTGGTGAATTCTCTAGGATTATTTAAGTAAACAATCATATCATCTTCAGAGTGATAGCTTGGTCTCCTCATTGCCTATTTTAATACCTTCAATTTCTTTTTCTTCTCTAATTGCTACTGCTAGTGTTTCTAGTACAATGTTAAATAGTAGAGGTGATAATGGAGCATCCTTGTTTCACTCCTGATCTTATTGGGAAAGCTTCTAGTTTATCCCCATTGCAGATGATATTTGCTGATGGTTTTAGATATATGCTGTTTATTATTTTTAGGAAAGGCCCTTCTATTACTGTGCTTTCTAGTGTTTTCAAAAGGAATGAGTGTTGTGTTTTGTAAAAGGCATTTTCTGCATCTATTGAGAATATCAAGTGATTTTTTTTGGTTTGCTTGTTAATATGGTCAATTATGTAAATGGTTTTCCTAATATTGAAACATCCTTGCATTCCTGGTATGAATCCTACCTGGTCATAGTGAATAACCATCATGATCACTTGCTGCTGTCTTTTTGCTAGTATCCTATTTAATATTTTTGCATCTATATTCATTAAGGAGATTGCTCTGTAGTTTTCTTTCTCTGTTTTTGACCTGCCTGGCTTTCGAATCAGTATCATATTTGTGTCATAAAAGGAATTTGGTAGAACTCCTTATTTGCTTATTTTGTCAAATAGTTTGTATAATATTGGGATTAGTTGTTCTTTGAATGTTCGATAAAATTCATTTGTGAATCCATCTGGACCTGGGGATTTTTTCTTAGGGAGTTCTTTGATGGCTTGTTCAATTTCTTTTTCTGATATGGGGTTGTTTAAGTAGTCTATTTCTTCCTCTGTTAGTCTAGGCAATTTATATTTTTGTAAATATTCATCCATACCCATACCACTTATATTACCCTATTTATTGCCATATAACTGGGCATAATAATTTTTAATGATTACTTTAATTTCCTCTTCATTAGAGGTGAGGTCTCCCTTTTCATCTTGGATACTGTCAATTTGGTTTTTTTCTTTCCTTTTTTTAATTAGATTGACCTGTACTTTGTCAATTTTATTTGTTTTTTCAAAGTACCAGTTTCTAATCTTATTTATTAAATCAATAGTTCTTTGACTTTCAATTTTATTAATTTTTCCTTTGATTTTTAGAATCTCTAGTCTTCATCTGAGGATTTTTAATTTGTTCACTTTCTAGTTTTTTAATTTATATCCCCAATTCATTGACCTCTGCCCTCCTTAATTTGTTATTATATGAACTCAAGGATATAAATTTCCCCCTAAGTACTGCTTTGGCTGCATCCAATAGATTTGAAAGGATATTTCATGATTGTCATTTTCTTCAAAGAAATTATTAATTGTTTCTATGATTTGTTTTTTAACTTACTAATTTTGGAGAATCATATTGTTTAATTCTCCAATTAATTTTTGATTTGCCTCTCCACTTACACGTACTAATTATTATTTTCATTGCATTGTGGTCTGAGAAGGTTGTATTTATTATTTCTGCTCTTTTGCACTTGTTTGCAATGTTTTTATGCCCTAATGCATGGTCAATCTTTGTGAATGTACCATGTGCTGCTGAAAAGAAGGTACATTCCTTTTCATCCCTATTCATTTTTCTCCACATATCTAATAACTCTAATTTTTCTAAGATTTTATTCACATATCTTACCTCTTTCTTATTTATTTTTTTGTTGATTTATCTAGTTCTGATAGAGGAAGGTTCAGGTTTCCCACTAGTATAGCTTTTATATCTATTTTATCTTTGAGCTCCACTAGTTTCTCCTTTAGAAATTTGGATGCTATGCCATTTGGTGCATATATGTTGAGTATTAATATTTCCTCATTGTCTATACTGCCTTTTATTCCCTATCTCTTTTGACTAGATATGTTTTTACTTTGACTGTGTCAGATCTCATGATTGCAACTCCTGTCTTCTTTTTATCAGTTGATGCCCAATAGATTTGACTCCATCTTCTTACATTTACCTTATGCATGTCTACCTTCCTCATGTGTGTTTCTTGTAGACAGCATATGGTAGGATTTTGGTTTCTAATGCACTCTACTATTTCCTTATGTTTTATGGGTGAGTTCATTCCATTCACCTTCAGAGTGATGATTACCAAGTGTGTATTTCCCAGTATTTTGATTTCCACTCCTAGTCCTGTCTTTTCTTCTTTCACTATTTCCTTCTATACCAATGTTTTGTTTTTAGTCAATCCCCCTAAATCCCACCCTTATTTTACTTCCCTTTCTACCCCCATCCCTTCTTATTCCCCTCTTATTTTCTTTATAGTCTTTTTAAACTACCCCCCCACCTTCTCCCTCCCTTGTACTGCTTCCCTCTGCACCAGTCTGTTTGTTAGCCTTCTAGTTCCCTATAGGGTGCAAATAAGTTCTCTCCCCCAATGTATTTGATTGTTCTTCCCTCTTTGAGTCAATTTCAGTGCTCATAAGAATTGAGTATTTCTTATCTCCAACCTCTTTACCCTTCCAGTATATTGATGTTCTCCACCTTCCTGCCATGTGCTTCTTTGTGACATATAAATTTACCCCATTTTGTTTCTTTTCCTATTTCTTTTAGTATTAACCACTTTTTTCGCTCTAGTTGTACATATATATGCATATATATACACATACACATATATGTATTTATGAATATATATATCTGTATACATATTTATGTCTCAGCATTTCATCCTATACAGTTTGTCACTGTTCCCTCTAAGGATAATTCTTCTAGCTGCCCAGGTGATGATAACAATTTTTAAGAGTTATCAATGACCTCTTTTCTTATAGGGATACATATAATATTAACTTATTGGGTCCCTTTAAAAAAAGCATTGGGTTTTTTTGTTTTGTTTTGTTTTGTTTTTCTTTTTTCCCCTCTTTCTTAATTATCGTTAGATCATTCTCTTGAGTTCTGTGCTTGGGCATCAAATTTTCTGTTCAGGTCTGGTCTTTTCTTTACATATGCTTGGAATTCTTCTATTTTGTTAAATGACCATACTTTACCCCCTAAGAATATAGTCAGTTTTGCTGGGTAGTTGATTCTTGGTTGTAGACCTAGTTCCCTTGTTTTCTGGAATATCTGATCCCATACCTTTCAATCCTTCAGTGTAGATGCAACCAGATCCTATGTGATCCTCACTGTAGTTCTATAGTATCTGAATGACTTTTTCTTAGCAGTTTGTAATATTTTTTCCTTGGTCTGATAGTTCTTGAATTTGGCTAAAACATTCCTGGGTGTTGTCAGTTGGGGATTAAGTACAGGAGGTGATCTTTGGATTCTTTCAATCTCCAATTTTGACTCTTGTTCTAGAATATTGGGGCAGTTTTCTTGGATAATTTCCTGTAGGATGATGTCCTGACTTTTTCTTTTGTCATCATCTTCCAGTAGACCAATGATTCTTGGGTTGTCTCTCCTGGAACGATTTTCTAAATTTTCTGTTTTGTGAATGAGGTGCTTCATATTTTCCTCAATTTTTTCATTCTTTTGATTTTGTTTTATAGTGTCCTGCTACCTTGTGAAGTCCCTTGCTTCTAATTATTGTATTCTGGTTTTTAAAGACTAGATTTTATCCCTGGCTCTTTGGTCATCCTTCTCCTTCTGATCTTTCATCTCCTTTGCCTCATTTTCAAGCTGATTAATTTTGGCTTTGAAGACACTATTTTCTGTTTCCTGATGACTTATCTTGCTTTTTAAGTTCTTTTCCCAGTTGTCTTCAGCCTCTCTTAATTGTGTTTTGAATTGTATTTTGAGTTCTTCCAAAGCCTGTATCCAATTCGTTGAATTTTCTGTTTTTTTTTTCTTGGTGTTTCCTCATCCTTCTCTGTTCTGTTTACTCTTTGTTCATTGCCTGTATAGAAGCTGTAAATTGTAATTTTTTTTCTTTTTCTGTTGTTTGCTCATATTTACCCCTTCTTTATTCCCTGCAGTTGCTTGAGCTTTTGCTCCTCTTATTTTTTGTTGTTATTGTTGTTGAATCTGTGGTTTTGGGCTTTTCTGTCAGCCCTCAAACTTGGAGCTTAGTCAGCAAATCTCTCAGTGCAGTCTGTGGGGGAGAGGTATTGGAGCTTGAGCTTCCCTGCCCTCTGGAGGCTTTGATGGGATTAAGTCTAGCAGTCTGTGGGGGAGGGGTGTTGAAGTTTGTGCTTCCCTGCTCTCTGAAGGCTTTGATGAGATTAAGTCCAGCTGGGTTGAGATAGCTGTGCCCTGAGGCCAATACCTTGGGAAGGGAGGGGCAATATGGAGTGTCTCTGCTGTTGTAATTAAGCTGCCTAATTTGAACTTCTTCTCCAACTGCTTCTCCTCCACCTGTGTTCGGTGCTCTGAACCTGGTAGAGCTTTGCCCACAAGGTACTCCCTCTAGACCAGCACCCTTGCCCGCCCAGAGGTTCCAGCTAGTGCTGGAGGCTTAGTGCTATAGATGGGGGAGGGGTCCTGGGACCTTTCTTCTTCCTTCCCCTTAAACCTGAGTGTTCTCAAATTCAGGCTTTTGTTGGGGTATACCTTTTTAAGTTGAGTCCAGCAGGAGGGTTCCTTGAGTTTCTTGTTGTTAGGTCTGGTTTTCAGTGCCCTAGGAGCATTTAGTTTGTAATTGGTAAGGAAGGGTTTTCAGAGGTCTAAACTTTCACTCCCTCTAAGTTGCCATCTTGCCTCCACCTCCTGTATCCTTTTCTACTCTTACAAGAGACCCTTCATGAAGTGGAAGCAATCTACACATGTTTCAAATATTTAAAAAATTATTTTTTTAATTAATTGATAAAAGCTTTTAAAAATAGATAATTTAAATTATACCACCTAAGCCATTCAACTTTCCCCATCTCACAGGGGAGATTCTCCAATGATTTCTACCCCAGAGTTAAGGTATTCTCTGAAACTTTTTCCTCTAAAATTATTACTCTCAAGCCCCTTCTGAAGTGCTTGCCTTAGTTAGTTAATTAGGAAAGAAGTATATATATATTTTCAAAACAAAACCACTTAATGAAGTGTCATGGCCAAGAAAAATAGCAATAAAACACTCCACCAGAAAACCTGGGGTTCACTCTCCCATAAACACAGTATCACCCATGGGAAAAGTAGATTTGTGGAGAGAACAGCTCATCATTCCTGTGTCACTACAGGGTCACTACATCTAATATTGACTGTCATCCTATTATTCCTTCCAAGTTGGCTTCCTCAATGACCTCCAAGAGATAGTCTACACTAGATACTGCTCCCATAGAACATAGTATCTGTCAACCTTGGCCAAGTATGCCAAACTTGTCCCACTGTACAAGTAACTATGAAGCTTCTTTCTACTTTTGGCACCAAGCTTTCTAATAGGAAAGGTAGGTTCTTCCATGCTCTTTTGCTAAAAACTGAAAAACTTTATTAATAGTTCTTTTAGAAAATCAAGTGATTTGGCTTTTTTTTTTCTTTTGGAGAGATAATGTTCTTTTGTTCGAAGTCTTGGCTACAAAGTCTCTCCTTCTGAGCAGGAGATCCTTGGTCCCTGGTATAAAGCTCTTTTGAACAAATAACAGAGACCAAACTCCTAACTGAGTACCTCATGCCCTGGTCACTGGGTTTGGGTATCCCTGGGCAACCTCCCTAAACTTAGGGTGAACATTATATGGACCTCCTGATTTTGATCTTTGAAGGCTTGACTCCACTTGGTCATCATTTAAGGAAGAAATATTTGCCCAACATTTACCAAACATTCCTGTATTTGGATTCTTCCTCTTTCTCAGCTTCAACAACTTTTATGTAGATGAGCATAATAAGGATGGTATTAGACATTAGGTCTTGTTATATTAGTTTAGAGATAAGAAGTAGAGAAGCTGGCTTGAGAAGGAAATGGAGTTTCAAACAGAGCTGAGTCACAGTGTCAGTTTCAAGTCTAATGTTGTGTGTGTTTTTTTTTTTAAACCTTTACTTTCTGTCTTGGAGTCAATACTGTGTATTGGCCCCAAGGCAGAAGAGTGGTAATGGCTAGGCAATGGGGGCCAAGTGACTTGTCCAGGGTCACACAGCTGGGAAGTGTCTGAGGCCAGATTTGAACCTAGGACCTCCCGTCTCTAGGCCTGGTTCTCAATCCACTGAGCTACCCAGCTGCCCCCTCTAAAGGTTTTTTTTGTTTGTTTTTTTTAAATGGAGGAAGGAATAGAGATAAAACTAACCCTGTTGGGCTTTCCTATGTGCCTACCCATATTTCTGGCCTTTTATCTAGAGATAAAACCTTAGAGGTTTTGAGCTCATCTTTAAAGAATGTTCTTCCAATGATGGTGACCAATTTACATAGTCAACTTATATAATTTCTGGCTCCAAAATATCAGGTTGCTTGGCCAAAAATATGTGGTAATTATGTCACCTTTATATTTTGCTTTGCCTTCTTCTCCAGCTTTGGTTACATTTAGTTCCATGCCCACTGGTGTCTCCTCACATATATACTCATAGAAAACATCCTGTTACAAGTTCTCAAAAGCCTGTAAACATATCATGCTAATGGAATTCATAAGTTTTATTTCAAATAAACCTGCTGTTCAGAATGTATTATTTTTATTTAGCATTTATATTATACTTTTACTTTTTCAAAGTCCCTTCCTGTTTTTTAACCAAATATTCGTCATGAAATCCTTGTATTAGTTCTTTCATAAAGGAGTAACTTAGATGAGGTGCCGATACCTAATACCTCTATATGGAATAAAATTTGCCCTATAAATATGGGAAATATAACTACAAAAAAGTCTGAAACATTATTGTATTTATGTAGAATGCTGAGTAGTGTCAGTGTATGTGAAGAAGACAATCTGTTATATTAAATTATACTAACAATATGCTTCACATATTTCTATTTCATAAACCAGAATTAATAAGAAAAATCTTTAATCAAGATTTCCCCAACCAGTTTGGACCCCTTAAAAATAAATTTTTAGAATTAACATTGGAAATTTAAGATCAATAAGACATAAAATATCCTAAAACTTAGAACTATCAAAAAGTGAATTGCTCTTCTTTGATAAATAGTGAGTATTCCATCTCCAGAACTCTTCAAGTAAATACTAAAGGTCTAATTAGCAGAAACATTGTAGGGGGAATTTATGGTTCAGAAATGAGTTGTACTATGAGACTTTGGAGGGCCTTTCCTTTCTTAGATTGCATGAAATCCTGATGGTCCCAAATCTCTCAAAGACTCCTTTCAGTTCACACTTCAAATTATTTTCTGTCCTCATGCTCATCTACTCTCTAAATTCTCTTGGGAAAGTTAAGAATAATATATTTTCTTCTAGACTTAGAGTTCAAATGGGTAAAGACGGGGAAAAATGAGTACTATAATGTGTAAAAACATGTAAATTGAGACCAACACTTCTCACTCAGATTTCCTAACATAAAGCAAAATTTCTATCTTCTTATTATGAAAAGATTAAATCTCCTTTTGGTCAAGGGAGAAGACCATGGGACAGCCTATGTGGAAACACACGGGATACAAATAGATCACCCAGCAAGATTAGCTTAAGGAAAAAAATGTTGAAATGCTTTGTCTTTATATCTATGTTCACAATATCTCCATTTTGTGCCACATCTCCCTTCTTTCTCTCCCTGTTCATGCTTATTTAGACTAATCACTGGGAAAATGAAGCATTTTCTATTTGTCTATACTAGCAATTATGTCCTTGTCTCTACTAGCAATATCCTTAAAGCCCACAAGATGGGAACATTCCCCTACCAAAATATATTTAAGTCATAGTCCAGACATCTAAATCCCATTTTCAAATATCTTTGAGATTTTTCACATTTCCCAATTTTTAGAGCAAGAATTCAGAATATTTTCTTCCATCAAAAATGAATAAAAGAAGATTTCATAAATGCCTATATTTGTGAGACTTAAATGATTTGATACAACACATTTTGAAAATATTTTAATCCATTTTTCTTTTCTAGAGCAGCAGTTCTCAACCTTTTTTGTGTCATGGACTCCTTTGGCTGTCTGCTGAGATCTGTGGAAACCTTCTCAGAACAGTGTTTTTTAATATGTGAAGGAAATGCTAAATTTCAGTTAGAGGCTAATTAAAATTAAATGTACTTTTCCCCCCATCCCAGTTCATGGACCCCCAGGAAATCCTTAGACTCCAGGTTAAGAAACCTTCATCTAAAGGCTTTTGAATTTGAACAATTAAAAAAAAACAGTAATTATATTTGATCTGCCTGAATGTATATAAATGTGGAAACCTTGAACCTCAAAGTTCTTAGAGATAATCATCCTGAATTTATTGATCAACTACTATATTCACAGGATTTTTGATGTTGCTGTTGAGGTTGGTAGGGTAAAAAAGCAACTGAGAATGTCCTCAAGAAGCTTACATTGTGATTGGGTAGATAGGGTTTATGATCAACAATTAGAGATCATAAAGACAATGCAGTACAGCATTGAATTTTGGTTCACAGGAACCAAATACAAATTGCAACCTTGGGCAAGTCATAATTTCTTTGAATCCAGTTTTCTCAATTGTAAAAACTGGTTTTGAATTGATCATTTCTAGGATATCTTCCTGTCTCTAAATCCTATAATTCCAGGCGTGAAAAGCCTTATAAAGCAATACATTCAGAGGAGATAATATTGTAGAAGATATCATTTTTCCTAGCATTTATTCTGGACAGCTCTCCCAAAATGCTCCCTAATTTGTAGGCTGAATTACCCAAGGAGGGAGATACCTCAGATTCTGAGAGTAATCCTGAGTGACTGCTTTTTAACCCTAACTCACAAGCCCCCACTGGTGTGTTTCTTATTAACATCAGCCAGTAGAGACTTAATTAACTTAACCAAGCCATCTATTAAGATGTATATTAAGAAATAGATAAAAAATATTCCCCACAAAAACTTGTAACATAATGTTCTTCAAATATATGTAGAATGAGAGGGTGAGAATCAGCAGAAACTTTAAGTGCAAGGATAGGGAGGCACACATGTAGAGTACAGATGTGATTAATGCAACTAAAGTGGGGCTGTAAAGTCTCTGAATATGGCATCTCTGTTGGTTAGATCGCCATGCTTCTAGGCTGGCTTTGATCTGCACATTCAACAGAGTCCCTATTGGAGGAGTCAATCTGTTGGATTCCTGAGTATTGCTCCTCTACAGGCATTTATAGTCTTCACTATCTTCTGAGTCCAGGATTAGTTTTAAGTCTTAGCTGGGGTCCTTCTGTGCACTTTCAAAAATAGCAGAGATTCCTAGCCTGAATTTGGTAGAAATTTCTCAAGATTTTCTTCTTCAGGACCATGGCAGTAAGGCTTTTTATGTCCCAGACAGGAGGTCAATCTTTTTCCATTAAAGGGAACCAGGCAGATAGAGCTCTAGCCTTGTTGTCAGAAATGTCTAGGTTCAAATCCAGCCTCAGATATTTTCCATCTGTATGACTGTTGATAAGTCACTTAATTTATTCCTGACTTGGTTTCTTCTACTATAAAAAGGGGACCACAATAACACCTCCCTGTCAGGGTTGCTGTGAAAATAAAATGAGATAATATTTGTAAAGCACTTAGCACAATGCTAAAGCACATAGTAGTGCTTAATCGATGTTTTGTTTTTTTCTTCCTCTTTGATGTCTCCTCTTGGTTTGGGGCCTTAGCACCTTAGTTAGAGATCTCTTCCTAACTTTATGATTATCATGCAATATATTTTCCAAATCTTTATTCCTTCTAGCTAGACCATAATCAGACAATGGCCATTGACCTAGTAATCACTAAATAGCTCTAGGGTTAACAGTTCCTCAGAATTTTGTTGTGTGTTTGTTTTCATTTTCCTAAAAGCTCTAAGTTTCTCCTATTGGTCTGTACAAATGAGTAGCAGCCAGATAATTTTTAGACCTAAAATTGGCTTCATAAATTAACAAAATAAATAAGTCCAATGACCATATTTTCAGAACCAAAAACTACAACGAATGATAAAACCAAAAATGATTCCTTTTATAAAGCTTTATTAAAAGTCTACTTTGTTTTCTTCAAATATAACATCCTAGAAAATTGGATATCTTTGTGGGATTTTCATTATTTTAAGTTCATAAACCAAATTTAAAGAATTCAAATAATGAAGTACTAATTTTCCAACCTAAAAAGGTTGGAGTATGTCTCTATCCTTTGTCCAAAGTTCTCAAGGAACTGGAATCTTTTGCATTTTTTCTATGGACTGGTTCTAGAAATGGAGACTTTAGCATTCCTTTTTTTCTACATATTGACTCCTGGAATTAGTTGTACCTACCAGGTTAAATCAGAGGCCTTGCCTCTGTTTCCCTATACCTCATTAGATAATTGGGTTTTGTTCTTCTGTCTTTGTATCTTAAGTATTTCTGCCTGCCACCTAAATTGGATCACTTCTTTGAGTGAAGGAAGAGAATCTAGAATCCAGAAAAAGTAGGGAGAATTACAGTAAGATTACTGGAATGAAATAATAAGGTAGAAAGATCACATTAGATAATTGAATTTTTCTTTCGTGTCCTTGAGTCTTATATCTTTGTGTTTTGTCTAATCACTCTCAGACCAGTTAACTATATCTGGTCTCATTGTAATTTGCTTTCTAAATAAATTATCTTATCATGTTATCTTCAATTAGAAACAGAAAGCCTAGCATTCAAGGAAGGAGAGGTAGTTAGCTGATGATCTGGGGCCATATTTCATTGGTAAACATCATGACACAGTGGAAGGAGTACTAGATTTTATAGAGCTTGGGTTTGAATCCAGGATCTGTCATATATACCTGAGAGACATTAGGCAAATCCACTAACTCCAGTGGCTCTCTATTACCTCCCAGAACAAATATAAAAATCTTCAGTTTGGCTTTCAAAGCCCCTCTCAACCTTTCTCCTTCCTTTCCTAGTATTCATATGGGTTTAGAGATGGAAAGTCTTCTTGGAAATTATCTCTTCCAAATCTATTTTATGAAGGAAAAATGTTAAGAGAAGTTAAGTGATTTGTTTAGGGCCACAAAGGTACTCAGTGATAGAAATGGAATTTGATATCAGGGCATGTAAACATAAAATCCAAGACTTCACCATATTATTCTAAACATGGGTTCTAATTGTTAATTATAAATCCTGTTTACTCAGTCATGTTGTAAGCTTCTTGATGATGGAAATAATATCTCTTAACTCTTTTCTACTGGCAATGTTCTTTGTCCCTATCTTCTCCCCAAAGAAGAACAAATACCACTACCACCATCACCACCACCATCACCACAAATAGTTCATGCTCTCAAATGCTATGGTTATTATTTAAGGAACCCAAAGCTGTCAGAAAAGGGAGCCAGTCTTCTTCTCAATACAGGTAAAACTGAATCTATTCTAGGTCATATTCCTAGGTCCAGAGCAGATAGGTTTTTTAGGGGGAAGGTACAGTACCATAGCCCAATCAGTCTGGCAGTAATTTCCTAATGTTAGATAAATATAAGTTAACTCATTCCCACAAAGGTTAACTGTGTTAGTCAACAAGCATTTGTTATTGTTATTATTTCACCTTAGATTTTATCCATTCATCTCCACCTTTAAAATACCCTCCTCTCTTCTGTGAGTTCTAACCAAAATCTCCATTTTGTGGAAGTGCCCAGATAAGCCATCTTTTATTCCTCTCCCAGCTCACCTCCTGAAGCTCCATATGACCTCCATGTCTTCTAGTAAAATGGACTAGGTTTGGCCATTTTTTTTGTTGATGAACTAGGCATGTACTTTTAAAATGTTATGTGCCCATGGCTATGTGGTAGTTGAAGTTCCTTTCTTAGGCATTAGGTTGCAAAATATCTGTCATGATTCACATCTGGAAGAGAAGAAAGGGACACTTTATAAATATCCATCAAGTTATCAGCTTTTCTCAAAGAATCAAAGACGAAAAAGATGTGTCTTTATCATCTCAAAGCACAAACTCTTCAGTGCTGATAAAGTCACACATGGCTAGAAACAAGTCCTAAAGCTTCCACGTGTAGCTGTCCAATGTTATTTGTCTATCCAGTAAATAAATTAAACCTCTCCCCTGGAGTAGGAACAGAGAAGTCTCACTTATAGAAAAAGAGAGACAGTATCCAGAGATTAGTGTCATGGTGAAACAAGGTAGATGGATGTTATTAGATAACTAGATTTTCTCTTATGTCCTTGTACATGGTATGCTTATATCTCACATCTGGTTTACTGTTTACTTCTGTTTGTTAAAGTGCATCCTCTGGCTCCACCTCCCAATACTGTCTATAGTAGGGAAGAGGGCCTAACATCCAAGAAAATAGAGGAAGATGTTTGAAAATCTACATCCAGGTGAAATTAGGTGGGTTTCTCTCATAAGCAACATCTTTTATCTTGTACCTTGCTAATCAGCTGTTTGCTATAGCTGCAAAACATGAGAATTAGCCATAGAAATGACCAACAAGAAAACATTGGTTTTTTTTTCATTTAAAGATGTCGATCACAAATATGCAGATACCACCTCAAGGCAGACTTTTTGTGAAAATTATGAGCCAGAGGTAATTTAAGACTAACTTTCATTAGGACCTTTACAACTCCCTCACCATTTATGACAGTCACCCTCATTATTTTATACTTCCCACTCTAACCTTGGCCCCTAACAGAAGACTGCAAAATAATGCAACTAAAGCAACTGATGAAACAAAGGAAATTTAAAGTTAACATCAGGTAGGATAGACAAACACCAAACTCTTTTCCCACAACCTCAGAGACTATAGCAGGTATTATCTCCATGCTCTAGATTTTTACTACCACCTCAGAGTTAATTTCAGGTACCAGCAACACATTGCATCCATCCTCCACCATAATATATGACCCCATATATTAGAACTCTGAGGAGCAATGGCTATAACACCATCAGAGCCAAAGATACTATGAAGTTAGCTGAAGGTAATTGGTGGGATAGGCAAACACCAAAGGCAATGACACTAAACCTTCTCTGATATTAGCATTACCTTCCTTCCCTCTTCCAAACAACTATCTCTGAACTTTAGGATCTTCGTAGTAGTAACTACTATATATATTAAGCAAAATTTGAAAATAATCCCACGCAGAGTGGAAAACTACCACAAGCTACCCCCAATGAATTCTAGATTTGGAAGCAATTCAATGAACTCAAGATTTAAAATCCTAGATGTAAGGGAGAGAAAAGGAACACAGTAAAGAGATTAAGAAAACTACTAAGCCAAGAATACTTACTAATATAATAAATGCTATGGATAAGAGATTTCTGAGACAAAACTCCAGAAAAAAGTGGATAATTTCGTTATAATCACATACACAATTCTAGAAAAGAATATGGAACATCTATAAAGACTTTTAGGTTGATTGAAAGGCCAAGTAAAAGAGCGAGAGGGAAAAAATAAGGAATGGAACAGAAAGTAGAATAGAATAGACTCTGAAATAAATTAACAGAGCATCAGAAAGTCTTGGTTGGTATGAATAGAAATAGAAGAATTTAAAATTCAACAGTTCCATAAGAATTATAAGCTAAATCAGAAGATGACAAAGTTATAAGAAAATGAGATATCTATCATTGGAAAAGAGTGCTGATTCTAGAATCAGAAATCCTGGGCTCATGTTCTACTCTTGATACTTATTACCTGAATGAATTATGGCAAGTCACTTAATCTCCATGGGCCACAGTTTCCTCACCTGGAAAATGAGAAAGTTGTACTAGATAGACTCTTAAGGACTTTCTAGTTCTAGATAATCTTGCAATATGAAAATAATAACTTGTTAAATTGAGAAGAGAGAAAAAAAAATCCAAGAACCATTGGTCTTCAAAGAAAGGATGGTGAATATACATGCAAAAAATTGTATTTTAATACTATAGAATATCTCATTTTATTTCTCTTCACTTTATTGTGCTTTGAAGACATTGAGATTTTTACAAATTGAAGGTGTGGAGCAACCATGCATTGAACAATTCTACCATTACCATTTTTCCAACAATATGTGCTCACATTGTGTCTCTATGTCACATTTTGATAATTTTCATAATATTTCAAACTTTTTCATTATTATTAAAATCTGTGATGGTGATCTGTGATCAGTGATCTTTGATGTTACTATTGTAACTGTGTTAAGGCACCATGAACTGAACCCATGTAAGATGTTGAACTTAATAAACAAATATTATGTTGACTACTCCATTAACCAGAAAACCTCCCATCTTTCTCCCTCTCCTTAGGCCTTCATGTTCTCTAAGGCACAATAATACCAAAATTAAGCCAACTAATAACTTCACAATCGCCTCTCTATATTTTAAGTCTCAAGTGAAAGGAAGAATCAATCAGAGCAACAAACTTCATTATTTTTTCATTTTAAGAAATAGCCATACCAATCCTAGCCTTCAACAACTACCACCTTGATCAGTCAGTAGTCATCCTCATTGAGGCAAGACTCTACAATAACAAAAAGATTACAATTCACTGAAGGCACAGATGATGTTTAGCATTTTTTAGGAACAAAGTATTTTTTTTAAATTAAGGCACAGGCAAAGCCAAGTTAGCAGACTAGAAGCATGGATTCTTGAACCTTTCTGAGAATCGTCTCTAACCAACTTTAAAATAACAGTTCAAAAGGAATACTAGAGTGACATAACCAGCAAAGGGACAGAGTGAAGAAACTTTCCTGAAGAAAACAACTTGGAAGGTAGGCCTAGAGAGACCATTTCACTGGGGTGAAAGGGGAGTACAACCAGCAGGAAAGCCTCAGAACCCACAGCAAGGCAATACCAAGGAGCACCAGTAGAAGCCAAAAGTAAGTCTTCTTACCCCATACCTACTGCTCCAGGTTCTCAACCTGGGACAAAATTAACTTTCAGACCCTGAGACCCTGCATAAGCCAACAGCAGAGTACTCCATGCCCACACACTAAAGTACAAGCCTACAGTGAGATCTCAAGCCCTAAAACAAGACAATATGTGGTGTAATTGGTGGGCAAGATGAAGGGGAGGTCCACAGCCCTGCCCATGTCTACAGTGAGGTCTTAGTGCAAAACAGTCTTCAATGCACATGACTGGTAAAGGTTCAGAGTACGGCTCTAAGCCCCTGCCCAAATCTATACTGAGGACCTGAACCCCAGAACAACCCCAGCATGAGGCACTTTACAGTCTATGTGGCTGGCATTAGCCCATAACAATGGAGCCCTTCTCTAGGCTTCAGGTGATCTCTGAGCCTTTAGGTGATCATTCCAATTTGGAAGAAGAAAAACTTGCTGAAGCCCAGAAGTAAAGCTGAAGGCAGAAGCAAGAAAAATTGAAGTTTAAGAGAGATCCCCTTTATTCTGAGAACAGAGCCCAGTGTTAAGATAAAGGTAAAAGTTGTTTTTTAAAGACTGGGAAAATAAGCAAGCAGTAACAATAATAACAACAAAAACAATACCTAACCATAGAAAAGTATTATGAAAACAAAGAACAAGGCACAGATTCAGAAGGAGATGGTGAGATGAAAGCAGCTACCTGAAAAAGTTCCAAATAAAATGGGAATTGGTCTCAGGCTCTGGAAGAGATCAAAAAGGAATTTAAAAATCAAATAAGAGAAGCAGTATAAAAACAAGTTAAAGAAATTAAAACAATGCAAAAAAGAAAATAACAGCTTAAAAATTAATAAAGTAAAATGTTTCTTTAAAAAGTAGAATTAGCCAAATGGAAAAAAGGATGTTAAAAAAAAGCTCATTGAAGGAAATCATTCTTTAAAATTTACAATTGGACAAATGGAAGCTAATAACTTCATGAGACATCAAGAAACCATAAAAAAAATCAAAAGAATGACAAAATAGAAGAAAATATGAAATATCCTTTTGAAAAAAACAATTGACCTGGAAAATAGATCCAGAAGAGATAATCTAAGAATTAATGAACTACCTAAAAGTATGATTTAAAAAAAAACAACCTAGGAAATTATCAAAGAAAGCTGTTCTGATATTGTTGTACAAGAGAGTAAAATAGAAATTGAAAGAATTCACCCATCAGTCCTGAAATAAAGCCCCAAAAGACAATTCCCAAGAATATTTTAGCCAAATTCCAGAGCTCCCAGGCCAAGAAGAAAATACTACAAATAGCCACAATGAAACAATTAAAATATCATGGAGCCAATCAGGACTACACAGGATTTAGCAGCTTCTGCATTAAAAGATTAGAAGGCAGGGAATATAATATTCTGGAAGACAAAGGAGCTATTTTTACAACCAAGAATCATCCACCCAGCAAAACTGAATATTTTTGGGGAAAATGTTTATTTAATAAAATAGAAGATTTCCAAGTATTACTGATGAAAAGGCTGGACCTAAACAGAGAATTTGATGTTCAAATATAAGACTCAAGAGAAGCATAAAAAGAGAAGCAAAGAAAGAGACAATTTAAGGGAACTAATGAGGCCAAACTATTTTTATTTCTACAAAGAAAGATGATATTGGTAAGTTATGATTTTTGTCATTATCATACTGGCTAGAAGAAGTATACTTAGACAGGGTACAGGAGTAAGCTGCTTAGAAAGACATGATATGCAAAAAAGAAAAAAGAAAAGATATCAAGGTACAAATAGAGTATTTCCCTGAGAGAAAAGGGAAGAGAGAGTTATCTCATCTAAAGAGATACAAAAAACATATTATAGTGAAGGAAAAGATGAGGGTGGTGAAAGACAATGCTTAAATCTTACTCTCATCAGAAATGGCTCAGAGAGAGAATAACAATAATGCTAATTTGGGTATAGAAAGCTATCTTACCTTCTAGTGAAGTAGGAGGGGAACAAGATGGGAGAGTAATAGAAGGAAGAGGGAAATGGGGGTGATTAAAAGCAAAACACTTGTATAAAAGGGACAGAGTGAAAGGAAAAACAAAGAGTAGGATCAAAAGAAGAAAAAATATTGGGGGAGATACACAGATAATAATCATAATTGTGAATGTGAATGGGATGAACTCACCTATAAAAATGGAATCAGATAGCAGAGTGGATTAAAAACCAAAAACCTATGACATGTTGTTCACAAAAAATTACATTTAAGTCAGGAAGAGACAAAAAGGGACTGGAGCAGAATCAATTGTGGTTCAGATGAAATTAAAAAAAAACTGGACTAGTAATCATGATCTCAGCCAATGCTAAAGCAAAAAAAAAATAAAAAGATCTAATTAAAAGAGATAAGGAAGGAAATTACATTTTCATAAAAGGTACAATAAGTAATAAAGTGATATCAACACTAAACTTATATTCACTAAATGGTATAGCTTCCAGATTTGTAAAGGAGAAATTAAATGTGCTTCAGGAGAAAATAGACAGTAAAACTATACTAGTTGGAGACCTCATCCTTCCCTTCTCACAACTAGAGAAATCTAACCCAAAAAATAAACAAAAAAGATGTAAAGGAAGTGACTGGTACTTAATAAAAGTTAAATTTAGTAGATGTCTGGAGAAAATTGAATGAGGTTAAAAAAGAAGATATATATTGTCTTTTCAGGAGTACATGGCACCTACACAAAAACTGATCCAGTATTAGGGCATAAAAACTTTCCAATAAACTACAGAAAAAAAAGAAATAATAAATGCATCCTCTTCAAATAATTATGCAATGAAATTATAATCAATAAGGGTCCATCATAGGACAAATTAAAAATTAATTGAAAATAAATAATTCAATTATAAAAAAGTATGGATTGAGAACAAATAATACAAACAATAAATAATTTCATTAAAGAGAATGACAACGAGGAGACAAAATATCAGAATGTACAGGATAATACCAAAGAAGACCATGGGACAAAATTTCTGTCTCTGAATGCCTACATGAATAAAACATAGAAAATGCAGATGAATGAATTGAGCATGAAACTAAAAAAACTAGGAAAAGAACAAATTAAAAATCCTCGAACAAAGATTATATTATAAATCCTAAAAATTAAAGGAGAAATTAATAAAACTGAAAGTAAGAAAACTATTGAACTAATAAATAAAACTAGGATTTGATTTCATTGAATAACAAATAAAATAGAGAATACATTGATAAATTTGATTTTAAAAAGTAAAGAAGAGAACAAAATTACCAGCATCAGAAATGAAAAGGGAGGATTCCATACCAATGAAGAGGAAATGAAAGCAAACAGTAGGAACTATTTTGCTCAATTATATTACAATA
Source organism: Monodelphis domestica (assembly GCF_027887165.1). NCBI lineage: Eukaryota > Metazoa > Chordata > Mammalia > Didelphimorphia > Didelphidae > Monodelphis > Monodelphis domestica. The sequence goes on along the minus strand of NC_077228.1, from coordinate 403,028,715 downwards.
AATTTGATAATCTAGGAAATGTAGGAATAAAAGGGTCTTTTCTTAAAATAATAAGTAGTATCTATCTAAAACCATCAGCATGCATCATCTTCCATGGGGAAAAATTAGAAACCTTCCCAATAAGGTCAGGAGTGAAGCAAGGATGCCCATTATCACCACTATTATTTTATATTGTATTAGAAATGCTAACCACAGCAATAAGAGGGATCTATGCTAAGACAAACACAGGAATTTTATGAATACAATTACATAGCACTTCACACAAATAAAGTCAGATAGAAAAACCTTAATTGTTCATGGGGAGCTAATGTAATAAAAATGACAATAATACCTAAATTAATTGACTTATTCAGTGCCACATCAATGAAACTACTAAATAATTATTTTGTATAACTAGAAAATTTAATAACAAAGTTGGAAGAACAAAAGGTCAATAATATCAGTAGTATTAATGAAAGAAAAATGTGAAGGAGGGTGGTCTAGCAGTCCCGGATCTCAAACTGCACTATAAAGCTATAATCATAGACACAATCAGGTACTAGCTAAGAAATAGGATAATAGGTCAATGGAATAGATTAGATTTACAACATACAGGAGTAAATGACCTTAACAATCAGCAATCTAGTGTTTCATAAACCCAATGAGCCCAGCTTTAGGGTTAGGAACTCATTATTTGAAAAAGAACTTTTGGGAAAACTAGAAAACTATGTGACAGAAAGTAGGTATAGGCTAATATCTTATATCCTATATCAAGATAATGTCAAAATGGGTATATGGTTTAAATATCATGGATAACACCAGAAGTAAGTTAGGGGGATATAGAATAGGTTACTGGTCAGATCTATAGAGAAGGGAAGAATTTATGATCAACCAAGAGGTAGAGACCATTAGAAGATGTAATGTGAATTATTTTGACTATATTAAATTTAAAAAGTTTTATACATACAAAACCAATACAGTCAAGATTAGAAAGGAAACAGAAAACTGGGGGGAAATTTTATAACAAATTTCACTCATAAATATATCATTTCTTAAAAATATAGAGTACTAAGTCAAATTTATAAGAATCTAAGCCATTCCCCAATTGACAAATGGTTAAAAGATATGAATAAGCAGTTTTAGATGAAGAAATCAAAGCTATCAATAAGCATGTGAAGAAATTTCTAAATCCTTCTTGATTAGTGAAATACAAATTAAAACAATTCTAAGGTATCACTTCACACCTATCAGATTGGCCAATATGATAGTAAAAGAGACTGATCAATGTTGGAGCAGATGTGGCAAAATTGGGACACTAATGCATTGTTGGCGAAGTTGTGAACTGATCCAGGTATTTTAGAGGGCAATTTGGAAGAATGTTCAAAGGTATAATACCACTACTATGTCTGAATATATGTTGTTTTTTAATGACATAATACTATCCCTCACTTAGACTATAGTATAGTATAAGCATAACTTTTACATGCATTGGGAAATGGAAATAAAAAAAAAATTTTTAGAGACTCTTTAATTCAGCAAAACAATCCCTGTATATTTTAATGTTAGATTTAAAATGGTTGAATGCCTTAAACTGTAACAGTTAAAAGAGTGATGTTGTAAACTGTGAGTTAAATGGTGGAAGTGAGTTAAAATGGTGGAAGATATAAATTTTGATAGATATAAGAGAGGGTGAGTAAATTTGACCGCAGAAAATGTTTCACTATAGTGTCTTGGTTTTTAAATCAAATATAAGGTGGTCACCAGGGAAATATTCCCAATTATTTAAATACCCAAGTCAACTGGGTTTTATAGAGATTTTAATTAATACAAATGTGGAATTAAAGAAAAGAGAGAAAGAGAGAAAAAGGAAATAAGTATGAAGGGCCTTAAGCCAACATGGCCTAGACCTGAGTCTTAAGAGAGAGAGATCAGTCAGTCAGTCTTTTAACACTCACCACAAGGTCTGTCTAAGCAAGGATTCTAGTGACACCAGGCCAGCTCCATCTCAGCTGACTTCACCAGAGAGAGTTCTAGCCAGAGACTGTTCCAAAGGGCCTCTCTCCAGAGCCTCCAGAGGGACAGAGTCCCCTCAGAGGAGCTCCAGCGAGACCTCCTTAGAGATTGTCCTCCAAGAGCTTCCCTTCTCCAGAGCCTCTCTCAAGAGATTCTTCCCAAGCAATCCTCATCAGAGATCCTCCAAAAGGATTTTTTCTCAAGAGATTCTGCTTTTTCTTATATAGGGGTTTTTCTCCTATGTCACCTCCCCTAAGTCCTTACATCTACCAATCACTGTAGACGTTTTCCAAAGGACTGCCCATCTGAATTCCTGCTAAGTCGACTAATCTCAGTAAGTCTGAACCCAAAAAAATGCTGCTGTGTCGACTAATCTCAGTAAGTCTGAACCAGTGAAAACACAGCTTAGTCAACTAATCTCATTAAGAGAAAACTTGCCCTACCCTTTTAGGTACCTAGCATCTCATTGTATCAATTCTAAAAAACAGGCATGACTCAAAGAACTCCTTGCCTTATTATAAGCATGGGTCCAAGTACTTTCATTGTTTAGCAAGGATTTTTCTCCCCTAAAGCAGTCTTAAGTATGGGTGGAGTAGAGGTCCTCCCATAGCAAGGATTTTTCTCCCCTAAAGCAGTCTTAAGTTTGGGTGGAGTAGAGGTCCTCCCATTTCTGATCCTGGCGAGTTCTCACATCAAAATGGGGAATGTTTCCCAGTAGGGAATTTGTTCCAATGGAGGATTCCTCAATGTGGAAATTTTTAACATTCACAAGTCTGAGAAATTTCAAGATTTACATTAAGAAACCATGAAAACAAACTGGGAGCCAAGATGGTGGAGAAGGTATATGTACTCACTTGTCTCTACCTAATCACACTACAGAAAACTGATATAATGCCTTAGAATGAATTCTGGAGTAGTATAACCTACAAAAAGACAAAGTGAAGTCAATTTTCAGCCAAAAGCAACTTAGATGGCCAGCTTGAGCTGGAGCTACTTCTGGGTAAGCAAGGCATCAGTCTAAATGCAGGTCACTTCCTCTCCCCATCTCATACTGACAAAGACTACCACAAAAGATCTTAAGAATCATTTTCAGAAGAACAGAGGAACTATACAGTAGGGTGTAGCATTGAAGGTACATAGGATTGGGGCTTTTCCAATCTATAAGAAGGTGAAAAAGCTTCCACCCAAATGCGAGTTGATCCACCATCCTCCACCCCAACTACAGAGCCAGAGCCAGCGCATGCCAGAATGAGCAAGCGAGGGGCACCTCTAGAGTGAGCAAGGGGCACCTCTAGGTTCTTGGGAGCTAACTAGGACTGCCAGGGACCTACCACTGAAAGCAGCTAGGCAGGAAACCCCAGTGCAGAGGGAGCACAGACCTTACGTGCTTGGAGCCAGCACACCCACCAGAACCAGGGAGTAAGCGAGGAGTACCTCTAGAATGAGCAAGGGGCACTTCTAGGTCCTTAGGAGCTGACTAGGACCACCGGGGACCTACCCCTAAAAGCAGCTAGACCAGAAACCCAGGCAGGTAAGGGAGTGCAGATCTTGAGCTCCCCTGGGAAGGTAGCTCAGAGAAGAACTCCAAAGGACTGCAGAGATTCAAGAGCTTGCCTCAGGCAAAATCCCTGCTCTTTAACTCCATACATAAAACCTGCCCAGCTCACTCAGATTTCTGATTAAAGAGGGAAGGAAAAACATCCATGAAAATGGCTAATTATGCACAAGAGCCCCCAAATCCTTCCAAAAACAAACAAACAAACAAAAAAACAGTAACCCTCGAGAATTTTTACAGAGGAAAAACTCAGGCTACAGAGGAAATACTGGACAAAATTCAAACAAAGGCAAAACCTAAAAACAAACAAAAACAAACAAACAAACAAAAAAACAGAAATTGTCCACAAGCCCTGGAAGAATTTCAATTGGAGCTTATCAAAAAGATGGAAGCCTTCTGGTTACAGAAGTGGGAAATGGTTAAAAAAGAATGAAGAAATCATAGCTGGATACCAAAAGGTTAAAGCAGAAAACCAAAAGATTATAACAGAAAACCAGGCCTTAAGGACCAGAATTGAGAAACTGGAAACCAATGATCTTGCAAAACAGTAAGAATTAATAAAGCAAAGTCAAAATACTGACAAAATAGAAGAAAACATAAAATATCTCACTGACAAGGTGACAGATCAGGAAAACAGAGGAAGGAGAGACAACTTGAGAATCATTGGTCTACCTGAAAAGCCCGAAATAAACAGAAATCTTGACACCATACTATAAGAGATCATCCAAGAAAACTGCCCTGAAGTTCTTGAACAAGGGGGCAAAATAGACATTGAAAGAGTTCATAGAACCCCCACTACACAAAACCCCCCAAAACAACTCCCAGAAATGTAATTGCCAAATTCCAGAGCTTTCAAGCTAAGGAGAAAATCCTACAAGAAGATAAAAGGAGGAAATTCATATACCAAGGAGCACCAATCAGGATCACACAAGACCTGGCAGCTTCCACACTAATGGACTGCAAGGCCTGGAATATGATTTTCAAAAGCAAGAGAACTAGGTCTTCAACAAAGAATCACCTATCTATCAAAACTGACTATATACTTCCAAGGGAATATATATATATATAGGCATTCAACAAAATAGAAGATTTCCAAGTATTTGTAAGGAAAAGACCAGAACTAAGTGGAAAGTTTGATATACAAACACAAAGATCAAGAGAAATATGAAAAGGTAAATATGAAAAAGAGGGAAAAGGATAAAAATTTTTTTTATTCAAACTCTTCTTTAAGGGCTACAATTAGATCAAATTATATATATTAATATATGGGGAAAATGTTATTTGTAACTCTCAAAAATGTTTTCATTATTATAGTAAATAGAAGAATCATTTCATAGAAAAATATTGGGGCATTCAAAGGCTATAAAATGATATGCAAAAAAAAGGGTTGGGGGGAATTGATGATGGTACCAAGAGATACTTGAAGAAATAAAATAAATAGAATAATCTTTGTCACACAAAGATACACATGGGAATGGGAGGGGAAGTATACTCTTATAAGAGGGAGAGGAAGAGAGTGTTAATAGATAATACTGGAACATTATTCTCAGGGAAATCAATTCTGAGAGGGAAGAGCATCTAGATCCATTGGGATCTTGAAGTCTATCTTATCCTACAGGGTAAGGAAGAAGGGAAAACTAAGGGGGGGGGGGTAAGAGGGAAGGAGTTCAAAAAAAGGGAGAGAAGGAGAGGAGAGAGGGAACTTAATAGACCCTAAAAGAACAAGAAGGGAACAAAAAGGGAGGGGCCAGAAAGGGAGAAAGGGAAGCATATCCCAAAAAGGGAGGGGAATAGGGGGATTGATTAAAAGTAAACCACTGGGTTAAAAGGATATAGCAAAAGAAAAAAGGACAGAACTGATATCAAAATGCTAGGGAATTCAAAAGTGACAATCATATCTTTGAATGTGAATGGGATGAACTCACCCATAAAACGTAGATGAATAAAAGAGTGGATTAGAATCCAGAATCCTACCATATGCTGTCTACAAGAAACACACATGAGGCGAGTAGATACTCACAAGGTCAGAATTAAAGGGTGGAGTAAGACCTATTGGGCCTCAACCGACAGAAAGAAGGCAGGAGTTGCAATCATGATATCTGACAAAACCAAAGTAAAAATACAGCGGATTAAAAGGAATAGGGAAGGTAAATACATCCTGATAAAAGGAAGTATAGATAATGAGGAAATATCATTAATCAACATGTATGCACCAAATGGTAAAGCACCCAAATTTCTAAAGGAGAAACTAATAGAATTGAAGAAGGAAATAGATAGTAAAACTACTAGTGGGAGACCTGAACCTACCACTATCAAATTTAGATAAATCAAATAAAAAAATAAATGAGAAAGAGGTAAAAGAGGTGAATGAAATCTTAGAAAAATTAGAGTTAATAATAATAATAATAAAAGGAATACACCTTTTCAGCAGCACATGGCACATTCACAAAGATTGACCATAAACTAGGTCATAAAAACATGGCATTCAACTGCAGAAAAGCAGAAATAATAAATGCAACCTTTTCAGATCATAAGGCATATAAAATAATGATCAGTAAGGGTACATGGAGAGCCAAATTAAAAATTAATTGGAAATTAAGTAATATGATTCTCCAAAATAGGCTAGTTAGAGAACAAATCATAAAAATAATTAATAATTTCATTGAAGAAAATGACAATGATGAGACATCCTTTCAAACTCTATGGGATGCAGCCAAAGTAGTACTCAGGGGAAAATTTATATCCTTAAATTAATATATTAACAAATTAGGGAGGGCCGAGGTTAATGAATTGGACATGCAAATCAAAAAACTTGAAAGCAAACAAATTAACCCCCCCCCGAAGAAAACCAAATCTGAGATCTTAGAAATTAAGGGAGAAATTAATAAAATCAAAATTGATAGAACTATTGAACAAATAAATAAGACTAGAAGCTGGTATTTTGAAAAAACAAAAAACAAACAAAAAAGACATTGTATTGGTCAATCTAATAAAAAAGAGGAAAGAAGAAAACCAAATTAACAGTCATGGATGGAAAGGGAGAACTCACCTCCAATGAAGAGGAAATTAAGGCAATAATTAAAAACTGCTAAATCCCAATTATATGGCAAAAAATATGTCAATCTTGGTGATATGGATGAATATTTACAAAAACATAAATTGCCTAGATTAACAGAAAAAGAAATAGAATTCTTAGATAGTCCCATATCAGAAAAAAGAAATTGAACAGGGAATCAAAGAACTCCCCAAGAAAAAAATCCCCAGGGCCTGATGGATTCACAAGTGAATATTATCAAACATTCAAAGAACGGCTAATCCCAATACTATACAAACTATTTGACATAATAAGCAAAGAGAGAGTTCTACCAAATTCATTTTACAACACAAATATAGTACTGATCCCAAAGCCAGGTAGGCCAAAAATGGAGAAAGAAAACTACAGACCAATCTCCTTAATGAACATAGATGCAAAAATCTTAAACAGGATACTAGCAAAAAGACTCTAGCAAGTTATCATAAGGGTTATTCATTATGATTACGTGGGATTTATACCAGGAATGCAAGGATGATTCAATATCATGAAAACCATCCACATAATTGACCATATCAACAAGCAAACCAAAAAAAAATCACATGATTATCTCAATAGATACAGAAAAAACTTTTGACAAAATACAACACTCATTCCTATTGAAAACACTATAAAGTATAGGAATAGAAGGGTCTTTCCTAAAAATAATAAACAGTATCTATCTAAAAATCAAGCCATTCTCCAATTGATAAATGAGCAAGGGACATGAATAGGCAGTTTTCAGTTAAAGAAATCAAAACTATTAATAAACACATGAAAAAGTGTTCTAAATCTCTGATTATCGGAGAGATGCAAATCAAAGCAACTCTGAGGTATCACCTCACACCTAGCAGATTGGCTAACATGACAGCTATGGAAAGTAATGAATGTTGGAGGAGATGTGGCAAAGTAGGGACATTAATTCATTGCTGGTGGAGTTGTGAATTGATCCAACCATTCTGGAGGGCAATTTGGAAATATGCACATAGTGCAATAAAAGACTGTCCAGCTTTTGACCCAGCCATAGCACTGATGGGTTTGTACCCCAAAGAGATAATAAGGAAAAAAAAAACCATGTACAAGAATATTCATAGCTGTGCTCTCAGTTGTGGCAAAAAAACTGGAAAATGAGGGGATGCCCATCAATTGGGGAATGGCTGAACAAATTGTGGTATATGTTGGTGATGGAATACTATTGTGCTCAAAGGAATAATAAAGTAGAGGAATTCCATGGAGACTGGAACAACCTCCAGGAAGTGATGCAGAGTGAGAGGAGCAGAACCAGGAGAACAATGTACACAGAGACTGATACACTGTGGTACAACCAAATGTAATGGACTCCCACATTGATGGTAATGCAGTGATCCTGAACAACTCAGAGAGTTACAGGAGAAAAAATACTATCCACATGCAGAGGAAAAACTGTGGGAGTAAAAACACCAAGAAAAGGAAACTGCTTGACTATAGGGGCCGAGGGGATGTGATTGGAGATGTAGACTCTAAATTAACATCCTAGTGCAAATACCAACAACCAAAATGGGTTCGGATTAAGGACACATGTGATACCCAGTGGAATCGTGTGTCGGCTATGGGAGGGTTGGCGGGAGAAGAGGGAGGAATAGGAAATGATTTTTGTAACCAAGGAATAATGTTTTAAATTGACCAAATAAAAATAATGTTTTAAAATAAATAAATAACTAAATAAAAAGAAGGCTAGCTTGAGAGATATGGTGTACTGGGGGAAGGCAGGCCCACCTGGGCAATAGCAAGAGGCCCAACATGCAGCTAAAGCAGTTGCAAAGGCTTCCAGAGCTCTTAGATACAGACAGGTCAGACAGCTTCTCAGAGAGATATCACAGAGATCCTCGTGCTGTCTCTAGGTACAAAACTCTTGTTGCATTGCCCCTACACAGATCCAGGGAGCACTCTCAGGGGGAGGAGGAATGCCTCAGAAGAGGAGGGGATAGTCACATTCCAAAGCAGAAAAGAGTGTTTGTGGTTACCCCCAGACCAGAGCACAGGCCTGGAGAGAATTATACACACTTATCCTTACATCATACTACCTTGGAAGAACTGAAAGCAGATTCCCAGCATCAGCATTGAAAGCAGCTGCACAAAGAACCTGAAGCTTGGAACAATGTTCTCTTCTCCACAGGTAGAGAGACCAATCAGTTTTTAAAATAAAAATTAAAGAAAAACAATGGGAAAATGATCAAAAAGAATAAAAATGAAACTCAACATATGTGACATCCCAGGTATATTCTAATGTTGAAAGTATTATTGATGTATTAATTTTGTAACCTATGTGCTCATATATAAGACTCATGGTCACATTAGTTCTTGATCATTGTATTTAATTAATACTTTATTAATTCTGACCATTCTCCAAATCTACAGTCTAAAGGTCAGGAGAATTCCTGGGTAGGCTGACACAGGGTCCTAGTTTCCACCTTGTCAGACCAAATTTCTTACCAGGTCACATGCTTAATTAAACTCCTCCACTTTGATCTTGTAGTTGTCAATTGAGCCAATGTTAAGTCTTATGCCATGTCACACGATCATTACTACCTCCCATTTCCCATTCCTTGATCCTACAATAAAAGATCGGGAACACGTGTAGCTCTCTCTCTCTCTCTCTGTCTCTGTCTCTCTGTCTGTCTGTCTGTCTGTCTGTCTGTCTCTCTCTCTCTCTCTCGACCACCATCAGAGGAGCATGCATGCTGGAGACCATGTGGTTCAGCTCTTTGTCTCTGAGTCTTTCTTCCTTTATTATGCCCCCCCCATCCCCTTCACCCATTTTCCCTCAGTTTCTAACTCTCCTTCTTAAGTGTCCACCCACGAATATATTAATTTGTGGCTTCAGGAAGGCAAAACATAGAAAGTTATTTTGGTGACAGGGAAGACCAATACACAAATTCAGAAGAAGACAACAAAGTCAATATGGCTTCATTCAAAGCCTCAAAGAAAAATATGAATTGCTCTCAAGTCCAAAAAGAATTCATGGAGGAGCTTAAAAAAAATTTAAAAAACCAAATTAGAGAGGTTAAAAAAATTGGGAAAGGAAATGAGTGATAAAGGAAATCATGAAAAAAGTCAACAGCTTGATAAAAGAGTCACAAAAATATGGAATAAATGAATATCTTTAAAAACACAGTAAGTCAATTGATTAAAAAAAGGCCCAAAAAACCAATGAAGAGAAGAACCTTAAAAAAAATGGAAAAATTTGTTAAATATATATATAAAATATATTAAAAATAAATATATTAAAAAATACACAAATGAGAAGAACTTCTTAAAAAACAAATTGGCCATATGGAAAACAAAAGATGTGCAAATTCACTGAGGAAATGAACTCTTTACAAAGTAGAACTGGCCAAATGGACAAGGAGGTACAAAAGCTCACTCAAGAAAATCAGACTTTTAAAATTAGAATTGGGCAAGTGGAAGCTAATGACTCCATGAAACAGCAAGAAATAATCAAACAGAGTCAAAGGGTACAAAATTATTTTTTAGAAGTCTCTCTAATAAAAGCCTTATTTCTCAAGTACATAGAGAAAAGAGTCAAATATATAAGTCATTGGGCAACTGATAAGTGGTCAAAGGAAATGAACATGCAAATCTCAAAGTAATTAAAGCTCACTAAGCATGCAAAAAATACTCTAAATCACTATTAATTAGAGAAATGCAAATTAAAACAACTCTGAGGTATAATTCCACAACTATCAGATTGACTGTTATGACAGAAAAGGAAAATGGCAAAATATGAAGAAGGTATGGGAAAATGGAGACACTCATGCACTGTTGTGGGAGTTAGGAAATGATTCAATTATTCTGGAAGGCAATTTAGACATATGCTTAAAGGGCTATAAAACAGAACATACCCTTTGAACCAGCAATACTATTACAGATTTGTATATCAAGAACATACCCTTTGAACCAGCAATACTATTACAGATTTGTATATCAAAAAGATAAAAAAGAAAAGAGAGAAAGGTCTATATTACAAAAATATTTAAAGCACTCTTTTTGTGAGGACAGAGAATTGGAAAATGAGGGGAAAGCCATCAATTGGGGAATGGTTGAGTAAATTATAGTATATGATTATAATGGAATATTACTGTGAGGTAAGAAATGTCAAAGTGGGAGGAGCTCAGAAAAACATGGAAAGATTTACATGAACTGAAGCAGAACATTGTAAATAATGACAAGAATACTGTACGATGAACAACTGTGAATAACTTAGCTATTCTCAGCAAGATAACGATCCAAAACTATCCCAAAGAATTCGGAATTTAAAATGCCATCTGCTTCCAGAGAAAAAGATTTGAAGAAATCTGAATCCAGACCAAAGAAAATATTTTTTACTTTTCTTTTTTAAATTTGAGTTTCCTTCCACAAAAGGATTAATATGAAAAATGTTTTATGTGATTGTACATGTAAAAATCTATATGATATTGCTTACCATTTCATTTTGGGGGGAGGCTTGGGGGAGGATGGAGAGGGAGAGAGGGAAAGAATTCTAGAATCAATATTCTTTGAAAAATGTTGTGAGCTGTTCTTACATGTAATTGAGGGAAAGGAAAATAAAATTTAGAAATAAAAAAAAATAAATGGCAGAAACTTGAACAAACAACAACAACAACAACAAAAGAAACCACAAAATAAAAATTATCCAAATGTCTTGGACCAAGAGGGAAAAGTATCTTTCCCATGAGATCTCCAAATAGGGTCATGAAGAGTCAGACATGCCTGAAATGACTGAACAACAACAAACTTTAGTAATATATTCAAAAATTGTTTAGTATTATCAGATTGCATTTATATTAGAAATTCAGGGATGGTTCAGCATTGGAAAAACTATTAAAACAATGAACAAAATGAACAAAAACTACATTTACATAATAGATGGGGGCAAAAGCCTTTGAAAAATATGGTATGAGTTTATATTAGAAACACTAAAAAACACAGAAATAAAAGGCTGTTTCCTTAATATGATAATTAGTATCTCTATAGAATCAAGAATTGTCATTAATTATAAGGAAGGAAATTAATAAACTTTCTCATTGCAATCAGGAGAATGATCAAAGTACTTATTGTCTTTATTTTCATAGTGTAGCCCCAAAATGCCATCTATTTTATTAATATAAGAAAAATAAATTGAGGGAATTGAATAGTCAAGCATAATGCAAAATTATTTCTATTTGAAAAAAATATTATGGTTTACTTAATTAAAAATGAAAAAAATAATAGCTTTAGTTAAGTAGCAGAACATAAAATAAATTCAGAACAAACATTAGGCTTTCAATATATAACTAACAAAACATATCAGAAGGCTATAGAAAGAGAAAACTTTTTTAAAATAACTAAAAATTGTTTAAAATATTTGGGAATTAGCCCAAATCATACCCAGTGTATGAATAAGTATATATATATACATATATAACTAAAATATTATTTATATAAATAAAATAAGATAATTAAGTAGAGCTATATTTATTATTTATGTTTATACCATGCCAATGTCATAAAAATGAGTGCAGCACTTAATATACAGACTTAATGATCTCGGGATTGCTTTATGAATTTGCAGACTACTATAGAAAGTCTTATCAAAGGGTTATTTTATTTAATCAGAAAAAATCAATTCTTTTGAAGAAAATAATGGGAAAAATTGGTATTAAAGGGGTCTAGGATTACCAGACCTGTTAGGCTGAAAGTGAAATAGTATAATAATAATGAAGTAAACTAGACAAGCAAGACCCAGAATGAATTAAATACAGTAGGGCAATGTTTAGTAACAGGTCATCAATGCTTCAGAAGGATATGAACAAAGTTTTTTAAAATAAGAAAAATCAAGTTTCAAAACAATGTGAAAAATGCTCTAAATCACCAATAAGAAAATTACAATTTAAAACAGCTTTTCAGTTTCACCTTATATCCAACAATTAGTCAAAGGCAAAAATTATCATTGTGGGAAGGAATATAGGAAGACAAACACATCGATACATTTTTAATGTTGCTGCAGCTTGGTTCAACTGTATTGGAAAACAATTTGGAACTATTCTTGGAAAGTTGTGGAATTTTTCTGATCCTTTAAATTATCATCAATTTGGCAACTACACATATGCTTGTATATGTGTATATATATATATATATATATATATATATATATATATATATACATATATGTATGCACATAAGAAGGTCAAAGACAGAGAAAAGGTTCCATATCCAATAAAAAGTTCCTAGCAGCACTTTTTGTGATGGCTAAGAACCTGAAGCCAAGTAAATGTTAATTAATTGAAGCATGTCTGAACAAATTGCAGTATGTGAATGTAATGGAATATAATTTTGCAAAATTAAATGATGATTAATCAGGAATTCAGAGACATGACAAGGCTTGTTTGAACTGATGCAGAGTAAAAATAAGCAGAACCAAGACAACAATATAGCAAATGGCCACAGTAATATAAAAGAAGACAAGTCTAAACTACAAGAGAATTAAAATCAATAAAATGATCAGTTTTGACTTCAGAGGACTAATGATAAAAGCTAACTGAACTGATGTAGAATTGGACATATTCTATTAGACTTGGTCAAAGTACCCATTTGTTTTGTTTTTTTGCTGCAAGGGAGAATTCTAGTGTAGGAGAATGATACTGGAAAATAATAGATTTACAGAAAAAACAAACCATATCAAAAACTTATTTTGAAGAAAGAAAAAAGAATGAATGACTGGTGAGTGTTTTTAAACCTTCAATAGTGTTTTCCCCCTTGGCAATATAATAATGTTCATCCATCAGTAAGTGTTTAGTATCATGTTTTGGTAGGTATAATGGTTTGTGTTGCCTCTCTTGACTGTATTCCTGTTTTGTCCCTAGAAGAAGAGAATAAACAGGTAATGATAACTGGTTATTCTTTGTGAAGGGTACAAAGACAGTGACTTTTTAATCTAGTAAGAAAAAAAGATTTGCTGTCCTGGGTATGTTTATGGAATTTGACACGGAGCCTTCCAAGACGTATAAATGAATGATACCAGAAGGAACTTAGAAAATATCATTTAGGACTATGAAATCCCAGGGAAAACTTGAGGGGCACAGGTGGTTTTCATCACTAATGCTGATTGAAGTTAAGGGATGCTGTAAAGAAAATCAGATTTTTGAAGTAAACAGTTGGCTTAAAAATGCTTTAAGAGAAAATAATTTAGATTTCAGAACATTGGCTTCAAATGTAAGAGGGATGGGCCCTTGGCCAGGGACAGATAGGGATCAATAAAAACATATTGACATATAACATTGCAAATCTATTCAACAGATTTAAAACTAAGAAGGAAAAGGGACAAAACTTTCCACAGATCTTCCAATTTTGGTATCATGGTAAAAGTAGGTTCAGAAAAGACAGTTCTCAGGAGAAAGTCAGAAAGAGAACAATATGTGATTTTAAATACTTTTTTTTGACATAATACATGACCATTGAATAGTGAGCTAAAGATCCTAATTGGGGAGGGGGCAGAATCTGACCTCAAAAGTATCACCAAAATTTTGAGGGATATGATTTGTGACTTGATTATGATTTGGGATCAATATATGTATGAAAAGGAACAGGACTGGTAAAGAATATGATGGGGAAGCATTGTATATGAATTTAATGAGGGTTTCATCTGTCAAAAAAAATGGAAGACGTGACAAGAAGTCTGCTTTTTTGGACCTAAGTGGCAAGAGCTGTTGCTAAAGTTAAAAAAGCAGATCTCTTTTGGGGCAAATGACTATTCCAGCATAGAGTGCTAATAGAGTAGGAAAGAATATGGGGTGAAGTCTGGCATATTTTACATTTGGGGAGAATGGATTGTAAAGAATTTAGGGAAATGACATGTAGGGTTCAATAAACTAACATCTTGAAAAAACAAGTGGATAATTACAAAGGAGAGGGAAAGGGGGTCAGCTCTCTAAAGAAACCAAAATGGCTCCATAAGGAACTTATCACCTGATTCAGATTTTGCTTTTTGAGCATTAAAACACACACACACAAAGATAGAAGAAAGGTGAAAATAACTTACTGCCATTATGATCAATCATAGTGGGGAAGGGAAAGGAAGGGAAGGGAAGGGAAGGGAAGGGAAGGGAAGGGAAGGGAAGGGAAGGGAAGGGAAGGGAAGGGAAGGGAAGGGAAGGGAAGGGAAGGGAAGGGAAGGGAAGGGAAGGGAAGGGAAGGGAAGGGAAGGGAAGGGAAGGGAAGGGAAGGGAATAAGCATTTATTAAGTGCCTACTATGTTTCAGGCACTGAGTTGTGTTTTACAAATATTATCTCTATTCTATTATCTCTGTCTATATTCTAACAATGACCCCAGGAGGTAAGTGTTATTAATATTCCCAATTTACAGCCGAGGAAACTAAGGCATATAAATGGTAAGTGAATTATCCAGTCACACAGCTAGTAAAGTGTCTGAGACTGGATTTAAACTCAGGTCTTCCTGACTCCAGGTCCAATGTTCTCTCCACTGTGACACCCAATTGCTTCTATGGGTAGTAGAAAGCCACAGAGGAGTTTTGAACAGAAAGTGATATGAACAGATGTATGCATAAAACAGATTATTAGTCTGTCAGTAGTATGATGGAAGACAGGAGTCAGTGAGATAGAGGAAGCTGGAAAACCTACTCGTAGGTTGTTGCCATAGTTCCGGTAAGTGGTAGAGAGGGTTTGTCCTAGGATTGTAACAAGGGAATACAAAAGAGACAGATACAAAAAATGTCCCAGGTGGAACTGAAAGGACGATTTTGATTGGTTATGAGAAGTGAAGAGAGAAGTGAAATACAGTACCTAAAAGAATGAGTGAATGATGGTGCCACAGATAAAAACAAGGAAGTCAGAAGATGGAGGAGATTGGGGGGGGGGGGGGGAGAATGAATTAGGTTTTATGAAATGTTGATTTTAAAGTGCCAATGGGACATCAGGAAAACATTCAAAAGATGACAAAAGTCTTTTTCTAGACAGGAAATAAAATGCTAACTTGAACTATAGTATAAACAATATATAGAATTGGGAATGCATGCAGGTTTCCTAATAAAAGCTTAGGATAGCAATTAACCAAGAAAGCATTCATTCAGTTCCTACTATATGGGGCATTTGTGTCAAAAGTATTGAAAGAGAAAATTATAATTTGGTTATCTAGATCAATTTTAATTTTTTTAAAGTAACTTCTTTTTTTCCACTTGATAAGCACTAAAAAAATAAAACCTATATGTATATATATATATATGTGTGTGTGTGTAAAAATATATATACACAAAGTCAAACACAAAAAGGGATAATAAATACACCTGTCAATCTTGATTGTATACTGCTTTCTTCTTTTCTTTTCTTGGAAGAAGGGAGGTTATTACCTGTATGAACTTGGGCTAGCCACTTCACTTCTGTCTCATTTTCCTCATCTATAGAATGGGAATAATTATAGTACCTACTTCCCAGGACTGTTATATATATATATCAAATGAGATATTTATAAAGTACTTATAATAGCACTTGGCACATAGTAGGAACTATATAAGCATATTATTATTATCCTCACCCAGGATAGAAGTACAGTAGTCCTTGCAGGGTCTGATTCTAATATTAATTTGTCTGGCATTTTAACCTTCATTTTTCTATCCTGGTACCAGACCAGGCTTTAGGCATCCTATAGTTCAGAGCTCTCAACTCAAATGGTTTACTGATCTCAGCAACTTCCCCCTTTTCCCTGCACCCAGTAGCAGGGATGACCACTTACATGACTTATATTTAAAAAAAAAACATTTAATCAATTTAACATGTTACTTATAAATGTCCTTAGGTTCTCTTATGAAAAGTAAAAAACAAACAAACAAACAAACGTTTCAAAGATCCTCTTTTTTTTTTCCTTTGGCTTCACTATTATTTACCTTTCTCCCTATTCAATCCAAATCCTTCTCTTCAAACCCTTAACCCTAATTAAAAAAAGGAGAGAAATACAACTTTTGTAACAAATAAGCATATGTAGAAAAAAAAACTAATCCGCACAGTGGCCATATCAAAAAACATATGCCTCTATACCTTGAGTCTATTGCCGCTTTGTGAAGAATGGGCTAATATGCCTTATAATAAGCCCTCTGAAGTCTTTGTGAGTCACTTTTTTATCAGTTATTTAATTTTCAAATATTTTTACTTTTATATATTTATGTTGTTATAATATATAAGTATATTATTGCATATAATGTATATATAAATATCATATGTTTATATTTTATCAGTTATTAAATCTTTCAAAGTTGTTTTGTTTTAAATGTTATTATATAAATTACTTCTTGATTCTTCTCACTTCATGCCAGTTCATGTAAAACTTCCCAAATGTTGACTTTAAATGATCTATTGCAAATAGTAACAATATGGAAATGGGTTTTGAATAATGATACATGTAAAACTCAGTGGAATTGCCCGTTGGCTCCCAGGGGGAAGGGCAGGGCAAAAGAACATGAATCATGTAACCATGGAAAAATCTTCAAAATTAATTAATTAAATGAATACATAAAAAAACTTCCCAATATTTTCTGAAAATCTCATTTATCATCTTTTATAGCAAAATAACATTTGTATATCATATTTTTGCTATTGTTGTTTGGTCAATTAATTTTGTCTGATTCTTCCTGACCCAATTTGGGGTTTTCTTGACAAAGACACTAGAATGTTTTTGTCTTTTCCTTCTCCATATCATTTTACAGATGAGGAAACTGAGATAAACAGGGTTAAATATCTTGCCCAGGGTTGCACAGCTAACAAATATCTGATTTGAACTTGGGTTAACTTCCTGAACTTCATAACTCCAGGGCCAAGACTGCATCTACTACACCAACCAGCCACACCATATACCATATTACATTTTTTATTCAATACTATATACATATAAAACAATTCATTCAGTCAGTCCCAAATTGATTGGTATCCTTTTAGTTTACTCTTGTTTATCTTTCTTTTATTCTTTTACTCTGTACTTCAGGACTCAAACTCCAAAGCCGAAATTTGTTTTATTTTTGACCAGTTTCTCTTTGGTAGTCTCCTTCATAACTCACTTGTCCATATCCTTTCCTGCTTCCCTGTTAAGTTTCATCTATTTCTATACTTGTCTCTTAGTGTATGTAAAGTTTATGAGTGTGTGTGTTCAACCTCACTTTGTCAGATGAATGTATTTCATTTGGTGATCATCCCTAGTTCTTTTCTCCATGTTTATGTACTCCTCTCAATAACTCCAGTTAGGAGAAACAGTCTTTCTACCATTTTTTGTAAAATGATGTATTCCTTTTTACTCTCTCTTTTCTTTTTTCTCTTAAAACACTTGGAATAAAATAAATTCTTTCCCTAGGTCTTTTGTCATTTAATTTTCTTAATCATGGAGTTATTAGGATTCTGAAGTAACATATGTTTCTCCCTCCCCATATTAGAATGATAGCATTTCACTAATCTTTTGCTCATTTCAAATAACTATATAAATTTACTTTTCTATATTTATCTCCACTCTTTTCTTTACATTTCAGTGTTCCTACTCAGTTCTGATATTTGCATCAGGAATACTTTGAAATCTTGTATTCTACTAAAGATTAATTTTCCTTTTTGTGGGACAATACTCAGCTTTGAAGGGTAAGTTATTCTTGGATGTAATCATAGATCATTCATTTTTGGAACACTGTATTCTAAGATTTCTCATTTTCAGCAGAAACTAACAGGTCTTGTGTGGTAATAACTATATTTCCTTGATAACTGAACTCTTTTTCTGATAGCTGCCACAATTTTTTTCATTAATATGGGAGTTTGGGATCATAGGCCATTCTTGAAATTCTTCCTTCAGGGTTTCTTTTAAGAACTGATCACTGGGGTCAGGGCAGAGTCAAGATGGTATCTTTGTAGCAGCAAAAGTTGAAACCACTCTGAGAATCCTTTCAAACTGCTCTTTAAAAAGTGCCCCAAAATGTCAGGTGTCAAAAACCATTAGCAAAGATGGAGAGAAGAGGTTCTTCTGGGGAAAACAACTTGAAAGGTAGGCAGAAAGAATTGATTTTCATGGGATAAGCAAGCTGACCAACCACCCCTTACCTACTACATCAGGTTATGAGCCTGAGCATAGATAATCTTCTGGATCCCAAGAACCCTACCTATACCCACAGCATTGAAGTCCCAAGCCCTGTCACCAGCCCATAAGTCCATAGCACTTGGCTTTTTCAATCCTGTGCTTCTGTGAAGCCCTACCCCCAGGGCAAAATAGCTAGAGTTCTGAGTCTTTCAAGCCATTATCAAAGGAGACAGAATCATCAATTTTCAGAATTCCCAACCCATAAGCAAAAAAAAATTTTTTTTAAAGATTGTGAAAATGATCAAACAGAAAAAAAAACCTAACCATAGAACATTTCTATGGGGACAAAGACCAAGACACAGTTAATAGTGCATGGTGAGATCCAAGCAACCACATGCAAAACTTCAAAGAAAAATGGGAATTGGCCTCAATCCCTAGAAGAACTCAAAAAGGAATTAAAAAATCAAATGAAACAGGTCAAAGAAAAATGGGAAAAAAGAAATGAAAGTAATGTAAAAAGAAAATAATAGCTTGGTCAATTGGAAAAAGAGGCACAAAAATCCAATGAAGAAAAGCGGTCCATAAAAAGTGGAATAGAGCAAATGGAAAAGTATGATCCTGGAAGAAAATCATTCTTTAAAATTTACAATTGGGCAAATAGAAGTTAATGGCTTTAGGAGACATCAAGAAACAATAAGACAAAATCAAAAGAATGAAAAAATAGAAGAAAATATTAAATATCTCATTGAAGAAAACAACTAACCTGGAAAATAGATTCAGGAAAAATATTCTAAGAATTAATGGACTACCTGAAAGTCATGATAAAAAAAAAATCTTAGACATCATATTATAAGAAATTATCAAAGAAAGCTCCCCTGCTATTCTTGAACAAGAAGATAAAATAGAAATTGAAAGAATTCACCCTTCAGTCCTGAAATAAATCTCCAAATGACAACTCTTAGGAATGGAATAGCCAAGTTCAAGAGCTTCCAGGCCAAGGAGAAAATACTGCAAGAAGTCAAAAGAAATAATTAAAATATCATGAATCCCTGCCCCAGTAAGGATTACAGATGATCTCACAACTTCAACACTGAAAGATCAGAATGCTTAGAATATGATTTTCCAGAAGTCAAGGGAAATGGGTTTACAACCAAGAATTGTCTACCCATCAAAACTATGTTCTTTCAGTGGAAAATATGGTCATTTAATAGAAGATTTCCAAGCATTCCTAAAGAAAATATCAGACTTAAACAGAAAATTTGATGTCCAAATGCAAAATTCAAGAGAAGCATAAAAAGGTAAATAAGAAAGAGAAAAAAAAAGAAAGTGCCTCAATAAGGGCAAACTGTTAATGTCCCTATGTGGAAAGATGACATTTATAAATCTTAAAAATGTTTTTTATCATTATCATAGTAATTAGAAGAAATATACATAGATAGAAGGTGTGGTAGTAAGCTATTTAGGATGACATGAAAAATAAAATCAAGGAGTGAAAAAGAGGATTGCACTAAGAGAAATGGGAAGAGAGAAGCGAAACAAAGTAAATTATATCACATATCGAGACAGAGGGGGGGAAAGTATTACAGTGGAGGGGAGGATAAGGGTGGTGATGGGCAATATTTAAATCTTACTCTCACTGAAGTTGCCTTGGAGAGGGAAGAACAGCCAGATTCATTGGGGTATAGAATCCTATCTTACCCTAAAGAGAAGTAGAAGGGGGATAGGAAAGGTGGGTGGTAGGCAAGAGAGTAATATAAGGGTAGGAAAATGGGGGAGTGATTAAAAGCAAAACACTGGCATGGAAGTAAAGCATAAAAGGAGAAAAGGTAGAATCAAAAACAGAAAATAAGATGGAAGGGAATACAGAGTTGGTCATCATAACTGTGAATGTACATAGGATGAACTCACCCATAAAATAGAAGCAGATAGGAGAGTGGATTAAAAAACTGAATCCTACCATATGTTATTTACAAGAAACATATTTGAGGCATGTAGACACACACAAAGTAAAGGTAAGGGCATGGAGCAGAATCTTTTGGACCTCAACTGAGATTTTTTACATGCAAGAGTAGTAATCATAATCTCAGACAAAGCTAAAGCAAAATTAGACCTGATTAAAAGAATCAAGGAAGATAATTGCATTTTAATAAAAGGTAATATAGATAATGAAGTATTATTAGCATCCAGATTTTTAAAGGAGAAACTAAAAGAGCTTAAGGAGTAAATAGACAGTAAAACTATACTAGTTGGGGACCTCAGACTTCCCCTACCAGAACCAAATAAATGTAACCAAAAAAGTAAATAATAAAGAAGTAAAGGAAATAAAGAAAATTTTAGAAAAGTTAGGTTTAATAGATATCAGGAGAAAATTGAAAAGGGATAAAAAGGAATATACTTTCTTTTCAACAGTATTTGGTACAAATACAGAAACTGACTAGCGGATAAAAACTTCACAACCAAATGTAGAAAAGCAGAAATAATAAATTCAACCTTTTAAGAACATAATGTGATAAAAATTATAATCAATAAAAGTCCATAGAAGGGCAAATTAAAAATTAATTGAAAACTAAATAATCTAATTCTTCAAAATGGGTGGGTCAAAGAACAAATCACAGAAATAATCACTGATTGCATTGAAGAAAATGACAATGAAGAAAAAAGATATCAAAATTAATAGGTTACAGTCAAAGCAGACCATCAGGAAAATTTTATATCCCTGTAATAGCATATCAATAAAATAGAGAAAAAACAGATCAATTGGGCATGCAACTAAAAAAACTTTGAAGAAGAAATTTAAAATCCCTTATTAAAGATTAAATTGGAAATCATAAAAATAAAAGGAGAAAAAAATAAAATTGAGAGTAAAAGAAATATTGAACTGATAAATAAGAGTAGGAATTGGTTCTATAATAAAATAAAATAAAATAGATAGAGCATTGATTTATTTGATAAAAGGAAAGAAGAGAAATAAATTACCAGTATCAGAAATGAAAAGTGTTATTTCACTTCTAATAAAGAGAAAATTAAATTAAAGCAATCAGTAGGAGCTATTTTGCTCAATTATATGACAATAAATTTGAAAATCTAGTGAAATAGATAAATATTTACAAAAATATAAATTTTCTAGATTAAAAAAAGAGGAAGAAGAATAGTTAAATAATCCCATCCCAGAAAAAGAAATTGATCAAGACATCAATGAACTTTCTTAGAAAAAATCTCTAGGTCAGATGGATTCACAAGTGAATTCTAGCAAAGATTTAAAGAACAATTAATCTGAGTATTATACAAACTATTTGGCAAAATAAACAAAGAAGGAATGCTGCCAAATTCTTTTGATGACACAAATATGTTATTGATACCTAAGTCAGGAAGACCAAAATCAGAGAAAGAAAATTACAGGCCAATTTCCTTAATGAACATTGATGCAAAAATCTTAAATATTAGCAAAGAGACTCCAGCAATATATCACGTGGATTATTCACTATGGGATTCAATATGGGATTTATATTAGTAATATAAAGTGTGTTTAATATTAAGAAAAGCATCTACATAATTGACCATCTAAATAACCAAACTAACAGAAATCACATGATTATCATAGTAGATACAGAAAAAGCCTTTAACAAAGTATAATACCTATTCCTATTCAAAACACTAGAAAGCACAGAAATAAAAGGGCCTTTCCTTAAAATAATAAGTATTATTTATTTAAAACCATACATTTACTCTTTCAGTGCCATACCAAACTACCAAAAAAAACTATTTTAAAGAACTAGAAAATATAATAAAATTCATCTGGAAGAATAAAACTTCAACAATATCAAGGGTACTAATGGAAAAATATGTGAAGGATGATGGCCTAGAAGTACCAGACTGTACTATACAGTGATAATCATTGAAATAATCTGGTACTGGCTAAGAAATAGAAGGTTGGATCAATGGAATAGATCCCAGATTTGGGGATAAGAACTCACTCTTTGATGATTTGCTGGGAAAACTGGAAAACAGTGTGGAAAAAATTAGGTATAGACCAATATCTCACACCCTATATACCAAAATAAGGTCAAAATAGGTACATGATTTAAATATAAAGATTGATGTTATAAGTAAATTAGAGGAACATTGGATAGTTTACCTGTCAGTATCTCTAGAGAAGGGAAGAATTTATGACCAAACAAGAGGGAGAACATTACAAGATGTAAAATGAATAATTTTGATTATATTAAATTTAAAAGGTTTTATACAAACAAAACCAATGCAAAAAAGATTAGAACATTAACAACAAAGTGGGGGAATTTTTATAACAAATTTCCCTGATAAAGGTCTCATTTCTCAAATATATAAGGAACTAAAATAAAATTTATAATACAATTCATTCCTCAATTCACAAATGGTTGAAAGATATGAATAGGCAGTTTTCAGGTGAAGAAATAAAAGCTATCAATAATCATATGAAAAAATGTTCTAAATCATTCTTGATTAAAGAAATGCAAATTTATTTATTTTTTAAATTTTATTTAATTAGATGATTTAGAATAATTTTCCATGGTTCTAAGACTCATGTTCCTTCCCTCTCCTTTCCCACCCCCCTCCTGTATCTGAAGCACAATTCCACTGGGTTTAACATGTGCCATTGATCAAGACCCATTTCCTTATTATTAATATTTGCACTAGGGTGATCTTTTAGAGTCTATTTTCCTAGTCATAGCCCCACAGCCAGATGTGATCAAGCAGTTGTTTTTCTTCTCTGTTTCTTTTCCCACAGTTCTTCCTCTGGATGTAAATAGCATTCTTTCTCATATGTCCTATATGGATCATTGCATTGCTACTAGTAGAGAAGTCTATTACATTTTATTTTACCATAGTGTATCAGACTCTGTGTACAATGTTCTGGTTCTGCTCCTTTCACTCTGCATCAATTCCTGGAGGTCATTCCAGTTCACATGAAATTCCTCCAGTTTATTATTCCTTTGAACACAATAGTATTCCATCACCAGCATATACCACAATTTGTTTAGCCATTCCTCAATTGAAGGGCATCCTCTCATTTTCCAAATTTTTTGCCAGCACCAACTGTGCAGCTATGAATATTCTTATACAAGTCTTTTTCCTTATTATCTCTTTGGGGTAAAAGCCAAGCAGTGTTATGGCTGGATCAAAGGGCAGTCAGTCTTTCAGGGCCCTTTGGGCATAGTTCCAAATTATCTTCAAAATGGTTGGATCAATTCACAACTCCACCAGTAGTGCATTAATGTCCCAACTTTGCCACATCTCCTCCAACATCCATTACTTTACTTTGCTGTCATGTTAGTCAATCTGCTAGGTGGGAGGTGGTACCACAGAGTTCTTTTGATTTGCATCTCTCTGATTATAAGAGATTTAGAACACTTTTTAATGTGCTTATTAATAGTTTTGATTTCTTTAATTGAAAATTGTCTATTCATTTCCCTTTCCCATTTATCAACTGGGGAATGGCTTGATTTTTTATACAATCGATTTAGTTTCTTATAAATTTGAGTGATTAGACCTTTATCAGAGGTTTTTGTTGTAAAGATTGTTTCCCAATTTGTTGCTTCCCTTCTAATTTTGATTGCATTGGTTTTGTTTGTACAAACCCTTTTTAATTTAATGTAATCAAAATTATTTATTTTTCATTTTGTAATTTTTTCTAACTCTTGCTTGGTCTTAAAATCTTTCCTTTCCCAAAGATCTGAGAAGTATACTATTCTGTGTTCCCCTAATTTACTTATTATTTCCTTCTTTATGTTCAAGATATTCACCCACTCTGAGTTTATCTTGGTCTATCTAGGATGTGAAATGTTGATCTAAACCGAATCTCTCCCATACTGTTTTCCAATTTTCCCAGCAGTTTTTGTCAAATACTGCATTTTTTAACCAAAAGCTGGGATCTTTGGGTTTATTATAGACTGTCTTACTGAAGTCACTTACCCCAAGTCTATTCCACTGATCCTCCCTTCTGTCTCTTAGCCAGTATCATATGGTTTTGATGATCACTGCTTTACAGTATAGTTTAAGATCTGGTACTGCTAGGTCACCTTCCTTCACATTTTTTTCATTGCCTCCCTTGATATTCTTGATCTTTTGTTCTTCCAAATAAACTTTGTTATTGTTTTTTCTAATTCTGTAAAATAGTGTTTTGGTAGTTTGATGGGTATGGCACCAAATAAGTAAATTAGTTTGGGTAGGATTGTCATTTTTATTATGTTAGCTTGTCCTATCCATGAACAATTAATGTTTTTCCAATTATTTAGATCTAATCTTAATTGTGTGGAGAGTGTTTTGTAGTTGTTTTCATATAGTTCCTACATTTGTCTTGACAGATAGATTAGATTCCTGAGTATTTTATATTGTCTATGGTGATTTTTAAAGGGAATTTCTCTATATAACTCTTGCTGGTGGGATGAGTTAGAGATATATAGAAATGCTGATGATTTATGTGGGTTTATTTTGTATCCTGCAACTTTGCTAAAGTGGTTAATTACTTCCACCAGCTTTTTAGTTGATTCTCTAGGATTCTTTAAGTAGACTATCATATCATCTGCAAAGAGTGATAGCTTGGTCTCCTCATTGCCTATTTTAATACCTTCAATTTCTTTTTCTTCTCTAATTGCTTCTGCTAGTGCTTCTAGTACAATGTCAAATAATAGAGGTGATAATGGGCACCCTTGTTTCACTCCTGATCTTATTGGGAATGCTTCTAATTTATCCCCATTGCAGATGATGTTTGCTGATGGTTTTAAATATATACTTTTTATTATTTTTAGAAAAGGCCTATCTATTCCTATGCTTTCTAATGTTTTTCAATAGGAATGGGTGTTGTATTTTGTCAAAGGCTTTTTCTGCATCTATTGAGATAATCATGTGATTTTAGTTTGTTTGCTTGTTGATCTTGTCAATTATGTGAATGGTTTCCCTAATATTGAATCATCCTTGCATTCCTGATATAAATCTTACCTGATCATAATGAATAACCCTCGTGATCACTTGCTGGAGTCTTTTTGCTAGTTTTCTATTTCAGATTTTTGTATCTATGTTAATTAAAGCGATTGGTCTATAGTTTTCCTTCTCTGCTTTTGATCTAACTGGCTTTGGAATCAGTACCATATTTGTGTCATAAAAGGAATTTGGTAGAACTTCTTTGCTTATTCTGTCAAATAGTTTAAATAGTATTGGGATTAGTTGTTCTTTGAATGTTTGATTGAATTCACTTGTGAATCCATCAGGCCCTGGGGATTTTTTTCTTAGGGATGGTTTCTTTGATGGCTTGTTCAATTTCTTTTTCTGATATGGGGTTATTTAAGTATTTTATTCCTTCTGCTAATCTAGGTAATTTATATTTTTGTAAATATTAATCTATATCACCTAGATTGCCATATTTATTGCCATCTAATTGGGCAAAATAGTTTTTAATGATTGACTTAATTTCCTCTTCATTAGAGGTGAGGTCTCCCTTTTCATCTTGGATACTGTCAATTTGGTTTTCTTCTTTCTTTTTTTAAAATTATATTGACCGGTACTTTGTCTATTTTATTTCTTTTTTCAAAGTACCAGCTTCTAGTCTTCTTTATTAATTCAATAGTTTTTACTTTCAATTATATTAATTTCTCCTTTAATTTTAAGATCTCTAATTTAGTTTTCATTTGTGCATTTTTAATTTTTTCACTTTCTAGCTTTTTTTTTTAAATTTGCAAGCCCAATTCTAATTTGTTAATATATGAACTCGAGGATATAAATTTCCCTCCAAGTACTGCTTTAGCTGCATCTCATAGATTTTGAAAGGATATCTCTTCATTGTCATAAACAAATGCAAATTTTAACAATACTGAGGTACCACCTCATATGGATCACATTGATCAATATTACTGTAAGGGAAATGTGGCAAAGTTGGGACCTTAATCTATTGCTGGTGGAGTTGTAAATGTATCCAACTATTGTGGGCAACTTGGAATTATTCGGGAGTGGCTGAAAAAATTGTGGTATATGATTATGATTGAATACCATTGCACTGTAAAAAATGATGAACAGGATGATTTCTGAAACAACTGGAAAGACCCACATGAACTGATGCAGAGTGAAATAACCAGGACCAGGAAAATATTGTACACAGTAATTACAATGTTGTGGAACAATAAAATATGATAGACTTTGCTACTGATAGCAAAACAATGACCCAGAAGAATTCTGAGGACTTATGAAAAAGAATGCCATCTACCTCCTGAGAAAGAACTGTTGGAATTGGGATGCAGAAAATATATAATATATCACTTATTTATTTTGGGCATATGTTTTAGGGTTTTAGTTTTTTAAGATTTACTCACAAAAATAAATAATATGGAAATGTTTTGTGAGATAATACATGTATAACTTTAGATTGAATTGCTTGCCAGCTCCAGGAGGAGGGAGGGGAAAAGGGAGAAAGACAATTTGAATCATATAACTTTGGAAAACTTATGTGGAAATTTGTTATTAAAAATTTTAAATGAAAAAATAAATAAATAAGAGTTTATTGCTGACTTCTATTTTTACTTTTTTCTTTTTGTTCTAACACATATGAACAATTTTTATGTAGTATGTTTTGAAATATGGTATCCATTTTTTTAAGTTCTGATTTTGAGGGAATCTAATGATTCATAAATTATTTCTCCTCAACCTTCTTTGCCAAGTCAATTATTTTTTATAACAAATATCATATATATTCTCCTGTTTTTCAGTCATTTTATTTTATTCTAATCTTACTTGTTGTCTCCTACAGTCATTGATTTCTGTTTAGTCTATTCTAATTTTCAAGGTGTGTTGCATGGGTAAGATATTTCCCTTTTTCTTCTGAACTATTTATACTCCTGCCAATTCTTTCCTCTGGAACTTCAACTTTTTCTCTTGTTTCATTTTTCCTAAGTATTTATGGAATCCTTTTGGAAAATGTAGTTTTCCTTTCAGTCTCTGCTTGTAATTCTTCTCTTCTATGTAACTCTGGATCCATAATAATTCTCGATAGTGGTCAGTGCCTTCTGTGTATCCATTTCTTCAGTCTCATTTTGCAAACTCATTTCAAAACTCAATTTGTTAGCAAAGTTGTTGCCCCAAGGCAGGGATCCACTCTGCTAAGGTTTTGGGTCAGGTGATCAGCCCTGCTTAGTCGACCTGCAACCTTGATTACTATGATGGCCACTTTTGTGTGTAAGTGTGTGAATTAAGCCCCCCTAGATCTTTGAGGTAGTATGCCAGATCATCAGTACCATCTTTGGAAACTCTGGGCCTCGTGTGTTTTCTGACTACTTTGGACCTTCCTCACTGGGGCTATCCCCTCTTGTTGCCTCCATATGCATAGCCTTGCAATAGAGAGGTGACTTTGGTACATTTGTAGTTGTTGGAATTTCTCTCTTGCCTGCTTTTTTCTGATGACCTTCATTTTCTATCATCTATGTGTTTCTACTTTAGTTTTTCTGCAAGTATGAAGTCAATGAAATTATTTATTATAACTTTTAATTGGATTTCTTGATCACTATTTTCTCTAGTACTATTTTTAGATTTTTACTGGAATAGATGTGTGGGAGTTGGGCTGCCTGACTCCATTCAAGCAGTCATCTTGGCCAGAAGATGAAAGAAATTTTCTTATTGAAAAAGTTTTATAGATTTTGAAGGGCATCAAAGTTTGTGAGTGATTTTAATAATTTAAGTGCATATTTTAAAAACAATTTATTGACTATTATAAAGAGAGAATATGGTTGTTTTAAATAAATCAAAACTCAATTTCATTCTTTCCCTTCAGGAAAATGGAGGGGAGAAGAACCTTCCTTCATTCATGCCTTTTTCAAATGCTCCTTGTAGCTATGCACTGGTTGCAAAAGAGGCCCCAGAAGGTTAGAGTGTACTCATCAGCTTGATTTGACTCCCTCTTTGGCGGGGATCATACCCCTTCTTAGGTTACTCTCCTGAGGCTATGGATAGCCACATGGTTGCTATGGATATCCACAGAACCACAAAAGCTCTCAAAGGGCTCCCATGGCTATGAGTTGAGGATTTGAGCATTTTGTTTAGAAAAAGCAGGCACCTTGGACTATATTAATCCACTTCTAGGGGGTATCATAGAGAATACCATCAATTATAAGAGCCCAAATACAGATCTAGATGAAATGCCAGCTCAAGTGATTTTTTTTCCCCTCTGGAAGAGGGATGTTTAGCCACAGCAACACATATGGTTTAAACATTGGCATTTATATGTTGCACTAAAGGAAAATACCTGTAGGCAGTCCCCAACTTAGAACGGATTGTGTTCCAAAAGTTTGTTTTTAAGTTGATTGTTGGAAAGGCTGAATGTATTTTCCCATAGAAACAATGCTGTAAATATTGATTCTCTTTTCAAGCCAGCCTACAAATGGGTATTTAACCCAAAAAGTATCTGAAGTAGGACCAACTAGAGTTATGAATCCAAAAACAGGGGATAATGATGCATAGACATGAAAAGGAGGGGAGAAAGAGATTGCTCTAGAGAAGGAAGAGCAAGAGGAGGGAAAAAAGGCAATTTCTTCCCCCTTTCCTAGATAGTATGTGTTATGTAGAGTTAGCCTCAAAATGAGAAAGACCTAGGCTCAAGATTTGCCTCTGACACATATTTGCTTGGGTGTAATCCTGGGCAAGTAACTAAATCTTTCAGTGAAGCAATTATCTAAGACTATAAATTAAAGAGAAAGTGCCAATCTGTAATGAAATAGGAAATTTCCTAGAACAATGAAAACCATAGACAGTCTCCTTTTCTATTCTTCCTAAATGCAGAAGCAACACTATAGGGTAGTGAACCTATGTACAAATCCCGTCTCTGACACTTGGGAGTTCTAGGATCCTGGGCAAGTCACTTAACTTTCTTGGTACCTAGTTTCCTTATTCATAGAATGAGGAAGTCGGACCAATTGTTTTCATTAAATTCTAGGTAAAGTGTCAGAGTTGGAGTACTTTTTGAATACAAATCTGACCTCAGACACTAGCTGGGCAAGTCAGTTACCGTTATTTGCCTTAGTTTCTTCATCAGTAAGATGAAGTGGAGAAGAAAATGGCAAACCATATTTTTGCCAAGAAAAATCCCAAAATGGGGTCACAAGGATTTGGACATGACTGAAAGCACTGAACAACATCAATAAGTTCTATGAGCCTCAGCTGACTCTTGAAGACTTAACTCCTAAGTTTCCTTGTTGGATGGAGGTATCTATACTGACCATAATACAAAAACAAAACCACAAAACTTTGTATTAATAGTTTCTTGGTAGAAAGGCAGATCTGGAAAAAATGTGAAATTAGTCATGTAACTTTGGTAATTTCCTCTCTCCTACTCTATCCCCTTCTCCCATCTCCTACTATCTCCATGAGCAGTTCTTCAGGCATTCCAAAAAGTCTGTCTGTCATATTCTCAAAGTGCTTCATGTTACCGAATTATCAACATTCAAAACCCCTTCAAATCAAAGCAACTATTTTTAAGAATTTAAAAGTGCCAACCATTCTAATTTGATGTTAGGAGGACAATAATCTGATTAAATTAATTTACACTGATATGTAAAGTGATTGATAGCCTCTTAAACACCCAGGGATATTTGCATTTTTAAAAGAGACAGCTTGCTTATTCAAATGAAAGCTCTAATTTGTGAGATTTCAGTCTAACAAACTGAATTTTTAAAGTTCAGGCACTGTGTGAGAAAATATATTTTTTGATCAGGCAGGCCACTACATAGACAGATCAGTCTTGTCTGGGAGTTTGTTCTATATCAATTTCTCCTAAGATGTTCCTGATTCTCACATTCCCCACCCCCTTTCTAACACTTCTGAATTCAATGATTCTCTGGATTTCCCCCCTCACCCTTATGATGGATAGATAGGGATTCCTGAGGGTTTGAGGAAAGCAGAATCTTTGAAAGAATAATGGATACATTTAATGAAGATATTATCATGAATGGATCTGGCTAGTGTGGAGTATGTGCAAGTATTTGTTTCTATTGTTACTAACCAGGAGACAAAGAAAACAAGCTGTCAGGACAATAAGGCAATGTTTACTTTTAGTACCCACAAGAGATCTCCAGTCTTAACTCCTACATTGGGTAGCATAAAGTGAGCACATAAAATAATAACTTACATCCATAGAGTGCTTCAACATTTATAAAACATTTTCTTCAAAATAGCCTCGTGAAGTATATGGTATGAGTATAAAAGTCCACATTTTAGAGATAAGAAAAATGAAGGCCAGATACGTTCAACATGGTCAAACAGTGCATAGATTTCAGACTCAAGTCTCTTTGCTTCATACCCAGCATATGGTCATCTATGGCCATGATGGTGAACCAATGGTTCAGGTGCCAAAGATGGCACGTAGAGAGCTCTCTGTCGGTACAAGCCTGTGCTGCCTCTCTAAGTTTGTTACTAGAAAGGCAGAGGGACTTGGGAAGAGCTGTTCCCCTCCTCATCTCTACTGTATCTGAGACATTTTTTTCACAACATCCCCCTGTCCAGCAGCCCAATGGGAGCACCCAGGAAGTAATGTGAGGGGTTCACAGGCAGCCGAGATGGAAGGGAGTGGAATGCTCAGGTCAATACTCTCCCCCTCTCTACACTCATTGAGGACATTCCTCATATCACCCTCTCCTCCGCCCAGCAGCCTAATGGGAGTGCTTTCTCCCTTCCCTGTATGGGGTAAGGGGAGGGCAGTGCACCCCTGGCGGGAAGGGCAAGGTACTCAGTTGGGGGGGGACGGACATAGCACTTGTTCTGGAGAATGGGGTTGGGTGGGGTTGGGCATGCCTTCTCTAAAAGGTTCGCCATCACTGATCTATGGTGTGCTATCTCTCTTGAAGAAGCAAGCCTTTTTTTTTTTTGGTGCAGAGTGAGAGTAGGGGAACCTTAGGAAAGATCAGCCCTTTTTATGCTATGGTAGATAGCTTGGTTATCTCACTGTACTATTGCTGAAGAGTTAGCTGTTAGTTGGAGAACGCTCAGAGATATTTCTTCATAGTAAAGGAGCAAAGCTGTGGATGCCTGGTATTGCTGGATTCCCGTGTGGTTCCCTATGTATTCATTTTTTTGTATGTGTCCAAAGCAATAGTTAAGATTTCTTTAACCTGGGGACCTCTAGTGGGGTAATAGTTTAGAGGCTAGTTTGTTTAAACATAGGTGAAGTTGAGTCAAAGAATGGAGTAGTCCATTTCCTCTAGCCCCCACTCATGTATGAATTATAATGCAAGGAAGGGGGCTTCAGAAGGAAAGAGACATGGCAACGGCAGCTGGTGGGGAGGTGAGGGGTAGGTGAGGGAAGGTAGTAGTAGTACGATGGATTTCTAAGGCCAGAATAGGACCTTGAAATGAGGAATAGGGATAAAGTCACCATAGGCACTAATAAAGCCTCTCCTCCCATATTGACACAAACAAAATTTTATTCAGTCTAGACAAATCACAGCTACAAGGTGCCCTAATTTTTGGATACAAAGAACACCATAAGATTTCACATGATAAATCTATAGTGTAAGGTTAATAACAGTTGTACTCTTGACAGTATTTTTGATTGAAGAGGGTAAGGAAATAACAATTTATATATCACCTGCTATAGGAGGCATCATGCAGTGTTTTTACAAATATTATCTCATTTAATCCTCAGAGGAGATGCATGTATGAATGTGAGAGGTGATAGGACCATGGTAACCCCAACTATTGCCCCAGGGAACCATGGAGGAATTTGGGATGGTATGATAGATGCAATAATAGAATACATTCAGGGCAAATACTGGTTATAGAACAAAGATTCATGTGAAAGTCTGATGGGGCAATACTATGAATAGTCACTAGGGAGCAGCCTAGAGCCAGAGACAGGTTCAGAGCATCCTAGAGGCAGTGTAGTGCAGTGAATAGAGCATTGAGTATGGAGTGGGAAAGACGTGAACTAAAAATATGACCTCAGATATTTGTAACTGTGTGATTTTTGAACAAGTCACTTAACCTCTGTTTTCAGTTTCCTCATCTGTAAAATAGGTATAATAATAAACTGCATTAGGGTTAGAGGAAAAAAACAACAACTAGATAATATTTGTTAAATGCTTAGAAAGTCATCTGCCACATAGGGGGCACTTAATAAATGCCTGTTCCTTTCCCCCTCCCCCCACTCCTCCTCAAAGCAGCTAATGAGCTATGTGTGCCAAATGTCGAAGTGGAGATATTTTGAACAGAAGCCTATAGTATTAACTCCAGGTTTCCCTAGAGGTTGGCATTGGTCCATTAAAAAGAATTCCTTTGGTACTATTATTTATCAAATTCTGAATTCATTTGACTGTTCATCTAGTCCCAAAGAATCTCATCATAAACTTTTGCAAATGCCTTGCTGAAATTTATATATTATTATTCTAATTTATTAGTCTGGAATCTACTCTTTTAAAAAAAATGATGGTAGCTTATATGATTTTTCCTTCATGAACTTTTTTGTTTCATTTTGTTTTTGTTTAAACCCTTGCCTTTCTGTTCTTAGAATTGATACTAAGTATTGGTTCTAGGCAGAAGAGTGGTAAAGACTTATCCAGGGTCACATATCTAGGAAATATCTGAGACCAGATTTGAACATAAGACCTTCTATCTCCAGGACTGGCTTTCTATTCACTGAGCTACCTCGCTTATGAACTTTTTAAATGACTTATAATATCATCACTTCTTAAGTGTTTGCCAATCATCCTTTCAGTCAACTAGTCAATAAACATTTAGTAAGCACCCACCATATTGCCAGGCAATGAGAATATGAAGAAAAGGCAAAACCCGACAGCAATAACAACAAACAAAAAACCAATCCACAACAACCCTGGGCATCGAGCATCTCATAATGAAATAAATGAGACAAACAAGTAAACCAACAATCTAGATATAGGATAAACAGGGAATAGTTAAAAGAGGGAAGGCACTAGAATTGAGAGGCTGAGAAAGGCTTCTCATATGAGATGGGATTTTAGTTAGGATTTAAAGGAAGCCAGAGAAGCCAAGAGGGAGTGATGCGTAGGGAGAGTATTCCAGGCACAGGAGACATTCAGAGAACATACCCACAGCATAGATGGACAGTTGCATTCTGTCTTGCTCATGGAAAGTATGAAGGCCAGTGTTAACTGAATCAAAGTGTGTGTATAATAGTAAATAAGGTATAAGAAGACTGAGGTAAGAGGGAGCTAGGTTATAATGGGCTTGGCATACAAAACAGAGGAATTCATAGTTGAACTTGGAGGTGATTAAACACTAGCGTTTAAGTTGGGGTGTGACCAGGTTTGAACCTATGCTTTGGGAAAATCACTTTGGTGACTGACTGCATGGAGGATGGATTGGAGTGGGAGAAGACTTGGGGCAGGCTGACCCACCAGAAGACTATTGCAATAGCACAAATGTGAAATGATGAGGTATTGCACCAGAATGGTGACAGTGTAAGAAGAAAGAAGGGGATGTTTTTGAAAGATGTTACAAAGCCTTGGCAACAGATTGGATATGAATGGTGAAACAGTGAGGAATGGAGGATGAGATCTATGTTGTAAACTTAGAGCCTGAGAGGATGGTGTGGTCCTATACAATCATAGGGAAGATGGTTGGGGGAAGAATATAAGGTGAAAAATATTAGACAAGTTGGGTCTGCTGAGTTTAAGATGTCTACTGGATATCCAGTTTGAAATATCTAAAAGGCTTCTGAAGATGCAAGACTGGAAGCTAGCAAAAAAGCTTAGGGAAGGGCAGACAGACTTGAGACTCATCAGAGTAGAGATGGTAATTAAATCCATCAGAGCAGATGAGAGATCACCAAGTGAAGTAGTATAGAGAGAGAAGAGAAGACTAACGACAGAATCCTGTGGGCTACTTATGGTTAGAAGGCCTGATCTAGCTAATAGTCCAGCAAAAAAGATTAAGAAAGATTAATCAGATAGGTGAGAGGAGAACCAGGAGATAGTAGCATTCTGAAAACCTAGACAGAATATAAAGGAGGAGAGTGTGATGAACAGTGTCACATACCACAGAGAAGTTAAGGAGAATGAAGACTGAGGAAAAGGTCCCTGGATTTGTCAATTGAGATCATTGGTAACTTTGGAGAGAGTAATTGTGGTAAAAGGATGCTGTCTAAAGTCAGCTTCAAAGGGGTTAAGAAGAGAAAGAAAACTTCAGACACCTACTGTGTGACCGTGAAAAATGTGGGTTTCAAGACTGTGAATTGCCAAACTATAAAGGTTTTGGCCAAACTGTAAAGATAATTTTTAGTGTCTTGATTTAAAATTAAAAATAAGTGGTCACCATGGGAAAATTCCCAAATATGAAAATACCCAAGTCAGCTGGGTTTTTATGGAGACTTTAATTAATACAAATGAAGAAATTAAGGGAAGGGAGAGAGACAGAGTAAGAGGAAATAGGACGGGCCTAGGCCTGAGCTTTAAGAGAGACTAGTCAGTCTTTTATCCACTCACCACAAGATTTGTCCCAAGCAAAACTCCAATCCATCACTGAAATCCTCAACTCCTGAACTGCGTTCAGAGACCCTCCTCTGAACTCTTGACCTCCTCCAATTCAGCTTCCAAACTGAACTATGAACTCCAACTAGTCCGAACTCCAACTAAAAACATTCCACCTCGAGCTCCTTCCTTTTAAAGAAAATTTCCTCTTGTGTCACCTCCCCTAAATTTTCACATCTACCAATCACAGTAGACGTTTTCCCCAAGACTGACCATTCTTAGTTCACATCTTCTTTTGTTATCACCTTCTCTGGGTAGACTAAAACTTCACACCTCTTTTGTTAAGCTTGCCCTTTGTAAGTTGCTTGACCTTTTAGTGATTAATTTAACCTTTATAGGTACTTAGCATCCTTTTGTATTAGATCTAAAAATAGACCTAACTTAAGGTTCTAGCTTTACTATAAGTATGAATTAGGGACTTTTTTCATTGTTCCATCAGGATTTTGCAATTTTATCTTCCCCTAAGGTACTGTCTGAGCAGGGCGGAGTAATTTTAAAGTTCCCAATACATTCCTGATCAAGTACCTCCATTGTTTAAATGGTAAATAGTTTAACCAAATCTTCTAAGGTATAGTCTGAGCAGTTTTAAGATTCACAACTGTAAATGGTCTTTTCAAGGAGTTTAGCCATAAATGGTAGAAGAGATGCAGGAATAAAGCAAGGATGGAAGGATGAAGTGAGGGTTTTTGTTTTTGTTTTTATTTTTCAGGATGGGATAGACACAGACATGTTTATAGATGGTAGGGGAGGAACTTATAAACTGGGAGAAGTTGAAAACAAATGATTGAGTGGGGATGACACAGGCATCAGTTTGTTGGAGGAGAAAGGATTAAATGATATTTCATGTGCATGTAGAGGGGGTTGGCATTGGTGAGGATTAAAGTTGCCTCTTGATTTGAGAACAGGAATGAAAGACGAGATAGTAGCAGGTGGCATATGAATGATGTGAGACGGAGAAGAAGGGAGAACACAGTGAACAGCTTCAATTTTTTCTATAAAATGTGAAGCAAATTCTCAGCTGAGAGGGCACAGGGAGTGGTAAGAGGAGCAATGGAAAGTTTGAGGAGGAATGAAAAGGTTTGGAAGAGTCACTGTGAAGAGTGAGCTGATAAGGGTGGTATAAAAGTGGAATAGAAATGAATCTTACAACTGTCATTTTAAGGATTATATATTCTTTCCCTACTGATAATTTGACTTGCCTGTTTTGGGGGCCTGTCACATTTCTCCTATTCCACATGATTTTTCAGCCATCAAGGATATTGTTTCAGCAATTATATTTATGAGACCTCTAAGTATCCTAGGATCTAATTCATATAGGGACTTAAATACACCAAGGGAGTAAGAAACTTACAGCTCTCCTCCTTCTTATTTTAAGTTTAGATTCTCTGTTAAATTTTTCGTTATGTTTTGCCCACTCAGAAGATCATTCTCCTCAGTGGAGAAAATGGAAGTTTAAATAGTTTTGCATTCTATCATTCTTCTATTATTGCTCTCCTATCCACTTCAAATATAAGTTCTCTTCCTACTTTGATCTTCCTCTGGCTTCTAATATTTCTGTTAAAGTCTTTTCTGTTTTCCTTTCATAATAGATACTAGTTTATTTTGAGTTTGAGCATTTGCTTTATTGTTACCTGACCAGGTACATTTTTGTTTTCAATTATCTGAACTTTCATTTTTACTTTTTTTTAATTAAAAATTGTAGTTATTACATTTTATTTTTAACACTCAACTTTTAAAATTTTGAGCTCCAAATTCCCTCACCACCCCTCTCTCAGCCATTGAGAAGGCAAGCAATAAGCTATCAATTATGCATGTCAAGCCATTTTAAAAGTATTTCATATTAGCCCTGTTATGACTATATAAGCACATACACAAATGAAAGAAAATTTTTAAATGAAAAGAATATGCTCCAGTCTGCACTTAGAATTCATCAGTTCTTTCTCTGGAGGTGAATAGCTTTTTTTTTTTTTAATCATAGATCCTTTGGAACCGTCTCAGAATATTGTCTTGATCACAGCAGCTGTGTTTCCTAGCTGATCATTGTTACAATATTGCCATTATTGTGTACATTGTTATTCTGGTTCTGCTCACTTCACTTCACATTAGTAAATCTCAGGTTTTTCTGAAACTATCCAGTTCATTAGTTCCTATAGCACAATAGTATTCCATGAAAGATATATATCCTGACTTGATCAGCATCCTCTTGATTTCCAATGCTTTATTACTACAAAAAGAACTGCTATAAATATTTTACTTTGATCTTGAGACCTAGAAGTGGTATGCCAAATTGCTTGGTCAAATGGTATGGACAGTTTAATTGCCCTTCAGAAATAGTTCCAAATTGTTCTTCAGAATAGCTGGACCGACTTGTAACTCCTATTTCCCCCCACCCTCCTCCCATCCATCATTTTCTTTTTTGTGAAGATTGGATTTAGCTATCTCCTGATTGTAACAATGAAGATACTCTCTTTAACAAAATCAGGAATGTCTATACCCAGAGTTAAGGATTAAGTATCTAGGAGGATGGCCTTTGATAGACATGTGCAGAAACAGCTGACAGTCCCCTGGGCTGCCCTAAGTCAAGCTAAGCTATCATTGGTACAGATGAGATGCAGGAAAGTGATGTAAAAACCGTCCATATATTTCACGTCACTTCCTCTCTTCAGGTTCTTTCCCTGGAGAGGTGGATCTGTCTGGTGACTTCCTGTGAGCAGGCCTGGGAGCCAGTTAGATCCTGAAAAAAAGTTAGAGCCTGGAGGAGCTCCCTCAGACAGCTTCCTTGAGATGGTCACATGGTGAATGATAAGACCGACTTCCTTTTCCCTTGGCTTTCAGGGGAGGCCCCCATGGTCAAGGCCTTGAACTCAAGGCCTGGCTCAGCCTGAGCTGGAGCAGTTAAAATTAACTCTTTTCCTCTCTCTCTCTTTCTTAATTTCTTTCCTCTATATTAATTAAAATCACCATAAACTTCCAGCTGACTTGGGTATTTTATTATGGGATTTCCTTGGTGACCAAATTAATTTAGATTTTAAGTCACAACTATACAATTATCCTTGACATTTTCTGACATTTTAGCTAATATGATAGATGTGAAGTGGCACTTCAAAGTTGTTTTAATTTACTTTTATCTTGTAAATAGGGATTTAGAGCATTTTGATGTGACTGTTGAAAGTTTTGATTCTTCTGAACACTTCCTGTTCATATCCTTTGACAATTTATCAATTGGGGAATAGTTCTTGTTTTTATAAATTTGACCCAGTTTCCCTTTGTATTTCAGAATTGAGGCTGTTGTAAAAAAAAAACAACAAAAAAAATTGTGGTAACCCTCTCCCCCACACTCCAGTTTCCTACTTTGCTTCTAATCTTGGCTGTATTAGTTTTGTATCTTCAAAATATTTAATTTTACATAATCAAAATTATCAATTTTATCTTCTCTGATTCTTTCTATCTTTTTTTGACATAAACTCTTTCCTTATTCATAAGCCTAACAAAAGAAGTTTTTCCATGTTTTCCTGGTTTACTTATTCTATCACTCTATATGTCTAAATCATTGACCCATGTTTACCTTATTTTGGTATAAGGTATAAAATGTTGGCCTATGCCTAATTTCTGTCAAACTCCTTTCTACTTTTCCAAGAATTGTTTGTCAGATGCCAAGTTCTGGTCCTCAAATCTTAGATCTTTGCATTTATGAAACACTAGATTACTGTGGTCATTTACTAATATGTATTATATAAATATTCTATTTCCCTGATCTGTCAGTCTATTTCTTAGCACCACATTTTTTCATGTTTTCATGATTATTTCTATGTAATATAACTTAAAATCTAGTGTGCTAGACTGCCTTCTTTTACATTTTTTAATTGATTCCTTTGATATTCTTGGCCTTTTGCTCTTCCAGATGATTTTGTTATTATTTTTGTAGTGTAACAGTTAAAATTAGTTTCTCTCTGCTAGAAGTATTCTATTTTTATGAGGTTTATTAAAGCTTAAGAATTTAAAGAAAATACAAGTAAGAAAGCACGTGCCTGGGAGGGCCGAGAGGCCCATTCAATTACACTTACATCATGAGAGATGCATCTGCTTGGAAGCAGAAGTAGGAAGAGACCCAGTCATAGGCGGAGACTCTTTAAATAATAATTTGTTCTCAGCCCAGGTGAGAATTCAGGTGAGGTTACAAAGCATCTCGGGAACTAGAACAAGGACTTCTGGGGATTGAAGTCTGGGGTTCAAGTCTCCATTTTTACAGTAGCTATATTATAGCTATAAATTATTTAGTAGTATAAATGACATGATCCTGAAGAAGTAAATTAATTTAGGTAGAACTGTCATTTTTATTATATTTGCTCAGCCTACCCATGAGCAATGCGTATTTCTCCAAATGTTTACATCTTTTTGTGAAAAGTGTTTTATAATTTTGTTCTTATAATCACTGGATTTGTGCTGACACTTAGACTCTGAAGTATTTTATATTGTCTGCAGTAATTTTAAGTGGAATTTATCTCTTCCCATTGGATTTTCTTGGCAATATATAGAAAGGATGGTAATCTATGTGAGTTTATTTTATATCCTGCAAACTTTGCTAAAGTTGTTGATTATTTCAACTAGTTGATTTAGTTTAGTTGATTAATTCTCTAGGATTCTCTAGGTAGAACATCATGTCATCTGCAGAGAATGATAATTTTGTTTTCTCATTACCTATTTCTATACCTTCAATTTATTTTTCTTGTCTCATTACCATAGTTAATATTTCTAATACAATAATAAACAATAGTGGTGATAATGTACATTTTTGCTTCAACCCCTAATCCTATTGGGAAGACTTTTACTTTATTCCAATTATGATACTATTTGCTTGTGATTTTAAATAAATATTATTTATCATTTGAATAAAGATTTAATTTATTCCCGTACTTTTTAATGTTTTTTAATATAAATGGGTGAGTTGCCTTTTATCAAAAGTCTATTCTGTATCAATATAATCATATTATTTTTATTGCTTTTGTTATTGATACAATCATAGTTTTTCTAATGTTGAAGCAGCCCTACATTCCTCATGAATTCCACTTGATCATATTGTCTGGTCTTTGTTATATTTTCCTGTTGTCTCCTTGTTAATATTTTATTAAAATTATTTGCATCCATATTCATTAGGATAAATTGGCCTACAGGTTTTTCTCTATTTTTATATCCCTTGTTTTAATGTTAAAATCATATTTTTCTCATAAAAAGGGATTGGTAGGATTCCTTCTTTAACTATTTTTCCAAATAGTTTATATAGTATTGGGATTAATTGATCCTTAAATTTTGGTAGAATTAATTTATACATCCATCTGGTTTGGAAATTTTTTTCTTAGGATTCTCATTTATAATGCATTCAATTTCTTTTTTCTACAATAGGGTGATTTAAGTATTCTTTCCCCTCATTTGTTAATCTGGGCAATTAATATTTTTATAAAAA
Organism: Monodelphis domestica; assembly: GCF_027887165.1. Lineage (NCBI taxonomy): Eukaryota > Metazoa > Chordata > Mammalia > Didelphimorphia > Didelphidae > Monodelphis > Monodelphis domestica. Next base: position 402,988,053 of record NC_077228.1, on the reverse strand, counting down.
TTAATTTCACTTAGTTGTCCATTTTTATGGCATACCTGTGGGCGAAATAGTTCCAAATAATTTCTTTAATTTTGTTTTCCTGGGTGGTATGCTTTTCCCCTTTTCCTTTTTGAAATGGATATTTAGGTTTTCTTCTTTATTTTAAAAATCAATTAATTGATGGTTTATCTATTTTATTGTTTTATCATAAAATCAGTTCATAGTTTCCTCTCTCTTTTTCCTCTCAGTTCCTTCCTCTTATCCAATCCATTTTTTCCTGAGATCATCTCATCATAATCAACTTAATCCCATTCTCTCTTTTAAATCCCTTCTAACTTCCTTAATAATAACAACAGTGTTCTTAGAGTTAAATGTATCATCTTCCCATATAGGAATTGAAATAGTTTAAACATATGAGGCCCTTATGATTTCTATTTCATGTTTACCTTTTGGGGCTTCTCTTAAGACTTCTTGGATTTTCTATTCATCTCTGTTTTTTATCAGAAATGCCTTAAAGCCCTCTATTTCATTAAATATCAACGACCACCACTACAACCCCTTGCTCTGAAGTATTATACTTAGTTTTGCTCAGTAGATTATCGTGATTGTAATTCTATCTCCTTTGCCTTTCAGAAAATCATATTCAAAGCCCTTTTAAAATGATAGCTGTTAAATCTTGTATGATCTTAACTATGGCTATGGCTCCATAGTATTTGAATGGTTACTTTCTAGTTGCTTCTAGTATTTTCTCTTTGACCTAGGAGCTTTGGAACTTGACTATAACATTCCTGGGAATTTTCATTTTAGGACCTCTTCTAGGTGGTGATCAGTTGATTCTTTACATTTCTATTTCTATTTCTATTTATTCTACTAGTTCTAGGACATTGAGGCATTTTTCCTTAATAATTTCTTGAAATCTCATGCCAAGGTTCTTTCTTTGATCCTAGTTCTCAAGTAGTCCAATAGTTCTTAAGTTATATCTCAACTTATTTTCCCAGTCAATTATTTTTCTAATGAGATATTTCACATTTTCCTTATTGTGACTTTTTTTTTGTTTCTTGATGTCTTGTGTCATTAAATGTTTATAAACTTGTTTTCTTCAGTGAACTGTTATGCCTCTTTTTCTATTTGATCAATTCGTCTTTTTAGAAAGTTATTTTCATCAGTGAAGTTTTGTACCTCTTTTGTCACTTGAGTCATTCTGTTTTTTAAGCTATTGTTCTCTTCAGAATTTTATGTGCCTCTTTTATCATGCTGTTTGTTATCTTTCTACATTTTTTACATCACTCTAATTTTTCCCCAACTTTTTATCACCACTCTTATTTGATTTTGAAAATTATTTTCTAGCTCTCCCATGAGTTATTGTTGTTCTTGTGTCCAATACACTTTTTCCTTTGAGGCTTTGTTTATACTTATTTGACACCATTATCTTCTGAGTTTGTATCCTAATCTTCCCTGTTACCAGAGTAGATTTTTATAGTTAGGTTCTTCTGTTGTTGTTTGCTCATTTTTCTGGCCTATTTCTTGCCTTTGAACTTTATATTAAAGTTAGTCTCTATTCCTGCCATGGAATTGGGATGGGAACACTTTCTTACACTGCTACTTTAAGAGCTAATTTAGGGGATTTGGAACTTTTCAATACTTCTCATGTGATATAATCTGGGGAGAGATGTCCCTGATCCTTTGGGATCTAAAGTGATACCACTTTTTAGGGTCCCCAATCCCTTGGAACTCGAAATGGTACTACTCCTTAGAGCTCCTACAACCATTGGGACAGAAAATGACAGCTCCTCAGGGTTCCTGATCCTTATTTGACTGAAAATACTCCTCTCTTCCCTTGAACCTACGAGAGGGTATAGATGGAAATGCTAAACAGTATCCAGTCCTATTTCCAGTGCTAAAAAATGGGTACTTTGTAATGTCTTTCTAACCAGTTGTCAGATGCCCTTACTATTCCTCGCTTTGGACTTCCTGAAGATGTTTCAGCTGTATCACCACTAAGTCCCTTAGTGGTAGGAATCCTTGATTCTAGATCCAGCACTCTATTCACCTAGCTACTCATGAATTAGTTTAAGCATCATGTAAAACAATCTGGAATTATGTGAGAAAACAGTGAATTGTACATACTCCCTAAGCTGATAATCCCCACCTTGCACATAGTTTATGATTCCAGAGAATTCAAAGACACAGGAAAAAAAATAGTAAAACAACGGTATAAAATTTTCATGATAGCATTTTTAAATTGGTGACAGATTGTCTGAAAAAAAGTAGGTACCAATATAAGCAATATAAAGTAGCCTAATTTTTGCTTTTAAAAACTATCCTTAGTACTTAATTGTATCATGGAACTAAGATAGGATAGTTGGTATAGCTTCTTGGAGGACTTAGTACAAAAAGCAGCTCTCACAGGTCTCTGGCCAGAAGACTAAAGTGGGCAACAGAGAGACAAAGGCTGCATCCAATTAAATCAATTCTATATCTCTGTTGTCTATGCCACTATAAGTAAGTGACATTTGTGAAATACTTGTAATGTGTTTAGCCCAGTGCCTAGCACATAGGAAGTACTTAAGAAAAGCTTGTTTCTTTTCTCCTTTCTTCCCTCTAAACTATATGAATATAATAAAATATTACAGACTTGTGTGGTAAGAAATGAATATGGGGAGCTTGGAGATTTGTATGAATCGATGTATGATGACTACAGCAATATAAAGTAAAATAGCCCTAAAATGAGACAAAAGTCTGAGTAATTGCAATAACCAATCTTTGCCCTAGAAAATAGATATTGAAACATTATCCTGTTTCTCTACTCTTAGCAAAAAGATAGAAGCCTAGAAAAATTGGTTTTTACATAAATTGCCAGATATGGTTACTGTATCAGTGATTTTTTGCTTATTTTTTTTTCTTTATGGCAAGGGAGGTTTCAATTTGGGGGATGGAAGAGGACAGTATTTCTACAAATGACTGATATAAAATCAAAAGACATCAGTAAATCATGTTTAAAAATAAAAAGTAGAAATTGCTTGGTAAGTTCCTTGTGTATCCACAGAATTTATTAGACACTCATCCCCTTTTTTTCCCTCAATGAAACAATGCCCATTTATGTCATTGGTATTTCATTCTTGATGCCATTCTATCCCTCTTGAGTTAAGTTCCACTACAGGATTTTAGGCAATAACTGCTTTCTCTAAATTTCTGATACCTTCTCTCCTAATAATAAGACTAATAATAAGAATAGGAATTACCCTATTCCTGACATTCCCCTCCTTATTAATTATGAGCTTTAAAATAGCATGATGACTTATTCCCATTGTCTTCCTAATTCTACTTGGAACTGATTCCTTCCTTTTGGTTAAAATCAGGTCTGTAATAGCATTTCTCTTCATTAATTCTACAACTTTTTTAAAAGGAGATTTTTATTAGAGTCATTTTTGCATGATCATAATTTTCTTGACTATCCCTACCTTCCCTCTTTGAGAACATTTTTACAATTATTTTATTTTATAATTTACTAATTTAACAATTATATTTTAATACAAAAATTAAAGAAAAGACAATGAAGAAGAAAATATCAATACAACTGACTGATATATTGAAAAAGTCTGAAAACATGGGCCATATGCAATCCTGGCAGATTTCCTACCTCCACAGAAGGGTAGGTTGGGAATATTCTCTCCTCTGACAATCTCTTGGCAGTGCAGTAGGTAGAGTTCTGGTCTTATAGTTAGGAAGACCTGAGTTCAAATTTTACCTCAAACACTTGCTAACTGTGTGACCCTGGGCAGTAACTTAAACTGCCTCAGTTTTCCTCACCTATAAAATAGGGGTAATAGCACTTGACTCCTAGGATTATTGTGAGGATCAAATGAGATAATTGTAAAGTGTCTGGTACATAGTAAGTACTATATAAATGTTAGCAATTTTTTCTTTTGAGTTATGCTTGATCTTTATAACTTTGCAACTTTAATTTTTGTTTTTTTTTGTATTTTTTAATTTACATTGTTGTACTTACAGTATATATTGGGGTTTTTTTTGGCTCTGCTTACTTCACTCTGCATCACCTAATGACACTTTACATTCTGCTTATTAATCACATTATCATATTTTTCCACAGAATGATATTCCATTATATTCATGAACCACAATTTATTTAACCTTCCTGATTAATGGGCATTCACTTTGTTTCCAATTCTTTGCTATTCCAAAAGATGCTGCTATAAATATGTGAGTTTAATGCTTATCAATAGCTTTCTTGGGGTATAAACCTAATAATGGAATCTCTGAATCAAAAAATATTGGCATTTAAATCACTTTATTTACATAATTCCAATTGATTTCCAAGTTGGCTATTCCTGTTCATACCCCCACCAATGCATCAAAATGCCTGTCATCCCACAACCTTTCCAATATTGACTATTGCCATTTTTTATTATCTTTGCCAATTTACAGAATTTAAAATGGAACTTCAGGGTCATTTTGATTTGCATTTATTTTATTATTTGAATCATTCTTTCATGTGGCTATGAATATTTTGCCATTTTTCTTTTGAGAATTGTTTGTTCATGTCCTTCAGCCACTTATCTATTAAGGAATATTTATGTCATATATATATATATATATATATATATATTTATCTATACAGTGTGTAAATAGAACTTTGTATCCTTGGACTTCATCTCCCAGAATCCTTTTCCCTTCACCCCATGTTATGTTCTTATACTGTTCTGATAAAGTTGTGTGTAACTCCGCCCCTCTTTCTCTCTTCTCTCATGTGCATGGTGGCTTTACTAAAACTATAATTTTCCTCTACTTCAAGTTATTATTAATAAATCTTATAAAAATCTAATACTTGGAGTATTTGATATTAATTTTTAATCTTACATTTCTGGCTACCACTTTGGCAATGAATTCTCAATTTTTTTTTTAAAGAAAGCTTTTGAGTAAAGAATAGGAAGCAGATAAATTTTGCAAAGCTGTGCTTCTCTCCTGTTACTTCTGATGCCTTGCTGCTGTTCCTGCTCCAATCACTGCATTTCTGCTCCCATTGCCACCACTTTCTCCCAGGTTTGAACAGACACTGCCTGGGGGTTGCTCACTATTTCTGCTGTCTTTGAGCTACTGAAGTTTGCTCCCAATTGCCCAAGAGTTTGAGAGCTATTTAGAAGCACCTTTGTTTTTTTTTTTCTGTACAGTGGGTGAAGTATAAATCCCCTTAAGCTTCTCCCCCATCCCTCACTCCATCATGGGTCTCAAGCTTGTGCTAGCCACTTTTCAGTAGGGGAACACGGGGTGGTGCAGCTCAATCCACCCTATACACCCACCCCCAACTCTGTCTAGCTTACCAGCCTGGCTAACCTAGGAGGGCTTCCATGCTCCTAACTGTGGGGGTGAGGACTCAGGTATCACAGGGTCACTGGTTTTATCCCTATGTGTGGGAAGGGACAGAACTTTTCTCCCATTCTTGTGAGGCTTTTACTCCCAGGCAGTGCATACTAGGGTAGTGCCATCTACTGCAGGAAGTAGAGATTGTAAGCATGGCCCAGTTTCCTGCGTATCTCAAACAGCTTCTGTTTCCAGAGAGCCTTACCAAGCTAATGCAGCTTACAGCTTTAGGATTTCTTTTCTTACTCCTGTTCCTGGGGGGTTTTGTATTGATTAGATACATTTCAGTTGATAGCTTGTGTAGTCCTGTGAATCAGTGGGGAGATTCACCTTCCTACACCCTCTTGTCATGTTGGCTTGCCCAGTTTCTGAAACACACCCATATGGGATTTGTCTACACTATGCCCAGTGTGTGTATGAGGAACCTCAGAAGTGTGACCAAAGGAATCTAAGTGGATGATGATAATATTGGGGAGCAGAAGGAACCTTAATGAATCTGGAGGTGACTTTTAAGCCTTTTCAGAGTCCATTGCTTTGTTGATTTTAACTCTTTCAGTTTTGTTCCCTTCCTAATAGTGAACAAGTCTATTAGAATTGGAGAAAAGGACTCTTGAATTCAATGCCTGTATCCTGACACATATATTGTATTTGCTGATTATTTGTTTTAAAATTCAATTTTGTTTTTTAAGTTCAGATATTAATCTGACCTATACTATTCTGTTATACTGAATCATTTTAAGCTACTGTTTTTTGGCTTTTAGCTATATGTTCTGTTATATTATCTTTATTTGTACATTTTCCCTATGACTGTACTGAAGAAAATACCATTGTATAAGTCCATGAACAACTTGCACAAATCCTCTTTCTTGGCAAAACCACAGGTCCTTATGAATGCTGGATTTGTCACAGATCCATTGAGGTCACATTTGCCTTACTGGCCTTTTTGTTCTTTTTTGCCTTTGTTAATTGTCATATAGATGATGATAGATGGACTCCATTAAACTGGTACAACCTATATACAGCTTTAGGAGAATTTAATGAGCTAAATAACTGAATTGATTTTAAGGGGTCTTCAGAAGTGATTTTCAGCTATCTAATAGCATCCCTACCTCTGACTTATCATTTGCCTGCCTTTGAATTGTTTGTAACAAGAAGTAAGGGTTTTTGTAGTTGAAGTGAAATGCAATAGCACTGTTGTATTTTCCCATCTCTGCATTTATTAAAAATTTAATGGATCTAAATGATCTGAAGTGATTTTCATTATTTAGTCCTCAGCTCCACATTAAAATGGGTGGGACATATTAGAGACAATTCTTTTAGATTGTTACAGTCTGATACCCGAAGGAGGGAGGTCCCTGAAAAGGGGCTTATTTACCCCATGATGGGTTATAATCACATCTGGGAGGTGGGAAGGATTTCCCTGAGAAGCCTAGTAGCTTCTGAATGGGTTTTTATATTTGTATGTCTTAAGCTTACTCTAATCTTCCACCAGAATGATCTAGATTCTTCGTGACATTTTTAGACCCAAAAGGTTTTCATCAGCAGTACATAGGTTTGTGTTTTTTTCTGGGTTCCTCTGCCACATTTTGGCAATAATAGACTTTGTTAAAAATATCTCAGCCAAGGTTGAACGATTGGTTTCATCGGTATAACTCATGACAAGTATCCATGAGTTCATAGGCTTTTTAAATGTAACACAGCAACTCATCATGTGAATCCTAATGATAATGGGTTTGTTTGCTATTGTCATTAATTGGGCTATTATGGTTTGGGGGATTTTGGTATTTCTTTGAATGTGCATTACCTGTTGTACTATTATTTTATAAAGCTGTTACTTGGTGAAAATCATTTGCACTCACACTGTGGTTCATGGCCAAGCTAAAAAGGATATGGACATCATTTTGGGGTGAGAAACTTTTGTATTCTACTTTTCCTGGGCTGACACAGTGTGTTACTGATTGTGAGCTATATATTTTTTTTATTTTTAAATTATTCTTTTCCCTCATATGTGTAATACAGTATTTGAGTTTTATTTTTCTCTTATTTTTTTTATACTTGAAGCTCACATTACTAATATTAGGGTTTTTATTTTGCACTAGGTTAAGTTTAAAATGTCCATTATCCCTAACATCAATGCATACCCAAAAGCTTTAGACTATAGAAACAGTGCCATTGGTTGTTTAAAAATTATGGGACTTTACTTATTTATTGTGTCTGATTCCAGGAGAAGGAAACACATAAGAACCTCTGCACAGTACCAAGAAATCACAAAGTTAACCTTCATAGTGCCACAAGGACCACAAGAGACCAACCTATCCCAGTAGGATTGATGGGATTCTGCTCCAAGACAAGAGGACTTGAACTTGCTTGAGGTTCAAGGTTGTGACTGTTTTACATATGTTAGATGCAGGACTTCCTTGAGCCAAACTTCTACAAAAGCACCTCACTTTGGCTGGCATCATGGCTCCCTCATCCCTGAAAGAAAAGAAAAATCAGACTAGGGAATGCTCTTTCCCATTTGCTGCTAAAATCTAGTCTCTTTTCTTTCTTTCATAGTGTGGCAAGTTTTCTGTAGTCCTGGCTGCTGATTGGGTAAGTGCATAATTTCTACTATAGGCTTATGTGACATAAATCACTTTAATTGGGCCCTGATTCAAGGACCTGTTAGAGATTTATTTTTCCTTAATTTAGAATTTTTACACATAAGACTTTGATATTTTAAATTTCATCCAGAAGTTACTCTTTCTCTTTTATTTGTATTTTTTAATGTTTTTTAAAAATTTCTTTTGCCAATTGATTCATGTATCCCTGAGTGATCCATGTGTTTGTCAACATCCTCCTCAGGGAGGGAACATATTATTAGTCTATAATGCAAAGTTTAAATACTTTTGACAGCAATTTTAGGATAAGAATCTTGCTACCTCCCCAAATACAGAAAGGGAATTATTTGGAGAAACCACCATGAATATGCCTGCAGAAAGCATGTGCTACACCAAAATATCCAGAGTGGATTTTGGGATGTGGTTATTTGAACTGTGGGGGGTTGAATGCATTTGTTTTTAATGTTGTCAAGGTAAATTTAGTGGTTGGTCTTAAATGATATGAAATAATGTGGTCCCAAAAATGTTATATCTCAAGTCAGAAGTTTATTTACCAAAATAGAGGGGAAGCAATAAAGTAGAGAAATGTGAGAGAGGTTAGAGAAAATAGCAATACTAGTCCTTAGCCAGGTGGGCCAGCAGTGAATAACTTTGAGACCTCCTCCAAGATGGAAGCTAGTCTCTTAGGAAACTAGGAAAGGAGTCAGCACTTTTCACTCACCCAACAAAGTAGTCCCGGAACCAGAATCTAAGTTAAAGCGGAGCTCCAAGTCTATGATCCAAGCTGCAGCCTCTAGCAAAACTCCTTTGAAGACTGTTCCCAAACTATCTCCAGAAGGCAATCTCTTCAGACTATCTTCTCCAAGACCACCTCCTCAGATTGAGTTCAGGGCTTACTTTTATGGTGACTCCTTATCTCCTCCCCTCTTCACAGGGGCCAATCACAGCTTCCAAGTAGTCTAGCACTGCTCAGTTTGTGGGAACCAGTTCGCATTTTCTGGAGAGGTGAATACTCAATGGAAGGGTTCACAGTTTCTGAGGGTGTGAACTCTTAAAAGAATTCAAAAGTTTCTGGCTGTTTGATTTAGAGAAAAGGGTGGAGCTCTCCAAGTATCTTGCTGACTTCTCACCCAGCACTAAGTAGGGTGTGAATTCACTTAAGTGGTTTGCAAGCTCCTCCACCTAGGTCTACCTTGTGTAGATTCAATCAAAAGGTAGACAAAGGAGAGTTGATCCTGTCTTCACAATCTAGAGAGGTACTTAAGTTAGTGTTAACCAAATTTTTAACTCAAACTAGGCAAAGAGAATAAAGGATTCCCTTTTCACAAATGTAAACTCAGACTAGACAAAGAGAACCAAGAATTTCCTTTCACAATGTATACTCTTATGACCAAGAGCACTGATTGGATTTTTGTCAATGTAGCAATCATTGGCTTTGTTCTTTTTCTCTTTTATTTCCCTCTTATCCACCAAATTATTGTAATTTTCCCTTAGAAAATGCAATATTATATATACCTTTAGTTAAAAACTTTAGAGTTATAATTTGTTATGTTTAAATGATCCAGTGGGGAGACTAGTCTCCCAAAGGATCACAGGAAGAATGTGTAAATAGAATTTTGTACACTTGGACTTCATCTCCCCGAATCCCTTTCCCTTTGTCCCCATGTTCTGTTCTCATGTTTTGATAAAGTTATGTGTAACTCTGCCCCTCTCTGTCTTCTCACACATGAGTAGCTGGAAAGCTCCTCTTTACTAAGGCTATAATTTTCCTCTACTTCAAGTTATTATTAATACTTGGAGTATTGGATATTAATTTTTAATTTTACAATGCATATATAAAATATATAGGCTTAAAACAATTATCAAATATATATGTTTATAAAAATATGAGTTTACATTTAGATTTTATTCTAAACATGATAGTTATAAAGTAATATTGTGGTCACCAAATTTAAAATATAGCTTAAGTCAAAATGACTTTTAGCAGTTTTATTTACAAGGAGGTAGAAAGTAAAAGTGGAAAAATGTAGCTAAAGAGACGGATTTTAACAAGCCTACCAGCCCTTCTCCAGTGAAGTGAGGCTCAGCCCTGCAGGGGCTTCCCCAGGTCCTTTGTCTCCACATGGATTTCTCGGTAATCCTCAGCCAGAAGTCCAGGTGGTGTCTTCAGCCAGAGTCCCACCAACACAGACTCCTCCAAAGCTAAGGCAGGAATCTCAGCTACTCACCTAGCAAGTAGATGCAGAATCCAGGGAAAAAGGTCTCCTCCAAGCAAAGGCAGGGATCTCCTGAATCAATATCTCCAAATTCCAAGAAGGGAATGAATGCTAGACCATGTTGACCTCTTTTTATACCCCTGTCACTTCCTGTCACTTGTTCTTCTTCACAAAAAGCAATGACAATCTTTCAATTTGCCTAGCACTGCCAAAGGGGTGGGGCAGTGGTCTTTGGAATTGTCACTCACTCTAGTAAGTGACTTGTGAACTCATATTTAATGGTAGGTAGGAGTACTTTAAATTCGTAATTTGATTAGCTAAAAATAGTCACAGGAAGAGTTAATCCTATCTTCACACACATGATATATATTTATCTTAGATAACCAAAACCTTTGAAAAGGCTAATATAAAAGTTGTTTCTCCCACTCAACTGCTTCCATTTTCATCCTATGTGAATTAATTTTAGCTCTTCAGATGCATTTCAATTTCATGTAGTCAAAGTTACCTATTTTGTCCTTTTTAATTGCCTCTATCCCTGTTTTGGTTAAGAATATATCTGAGACTATTCCAAAGAAATCATGATGAAAAATGCTATCCACCTCCAGAGAAAGAACTGATGGAGATTGAATACAGATGGAAGCACACTGTTTTTCACTTTATTTTTCTTGTTGGTTTTGTGTGTGTGTATGTTTTATTTCACAATATGGAAGCATGTTTTACATGATTGCACATGTATAACCTATATCAATCAGTTATTTACTGTCTCAGAGAGAGAGGAAGAGAATAACATAATTTAAAATTCAAAGTTTTAAAAAACATAAACATTGTTCTTATATGCAATTGAGAAAAACAAGATTAAAAAGGGCATATCTCTTAACCTTAGTTGTAAGAGATATGTTATCTGTATCTATTTTAATTTTTTTATAATATTATCTTTAATTTTAAGGTCACATACCTATTTAGAATGACTTATGGAAATTTCCACTGCTCTTTGAAGAATGAAATGTCATCCAAGCAAGGCACAAGACTTGATCATTGATTAGATTTGGGAAGTGGTGTAAGAGAGAGAAGGGAGAGTCTAAAATGACTCCATGGTTTAAAACCTAGAAGACTGAACAAATGATGATGCCATTGATAGAAATAGAATAGTTAGAAAGAGGGGTGGGTTTGGGGATGACATTCAAGGTAACCATCACTCCTTTATATCTCTCACAACAAGCACGCATTAAGAAACTATTATATGCCAGGTATCATACAAAGCACTAGGGATACAAAACCAAAAATAATCAGTCTCTGCCCTCAAAGTATTTATATTATAAAGAGAGGAAGAAATGGAATATAATAATTATAGGTAAATATAGGGTAATTTTGTAAGGGAGAAAAAAGTAATATTTGGGGGGATTGTTAAGTAGTTCAATAATAAGGAGATGAAAAGACAGAAAGGGAAATAAAAATTAAGGACAGCTTTTAAGAGTGTGATAGTGGAATATAACCTCTTTAGAATCAGTTGTGGATGACCCAAAGACAAAAGAGAGCACAAAGTGAAGGTTACAGTATATTTGCAATGATGAGCTATTCTCAATTCATAACATAAGGGATATTACTAAGAAATGAATGACCAGAAAGGGAGGTGGACCAGTCATTTGGGGAGAAAAGGAGAAAACAGATGAACAGCCAAAGTCCTGAAATGTAAAAATATCTATAGCCAGTCCTCCAGCAATTTGAGTGGCTCTAATGTCAGTCAGCCAATTAGCATCTATTAAGCTATCTATGACTTACTAAGCCAGGCATTGTCTATTTTAGGAATGAAAAGTAAAGCAAAAATATGATCCCTGCCCTTATGGAGGATACATTCTAATGGAAGACATAATTTTGTAAACTGTGCTTTATACATATGTATGTATGTATGTATATATAGAGATAGATATAGTTACAGATAGATATATTGCAAATGGAAGATAATCTTAGAAAAAAGGCATAGAAGTAGGGGACAATCTGTATTTAAAAAGGATATGGACAATGTGAAGATTCAATTTAGCTATCTCCTGATTATAACAATAAAGATACTTAGCTCTTTCTTTATTGTGAAGATAAAATTGTAACTCCTGATTGTAACAATGAAGGTACTTAGCTCTTCTTTTATAGTGAAGCTAGAATTGGAGGCTACAATCTATTTTTAGGTTTTAACTACAAAAAGGTGTTAAGTAACTACAAAAGGCAAATTAAATCACAAAAAGGTATTAACTACAAAAAGTGAACTTAACAAAAGAGGATTTAAGTAACCCAAAAAGATAAAATCTAATCAAAGAAGGTGAAAATTAAAGAATGGACAGTCCTGGAGAAAATCTAACCAAAGTACTTGAGAACTAAAGAATGGGCAGTCCTGGAGAAAAGCGTCTGCTGTGATTGGTAAACATGAAAATTTAGAGGAGGTGACACAAGAGAAAAAAGTCTTTAAATAGAGGAAAAAAGACAGTCAGTCACTTGGGCTTAGAGTGAAGGGCAGAGGAGCAACTGGAATACAGACATCCAGACTTCTTTTAGACTGTTATTGTTGGTGAGTGAAAAGCTGATTTAGTGACCCCACCTTTCTGGAGGCGTGAAGTATCCAGGAAAGGCCCAACTTCTTGAGACTCCCTTCCCCTGGCTGGGACTTAGAAATTCTAACTGGTATAAGAAGAAACCAGAGTCTGTTCTCTCTCTCTCTCACTCACTCTCTCTCTCTCTTTCTCTCTCTCTCTCTCTCTGTGTCTCTCTGTGTCTCTCTCTCTGTGTCTCTCTCTGTCTCTGTCTCTCTCTTATTTCTTAATATATTCCTTCTATTGTAAATATTGTAAATAAACTACCATAAATTCCATTTACTTTAGTAATTCATTTTGGGATTTAGAAATTAAATCCCTGGCGACCACCTAATAAATATATTTCAGAGTCCAACCACAATTTAATTTTAACAGCAAGAATCATTCAGGACAAGAAGGTATGGAAGAGTTGCTGTATGCAACAATGGAGGGAGCACACATTTCCATGAGATATATCCATTGAGGAATTGAAGGCTATTATTCCTCAATGATTTGCATGACAAAAATGCTGAATTTGAGGTTAAGAAATCCATTTCTATTCTTAATTTTGTAAGAGATTAAGTCTGACACTGAACAAGTAATCTCATATCATGGATCCTCAGTTTATTTCTTTCCACCCAATCAGAGGTGAAAGGATGGGAAAGAGGATGTTGGACTAGCTGATACCTAAGGTCCCCTTTCAGTTCTTTGGTTATAATCTTCTATGAAGCACTACTTGAAACCTGGCAAAAGTACTTGGCTAAAAGCCTTTTAACTAAATGTCCTAGCCTTGAAACCACAGTGTTCCAAGCACAAGTGAAATTAAACAAACGCAAAAATATAAACATGGTCTAATGTTCTAGGGAACCAAAGACCGTTTTCATCAATGTTATTCTGAGGGACATTTGTTTTGGAGAAATCTTAAAGCAACCAATCAACAGCAAAATGAGTTGAGTGGAACCAGTCCAAGAGATGGAATGGATGCATTCTGACTTCAAATAGTTTTATATATTATGAGGTCTTTCTCATGCAATCTCCACATGATTCTTTTTATAATAAGAGTTGCAAAATGTGGCAGCCTCTAAAGAAAGGAGACCTTAAGAGATATTAGCCAGAAGTTAGAATTGACAGGTACTGAACAAAGATACTGTGGGAGAGTTTTGCTGTCAGATTTAGCCTTCTTTTTACTTAGTTGGGTATGTTTTAAAGATTGTCTGACTCAAAAAAGTCAAGGAAGAGTATAGCTGACAAATAAGATTTTGCATATGGTAATCAACAATTAGCTCAAAGAATCAAAAGGTTTCATAAAACTTCCACCAGCTTTCAAATTCATCATTTCATATACACAAAGGCCCAACTATGTTGAGAAGGTAGCACTTTATAGATAGTTTGCTCCACAAATCTTGGGACCTATAAAGTGGTAAGTCACAAAATAATTTGACTTTGTGTCAGAAGTATTATACTTTAATTAGCCAATCAGATGATAGTTTGTTCAACTTTTCTCTATTGCTCTGCAACTCCAAGCCAAGCCTTGTAGTTTTTAATTTATTTAAATACTAAATAAAAGTCTTTTTTTAAAAAGGGAGGGAGGGAGGAAGGAAGGAAGGAAGGAAGGAAGGAAGGAAGGAAGGAAGGAAGGAAGGAAGGAAGGAACAAAAGAAGGAAGAAAGGAAGGAAGGAAGAAAGGAAAAGAATGCTGATCTTACCACTCAATTGAAATTGTTTCTCCATGTTTCACCAATGGTTGAGTGAGTGAAAAAAAAGGATAAATAAGCAGGTAAATAAATTTTAAATGAATGAATAAATAAATTAATAGAATTTATTAATTCTATGGATGAAATAAAGCATCTCTACTTCTTAGGATTGCCTGAATCCACAAATGCCAGGTGTTACCCATTTAAATAAAGGTTTGGACCTACTTGATACTGCACTGAACTATTAACTCATCAGTATAAGCACCTATCCCAGAAGTGCTGATTACAACACTAATTTTGGACTTGGATTCAATGTTTTTGTTTTTGTTTTCACAAAAGACTGAGGTTCAGAAACAGAAATAGGCAGCTATAGTTCTCACTAGCAGCACATTTGGAAGGGGTTGAAATAAGAGAATATTAATCTTCCAACTTCTCATTTCACCAAGAAGTAGCTTAGAGACCCTTATGCTGTTGCTTTCAACCAACTGTTGTAGTGAATATGTGAATGAATGCACTGGGATTCTGGACCAAGAGAACCAAGAGGGTGGGGAGTGATGAGACTCAAAGAAGATTTGATAATATCTTAACTTTGAAGGATTGCTCCGAGAAATTATTATAGGCCCTGCTATAGTTACATCTGCAATTCAAAAGTAAAACTGGATTAACATTTCCTGTTCAAAAATAAAATACCTGGTTTTTTTTTTTCACTTTAAACATTATTTTATTTGGTCATTTCCAAACATTATTCATTGGAAACAAAGATCATTTTCTTTTCCTCCCCCTTCCCACCACCTCTCCCATAGCCGACGCACAATTCCACTGGGTATCACATGTGTTCTTGGTTGGAATCCATTTCCATGTTGTTGGTATTTGCATTAGAGTGTTCGTTTAGAGTCTCTCCTCAGTCATATCCCCTTCCCCCCTGTAGTCAAGCAGTTGCTTTTCCTCGGTGTTTTTACTCCGATAGTTTATCCTCTGCTTGTGGATAGTGTTTTTTAGATCCCTGCAGATTGTTCAGGGACATTGCATTGACACTAATGTAGAAGTTCATTACCTTCGATTGTACCATAGTGTATCAGTCTCGGTGAATAATGTTTTCCTGGTTCTGCTCCTTTCGCTCTGCATCACTTCTTGGAGGTTGTTCCAGTCTCCATGGAATTCCTCTACTTTATTATTCCTTTTAGCACAATAGTATTCCATCACCAACAGATACCACAATTTGTTCAGCCATTCTCCAATTGAAGGGCATCCCCTCATTTTCCAATTTTTGGCCACGACAAAGAGTGCAGCTATGAATATTCTTGAACAAGTCTTTTTACTTATTGTCTCTTTGGGGTACAGACCCAGCAGTGCTATGGCTGGATCAAAGGGCAGACAGTCTTTTAGCACCCTTTGGGCATAGTTCCAAATTGCTCTCCAGAATGGTTGGATCAATTCACAACTCCACCAGCAATGAATTAATGTCCCTACTTTGCCACATCCCCTCCAGCATTCATTACTTTCCTTTGCTGTCATGTTAGCCAATCTGCTAGGTGTGAGGTGATACCTCAGAGTTGTTTTGATTTGCATGTCTCTGATTATAAGAGATGTAGAACACTTTTTCATGTGCTTATTAATAGTTTTGATTTCTTTGGCTGAGAACTGCCTGTTCATGTCCCTTTCCCATTTATCAATTGGAGAATGGCTTGATTTTTTGTACAATTGATGTAGTTCTTTGTAAATTTGAGTAATTAAACCGTTGTCAGAGGTTTTTATGAAGATTGCTCCCCAATTTGTTGCTTTCCTTCTGATTTTAGTTACTTTGGTTTTGTTTGTACAAAAACTTTTTAATTTGATGTATTCCAGATTATGTATTTTGCATTTTGTGACTCTTTCTAAGTCTTGCTTGGTTTTAAAGCCTCTCCCTTCCCAAAGGTCTGACATGTATACTATTCTGTGTTCACCTAAATTTCTTATAGTTTCCTTCTTTATGTTCAAGTCATTCACCCATTTTGAATTTATCTTGGTGTAGGGTGTGAGATGTTGATCTAAACCTAATCTTTCCCACACTGTCCTCCAATTTTCCCAGCAGTTTTTATGAAATAGTGGATTTTTGTCCCAAAAGCTGGGATCTTTGGGTTTGTCGTATACTGTCTTGCTGAGGTCACTTACCCCGAGTCTATTCCACTGATCCTCCTTTCTGTCTCTTAGCCAGTACCAAATTGTTTTGATGACTGCTGCTTTATAATATAGTCTGAGATCTGGGATGGCAAGGCCCCCATCATTTGTATTTTTTTTTCATTATTTCCCTGGATATCCTTGATACTTTGTTCTTCCAAGTGAACTTTGTTATGTTTTTTTTTAGATAAGTAAAAAAAAATTTTGGAAGTTCCATGGGTATGGCACTAAATAGATAGATGAGTTTGGGTAGGATGGTCATTTTTATTATATTGGCTCGTCCTACCCATGAGGAGTTAATATTTTTCCAATTGTTCAAGTCTAGTTCTAGTTGTGTGGAGAGTGTTTTGTAGTTGTGTTCATAAAGTTCTTGTGTTTGTCTCTGGAGATAGATTCCTAAGTATTTTATTTTGTCTAAGGTAATTTTGAATGGGATTTCTCTTTCTAGTTCTTGCTGCTGAGTTGTGTTGGAAATATATAAAAATGCTGATGACTTATGTGGGTTTCCTGCAACTTTACTAAAGTTGATGATTATTTCTATTAGCTTTTTGGTTGAATCTTTAGGATTCTTTAAGTAGACCATCATGTCATCCGCAAAGAGTGATAACTTGGTCTCCTCATTGCCAATTTTAATGCCTTCAATTTCTTTTTCTTCTCTAATTGCTACTGCTAGTGTTTCTAGTACAATGTCAATTAATAGAGGTGATAATGGGCATCCTTGTTTCACTCCTGATCTTAATGGGAATGCATCTAGTTTATCCCCATTGCAGATGATATTAATTGATGGTTTTAGATATATACTGTTTATTATTTTTAGGAATGACCCTTCTATTCCTATGCTTTCTAGTGTTTTTAATAGGAATGGGTGTTGTATTTTATCAAAGGCTTTTTCTGCATCTATTGAAATAATCATGTGATTTTTGTTGGTTTGCTTGTTGATGTGGTCAATTATGTGGATGGTTTTCCTAATATTGAACCAGCCCTGCATTCCTGGTATAAATCCTACTTGATCATGGTGGATGACCCTTCTGATCACTTGCTGGAGTCTTTTTGCTAGTATCCTATTTAAGATTTTTGCATCTATATTCATTAGGGAGATTGGTCTATAATTTTCTTTCTCTGTTTTTGGCCTGCCTGGTTTGGGGATTAGTACCATGTTTGTGTAATAAAAGGAATTTGATAGAACTCCCTCTTTGCTTATTATGTCAAATAGTTTGTATAGTATTGGGGTTAGTTGTTCTTTGAATGTTTGATAGAATTCACTGGTGAATCCATCAGGCCCTGGGGATTTTTTCTTAGGAAGTTCTTTGATGGCCTGTTGGATTTCTGTTTCTGATATGGGATTATTTAAGAAATCTATTTCTTCTTCTGTTAGTCTAGGCAATTTATATTTTTGTAGATATTCATCCATATCACCTAGGTTGGTATATTTATTGCCATATAGTTGGGCAAAGTAGTTTTTAATGATTGCCTTAATTTCCTCTTCGTTGGAGGTGAGGTCCCCCTTTTCATCCTTGATCCTGTTAATTTGCCTTTCTTCTTTCCTTTTTTAAATTAGATTGACCAGTACTTTGTCTATTTTGTCTGTTTTTTCAAAGTACCAGCTTCTAGTCTTGTTTATTAGCTCAATAGTTCTATCACTTTCGATTTTACTAATTTCTCCCTTAATTTTTTAGGATCTCTAGTTTGGTTTTCTTTTGGGGGGTTTTAATTTGTTTGTTCTCAAGTTTTTTGATTTGCATTTCCAATTCATTGATCTCTGCCCTCCCTAATTTGTTAATATATGCACTCATGGATATGAATTTTCCTCTAAGTACTGCTTTGGCTTCATCCCATAAGGTTTGAAAGGATGTCTCACCATTGTCATTTTCCTCAATGAAATTATTAATTGTTTCTATGATTTCTTCTCTAACTAACTGATTTTGGAGTATCATATTATTTAATTTCCAATTAATTTTTGATTTGGCGCTCCATGTACCCTTTCCGATCAATATTTTTATTGCTTTATGATCTGAAAAGGTTGCATTTATTATTTCTGCTTTTCTGCATTTGAGTGCCACGTTTCTGTGACCTAGTGTATGATCTATTTTTTTTAATGTGCCATGTGGCGCTGAGAAGAAGGTGTATTCCTTTTTGTCCCTATTTATTTTTCTCCATATGTCTATTAACTAATTTTTCTAAGATTTCATTCACCTCTTTTACCTCTTTCTTATTTGTTTTTTGGTTTGATTTATCTAAATTTGATAGTGGTTGGTTCAAGTCCCCACTAATATGCTTTTACTGTCTATTTCCTCCTTCAATTCTCCTAGTTTCTCCATTAAAAATTTGGATGGTATACCATTTGGTGCATACATGTTGATTAGTGATATTTCCTCATTGTCTATACTCCCTTTTAACAGAATATATTTACTTTCCCTATCCCTTTTGATCAAGTCTATTTTTGCTTTGGCTTTGTCCGATATTATGATTGCAACTCCTGCCTTCTTTCTATCAGTTGAGGCCCAAAAGGTTTTACTCCATCCTTTAATTCTAACTTGTGGGTGTCAACCCGCCTCATGTGTGTTTCTTGAAGACAACATATAGTAGGGTTTTGGGTTCTAATCCATTATGCTATTTGTCTCCGTTTTATGGGTGAGTTCATCCCATTCACGTTCAAAGTTATGATTGTCACTTGTGGATTCCCTGGCATTTTGATAACTTCCCCTAGTTCTGACCTTTCTTCTTTAGCTATATCCTTTTGAACCAGTGATTTACTTTAGGTCAGTCCCGCTAGTCCCCTCCCTTGAAATGCTTCCCTTTCTAGCCCCTCCATTTTTATGCTCCCTTCCCCTCCCTTTCCCTCCCTTTTTATACTTCCTCCTTCCTCCCCCTCCTTGATTTTCCTTTCTTTCTTACCCTATTGGATAAGATAGAATTCAGGATCCCACTGGATCTAGATGTTCTTCCCTTTCAGATTTGATTTCACTGAGAGTAAGGTTTAAGTAATACCACTTCACGATCTCTTCCTCTCCTTCTCATATGAGAGTTCTTCCCCCCCTTCCCATGTGTATCTTTGTATGGGAAAGATTATTCTATTTAATCCCCCCCCCATTTCTTGAAGTAAATGTTAGTATTGTCAACAATTTCCCCCTCCCTTTCCCCCCTTTCACCAAATGTTCTTGATGCCCCAATCTTTCCCTATGCATGATTCTTCTAACTACTCTTATGATGCATACAATTTTTGAGAGTTAAACAATACATTTTCCCCACATATTAATATATATATATATATATATATAATTTGATATAATTGTAGTCCTTATAGAAGAGAGTTTGACTTAAAGAAAAAGATAAGATTTATCTCCTTTTCCCTTTCTTTCATATTTACCTTTTCATGTTTCTCTTGCTTTCTGTGATTGGATGTCAAATTTTCCACTAAGTTCTGGTCTTTTCTTAGCAAATGCTTGGAAATCTTCTATTTTGTTGAATGCCCATACTTTCCCCTGGAAGTATATAGTCAGTTTTGCTGGGTAGTTGATTCTTGGTTAGAGACCCAGCTCTCTTGCCTTTCTAAATATTGTGTTCCATGCTTTGCGGTCTCTTAGTGTGTTAGCCGCTAAGTCCTGTGTGATCTTTATGGGAGCCCCCCTGTATCTGAAGCTCCTCTTCTTGGCTTCTTGTAGGATTTTCTCCTTTTCTTGGAAGCTCTTGAATTTGGTGATTACATTCCTGGGGGTTGTCTTTTGGGGATTTAGTATAGAGAGTGTTCTATGAACCCTTTCTATTTATATTTTGCCTCCTTGCTCCAGAACATGTAGGCAATTTTCTTCTATAATCTCCTGTAGAATAGCATCGAGGTTTTTGTTTATCTCTGGTTTTTCGGGGAGACCAATAATTCTGAGGTTGTCTCTTCTTCCTCTGTTTTCCAAGCCTGTGACCTTTTCAGTGAGATATTTCATGTTTTCTTCTAATTCATTAATTTTTTGGCTTTGCTTTATTGATACTTGCTGTTTTGTAATCTCACTGTCTTCCATTTGCTTAATTCTGGTCATTAGGGACTGGTTTTGCTTTTCAGCTTTGTCTGCCCTTCTATTAGATGCTTCTAGCTCCTTCTCCAATTGTGAAGTCTTGTCTTTCAGACTGCTGATCTTTTTCTCCCATTTTTCTTTCCAAAAGGTTTCCATCTTTTGGGTAAGCTCCAGTTTGAGATCTTCCAGAGCTTGTGGATAGTTTCCATTTTGGGAGGCATGTTCTGATTTTGTTTGGATTTCATCCTCATTCTCCTTGGGTACTCCCTCCATAAAAGTTTTCAATAGTCACTACCCCCACCTTTCTTCTTGGAGGCTTTGTTTGGGACATGTGAGCCATACCTTTGGTGGTTTTATTCCACTTTCTTTTTTTGGTCTGGGGTCTGGGTGATGTGGGCAGGTTTTATGTGAATTTAGGTTGCCTCAGACTAGTTCTTCCCAGCCTCCGAGGTTTCTTAGAACACAGGCCCCTGTGCTCAGTGTGGCAGCCCCTTTCTCAGCACAGCCTCTCAGCGCCCCTTTGCTCAGCGCAGCCTCTCAGCACCCCTTTGCTCAGTGCAGCCTCTCAGCATGGCCACCCCTTTGCTCAGCACAGGATTTTCCCATGAAACCACCCTGAGCAGTCATTTCCTTGCAGTCTTTAGATCCCAAGGACCCTGGTGTGCTCCCCCAGACAGAGATGCTCCTCACTCACTCGCTGTCCTAGTGAGCACTCTGATAGCTTACTCTGGTTTGGTGGGGGGAGGGGGGGGGCGGCTCCGTCAAGTTTTTGTGCGAGCTTTTCCTCCTCCTTATACTGTGGAAATGTTCAAACCCCATGTACCTTCATTTCTGTGGGGTACTGGGGAGTCCCTCCATTCTTCCAAAGGTGATTTTTATGCTCTTTTGAGGTGGTCTATTTCGTTTGGTGCCGGGGAGGGGAAGCGAGTCATGTCTAGATTGCAGCCACGTTTACCCGGAAGTCCTCCAATACCTGTTCTTTTAGGTATAACTGTTCTAAATAGGATAGAATGAAAATGGGCCCTTTGACATCATTTTATGAAGAATCCATATCTACAGCAATTTAAATGTCCTGGATTCACCATAATATTCAGTGAAAATTATATTTCAATTTTAAAAGTGATTTATCTAGAAATAACTATTTAAAAATAACTCTCCATAGGGATTTTACTGATTGCATATCAATTGTTTTAGCAAGATTATATTGTATATAAATTGCTTTGACAAACTTTTTTAACCAAAGGAATAGACTTTTTACCAAAGGAATAGAATACAGACATCATCTCTTAAAAATGATTTATTACAAAGGAACATTTAAAAATCAATATAATCAATTATACTTGCTTTGCATTTATTTATACTTTGATGAATGAAATTCAACTGATAAAATTTCATGATGCTTTTCTACTCAATCTTCTCAATATGCTCTATCAATATTCTTGGTTTGGTCATTTGAAACATTTATTTTTTTTGTAAATTCATTCAACTTGCATCTTTGTTCTTCTGGTTCTCCCTCTTTTTAATTTTACAACATGTCTTAAACTTTTTTTTTAATTAAGGAAATAATATGATACAGTAGAATTTCTACTAATTCTGGATTCAGAGACCTTGAGTTTGAGTCCCATCTCTGATGCTTCCTACCTTTATAATTTGAGATGAGTCACTAAACCTCCTTTGGCTTCATCTATAAAATGAAGGGATTGGACTAGGTAGCTTTTGACATCATTTCTGCCTCTAAATCTATGCCTCTAAATCTATTTGTCAATCTTAATTATATCATGAATGTATTACAATTAATTTAATCATTCCCCTCATTGTTAACTGCTTGGATTGTCTGTAGTGTTTTAAAATAATAAATGATGCTATAATAAAAATCTTTGAAATAATTTTTAAACCATAATTCTAAATTTATTTTACCTAATCTCAGTTGGGGAGCTGGGTGGTACAAGTGAATAGAGTGTCAGACCTGGAGTCAGGAAGATTCATCTTTCTGAATTCAAATCTAGCCTCAGACACTTACTAGTTTTGTGACCCTGGGCAACTCATTTAACTCTTTTTGCCTCTATTTCCTCATCTGTAAAATGAATGAGAATATGGCAAACCACCCTAATATCTTTGCCAAGAAAACCCTAAATGGGTTATGAAGGGTTGGATATGATTAAACAACAAATCTCAGCTGGGCCTCCAGTGTTTCACCTCAATTATTTAACTCTTTCCCTATTGACTTTCTATCCAACTTTCCTTAGAAGCTATTCCAAACTTCCTTTTTTCTTTTCAAAACACTTACACTATCCTCTACCACCTCCCTCTCAGCAAAAGACTTTACCCCATTCTAAATTGAAAACAAAGATCATCTATCACATCTGTCTCTTTTCCCCCTTCAATTACCCACTTCAAATCACTCCAACATCATCACTCTAAATTTTTCATCCATTTTATAGCCAAACTCTAGAAAGTTATTTCTCTTTTTTGATACCATTTTCTCAAATCCCATTCATTTCTCAACTCCTTGCAATTTGAATGCTGATCTCACCACTGTAAAAATTAAAATTAATGTCAATAATAAAAATGTTATATTTTAGGAGATTTATTAATGATCATTAGGAATCAAGGAATAAAGAAGATACAAAATAAAAATCACATGCCCATGACTGATTAGCCC
Source organism: Monodelphis domestica (assembly GCF_027887165.1). NCBI lineage: Eukaryota > Metazoa > Chordata > Mammalia > Didelphimorphia > Didelphidae > Monodelphis > Monodelphis domestica. The sequence continues at coordinate 402,964,801 of NC_077228.1, read as the reverse complement.
ATTTAAAATTCCCATGCTTAGTTTACCACCTCCACCATGCTGGCTGCAAGCCCAAGAAAGAGACCCAAGAGGATCACCCACTTGCTAATACCCTCTGTCTACAGGAAGCATGTAATGACAGGAAGACAATGGGCTCCAGAGAAATGTAGTCCTTTTTTAGGGTAACAGATTTTCATTTATATACCACTCAATTGAAACAGTTCCTCCAAGTTCACCAATGATTTCTATGGCTCTAAATGCTAAGACTTCTTAGTTCTCAGTCTCCTTTGAACTGTCTTCAAAATTTAAGACTATTGACCATCCCTCCTTACCCTTCTTTATTCTTTCCTTTTTTGTTTTGTGATACTTTCATTTCCTACTTTTCTCCTACTATTTCTCCTACTATTCTAATCTGTCTTTTTTCAGTATCCTTTGCAATCCATGTCTTGCCTACTATTTATGAATGTATTCCAGGGCTTTGCCCTGGACTTTTCTCTCACCTCTATTCTATGTCTTTATCTTTCTGTCTCACATCAACAAATCATTCATCTAATTAGTCAGTATTTGTTAAATATCTGTAATATATCAAGCACTAGGCTGGGTTCTGGGGTTCCAAATACAAAAAAAAAAAAGATAGTCCCTGCCTGCAAGGCATTTATTGTGTTCTCTTTTGGCTATCATAAGAGTTCTTATGGCTTCAATCATAATTTGCATGCATATTATTTCCAAATCAGAATATCTTCTGCTTATCTCCCTCATGAGTTTCAGTCTTGTACTTCTAACACTCCACTAGGCATCTTCCACATTGATATTTGATAGGCATCTCAAACTCAACATGTCCAAAACAGAGCTCACTAACTTTCCTTCGAAGCTCACCCTTGGACCTAACAACATTCTACCAGTGACCTAGATTCACAACCTCAGTGTCACCATTGACTCTCCAGTCTCATTGCTCATATTCCTTCAATGGTCTTGTTGATTTTACCTCCATGACAAATCTCCCATTCATTCCCTTCTCTCCAGTCTTGAAGCTACTACCCCCATTCAAGCGCTCATTCATCGTTGTCTGGTGACATTTCTAAAGCACAGATATCACCACCAGGTCACTACCCCTGGCCAAAAAGTTTCATTGGCTCTGCAATGTCCCTATGATAAAATGCAAACTCTTCTCTTTCCTACCTGAAGTCCTTTCTAGTCTAAATTTGGCCTAGCTTTGCAAGCTGATTGTGCATTATGCTCCTTCACGCATTCTATGTTGTAGCCAAATTGGCCTACTTGATATTCTTGGCAAGCCATAATCCATCTTCTGCCTCTGGGTCTTTGCACTGGCTGTACTCCATACCTAGAATGTCCTCTCTCTCCTCACCTCCAACTTTTGGAACCCTTGGCTCCCTTGGAGACCCAGTTCAAGTTCAAGTTCAATCCTTTCCTGATTTTCCGAGCTGTTAGTGCTTACTCAACCATGAAAATTACTTTGTATTAATTTTGTATTTACTTTTTAGTTTACTTATTATTCCCTACCTCCTCAGGAGATTGTAAACTTTTGGGTGTGTTTCTATTTCTGAGGAAGTATTATTTTATTTTGTCTTTTATTCCCAGTGTCTAGTTTACCATGCATATGACAGACATTTAATAAATGCTTTCTGAATTGTATCAAGATTTTAATTCATAAGCCCTTTGCATGCTAGAGTTTGCTCTCCAATACAGTAAGGAAATCTAATATGTGACAAAACTGTAAAGACAGCCTGTGGTTCAGAATAGCATATCTTCCACATGCCAGTAGACATTGATTTAGAGCTAGAAAGGACCTTAGAGGTTATCTAGTCCAGTGGTATCCAAATTTTATATAGTATAAATGTATTATAATTAATTTATGTCCTTTTCATTTAAAAAATTCATATTCCTATCTATCAACATTTTTCTTAGAGAGTGTAGGAAAATAATTTATACTTTAAGTATAACTTAGAATATATGGCAATTAATTTACTTCTTGAGAATTTTACATTATTTTCAATACCAATTTTTTTTAGTCATTTCAGTCTCTCAAAAGTGGTAATTTTGGAGGAAAGCAGATTCTTATATTTTGCTTAACAAAATGAAAAGTGCTGTGAAATATAACAGATATGGGGTTTTTAATTTCTGCCCAAATGTGTCTATATTTGTGTTTATACACATTCCAGACACAAATGCAACAAGTAAAGGTATGGCACAATTCATCTGGGTCAGGAGTTTAAGTGACTGATGGTTAGGGTGGCAGATGGTTCCTGGCTCAGGATTAAATTTGCCAATTCACTGTATTGTCTAGCAGCATCTTTTTCTTGGTTGATTTTGATCTGAATTTAATTTAACTTTTTTATGTGGGTGTATTACTATTTGAGTTGTAACTGAAAATATCTAATAATTTGGACTATTGATTCCTGTCTTCCATGAGAGGATCTTCTCTCTCATCACTAACCCAATTTGAATAACTCTGATATACTCTCAAACCCTCATTGTAGAGATGAGGAAACCAAATCTATTAGGAAAAGTGATTCACCCAAGGTCACACAAGTAGTAACTATGCTGGAAAAGGACTCAGTTTTTCTTATCACAAATTTAAAATAATTTCCATGTTTAGTATTTTCTATTGGCAGAAAAGAGAAATACTCATCCATCTGTGATAATAATCATCCAGAAGAAAAAAACTTACATTGAGATAAATGTTTGAGGGAGAGTTCCAGGTTCTTTAGAACTTTATTCTTAGATAAGACTAATGGCTAAGATGTTGTTTACACCACTGTGAGCAATTTGCCCTTTCCTAGAAAGACAAGTAGTCAATTTGACTTAACCACCTGCCTACCATTTCATAATTATTTTCACTCAGATGTTACAATTCTCTTAGCTCAGACTCTAAATCTTTTTTAAACATCAGGTTTAACCAAGAGCTCATCCTTCCATAAGGTAATAAAGAGCAAAAGCCCTAATAAAGTTTACAACTTAATCAGAGTAATAATAAGATCTTCAGTTTATTGCTTTGACAAATAAGAGACACAATGACCAGGGGAAAAATGGATTAAGAAATTTAAGCAAAGATTTAGCTTTGTAGTGCTAATGTTTCATATTTAAGACATTCAGCTTATGTCCGGTTGTAATTTAAATTTCCTTGTAGTCCACTAAATTCAGAATGCTACCTTTTTTCCCTCTTAGTGACCTTTTGGGGTTGAGAAATCAGCAAAATAAGAATTAGGTTATTCTAATCTTACCTAAGGTTCTTTTAACCCAATCTAACCTTTACCTCTCTGATCCATAGCTTCCTTATTTAGGAAATAGCGATAATAATTCTAGATAGTACTTAATGCACAGAGTTGTTATGAGAATTAAATACTATAGGGGACAGCTGGGTGACTCAGGGATGTGGAGCCGGCCTTGGCTCAAATCTGGCCTCAGATACCTCCTAGATGTATTAGTGCTCATTGCCTTACTCTTCTTCTCCCTTGGAATCAATATATAGTATTGATTCTAAGATGGAAGGTAAGGGTTTTACAAAAAAGAAATACTATCATTACACATATAGTTATACATGCAGAATGAAATGCAACACTCAGGCAATTCCTGGAAAATTAAGGAACATACATGCACATATAAATAAACATACATGAATCTAGACAAAGTTATCTTTGTGGTTATAGCCCCTCAGAGAATCTTCCATGATCTTAGTATGTTTATTAGTACATTTTTAAAAGAGCAATGAAGATTAAACAGCTACAAGTTGTGCTGACATAAATATCTAACTGACTCTCTCCCTCAAATTGTAGCCAAAATACTTTTATTTTTATCCAGAATTTTTAATATTTCCTCCATCACTTTCTTAAGTGATCAACCTAATCAACAAAAGAATAAACCAAGCCCTGATTTGTAGCATTTGCCTATTTCTATGGATCAATGTTCATACTGAAAATTTAACAATTGGTTCACAAACTGGTTGGAGCCAGTTCCAATACACCCCTAGAGATATTTATAGATTAGACTAGATATGAATACAGATGATATAATTACAAATTAGAAAAGACCATGATAATATAGATATAGGTAAAAACATATATACCATATATATTTAAGAAAAAAGTGAGACATGAAGCTTTAATTATTCAGATAATTTTTATAATCCATTTTTTGCAATGAAAACTCAATCCTACATGAGAAAAAAATCAATGTAGTTATCTCTGACAATGTAGTATAGTGGAATAAGTGTTGGACATCAGCAGTCAAATGAGTTTGAATTCTTTCTCTGAAATGAAGTTTCCTTAACCTATCTGAGTCTTAGTTTCCACATTTGAAAAATAATTATGGTGTTAGATAGTACCTACTGCATAGAGTTGTTATGAGAATTAAATGAGATAAAAATTGTGCTGCATCTTGCAAATCTTGTAGCACTACATGCTATATACTATTATTATTGTTCAACTAAAACTTTTTTGATTCATTAATAAATGGCTATGAATGAATAAATAAACTGCTATTTTTGGAATGCCCCGTGAGGCACTCATGGGGGAGCTATTTTTATTTATAAAAATGTCTTTCTATTATATGTTTATGATACATGCATATGAGAAGGGAACAGGGAAGATATTGCTAATGATTTCTACAGCAGAGCACACTTTTAAAGTAAAAAAAATCAACTGAAAAGTATTGAGAACACAACTTCTGGCTGTTTAATTTTTGTTGCTCTCTTCAGAATGTACTGATATACATGTTAAGATCATAGAATATTCTCTGAGGGATACAACCACAAAGATAACTTTGCTCAGTGATCCTGTCAATATTAATAAAAAAATACATCAAGGAGAAGTGCTCACTAAATGTTTTCATGCTTCATGGAGGATATCCAGTACAGGGTCCAAATGGAAAATATACTTCCTATAGATGATGAAGTCTTCCATATGATACTGTTTGTAGATGACATTGTGATAATTGGACCAAGACCTACAATATAATAAACCCTCATTAATCAGATTCCGAATTTGTGTGAGTTTAATGTAACAATATATAAAGAAAAAACTAAGTGAATAAAATACCTATTGTTGAGATTATATTATATAGTTAAACAGATAACCCACAGGCCAGCCATATCAGTAATTATATCTTGGACAGGTACTCTATTAAATCTGAGACAGGCCAAGAAATGAACAGAAAGAAAGTGGAAAGTTGTATTGCAACTGGGAAAGTATGCAGAGATTTCAGTAATTGAAAACTTCCTTCTCCAAAATGTCATCTTTTTAACATCAGTATTTTTTTTATTGCTACATGATTGTGAATCAAGGAATACCATAGTATCTAAGGAATCAAAATTGTGAATTACCCAAAGACCAAAGGAGAGATTTATACATACTTTCTTAGATTATAGTATATTGATAATAATGCAAGAGGATGGGTATAAAGTATAGAAAACAGGGACTATTTTTTTTTGCCTTTCTATGTATCCTGATCACTTAGCACAGTGCCTGACACAGAATATCTGCTAATAATTCTTGACTAATTTGTATAATTGACTGTGTAATTGACTTGACTGACTTCCTTAGAAATGGAAGTGGGCCAATCATAGAGGAAGAACATGGAATAAAATATAGACAACCTGTGACCAAATTTGATTCACAGGAATGTTAAACCAGCTGAGGAAGTCTTTCAAGATATTGGATAAATCTTTTATGGAGGATTTATGGAGACACTTGTGGAGGAGAGAAAAAGCATAATCTCTCAGGATTAGAAGGTGTGATGGCTTGTGATTGGTAGTGGATACGGGTAGTACCCATAGTAATGAGATTACAGACTCATTAAAGTAGTGCCTAAATTAAAATTTAACATTTTATGGAAATAAAGGTTATAATACCAAATAGCAAAGCTATAAGGACCAAATCCCTAGCAAATTTTTCTAGAGACTTCTTTCAAGTGCATGAATAATTACTCTTTGTATCCAGTTATTTGATCTGTTAAAAATCCACCTAATTGCACTATCATCTACCTCTGCTTCTCTTTATCTTTTCCACAGAGATAACAGAAGAATCTTTGTCAGATGCTTTATGAAAATCTGAAAATCTAGGTATTAAAGGAAGAGATAGGAAAAAGGGAAGAAAACAGGCATTTATTAAGTGCCTACTATTATGTCAGATACTATGCTAAGTGCTTTATAAATATTATCTCATTTGACCCTTACAACAGCCCTGGGAGATAAATGCTATCATGATCTCCATTTCACAGCTGAGGAAACTGAAGCAGATAAAAATTCAGTAACTTGCTGCTCATGGTCACATAGGTCTTACTGACTCTAGACCCATTGGTCTATTCACTGTGCCTTCTAGCTACCTTCTGGCTGTTATTCTAGCTCTACAAAATTTGACTAGTCTATCAATATAATTAACATTTCAAAAAAGGAAAGAAGTTTAGTCTGGAATGACTTGTTCCTTACAAAGTCAGACTGAGTTACAATGATCATTGATTCTCTTTGTAAAAGTTTCACAAACTGTCCTTTAAAACGATCCTTTTACTTGCTCTTGAATTTTGCCAAGAAATTAGATTTTCTGGCATGTATGTTACAGATTCCTTTCTCTGTTCTTTTCTGGGCAATTGAGACAATTTTGCCTTTCTCCAATCCCATAAGGGTTTCCTTATTTTCTATCATCTTTCAAAGCTCAATGAGAAGGTCTCAACAGTTGACTCAATATCTTAAGATGTAGCCTATATGTACATCTCATCTTCTCTGTAGTCTATTGATTTGAAATTAGTATTTGGTAGATGCTCGAAAGGTATCCCTTACTTGTTTTTAGTTTCATGTACCTATTAACCATATTTTTCCTATCCTTTCCAGGGTATGCCAATATCTTTGAAAGATAAAATATGAGCAAAATGGGGGAAGGGAATGAAAATGAAATGAAAATGAAAACGAATGAAAAAAAATTAGCATTTATCATTTACTTTGTGCCAAGAACTGGGCTAAGCCATCTGCAACAAAGAGTTGAATAGTTTTGTCTTCTCACTCTTTGTTAATGTCATTCCATTCTATTTAGGGAATAATCCTAATCATTCTTGGATCCTCCTTTCCACCCCATCATAGCTTAAAAAAATAAAACACACTCACAAAATGAAATTAACACAGTTCACTATATATCAACTTCATACATCATAAGAAATATTTCTGGTTCTTCATCATCTGTCTGAATTACAGAGTTAGAACAGTCCGATACTTTGTTCCCTGCCTTATTCATTCACAATAGAATAGCGACACCCTGAAAACCTCTAATACTGTGGCATTTAAAAGAGTGGGAGGCTATAAACTGTTAAGAGTTAAAATGGTTGAGGTCTTAAACTGTAGTGAGTAAAATAGTGGAAGATATAAATTGTGATAGATATAAGAGAGGGTGAGTAAATTTGACTGCAGAAAATGTTTCACTACAGTGCCTTGGTTTTTAAATCAAATATAAGGTGGTTGCCAGGGAAATATTCCCAATTATTCAAATACCCAAGTCAACTGGGTTTTATAGAGATTTTTAGTTAATAATATAATGAGGAGCTAGAGAAAGAGAGAAGAGTAGGAAAGGAATAATTATGAAGGGCCTCAAGCCAATATGGACTAGACCTGAGTCTTAAGAGAGAGAATCAGTCAGTCCGTTTTTTAACACTCACCACAAGGTCTGCCTAAACAAGGATTCTAGTGACACCAGGCCAGCTCCATCTCAGCTGACTTCACCAGAGAGCCTTCCCTTCTCCAGAGCCTCTCTCAAGAGATTCTTTCCCAAGTGATCCTCATCAGAGGTCCTCCAAAAGGATTTCTCCAAAAGGATATAACCTCAAGAGATTCTGCTTTTTCTTATATAGGGGTTTTTCTCCCATGTCACCTCCCCTAAGTCCCTACATCTACCAATCACTGTAGACGTTTTCCAAAGGACTGCCCATCTGAATTCCTGCTAAGTTGACAAATCTCCTCATTAAGTCTGAATCAGAAAAAATGCTGCTGTGTTGACCAAGATCCTCAGTAAGTCTGAAGGAGAGAAAACACAGCTGAGTCGAGTAATCCCAAGAGAAAACTTGCCCGACCCTTTTAGGTACCTAGCATCTCATTGTATCAATTCTAAAAACAGGCCTGGCTCAAAGAACTCCCTGCCCCACCATAAGCATGGATCCAAGTACTTTCTTTGTTTAGCAAGGAGTTTTCTCCCCTAAAGCAGTCTTAAGTACAGGTGGAGTAGGGGTCCTCCCATAGCAAGGAGTTTTCTCCCCTAAAGCAGTCTTAAGTACGGTTGGAGTAGAGGTCCTCCCATTTCTGATCCTGGCGAGTTCTCACATCAAAACGGGGAATGTTTCTCAGTAGGGAATTTGTTCCAATTAAGACTTCCCCGATGGGGAAATTTTTAACATTCACAAGTCTGAGAGATTTTAAGGTTCACACCAGTGTTAGGATTAAAATTCTCTGGAGACTATATTAATTTATAATTATTTATTAAATAGTGAAAGTGGGTTGGAGAAAAAAGGCACATAATCACATGACTGGTTGCCTAGCTAATCTGAGTTTGCCACTCACCTCATGTCACCATTCACTAGAAAAGAGACAATGTGCAATGATCCACAAGGAAAGTCAAAAAGAACCTATTTGCTTCCTAAATCTCTCTCTTTTTTTAAAGGAAGGGATCTTTTATTTTATTTTTGAAAATTTTATTTAATTAGTCAATTTAGAACATTATTCCTTAGTTACAAGAATCATATTCCTTCCCTCACCTCCCCCACCCCTTCCCATGCCAATGAACAATTCCACTGGGTTTTACATGTGTCCTTGATCAGAACCTATTTCCATGTTGTTGATGTTTGCACTAGGATGATCATTTAGAGTCTACATCCCCAACCATATCCCCTCGACACATGTAATCAAGCAGCTGTTTTTCTTCTGTGTTTCTACTCCCACAGTTTTTCCTCTGAATGTGGATAGTGTTCATTCTTGAAGATTGCTCCGGGTTGTTCAGGATCATTGCATTGCCACTAATGGAGAAGTCCATTGCATTTGATTGTACCACAGTGTATCAGTCCCTGTGTACAATGTTTTCCTGGTTTTGCTCCTTTCACTCTGCATCAATTCCTGAAGGTCATTCCAGTTCCCATGGAATTCCTCCACTTTATTATTCCTTTGAGCACAATAGTATTCCATCACCAACAGATACCACAATTTGTTCAACATTCCCCAATTGACGGGCATCCCCTCATTTTCTAATTTTTTGCCACTACAAAGAGTGCAGCTATGAATATTCTTGTACAAGTCTTTTTCCTTATTATCCTTGATCTCTAATTTATGATCCTACTGATGTCACTTTCAGTGGGTCTCACTGGTTAGACATACTTGATATTAGTCCAGCTCAGAAGTCAGTCTTCTGGACCTTGAAAGTCCTGTAAAACAAGAGGCAAGAGTCTTCCAGGACCCCAGGGAGCCAGAGGCTTTTTCTTATATAGATAAGCCTCAGGCCTTGTTCCCAACCCAATCAAAGGGTAGGGGGTAAGACTGAAACAGACTTTTACATTTTTTCCTTTTAGAAAGGAAAGAGGAGGGCAAGTTTCTGTTAAAGTCACAGACATGGAAGATTTCTAGATCCCAATAAAACATATATTTGTATATATATATATATGTGTGTGTGTGTGTGTGTGTGTGTGTGTATGTGTGTATACATATGCATGTAAAAGTGTGAGTAATTTAAGTATATAAGATATATAAATGTATCTTTATACTGGATTACATATTAGGAGATGATCTGGCATATATTCTACTCATTGCCTTGTTTACTGTAGAAATTTTGATCATTCAACCTAAGATCATATTGAATTGAATTTATTTAGCTTGAGTCATACTATCTTCATATCAAGCCTCTGCCTCTCACTAGGATCTCAGCTCCTGTTTGGGGGTTCTTCTCCTGATCAGTGAGAGTTCTTCCTAATCTGATGACTCAGAACCATCAAACTGCTGGTTTTTGGCCATTTTCATGCAATGGATCCTTCCCCCTTGCCTAACTCTCCAGCCACTTCCCTAGGACCTTATATTCCTACTTGGTGAATTATCCATCACTAGTAGACGTAGACTTACCTTTCTTCCTCCCCCCACCCCCATCCCAACCACTTCAGGTTCTGTAGTAATCAACTCTATACCATTATTCTGGGAAAGGACATGCCAATTAATAGCTCTATCAATGCATCCAGCACCCTTGTGACTTCCTAGACCAAAACATCCCTCTCTAGTAACCCTTCTGCAACATTGCCTGTCTTCCCCTGTTATAATAGAGGAAGGAAAGAATATTCTTGATAGTAGAAACTGTCTTTATAAATTTATCTCTTCAAAGGTGATTTTCCTAACCAAATACTTGGGCATTTTTTTATACTACAAAACTTAGTGGGAGTTCATTCACAACATATTTCAATATTATTAGCAAGTCAATTTTGAGACCTAAAAAGGATTTGCCTTCCTACAATAGGTTCTATCCTTCCATCAAGCAGCTAACGTTGTCTAATTATAGGTTTCTAATATTAAAGTCTCTCACAAATCAATGAAGTATTCTCATATATCTGTAGTGTTATTGAAAAGTATGGCCTATGCCTTTCCCTGATCATAAACCACTGTGTCTAAACAGGCATTTTTTTGTTGAACTGTTTAACTTTATGTGCATAGGAATGCTATTTTTTATTAATATGCCTTTGATGCTTCTCAAGAACTTTTAAAAAGACCTATAAATATTGTCTTATAATTACATTACTTTATTCTGGTTAATCGAGTCCTAACAGTGCTACCAAAACATCTTCACCAGAGTTTCCAAGTATTTTCTTATTGCTGGGTGAAATATAAGGGAAACTATCCTGGCATTTCTTTTTTGGATCTTAAAATAGGAATGATTTATTATTTAATAAAATAGAGGACTTTCAGTCATTCCTGATGAAAATACCAGATATGACAAATAAATAAAACCTTGAAGTCAGCCATAATAAAATGTTATTTTGGTATGAATGAAAAACATTTATTTCTTTTTATTATATTTTATATATTATGGAAATCATTATTAGCAAATACTCTTAACAAAAGGTCTTTCACTCATTCAATCACTTGAATAGCTCTATTTTACCAAAGATTAAGCTATAAAATGTCAACTGTTACAGTAATAGGAGTTAGTTCCATAGAGCAATGGGTCATGTTAAAATATAAGTAGATAATTTCTTTTAAAATATCTCCAGAAAGTGCCATACAAAGTAAGAATCCTTAATAACATTTTTGTAGAAATTACTTTCTAAAAATATAATATAATATCAACAATCTATATAAACTTTCAATATGAGATATTTATGTTTTAGTGATTCCATTGATATAATACTCTTTCAATGAAGATCAGAACTTCTCTATGGCTTCTCATCTTGTATAAATCATAGTCATAGCTCTGCTTTCCCTAAGTCTTCTAAAGGAAATTAAATTCATTCCAAAAATATTAGGCATCTACTATGGGTACTGAGGACTGCAAATATAAAGACAGAAAAGGATACAGTCCTTTTTCTCAGGTGGATTTCAGTGTAATGGATGTGGGTATGTGTGCCTATGACATATGAATAAACATCTTACTGAGTATGTGTTAGTGACAAATGAGATCCAGACCAGGGAAAATGTTATGGTAATTTGAAGAGTAGAAGATACTTTCACCTGGGTTGGAGATGGGGCAGTGCAGAGCTCATGGAATAAATCTTCAAAGAGGTGGCATCTGAATTAGAGCTTGAAGGAGGGAAGAGGATTAAAGAGAAAGAGATGGAACAAGGAGGTGGGGAGTAGGGACAGAGTCCATTTGAAGAATGAGTGGTGAGTAAATAATAGCATATCAAGGGAAATACGAGATAACAACTAGGAACAAAGGGTAGCATATATTGGTTAAAATACAGAATATGTGGAAGGAACAAGCATAACATAAAGTTGAATGGGTAGCCAGGAATGAGATCATGGAATGCCAGAAACAAGTTATAATTTATATTTATTAGGCAGTGGAGAGTCCCTGAAAATTTTCAAGTAGAGGAATGGTGTGATGTTAATAATCCATTAAAAATATTATTTAGAGGCTGAGCCAAGATGTCAGATTAGAGGCAGTAAGCCAGGTGGACTCTCAAATTTGTCTTCCATACACTAAAAAAATGCCTCAAATCAAAATGTGAAGTTTCAGAGCAAACAAAAGGTCAGTGAGTTATTCCTCCAGCTAAGAAAACTTAGGAGGTCAGCAGTAGAGGTCTGTGACACTGAGGTAGAAGCTAGCCTAGAACATGGCAGCTGCACCAGGGGCCTTGGTGACAGCAGCTTTGAAAGCTCTCATATTAAAGATAATAAAAGGGTTGGAAAACTGGTCAGAAAGAAGTTACAGGAGACTCTTTGTTGGCACTGAGTGTAACTGGTGTTCAATGGCAACACTATTCCCCATATGCAGTTCTGGGTTGCAGTTCCAGGCTGAGAGGAGGGTTTACAGTCACTAACAAGGGAGCAGGAGCCTTGGTCACAATTCCAAGACAGAGAGGAATGCCAGTCATTATGACTTCAGGAGAGTGGGAGACTTAGTCACAATTTTAGGGCCAAGAAGGAAACTAGTGATTGTAGCTATAGGAGAGCAGGAATCAGGGCATAGATCTGGAGAATAGTGACAATACTTCTCCCCAGATCATACCAACTTATAAACACTGAAAACTTTCAGGATTCCAGAACTAGCTCTAAAAAAATAGCAGCATAAAAAAGCCTGAATCTTGGGACAGTATCTTTACCCCGAGGTGAGCAGAACCGAACTTTAACATGAAGCTTACAATCAAGAAATAGGCTAGAAAAATAAGCAAACAACAAAAAAAGAACTTGACTATAAAAAGCTAGTATGGTGGTGAGAAAAACTCAGAGGAAGACAAAAACATAAAAACAGCTACAAAGAAAGACTTAAAGAAAAACCCTACTTATATACAAAGCCAACAAGAAGTTCTGGAAGAGTTAAAGAAAGAGATGAGTGTTAGAGGAAAAAAAATATGAAAAAAAATTAGACTGATAAAAAAGAGAATTAAATGCTTAGTAAAAGATTTTTAAAAACTTAAAAATAGAGTTGGCCCAATAGTAAAAGGTATACAAAAATTCACTAATAAAAAGAATTTCTTAAAAAGAAAAACAGACCAACTTGAAAAGGAGGTATAAATATTTAACAAATATTTATATTTATTATATTTTTATTAATATATTTAATAAATAAATAAATTTATTTTCATAAAGAAAAATTAAAATAAATAAATAAATAAATAAATAAAGATTCAGTGAAGAAAAGAACAAAATTGAACAAATAGAAAAAGATGTACAAAAACTTATTTGAGAAAATAATTTCTTAAAAATTAGAATTGGGCAGATAGAAGCTAATGACTCCAGGAGACATCAAGAAATAAGAAAATAGGGGGCAGCTGGGTGTCTTAGTGGATTGAGAGTCAGGCCCAGAGATGAGAGGTCCTGGGTTCAAATCTGGCCTCAGACACTTCACAGCTGTGTGACCCTGGACAAGTCACTTGACACCCCATTGCCTAGCCCTTACCACTCTTCTGCTTTAGAACCAATACCCAGTATTGATTCTAAGACATGATGGTAAGGGTTTTTTAAAAAAGAAATAAGAAAATAAAGTTAAAAAAATAAAACGAAATAAAAGAATGTGAAATATCTCATCAGAAAAAAAAACTGAGCTGAAAATAGAGGTGAGATACTCAAAAGGCATGATAAAAAAAATTGAACTTGGGCATCCTATTTCAAGAAATAACTTCCTTGATATTTTAGGTTCAGTGGGTAAAATAGAAAAGAAAGACTCCACTATAACTTCCTGTTAAAGATCCAAAAATGAAAATTTCCAGGAATATTTTAGCCAAATTTAAAAGCTCCTTGGAAAAAGAGAAAATGCTATAAGCCCTCAGAAAGAAATAATTTAAATACTTTGGAGCAATGGATACACATAATATTTAGCAGTTACCATTTAAGGAATGGAAGATTTGCAATATAATAATGTGGATGGAAAAAGAGCTAGAATTACAACCAAGAATTATCTACCCAGCAAAACAAAATCCTTCAAGGTGAAAAAGGAATATTTAATGAGATAGAGGACTTTCAGGAATTCCTGATGAAAATATAAGATATCAATTTTTAAAACTGACTTTCAACTACAACATTCAAGAGAAGCATAAAAAACTAAACATAAAAAATTAATCATAAGGGACTCAAAGTTAAACTGTTTGAAGTCCTTGATGATATGTATAACTCCTAAGAATTTATCATTATTAGGGTATATGAAAGGAGTTTACATAGAGTAGAAACTAGAATTTTAGAAACTATGATTAAAAAATATGTTGTTTACAAGGGACATACTTAAAACAGAAAGATACACGGCATTAAAAATAAGGGTCTGGAGCAGAATCTAATATACTTCAGCTGAAATAAAAAATACAGGCACAGCAATCATGATTTCCGGGAAAAAAAGATAAAATTATGAAAGCTACATTTTATAAAAGGTAGATAATGAAGGAATATCAAAAATGTTTTCAATAAGTTTCTCTGACAAAGATATAGAAAACTGAGCCATTACCTAATTGATAAATGATTAAAGGACATGAATGGCAGTTTTCATAAGAACTCAAAAGTATCTATAGCAAATGAAAAAAATACTATAAATCACTATTAATTAAAGAAACCAAAATTAAAACAACTATGGGGTACTACCTCACACCTTTCAGAAATGACAAATGCTAGAGGGAATGCGGAAAAATAGGAACACTAATTAATAGTTGGTAGAGTAGGAAATTGGTCCAACTGAACAGAAACTATCTAAAAAGGGGCCATATAATTTGTGCATACCCTTTGACCCAGCAATACCATTACTAGATCTGTATCCCAAAGAGATTAAAGAGAAAGGATTTATATGTTAAAAATATGTATAGCAGCTCTTTTTGTGTTGTCAAAGAACTGGAAATTGAGGAGATACTCATAAATTGGTAATAAGTGAACCAGTTGTGGTATATAATTAAGACAGAATACTCTTATACTATAAAAAATGATAAAGGAAATGATTTAAAGAAAGGAACAGGGACTTCCAGTCAAGATGGCGGCTTAGAGAAAGCTAAAGTTCAGACCTCCAGAAACCCTTCCTTACCGATCTCAAATTGAATGCTCCTAGGGCACCGAAATTCAAAACAAACAACAGAATAGACCCCAGGAACCCTCCTCCTCCTCCTGGACCTGGACCTGGATCAAAAGGTACGGCCCCCCAAAAGCCAGAACCTGAGATCACTCGGATCTAAGGGGTAGGCAGAAGGTAGGACCCAGGACCCATCCCCCCCCCAACCCAGAGCTCTGAATCTGAGGCAGCAGCAGGAACCTCAGAGACAGCAAAAGGGCCCCAGGGCCAGCTATTCTGAAGGCCGCACCCTGAAAACAACCTGACCCAGACGCGGGGGCACCCAACACAGATAGCAGGGAAACAGAGACGGGAGGGAGCCTGTAGCCCCCTGGCTGGATCCTTCCATCTGAGTCTCACCTCACAGAAGGTCCCTGCTTCAAGGCAGACTCACTCCAACCCAGGTGAAGTTAATCCTATCACCAGCCCTCAGAGCTCCAGGAAGCCACGGCCCCTCCCCCTCAGAGTGCAGCCTCGGCTGACCAACAAAGGCAGTGAAACACCTCATGGAGAGTGCCAAGCCAGGCTCAGAGTGTAGAAGTAAGGCAACGGAGAATCATCGGGAGGGAACTAAGGAGGGCATTAACAGCGAAACACCTAAACACCAGCAATTCCTGGCTTCCTGGAGAAGACAGGCAATTTGCCTGGGGCTAAAGTCACTGAACACCAGACAGATCAAAGAAGAGCCAGCGCCCCTCACTCAGATAGAGATGGAAAACACCACAGAAAAGCTTCAAAACAACAAGAAAAACAAGAAGAAGGGGGCAACTTTTGACACATTTTATGGAGCAAAAATACAAAATACAGAGGAGATAGAAGAGGAAACACAAGCATATCCTTTGAAACCTTCCAAAGGAAATGGAAACTCTCCACAAAATCAGGAAGAATTGGAATCAGGAATGATCAAAAAGGTGGAAGCCTTCTGGCAGGAAAAGTGGGAAATAATGCAAAAGAATTTCACGCAACTACAAAACCGGTTTGACCAAATTGAAAAGGAAAACCAGGATTTAAAGGTCAGAATTAGGCAACTGGAAGACAAAGAGCAAGGAAAAGAGCAAAAATCAATAAAGCAAAGCCAAAAGATCAAAAAATTAGAAGAGAACATAAAATATCTCACTGACAAGGTGACAGACTTGGAAAATAAAGGAAGAAGAGATAATTTAAGAATAATTGGACTTCCAGAAAAAGCCAAAAATAAACAGCAAACTCAACATCGTAATACAAGATATAATCAAAGAAAATTGCCCAGAGATTCTAGAACAAGGGGGCAATACAGCCACTGACAGAGCTCACAGAACACCTTCTACACTAAATCCCCAAAAGACAACTCCCAGGAATGTAATTGCCAAATTCCAAAGCTCTCAAACAAAAGAAAAAATCCTACAAGAAACCAGAAAAAGACAATTTAGATATAAAGGAATGCCAATCAGGGTCACACAGGTCCTTGAAAGTTCCACTCTGAATGATCGTAAGGCATGGAACATGATTTTCAGAAAGGCAAGAGAGCTGGGTCTTCAACCAAGAATCGGCTACCCAGCAAAACTGACTATATACTTCCAAGGGAAAGTATGGGCATTCAACAAAATAGATTTCCAACTTTTTGCAAAGAAAAGACCAGAGATCTGTGGAAAGTTTGATACTGAAAAACAAAGAGCAAGGAATACCTGAAAAGGTGAATATTAAGGAAAGGGGAAAGGAGAAAAATGTTATCTTCTTCTTTTATTCAAACTCTCTTCTATAAGGACTACATTTATATCAGTCTATATATATATATATATATACATATATATATATTAATATATAGAAAATGTAATGTGTAAATACGGAAAAAAGAAAAATCAAATAGAATAATCTTTCTCAAACAAAGATTCACACGGGAAGGGGAGGGGAAGAAAACTCCTATAAGAAGGAGAAAAAGAGAGTTTTTACTTAAACCTTACCCTTAGGGAAATCAACTCTGAGAGGGAAAAACTTCCAGATCCATTGGGATCTTGAATTCTATCTTACCCAACAAGGGTAGGGAGAAGGGAAAACTAAGGGGGTGGGGGGGGGTGGAGGGAACACAAAAAGTGAGGTAAGGAGAGGGGGGAGGAGAGGGAATCTAAAAGGGAGGGGCTAGAAAGGGAAACATATCAAGGGAAGGGACAAGGGGGACTGATTTAAAGTAAATCACTGGATTAAAAGGTTAGAGCTAAAGAAGAATCCTAGAGATTCAACCAAAAAGCTAATCGAAATAATCAACAACTTTAGCAAAGTTGCAGGATACAAAATAAACCCACATAAGTCATCAGCATTTATATACATCTCCAACACAGCTCAGCAGCAAGAACTAGACATTCAAAATCACCTTAGACAAAATAAAATACCTAGGAATCTATCTCCCAAGACAAACGTAGGAACTATATGAACACAACTACAAAACTCTCTCTAACCAACTAAAACTAGACTTGAACAATTGGAAAAACATTAACTGCTCATGGGTAGGACTAGCCAATATAGTAAAAATGACCATCCTACCCAAACTTATCTATCTATTTAGTGCCATATCCATGGAACTCCCAAAAAATGTCTTTACTGATTTAGAAAAAACCATAACAAAGTTCATTTGGAATAACAAAGGATCAAGGGTATCTAGGGAAATAATGAAAAAAACAACACACAAATGATGGGGGCCTTGCAGTCCCAGATCTCAAACTATATTACAAAGCAGCAGTCATCAAAACAATTTGGTACTGGCTAAGAGACAGAAAGGAGGATCAGTGGAATAGACTTGGGGCAAGCGACCTCAGGAAGACAGTATACGATAAACCCAAAGATCCCAGCTTTTGGGACAAAAGTCCACTATTCGATAAAAACTGCTGGGAAAATTGGAAGACAGTGTGGGAGAGATTAGGAATAGATCAACACCTCACACCCTACACCAAGATAAATTCAAAATGGGTAAATGATTTAAACATAAAGAAGGAAACCATAAGTAAATTGGGTAAACACAGAATAGTATGCATGTCAGACCTTTGGGAGGGGAAAGACTTTAAAACCAAGCAAAACATAGAAAGGATCACAAAATGTAAAATAAATAATTTCGACTACATCAAATTAAAAAGCTTTTGTACAAACAAAACCCATGTAACTAAAATCAGAAGGGAAGCAACAAATTGGGAAAAAATCTTCATAGAAACCTCTGACAAAGGTTTAATTACACAAATCTATAAAGAGCTAAATCAATGTTACAAAAAAATCAAGCCATTCTCCAATTGATAAATGGGCAAGGGACATGGATAGGCAGTTTTCAGATAAAGAAATCCAAACTACTAATAAGCACATGAAAAAGTGACCTAAATCTCTTATAATCAGAGAGATACAAATAAAAACAATTCTGATGTATCACCTCACACCTAGCAGATTGGCCAACATGACAGCAGAGGAAAGCAGTGAATGCTGGAGGGGATGTGGCAAAGTAGGGACATTAATTCATTACTGGTGGAATTGTGAACTGATCCAACCATTCTGGAGGGCAATTTGGAAATATGCCCAAAGGGCGATAAAAGAATGTCTACCCTTTGATCCAGTCATAGCACTGATGGGTTTGTACCCCAAAGAGATAATAAGGAAAAAGACTTGTACAAGAATATCCATAGCTGTGCTCTTTGTGGTGGCCAAAAATTGGAAAACGAGGGGATGCCCTTCAATTGGGGAATGGCTGAACAAATTGTGGTATTTGTTGGTGATGGAATACTATTGTGCTCAAAGGAATAATAAAGTAGAGGAATTCCATGGAGACTGGAACAACCTCCAGGAAGTGATGCAGAGTGAAAGGAGCAGAACCAGGAGAACATTGTACACAGAGACTGATACACTGTGGTATAATCGAACGTAATGGACTTCTCCATTAGTGGCGGTGTAATGTCCCTGAACAATCTGCAGGGATCCAGGAGAAAAACACTATCCATAAGCAGAGGACAAACTGTGGGAGTAGAAACACTGAGGAAAAGTAACTGCCTGACTACAGCTGTTGAGGGGACATGTCAGAGGGGAGACTCTAAAAGAACACTCTAATGCAAATACTAACAACATGGCAATGGGTTTGAATCAAGAACACATGTGATACCCAGTGGAATCATGCGTCAGCTATGGGGGGGGGGGGGAGGAAAAGAAAATGATCTTTGTCTCTAATGAATAATGCTTGGAAATGATCAAATAGAATATTATTTAAAAAGGAAAAAAAGAAACAGAAACAGAAATATGAACAGACACAAAGTGAAATGAGAAGAACTAGATATTATTGTGCACAGTAAAAACAATGTTGTAGCGATGCTCACCTGTGAAAGACTTGGCTACTTTGATCAATACAATTATCCAAGGCAATTGCAAAAGATTTATGATGAAAAATGTTATTCATTTCCAGCAAGAGAACTGAATTCTTAGTTCAAATTGAAGTATAATTTTCTGTATTTTGTTTGCTTTTTTTCAATGCTAATATGGAAATATGTTTTTCATGATTTTACATTATACTTGATATCATATTGCTTGCCTTTTCAGTGGGTGAGAGAAAGAATGGTGGAGGACTTGGAACTCAAAATTTAAAAAGAAAAGAATACTAAAATAATTAAAAATATATTTAAAAATTGTTATTCAGTCACTACTTTATAGAGCAAATTAAAAGGGGCATTAACTGAAGACAAGAAGACCAGTTAAAAAGCAATTATGATAGTCTTGATAAAGAGATATTGGTCCATATTAGAGTGAATGTAGCAGAAGTAAAGCAAAAGGAATGTTAGAGATATTATAAAAGGCAAAACAAAAGTACTTGAAAACTGATTCCATATGCAGGTTCAGAAACATGAGTGCTTAAGTTGACTCCCAAATTATGACCCTACATGACTGGGAAGATGGTGGTGCCAGGGAGAAATTAAAGGAGGGCTAAGGTTGTATTTTCAGAGGGTACAAGACAGTAAGTTCTGTTTTTGACCTATTAAGTTTGAGCTGATGGCAGGCCATATAGGTATAGTTATTCATCAAAGTAGAAATAGGAGAATGAAGCTTTGGGAACTGTTTGGAAATGGAGATATAGAAGTGTAAGTCTGTGGTACAAAAGTGTTATTGCTGTCTTCAAAAAGGATGATATAGTCAAAGGAAAGAGTATAGAAAGAAAAAAAAACAGGAATTGGGACAATTCCTTGAAAAAACACCAATATTACAGGTTAAAAGAGGGATAATAATCTACTAAAAAGAAACAGAAGTCAGAAAGATGAGTGGAAAATCATGGGAAACCCAGGGTCATGAAATTCAGGGAAGAAGGGGGTATCAAGAGTTAGGGGATAGTTCACTACATAAAGTAAAACCCATATAATACCCTGATGACCTTTCCTGAATCTTTAATAATTCATGAATACTAGTGTAGCCCCCAAGTTGCTTACTTATAATCTGTTTTGGCTGCTCAACTCTCACCTCTGACTCTAAGAAGCTGTAGCACACTCAGTAACCAGTAAACATCTCTAGGCAAGTGGACTAATAATCCATGTTGAGGGTCACTAATGGGTTTGTGACCTGTTGGTGAGTAAGCAAGCTGCCTATCCCAGGCATGTGAAGACTTCCCCTGGAAGAAGGAATGGATTAGAACAATTTGTTGTGTAATGGACATGAAGGTGGTAGAAGTAGGTACTGTGAAGTATTTAGAGCTCAGTTAGACATAGAAAAAGTCAAGGTCATCCACTTGATCCAGGGCCATTACCAGTCATATTGACTTTTGTCTTGCCACTGGACTTTTATGACTCAGGAAGAGAGAGTGAGGCCAATGATTTTGTGCAACTTTGTCTCACTTATATTCAATTTATGCTCAAGTCAAAAAACATAACCCTGTGATGTCATTGGTCCTCTTTAAGCAAGGACTACAGTCAACCGAACCAACCAACCAATCTATCTCTTTGTCTTCTCTCCATGATTTGCCTATTTACTTTTCTGGTTATACATATCACCGATGATATCTTTTATCACTTTTTGGATATCTCTATCAATAATATGTTACAGTCTAATCTCAAACTATACTATAAATCAAGGGTCATCAAAACAATTTGGTACTGGCTAAGAGACAGAAAGGAGGATCAGCGGAATAGACTTGGGGTAAATGACCTCAGCAAGACAGTCTATGATAAACCCAAAGATCCCAGTTTCTGGGACCAAAACCCACTATTTGATAAAAACTACTGGGAACATTGGAAGACAGTATGGGAGACATTAGGTTTGGATCAATATCTCACACCATACACCAAGATAAACTCAGAAGAGTTGAAGGACCTGAATATAAAGAAGGAAACTATAAGCAAATTAGGCAAACACAGAATAGTATACTTGTCAGATCTTTGGGAAAGGGAAGACTTTAAAATCAAGCAAGAGCTAGAAAAAAAATCACAAAATGTAAAATCAATAATTTTGATTACATCAAATTAAAAAGTTTTTGTACAAACCAAACTAATGCATCCAAAATTAGAAGGGAAGCAACAAATTGGGAAACAATCTTCATTACAAAAACCTCTGACGAAGGTCTAATTGCTCAAATTTATAAAGAGCTAAACAGTTGTACAAAAAATCAAGCCATTCTCCAATTCATAAATGGGCAAGGGACATGAATAGGCAATTTTTAGTTAAAGAAATCAAAACTATTAATAAGCACATGAAAAAGTGTTCAAAATCTCTTATAATCAGAGAGATGCAAATCAAAACAACTCTGAGGTATCACCTCACACCTAGCAGATTGGCTAACATGACAGCAAAAGAAAGTAATGAATGCTGGAGGGGATTAGGCAAAGTTGGGACATTAACACCCTGCTGGTGGAGATGTGAACTGATCAAACCATTCTGGAGGGAAATTTGGAACTATGCCCAAAGGGCGATAAAGGACAGACTACCCTTTGATCCAGTCATAGCACTGATGGGTTTGTACCCCAAAGAGATAATAAGGAAAAAGACTTGTACAATTATATTCATAGCTGTGCTCTTTGTGGTGGCCAAAAATTGGAAAATGAGGGGATGCCCTTCAATTGGGGAATGGCTGAATAAATTGTGGTATATGTTGGTGATGGCATACTATTGTGCTCAAAGGAATAATAAAGTGGAGGAATTCCATGGAGACTGAAACAACCTCCAGGAATTGATGCAGAGTGAAGTGAGCAGAACCAGGAAAACATTGTACACAGAGACTGATACACTGTGGTACAATCGAATGTAATGCACTTCTCCATTAATGGCAATGCAATGACCTTGAACAACTTGGAGGAACCTACAAGGAAAACTACTATCCACAGTGGGAGTAAAAACACTGAAGAAAAACAACTGCTTGAATAAATGGGTCGAAGGGATGTGGATGGGAATGGAGACTCTAAATGAACATCCTAGTGTAAACAACAACATGGAAATAGGTTCTGATCAAGGACACAAATAATTAATACCCAAGGAAATTGTGTGTTGGTTGCAGGAAGAATGGCTGGAGGGGAGGGAGGGAAATAATGTGATTATTGTAACCAAGGAATAATGTTGACTAAATAAATTAATTCAAATTAAAAAAAACATATTACAGTCTGCTGAGATCTACCTTGCATCTTTCCATTGACCTTTGGACACTTAGCTGTAATTTTGATTATTCTAAGATGATATTGCTCAAAGATTGGCATATTAAAGAAGCCCTGGGAGCATACTTGTGTTCAAGAGCTGGACCTTTGGGATCAAAAATAGTTCACAGTTCTCCAAAACGCAAAGAACAGTCACATTGTGAGCCCAAGACTTTTGGGCTCTTTGAGAAATAAATGTGTGAAGCAATGGTCAGAATCAGTGAGTATTTTTAGTACAAATCTGGAATTAAATATTCACTTTTTTCAATGGAAATTAAGTTCAAATCAAAATCAACAAAAGCAAAACTTAGATGGTGAATTTGTACCAACTGATAGTCAATAAACAAATAGTTAATACTCATTTATTAAATGTCTTCTAAGTGTGAGGCACTATACTAAGCCCTGACAATGAATGAAGTATGGTGATTATTTATTAATGTATGAACAAATAAAACCAAATTTGAGTTGGTACATATTATATCTGAGAATGGGACAACTGCTGCCATCATCTTCAGTTAGGAGATCTAAATTCCACAAAATTGTCTTTGTGGAAGAGTATAATGAATGTAATGTGTTATTTTAGAAGCTTTATATTTCCTGTCTGTTCATATCATCTGGTAGATCTTTTCATCTTATGTGGCTTCTGAAGTGCAGCAAATAAATCATTGTTCTATACCCAATACCTATACTATTCATTGAGTACTTTTTCTAAATTATGTTACTCATTTCAGAGAGACTGTAAGATGGGCTATTTCTAAATTTGACAGTTTTCTCTGGAGTTCCCCTCTAATTTGGAGGCAGAGCAAGAGAGAAAGAATTAAGAGGGCCTAGGTGGCACAGTGGATAATAGAGTGCCAGGACCAGAGTCAGGAGGATCTGGATTCACAGATGAAACCAGACACTTTCTAGCTGTGTGATACTGGGCAAATCACTTGACCCTGTTTGCCGAGCCTTTGCACTTTTTTTTTAAAGTGTTGTTACTAAACATTTAGCTACGTGGGGTAGGTGGGAGGAGGGGAGAGAAAGAACATGAATTGCGTAACTATGGAAAAAATATTATCAATTAATTAAATAAACTTAATTTAAAAAAAGAAAGTAAAGGAGAGAAAGAGAGAGAGAGAGAGAGAGAGAGAGAGACAGAGAGACAGAGAGACAGAGAGACAGAGAGACAGAGAGAGAGAGTTAGGCCCCTTTGGCACTTTTTCTGATCCATGAGGAACTTCTTGTATTTATGATATAGATGAATTGTGTTATCTTACTATTTGCCACATTTGAATGTGGCTATGAAGTGTGCAAATTCAAAGTTAAAGCAATCTTTGTGTGGAAGTTAAATATAGCATAATATGTGTTATGTTTCTCAGTATTTTTCATCTTGGTAAGTAAAATATATTAAGTTGTTTTCTCAAAAGACTACAATCTTTAAAAACTAAAATAACTTTGAAAATAGTTACAGAAAAATCACTGAAATCCAAATAATTATATTTAAATTTAGATGTCTTAAATATTTTATTCTTTTTTGTTTTTTAAGTGAATTACTATTCCTTCATGACACATAAATACATAACTAGTTTGAATGGAAAATTTTCCTGGAGCAGCTAAAGCTAGTACAAGCAAAGACAATAAAAACAGTTTGAGTAACAGTAACACAGAAAGACAAAGAAATCTAAATCCAAAAATATATAATATACTATATTTATCATCATGTTTCATAGGTACTCTTAAGCATGCAGAGGATAGTCTTTGCTTTGCACCAGTGATCTGGTTGGAGATTGTATGAAATCTAATAAATTAAAATGACATCCTAGAAATGTACATGCAAAATATGTTGTGAAGACAAGATCATTTTTTCTAAAGAAAATTAGATGCTTTGAAAAAGCAAAAAAGTGTGATGTAAAAGGATAGAGCTAACTTTACACTCAGAAAGACCTGGGTTTTAGTTCCACCTCTGACATACTGGCTGAGTAGTAAATAACTTTACTATTTTAAGTAACTCCTTGAAACAAGGATTCTTATTCATTTTTGTCATGGATCTCCTTATAGGCCTGATAAAAACTCAGCACACTTTTTCAGAATGTTTTTAAATAATTGAAAGAGTTGGCCAAGGTGGTACATCTATAACCCCAGCTACCTTGAGTTTGGGATTTCTGAACTACAGCAGGCTTTGCTGAGGAGGTGTCTATAAGTTTGGTATTAGTATGATGAGCCCCAAGAAAAAATGGGCTATCTAATTTGCTTAAGAAGGACAGTCCTAGGCCAGAAACAGAGCAAGTCATACCTCTTAGGACAAACTGTAGTGGAATCAGTACATTAATTGCCCTTGCAATTCCAGCTTGGATGAGATCAGGACACAATCTTTACAAATTTAAATAAAATAAAACATTGAATGAAATGCTAAATTTCAGTTAAAAATGAGTGAAAATAAAGATTTTTTCCCAAATGAGTTCAGATTCCCTGAAATCTATGAAGAGACAGCCTTTGGTATCAATGGATAACAGGCTGAATGTCTCTGCTCTAAGGGAAACTAGAGAGCAAATATCAGTCTGCACTGCTATAGAGAATATCCTTAGTGGGAGCTCTCTATACTAATGTAATATTAATTATACTCACAACTCAATTTTTTAAAAAATGGTTGTGACATCACAAGTATTGTTTGCACTTTGTAAAGTGACTGAAAGTTTCTAAGGGAAAAAAGTGAAAAAAAAATCCAATAACAATAATGGTACCACTTACAAACAATCTTAATTTATACCATGCTCGGTTAATGATAAGCAATGCAACTTTGAATAGCTCCACTTGCAGATAATATAGTGGGGCAGAAAATTGCCCATGTCTGAAGACCTTTGCAATTAATTAATTGAGAAACTAAAATCATACTATTTTGCATTGCAAAAACATAAACCAAAATGTGAAATCAAAAAAGCTCATTTGCCTGTGAGTGTATGACATGTTGTTGAAATTAATGTTAGAAAAGATTTGTTACTTTGCAGACTTAGAAATAGCAATGTCCCATCAAGAGGAAATATAATTGATGGGATTTTTAATAAAAATGATATAACATGGGAGATTTGCATCAGCTTTTGTACTGACAGAGTTCAACCAATGTCAGGAGAAACCAGGTCTATATAAACAATGATGAAAAATATGGCTACCCCTTGTTCAATTTGGATACATTGCAAGCTTTGCAGACAGCCACTTGTATTGAGAGATTTTGAAGTGTAACAAGGGTCCTCTCTTCCCCTAGCCGAATGAAGCATATTATGTAAATTTTTTATATTGTTAAGAGTAACTTTTAAGAACTTGAAAAAAAGTGATCCATTAAAAGAAAGACTTTTTATACATCTAGGTGATAATATGGAGGCATAAACTAGGGCTCTTATAATTTTGAGAAACTTTTTCATTTTCTTGGATCAAAGCAATTCACAGATTAAGCTAAAAGAAGAAATGAACTATTTACTGATAATAATAAAATGAAGCAAACTCATTTTATAATAAAATTTTGCTCTGGCAACTTGAATACTTAGTGGATATTTTTAAAAGCCTGAGCACTCAAAATACTTCATTTCAAGTCCCCTAATTTCATACTCTGATCCAGAAAGATAAAGTGGCCAGATCTGTATAAGCATTTAGAAGTATGAATAATGAATTTATGAAATAGTATTTTATATATTTCTTAATTTTAAAAGTATTTTCTCTGCAAATTAAATTGAAAAAGAAAATCTGCTTATTAATCAGTTGACTAGTCTACTGAAACAGTTCTCATTTTAATTTAGAAGATCTATTTATCCCTAAATATAAATCAATAAAGAACCCATTTGGAAGGGACAAACACCATACCTTTGGTCTTATTTCCACTGAATAAGAATGGTCAATAGACTTGTCATGTGATAGTTCACTGAAACTGGTTTTTGAAGTTGAAAATTGTATTATGTTTTGCCTAGCAATGAGTAGAATTCTCTGATTTATTGAACAAAATACTACAAGGTTTATTCATAACCATTTAATTAGTGTGAAACAGGATTATCAGTTGTAGCTGTTATAAAGACAAAATATTGATCTTGATTAATAATTGAAAAAAATTATAAGTATCCATATCATCAACTACTTTGTGAGAAACTTTGCACTAAAAGAAGTGTACTTGTCGCAACATATTATTATAATTATATTATCATAAAGGGTTTTACAATAAACATCATGAAATATTTCATTTCTTCTCTAACATGGACTTATCTCCATAGGAATTTCTCTACCAGGCCATAGAAACTTATTCACACTGGAGGTCCATTTCATCCCGGGACTGCTTCTCACATTGGAAGTGCCTTCTGGTAAGAGGCCTTTCCCTTTCATTGGCTGGTTCCTTCTAGAACCTCCATTTTAAAGAGTACCAGAGCAATCATGTCTTTATTCCTCACCAGGCTATAATTTTGACATATCCTCATAAGTATTTTCATTTATTTTTCTCCTTATACCTTTCTAGTTCCTTTTTACTTGTTGTCTACCTTCATATGAATTTAAGCTTAAATGATAAAAAGGCAAATGACAAATGTTGGAAGAGATATGGAAAAATGGAGAAACTAATACACTATTGGTGAAATTGTGAATTGACCTAACCATCTTAGACAGCAATTTGAAATTATGCCTAGAGAGTTATAAAACTATATATACTCTTAGATCCAGCAATATTACTGTTGGGTCTATTTCCCAAGGAGATCAGAGAAAAAAGGAAAAGGCTTTATATGTCCCAAGATATTTATAGTAGTTTTCTTTGTGATGGTAAAGAAATGAAAATTGATGGGATGTGCATCAATTGAAGAATGGATGGGCAAATTGTGGTATGTGGTTGTGATGGAATACAACTTTGCCATAAGAAATGCTAAGCAGGTTAATTTTTTCAAAATTTGGAAACATCTACATGAAGAATGAAACAATTAGAATCAAGAGAAGCTTTTATACAGCTATTTAAAGAATAATTGTGAATGTCCACCTCTGGAGAAAGAACTGAAAAATGGAAACATGAAAGGCACAATGCTAGGTGATACCTTTTATGGTGCAGGGAGAGCAGGGAGGGGCTGAGATACCTGGAATTAAATTCTACTAAATTGACTTCCAGTCAAGATGGCGGCTTAGAGAAAGCTAAAGTTCAGATCTCCAGAAACCCTTCCCTACAGATCTCAAACTATATGCTACTAGGGCGCCGAAATTCAAAACGATCAACAGCATAGACCCTGGGAATCCTCCTCCTGGACATGGACCTGGATCAAAAGGTACAGCCCCCCTCAAAAGCAAGAACCCAAGATCACTCGGACCTAAGGGGTAGGAGCTCTAAGTCCAAGGCTACAGAGGGAAACTTAGAGCCGAGATTGTAACCCCCAGGCCGGATCCTTCCATTGGAGTCCCAGTGAAAGTCACTGCCCTCGGAGCTCTGGGAAGCCGCGGCCCCTCCCCCCTCAGAGAGCAGCGTCATCTGAAACAACAGTAACCCTCAGGGCCTTCTATCCGAGTCCCAGTGAAAGTCACTGCCCTCGGAGCTCCAGGAAGCTGCAGCCCCTCCCCCCTCAGAGAGCAGGATCCTCTGAAACAACAGTAACCCTCAGGGCCAACAAGACAGCCTCACGGCCAGCTATTCTGAAGGCAACTTCTGGAAAGCAACCCAACCCAGTCGAGGGGGCACCTTAACAGCAGGGAAACAGAGAGAGTGGGGGAGAGTGTAACCCCCTGGCCGGATCTTTCCATTCCAGTTCCAGTGAAAGTCACTGCCTTAAGGCATACTCAGTTCAACTCAGGGAAAGCTCATAGAACAGACAATCTGCCCAGGACTAAAACCTCTGAACACCAGACAGAGATAAGAAAAGCTAATCCTCTCCATTCAGAGATGGCAAACTCCACAGAAGCACAGAAGCCCCAAAAATCCCAAGAAAAATAAGAAGAAAGGGGCGACTTTGGACACATTCTATGGAGCCAAAATACAAAATACAGAGGAGATAGAAGATGATACACAAGAAAATGCTCCGAAACCTTCCAAAGGAAACAGAAACTCTCCACAAACCCATGAAGAATTTGAATCAGAAATGACCAAAAAGATGGAAGCCTTCTGGGAGGAAAAGTGGGAAATAATGCAAAAGAAATTCACACATCTACAAAACCGGTGTGACCAAACCGAAAAGGAAAACCAGGCTTTAAAGGTCAGAATCAAGCAACTGGAAGACAACGATCATGTAAAAGAGCAAGAATTAATAAAGCAAAGCCAAAATACCAAGAAATTAGAAGAGAACATAAACTATCTCACCAACAAGGTGACAGATCTGGAAAATAGAGGGAGAAGAGATCATTTAAGAATAATTGGACTTCCAGAAAAGCCAGAAATAAACAGCAAACTCGACATTGTAATACAAGATATAATCAAAGAAAATTGACCAGAGATTCTAGAACAAGGGGGCAATACAGCCACTGACAGAGCTCACAGAACACCTTCTACACTAAACCCCCAAAAGACAACTCCCAGGAATGTAATTGCCAAATTCCAAAGCTCTCAAACAAAAGAAAAAAACCTACAGGAAGCCAGAAAAAGACAATTTAGATATAAAGGAATGCCAATCAGGGTCACACAAGACCTTGCAAGTTCTACTCTGAATGATCGTAAGGCATGGAACATGATTTTCAGAAAGGCAAGAGAGCTGGGTCTTCAACCAAGAATCGGCTACCCAGCAAAACTGACTATATACTTCCAAGGGAAAGTATGGGCATTCAACAAAATAGATTTCCAACTTTTTGCAAAGAAAAGACCAGAGATCTGTGGAAAGTTTGATACTGAAAAATAAAGAGCAAGGAATACCTGAAAAGGTGAATATTAAGGAAAGGGGAAAGGAGAAAAATGTTATCTTCTTCTTTTATTCAAACTCTCTTCTATAAGGACTACATTTCTATCAATCTATGTATACTAACATGTGGGGAAAATGTAATGTATAAATAGGGGGTAAAGAAAGACCAAATAGAATAATCTTTCTCACACAAAAACTCACATGGGAAGGGGAGGGGAAGAAAACTCCTATAAGAAGGAGAGGAAGAGAGGGTTTTTTTTTTTTACTTAAACCTTAATCTCAGGGAAATCAACTCTGAGAGGGAAAACATCCAGATCCATTGAGATCTTGAATCCTATCTTACCCAACAAGGGTAGGGAGAAGGGAAAACCAAGGGGGGAGGGGGAGAGGGAAAACAAAAAGGGAGGGAAAGAGAGGGGGGAGGGAGAGGGAAGAAAAAGGGAGGGACTAAAAAGGGAAACATCAAGGGAGGGGACAAGGGGGACTGATTCAAAGTAAATCACTGGACTAAAAGGTAGAGCCAAAGAAGAAAAGGTTAGAATTAGGGAAGGATATCAAAATGCCAGGGAGTCCACAAATGACAATCATAACTTTGAACGTGAATGGGATGAACTCACCCATAAAACGGAGACAAATAGCATAATGGATTAGAATCCAAAACCCTACCATATGTTGTCTTCAAGAAACACACATGAGGCGGGTTGACACCCACAAGGTCAGAATTAAAGGATGGAGTAAGACCTTCTGGGCCTCAACTGACAGAAAGAAGGCAGGAGTGGTAATCATGATATCTGATAAAGCCAAAGCAAAAATAGACCTGATCAAAAGGGACAGGGAAGGTAATTATATTTTGTTAAAAGGGACTTTAGACAATGAGGAAATATCATTAATCAACATGTATGCACCAAATAATATAGCACCCAAATTTCTAATGAAGAAACTAGGAGAATTGAAGGAAGAAATAGACAGTAAAACCATACTAGTGGGAGACTTGAACCAACCATTATCAAATTTAGATAAATCAAATCAAAAAATAAATAAGAAAGAGGTAAAAGAAGTGAATGAAATCTTAGAAAAATTAGAATTAATAGACATATGGAGAAAAAAAAATAGGGATAAAAAGGAATACACCTTCTTCTCAGCACCACATGGCACATTCACAACAATTGACCATACATTAGGTCACAGAAACATAGCACACAAATGCAGAAAAGCAGAAATAATGAATGCAGCCTTCTCAGATCACAAGGCAATAAAAATAATGATTAGTAATGGTACATGGAAAACCAAATCAAAAACTAATTGGAAATTAAACAATATGATACTCCAAAATCATTTAGTTAAAGAAGAAATCTTAGAAACAATTAATAATTTCATCGAGGAAAATGACAATAGTGAGACATCCTTTCAAACCTTTTGGGATGCAGCCAAAGTGGTAATCAGAGGTAAATCCATATCCCTGAATGCTTATATTAACAAACTAGGGAGAGCAGAGATCAATCAATTGGAAATGCAAATGAAAAAAACTCGAAAGTGATCAAATTAAAAACCCCCAGCAGAAAACCAAATTAGAAAGGAAAGTAATGAATGCTGGAGGGGATGTGGCAAAGTAGGGACATTAATTCATTGCTGGTGGAGTTGTGAACTGATCCAACCATTCTGGAGGGCAATTTGGAACTATGCCCAAAGGGCAACAAAAGAATGTCTACCCTTTGATCCAGCCATAGCACTGCTGGGTCTGTACCCCAAAGAGATAATGGACAAAAAGACTTGTACAAAAATATTCATAGCTGCGCTCTTTGTGGTGGCCAAAAACTGGAAAACGAGGGGATGCCCATCAATTGGGGAATGGCTGAGCAAATTGTGGTATTTGTTGTTGATGGAATACTATTGTGCTAAAAGGAATAATAAAGTGGAGGAGTTCCATGGAAACTGGAACAACCTCTAGGAAGTGATGCAGAGTGAGAGGAGCAGAACCAGGAGAACATTGTACACAGAGACTAATACACTGTGGTATAATCGAACGTAATGGACTTCTCCATTAGTGGCAGTGTAATGTCCCTGAACAATTTGCAGGGATCTAGGAGAAAAAAACACCATTCATAAGCAGAGGACAAACTGTGGGAGTAGAAACACCGAGGAAAAGCAACTGCCTGAATACAGCAGTTGAGGGGACATGACAGAGGAGAGACTCTAAATGAACACTCTAATACAAATATATCAAATATATATCAAATATCATCAATGGGTTCAAATCAAGAAAACATGTAATGCCCAGTGGATTTACACGTTGGCTATGGGGGTGGGGGGGAGGAAAAGAAAATGATCTATGTCTTTAATGAATAATGCTTGGAAACAATCAAATAAAATATTTTTTAAAAAATTCTACTAAATTGATAATTTTAAAAAATTATTTTAAAAAAGAAAATATCTGAATAGATCATTTTATGAAAAGCATAGGGATGACATTTTTTTTTCAGGAATGTCACTCTTTAAATTTGGAAACCACACCTATAAACATTTTGGGTATAGTTTCTCCAAAATTAGCCAATCCTAATTCCTCTACTACTCTTGATACATCTCATTATATGTCTGCAATGCTTGTTCAAAGTAGGTATATGCATACATCTAAATATACTTACAAATTAAATATTCTTATCTGCATATATATTACATATTTGATCAAGTAATATGCATTTATCTATTATCTACCATCTACTAGGTTTTATGCTAGGTTTTGGGAATTTGAACAATGAAATGGAAACAATCCCTTATGTTAAGTAGCTTCCATTCCATGTTCTGTTGGAATTAAGTATTTTTAAAAAACTGATAAATTAGAAAAAGTCAGAACTAATAATATCTCTACCTTTCAGGCAGATGTGGAACCAAAGAGATGTCATTTGCTTCAGAAAACCATATGTGAATGTTTAACTATTCCCTTCTTATATTTTTATCAAGCATACTTACATGAATACATAGACTATTATAAAAAGGTTCTATAAAGATCAGAAATCTCTATGGGTTGCTTCTGTTTTCTTGGCTACTTTGGTGGAGAAGTAGAAGAATTCTCATGTTTTCCAATCTTTTAAGAAAATTTACTCTGAAATATTTTTGTATATTAATTTCTTCATATTTTTTGGTCCAGTCTAACAATTCTTTCCAACTTCACATTCTTTTTTACATTTGTTGAACTTTAAAAAATATTGAAAGTTCCCTCGACAAGAACAAATATTCAAACATATTAACGGGAATTTTTAAAAAAGAAAGCAAGAGAAAAATGTTAAACCACAAAGCTCCAAAAGAGAGAGAAGAGATTGCAAGTGATTTTATATATACATATATATATAATAGGATCATAAACTTTTGTCACTTGTTGATTGTTATCTTCAACCGAAAATTAAATTAAACATACATGTACCCACCAATCATAAATATCCAAAGAGCATAGCGAAAAGTTATGCCTAACCTCTCCTCAGGAGTAAGGAAAGATCAATAGTACTATTCACATCAACATATCCAGACTCCCTTGGTCTACCCTTTTTCCACCTCTTATGTGTTACCCACATGGTCCTTCCTGCTCAAAATTGGGGCAGTTTTTTCTAAGGATACTCTTGTATTCTGAAGTATAGCCCATTTCTGTGGAAAGTAAAATGAGGACTGTTATTGCACTGCCTCCAATCTAGGTGAAGAAGAATAGGCAGGATTACGGACTGATGAAGTTTGTGATCCTTCCTATTACCAACGAGGATTTTAGGCAAAAATTATATCTGTCAAAATTTATATCTCTAGACTATAAGTACGTAGGTTTACAAGGAAAGCTGCTGTCTGACCATTCTTAAGGGAGAAGGTATTCCGCCTTTTATTATACTCACTAGCTTAGCCTCTTCCCATCAAGTTCTGATAATACAAATAGCAATTATGAGTAATCTTTTTATCCAAGCAAAAACAGCAAAGAGACATAGAAGTTTTACAGATTGGAAAATAACAAAGAATCACATAAGAGAGAATGAGTTTCTTAACTGAGTTCAAGATAAAATCTCAGTTCAAACTTTGAGAGAGACCAACCTCACCCAGGGGAAGTTTACTTTCAGCAATCTCTAGAATGTAATTATGTAGCTATTTGCCAGCCATTAAACTTTTAGTTTGTTAACAAGTTTTTCTAATTTAAAGAGTCCTGAAAGGAATTATTTTGTATGTATCAAACATGATAATATATGTAAAGCACTTGTAAACCTTAAAGCACTATATAAATGTTGGTTATAATATTAATGATGATGATAATGGACATAATTTATTTTCTTTGTCAATAATGTCCTTGGGGGTTTGGTCCTAAGACCACTCTGTAATTTTTTTAACTCATTATAAAATTATGTCTTGCTTTCCAAAAAAATTGAACCAATTCACAAATTTCTCTGACCCATAAGAATAATAGTGGTCTATTTTAGCTAGTTAAATTATTTTTCTTTTAAGAAATGAGTCAATAGCTTTATTTTTTATCATTTTTCATTTTTCAGGATCAGGAACTTGTTTAAACAAGTGGAGTAGTTTTGGGCTACTGTAATTGCTATCTTCTCATCTTTATTCTTATTTCTAATCTGAGGTCTACTTTGACCTTTCCTCTTTATAGCTGCTGATTTGACTGGGCACAGACAGTTGAGTCTGAAATGACTTTACAACAGTAAGTTGCCCTTTCCTCTTCAAAATATAATTCCTCTTAAGTGTTATTGCTCTGTTCTTTCCATGCCCCAAACTTTCCGGTTCTCTTATTGAAAATATTCAAAGCACACAGTCTCATATTATAGAATTTAGAGCTTAAAATGATACATGCATAACCCAGTGGAATTGCTTGTCAGTTCTGGGAAGGGGTAAGGGGAGAGAAGAGGGTAGGAAAAATCATGAATCATGTAACTATGAAAAAATATTCTAAATTTAAAAAATTAAAAACTAGAATTTAGCATTTGATACCTTAGAAAGCATCTAGTTCAGTCCTTATCCTTTAATAGATCAGGATAATAAGGCCCTTAGAAGAAGGTGGACTTCCCCAAGGTCACATAAGAAGTAGTAAAGCCTGGATTTGAACACTAATTCCTCTGACTTAAAATCTAGCCTTCTCTTCATTGCACTGCCTTTCTATTATAGATCTACTGAGTAGTCAAGATAACTATTCTATCAGTTTTCTACCTCAAACCAAGTTTTCTGAAATAGGTTGGGTTTTTTTTTTATATCCTCTCTTTGTTTACTTTCAAATTGAAATAATGATTTAGTTTGACTTATTTTGAGGGTTTAAGTATCAGCTTGAGATAGATCACACACAATTCCAATCATACACTTAAAGGCAGACCTTAAGAACTAACTTTAAAAATTAATCCTTATACTAGATCACCTTAAATTATATCTCTTTCTGAGACTGAGAAGTATCTTCAAGAAGGGAAATGGAAAGGGTGCAAGAAAACATCGTCCTGAGGAGATCATTAATGAAAACTTCATTTTTCCTCAATTATTTGAAGCAACAGTTATCAAGATGAAGAAGTTGATTAGTGTAATTATAATTCTTACCCAGGTAATAGGGCTTTCCTTTTCCATCAATGGGCCTAAGCTCCGAGCTCATGTATACTAGGTTTGGAATGGGGGAAGCTGGCACTGAAAGAGAGAGGTCAGGCTCTTTCTTATTATACTCAGAGTTATTATACCAAAATCTCCGAATAGAAATACCAGGAATGTCATTTAAAGAAAGCTTAAATTTAACTGTTTAGAAAAATATATAGAATAAATATAAATAAATAAAATTATGTATATGTAATATATAATATTAACATATAATGTAATTGTTCTATTGATATGATATATAATACTTTATATAAACATAAAATATATAGAATAAATGTAAAG
Organism: Monodelphis domestica; assembly: GCF_027887165.1. Classification (NCBI taxonomy): domain Eukaryota; kingdom Metazoa; phylum Chordata; class Mammalia; order Didelphimorphia; family Didelphidae; genus Monodelphis; species Monodelphis domestica. The sequence goes on along the minus strand of NC_077228.1, from coordinate 402,929,314 downwards.
TATTTTAGGGAAAGGAGCTACTAAAAGTTGGAAGGATCAGGAAAAGTTTCATTTAAAAAATTATGATTTCTCTACACTACCTTGTATTTATTTTGTTTATATATGTGTATATGTCTCTTCTGGTAAAATGTAAGCTCCATGAAGGTAAAGACTATTTCATTTTCACTTTATAATTTCATAATTTTTCAATTATTCATAATTAATTTTTCTCCCTTCTACTTCCCTCCCTCACCTACTAGAAAGAAATAGAGAATTAAAACAAATCATACATCCAAAAGTGAATTTCTTATTCTGCATCATCTCTTTGTCATGAGGTGGGCAGAATTCTTCTTTAACCATTCTCTGGAGTCATGGTGAATCACTTAGTTAATCAGAGTTCATAAATTTTTAGAATCATTCCTTTTTATAATATTATTTTATGGTATCAATTGTTCTTCTGGTTCTGCTTGCTTTACTCTGCATTGATTCACATAGGTCTTTTCAGATGTCTTTGAGATTGTTTCTTTTCTCACTTCCTGAAGCACAATAGTATTCATTTTGTCTTCATATCTCCATAATTTAACACAATGCCTGAACATATTAACTACTTAAGAAATGCTTATTGATCTATTTACTGATTCTCTGAGGCTTTATTTTGTTAATGCCAATCAATTGTTGAAGTAATAAGCAGATGTATGGTCGTAGAGCAGTAGATAGTTAAGCTTTTGCTCATTTATTTTTTCATTTAATTAAAATACTATATGTCAGGAGGGGAATATTTTATCACAATTCATTGAATAGCTTTTTTTTTACTTAAAAAATCTTAATGTACATGTAGTTTAGAGGGGCAGTGACAAAATGAATAGAGAGAGTCGGTCTTGAATCCTAGAATCTTTGGGTTCAAGATCTGCCTCTGAAATCTATTGTTTCTGTGACCTTGGGTAAGTCATATAACATTCAGGATTTGGGGCAATTCCCTAAGATTCTTAAGTTCTTAAGAATGCTTTGGTATACATGGATAGAAAGAATTTTTTCATCTGAGTTCCTTTTCTCAAGGAACTCACAAATTCAGTTCTTATTCCTAATGTAGGTGCAAATAAAGAACCAACTCATGGAATCAGAAAAGGAAAAGACATTGTGGTATAAAGATGTTCCTTTGTATTCTCTGACCATCATGTTCTTTGGGTCAACTTCTATTCTTAGAAGAGAAGTTTTCTATCTTTAGCTCTTCCTTGAAAGATAATTCTAAAATTGTCATGATAGTGACCACAACAGAAGGCTTGCTTTCTTTTTTTAAAATTTATTTTTTTAGTTAATAAGCATTTTACTGTCCTTATTGCCCCCCACATTAAGGAAAGGAAAAAACCCAAATCTTTATAAAAATATGCATAGATAATGACATATTATGGATGAGTAATACCAAAAAGAAGACCAATTTGACTTAATAGGATAGTATAGGAAGTAGAGTGATGAACGTGGAAATGTAAGTTTGAACCAGGTTGTGAATATCATTATTTGGCAGACAGGAGTTTGTGTAATATTTTTAAAAAGTGTTAATATGCTTCAACATCATTTGTGGCCAGGGGGCGGTGAGGGGTATGGGAGAGTTACTGCTGTAAAATATTTTTACTTGCTTTTAAAACATTTCATTTAAACACACTTGTTCTCTCTTGTTCCTCTAATTCCCCTTTGCATAGTTTCCCAAAACAACTAATTATTTTCAATGTAATTTGCATCATTTAAAAAACTATCTATGCAAAAAATATATATATAATAAAAATTATCTAGAAGCCTCTACAATATTCATACTTGGGGGTAGCTAGGTAACTCAGTGGATTGAGAGCCAGGCCTAGAGATGGGAAGCTGGGGTACAAATTTAAACTCAGATGATTCCTAGCTGTGTGACCTTAAGCAAGGTACTTGATGCTCATTGCCTAGCCCTTACTGCTCTTCTGCCTTGGAACCAATATACAGCATTGATACTAAGATGGAAGATAAGACTTATGTTTATAACTCTTATCTTCCATCTTAGTATATATGTATATATATATATATATATATATATATATATATATATATTCCCACATTGATTGTATTTTAAAATGTACATCTAATTCTGGGTTAACCATATCTGTTTTAGGAAGCAGAAAGCATTCTTCATTAGCCCTCAAAAATCATGGTTGATCTTGGTGTTGGTCAGAGATCTTATCTTTCAATTTCTGCATTTTTACAGCATTGTGGTTATTGTATAAATTGTTCTACCTCTATTCATTTCACCATTCGTCAGTTTATGGCAAGTCTTTCCAGGTTTCTCTAGAAGAAGGTTTATTCTGTTTCATTTCTTATGGCTCAATAGTATTCCATTATATTCATATATCATAATTTGTTCAGCAATTCCCCAACAGATAGATAATCTTCCTTATTTTTCAGTTATTTGCCATAACAGAAAAGAGCTTCAGTAAGAGAGGTTCACTTTCTAAAAGCTTAATAGCAGGCTCCAGTTGTACCTCAGGGGCCCTGGGGCCAGTATAAGGTGAAAAAACACCAGTAGCATCCTGTAAGTAAAGTGGAGTACATTGCCCAGTGTGCTTTTTATTGCTGACTCTGGCTCTCTGCAGAAATGCTGGAATCTCTCTTCTGTAAAAGTGATTCTACAGGAAACCCACAGGGAAATATCTGGATGTCCTACAGACACCCTGCTATTTATACACGACCAGCATCCCAGCTTCCCTGCTACTCAATTTAATGAAAAGGAAACAAATCAATCAAAGAAAAAGTATATCACCCATTTAGAAGTTTTCTCTTATTTTTTTTCCTTTAAAGAGTGTAGATTTTCCATTCATAGCTAAGGGTGAGAAACTAAAAATCATGCAGTAGTAGCAACAGTCGGAGTTAGATGGGCAGCATTGCGGCAGTTATAGCATAAATCTACCTAATTAGCAATCTCTCTTCCAAATTTCTCACAGTTCCACTAAAAACAAGGCCATTTTTAAAAGGTGAAGGCAATGATGGGAGAAAAAAAAGAACTTTGCATCAGGAATACTGCGAGGAAAGAAGATGAAAAACAAACGCCAAATCAACTTCCTGAGACCAGTAACTGGTGGATGCCAACATCGTTAGTGAACAGTAATGAATCTGTCAGCACCAACGCAAAAGCTGAATGAGGCAAGAACAAAAATGGGAAATCATGCTTTAAACCCTTCCACTATCACCAGTGACTGATTAGGGTAACTGCTGCAGTCTAATTTTTGTTCCAGGTAATTTAGAATTCAGGAGCTAAAAATAAAAAGGGATCCTTAGAGTAAAACAGTAGAAACCACTATCCCGACTCAGGAATAATATCAAAGACTTTTCCCTGCCAAAGGTTGGATATTAAGTATTTCTTCCAGCTTGATTTAGAGGTACATGCCTGTCCAGCCTGACATATAATGCTATGCAATATACACCTTCATAAGAGACATTAAGATGTAGTGGATAGAGAGAAGACTTGCCTTGGAGGCAAGAAGATGGGGATTCAAATGCTGCCACTTGAACCATACTCTGTGAAGTTCATTTAAACTTTTATTAAATTAACATTTAACATTTCAGTACTTCTGGCTACTTTCTAAGTGATTAAGTTATCAAATTTTCAGAGAAGGGAGTTTTCAATGAAATCACAGCTGCAAAACAACATAAAATACCACTTCATTTATAATTGTAGTCACTTGTGGCCATAGACTCTTTTATAGTTTACAACTTTGTTGTCCTAGTTTTAGACATTCACTTATCTGCTATACATGTATTACTCATTCATAATATTCTCTCTGGATGTCAGATCATTAACTACTCTTTCATATAATTGTCTATGACATTATCATAGAAATATCGGTTATATGTTATACATTGTAAATATACAAAATTTCAGAACTAGAAGACACTTCAAGAGATCAGTTAGTCCAACTCTCTCAATTTACAAATGACTAAATTAAGGTCCAGACAGGTATGTGGCTTATTCAAAGTTAGTCAACGACTTACTTAGTGGCACTACCAGAACTAGAAGCCAAGTGTTCTGAACATTAAATGAGATAATATATGTAAAGTGTTTTGCAAACCCTTAAGCAAAATATATACATATGTTCTTATTGTTACTTTTATTTTATTTCAAAGGAAACTGGGGTTCAGAGAAGTTAAGAGGTTTTCCAATGGAAATATAATTAATTGGGATGAGAAGCAGAATCTGGATTTGTCCAGTTCTTCCTGGTTCCGAAGCTAGCATTTTGTCTATTAGATTATTTTCATAAAGATTTTAGAGATGAGAAAGTGCATGTATGTATGGGTTAATGGAAATTGTTTATGTTTTCAGATATTTTCCCTTTAGCCTTTTTTAGGCTAATAATGAGTTACTGTAGCCTTGATAATGGGTGTCTAGTGCAATACTCCAGAAGTCAGTACTTGGTACAGGTGTTATTCAATATTTTTTATCAAAAATTTGAAGAAAGCCATAGAAAGAATGCTTGCCAAGCTAATAGATGTAGATGACATTTTGATGTAAGGGATGTATGGGTATTCAGGGACAAATAGTACTTCTGTTATGAGGGTTTGTCATAGCCCTTTTCAGGGCTGCTTTCCTCCTTTGGCATTTACCTGCCATCTGGCTCTCATGTGTGGCTCCAAAAGGTTATAGCATGTATAGCAACCACACCACAGTAAGTTATTTTGGCAGATGGGCTAACCCTGAGTGAGGGTACCCAACAGAACTCAAATCTGTTAGTGAATTAGGAAGTTGTTTACTTTAGGCATGTGAAGATATCTCATGGTGGAAAGGGCAAATGAGAATGGTTTGTTCCAATAGCCATGAAGGTGGTAGAAACGTGCACTATGGAGTGCTTAGAAGCCAAGGTAGTTTACTACATACTGGGCCATCACCAGTTCACTTGGTTTTTGCCCTGCCACTAGACATTGATGACTGGAAGAAAGACTTTGTACAACTCTGACTCACTTAAATCCAATTTATGCATGAGTCAAAAGACATCACATGTGATGTCATTTTGTTCCTCTTTGAGTGCAAAAAACAACAACCAACGAACATGACATTAATCTAGGAGGGACAGCTAAGGAATAAAATGACAATTCACATGCTAAAAGATCTCAATAGATTTAAGCAATAGGATGAATGTAATAAAAGATCATTGAAAAAGGAGAAATATAAAGCTTAACATTTGGGCTTTATGAATTAAATTTTCAAGTAGGAGAAGGAAAAGAAGAAAATATTTTATGATCTCAGGATTTTAATGAACTATAAAGTCAATATGAGCCAACAGTGTGACATAGCAGCCAACTAAAGACAATGCTATTTCATATTTTATTAATAAAGGCAAAGTATCAAGAATGAGAGATTTGATAGTACCCTTGCACTGTGCCCTGGTAAGAGCACATCTGAAATACTATGTTCAGTTCTAGGTGCTATATTTTAGGATAGGCAAATTGGACTCAGTTCAGAAGAAGGCATCTAGGATTTTGAGAGGATAAAGAACTACTATGGTTGATAAAGTGGGTTATATTTGTCCTGGAGGAAAGAAAAAACAAGAGATAATGTGAATTATTTCTTCAATTGTTTCAAAGATCATCCTGGAAAAGATGTTGGACTTCTTGGACTTGGCCTCAAGTAGAGCTTAGAGCAATGATTAGAAATTTCAAAGAAGCAGATTAAAGCTTGACATAAGAAAAATGTTTTTATGACTTAGAGACATCCAAAGGGAAAAGGGCTGTCTTCATACCTACTCTTCACAGGTCTTTATTTTTTTTTAAACCCTTACCTTCCATCTTAGGATCAATACTGGGTATGGGTTCTAAGGAAGAAGAATGGCAAGGGCTAGGCAATGGGGGTCAAGTGACTTGCCCAGGGTCACACAGTTAGGAAGTATCTGAGGTCAGATTTGAATCCAGGACCTCAAATCCCTGAGCCTGGCTCTCAATTCACTGAGCTACCCAGCTGCCCCCAGGGGAGGTCTTTAAGTAGATACTAAAGGATTGTTTGCTATGTTGCAGAAATTCTTGTTTAGGTACAGGTTGGACTAGTTGACTGCAGAGATTTCCTAACTTTGCTATTCTGTCATTTTACACAAAATTGTCTATATTTTTTCTATTTAGTTCGTATCCTTACCTTTTTAATATGCTGTATCTTGAAAGTTAATTTCTGAGTGCTTTCAAAATGTTATCTCCTCCAGCACAGGTTTCTTCTGTGCGTACCTCATCAGACCAAGCTACGTGACTTTTCCACTTCTCCATAAAGTACCTCATCTACTGAGAAGTTAGATTCAAATGTTGTGATTCCACCATTATCAATGATGACAACAGATGACCATAGAAACTGGAAAATCTATTCTATATTGTGTCTATTTTTGTTACTCCTTTCAATTCAGAAATATCCTTAGAATTATCTTTCTTAACAGGGTTGCATGCCAACTTTTCACAAGCTCATTTTCCCCACCACCATTTTTTACTAATTTATGAATTAATGGTGATCATAATCTTTAACCCATCTTCCAAATGAACCTCTACTGTAAGACTCTATTTCATTTGGTTTTAGTGGTTCTGTCCCTGATAAGGCAATGTTTACTGACTGATTCAATTTTATGATTCTTTAAGTCTCCTTTTTGTGACAACTGTTCCATTTCAGTTAAACTTCTCTGGGAAAAAGGTAATATTCAGTCATGTCTTTTCTATTATTTATTTTTCAAAATCAACATCTTAAATTAATTGAATTGGAACTTATATAATTTCTATGTCTTTTCATTTTCATCTTTTCCTCCAATTCTATTTTTATTTAACCTTTGATCCAAGTAGACAATAATGCAATTGCACAAAAAAAACTGAAATAACTTCTATATCAGTCATTAATTATTTCCTCTCTCCCAAAATATAATCATAAGTTTTTTTTCTCTGTAATTCCAAAAATTTTGTTTATTAACATCTTTTTTTTAACATTGTTTTATTTGGTCATTTCCAAACATTATTCATTGGAAACAAAGATCATTTTCTTTTCTTCCCTCCCCCTCCCCTCCCATAGCCGACATGCAATTTCACTGGGTATCACATGTGTTCTTGATTTGAACCCATTTCCATGTTGTTGGTATCTGCATTAGAGTGTTCATTTAGAGTCTCTCCTCAGTCATATCCCCTTCACCCCTGTAGTCAAGCAGTTGCTTTTCATCAGTGTTTTTACTCCCACAGTTTATCCTCTGTTGTGGATACTGTTTTTTAGATCCCTGCAGATTGTTCAGGGACATTGCATTGACACCAATGGAGAAGTCCATTACCTTCAATTGTACAACAGTGTATCTCAGTCTCTGTGTACAATATTCTCCTGGTTCTGCTTCTTTTGCTCTGCATCACTTCCCGGAGGTTGTTCCAGTCTCCATGGAATTCCTCCACTTTATTATTCCTTTTAGCACAATAGTATTCCATCACCAACATATACCACAATTTGTTCAGCCATTCCCCAATTGATGGGCATCCCCTCGTTTTCCAATTTTGGCCACCACAAAGAGCGCAGCTATGAATAGTAATCATAAGTATTTTTAAAACTTCCAGTGCATGCCATATCTAGGACCTTTTTATGTAAAGAGGTTAAAATATGTTAGAAATTATGAATATCAGATAGCATCATAAAAAACTTAAATTAGCTATGACAGTGGGGGAACTTTACAATGAAAGTGTAGTCCTAGCAAGTATAGATTTGAGCCTCCTGGTAGGTTATACGTAGTATGTGCATATATTTCCTGCTTTATTCCAATTGAAAATGTGGAACTTTGGAAATCTATTTACAGTCTTACATGGGGATGAGTAGATGATACAATATGAAGATGTCTTTTGTCTTCTGGTGAAACAATGACTCAGAAATCTCTGAGCTGGATATGAGTGCCCACATAAAAGGGACTCCTTAATCTCTCAGTCCCTTTTCCTTACTTGTGGAAAGAAAGGAAAGGTTTTTAGGGATTTATTGGAGAGGGGGAGGGAAGGATTCCCTATCACCTATGAAGCTATTATGTTTCCATGATCATACAGAATTCTTGTGTTACTTGGTTTTTATCTGCTTTTGTAATTAGTTCCTAATCTTAAATGAGTGAGGGGAGGGTGTTTTCACCACTAATGTGTGAACAAGGAGTGGTCAGGATATCATATAAGTTTAGAAGATCCACAAGAGTCATTAGAAATCCCATTAGTGACCAGAAATGACAACTGTGATATCCAGAGCAGTGAGGAACTTCCTGATGATTCCACAAAAAGAAAAAAAATAGGACTCCATGTGTACACTATCTCCTTAAGAGACAGCTTCAGACAGCTCTTGCCCTCTGTCTTTTTAAATTGTAGTAGCAGACAGAATTGAACTCTGCATCTTTAAGAGAAAACTATAAAACAGAGTAAAGTCAGTTGAGTTACTCCATTTTTCTCTGGCTTCAGTCTGAGAGGCGTTTGAAGGAGCTGGGTCAGTTTTCTCTCTGTCAAAAAAAATGGCAGATTAGGTTTGGGGAGTTGGATCTGTGGTACTAGACTGAGAAGAAATCTATTACTGAGGGGGCTGCTGTTTTTTCTCAGAACTCTTAGAGAGCTGCTGCACTGGCTGTGTCAACTGTGACAGACAATTTCTCCACTTTCAGTTAACAGTCTTTTACTGATAAAGGTTCATAAACTAGTTAGTTTAGTTAGATAGAGAATATTAATTTAAGATAGTGAGAATAGTTTAAGGAGGCCTGCTCTGTCAGGCAAGAAGAAACTGCAAAGAAAGCAGTTCAATTTTGAGGGTTTATAAGATAGATTTTAGGGTAAGATCTAAATTTATAGATATAGTATAAGATTAAGATATTTCCTATCCTATTTTTCTAACTCCTGTTTCCTATCCCTACTCTCCTGATAATAAATAGTTGTCAGTGGTGTACCCAACTGCTTCTGGCTTTCTATCCACCGCCTACAAAATAGTTTTACCCATAGCAGCTTTAGTTTGACCATAACAGCTGGGCAATAATATTTATTAACTATATCAAACCTATGTGACTATCATAGCCCTTTCTTCCTACACTTGATATAATGCTGATGGAACAACAGGTTGATAACTCCAGTAACTGCAGTCAAGAGAAATTGGGAAGAAATAATAAAACAGGGTAGGGTCAATTTTACTAGCTATTCCTAGTGGAGAGGTTAAAAAAAAAGCAATCATAAAATTCCTAATACAATGAATAAATACTTCAGGTTAATTCTATCCCTGGGGATAAAGTTGCAGAATATCCCAATAATTACAAACAGAATAATAGAAAAGACAATACTACTCCAAAAGTGGGTGGAAACATTACTAAAGGAAATGAAGGAAAGTAAGAAGGGAGAGATCAGAAGTCAAATACAGTTACTGAGAAAAATCCTGGACAGGGAATTAACAGTTTAGAACAAAAAGTAGAAAGGCCTAATAAAATAGAGAAGTCTAAAAAAATAGAATGGAAGAAGCAGAAATCAATATTTCAATGATAGAAGAGGAAATATTGGAGCAGAAGATAAAAGACTTGGAAGAGTTGGGGATAGAAGTGGTGAGAAGGACTTGTTCACAATTTGCATATAGATGGTTCTAGGATTATAGATTTAAGGTTAGAAGGGACCTCAGAACTCACTGGGGACAACCTCTTCATTATGTAGATAAGAATAATAATAGCCAAAGAAGTGAAATAATTTGCTTACTGACAGTCTAGAAGTTAGACAAAGTCAAGATTTGGTTCTAGGCCTTTTATTGTACTTTCTACTATCTCATACTACTTTTATTTCACATGATGAGCACATGATGGAAAGGCCCTTAATTATCAATAACTCAACAGAATTTTTTTTCTATTAGAGGTTTCTAGTTCTCATTTTTTCAAGTAACAAATATAAATTTTATTGTTATTAATTATTGCATCACCTCCACCACTCCATATACCACCAAAAACAATATCTTTTAAACACAAAAAACAAATTCCTCAATGTATATCTACATAATTCAGCAAAAAATAGTTTCTCTTTCAGCATTTTAAGTGCATTGCCTTTTGGACTCATGATTTTTAGCATTGTAGGGATTAAATGTTCTAAAGTTGTTCAAAATTGATTTTTTCCAAAAAGTTGTAATTATATAGATCATCCTGATAGTTCTACTCTTCTCATTTGGAATCAGTTCATAGAGGTCTCCGGAAAATCTGAAACTATACATTTTAACATTTCTTATGGCACTATAATCTCCCATTACATTTATACATCACAATTTGTTTAGCCATTCTTTCTTAGGAGGTCTTTCCCTTAGTTTCTAAATTATGACTGCCATGAAAGGAGCTGTCAAAAATATTTTGGGGCATATAGACCCTTTTCCTTTTTCTTTACTCTCTCAGTTGCAAGCCCAGGAGTAGTATAGAGAAGTAAACAGGTATGTTCATATTTAACCTAGCAATATTGCTACTAGATCTGTACTCCAAAGAGATCAAAGAAAGAGGAAAAGTGCCCATATATACAAAAATATTGAACAACTCCTTTGTGGTGACAAAGAATTAGAAATTGAGGGGATGTCCTTGAATTGGGGAATGACTGACAAGTTGTAGGATATAATTGTGATGGAATATTATGCTTTAAGAAATGAAGAGAGATGAACACAGAATAGTATACATGTCAGACCTTTGGGGAGGGAAAGACTTTAAAACCAAGCAAGACTTAGAAAGAGTCACAAAAGGCAAAATAAATAATTTGGAATACATCAAATTAAAAAGTTTTTGTACAAACAAAACCAATGTAACTAAAATCAGAAGGAAAGCAACTAATTGGGAAACAATCTTCATAAAAACCTCTGACAAAGGTTTAATTACTCAAATTTACAAAGAGCTAAATCAATTGTACAAAATATCAAGCCATTCTCCAATTGATAAATGGGCAAGGGACATGAACAGGCAGTTCTCAGCCAAAGAAATCAAAACTATTAATAAGCACATGAAAAAGTGTTCTACATCTCTTATAATCAGAGAGATGCAAATTAAAACAACTCTGAGGTATCACCTCACACCTAGCAGATTGGCTAACATGACAGCTATGGAAAGTAATGAATGCTGAAGGGGGTGTGGCAAAGTAGGGACATTAATTCAATGCTGGTGGAGTTGTGAATTGATCCAACCATTCTGGAGGGAAATTTGGAACTATGCCCAAAGGGCAATAAAAGACTGTCTGCCCTTTGATCCAGCCATAACACTGCTGGGTTTATACCCCAAAGAGATAATAAGGAAAAAGACTTGTACAAGAATATTCATAGCTGCGCTCTTTGTGGTGGCCAAAAATTGGAAAATGAGAGGATGCCCTTCAATTGGGGAATGGCTGAGCAAACTGTGGTATATGTTGGTGATGGAATACTATTGTGCTAAAAGGAATAATAAAGTAGAGGAATTCCATGGAGTCTGGAAGGAGCAGAACCAGGAAAACATTATACACAGAGAAGGATACACTGTGGTACAATCGAAGGTAATGGACTTCTCCATTAGGGACAATGCAATGTCCCTGAACAATCTGCAGGGATCTAAAAAACAGTATCCACAAGCAGAGGATAAACTATGGGAGTAAAAACACAGAGGAAAATTAACTGCTTGACTACAGAGGTGGAGGGGATATGACTGAGGAGAGACTCTAAATGAACACTCTAATGCAAATACCAACAACACCGAAATGGGTTCGAATAACACGTGATACCCAGTGGAATCATGCGTTGGCTATGGGGGGTGGGGGGGAAGGAGGAAAAGAAAATGATCTTTGTTTCCAATGAATAATGTTTGGAAATGACCAAATAAAATAATGTTAAAAAAAAGAAAGAAATGAAGAAAAGAATGGTTTCAGAAAAGCAAAGGAAGATTTATATAAACTGATACAAAGTAAAGTGAGCAGACTAGGAGAATAATTTATACAATAACAAAAATATTTTAAAGATAGTGAACTTTGCAAGATTTAGGAAATCTGATCAACATAATGAGCAACCACAATTCTAAAAGATTTATGATGAAACATGCTATCCACTTTCAGACAGAAGGTACACACTGAAGCATATTTTCTTTTCACACTTTCTTATTCCTTCCCTTTTTTTGTCTAAAGTTAATGCAGGAATTCGGTTAGTATGATCATGTTTTTTAATGAATTTTATTTTTCTTGCCTTCTCACTGGATAGAGGAGAAGAGAAGAGGGAGAGTTCAGAACTGAAAATAAAACAAAATTAAAAAATTTTCTTAAATTTAAAAAAAGGCTTTGCCCAGTTTGGTAACTTTCTGAGAGTAGTTCCATACTGCTTTCCAGGATGGTTATACCAATTCACAGATCTACTAATATACAAATATTCTGTGTCAGGCACTTTTCCAAGTGCTAATAAGCTACAAAATAAATAAATAAATAAAATTGAAAAAATTCTTGCCCTCATGGAGTTTCACTGTTCACATGATGAAGAGACTGCCTGTTGGCAGTTTCTTGAGTATTAGGAAAGTCTGTCAAGAATTTCTTGGTCTTCAGGTATCTCTGTGTAAGATTGTAAAGGGACAGCTGCATCTTCCTAGCTGTCTAATATGCTAGGTGTGGAATTGCCAATGAATTAAAATCTGCATGTCAAGTCTGACTTATTAGGAGATGAAGATAGAAACAATTAGCCTGGGTCATCCATGGGCTCAAAATGGAGGGTTTCAAACAGAGTCTGAGATTACCGTGGACACATAAATGATGGCACGTCCCCACAAAGTCAGGGTTTTCTGAGTAGTGACAATGCCCTAGGACTAATGGAATAAAAAGTTTTGCATGTAGTCAGCTGATGCACACTAATTGGATGATGTATGTTGAATAATACATGTTGAAAATTTATATTTTCTATGCAACTTCAACCTATGCATATGGTGAGTTTTGTAGGTTGGCAAGTCTTTTGCTTCAGTGAGAAAATAATGGTCAAAACGAAGAAGAAACGTCCCTACAGTCAAATTTTCAATAGTCTTGGGGCTGAAAAAGAATGAAGGAAAATCATATTTTCTTAAAAATGCTTTGTTTTAGGTGTTTTGGGTTGCAGAAGGATGACATTAGGTGAGTCATCTAAATATCGAGGTGCTGAATAAGGGGTAACAACAACCACCACCACAAACATTAAGAACCCATTGTGCAGGGGGCAGCTGGGTAACTCAATGGATTTTGAGAGCCAGGCCTAGAGACAGGAGGTCTTAGGTTCAAATCTGGCTTCAGATACTTCCTAGCTATGTGATTCTGGGCAAGTCACTTGACCCCCATTGCCTAGCCCTTACCACTCTTCTCCCTTGGAACCAATACACAGTATTGACTCCAAGACTGAAGGTAAGGATTTAAAAAATAAAAGAACCCATTATGCACCAGTCACTGTATAAAGCATTTAAAAAATATGAAAATGGAATTGTCCCTGCCTTCGAAAAATTTATATTCTATTGTACTGAGATTTTAAAAACTGGGTCTACTGGAGTCACACAGGTAAGAGTGAACTTGTGAAAAGAAGATAAGAAGAAAGGAACTAGAAGAAAAAAAAAAGAAAAGGAAGTGTTAGGGAAATAGAGTGGGATCTTGGTTTAGTATCAGGAAAATTCTGAGGAGCTCCTGAGCAGGGAACAGTGAGCTGAGCTTAGAGACAGAAATAAAAAGAAAATAGAAAGAGAACTCTCAAATTCTGCCATGGACCCTGAAGCCAAACTGAAAGTCTTCAGCATACCTAGCCTGCCCTAAGCTGTTAGTTAATCATTATACGAGCCTACTAATAGTCTGCTGAGAGGAGATAGTAACATTAATTGACAACTTCTCTTCCTTCTTGCACTTTCTTCAGATTTCAATCCCATTCCCCCACTCCCCTCCATTTGAGAAGTACAGGAAATTGCATTTGTTTGTGTATGTGTCAGAGAATAATTATATCACTTGATTACTTTTTTATTTACATGTCTTTGTATCTTTTATACCTTTGCTTCTAGGTTTATATGACTCTTCTAAGGTGTAACAAAAGGGAGCATCTAGAATAGTTTTAAATTATATTACTGAATAGTTCAAACAATCACCCCTAGCCTGCCAAAAAGTTTCTGAGATATGTAAGATTTTTGCTCTATTTGAATATAAATCACAGATATTAAAGTTAGAAAGAATTCTAGGACCATCTGGTTTAGTGCTCTTTCAGCTAAAGAAAGTATTAATTGGCTCATTTTACAATAATTAGGTTCCTAAGAGGTCAAGTGATTTGCCTAAGATCACATTTATGGTAGTAGAGAATAGAAATCCATGTCTCCATCATCTGGTCAGGTTAGCCAGAAATATAAGAGCCTAGTAGTGAAGTAATTGCTCTATTTTTCAAGCTTAATTTGCTCTTTTAACCCTAATCTAAAAGATATTTGGGCGATATTGTTACTGACACAAGCCAAGTGCAAAGATATGTTCAGCACAATTAAGCATTTGAGTGTTATGGCTGGCAACTTGGAGGTCATTGAGCTTTTAAGACATGTCATTGTTTACCTGAAGCTATTTGGCAAGAAAAGAGATCTGAGTTTTACATTTATTTACTTTGGAGATTTATTTAAAAGGTAACCTTTTTAAGCACTGGTGGCTACAGTCACAAAGGAAGAGAACTAAAGAACAAGGTATATAATTTACTCTTACCTCACAGAATCCTACCTATCCATTAGTGAAAGACACAACCAAAAAAAAAAAAGTTCCTCATTATTCCCTGAAGGTTAAAAGGTAGAAAATGGCAGATAATATGAGAACAAGCATGGTAATAACCCTTTAGGGAAAATGTCATAGTATCAGCCTTGGGGAATGAAATCTTGTTACTAATAGAATAAATGTGCCTGCTAATTTCATTTGCAGCATGGGAATTTTTAAATATTATCACTGTGAATTACAATAAGCAATAAATTACTATAATATCAGTAGTTTTGATCAGATTCTTTTAAAATATATACTACTATTGTTTGTGAAGCAATAGGGAAGAAGATTTCGGAGACTAAATTCTGAACATCAGTGAATGGCATTCATTCAAACAATTATTAACTAATACTCCCTGGTTGTGTGACCAACAAGAAAGAAAATTGGATACTTCCTGTGATCTTCACAACCTCTCCAACCTCTTCAAATTAAGAATTATACATAAGAGAAAAAGCAAGTTCAGTTGTCCACACAGTCTAAAATGCTAACAACCATAATGGGGTAAGAACCTGTTGAGTTAATGGTAAGTACAATGTTTATAATTAGCAACCCTCCTCCACAGGCAGGGATGCCTAGGAGGATCCAGAGAATTGCAAAAGACCTCAACTCTGCCTTCTTAACCCTGCACCACAAAAAAACCTAAAGTTAGAAACTTCCTCTAACTGAGACTGTAGTATGGCGATATGGCAGAGCGGCAGGGCTCTTTATATTAGTAGAGTTCTTTCAGATAGTTGAGGAATATGAAGGAACTGAAAGAAGGTGCCAGAATATCTAGGTTCTCCACTGAGCCATTAGGAAAGGGGATTAAGATCCCATTGTGGTTAGTTCTATCCCACCAGAAATCACTTAGAGCAGAGACTGAACTGGAAAAATGTTAATTCCCAAGTGTCAGGAAGCATGGCACAGTTTTGAAGTCTATCTCCCTGGGAAACAGCCATTTAAGGGGAAAGAGTCAAAAAATGAACAGTTGGGGAATATATAGAAAAAATGCTGGAATTACCAAAGATTTTAGGAGGAAAAAGACTGAAAGACTTTGCAAATAAACAGATAAACCAACAAGGAAAACATTATTAACAGAAGGGAATATGGACTCCAGATCAACTAAACAAGCCCAAATATCTACAAATAAATACTAAAAGATAAAAGAAAATTAATCAATGATTGATGAGGCAGAGGATCTTATAGATTCCACAGAGAAAATGGAACCATAGGTTTAAAAGATTGAATAGCAAAAACAAATTTTCTGTTATGTTTAGAAGTAATTGGCAGAAGAGAAAAACTTGAACCCATGGTGGCAAACTTCACTAAAGAAACAAAATGCATTTGACTGGAAATGCCTATACATATAAATTCAGGAAAATCTGGGGGTAAAAATCAGAAACAAAGTGCAATAATAGTTAAAAGGAAACGGTTTCTATATCAGTAAAATATAGCTGTCTAATATAATTAATAAGAATTATGAGATTATAATAATAACAATGGCAACAAAAGTTGATAAAATAGGTCCAGAATTGTTCTATGAAAGTTCAGAAGACAGAAGGATAATTATTTTCTGATAGAATCTGGAAGTTCATTATCTGGGGGGGGGGGGAGATAAGACAAACACTCACAAAAAGGAAAACATAAATTCCTCTGTTAAAGATTAATGTCCTTCATAACTTATCCCCCACCTACCTTTTCAGTCTTTTTATATCTTATTCCCCACGTGGTGGTCAGAAAACATTCCGAAATTCTCTGTGAAGAACTTTGGTATCAGTTGTGAGACATAAAAGACACTGGCACAGGACTGCCTGCCTTGGAATACTTGCATCAAAGAAGACACTGTGCTCCATGAGCAAAGCAGAATTGCAGCAACTCAAAAGAAACATGAGATGCACAAATTTAGAGACATCTCCATTCCAAATGTTCATATGGGCTATTTGTGAAGGACCTGTGGTAGAGCCTTCCAAGTTCATATTGATCTAATCAGTCATAGCCAGACACAGTATATATTGACCCAATATAGTGATGTCATTCTGGTCCTCTTCAAGTACAAAGGATAACCACCAACCAATCCCACCATGTACTTTTCATTTTGGCCCCCTTACTATTCCACAAACAAGACATTCTATCTCTCAACTTTATGCATTTTCTCTGGCTGTCCTCTCTGTCTGGTATACTCTCTCTCCTCAACTGCCTCCTGAATTCTCTAGCTTTCTTTAAGTCCCAACCAAAATCTTGTTTTTTTTTTTTTAACAGAAAACCTTTCTCAAGCCCTCTCAATTCTAGTGCCTTTTTCTTTTTAAATTATTTCCTATTTATCTTTTATATTGCTTCTTTGTACATATTTGTCTTCTTCTTGTCTCCTCCATTATATTGGTAGCTTTTTGAGTTTACCTTTTTATGTATACCCAGAACTTAGGACAAATGATGCCTGATACATAGAGGGTGTTTAATAAATCTTTTTGGTTGACTGACTGTCAAGAGAATAAGCAATACAAAATAAGTATCTAATTAGTTGCCAATTGAGTGGTTCTGTTTGTAAGTGCATTAGGAGTCCAAGAGAGAAAGAAATTGAAAAATGGACAGGATCTGAATACAATTCAATGAACATGTATTATGTGCCTATTAATATGGAAGACATCATAGCCCAGAGGGGACCTCTTCCTACTAGGGGCTCCAGGAAAGGGCTGGGGTTGATCACTTAACCTCTGTTTAAGCTTCAATTTCCTTATCTGCAAAAAGGGAGTTGGACTTGATGACCTTTAAGGTTCCTTCCAGCTCCAAATCTATGATCTTAATGAATCAGCATTTTCTTATACTCTCTGGCTCATTATATCCCCATTCTAGTGTTCCAGGGAAAATTTCTGCAATGTAGTTTAACTCTGGCTCAGGTCTCCCTATAAAAGGAATTAAAAGGATCCCTATCTCAGTGTTCCAAGCATTTATCAACTGTAGCACATCTATTTCCTCTACCACATGTTTAAATGTTTAAAATGCAAAAGACTCATAAAGGTACATGAACAAATATTAAAAACATAATGTAATAACCTATCACACTATCACTCCTATACAAAGATAAAAATTCCCTCCAGAAGCTTACATTCTATTGAAGGAATATAGTATGTAACAATAAATGCAAGGTAATTTGGGTAGAGGAAAAGCGTATCAGGAATGGTTTCATAGAGGAGAGTCAGAAAATAAAAGTTAGTCAATAAATATTTATTAAGTACCTACTATGTATCATACATTTTACTAACTGCAAATGGAAAAGATGGTGCCTGCCCTCAAGGAGCTCACAATCCAATGGGGGAGGCAATACATTAAAAGTTGAAAAGTAGGAGTTGGGAAGAGAGAGGGAGAACACTTGACATGATAGACTTAAGCAGCAGGATGAAGCCTTCTAGTCAAGTGGGAAATGGTGAAATGTCTGCCCTGAACCTAGCTCTCTGTAGTCCACCCTCCATCCCTTGCAATCAAAGGGAGGAGGGACCCAAGGGACAGAAGTTACCCAAGAGGTGTCAGCCTCTGATATGAATCTGAAAGGCAAAGATGAAGAGGGAGTGAATTCTAGACATGGTGGGCAATCTATCTATATGAATAAACAGAAGAAGAGGGGTGGGAATGTTGAGCTTGGGGAATAAACCTCTGGTTTGATCAGAATATAGGCACATTAAGAAGAGGAATAATATGAAATGGGTTCATTTCAGATTCAGTCTTCTGGTTCTGTTCCTGACTGAGAACTCCAACATGTCTCCAACAACTTTCTCATCTGAAAATCATTTCATCTCTGCAGCCTCCTCCTCTAATTTTGGTTAGTTCCTCTCAGAACTTCCATTTCAAAGAACCCCCCAGGCCAGCTAGCTCTATCCCAACTTCTGACTTATTTCTCTATCATGTTTCAACAGTCTTCTCACTCTAGAAGATTTTTCTGCCTCCATGGCTTCCTCACTCTGCCCCTCCTCTGTGGATGGGTGGGGGTCAAATAAGATATAATAGTTGGAGAGAGGTTGGGGATAAATAGAAAAAATATTTTCAGGAATAGCAAGCAGACTAAGGTAGTAATTTTGAAAAGGTAAATTGGCATTATACTGTGAAGAGCCTCGAATGCTAGGTTAAGAAAACTGGATTTTCTCTTGGGAACCACTGAAGAATTTAGAGTATAAACATAATGAAAGTGAGTTCCATTTGGCAATAATGTGTAGAATGGAGTGGAGAGAGGAGAGACTCAAGGCAAGGGGATCAGTTAAAATACTACTGAAAATAGTCTACTATGAAAATAACCATTACGGGGTAATGGAACTTATAAGCCTATTGTCTTTTAATGAAAACAATAGAATGGAAGGCTAGCCAGTTGAAAGATTCTGTTTTCAAGTCAAATTGTAATAGGTAGATACTTTGCCTCTTTAGTCTTTCTGACTACTTCTATTATGTGTTCAAAACTAAAAATGTGAAGTATGACAGGAATGATACCCCGGAAATTGTTCAGACAGGTACCATAGACAGTAAGAATTTCTCAAAAATTGCTCTCTTCTTCATCCATTGACACAGCTTCTGGTCAACTAACCCACAAAGCTGGAAAAACAAAGACTATTGTGGCTAAAGTTTTAGAAGGTGTCTTAACATCACGTGTGTCTGTTATGTTATTTGTAAAGCACTTAACCACAAAAGGGACAAAGTCTTCATGAAGGTTAAATAAAAATATCATCAGTGATGGAAACCCAACCAAAAGAGTACTAAGAAGACTAATTTAGAAAATTTATAAATTTAATTCAAGTGTCATAGACAAATGTTCTTAGAGCCTATAAAATAAAATAAATGTGATTTATAGCTAAAATACAGGTTTTGGAAGAAAACGTTCTGATAGGTCTTAAAATAAGATGTCCTCTTACCTTTTAATTTCAACATCAAACTCTGAAGTTTTGTTATAAAAAAGCCCTGATATCAGAGCTTTATAAACTATGGATCCATTAGTAAATTAGAAGCATTTCAAGAAGAGATACTTGGATTTGAATATTCCTTTTGACACTCACTAGGTCTGTAATTATGAACAATTAATTCACTTGGGTTCCCTGACCTTCAGTTTCCTCATCTGTAAAGTGGGATTAATAATAGCACTTAGCTCACAGGGTTGTTCTAAGGATAAAATGAGATAATGTGCATGAAGCACTATTAATATGAGAGCATCATAGAACCTTCGGAATATTAGAGTTGTAAGAGATCTTAGAAATTCTATAGTTCAATCCTTTTATCTTACAATTGAGGAAACTGAGGGCCAGAAAAGTTAAATATTTTCCCAAAGATACACAATAACTGACTGTCCCAATTCAAACCCTTATGTTCTGATTCTTAATGTACTTTCCACTCCACCAGGATGCCTTTCTTGGACCAGACTACATATATGTCTGTAGTACCAGAAAGGCATTATTATAGAGGAGTAGTCAGAGTCCAAATGCAGACTGAACCATGTCATTCTTTCACTTCCTCCACGAATTTTTCTCTAGTGTAATATATGTCTTGTTTCACAATGTGACAAATAGAAATGTTTTATATGATAACATATGTAACATATGATAACATGTAATAACATATCTGCCTTCTTATGGAAGAGTGGGAGAGAAAGGAGGGGAAAATTCTTTCTATATGTAATTGAAAAAAATTTTAAAATTGATTTAAAAAAATGTAAAGGGCAATAGAGGGGAAAACTGGATGGCTCAGTAGCTCAGAGAGCAAGGCCTAGAGACAGGAGGTCCTAGGTTCAAATCTGGCTTCAGATATTTTCTAGCTATGTGACCCTCTGCAAGTCACTTAACCCCCATTGCCTAGCCCTTACAGTTCTTCTGCCTTAGCCCCAATACACAGCACTGTTAAAAAAAATTTAATAGAAAAAGGTTAATAGAAAAAAAAAAGCCCCAATATCATCCATATACAATCCAAGGAGCATTGATTAAATACCTCTTAAGTACAAGGTATGGCAATAGGTTCTGGGAATATAAAGACAGAGCATCAGTACCTGGACTCAAAAAGATTATATTCTGCTGGGTATGAGTCCTTATGGCAGTCTTTCTTTTTAAGCAGAGCTTTAGAGTACTTGGAAAAAAATATATATACAGTAATTATTCACACATTACAGCCCTGACTCTGAGTGAAGGAAAAGACAACTAAAACTTATTGAAGCTTGGTTTCTAGTTATACCTCCCTGGCTAAGTGATATACAAAATATAAATAATATTAATGAAGAAAAGAGAAGTGTCCTAAATCATTAGTATTTTAAATTTAAAAACATAGGCAGAGAATCCATCTAGATTCCCTTTTTAAAAAAATCTAAAATCAAATACTTTATCAGGCTCTGCATAAAAACAGAAGATAGTTACTTAGCAATTTTGGTTTGCCTTACCATCATTTCCAAGAATATTCTAAGCTATACAGAATTAGTCAATTCTACAAGAAAAACCCATCACTACATCTATAAATCAGACCTCAATTATACCTGAAAGGGAAATAGGAATGGGTAATCATTATATATATATATATATATATGCATATATATATGTTTTATATATGTGTTACATATTCTATATATTCTAACATATAATATACACACACACACACACACACACACACACACACACACACACACATATATATATACATTTAAATAATTACCAAGACATGCAGGATGCTGAAATGTTTGGTTGTTGTAGAAAACTATAAAGTTAGATAATTGCCCACTGAATGAAATCTAGATTATGTCTCAAAGAAAAAGATACAATTGATCAGTGTTGATGGCCATGAGGAATAAATCAAGCACAAATTAATGGGATAATTGCCAAATCTCTCTCACAATGCACAGGACTAAAAGGAAAATTTTCTTAGGGAGAATTTTGATTTATGTTTCAAAATGAGAATTCTATAATAACATTAAGTCAGGACATCATTAAAATCTTAGAATAATGAGACCAATTCTGCCATTAATGTTAATATTTAGATTATGACTTCTCACTGTAAAAATAAGTGGCTAAAAAGGATAAACTGTAGGAAAAAAGAATTGTCAAAATAAAAAAGTTTTCCTTGATATAGACTGTCATTTGGTCTTATAACAATAATGGAAAATCAGTCCCCACCAGACTCACACAGGATGGTACGGATGTAGCCCAGAGTCAAATCATGGAGGTTCTTTTTCATCTCTTTTAGCGCCATAATTTGGTCAGTTGTTTTTCACTTGGTTTTGTATCCACTCAGTCAACCAAAGGTTCAGGCCCTATCCAATGACCTGGGGCATCAGTGGAAGGAGGCAGGTCTCTTCCTCATACTAGCTTCTCCCAGCACCAGCCCAAAGGGAACTCCCTAGCCCTACTGTCATATTCTGTAACAAAAATGTCCACCTCTGGGCAATCTTCCCCACAACAAGGGATCGGGGTCAAACATGAAAGATCAGATATGAGACTCTGAGGCCAAAGCCCTGGGACATGTCAGTCCTATTTAGATTTCCTTTTAGATGAACTCTGTATTCAGGATCCCAAGAAATATAGGACCTGACTCTAGACTACACAAAACACCCTCAGGGGAACACAAACCCTCCATGAAGGCTGATTGCTTTCCCTGGAGGTATAACACTAGAGTTACTTATTGTGAGGAGATTTTTGGTGAAGGGGTACAAGAAGGAACATACATGCTCAAAGGAACATTATTCGGATAGTTTGTTATGCAAGCATGCAGACCTATAGCTCCTTAGCACTATAGTCTTGCAGCATTTGAGGAAAGTGATTTAGGAATACATGGACTGAGGACCTTGGTTGAGAGCCCAGATCTCCTGAGTCTCTGCTCTTATGTCTGATTTTTATTTTTTACTTTTAAAGATTAAATTTAGTCCTCCAGCTGATTGCTGGTGGTAAACACACTAGTGGGGGCTTATTACCTAGCATGTCATACTAGAATTAACATTATAACCCAAGGTAGCACCTACCCCTCTGCACACCTAAAATGCCAGTGGGAGTGGGAATTAGGAGAGTGAACCCAGAGGGTGTACTGCACAGAACAGGTATAATAGATTGTTGTAACTGAGCATTCAGGAGCACTGAGTGTAAGGGGGACCTTTAAAGCAGTCATCGAAGGGTGGTCTGTAACTGAACTCCCTTCCCTACCCTATATCAATGACAAAGGCATTGTGATTAAGAATACCAGCATCTGAGGAAGCTTGCTAAGCTCCTGGTTTATTAAACTTGCATTTAAAACCCTAAATGTAGGGTTTAAATGAACCATCAGTTTTGGGGTGCATAGGAACTTCCCTATACATAGATGAGTCAATCAATGGCCAAACGTGGAGTTATTTCTATTAGCTAGAACCTAACAATAGGGAAGTTCTCCCATTTATTCACAAAAAGCTAAGGAACTGGAAAGGATCAAGCCAATATTATAAAAGTTGACTATGGGAAAGCTTCTTGGAGCCCTAAGAGCTATCCACTTCCCCACTCTTTACTCACTGCATTGTAACTCTCATTAGGATAGAAGTAGTATTATAGAATGGAAAGAAAGTGAATTTAGAGTCTTAGGACTTACATGCAAATCTTTGGTCTGTTAATGTGACCTTGGTTACATCATATAACAACAATAATAATAGCACATATAAAAATGGGTTTGCAAAATGCTTTATGAATATTATTTCATTTGATCATGTGTATAGTCAGTCCAAACTAGCACATGAACCATGAATCCATTGTCAACATTGACATCATGTGCCCAAGTAAAATTTCTGAGGATCTTCTGGAGAAAGAAAAGACAATGAAGTTTTACAAGTTATGGATTAATGAATTGCCAAGGCCACTCATATATTTTCCTGCCCATGTTCTTCTCTACTATTATAAATTGATGTTTGTACAAACTCCTCCACCACAAACATCAATTTATAAAAAAAGTATATCCCACGTTTCAGGGAAAATACATTAACAATTATTCTTGCTATGCTAAATAAATGTTTTGATAAGCTATGCTATACATTTGAGTAAATGTATTTTTAAAGATTAAATTTAATCATCCAGTTGATTGCTAGTGGTAAACACACTAGTGGGGGCTCATTACCTAGCGTGTCATACTAGAATTAACATTATAACCCAAGGTAGCACCTACCCCTCTGCACACCTAAAATGCCAATGGGAGTGGGAATTAGGAGAGTGAACCCAGAGGGTGTACTGCACAGAACAGGTATAATAGATACAAAATCATACAATAAATATAATAGGTATAATAGATATAGCAGATCTTTGAGGAAAAGGATACAAGTTTCCAGAGAACATTAATAAAAGTTTATGTAGGAGATGGTTCTTGAGGTATCTAAAAAAAAAAACAAACCTAAATATCTAAGAGGAAATTAAGAGGGGAAAGTAAAGCAAATGTCTAAATGTCCAATATAAAGCCCTAGAAATCAGAAATGGAGTAACATATATGAAGAAGAATAAGAGCAGACTGATTAGACAATAGAGTTCATGAAAAGGAGTAATATGTAATAAGATTGAAAGGAAGGTAAACTGAAAACACAGTAAACTGTGTTAAATGAAGATGACTAAACTGATCTTGCTCTGATCCCAACTTCAACTGCCTGAGGGAGAAACCAGTTTAAAAGAAAAAAAACTGGCTATTCCTGGAGGCTGATGTTCTGACCAGATGTTACCACTCCCAAGCCTCTTTATGGACTTTTTGTTGTTATGCAAAACACCTTATGTAACTGCTTCTCTTCCTTGGGCTCCTTCCCTATTGAAATTCATTTAAACCTTGTCCCCCCCCCTGCTCCTCATGGGCATTCTTGAAGCTTGGTGCTGTATGGTGAACCCCAGCTTGCAACATCTTTGCCTTAGTCAAAGACCCATGTTATTGCTACTTTGGTAAGTCTTTTTAATTCAGGTCTACAGTTGTATAGAGCTTTGAATGACAAACAAGGGAATTTATATTTTTCTCTTCGGGGTTAATATGTAACCACAGGAGTTTATTGTGTAGAAGAATGACAGGGTCACATCTGTGCTTAAGGAAAATCACTTTAGCAACTGTATGGGAGATGGATTGAAGTGGAGAATAACTAGAATCAGAAAGAACAATTCAAAGTCTTTTCACAAACTGCCTAGGAACCAGATGATGAGTATGGTAGCTGTGTGGGTGGAGAAAAGGGAAGGGAGGTTAGAGATGTAGTGAAGGAAGAAATAATAAGAGAAAAGAGGGTACAAAAAATGTAGCCCAAGAAGAAGGACCAAATCACTCTGTTGAGGGTCTCCTTGATTCCAAAAATATCAACCCCAGTTCATTTCCAGCTCCAGAGAGAGGGTTCACTTGGGGAGGATACATCAGGAAAATGCCTTCATGATCTATGCCCCACTCCAATCACAGCACCCACTAAATGTCACATAATTGCACAACTCTTTGAACCAAATACCTACCACCCCCACCATCTATGAAGAAAGGTGAAGAATTCACTTGAGAAAAGCAAGAATTAGGCTTGCCACTAATGGAGTTTTCCTATCAGAATTGAATTGTTACATTTGTGATATCAAATGTTAGTATCAGAATTTATATATAGGAGATAATTTTCTATTATGTACACATATTCTTCAATATCTAGGCATAAGAATATGTGTATACAATGTACATTGTATTTATAAATTCCTTTTTTTTTTGTGCATGCAATCCTATGTGTAGATTGTTTGCCACCTAGTGGCAATTGTTTTTAACTCAAAAATCTATTTAAATATATATAAGTAATCTTAATTAGAGTTTGGCACAGTTCTTTCTGAGTAAGAAAAGCAATGAAAAAGTTACCATTGCAAAATGTTTGAATGTTCTGGTTAAGACATTATTTTGCTCTTGCTAACTTGCAAAAGAAAAATTACGTTTCGCAAAGTAAAGTGTTTAGTTCACATTTAATCACTCATTGACAGATAAAACACTTTACAAGGACATCATTTCAAGTTGCAAGAGAAATATAGACAGTTATAAAATATTTTGGCATTTCAGTTTTTAGCAGATACTATTGAGATCTTCTTTCAATGTGGTGTCTTCTGACTTTGGATACATCATTGCTTGGCAAATACCCCCTGCACTAAATTCACTGCATCACACACTATACATTTCAGTCAAAATGTCTGATTGTGGTATCATTTCTTAATTGATTTATTATGTATTCAAAGTAGCCTAAAACTCTGGAAGAGGTAGAAATTGAAAATTGTAAAATCAAGAAATAAACTTGTTTTCCCTTTAGGCAACAATGCTTTTTCCTACAAAAGGTATTTCCTTTCAGAGTCATTCAGTTCACCTATAGATATTTACAATATTAACAAAAGCTACACATAACAAACTGAGCTATAGAGTGGATGATAACTAAGATATTGGGACTGTATAGTCAGACAAAATGGATAATTCAGGAGAAGGGTGACAATTCACTAAAAGCAACTAATGACTCTTTGGATAGACATAGATCATGCATAGAGTGTGGGCTGGGTATGGGTTGACACATACTGGGAAGGGGGGCATTTCTATTAGCTCTTGCCCTGAGCAGAGGAACAATCAATCAATGTCTCTGCAATTTTCAGAATTGAGTTTAAGATAAGAGCTTCCCTCATCGGTCCCCTAAGAGAAAGGGGATGGGCCAGTGGAAATATTCCCCAACGATGTGCCTGGTGATAGTATATAGACTCTGGACTGCTCTATGGACCACACATTCAATTGAGGATATACAGGAGGTAACAAAACAGAGATTTGCAAGGGAATCCTGAATCTTCTTATTCCAGGGTATCACTCCTTCCTTGGTGGCTAGAGTCAGTGGGATAAAAGGACTTTCCTCCAAACTTTATTCTCTTTTTCCACATAGACTTTTCTTATATTTTATTTTCACATCTAAAGTAAATATTTTGCCTTTTGGGAGAATAGTGTACAGAGACAAATATAGGAGAAAATAATTGGAAAGGATTTTAGGTGTCACATTCCAGTGCTCTTCTGTATTGAATCTACAGGAAAGACAATGAATAGTGCTGAACCTTTAGGGTAACCATCAACTGTGCTTACTAGACTGGGATAAGTAGAAGGTAAAAAACTCAAGAGAAGTTTGAACTGGGCCACAGGGACCCTAGAAATAGTGTGGATTTATGGAGAGAGTTGGAAGTTAGAATGTCTAATTCTATGACTCCAAGTGAGACTGTTTAGCAGTCTTTGAAAAGTGGGAAATCAAGGGATATATGAGAGTATGGACTTTCCTCAGAGGTCAAGGGCTTTCTTTAGCCACTCAAAATCCATTCCTTGCCTTTTCTTAACTCTTCTCTTTTCTTCCTCACTTTCTCTTTTCTACCTGAAATCTTTCAGCCCATCAGAAGTCATGGCTTTCTATATGCATGCCAACTACATTGTCTCAAGGTTGTCCTTCAAGGAAATGCTCAGGGCACTGAGTAGACAGGGCACTACAGAAGCAAGAGATGATATGAAAAGAGTCAGGCTGACTCATCATTTGTCCCAAATGGACAAAAAAAAGGAGTTGATTCTAAGCCATATATATTAAGTAATAAGATCTTCAAAGGCATATTTTTTATTTCTAACACTGATGACAACTTGGACTAAAAAACTTATGCTTTCTAGTTGCAATTGGGACCTTATTGCAGTAAGAAAAATATTCTATTTCTTACTAATTGTTTCACTACACCATCTTCTAGAGTGGTTATTACAGACCATCTTATCTTACCTCAAGTCTCCCATGGCACCTTGTTTCCCTTTCCTCTGAGCTGAGGACCCTACCTTATACTTTACTGAAAGAGTTGAGACTATTTTAGGAGGAAACCAACTTCCCCTTCTTCCTACTTCCTCTTCTCACTTTATTCAGACATTTTCCACACTGTGTTCCACCCTGTCTCCCCAATATCACCTCCTACACTCTGGTCTCAGGTGAATAAGTTGTTCTTTTCCTTGCCAAGGCACAAACTGCTATATTGTTGATACCATTCCTTCATAACTTCTCTAGTAAATTGCTCCCTCTATCCCCTCACTATCTCATTTATCTCCAGTCTCAAACTACTGGATCCTTCTCTGATGCCTAAAAACATGCCCATGTGTCCCACACCTTTAAAAATGTTTCGGTTAATCCTATTATATAATGGGATTAACCGAAAATTTATATATACATACATATATATAATACACACACACACATATATATATGTATATATATATATATATATAATACACACACACACACACACACACACACACACACACACATATATATATATATATATACACCTCTCCTCCCCTTCTTGGTTGAACTCCTTGAGAAAGTCATCTATACTTGATACCTCCATTTCTTTTACTTTCATTAATTTCTAAATCTCCACAATCTGGATCTGACCTGATCATTCAACTAAAACTGCCCTCCCCAAATTGCCAATGGCTTCTTAATTTCCAAATCTAATGACCTCTTCCTGATATTGACTCCTTTTAGCTTTTCTGCAATATTTGACATTGTGATTATTTTCCTCTCCTGAATTCTTTCTTTTCTCTATATTTTTTATGACATTGTAGTAGTTTTTCATCTAAGTCATACCCATTATTCTTGGGTATCACTGAAGGTTCTGTTCTAGGCACTCTTCTTGTTCTGTACTCTCTTGCTTGATTTTTATTAGATCCCATGGATTCAATCATCTTTCTATGCAACTCTATATTTATACATCTAGCCCTCATCTCTCCCTACACTAATTCTAATTATACATCTACATTTGTCTCTTGGAGACCTCAAACTGAACAGACACCCCAAACTCAGCACCTCCAAAATAGCTAATTATCCCACCCTCAAGGATACCTTTCCAGTCATCCACTCTCAAATTTGATGTCATCCTCAACTTTTCCTTCTCACTCATCCCAGAAATCTAATCTATTGCCAAATCTTTTCATTTCCATCTTCATATCTTTTATATACATTTCCTTTTCTCCACTCACACACTACTACCCTCATCACCTCTGACTTACCTTATTGCAATAGCCTTCTAACTGGTTTTCCTCAAGCCTCTTCCAAATTAATTCCATCTTCCACTCATCCGTCAAGTTCATTTTTTTTTAAAGTATGTATCTAATCAAGTAATTCACCACTCTTTGAGCTCTAGTGACTTCCTATTAGCTCCAGGAACAAATATAAAGTCTTCAGTTTGGCATTTAGAGCTCTTCATAACCTGGCCCCTTCCTACATTTCCAATCTTCTTATACTTTACTCACCTTCACACATATGATCCAGCTATCCAGGCTCACTTTGTCTTGTCAAACACAGCTCTCACCTCCCCATCTCTTTATCTTTGCACTATCTCTGGTTCCTGAAGTACTGTCTCTTTTCATTTTCTTCTTTTAGCTTCCCCATAAGGGCCTTTTCTGTTTCCCCAGCTGCCAGTTGCCTTCCCCCATCATGGTGTCCTTCTGTATCTTATATACATCTAATTATTTACATGTTATCTCCCTCACATTAAAATACATAGTTCTTGAGAATAAGAATAGTGTTTTTGTCTTTCTTTTTTCTCCAGTACTTAGCACGTGACTAGCAGATAGTATCTAAAAAATAATTATTGGCCAATTGACTTTTTCTTAATTTTTTAACTTGTTTGCTTATTACATTGAAATTCCCAAGTAACTCTCTTCTTCCCCCACCCTACATTAGAGAGGACATCATTTGACAAAAAGAGAAAGATATATGTGTACATAATACTATGTCTTGCTTATTTCTACTTATCAGTTCTTTCTCTGGAGGTGAATATACAGAAGTCATTCTTCAAACAATATTTATATTGTTATATATAAAGTTCCCTTGGTTCTACTTATTTCACTCTTCATAATTTCATGTAGGTCTTTCCATTATCTTTCAAAAAAATTAATATGCTTGTCATCTCTTATAGCACGGTAGTATTCCATCACAATCATATGACACAATTTATTTAGCTATTCTACAATTGGTTATCCCCTTAATTTCCAGTTCTCTGCCATCACAAAGAGAGCTGCTATAAATATTTTAGAACATCTAGGTTCTTTTTCTTTTTCTCTAATATTAAGAAACAAATCTAATAAAAGTATTAGTGGGTCAAAAGGTATATGTCATTTTACAATTCTTTGGGCATAATTCCAAATAAGTCTCCAAAATGTCTGGATGAGTTCACAGTTTCAACAACAGTGAATTATCCCTATTTTTACTCATTCCCTCCAACACTTGTAATTTTGCCTTTTATCATTTTAGCCTACCTAATATGTGTGAGATGATATCTCAGAGTTGTTTTGATTTACATTTTTCTAATCACTAATAATTTAGAGCATTTTTGATGTGTATGTATATTATTTGTTTACATATATATTTATATGAATATATAACTGAATTTTTTCATTCACAAACTTTCTCTTCATATCCCTGGATCACTTATCGCTTGGAGAATGTTTCATATTCTTATAAATTTGACAAATTTCACTATATATTTGAGATATGTGCTGTCTTTCTGAGAAACTCTATAAAAATTTCCCTCTATAAAATTTTCCCTCCTTCTAATTTTGGCTATATTAGTTTTATTTGTACAAACCCTTTTTAATTAATTTAATATATTCAAAATTGTCCATTTCATTTCTTACAATGTTTTGTAAATTCCTCTCCATTCCATAAATCTGATAAGAAATATGTTCACTGTCCTAATTTGCATATAATTGCCTTTATGTCTAGTTCAAGTATTCATTTTGAGCTTATCTTGGTAAACTGTATAAGATATTAGTTTGTACCTAGTTTCTGACAGGTCACTTTCCAGTTTTCTCACCAACTTTTCCCAAATAGTGAATTCTTATCCCAAAAGTTTGAATCTTTACTTTTGTTGAACACAATCTTTTACAATTTTTTGTTGTATGCCTGTTCTGTTCCATTGACCTTCTTTTCTATTTCTTAGCCATCATCAGATAGTTTTGACTGCTTTACAATAGTTTAAAAAAACTAGTACTGCTAGAACTTCTTCCTTTACATTATCTCATTAATTCCTCTGATATTCCTAACCTTCTGTTCTTCTAATGAATTTTGTTATTATTTTTTCTAGTTCAATATCTTCCAGTATAGTTTTGCCTTGAGCTCTACCACAGGAACTCAGGAGATTTACTCTCAGAACTTATGTACCTCAAGTAAGCAGGCAACATGTCCTCTCTTTCTTTAATACCTTCTTTTCCCTATGATACCCACCATAGCCTTGCTCAAAATAAGGAGTGTTTTTTAATTCCTCACATTGGCTTGCAAAGAGCTACCAAAGTAATTTGTAGGCATAATTTTTGGAGATATTCTGAAAAAGCACTAGCTATCGTGATTAGAACAGATATTAATCTGCATGTAGAAGGCATTTCTTTCTCCAGGAATTCCTCTTTTTAGGAGGATTTATAAGATTCCAGAACTTCACATCTGATGTTGTAGCTGGTTCTCTTCAAAATATATAATTCTCAATGGATGGAAAAACCCTTGAGAGGAATTGTTATCCTAGACCTATTTTTGAGCAAAGAGAAATTGTCATTGACATAAAAAAGACAGAAACCTAAGAAGTAAATGACCATTGCATTATAGAGTTCATAATTAATAATTAGAGGAAATCCAGGTATGCTTTATGTGCCACCTAGTTTGGAGAGAGCAGAGAACTCATATTTCTAGGTGAGGAAAAGATTTGCCAGGAATGGAAAACTTCACAGAATCAAAGGTCCAGGTCTATAATAAACATTAGCAGTTAACCCTATTTTGACCAACCCTGTATTTTTACAGCTAAAGAAACAGATGTCTAGAGAGGTTCAATGACTTATCCAAAATCACATATTAGGAGGCATCAGAAGCAGGCTTTGTGCTCAACTTAAACTCACTGCCTCAAAAGCCAGTGCCTTATATTAGGTTTTATTAGTGTTCAACTATACTGATTGCCTCCAATCTTTCTTTTTCATGGCTCCATCTTCTGAAAGTAACTGTTTTTTGCTGGTTCTTGACTCTCTCATGCCCTTTGGCATGGTCCCAAATCTACCACTGATGATGAGGGAACATAGCTTTAAAGGATAATATTTTTCTCCAAGGCAACTCAGAGCATAAGCCCGGAGTCAGAAAGACTTGTGCTCAAACATGGCGTAAGACACTTATTATCTGCATGACTTTGGGCAAGTTACTTAATCTTTGACTCTTTCCTTAACTGTAAAATGGGTATAATAATAGCATATACCTCACAGGATTATGAAAATCAAGTAAGGTAACATTTTTTAAGTGCTTACTACAGTGTCTGGTACATAGTAGGTGCTATATAAATGCTTATTCCTTTCTTTCTCCCCTTCTCTGTCTTGAAAGTTACCATTTCTTGTTCCTCTATCATTCTGTCGCTGGACATCTTCCAGTGTTATCCCCTTCTTCCTTTGATGAAGTGTTATCTTTGTTCTTTAATATGATCTCAGGGAGGAGGAGTTGGGGACAGCTAAGTGACTCAGTGGAATGAGAGCCAGGCCCAGGAAGAGGAGGTCTTGGGTTCAAATTTGTTCTCAGGCACTTCCCAGCTATGTGACCCTGGGCAAGTCATTTAACCCCCTTTGACTAGGCTTCCCATTCTTCTGCCTTGGAACCAAAATACAATATTGATTCTACGACCTCCTGTAAGGATTTGGGGTTTTTTAAAAATACTATTTCAGGGGCTTAGAATTTAATCCTTGTTTTAGCTTACATATATATATATATATATATATATATATATCTTTTGTCTTTGAAAAAGTCTCTATTATAACCAATTGACACAAAATAATCAACCTAGTAGCTATTAAAACCTTTTCAATTGTGTTCCCTTAAAAAAATGTCCACCAGGGCAGATAAATTCCTTTGATTTCTTTCCTGCCTCTGGATGCAGATTATGTGACCTCCATGTAGTTCAAAACACAGAAGCATCTTTCTGGTGCTGGAAACACACACACATGCATGCACTCACAAACAGATTTCATTTCATTCTTCCATATGCTTGGAAGCCAGGACCATGGCCATGCAAAGTATTGAAGCGGCAGTGATCCTCAAAAAATACTTAGTAATACAAGCAGAGGAAATATGGAGCTGGTAAATACTGGCTTACATTCATTCCTACCACTAGAACAAAACATCCCTGTTCACCTTCCATTACATCGTCTTACTTATCTTGGATTTATACTATTCTTTTAACATTTCTATCAATAATGTGAATGTAATCATAAAAGTCATGCTTGTCAAATTTGCAGATGACATGAGGCTTGAAGGCAGATGTAACATACTGCATGACAGAGAGCATACAAAGATACATCAGCAGGCTAGAATGATGGAATAAATCGAATGATTCAAGGCAATTGAATTCAACACAAATTTATTAAGTGTATATTCTGTAAAAGATTGTGAAGAACACCAAAAAACATATTCTATTGAGATAATACAGCATTTACACAAGTGATTAAATGCAAAGTATATACAAAATAATAAAAAATTATTTTAAGAGGGAGAGAATACTAAAAATATGGAAACTATGAAAGGCCTCAAGCAGGAGTTGGTTCCTCAAGTTCTTTGAAATAAATTAGGGATTGTACTAAGCAGAAATAAGGAAGGAGAACATTCTAAACATGGGAGACCAGTTTTACAAAGGCCCAGAGGTGGGAGATGGGATGACATGTCATAGGATCAGCTAGAAGGCAAGTCTGACTGAAACAGACAGTTCATAAAAGAGAATAATATAAAATAAGGTAGGAGGGGAAGGTGAGAGCTGAATTGTGGAAGAATTTCAGTGTTAGACCGAAGAGTTTGTATTTTAGCCTGGAGGCAATAAGGAATAAGTGAAAATTTTTGACTAGGGAGTGACATGTTCAAATTTTTGTTCTAGGAATAAAAACTTAACAGCTGTGTGGAGGCTGGATTAGGCAGAGGAGAGCCTGAAGGCAAGAAGGCCAATTAAATAGTTCAAGTGAAAGGTGATGAGGGTATGAACTAGAGCAGTGGCTGTATGAGTTAAAAGAAGATAGATGTGAGAGACGTTGTGGAGGTGGAACAAGACTTCACAAGAGTTTGTATTGAGTATTTCATTGAAGGAGACACAGAAGAGTCAAGGATTACTCCAAAGTTTTGAATTTGGGAAACTAAAAAGATGGTAGCATCATCAACAGGAACAGGGAATTTCAGAGGAAGGATAGATTTGGATGAAATCTAATTAGTTCTCTTTTAGAAATGTTGGTTTTCTAATGCCTATCAGACATTTAGTAGGAGATGGCCAGCAATAAACTGGTACTTGAGGAATTTATTTCAGAAGAGAAAAAAAGCTAGATATATTAATTTTATAGTCATCCAAATTGAAATTAAAAAAATAATGATAAAGGAATTTTACCTTTTTTTTTTTTTACCAAGGAAGAGTATTTAGAAAAGAAAGAGACAGGGGAATATTTGGAAGGGCCCATACTTAGATGACTAGAAAGTATAATGATGGATTGAGAGCCAGGCCCAGAGAGAGGAGATTATGGGATCAAATATGGTCTTAGATACTTCCTAGCTTTGTGACCCTGGGCAAGTCACTTAATAATGCCCATTGCCTACCCCTTACAACTCTCCTGTTTTGGTACCAAAACACTGTATTGATTCTAAGACAGAGGGTAAGGTTTTTTTTTTTTTTAAGTTATAATGATCTAGCAAAGAAGATTGAGAAGAAATGATCGTCAAGAAAAGAGGAAAGTTAAAAAGAGGAAGGTCATGAGAGCCAAAGGAAAAGTGTCTAGAAGGAGAAGGTAGTCAATAGTGTCAGAAAGTTCCAAGAATTAAGATGAAGAAAAGACCATTGAATTTTGCAGTTAAGACATCGCTGCTAACCTTGAAGAGAAAAGTACTGGCCAAGTTTCAGATCAGAAGAAAAACTGCCAGTCATTGAAAAGTGTATGAGAATTCAGGGAGCAGAAGCAGTGAGTGTATGTAGATGATCCTTTCCAGCAGTTTCATGGTTAGGTGAACAGAAGTACCAGAGCCTGAGGGAATGTCAAGGTCAAATGAAGATGTTTAAAAGTAGGGAAAAGCTGTCATATTTGTGAGGTGTGAAGAAAGTGATCACTAGTGAGGGAATAATTGAAAATAAGAGAAAGAGAGAATGACTCAGGGTCACACAGTAAAGGTATGGAGCAAAATTCAAACCTAGTTCGAACTGAAGGGAATGAGATCAAGGACACAAGTGGAGGGAATAGTGCTGGCAAAAAAAAAAGACATTGCTTGATCAAGGCTGGAACAATCTTGAAGAGGCATTTTTTGCATGGAATGGAGGAAGAAAAGCAAAGCAGAAGGTCTTTTGTGTCTTGGCAAAGTAGGAAGTCAAGTCTTTTGGTAAGAGGTATGTAGGGGAAACAAGTGGTATAGGTCTTAGAAGAGAAGATTTGGAACAAAGTGGTAGATAAAGGGATGGCCATGCAACAGAGGCCCAACTGAAATTAGATAACATAATTTTGTAATGAACTCAGTTGGCCTAAATGCATGACTCTCTAAAGGAGCATTCAGTACCATCACTATTGCCCAGAAAAGACAGACATTGGGGAAAACCAAAGGTCAGGGTGTGGCAAGCAAGTAGACAAAGGAGCAAGGTGCCCAATATTAGGGGAAGCTATATGCCTGCTGCTGGTGGTTAAAGCAGAGCACTATAAAGAAAGTCAAAATTGTGCAGGAAGGGAAAGAAAGCCAGAGAAGGGATTATTGACTGGGATAGGTGGGAGAAGATAAAGGCACTTGGGAATATACCTGGAACATAAAGAAGAGGAGTGACAGATTACTTCTTTCAGTTAATGGAATTGTCATGAAGATCTCTATAGTTCTATCTTTTAGCTTCATTCTAAGCTGCTCTTCCAAAATTCTGAAGATGCTTTTCATTGTTTTTTCTAATTTGGCCTCAGTGTGTTTTCTCAGCTCTTGATACATATGGTGCTGGAGACATTGCAACTTTTTAGAAATAGGAAGAGGTGAAGTGGAAGGAGAGGGACAGATTGATTAAGGGCTTATGAATATCTGGTTTACTTTTGATTTATTGATTTATTTAGTCAAGACATCTAGACCTTAAGTGATGAATTGAGGTAGGAGTAAACCATCATTCTCACGTGTGAACAAAATTGTCCATAAACTTCCTTGTAAATGTCATTGGTGTATACATTGTCTATTCAATTAATGTTAGAAGAGATCTTACAACTGATTCAATCCAACTCACTTCTTTTACTAAGTTCTGTAAGAGCAGGAGTCTTATTTTCTGCTTCTTTTTGAATCCTCATTCTCCTGTAGCCTTTGTACATATGGAATTTTATAAATATATTTGACTCAGTAACTTTCTTGACCCAGTGTGACAAATCACATCCTTTTCAAGTTAAAACTATCAATGTTTGAACTTCGAATGCAATTTATTTCTGAATTTAGTTTGGACGAAATTAGGCTGTTTGAATTACATGAAAGTGTTATGAGGAGGACATTAAGTTTAAGCTCTATTTATTGCACTAAATTCAGAAAGGCTTTACTGACAAAAAAAAAATGAGGTTGAAATGTTCCTCCAACTGATGGCATCCAATCTCTTTGCCAATTGAGAAAACACTTCAAATTGATGAGGTTTTACCCTCATCAGATATTTTGATTTTAGTATCTATCTAGTAGTTACTAAGATTTTATAAAAAATATTTTTGGTCATTTAAAAATCTGAAGTTTAACATTAGCTTCATGTTTTGTATGGGAAGAGAGGCAAAAAATATGCATTACAGATGACACTTTAATTTAGGGTTTAGCTAAGATTTAGAATTTGCAACACTTAAATAACCCACCTTAAAAATGGACATCATTTAATATTCAAGGGAGGTTGTGTTGATCTGAAAATAAAATGGAGATGAGTTTTCCAGTTAACCTTTCATGTTTCCTCCTACCCTCTTTTCTTCTTCCCTTCCTTCTCTATTTTCTCATTTCCTCTTTACCCTTCCTCTTTCCTCCCCTTTTCCCTTCTTCTCTGTTCCTATTCCTTCCTTCCTTTCCTGTTCTCGCCTTCCCTTCTTACCTCCATCACTCCCTTCCTTCTTTCCTTCCTTCCTTCCTTCCTTCCTTCCTTCCTTCCTGAAATCCAGAGAAAATCCATAATTTTCACACAATGGCCCTCATACTTCTCAGGTGATACAGAAAAATCTTCAGATATCCTTGCATTGACTTCTTTGTTGCATCTGTTCTATTCTCAGGCCTTTTCTATCTCTGAAACCCAGAAACAAGTGTTAAATATTTCTTTTGAGATCTTTTAATGCCTGAAGGAATTAATTCACTTGTCATGGATAAATATTTTACACTTAGAATATAGTAATCTTTTGCATTTATGTTGATATTTTTGTTAATTGTAGAGTCATTAGATAGAAAATAAAGTTAAATTATTATATTCTAAATAGAAAATGCATATCTGAAGATTTCCCAATACATTGTTCTCAAGCAGTTGAATAAAGAATATTTGTGCCTGCCACCATATTACACTGAGGTCTTGCTTCTTTTTTGTATAAAACTCCTTTGGAAAGGACCTAGAAAAAAATATTTCATTATTTTCAATTTCATGATGTAATAGGCATAAAAGGAAATTTTCAGTTTCTATGGGGGGGGCACTATTTTTAAAAATGTATGTTTGTAATTTTTAAGTAGTTAAAAGTAAATTTAGCATTCATTTTTTTAAAAATCCAAGTTCCAAATTTTCTCCTTCCTCTTTTTCCTCCCTCATCCATTCAGAAGACAAGCAATATGCCAATATTTATACACGTGAAGTTCATTAATTCTTTCCCTAGAGGTGGATAGAATTTTTCATCATGGACTATTTGGAATTGTCTTGGATCATTGTCTTGCTCAGATTAGCTAATTCTTTCATAGTTAATAATCATTAAATTATTGGTTACTGTATACAATGTTATTCTTGCTCTGATCACTTAACTTTCATGTAAGTCTTTCCAAGTTTTTCTGAAACTATCCCACTCATTATTACTTATCTCACAATAATACTCCATCTAAATCATACACCACAACTTGCTCAACCATTCCTCAGTAGATAGGTGTCACTTCTATTTCTATTTTTATCATCACAAAAACAGCTGCTATAAATATTTTTGTACAGATAGGACCTTTTTTCATTTTCTATGATCTTTTGGGAATACAGGTCTAGTAGCAGTATTGCTTGGTCAAAGCACATATACAATTTATAGTCCTTTAGACATACTTCCAAATTGTTCTTAATAGACTAGTTTATTTTTTCATGTGATTGTCGATAGTTGTGATTTATTCTTCTAAAAGCTACTTGTTTTTTATCCTTTGACTATCATTAATTTTTATAAATCTGACCAAATTCCCTTTGTATTTGAGAAATGAGGCCTTTCTCAGAGAAACTTGTTGTAAGTCTTCCCCTCCCTGCTCCAAGGTTCCTGCTTTCTTTCTAATTTTGGCTGCCTTGGTTTTGTTTGTGCAAAATCTTTTTTTTTTTCGGGTAAACAAAATTATCCATTTAACTTTCTGTGATCTTTCC
Source organism: Monodelphis domestica (assembly GCF_027887165.1). Classification (NCBI taxonomy): domain Eukaryota; kingdom Metazoa; phylum Chordata; class Mammalia; order Didelphimorphia; family Didelphidae; genus Monodelphis; species Monodelphis domestica. The sequence goes on along the minus strand of NC_077228.1, from coordinate 402,891,128 downwards.
TATCCCTTATTTGGTCATAAACTCCTCCCTTATCAATAGGTCTAACAAGTAAAAATTTTTATGCTCCACTAATTTATTTAGGATACCCACCTTTTATGACTAACATACCCATTTTTACATTATATTGGTAGATAGTGTGGGATATTGGTCTATGCCTGACTTCTGCCAAATTGCTTTCCAATTTTCCCAGAAATTTTTGTCAAATAGTGAGTTTTTGCCTTCAAATCTTAAATTTTGCATTTATCAAATACTAGATTACTGTGGTCATTTGCAGTTGTATATTATGTATTTAAGCTATTCCACTGATCCACAACTTCATATTTTAGCCAGACAAGTTGTTTTGATGATTACTAGTTTGTCATATAATTTAAAATCTGGTACTGCTAGACCACCTTTCTTCACATTTTATTCATTGATTGCTTTGATATTCTTGATCTTCAAGATGAATTTTGTTATTATTTTTTCTAACAGTAAAATAACTTGTGATAGTTACATTGGTTCGGCAATGAATAAGAAAACTAATTTGGTAGATTGTCATTTTCATTGTATTGGTTCAGTTTACTAATGATCAATGACTATCTCTCTGATTGATCAGATCTGGCTTAATTGATGTGAAAATAATATAATTGTTATTTATTATTTATAATTTTGTTCATAGAATACATAGTTTGTTTTGGCAGTTTGAGTCCCAATTATTCTGTATTATCTGTAGTGACTTTCAAATGGAATTTATCTTTCTATCTCTGTCCATTGGGTTTTGGTATAGAAATCTTGATAATTATGTATGTGGGTTTATTTTATATCCTGTAACTTTGATAAAGTCATTCATTGTTTCAACTAGCTTTTTAGTTGACTCCCTAATGTTTTCATAGTATACCATCAAATCATCTGCCAAAAATGATAGCTTCATTCCCCAATGCCCATTTTTATTCCTTCCCTTTTTTTTTCATTTTCATAGCTAGCATTTCTAATATAATATTGAATAATTGTGGTGATAATAGATATCCTTGTTTCACCTCCAATCTTTCTGGGAAGGCTTCTAGTTTATCCTGATTACAGATAATGCTTGCTCTTTGTTTTAAATGGATACGATTTAACATTTTAAGAAAGGTTCTATTTGTTCCTGTACTTTCCAGTGTTTTCAATAGGAATAGGATGGGCATGTTGCATTTTGTCAAAAGTTCTTCTCTGCATCCATTGATGTAATCATACTATTTTAGTTATTGATATGTTCAATTATGATGAAATTTTCCTAATATTGCACCAGTCTTGCATTCTAGTATGTCTTACTTGCTTGATAATAGTGTGCGATCTTTGTGCTATGTCTCTATAATCGCTTTGCTAATATTTTATTTAAATTTTTACCAATATTCATTAGAGAAAATAGTTCTTTGTTTTTTCTCTTGATGTTTTATATCAATAATATATCTGTGGATGCAGCTGGATGGCTCAAGTGATTGAGAGCTAGGCCTAGAGATGGAAGGCCGTGGGTTCATATCTGGTCTCAGACACTTCCTAGCTGACCCTGAGCAAGTCACTTAACCTTTTTTGCCTAGCTCTTACTGTTCTGCTTTGGAACTAACACAAAATATTGAATATAAGATGGAAGGTAAAGGTTTAAAAAAACATATCTGTTTCTAGTTCTGAGGGGAAATATGAGGTCCTCAACTAATATAGTTTTACTATCTTTTTCCTCTTGTAATTCATTAAACTTTTCCTTTAAGAATTTGGTAGTTATGCCATTTGGCACATATATGTCTAGAATTGATATTACTTCATTATCTATAATGCCTTTTAGTAAGATGTAGTTTCTTCTCTTTTAATTTGGGTTTATTTTTGCTTTGTTTTCTTTGAGATCATGATTGCTACCCCTGCCTTTTTTTTTTAATTTTCAGCTGAAGCATAATAGACTTTGCTTCAACCCCTTATTTTAACTCTGCCTGTGTCTCTTTTTCAATTGTGTTTCTTGTAAACAACGCATTGGGTTTTTGGCGGGGTCGAGTCAAGATGGCAGCATATAGGCAGTGAAAGTTCAGACCTCTGAAAATCCTTCCTTACCAATTAAAAACTAAATACTCCTAGGGGACTGAAAACCAGACCTAACAAAAGGACAGAGCCAAGGAACCCTCCTGCTGGACTCAACTTAAAAGGTTCACTCCCCAAAAGCCTGAATTCAAGAACACTCAGGTTTAAGGGGAAGGAAGAAGGAAGGTCCCAGGACTGTTCCCCCACCTACAGCGCTAAGCCTCCAGTGGTAACTGGAACCTCTGGGCAGGCAAGGGTGATGGTCTGGAGGGAGTATCTTGTGGGCAAAGCTGTGCCAGGATCAGAGTGTCAAACACAGGCAGTGGGGTAGGAGATAGAGAAAAAATGTAGAGCTAAGAGCTGGCAGCAGTTGCAGCAGCAAAGACACTCCATATTGACTCCCCTCTTCTCAAGGTTTTGGCCTCAGGGCACATCCAGCTCAACCCAGTTGAACTAAATCCCATCAAAGCCTCCAGAGGGCAGGGAAGCTCAAGTTTCAACACAGCTCCCCCACAGACTGCACTGAGAGATTTGCTGACTAAGCTCCAAGGGTGAAGGCTGACAGAAAAGCCCCAAAACACAGATCCAACACAAAATGAGAGGAGCAAAAGTGAAGGCATCTACAGGGAGTAAGAAGGGGTAAATATGAGCGAAAAACAGAAAAAGAAAAAAGAAATTAAAATTGACAGATTCTATACAGGCAATGAACAAAGCAAACAGAACAGAGAAGGATAAAGGAACACCAAGCAAAAAAAAAAAACAGAAACTCCAGCAAATTGGATACAGGTTTTGGAAGAACTCAAAATATGATTCAAAACACAATTAAGAGAGGCTGAAGACAACTGGGAAAAGAACTTAAAAAGCAAGATAAGTCATCTGGAAACAGAAAACAGTGTCTTGAAAGTCAAAATTAATCAGCTTCAAATGAGGCAAAGGAGATGAAAGATGAAATCCAGTCTTTAAAAACCAGAATACAACAATTAGAAGCAAGGGACTTCACAAGGCAGCAGGACACTATAAAACAAAATCAAAAGAATGAAAAAATTGAGGAAAATATGAAGCACCTCATTCACAAAACAGAAAATTTAGAAAATCATTCCCAGGAGAGACAACTTAAGAATCATTGGTCTACCAGAAGACCATGACAAAAGAAAAAGCCTGGACGTCATCATACAGAAAATTGTCCAAGAAAACTGCCCCAATATTCTAGAACAAGAGAGAAAAGTAGATATTGAAAGAATCCACAGATCTCCTCTTGTACTTAATCCCCAACTGACAACACCCAGGAATGTTATAGCCAAATTCAAGAACTATCAGATCAAGGAAAAAATATTACAAGCTGCTAAGAAGAAGTCATTCAGAAACCATGGAACTATAGTGAGGATAACACAGGATCTGGCTACATCTACACTGAAGGACCAAAAGGCATGGAATATGATATTCCAGAAAGCAAGGGAACTAGGTCTACAACCAAGAATCAACTACTCAGCAAAACTGACTATATTCTTACAGAGGAAGGTATGGTCATTTAACAAAATAGAAAAATTCCAAGCATTTGTAAAGAAAAGACCATACTGGAACAGAAAATTTGATGTCCAATCACAGAACTCAAGAGAATCATCAAAAGGTAATTAAGAAAAAGGGAAAATAAAACAAAAAACTTTTTAAAGAGACCCAATAAGTTAAAATGATATGTGCCCTATAAGAAAAGAGCTCTAAAAATTGTTATTATCACCTGGGTAGCTAGAAGAATTACTCTTAGAGGGAATGCCAAGACATAAAATACATATATATGTATGTGTGTGTGTGTTTAACTAGAGCGGGGTGTATGGGGTGCTCAGGGAGGGGTAGTATCTCTGGTATGGAGGGCTTGTCGTGCCCTCCTAGGGCAGCTCTCCAACCTCTGACCCTCACCTGATACCCAGCTCTCACTTGTTGCTCCCAGTAGCTGCTAGCATGCGGCAGAGGCCACACCACAGGCAACGGCTTTGACAGGCCGGCTAAACCTTGTGAGGGTAGCCATTGGGTCGTCGACCCCTGGTGAACTAAGGCTTTGCTCACCCAGCATGTGAAGACTGCTTCGGCTGAACAGACGGAAGAAACCAATAAGAAGGTTCAACGGCTGAGAGGGCGACACAGCAAAGCACTGTGGAGTGCTTAGGGCATGTTGGAGCACAAAAGACAACACAGCTATCCAATGCAGCTGAGGAAGTCTCCAGGTGTAACGACTTTTCGTGCCACTGGACGCAGGCTTCCAACACCGAGAGAGTGGGACTGTCTCTGTGCATCGACTTTTCCACTAAAATCTCCTTCATACACAAGTGTTTTTGTGCACACTCATCTACATCACAGATGAAAGCTCACAAAGGCAATCATCATCCTCAGTTACCGAGAGTCTACTACTACTCTAACTAGAGCTAAAAAAGAGATTAAAACTAAAAGAAATGGGAAAAGAAACAAAAGGGGATAGATTTATATGTCACAAAGAAGCATAAGGTGGGAGAGGGGAGAACATCAATACACTGGAAGGGTAAAGAGGTTGGAAATAGGAAATACTCAATTCTTACATGCATTGAAATTGACTCAAAGAAGGAAGAACAATCAAATACATTGGGGTAGAGAATTGATTTGCATCCTATAGGAAGTAGAAGGGTAACAAAAGGACTGGTGGGGAGAGATGCAGTACAAGGGAAGGAGAGGGTGGGAGGAGTTTAAAAAGACTGTAAAGAAAATAAGAGGGTAATAAGAAGGGAAGGGGGTAGAAAGGAAAATAAAATAAGGCTGGGAATTAGGGGGATTGATTAAAAGGAAACATTGGTGTAGAAGGAAATAGTGAAAGAAGAAAAGACAGTACTAGGAGTGGAAATCAAAATGCTAGGAAATACACAGGTAGTAATCATAACTCTGAATGTGAATGGAATGAACTCACCCATAAAAAGTAAGTGAATAGCAGAGTGCTTTAGAAACCAAAACCCTACCATATGCTGTCTACAAGAAACACACATAAGGAAAGTAGACGTGCATAGGGTAAAAGTAAGAGGATAGTGCCAGATCTATTGGGCATCAACTGATAAAAAGAAAGCAGATATTTCAATCATGATATCTGACAAAGCCAAAGTAAAACTAGATCTAGTCAAAAGAGATAGGGAAGGTAATTACATCCTGATAAAAGGCAGTATAGACAATAAGGAAATAGCAGTACTCAACATGTATGCACCAAATGGCATAGCATCCAAATTTCTAAAGGAGAAAGTAGTGGAGCTCAAGGAAGAAATAGATAGAAAAACTATACTAGTGAGAGACCTGAACCTTCCTCTATCAGAACTAGATAAATCAAACCAAAAAATAAATTAAAAATATGTAAGAGAAGTGAATGAAATCTTAGAAAAATTAGAGTTAGTAGATATGTGGAGAAAAATAAATAGGGACAAAAAGCAATACACCTCTTCAGCAGCACACAGTACATTCACAAAGATTGACCATGTACTAGGGCATAAAAACATTGCAAACAAGTGAAAAAGAGTAGAAATAATAACATGCAACCTTCTTAGATCATAATGCAATAAAAACAATAATTAATAAGGGTACATGGAAAGGCAAATAAAAAATTAATTGGAAATTAAATACGATTCTCCAAAATTGGTTAGTTAAAGAACAAATCATAGAAACAATAATTTCATTGAAGAAAATGACAATGATGAGACATCCTTTCAAAATCTATGGGATGCACCCAAGGTAGTACTCAGGAAGAAATAATTGAGTTCATATATTAACAAATTAGGAAGGGCATAGGTCAATGAATTGGGCATGCAAATTAAAAAAACTAGAAAATTAACAAATTAAACATCCTCAGATGAAGACTAAATTGGAGATCCTAAAAATCAAAGGAAAAATTAATAAAATTGAAAGTCAAAGAACTATTGATTTAATAAATAAGACTAGAAGCTGGTACTTTGAAAAAACAAATAAAATAGACAAAGTTCCAGTCAATCTAATTTTAAAAAGGAAAGAAAAAAACCTAATTGATAGTATCCAAGATGAAAAGGGAGACCTCACCTCTAATGAAGAGGAAATTAAGGCAATCATTAAAAATTATTATACCCAATTAAATGGCAATAAATATGGCAATGTAGGTGATATGGATGAATACTTACAAGAATATAAATTGCCTATACTAACAGAGGAAGAAATGACTACCTAAATAACCCCATATCAGAAAAAGAAATTGAACAAGCCATCAAAGAACTCCCTAAGAAAAAAATCCCCAGGTCCAGATGGATTCACAAATGAATTCTATCAAACATTCAAAGAACATCTAATCCCAATATTATACAAAGTATTTGACAGAATAAGCAAAGAAGGAGTTCTACCAAATTCACTTTAGGACACAAATGTGATACTGATTCCAAAGCTAGGCAGGTCAAAAACAGAGAAAGAAAACTATAGACCGATCTCCTTAATGAATCCAGATGCAAAAATCTTAAATAGGATACTAGTAAAAAGACTCCAGCAAGTCATCACAAGGATTATTCACTATGACCAGGTAGGATTCATAACAGGAATGTAAGGATGGTTCAATATTAGGAAAACCATCTGCATAATTGACCATATTGATAAACAAACCGACAAAAATCACATGATTATCTCAATAGATGCAGAAAAAGCCTTTGATAAAATACAACACCCATTCCTACTAAAAACACTAGAAAGTATAGGAATAGAAGGGCCTTTCCTAAAAATAATAAACAGTATATATCTAAAACCATCAGCAAACATCATCTGCAATGAGGATAAACTAGAAGCTTTCCCAATAAGATCAGGAGTAAAACAAGGATGCCCTTTATCACCTCTATTATTTAACATTGTACTAGAAAAACTAGCAGTAGCAATTAGAGAAGAAAAAAGAAATTGAAGGTATCAAAATAGGCAATGAGGAGACCAAGCTATTACTCTTTTCAGATGATATGATAGTCTACGTAAAGAATCAAAAACTTTAGCAAAGTTGCAGGTTAAAAAATAAACCCACATAAGTCATCAGCATTTCTATATATTTCCAACGCATCTCAGCAGCAAGAATTAGAAAGAGAAATTCCATTTAAAATCACCCTAGACAATATAAAATACTTGGGAATCTATCTGCTGAGACAAATACAGGAACTATATGAACGCAACTATAAAACACTATCCACACAATTAAAACTAGATCTAAACAATTGGAAAAACATCAAATGCTCATGGGTAGAATGAGCTAACATAATAAAAATGACAATCCTATCCAAATTAATTTATTTACTTAGAACCATGCTCATTGAACTACCAAAAAAATGTTTTTACTGAATTAGAAAAAAAGCATTACAAAGTTCATTTGGAAGAACAGAAGAACAAGGATATCCAGGGAAATCATGAAAAAAAAATGGGAAGGATGGAGGCCTTGCAGTCCCAGATCTCAAACTATACTATAAAGCAGTGGTCATCAAAACAATATGATAGTGGCTAAGAGACAGAAAGGAGGATCAGTGGAATAGACTAGGGGTAAGTGACCTCAGCAAGACAATCTATGATAAGCCCAAAGATCCCAGTTTTGGGAACCAAAATCTACTATTTGATAAAAACTGCTGGGAAAATTGGTAGACAGTATAGGAGATATTAGGTTTGAATCAATATCTCACACCTTATACCAAGATAAACTCAGAATGGGTGAATGAGTTGAATATAAAGAAGGAAAGTATAAGTAAATTAGGTGAACACAGAATAATATACATGTCAGATCTTTGGGAAAGGAAAGACTTTAAAGCCAAGCAAGAGCTAGAAAAAATTATGTAAAATAAATAATTTTGATTACATCAAATTAAAAAGTTTTTTTACAAACAAAACCAATGCAACCAAAATTATAAGGGAAGCACCAAATTGGGAAACAATCTTCATAACAAAAACCTCTTACAAAGGTCTAATTACTCAAATTTATAAGGAGCTAAATCAATTATACAAAAAATCAAACCATTCTCCCATTGATGAATGGGCCAGGGATATAAATAGCCAATTTTCAGTTAAAGAAATCAAAACCATTAATAAGCACATGAAAAAGTGTCCTAAATCTCTTATAATCAAAGAGATGCAAATCAAAACAACTCTGATGTATCACCTCACACCAACAGATTGACTAACATGACAGTAATGGAAAGTAATGAATGCTGGAGGGAAAGTGGTAAATTTGGGACATTAATGCATTACTGATGGAGTTGTGAATTGATCCAATCATTCTGGAGGGCAATTTGGAATTATGCCCAAAGGGTGCTAAAAGACTGTCTGCCCTTTGACCCAGCCATAGCACTACTGGGTTTGTACCCCAAAGAGATAATAAGGAAAAATCATGTACAAGAATATTCATAGCTGTGCTCTTTGTGGTGGCAAAAAAAAAATGGAAAATGAGGGGATGCCCTTCAATTGGGGAACGGCTGAACAAATTGTGGTATATGTTGGTGATGGAATACTATTGTGCTCAAAGGAATAATAAACTGGAGGAATTCCATGTGAACTGGAATGATATCCAGGAATTGATGCAGAGCAAAAGGAGCAGAACCAGGAGAACATTGTACACCGTGGTACAATGGAATCCACATTCAGAGGAAAATCTGTGGGAGTAGAAACACAGAAGAAAAACAATTGCTTGATTACATGGGTCAAGGGGATATGATTGGGGATGTAGACTTTAAAAGAACGAACATCCTAATTCAAACACTAACAACATGGAAATGGGTTTTGTTCAAGGACACATTCCAGCGGAATTGCACTGTCAGCTGTGTAAAGGGTGGAGGGAGGGAAGGGATGGAAAGAATATGATTCTTGTAACTAAGGAATAATGTTCTAAATTGACTAAATAAATAACTTACTATGAAAAAAAAATCAGATTCTAGTTTCCAATCCATTTTGCTGTTTGCTTTCATTTTGTATTTGAAAGTCAAATTTTCTATTTGTCTCATCTTTTCAATAGAATTACTTAAAAGCCCTCTATTTCGCTAATTTCAGTGTTCTTTTCCCTGAAGGATTCTACTCATTTTTGTTGAGTACATTATTTTTTATTGTGACCCTAGCTCTTTTGACTTCTAGAATATCATATTCCAAGGACCCTGTTCTTGTAACATAGTAGCTTCTAAATCTTGTGTGATCCAGAATGATTCTACTGTATGGTTTCCTTCCAGCTTCTGGAAGTGTTATCTCTTTTACCTGGGAAGTCTGGAATTTGGCTATTATATTCTTCATAATTTTCATTTTGCAATGTCTGTTAGGTGGTGATTTGTGGATTCTTCCAATTTATACATTAACCCTCATTCTAGGATATCTAGGCAGTTTTCCTTCATAATTTCTCAAAATATGATGTATAGTCTTTTTTCTATAATCATGGTTTCCTGGCAGTCTAATAGTTTTTAAATTATCTCTCCTCAGTAAGTTATTTTCCCCAATGAGACATTTCATATTTTCTTTTTTTCATTCTTTTGATTGTTTTATTGCTTCTTCGTGTCTCAGAGACTCATTATTTTCCACTTACTCAGTTCTAATGTAAAGAAATTATTTTCTTCAGTGAGTTTTTGTACTTCTTTTATCTATTTAGCCAAGTCTGATTTTTAAGGAATTAATTTGCACCAGTGAAGTTTTGGACAATAGTCTTGGACCTCTTTTATCAAGTTGTTAATTGTATTTTCATAAATTTCTTGCATTGCTCTCATTTCTTTCCCCAATTTTTCCTTTACCAATCTATTTTGGTTTTGAAATGTTGGAGGACTGTCCTAGGATTCGGGCTTTTTCATGCTACTATTTTCAGAGCTAGCTCTAGCAGTTTGGAAGTTTCCCTTACTTCCAAGTTACTATAATATGGGGAGAGATATAGCCACTGCTCTACTGCTTTGTACCCTGATCCTTGGCTAGGAGAAGCCTCTGATCCCTTGCAGCTGCAAACAATACTGCTCCTCTGGCCCCCTACCCTCTTGGGATGGAGCATACTTCTGTTCCTTAAGACTTCTGTTACCATGTGGCTAAAAAGCCACTGTTATTAGTCTTCAGGGTCCCTGTTCCTGTGAGCCTAAAAGTGTTCTCTCAGTCCTGATACTATGACCCAGAAGTGGTAATTGAGCAATGGAGATACCAAAAAACACCCAGTGCTAGTACAGCAGTCGCCTGTAACATTTTTAACATTGACAAATTGCGTTACCATCTCTGGCTTTAGAGTTTCAGAAGTAGTTGCTGCAATTAAATCTTCAAAAAGTTTACAATTTGTGTTGCCTTCATGTGGGCTTCAGGCAAACCCCCCCCCAAATCAGTGTTACAGACCTCTTTTTCAGTTTTCGGCTGGGAAAATATCTCACTCTGGCTTTTTGTAGGCTATCTGCGCTTCTTTAGAATTCTATTTAGAACATTATTTTAAAGTTCTTTGAAGAAAAATTCTGGAAAATCTCAATTACAGTGTGTCTTCTTCTCTGCCATCTTAGCTCTACCCATAGAAGTCCCAGGAGACATTTTTAATGCACATCAAAACCTTACTCTAATGCTACTGTCTCACAATGAAGATGCTTATATATGTATTTGTAAATTTTAAATCATCATGACTATTTTCTCTGAAAATATTTCTATTGTTTTTATTTTTTTCTTTTATAATTTTTTTACTACATTAAGATTCCCAGGTGTTTCCTTCTCTCTCAAAGAAGGCATCATTTAATGAAAAGATATATGTATATATATAAAACTATGTCATACTTGTTTCTCTTTATTAATTTTTTCTCTGGAGATGGATGTCCATAAGTCATTCTTCAAACAATATTTCTATAGTATATACTTACTTCTGCTCATTTCACTCTTTATAATTTCATATAGGTCTTTCTTTGATTTTTCTAAAATTAGGATGCTTGTCATTTCTTATAGCATGGTAGCATTCCATCACCATCATATGCAATAATTTGATTCCCCAATCAATAGGCATTTCCTCAATTTTCAATTCCTTGCCACTACAAAGACAGTTACTACAAATATTCTAGAACAAATAGATTCTTTCCTTTTTTACCCTGATCACCTTAGGAAACAAACCTAATAGTGATATCACTGGATCAAAAGGTATACACAGTTAAATAACTGGGCAAAATTTTAGATTGCTCTCTAAAATAGATAGATCGGTTCAAAGTTCTACCAACAGTGTATTAGTCATCTAAAATTTTATTTATCTCCTTGACTTCTTTCTCATTTATTTTTTGTTAGATTTACATAGTTCTGAGAGGGGAAGGTTAAAGTTCCTCACTATTATAGTTTTATTATCTCTTTCCACCTGCATTCTTTTAATTCCCTTTAAAAGTTTGGATTTGATTACATTTTTATATATAGGTTAAGCATTAATAATACTTCATTTTCTATGGCAGCTTTTAAGATAACAATTTCCCTTTATTTCTTTCAATTAGATCTACTTTAGCTTCTAAGTCTGCCTGAGATCATTATTACCACCTCTGCTTTTATTGGCAACTAAAGTATAATAAATTTTATTCCATCACTGTATTTTCATAGACACACATATCTATCCCTTTAAAATATTTCTTGTAAGCAACATATTGTTAAGGTTTGGTTTTTTTGGTTCTATTCTGTTATTCATTTCCATTTTATGGGTGAATTCATCCCATTCACATTCAAAGTTATAATTATTAGCTTTGTATTTTTCTCAATTTTATCCCCCTTTGCTATTTTCCCCTCTCTGTTTCTCTTTTTATTTTATTCCTCCTCAGAAGCCTAATTTTCTTTTAACCATTACCTCTTTAATCCACAACCTTCTAAGAATCTCTCCCTTGTTTTCTTCCTCTATATACTTAGTTCTAAATAAACCTACTCTTCTAAGTTTCCTGCCCTTGTCTCCTCCCCTTACCCACCTAATTCTTAATTTATTAATCCTTCTAAGGATCCTTCTCTTGTCTTTTCTTCTTACCCTGTCTGATTCCTTAATATGTATATCTTCTGTTATTCCCTCCTTTATCCCCTTTAACCATTTCTTAATATGAAAATCCTCTAATATCCCCATACTTTATCTTACCCACTTTGCCCCCCTTTCTCTTAATCTATAAACTCTTCTAAGAGTCCCTTTCTTGTCTTTATTCTTTGTACTCCTATTCCCTTCTATATGTACATATTAATCCCTCTTCTACCCAGATTGAATGAAAATAAGGTACTAGCATTACCAACATTCCATCCTCTCCTCCAATTCACTGTAAAATTTCGTTCATTTATGTCTCTTTTATATGAGATAATTATTTCATTTTATTTCTCCATACTCAATTTTATTTTATTTTTTGATTCATTACATTATATTCAGCTTGACATCAAAGTTTCTATCTGTATATGCTCTTTCAAATTACTCTAGCAATGATAACATTCCTAAAGTTTCTATATGCCATTTTCCCATATGAAAATTAAACAATTTGACTTTATTAAATACATTGTAACATATCTTTCATATTTATCTTCTTATATTTCTTCTCATTCTTGTAGATCATATTTTCTGTTCAGTTCTGGTCATTTCTTCAAAAATACCTGAAACTCTTATTTTCATAAATGATTTTTTTTTCTTGAATGATGATACTTAGCTTTGCTGGGTTGTTATTCTTAGTTTAAGAGCAGTTCCGTTGCTTTTTAAAAGTACTGTATCCCATGCCATCCACTGTCTTAATGTAGAACTTGCTAAGTATTGTGTCATCCTGATTGTAGCTTCACAGTTTTTAAATTCTTTCTAGTTCCTTGTAGTATTTTCTCTTTAACAAGAGAGTTAGGAAATTTAGCTACAAAGCTCCTTTGAGCTTTCCTCTTGGGGTCTCTTACAGGTGGTGATTGATGGATCCTTTAAAATTCTACTTTATCTTTTGTTCTTCAGGACAATTTTCTTTAATAATTTATAGAAGTATAGTGTCAAAAACCTTTTTTTTTTATCATAAGTCTCAAACAGTCCAAGAATTCTTATATTGTCTCCAACAATCTCTTTTCCAGTTCATCTAGTCAGTTGCTTTTATAATCAGATAATCTATATTCTCTTCAAAATTTTCATTTTTATTTACTTTTATTAATTCTTGTTGTCTTATGAAATTATCAGTTTCTCTTTGCCCAATTCTTATTTAATAAAACATTATTTTCTTCATTTACATTTTGTATCTTTTCCCAGTTTTTCTTGTTTGTTTGTTTTTTTTGCATTGCTTTCACTCCCCCACCCCCAATTTTTCCTCAATCTCTCTCATTTGGTTTTTTAAGTCTATTTAAAGCCCTTCCAAGAACTCTCTTTAGGCTTGTATCCACTTTGTTTTTCTTTGAATTTTTTGAAGTGAGGGTTTTAATTTCACTGTCTACTGAATTTGAACCCTGATTTTCCCTATTTCCAAAGTAGCTTTCTATAGTTGGGTTCTTTCTCGTTTGCTTACTCATTTAAAAAAGAAATAGTGACCTATTTCTTAATTGCTAACTTTATGCTAGTGTCTACTTTATCTGTGTGTGTGTGTGTGTGTGTGTGTGTGTGTGTGTGGTGGTGGTGGGGGGAATGTCTCAGGGTTTAGGTTTTTGTTGTTGTTATTTCCTTTATCCCTCTGAGAGCCTTTGACCTCTTTATTCTTCTGATTTTTGTATTATAAGATTCCCAGCATTGGTGTCACTTTCAGCATTTTACTCCTTGAGTCCTCTCTAGAGGCTGCAAGTGACTTCTTGCTCTTCTGTCTTAGAACCACAACCAAGAGCTCTACTCTCCTAAGGTTCTTGCCTGTCATTAATTATACTCACTTGTTTGTGTTCACTCCTCCTCTACCACAGCCACAGGTTGAGACTACATCTATTCAGCAAATGAAGACTCCTTAGTCTTTTCCCAGGCAGGCTCCCAATCCCTACACAATCACTTGGCTGAAGGTTCCAAAACTGAGGCTATGGTCCACATAGCTGCCTCCATACCTTGTTGTTTGTTGATTTGGGGGGTCAGACTACTATCTACAGCCTGCCCAGTTTCTTCCCAATTTGTCCTACATTGTAGGAGTCTTTCTCCCTAAGTCTTAACTATTTTTACCACTTTAAATTTCCCTCAGAGTCACTATTTTTCATTATTTGTTGGGAAAGTTGAAAAGTAAATTAATATTCTGTCCTCTTGGCCATTTTCCCCATAAAATTTTATACAATCATCATTTTGAAAGAGTCTTTTTTGTAATTTGATTCAACTCAAATCAACTTAATATACATTTATAAAGATGTTCAAGCACTGGAATGAGGAAGACCTGAGTTCAAATTTGGCTTCAGACTCTTACTAGCCATGTAATTCCTAAGTAATTCCTGTGTATTCTTTAACCCTGTTTGCCTTAGTTTCCTCATCTGTAAAATGAGCTGGAGAAGGAAATGGCAAACCCCTCTAGTACCTTTGCCAAGAAAACCTCCAATAGGATCACAAAGAGTCATTCATGAGTGAAATGATTAAACAATAGGAACTGTATGCAAGGTTCTGGGTTAGATACTAAGTATAATATGAAGATAAAAATGAAACAGTCCCTATCCTCAACTGTTCTACAGAGAGAATACAGCAAGTATACAAATAAGTAAAAACAAAATAAATTTGAGTGCAAGGTTTGGGAAGTAGCATTTACAAGGCAGTAGGGTGAAGTGAGATCAGAAAAGCCCTTATGTAAGTGGTCCTGAGCTGAGTCTTAAAGGAAGCTAAAGAATTCAAGAGGTATTGGGGAGGGGGAGAAGAGCATTCTAGACACAGGCAACAGCCCAGACTAAGGGCTTTGCATAATGAAAAATAAGTAGTTCTATTTGGTTGGAATAAAAACTGCCTGAAAATAAGTAATATGAAGTAAATCTAAAAAATTTTAGATGCAACTAGGTGGCCAAGTAGTTAAAGTGCCAGGTCTGGACTCAAGAAGACATGAGTTCAAAACCAGCTTCAGACACCTATTAAATATGTGATCCTGGGCAAGTCACTTGAGCCTATTTGCCTCAGTTTCCTCATCCATAAAATGAGCTGGAGAAGGAATTGGTAAACCATTTCATTATCTTTGCCAAGAAAATCCCAAAGAGGGTCAGGAAGAGTTGACAATGACTAAAATTACTGAATAACTAAAAGGATAGACTGGAGCTAGAGTGGAAAAGGCTTTTCAAAGCAGGCAAAGGACTTTGTATTATTGTATCTCTCAAGCAAGAGGTAACTACTGTGGCTTCTTAAGTGGAGAGTTGAGTAGTCAAACTTTTGCTTTATAAATATCATTTTCATCATATTATGGAAGATACACTGAGAAAAAGAACACTTAGGAGGTATTGCAAAGAAGCTTTTGCAAGTTCAAATAGACTGTGATAAAAGCTTGAATTAGAGAGCCTATTATATAAGATGACCCTCTTGTTAAAAACTTTTCATTTATTTCCTTGTAACCATTTTAATAATAAAGAATTGAGATGAAATTAAAATCTTTCAGGTTACATTAAAATTTTTTTAAAACCATTTAGTCATGTTATATAATATAACAGTCTATGCCTATAGCATGGCACTTGAACATGTTGATATTAATGAGACATTTTAATAACATTTTTTAAAAGATCTGATCACTTTAAAACATTGATTTGCCTGTAGAATGGAGAACAGGAGAGGAAACACTTTGTCCAGGCTGTCATGCTTTGTTATATGAATGGCTACCTCCTGGAAATGAAGGACAAGTATGTTAAAGGATAAAATCATTTACTTTAAAAGTTTATCTAACCTAAATAACCTCTGTTTTTTTAAACTCTTACCTTCCATCTTATAATCAATACTGAGTATTGGTTCCAAGGCAGAAAAGTGGTAATGGCTAGGCAATGGGGGGTCAAGTGACTTGCCCAGTGTCACACAGCTGGGAAGTGTCTGAGGCCAGATTTGAACCTAGCACCTCCCATCTCTAGACCTGTTTCTCAATCCACTGAGCTACCCAGCTTCCCCCTAACCTCTGGTTATTATAGAAGATCTAAACTCTATGCTAGGGAAGCACATCAGATTGTAAACTCCATTAGGACAGAAAATTTGTCATACCAAAACTCCATCTTCACAGGCATCAGACCAGGACTCCAGATAGATAGGTAGGGAGATGAGTAGATAGAAAGACAGACAGACAAACAGATGGATAGATAGATAGGTATATAGATTGATTCGATCCTGGCTCTCAATCCATTGAGTCACCCAACTGCCAACAAATATTGCTATTTTTAAGGAGCAGCCAGCATGAAATTCCCCCTTCCACCTCTCACTTGTATACCTGTTGTTCATGCCTGTAGGAAGGACATGATGGATGGAGTGATGATGAACAGGAGAACTATATGAAATTTTACCACCAAGTTTTTTTCAGCTCCTTAATTGCCACGGTAATTATGAATCTAACAAAGAAGTTCTATATATTTGAATTAATGGATGTTTAAGGATCTTAGTCCTTAAAAGGCAATATACACTGTAAGTAAAACCATTTACATCTTGTTGCCCATTGTCCTGTTGTATTGGGGCTAAAAGTTCTCAGTGGAACAGGCTGATATCTTGTAGGGTTTAGTGCTATGAGGCTGTTTGAATTCAAGAAAATGGCCAAAAGAAATAGGGTTATGCCCAAACTCATTCAAAATAGTAAGCAATATGCCATATTGTAACCAAAGAAACTAGGCAGAATTAAAAATACACAACCAAAATGTCAGCAAAAAGCTGGATACCAGACATAACAAAGGAACAGAATTCAAGCTCAAGGAAGTTACACAATCTGTTACATTAAATAAGCTGAATGCCTAGAATAATTTTAATTAGGGGACATGGGGCCAGCTATTCTTGCTTTACCTTGCTCTTCCAAATGAGTCATAGGTGGAATAACTTCCACAATAGGATCTGTATCAGGTGTAAATCCAAAATTCTTAACATGTAGAAGGATCTATCCTCAAGAACATGCTATTGCACTGAAAACATCTTTGATTGGCACCACCTAAAAATTTTTGACCAAAATATTTGAATCAATGTCTCAATACAGATACAGTTGTATTTTTTGTTTGGGGACTGGTGCACACTGTTGGTTTGTCCATGCAGTGTATTGTCATGTCCACACAGGTCTGGCTAAATGTACCTCACAAGGAGGCAAACTACCTCTAGTCTCCTCTCTCCTCTTCCCTACCCTGACTACTTTTTAAAAAGACAATGATTCCTAATAGGATAGCAATGGGAAGTTAAGGCCAGATGATAAGCACTCTGCCTTCTTCAGAGAGAAGAGGCTAGAATTATATCTATCTGCTACTTTAAATATTATTAGTCATGGGGAGGTAATTTCTAGGACCAAATTGTACTTCCAAGTTATATATCCAAGTATTGACTCCTTTCTTACCAGATGCTAGTTCTATAATAAACACACATAGCAAATAGCAAACAAAACTATTTATTTTTAAAAATCAGAGATAGTGTAAGTATGAGAATATGAAATTATAGACTAGACAGTGCCCAGAGTGAATAATCTCTTCCTCTGAGAGTGAGATAATTCACTGCAGACAAGAGAGGCAGTCTATGATCTCACCCAAGGGGAAATTCCTAGATTCTCTAGTGTAACAAGTAGAGGATAAGGACAGTAGAAGAGGACTGCCAAATCCTCTATATGTTGACTTCTTCCTAGATTCTGTTTCTCCCTTCAGGGATCTAAAGAGAAGTTGGATTAGTGTGCCTTCTCCATCAAAAATGAAAGTCAGAAGAGATTGATCTCTCTTTTCCCCAGTTCTCACTAACTCAAACAGATATGAGACACTGAATAATTGGTCTTTACCAATGAGGAGAAAATCTCATGCAAGTGGCCCTTTAAGCCAAGGGTTACATTTTTCAATAAAAGGAAATGCCTTATCACTTTAAACCAAAGTCGCATTACTTAAGATAAGAACCTTAAGCTTCAGTGCTTCAATACTCATGGTTATCTGTTATCTCAATGATATGGATATTCCTTCCAAATTTTCAAATCACAACCCATCTATAGTCTCTCATCAAGTGTGATGATCCTTGTCTATTTCTCCTATAAATATTTAATAAAGGGTCAACCTAACATGCTCCATATATTTTAATATTGTATGAATATCAAAGGAGCTTGGGAGCTGTCCATCAGTTATATTTTGCTCTCCATGAGTGACCATCCCACTTCCTTTACTCATGATTTATCCCTTTTATTATATTCTACATGACACTTCTCTCATGTAATTCTTCATGGGTAATAGTTTAGAGCCAACTCAAGTCCATAGCTCTCATTTCAATGGCACTTTGGGTGACCTAAAAATTTAATTCTTTAGAAACTCTGGCATTCCTTATTTTGCAATCATATGGCACTATCAAAAGAAGATTGTCATTTGGAAAATGTCTATTTCAGGAAGAGCTTAGGGTTTTTAAAAGTAATCTATAATCTACTATGCTAAATATACTATATAATATCTGTCCATCTGACTCTCTCCTATTTAATACTGAGCCCAGCCCACTGTCCATTCACAAAGTCTATCTAAAATGTATATACACACAGACACATACACATGTGTATATGGCTATCCACTGAGGGCTTGGTTCTATAAGTCATCCATATGACTACATATAAAATGTGGACAAGAAGTATTCTTTATCTGCTTGTTTTTGTGGTTTTCATTTTGTTTTGGATTTGTTTTAAGTATGGAGTGAAGTTGAACTCTTTTGAATGTCATCTTATTGAAGAGGATCTATAATCTTTCAAGGAGTCAATTTAATTCACAAACATTTCTTTAGCACCAACTAAGTGCAAAGCACTAAGCCAGGTTAAAAAAAAAAGTCACAGAGGCCAAATGTGAAACAGTCATGAACGCTCAAGGAGTTATACTCTGCTGCCATACTCTGTACAATGGCATCTGAAAATAAGATCATCTGGAGGACCTTAAAATCTATAAACAACCTCCATGACAGTAGTGAATATGTTTAGACAGTGTACGTCTCCTTGCTTTATGACTTGCTTGATACTTATTAACAGAGTGGCTGAACAAAATTATCTCCATTTTTACATCTTCCAATGGATATCTGTTTCTCTCCCTCTCCCTTCCTGTTTCCCTCCCTCTCTGTCTCTCTCTCTCTGTCTCTGTCTCTGTCTGTCTGTCTGTCTGTCTGTCTGTCTGTCTGTCTGTCTGTGTGTGTGTGTGTCTCTCTCTCTCTCCCTCCCTCTGTCTCTCTGTCTCTGTCTCACTCTCTGTCTCTCTCTTTCTCTCTCACTTTGGTTTTTACTTTTTCTCTTACTTTGTCTCTCTCTCACAGATACACTTTCGATATAAAGGAACATTAGATGATGTGTTGCTGAACTAAATACATTTTTATAGTCAACAGACAATAAATGCCTGCATTTTCCTCACATCTCAGTCACCTATGTTATTGGGAAGATGTCTCTATTATAGAATAGCATTTGTAAAAGATTATCTGTTCTTTTCCTCATACAGTTAATTGGTCAATCAATAAGCATTTATTAAGAGCTTACTATTTGCCAGGCATTATACTAAGTGATAGAGATAGAAATCCAAAATGAAAGGAAAAAAGACAGTCCCTACTCTCAAGGAGTTTACAGTCTAATGGAAGAAAACAATACATAATAATAAGCTGAAAAGCAGGGGAGGGGGGGTAAAGGGAGGAAGGGTAGAGGGAGGAGAAGGTACTGTTCATAAAAACATGATGGAGAAATTCAAACAAATGCAGCTAGGTGGGAAATGAAGAGATGGTTATCTTGCATTTCCTTCTCAAGTGCAGGTTTCTGAATCCTTCACTCTGTCCTCCAATTAGAGAAAGGAGCACCACAGGAAGAGAGTATTTCTTCAAAAATATACTAGATAGGGAAGGGAGGAGGGAAGAGGGGTGGGAAAACTCATGAATCATGGAACCATGGAAAAATATTCTAAATTTTAAAATATCCTGGATACATTTATACTATTCTCAAAAAAAAATTGTAAGTATGGAAAAGTAAGCATAGAGATTGATAGTTATAACTATTTTCTTGTTATATTTTATTGACAAGGTCTATGCTTTTTTCTCTAAGCTTTTTAACTACTCTCTTTCAGTTATTCCTCAAGAATCAATTCCTCAGTACTCTCAAAATTGTGTCACTTCCTATATGAACCTTTACTATATAGATTTAGTCTAGTTCAGCTGCTTTTTCCATCTTAATTCTTTTGGCATCATTTTCATTTCTTTAACAATTTGTTGTTAGTCTCTCAGAAATGGAGATAAGAATTTGTTAAAGAGACCATGACATAGTTACACTTTTCCCACTTTTTGTCTATTTGTTTTTCTTCTTCTGGTTTTCTCCTTAATTTAATTATCTCACTTAGAGTATCTAGACAATTTTACATATTTTACTTTCCTTGCACTACTTTTTAGAGTTTAATGTTTATAGATGGTACAAAAACTTTGTGAATCTTATTACTCATTTCCTTTTCAGACACTTTGCTGCTATCATTGAAGAAGTATAAAGACCACAGAGGACAGACATAGTTTGTATTATGGATTTTTGTGGCTTTTTTCATGGATCATTATGGCAAAAGATGTATTATCAAGTGGTGAGTGTACTAATGATGAGCATCAAAATCTTTAGCTAAGCTTCCCCTTAGAATGCAGATATAATCTGTTCCTAGTCCTTACAATAACTGAAACAAATATGGTTTCAAAAAAACAGAGTTTATGATCCATAATATCTTACATAATATCATAAAAGCATGTCATATAAAATATCTTACATTATATATGCTTTATACTTTTAAGGTAGTTTCATATCTGTTCTCTCCTCCGATCCTCACAATATTCCTCTAAGAGAAATAAGCCAGACATTATGATAGCCATTTAAAAATGAGGTAACAGACTTAGAAAGATTATATGAATTATCCAAGGTCATACTCTTAGGAGATGGCAAAGCCAAAAGCAGGATCATAGGGAGATAGAAATTTTAATGGAAAAGACATGAAAGATTTTTTTTAAGAAAAAAATTTTGATGAGATCATGTCACTTAACTTCTCTCAGCCTCAGCTTCCTCATATATAAAACAAGGATCGTAATAGCTCTTTCCTCAAAAGGTTGTGAGGAGATAACATAGGCAGAGGGTTTTGCAATTTTAAAGCATAATATTAATGTGAACCATTACTACTAAAAGGGCCATTCAGCCATTCTGTGTCAGAGGTGAGACTATTCCACATTTTCCCAACTTTAAGGCCAATTCTCTCTCCACTATACCATTTTGCCTCTTTGACTTCAAAGATTATCCAGTCTAAATCTCATGATTCCTTACCTTTTACACATTTAAAAATTATTGAAGATCCTTCCCCAAAAAATATTTTATTTGAGTTATAACTATTGACATTTACCATATTAGTAGAAGTCATAATAAAAATTAAAATGTACATAGTACTTACTATGCATCAGGCCACCATACTAAATAATTTACAATGATTATCTTATTTGATACTCACAACAGTCTTGGGAGGTAGATGCTATTATTATTCTCATTTTACAGATAAGGAAACTGAATCAAACAGAGATTATGTGGCTTGCCCAGTGTCACAGACTTCTTAAGTGTCCAAACCCAGATTTGAACCCATCTTCCTAACTCCAGCCACAAAGCTTTAACCAGTATACTACCTAACTGTCTCTAGATTCTTAGTATTATTTATAAAAAATAGTTTTGATCTTATAGATAATCTGAAATGTCATCAAGGATCCCCTAAGTATCCCCAACATATATTTTAAGAATTGCTGATTTTGTGTAATCTCTGTTATAGACAAGATCAAAAGTAAAATGAATTATTGAAGGTCACACCAGTAAAATCACAGGTGTGAACCAAAAAGAAAAAATTAAATAAAATCACTTTATAAATAGAGAAGATGAAAAAGTAGAACAAGTTTTAGGAGGAACAGAGAGAGCAGAAACCAGTTGAGAGACAATCAACTGATGCAGATAATTTACCAACTGATCCATTTCAACAAATAGGTCATCTATGGGGAGTGACTGTTAGTTTCAAAGGGCAATGCTGCTAATGAGTAGGACCATGCACAAGGTCTGATTCTACTGTCCTTAGATGAACTTAAACAAGTCAGCAAGCAATAAATCTCATTCTGTCCCAGGATAAAATGTAATTCATCCTACCTAATGCCACTTAACATTCCACCCCAGCTCTCCTATTGGTAATATATTCATTTCTGAGGTTCTGTAAAATGTTCACATTAAAGGAGCATAAATGGTGGTCATGATTTCCATTGCACAATGGTGCACTTTGGTGAAAGGGATGGGGTAATCATTTTTTAAATGCCAAATAGGAAAAAAAGAAATATAATCATTTCCTCTTTTTTTAAGGAGTTAAGTGTATTTTGAATCAATGCCAAGGAATAGCATAGACCATCTTTTCTCATCTTGGCATGTCTAAAGTTAGCTATGACCAGCTAAGTGGAAACATATCACAAATGACCAGGCTTCTGGACTAATTCCTATGTGAGCATGGAGCAGTAGGAAGAGACACATTTTATAATGCACTAAATGAGATAATATATATAAAGTAATTTTTAAAACTAAAAGGACTTTATCAATATAATTTTCATTATTAAGTACAGTTATACAGTCATCTCTTGCTGTATGGCAGTTTACTTATCCTAGCTTCACTGAGATCGGTTTTTTTTTTTTAATCTATCTAACTCTGTATAATGGCGTTACACTTAACAGGGCACACTATTGGTTGATGGAATGAAAGGTAACCAACCACAGTGCTGTGTTCTGTATCCTGGGTGTTGATTGGCTCAATGATTGTAGGTTAATAAGAGTGTGGGAAAAGTTTATAGGAAAGTGGGAAGGGCTTATAAAGCCTTAAAATATATATAAATAATAAAATAAATATAACACCATTGCTTCATGGATTTTCACCTATGGGGGCGGGGGTGGTCTCTGGAATGTAACCCCCATGATAGGTGAGGGATCACTGTATTTGGCTTATGTAATATATAGTATGACATATTATAATATAGCATATGCTGTGTATATGTATATATATATGAGATAAATATAATATATAACATAATTTTCCAGAAAAGCATGCAAGCTGAATATTTATAAATTAAATCTTATTTCTCACTGGTTTACACTATAATTTGAAATCTCTTTTTTTTTTAAAGGGTCCATGATTCTCCTACTACCAATGCAGATTAGTACCTTTTTCACAAGTTTTAGTTGTAGACAGTTGCCTAGAAGGCAAGGAAAAGGTTAAATGACTTATCAAGGGTTCTGCATTTGGACTTTCTCATGAAGAGTTAAAGTAAATTCTACCTTACTCCAAGGCCAGCTCTGTATGATGCCATGTTGCCTTTCTTCTTATGATCACATGATGTGCTCATAAAATTATATTAAAATTAATATACAATAACTTCAAATATTATATTTAATAAGATTTACTACTAATAATAAAAATGAAAAAGCTAGAGTAAAAAGGGAGCTATCTCAGCCTTGGTGGCTAGAAAAGAGAGAGAAAAGGGCGGAGTTACCAAACCTATATACATGTAACAAATGCAAATGTGAACAAAGGGAAAAGGATTCTGGGAGATGAAGTCCAAGGGTTCAAGATTTTATAATTATGCATCATATATAGCATATTGCATTACAATAATAGAATACTATTAATATAATAATAATTTTTTTTCAGTGCTTCAAAAGGTGGGACTTCACAAACATAAGAACATCCAACACAAATCACAACATCTTCAGCCCTTAATAAATAGTTGCATGTGTAAGTATGGCCAGAAGTTTTTAATTACTTGGTTTCTAGTCTGGGTGATCACCACCTGCAAACTTAGTTAGCCTAGTCTTCAGACTATGGACATCCCTCATTTTATAGAGTCTGGCAGACCTTCTGTTCTCCTAGAATAGTATGGCACTATGGATAGAGTACTCAATTTAGAGTTAGGAAGAATGGAAATGGAATTGGCAACATTCACTAACTGTGTAACCCTGGGTAAAGCACTTAGTTTCTCTGAGTTGGTCAGTTCCCTAATAGGTCAAAATGGAGAAAATAATATCTACCTAACAGAGTATAAAGGGCAGCTAGATCGGACAATGAATTGAGTGTCAGGCCCATGAATTCAAATCTGGGCTCAGGTATTTACTAGCTGTGTGACTCTGGACAAATCACTTAACCCTGTTTGCCTCAGTGTCCTCATATGTAAAAAGAACTGGAGAAGAAAAGGACAAATGATTCCAGGATCATTGCCAAGAAAACCTCAAAAGGGCTCACGAAGAACTGGACACAACCAAAAATGAATAAACAACAACAACCCAGAATATATATTTAAGGGAGGGAATTCTTCCCTCTCAAACTTAAATATGTAAATGTCATCTATTTATTATAGTATTTGAAAAACCAAATTTACTGGTACATGAAGATAAGATATTATAAGTAGGACTTTAGGGAAGGAATAAAAACAAACACACATTTATGCAGCATTTTAGGGATTAGCAAGGAGTGTCTATATTTATATAACCTTGTTTAATCTCTAATTGTCAGGGGTTTAGAAATATTTTGCTTTCATCCTCTGTTCTCCATCTCCCAACCTGTGTTAAATAGTTAATGACTTCAAGAGATAATGAAGTATATTAAGAGAGCTCATTAACTAAAAGAAGGGTAAAAAAATTATTTTTATACTGAAAACTCCCCACCCTTTGAATTATCTCTTTTGTAAGTTTTAACTTTCATAAGTGGTAGGTATTTTAATGTTCTTGAGCATAGTATATTTATCTGTGCTAGATCTTTCTTGAAAATCTATCAAATTAGCTTTACTTTTGTGTGGGTTAAGTTTTAGTTAGAGAAGTGTCATTTCCTGTAATAGAACTTGGTGAATATACCTAGGAAGAATAATAGCTAACATTTACATAGGCTCTACAGTTTATTCAGATAATATCTTTTATTCTATCTTGGATGAGTAAGGCATTATTGGCAGTGTGCTAAAACCTACTTACAAACAAACAAACAAACAAATAAATAAAGTAAAACCTACTTGTAGGGGCAGCTAGGAAGCACAATAGCAAACACTAGGCATGGAGTCTGGAGGATATGAGTTTAAATCTGGTCTCAGATACTTCCTTGCTTTTTGACCCTGGCCTTAAGTCACTTAACTCTAATTGTGTAATCCTTGATGCTCTTCTGTTTTAGAACTGATACAAAGAAGAGTTAAAGGGAAAAAAAGTCCTACTTACATTTACTACCCATCTACCTTGCTCTCTGGGTCATCCAGAATTTTAATTCTTTAGAAATATCTAAACTATGACCAACTAAATGGAAACACATCAGAAATGGCATGGCTTCTGAACTAATAATTATTAATCTCTGATTTGCAGCCTTGCAGAATCACAGGGTTAAGATAAAAGGATGGAGTTTTGTGTCAGGGAACATTGTGTTCTAGGATAGTATGGCACCATAGATAGAGCACTCAATTTAGAGTTGGGAAAAATGGATTTGGAGCTAGCAGCACTCACTAACTGTGTAACCATGGATAAATCACTTAATTTCTCTGAGTGTCAGTTTCCTAATATGTCAAATGAGGATAATAACATTTCCTTTGCAGAAATGGGACTGTTGAAAACACTAAGCAGTTGCTCAAATTATATCCAATTCAAATGACTTCCACCCCCCCAAAAAAATGGTATAAAAGACACAGTCCACAATGTATAATTAGAAAATGGGCTGGTGAAAAACAGCCTTATGGAGCATATAAAGAATTGGACTTAGAGTCAGAAAAACTTATTGTTTAAGTCATTATTTCTGACACATGTTTACTGTGTCATTTACTTGGGCAAGTCAATTCATCCTCAATCTCCCACCCCAATCCACAGCAACTGTCCAAGATTCCAAGTTGTGGAGAAAGTATAAAATTGACTGGATAGAATTTTCAGAACGGAAAACTCTCTACATCAATCAAATTACATATCTGGTTAAAAAGAAAAGAAACTTCATAATGAGAGCAAGGTTAACAACTAAATAATGCAAGATGAGTAATGGTTAAAAAATCCAAATGCTACTGTAATATCCAATAATGTTAAAAGATTAGAAGAATGTCTTGTACACATTGGGTATATCCTCCATAAAGGATCTTAAGAATGATGTACACAGGGATGAGACAGTGTAGGAAGAGGATGAATGGATCATAATCTGTCCACTAGAAGGAGGGCTTAGATGGAAGGGATCAGAGATTCACTAAAGAGTTAAAATATCAGCATTACAAAGTGCTTTAAATAGATCATCCCATCCAACCTTATCATAGCCCTGTAAGATGGATGATACAGGTCTTATTCTTGCCATCTCCTAGATAAGGAGTTGGAGTTCAAAGGTCCAGTGACTTTCTCTAGTTCTCACAGCTGTAAAGCAGCAGAGCTGGGACTAGCACTGAGGTCTTCTGATTCCCAAGCCAAGGCTCTTTCCATCAACATTTGTTCAAGTCCATACTATTTAATCAACATCTGTCTGTAAATCTTGGGCAAAGCTGGAATAATAACTCCAAGCCCCAATGATTCTGGAATATCATATTGTCTATAACTCACATAAATATTCCATCTTAATCATGGAGACAACCATGTGAGCAACTTTCAGGGGAAAGGAATGTATTCCCTCCTGTTTGGCTAGGTTGACAGAAAAGAGAGCCATCATGCAGGAGAATCACAGCAAGGTCCAGCTGGAAGTACCTCCAGAGAACTTATCGGTCTGATTTATGCAACACCTGCATGGAAGTAAGCAGACTTGAAGCATGGCTATTGAATCTTTCCTTTCATAAACTTTAAATACACTCCATTCTGTAACGGCATCCATTCCAAGCCCAATAGTAGTTTGGGTTCATTTATCTCCAACTAGTTTTCAAATGTTCTTGGTTTGGCAAAACTTAAAATGTCCTTTGCCAAACTTTTTTCTTCTTCTTCTTTTTTTAAAACACAGCTACCCTAAGGGAGAACTGAATCCCACCCCTGTATTTATGATGAATCTACAATTAAGATATGAAAACATTATTTCATATAAGTTGTTTCACGTCCAAGTTTCTGCACAAGCCATTTTAATGAGCCTCCTTCTTAATTTTTTATTGGAGAAATATATTTTTTCCAGCACTAAACAAAATTAAACCTGGAAAGATTTGGAAAGAGTTTAGAACCTTCTAAACTTAGAGCCCAAGAGGCTTTCGAATAGGTTCTAAATTTGGTAAAAACCTGTTTCCTCATCTTTACCATCAGCCTTTTTTAGAGGCATCTGGTCTTAATTTTCAAAGCACAGGGAAGGAACTGAAGGTCACCATACAGATTTTGAACTCATTGCCAAACCATCACTTAACATGAGTCTGCATATATTTGATGTTCCATAAGGCTGATTCGTCTTCTTTTTTTTTTCTGCCTAAAACTCAAAAACAAGCTGAACACTCAACCTAGCAATTATTCAAATCAAGGCTAAAATCCTTTCACCCCCCTGGTGTTGACTGTGGGTTTATACTGGAAGGAACTGTGGAAACCTGTCAGGAAGTGGTTCAAAATGTTCCAAACTCTTTTTTGAGTTATTTTATTTTTTCATGTAGGAATCTATGGTAAGTATGATGACTTTCTAAAATTTCTTGGTTGAAAAAGTAGCAATTATTCTTTATATTTGCTTCAAACATACTTGGTGTCTTATACATGATGGTTAATTTGAATTAAATTATGTTAAAGTAAATGGCCAAGTGCAATGTACTACTGATATGTAGATAATCCAGAGAAGTTAAAATTTCAGGGCTCAACTAATATCAGTATTATATACTTTGCGGTATAATTATAACTGGGCAGCTAGGTGGTATAGTAGATAGAATACCAGGCCTGGAGTCAGGAAGGCTCATCTTCTTTAGTTCAAATCTGGCCTCAGACACTTACTAGTTATGTGATCCTGGGCACATTATGTAACACTATTTGCCTCAGTTACTCATCCATTAAATGAGTTGGAGAAGAAAATGACAAACCACTCCAATAACCTTGCTCAGCAAACCCCAAATGGGGTCAGGAAGAGTAGGACATGACTGAAAAATGACTGAATAACAACAACATTAATTATAGCCACTATCTCCCAAGATTTAGGATCACAGAGACTTTGGAAGCAATTCCTGGGCATTGAGAACCCCCAGGGTCACGGACAATTTGGAGCATCTTCCCAGGAGAATAAAGGATACTTGAGCTAAACCATTCTAAGACATTTCAAGGGACTTCAGTTTAATGGCTTCTGGTAAGGAACTTATATGCAAGTTTGGGGGAACTATAAGTGGAAGTAGAGAAGCAAAAATGAGATGCCAGTGATACACTGGAGAATATATTGAGACCAGTGACTGAGAGAACCAAAGATTGTGGCTGAAGTGGAATAGACCTGAGATCACACCAACCTAACAGCTCATAAGTTAAGGCAGCTGGCAAGAGCATTCAACAGTTTTTCCTACCCATTATCTCAGAGCACAGAAGTGATGCTGGCTATGAGTCTCTTCCCAGTTTTCTATATTATATTTAAATATTTATCTTCATTTTTCTTACTTAATATTGCTAATATTAATTCCACTTCTTCTTTCGTGATACTCTTTTCCCTTGGCTTAGAAAATTACTTGGCCATTAAAAATACTTTAGTCCAGACCTTTAAGTTCATGGTTCAGGACTAAGAAGGGAGAGACAAATTCATGGAAAAAGAAATTTCCCTGGGCTTAGATGGGCCAAGAGTTGTAATGATTAGAGAGTTTCTGTTATTGTGGTAATTTCTGAAATTATTCTATAAAATACCCTCTAGTCTGCCTTTGAATCCAGAGGAAAAATAGAGAAAGAATAAAGAGTGAAACTAGTGACAGATAGGGATGAGATTTATTATGTTCTTTTATAAGGGTAAACTTCCATAAAACAGCCATACCCAAGAGTTTCCATATAACTATTATAGCATAAGTATATTTTAGTAATCTGGTAATACTTCTATTATTCTATTATAAATATTATAAATATTCTGTTCAGTCTCTTTAAACAGACTTTAGGGAAGATCACATTTTTCCCAATCCATAATACAATCTGGTTATTTTATATGGAAATATCCCTATTATTTAAAGTCTATATGCTCATATTAACAAACTTTAATGCTGGGGCATTGGACAAAGCACTTTCTTTAAACATCGCTATTAAGAAAAATTAATAAAGGGATAGAGAATGGATAGTGATCCTCAGGTTAACTCTTTGCCAGGTAACTGAAAATTTCTCTGTCAAAGATTTCCTTCTACAATCTAGGTGAGGATGGGGAGAGGGAATCCTTGCCAAAATTCACAGCAGGGCTATTTGCATTACTTATTTTGCTCTTACAGACAGAATGACATTTGATTCCAATATCTACTCTAGAGCTTTCTAAAGAAAAGAAATTCATTCTCCATTGTCCATTTTCATTGAGTTCTGTGTTATTCAACAACACTACCACTTCTTCTTCCTTGATATTCTCCTCCTTTGCTTTCGGTGCTGCTACTCAATCAACAATCAACAGACAACCAAAAAGCATTTATTAAGCACTATCTTTGTTCCAGTCACGGTGCTAAGCTGGGCATACAAAGAATGACAAAAACACGGTCTTTCTTCTCAATAACTCACATTATAATGGAGACAACATGCAAGTAGCTTTTTTATGTATAAAATTTATAAGCAAAGATTTGTGTGTGTGTGTGTATATATATATATATATATATAATTTACTATATATCTTAAATTTTTTTTTTAAACCCTTACCTTCCATCTTGGAGTCAATACTGACTGTGTATTGACTCCAAGGCAGAAGAGTGGCAAGAGCTAGGCAATGGGGGTTAAGTGACTTGCCCAGGGTCACACAGCTAGGAAGTGTCTGAGGCCAGATTTGAACCCAGGACCTCCAGTCTCTAGGCCCGGCTCTCAATCCACTTAGCCACCCAGCTGCTCCCTACTATTTATCTTTAATGAAAAGCTTTCTCAGAGAGAAAGGATATGGAGTGGTATGAAGAATTAGAAAAGTTCTCCTGCAGAAGGTAAAATTTAAGCTAAGTCTTTAAAGAAGCCAGAGAAGCCTGAAGAAAGGAGAACATTCCAAGTATGGGGAACAGCCAATAAAAGGTCTGGTTAGCCTCCTACCTGTCAGGTTGTTCCCCTTCTTTGTTTCTTTTACTATTTTTTTTCTTCTTCCTACACTCTAAGTGCTGTTTGGATGTCTTCCAAGACTCTGACCCTCTTGTGATATCACTCTGAAAAACTTAAAGCATGATACAAAATGAGTTATTACCATTTTTATTGGTGATCTCAGAAGCCTCCAGAATAAATGAAAAAAAAATTATTAAGTGCTTAGTATGTGCCAGACACTGTGTTAAGCTATGGTGATATAAACACAAAAAGCAGGATGATCACTTTCCTCAAAGTGCTTACATACTAACAGAAAAAGACAATATATATATATGTATATGTATGTATATATGTATATATAAGAGTCATCACCAGAGAGGGATATTTTGGCCAGGGACGTCACAGGGATGAAGAGTTGAGCCATGGAGAGAGTGGTGGACTTGTTAACTTGTATGTAAATAGAATTTTGTACCCTTGGACTTCATTTCCCAGAATCCCTTTCCTTTTTCATCCCCACATTGCATCCTTACATTTTGGTGATAAAAGTTTGCTGTAATCCTGCCTTTTTCTTCTTCCTGCTCTCTTCTTCTCTTCTGTCCTACTGTGGTCAGATTATCTCTCTCCTGCATGTGTGACTAGGAAACTCTCCTTTGCTCAGGCTATCACTTTCCTTTACTTCAAGTTATTATTAATAAATCTTATAAAAATATAATACTTATAGTATTATATATTGATTTTTAATCTTACATTTCCTTACTTTTGACAGAAGTAAAGTAGTGGAGGTGGGGTAGGGAGAGAAGGCAAGGGAAGGGTACATTTCTGTGGTGGCATGGAATAAAGATGGCCAAAGAGCAGTAAGATATGGAAACCTCTCACCAAGACAGGAGCTTAAGTACCATAAAGGAGGAAGTAAAGGAGAAAAGAGGCATGGAATGAAAATGGTGTAAGAATGGCATAGTGGGTGTGAGTCTGGACTAAAGATGAATAACTACCACCATTCAGGAGCCCAAGGTCAAGGACAGGAAGAGTCCAGTTATTACCTCTACATCTCTGACATGGAGCTGCTTAGTTCTTATTTTGCTTACATTTCTCTGCCAAGGAGCATAATCCTTGGATTGGAAATGAAAGAACAAAAATAGTGAATAGTTTTAATAATAGTTATAAATAGTTAATAGGGACACAATATAGGTAAGGTGCTTGCTTCCACAGTACATATACATAAGACAGGTAAGAAAATGATGAAAATCCAACTATCGTTGATTAATTCAAGTCATATGGTCTAAAGGTCCCTCTTACAGTGCTAAAGGAACTAGTAGCTATGACAACTGAGCCACTGTCAATGACCTTGAAAGATTACAGAGAGTGGGAGAGGTACCATAGGATTAGAAAAAGATAAATGTTCTGATTTTTTTCTAAAAAGGAGGAAGAGAATATATTCTGACAACTACAGGTTGATGATCTTGACTCAATCCGTAGCAAGATTCTAGAATGTATATGTAAAGAACATATTTAAAGGTTGTTCCCAGTTGATCTCATTTCATTATTTTAAACAGAGTTATTAGACTGGCACTCAACCCATAGGGGTCAGGTCTATTTAGTATGATGAAGTCTCCAATGCTGATAATTGCCCTTCTGCCCAGATTATTACTTGTCCCTCTTAACACCAGGGGGCACTCCTGGCAAATGTCAAACTGCAGCTCTCAGTTAGCAGTTGCCTCTATCTCATAGCTCTGTCTGTCCCTTAATGGCAGTATTCACTTCATTTTTCTTGGGTTGTGCATTATATGGATTTATCTCATTAGTCTTGTAACTCATATTTCCATCCACTGGGAAACTTCTCTCTCTCCTTCCTGTTTCACTAGACCTCAATCCTATATAGCTGTCATAAAGAAGATAATCATACAAGTATGATTTAAGTATAGTCTTTACCTCTACCCACTGGGGAAAAAAAAAGAAGAGAGACTTTTCCTTCTTTTTAATGGAGAGGGCTGAATGGTTTGTCTCACTGGAAAGATGTTAGCACCAGTGAAACAAATGAAGGAAACTGGGGAGGGTGAGGTGTGATCTGTTGGAGGAGAGAGGATGGCGAGATCTCTCCCTCCCTAGAGTAAACTGTAACCAGAGCTTGAGGGAATTCTAGAGAGAGACCTTCTGTCTCCCCTCACAAGGGATATTTTAACAAACTATCTCACTTAATCACTAACTGGGCTCTAGATGAAGAGAAAGATGTCTATATCCCTGTCAACTGTTTCAGAGCAAAGGTTTGTTGTCAAACCCTCCCTGTTAGGGATAAAATTAGGGGTTATTTGAATATATTATATTAGTGATATATATTATCTTAGTGGTGAATATATTATCTTAGTGGTGACCAGGGATTTAAATTCAATCCCAATAAAATACTCAAGTCAGTTTAGGATTTTTATGGTGGTTTAATTACAATAGAAGGAAGAAATTAAGAAGGAGAGAGAGAGGAAGGGAATTGGACTGCTCCAGCCTGGTCTGAGCCAGGCAAGAGTTCAGAGACCTCTGCCAAGGGGCCTTCTCAGAAGATTAATTCTAGTTCGGCTTCCAGCCACGAGGCCTCCTCCAAGATGAGGGGTCTCCTTTCAGGAGGAAAAGGAAAAGAGGAATCAGCCTTGGTTTACTCACCAAGGTCACTCAGGGAAGACGCCTGACCTAAACCACACTATAAAACCAAAACACACAAGCATGCCAAGATGCCGCCCAGAGCTCCTAACATCACCACAAGAGCCCCACGTCTCTGAGAGAGCCCAGCAAGCGGAAGTGACGTGAAATATATAGGCAGTTCTTTACATCACTTCCTGCATCTCAAATGGTAGCTTAAGCTTGGCTTAGGGCAGCCCAGGGGGTCTGTCAGTTGTTTCTGATTTGTCACTTGCACATGTCGGTCATAGGCCATCCTCCTCACAGTTAATCCTTAAGTGGGGGTGTATACATTCCTGGTTGTTAGAATTCTAAAGACTAAGCAGGGTGGAATAAGTCTAAAATTCACATCCCCTATGGTGGATTGTGACAGACCAGGTCTAGTCTTGCCACAGATGAGACAGGATTCACCCTTGAATCCTGTTCTCAGTCACCCAGCTTCCCTCTTGTTTTGGAGATAGACCAACCCAGATCTGACTTAAATTAAAGATTTTATTTTGGAAGCAAAGGATAAAGTGTTGAAGGGAAATAAGAGCAGGATGCCCTGTCAAGTTAAAACTTCTAGTAGCTGGTTCAAAAGGTAGGGATCTGAGCTCCAAAGGACTCAGCCCCTTTCCAGTTGTCAGTGCACTCTAACTCTTTGCTATTATATATTTTATCACTAAAATCATAAAGCAGGGTTTATCATAGACTGTCTTGCTGAGGTCGCTTACTCCAAGTCTATTCCACTGATCCTCCTTTCTGTCTCTTAGCCAGTATCATACTGTTTTGATTACCACTGCTTTATAGTGTAGTTTGAGGTCTGGTACTGCTAGGCCACCTTCCTTCGCATTTTTTCAATATATCCTTTGATAGTCTTGATTTTTTGTTCTTCCAAATGAACTTTGTTATAGCTTTTTCTAATTCAGTAAAAAAAAGTTTCTTGGTATTTAATGGGTATGGTACTAAATAAGCAAATTAGTTTGGGTAGGATGGTCATTTTTATTATGTTAGCTTGTCCTAACCATGAGCAATTAATGTTTTTCCAATTATTTAGATATAGTTTTAATTGTGTGGATAGTGTTTTGAAGTTGTATTCAAATAGTCCTGTGTTTGTCTTGGAAAATAGATTCCCAAGTATTTTATATTGTCTAGAGTGATTTTAAATAGGGTCCTAAAAGACTGCATACCCTTTGATCCAGCCATAGCAGTGCTGGGTTTGCACACCAAAGAGAAAATAAGGAAAAAGATGTACAAAAATATTCATAGCTGCGCTCTTTGTGGTGGCAAAAAATTGGAAAATGAGGGGATGCCCTTCAATTGGGGAATGGCTGAACAAATTGTGGTATATGTTGGTGATGGTGATGTTGTGCTCAAAGGAATAATGAACTGGAGGAATTCTATGGGAACTGGAATGACCTCCAGGAACTGATGCAGAGCGAAAGGAGCAGAATTAAGAGAACATTATTCACAGAGACTGATACACTATGGTACAATTGAATGTAATGGACTTCTCTACGAGTAGCAATGCAATGATCCAGGACAGTTCTGATGGACTTATGAGAAAGAACACTATCCACATTAAGAGGAAAATCTGTGGGAGTAGAAACAAAGAAGAAAAACAACTGTTTAATCACATGGGTCAATGGGGATATGATTGAGCTTATAGACCCTAAATGGTCACCCTAGTGCAAATATCAACAACTTGGAAATAGGTCTTGACCATTGACACATATAAAAACCCAGTGGAATTGTGTGTTGGCTATGGTAGGGGGCTAGGGGAGGGGAGGGAAAGAACATGGTTTTTGTAATCCTGGAAAAATACTCTAAATTAATCAACTAAATAAAAATTTTAAAAAATCTTAAAGCAGTTCAGAGAAGGTTAGAGAGACCAAGAAGGAGAAAGAAGGCTGGGCTCAAAGTATCAATTGAGTCCCTTTCAGCTCCTCCCCAGGAACAGATCTTGATGGCAGATGGCAGATAGAAGTGGTGGAATGGGTCTTCTTTGTGAGAACATATCTTCACCAGTCAAAGGCAGGAAATCTAGGTCTTCTAAAGGCCTTGGGGAATCCCTCAGCTGATCAGAAGTGAACTATTCAACTCACCCTCCTGAATCAGAAGACCTGGGGCTCACCAGAATCTTCCTCAGCCCCCAGTTCTCTCCCATAATCCTTTTCTGTCCCCAACTGCCACTTAGCTGTTGTCCATCAAAATTCAGGATTCTAAAAGAGGTCTCTATTTCTAAACCCTCTTCATTAAAAAAAAAAAGTCTCCCTTTTTTTTTTACCACACAACCAAATACATGTGTGACAAATATACAGTCTTTACTCATACATATACAAGCAGACTGAATAAAATAAAAATATATTAAAAATTAACATGAGGATTATGTCTTCTCCTAGACCTAAGTAGTCTTTAATAAGTCTATAGGCATGTTCCAGATCCAAATGTGTCCTGAGACATCCTTTCTGTCAGGCATTCCAAGGAGATGCTAGTAGATATCCCCAGTATTGGAGTTAATTATTGTTCCCTGACTATTAAAAAAAAATTGTTTTTCTACTTGTGACCCACTAAGGGATCAAGACCTAGTCTTACTAGAGGAGTTGTAGAAAGCTTTAACTTCTATTGTACTATTTTTCAATTTTCAAAAGTTTCTAATTTTCTTTTTTTTATGATTTGTTTTCTGTTTCTCAATGCAATTGGATAATTAATTGAGATGAATGAACTCTAATATGCATTTGCTGAAGTATTATTTTCAATGGGACACTAGAGTGGAGCTGAAGGTAGGTTAGAAGTAGAGAGAAGCTCTCCTGCATTCTTTCCTCACTAACTTGATCCTCTGCTCCAAGTATTTCACATTATTTTTCTTCCCTAGCAAATCTTTAGTTCTTTATTTATGTTCTTCACTTCACTGATGGAACTAATCCC
Organism: Monodelphis domestica; assembly: GCF_027887165.1. Taxonomy (NCBI): domain Eukaryota; kingdom Metazoa; phylum Chordata; class Mammalia; order Didelphimorphia; family Didelphidae; genus Monodelphis; species Monodelphis domestica. The sequence continues at coordinate 402,855,399 of NC_077228.1, read as the reverse complement.
AAAGAAGGGTTGTTAGACTCATCAAATGGAGCACAGAAATAAACTCTGTTTTTGGCAGGTCAGAAGGCTGATGTAGATCAGAGATGTCAAGCATGGAATCCATGAGCCACATGTGGCCCTCAGTACTCCACAGTATGACTTGAACCATATTAGAATGTAATTGGAAATTATTAAACAAAATAAACAAACACACAATAAGATATAGATAATGTTAATATGTAATTTTCTAAGTAAATGTGCTGTTGGTAGAGATCCTCATGTATAGTTTAGTTACCCCTATTTCTATTTTAATTCTGATACCATTAGTGTATATAATTTTAGCAAATTAGATAGAATTTAGCAAAGAATTTGTCAAAATCTCTCCAAGGAGGAGGAGGAGATAGAATGGCTGGAAGAAGGAAGATATATATGCTAAAAGATAGTATGTTTAGATGCATTCAAAACTAGTCAAATGGCTAGACCAATGAGTAGTTTTTAATGGTTTAATAGCCTATAATGAGCTCTCCAGAAGTATGCCCCAGGAATCTATGTTTAGCCCTGTCCTGCTTAGCAATTTTTAAGTGATTTAGATAAATATATGTGGCATTCATATTAAATTTGCAGATGAAACAAAGCTGAGAATGTTAGCTTACTCCCTGAATGCCTGAGTTAGGATTCAGGATCTTGACAGACTAGAATACTGGTACTAATCCAACAGTATCAAATTTAATAGAAATAAATGTATTACACTTGGATTTCAAAAATCACATTCACAAGTACTAGATCAATTTATGTGAGAAAGATCTTGAAGTTTAGTAGAATGGAAGATTAATATGTAAACAGTGGATAGTTAAGAAAATGAATGTCATCTTGGGCTGAATTAAAGTAGGCATATTTTCCTGGACTAAGGATGCCATACTGTCACTCTACTCTGTTCCCTGACCAAAACATTATTTGGAATCAATATTTCCTACTGCCTTTTTGGAATGACATTGGTAAGTAGGAGAGAATCACAAGAAGGGTAACCAGATTGGGTACAACCTTGAGTTCATGTCCCATGAAGATCTGTTGAAAGAACTGCAATTATTTAACTTAGAGAAGACATTTTTGGTAAAAGAGAGACATGATAATTGTGTTTAAGGAGATGAAGACTTGCCATATGGAAGACAAAACAAACTCTCTCTTCTGAGTACAAAGTTAGGAACAATGAGTAGAAATGGAAAAGAATAAAATATGATAATCAACTATAAATTACAACCATTTTGAGCAACACAAGGATCCAAGATAACTCCAAGGCAGTCATGATGAAAAAGGCTATCCACCACCATAGAATGATGGAATATGACTAGAGATTGAGGAATTCCATTTTTCATTTTATTCTTCCATTAATTTTTCTCTAGTGAATGCAATATATACCTTCTTTCACACAAGTAGAACTGATATCATTTTACTTGTAGGCTTGGGAAGGGAGGAATGGAGGAAGGGCAAAAGAGTACATGGACCACAAATGACAGAAAACAATTACTCAAAAGTGTATCAACATGTAATCTGGGGGGAACTTTTTTAAAAGAGAAGGGAATAAAAAAAGAAATAAAAAAGAGCCAAATTTAGACTTGAGATAAGAGAAACCATCCTAACCATTAGATCCAGGGGGTATGAGGGAGCTATCTCTAAACATCCTTCTTAACCAGTTACTGTGGAGGGGACAGGAGGTGATGGAATCAAGATGGCAGCTCAGGAGTAGCAAAAGCCTAACCTCTCTGACTATTTTTCCATATCAATCTTTAAAATGTCTTTCAAAAAGACAGGAATCCAAATCTAACAAGACAGAGCCACAGGGCTCTCCTGCTAAACACTACTTTAAAGTTAGGCAGAGAGAGTTGATTTCCATGGTATAGGGGGGAGACTAGAAATAAGACTGGACTGGGCTGAACATTCCCCCTCCATCACTATGCTGAGACTTGCAATTAGATGTGGGCTGACTTTGAGATCTCTGGGTGGGCATAGCAACTGTGAAGGAGTGCCTCAGCAATTATCAGGGAGGAATGGGGTTTTGGGGGGGTGGGTAAGGGGCCATCTGGCTGGGTACCTTTGGCCTCCACAGTTGGCTATGGTGAAGATTCAGCCCAAGGGCAGATTAGCTCAACTGGCCTAATCCAGTATAACATCAGAGGAGAGAGAAGTTTGAAAATTCAGCTCTAGGACAGAGCAGCTCAAATGGATTAATTCAGTAAACCAGCAGAGGGGCTAGCTTACAGTCCACAGAGGAGGGGGAAGGAATAGAGAGAAAATGAGTAAACAGAAAAAAAAGAAGGTAACAATTAAAAGTTTCTATGGGGATAAATACCAAAGAATAGAACCAACAGAGGATGACAGGATCCAAGGAACTTCAAGCAAAACCTCAAAATAAAAATGGCAACTGGACTTGGGCTCTGGAAGAGCTCAAAAAGGAATTTAAAATATCAGATAAGACAGGTTGAAGAAAAATGGGTAAAAGAAAACAACAGCTTAAAAAGCAAAATAGGTCACCTGGGAAAAGAGGCATATGAATCAAAGGAAGAAAACAGTGTTTTAAAAATCAGAATTGATCTACTGGAAAAAAAGGTTAAAAAGTCAAGTGAAAAAAAGAATGAATTGAAAAGAATGGACCAAACGGAAAAGAAAGATCAAATGATCATGGAAGAAATGGTTTTTACAAATTAACTTGTTACTGTGAATTTTACACCTCAGAAAATACACAACAACTACAAATCAGGGTTTAGTTGTTTTTATTAATTATCTAATATTAATAAAGGGTTAATAATGCACATTAAATTTAAAAGAATGTGTACACATTTCTCCCTTTTTTAAACATTTGTCAGTATAGTCATTCCTCACAATATTGCTGTTCACTTATCATAGCTTCACTGTATTGCAGGTTTTTAAAAAATACATATTTTGTGGATGAATAACCATACTGTTCACAGTGGAAATGTGGTACACCACTACTGCTTGCACAAGTTTGCCAGTGTGAGATTGTACACAGCACACTATTGGTTGATGAAATGAAAGGTGACCAACCACAGCGCTGTGGTCTGTATCCTGGATTCTGATTGGCTCAGTGTTTATAATAATGTGGGAAAGGTTCATAAGAGTGTGGGAAAGGTTTATAAGAGAGTGGGAAAGGTTTATAAAGCCTTAAAATAAGTATAAATAATAAAATAAATATAGCGCCTCTACTTTGTGGATTTTCACCTATCAAGGGAGTCTCTGAAACATAACTCTCACAATAAGTGAGGGTTTGCTGTATACTAGAAGTACAATGGGCCATCTTGGGAGATAATTATTTCCATTTCAATGAAGGTCTTTAAACAAAATCTGAATAAGTACATAAAAAGGGCAGCTAAGTAGTATAGTAGATAGAGTGTGAGTCCTAGAGCCAGGAAGACTCATCATTCTGAATTCAAATCCAGTCTTAGTCACTTATTGTGTGACTAATAACATGATTAGTCACTTTAACCCTATTTGCCTCTATTTTCTCATCCAAAAAATGAGCTGGAGAAGGAAATGGCAAACTACTCTAGTATCTTTGCCAAGAAAATCCCAAATGGATTCACAAAGAGTAGGACATGACTGAAATGACTAATGAGTGTACACACACACACACACACACACACACATATATAGTGCATATATATGTATATATAGAGAGAGATATATTTATGAGATTTGGGACAAGTTTCAGAATACAGAAATGCATGACTAGATAATTGATTTAGTTATCCAACTTGGAGATTCTGTGATTCTGTGTGACTTTTCAATCTAAATATCCAATCTTGATGTCTCAGGATTCACAGGCAGTCTCTATGTGAGTCAATTCTTTCCACTTATTCTGCTTATGGTTGTGGGAAAAAGTATCCCAAGATTCATGAGAAGGTGTTTTATTGTCATTTTTCTTGCTATTCTATTTCACTAAATGTCTTTACTTTGAACAGTGTCCTTTAATGAACAAATTAAGGTAAACACGCTGGTTAGGGTTTATGAGCTAAGGCTTTGAGTGGATACAGACCTTAAATCTTAATATTGGAATTGGGATATATTCAGGGGTGTGCTGATAATATTTAACAATGTGCACAATGAAAAGCCTGACACATTTAAAAATTTAATCTGTTTTATTAATCCTTTCTCCATTGTGTTCTCTTTTTTTTTCCTTTTAAACATTATTTTATTTGGTCATTTTCAAACATTATTCATTGGGAAAAAAAAAAGATCATTTTCTTTTCCTCCCCATCTCCCACCACCCCTCCCATAGATGACGCACGATTCCACTGGGTATCACATGTGTCCTTGATCATTGCTTTCTTAAGTCTAGGCAATCAATAAATCAAATCTCAATTTGTTGTCCTTGCTGATTTCTGAGATATACATTCTCATATTGAAAATTTAACAGCAGACTCTCTTGAACTGGTATGAACCATCTCTAGCACACCCCTAGAGGCTTTCCAGTAACTACATATGTTATAAGGGAGTTTTCTATTGGGAAAAGGAAGAGGAGTCAGTCATTGAGAAGTGAATAGATATTTAAAGATCATCAATTAATAATAATAATAATAATACCTAGCATTCACATAGCACTGTAAGGATTGAAAACACTTTACAAACATTAACTTATTGGAACCTTACAATTATCCTGAGATTATTATACTCATTTTATTTTCCCTATTATTATTATTATTATACTCATTTTACAGATCAGGAATTGAGTCTGAGACATTTAAATAATTTATCCATGATCATACTTTTAACAAGAGTCTGAGATAGGATTTGGATGCCAGTGTATATGACTCTATTTCTGCCACACCACCCAAAAACAGATGTGGAAGGTTTTCCTTTCTTTCATATAAACATTTCTTCCAAGATCTAAATAGCCTAATTTGGATAGTGAAAACAAGTGTTTTTATTTTTAAATCTATGTATTGTTCACCAAAATCATTTGCTGTTGTTAAGTTGGGTCTAATTCTTCATGATCCCATTTGGAGTTTTGTTGGCAGAGATACAGGAGTAGCTCATATTACAGATGAGGAAAGTGAGGCAGGCAGGGTTAAGTGACTTGCTCAGGGTCACACTGTTAGTAATTGTCAGAGGCTAGGTCTGAACTCAGATCTTCCTAATTCCTGGACCTACATTCTATCCACTGGGCCACCTAGATTCCATGTAAATCACGGTGATAAGTAAAGGTCTTTCATATGTGTGTAAATCTAGAGCCTTACCCTAATTTAATAATAATAATAGCTTCCATTTAAATGGTGTGTTAGGCATTGTGCTGAGCACTTTACAAATATGATTTCGTTTAATTTTTACAACAATTGTGGGAGGTATATATTACTATCATCTCCATTTTACAGATGAGGACACTGAGGCAGGCATAGGCACAGAATTTTATTTCAAATGTATCTATTTTTGTACCTTCCCACCCAATGGAATTTGGTTCCTGGGAGTACTGGAGGAATTTTTTTAGGGATAACAGATGTCATTACATTTCTCTGAATTTGTTTCCTTATCTATAAAATTATGAAATTGGACTAGATTATCTCTGAGAGCTTAAATCAATGATCCTTCTGAGCTTGGTTACACTATCAAATATAGACTCCATTACTTACTACCCATGGGACTGCAGACAAGTCATTTAATTTCTTTGGTTCTCAGCTTTTATTTTTGTTTTTTAAACCCTTAGCTTCCATATTAGGATCAATACTGTGTACTGGTTCCAAGGCAGAAGAGTGATAAGGGCTAGGCAATGGGGGTCAAGGGACTTGCCCAGTCTGAGGTGTCTGAAGCCAGATTTGTACCTCTCATCTCTAGGGCTGGCTCTCAGTCCACTGAGCCTCCCAACTGCCCCCTGTTACTCAGTTTGTAATGAATAAAATGGGAGGTATCCAATTTGATCATAGATAAGATCCTTTCTAGGTCTAAATCCTATGATCTTTAGATATGAAAAATAATCCAATAACTCAATGTTTTTTTTATATGAGGAATTTTTTAATACCCCCAAATTTCTCAGACATTACAAAATTATTGCATACAAACATTCTCCCAGCACATTTTGTCAGCACTAAATAAAATAAACATGACAAGGGTGGCTATATGGATTCACAGATCCTTTGTAAAAACTTCATGGTTCTCCCTCACCTTCCCCCCAGGGAGACTCTAATCAGGTGCAATTCATTCATTTATAAATGTGAAAGCTAAGACTCAGAGATACCAAATGACTTGTCCAATACTACTCAGCCAGGACTAGATCTCCTGCCCCAAAAGCCAGTGTTTATTCAACTTCTCCACTTAGTCAATCTCATCACCAGCACAGTTCTGGCTGGGACCCCAAGGGCAGGATCACAGTGACACACCCATGTAGATTTTTTAAAAAAACTAATAATGAATAGAGATAAATATCATAATGTATTTTTCCACAAAATAACATTATTAGCTTGGGAGCAGGGGAGAGTTTCCTAGACCATAAAATATTTGCAGAATACCAGGATTGTGATATTGAGATGTCTAAGGGCAACAATCATTAGTAGCCTGAAGAACTCTGGTACTAATTCAGCTTATATTATTTACTCTTAACTGCTCAAAGCCTGATTACTTGCAAAGCTGGTCTAATTTCTTTCAGGTGCCAAGTAGACTTATACTGAGCTGAGAGCACCTACAGCTTATTGGTTGTTGTATGAAGAACATTTCACATCTTCTTCATTAAATAACCATTAGACTGCCCATATCCCCCTCTTCCTTCCCCATCTCCCTCAGATTTTTTTTTTTAGTGTGTAAATTGATATAAGAAACTCTGGCAGACTTTTAGTATCCAGCAAAGCACCTCAAACTATTTCTCAAACATTTCTGGTTCAGTAAAGTCCCAAATGAATTTTGCCAAGTACTTTTTCCCCATTAACTTCTAAATCCATGCAAATTTCAGGGGGAAATTTAATCCGTATGTTTCTGATTCATTTACTCTTAACTCATCATATTGTTTTGAAAGAACTATTTTTCATCCAAGAAACCTTAGAGGCCCTTTCTATAATCTACTTTTAGTCTCCCACTCTCCCCCGAACCAGCAAGTTACATTTTGTAAGTATTAAACAGTATCTGAACCTCCAAAGATAATTCACTGAGGTTTTTTTTTTTCCCTCCTCTCCCCTAGTTTAGTTTCCAAATATTCCAGTTAGAAGCAAGCCCCAATCAGAACATAAAGAATGTAAAATGACTGCACATTTCTGTCCAGCAGCTGTCTTGCCAGAAATAAGGCTGACTCAATCAGTGGGAGTCTTTGACAAAGCCAAACTCCTCTCCTTAATTCTCCATCCTCTGTGAGTTTGTCAGCAAACTTCCCTCCATGTGAGTTACTCCTCCAATGAAATTTGTACTACAATGGATCTGAACCTGCCATTTTCAAAGGGGTGCAAGCTCAGGCCTGTCTCAGTTCTTTTCTGAATGACAGTGATGACTTTCAGAGACAAGTATCTTCCAGGAAAAGACTCTCCAAGTCTTGAATAGTCTGAACAAGGACATTGTGTTTATGTGTTTGTCATTGTTCTTTTTTTTAAGAGGAACTTGAAAGCTGTTAACTATTAAATTACTTAGATCTCTAATGTTGAAGAAAACTCCTGCCTTTGCAAAAATACTATACACACTGAAAAATAAAACACAGAGAAGAGAGAGAGAGAGAGAGAGAGAGAGAGAGAGAGAGAGAGAGAGAGAGAGAGAGAGAGAATATATACTAACTTCTAGCTGAAGCAATCTGGTTGGCATTCTCTCAAGAGCATTATTTAAATTTTAAATGGCAACAGCTACTCATTTAGATTTCTACAAATATGCTAGGGCAGAGAAATAATTTGTATGTACATGGAAATCCAACACTTCAGCACCTGGGTACTTGACAATAATTAAGAAATGAAGTCTTATCTTTGCCAGTGAACTTTCTACCTCTGAGATTGCTCTTGGAAAACAGTGGATTTGATGAATCAGGTTCTAGCCACTTGTTGATCTTTCTTTGCTCTACCCTAGGTCCCATTTTACCAATATCTGTCTCCTTTATTGTCTCTCTGTCTCCTTCATAGTGATAGCCAAGCTCTACCTTTCACCTGTTCCCCATCTTAGACTTCTGACAGATTTTACTTAAAAAGTGCTCAGGATGTTTCACATTACCAGAAACTGAGGTGAGAGGCAAAAGACTATGTAAATGTGGGTTGTTATTATTTTTCATTCACTTCTTTCTCAAATTAAAGAGATTAAAGGGATTGGGTACATGAATATATAAAACATGATTTCAGAGGTAGTGAGAAATAATGGAAAGAATAGAGGACTTATAATCAGCAGGAAAAATAAAAAGGCTAAAAGCAATGCCACATCTGATTTGCATTCTTTTGTCAATTTTATTAAAATCTTTTGGATTTAAATTTTTTATAAACTCTCCATAGAACTTAATCAATCAATCATTCATTAAGGTGGCACTAGGTGCCAGGCACTGTGTACAAAATCCTCAGAACAAAACATCTTTTCCCCCCAAGAACATATCACACCATTCTGCTGCAATAGCCCTCCCTCCAAAAAGAAGCAAAGTGTATCTCATCATCTGTTCCCATCATCTGACCAAGATTAATCATTACAATTAATTTGAGATCAATTAACTTTTATGGAGTTTTTTTGATGATGTCATTGTGTACATATATTGTTTTCCTGGTTCTACTTATTTGCTGCATCAGTTCATGGCTTCCCAAAATTCTCTGATTTCTTTGCATTTATCCTTTCACTGAAGTTTTTCATTATATTCATAGAACACAATTTGTTCAATTGTAAAAGGACCATCCACTTTGTTTCCAGATCTTGCTACCACAAAATGTAGTACAATTGGATAATTGCTAAAGATGGGATCTTTCGAAGGATTTGCTTTAGTATTACTAAGCCAAAAAACAAAATTTTATCAGAGTATGAAGTTTTTATATTTTATTTTTAAAGGCTAATATCAGACTGTTTTCAATTTATTATTGATTTGTAATATAGTTTGAGATCTTGTATTTTGAGGCCACCTTCTAACTCATTTTTCCCCATCAATTCCCTTGATTTTATTTGACCTTTTGTTCTTCCAAATGAATTCTGGTATGATTTTTTTTCCTAGCCCTATAAAATAATTTTGGTAGTTTGATTGGTATGGTATTGAAATAAATAAATCAACATAGATAGAACTGTCATTTTTTCATCTTGGTTCAACCTATCCGTGATTAATTAATATTTTCTCAAATGTTTATTTGTGTAAATTTATTTTTGTAAAAAGGGTTTTGTAATTGTGTTCATATAGTTCTTGGGTTTGTCTTGGCAGGTAAGACTTAAAAGGGGATGTATAACTAGATAATTTGCTTTGACAGAAAAGGGTTGCAGTAGACTACAAAGTCATTATTAGATGCGAGTATTTTATAGTGGCCAAAAAGGACTAATGTGATCTTGATTCACATAAAGAGAGCTAGAGCTTCCAGGAATAAGTAGGTGATTGTTCTCTTCTATTCTGTGCTGGCAGACCACATCTAGAGTATCATAGTGTTGAGTTCTGATTGCCACATTGTAGAAGAGCTGTTAATAATATGGAGAGCACACAGAAAGCACCCCGGGTGGTGAAGAGCCTTCAGTCATGTCATCTGAATGAATGAACAAAAAAATCATTTGTCAAGCATTTACTATGTTCAAAGCCCTTTAGGAAGTGCTGGGGATACAAGTAGCAAAACAAGGCACTCCCTGCTTTCAAGGAGGGGCTCACATTCAAATGGGACAGACAACGAATTTAGGAAGTTTCAGCTATAAGTCAGGTGGAAAAGTCCCACAGACCTTGAGAACAGTGTCAAAGCAGATGGTTATGCATCTTTTTTAGTATCATTTCTATGAATCAAATGATATCACTTTCTGATGTTGAAACATTTGAAAGTACCAAGGATTATGGAGGCAAGAACTTTCTTTTCTGAATCTTTATTGTAATATAACTAGCATTTATCTGAAGTTTAAGATTTACAAAGTATTTTAGAGGCAATTGGTGGTCCAGGAGATAGAGCACTGGACCAAGAGTCTAGAAGTCCTGAGTTCAAATGTGACCTCAAATATTTACTCCCTGGGTGGCCCTGGAAAAGTCACTTAGCCTGATTTTTTAACTGTATAATGAGAATAATAATAATAGTAACTACTTTGCAGGACTGTTGTGAGGATCAAATAAGATAATACTTATAGCACAGTATCTTGTATGTAGTAGATACTATATAAATGCTTATTCCTTTCCCCCTTCTCTTGATAAAATTAACTCATCTGATAACAATCCTGGATGGTGCCATTATTATGAACCCCATTTTATGAATGAGAAAACTAACGTTGAGGGAGGGTAAGTGACTGTCCAAAGCTAAAGAGTTAGTATCTGAAGTAGGATTTGAACCCAGGTCTTCTTGACTCTACTGTACCATCTAGAAGTCTGTGGAGTTGCTGCTACTTCATAGACTCAGGCTCAGGGTTCTAGGCTGTCTTCATGAGGTCATGGATGGTCCAGGCAAACGGGTTTAATTTGCTCTTGTCTCTTCCTCAGGTTACCTTGCTAAGCTGCTTTGCCTGTCCTGTGGGTGACAATTGATTGGCATTGGATGGGGGTGGTTGGCACTTTCTGCACAGGAAATTGGTTGAACCAACTGGGGACATATTGTCTGGGAGAAGAGCAAAGAATAGGGACAAGATAGCGATCTTCAAGTATTTAAAGAACTCACCAGTGACAAAGGGATTAAGCATGATTTTTTGGCCCCAGCAGGCAGACCTAGAAGCATTAGAAGGAAGTTGCCAAGAGGTAAATTAAGCTTGATGTCAGGAAAAAGGTTCTTAATGATTAAAGGCTATATCCAATTGTCGAATCGATATTTCTGGGCGTTGTTTCAGCTTATTCTGTGGTTGCTCCTTTTTTTTTTTTCATTATAAATCTACCAGACTTCCAAAGAGGTTAGAAAACTACACCATCCTGAAAAAAGTTCCTGGAAGGTCTGCTAACTCCCAAGAAGCTTGTGGAGAATTCCTAAATACCCTGTAAGAATTTAAGACAAGGTACAGGGGCAATAAGTCAAAGGAGGAAAGTAGACTGGGCAACCACTCATCCATTATTATGTATTTAGGGTTTGCAAAGCAGTTTACATATTTTGACTCAGTTTAGTTTCTTAACCCTGTGGGTACTACTATGTAACAATTAACACTTATAGAGTGCTTTAGGGTTTGCAAAATATTTGTGCAGATTTTTTCATTTGATCCTCATAATAACCCTGGTAAGTGGGTGTCATTAATATCCTCATTTTACAGATGAGGAAATTGAGGCAACCAGCAGTAAAGCGATTTGTCCAGAGTCACACAACAGTTGAATGTCTGAGGCAGATTTTCACCTGTGGTCTTTCTAATTCCATGTTTAACACTATCCACCATCCTACCTTGTGGTTCAGTTATTTTTCAATCTTGTCTGACTCTTTGTGACCTCAATTGGGGTTGTTTTTTGTTATTTTTGTTGTTGTTGTTTAGGCAAAGATACTGGAATGACTTGCCATTTTCTTCTCCAGCTCATTTTACAGATAAGAAAATCGAGGCAAACAGGCTAAAGTGACTTGCCCAGGGTTACATAGTGAAATATTGATCTCTTACTCCTAGCAACCCATTTCTCTTCTTCCCTATTACAATAGCTAGTAAGTATCTGAGGCCAGATTTGAATTTAGAAAGATGAGCTTTCCTGAGTCCAGACCTGACACTCTATTTACTGTGCCACCTAGCTGCTCACAGGTTCTACCTAGTTACCTCTACTACTACAGATATTATTATTTCCATTTTATAGTTGAAGAAATTGAGGTATTGAAAGGGGAAAGTTAAATAGTTAAACACTTAATATCAGAAGTGGGATTTGAATCCACATCTGCCCAATTCAAGGGATGTTTACACATTTCTTGGGTTACTTTAGGTGAGTAAAATTTGAGATTAGGAAGTTCTTGCCTCGAATAGAACAGGACTGGAGAGGATAGGCTGATACATAATTAATACAAAGATATGGACACTATCATCATATAAATAATACTTTATTATGACTGATTTGGGGAATGGATTAGGAGTTATGCTGACAATTTGGTGCATGACTGTAGTTATATTGTTATATTTTATGCAAGTATTATTATGAATACTTTTGTTAATATTAATAAATCATTCAATAACTACCTATTAAATACCTAGTATGTGCTAGGCACTGGGCAAAACCTCCCTTCAAGGAGTTCATAATCTAATGGAGGAAGACAACACCCAAAACAAAGTGTGCATGATGGTGAAATCCAAAGGAGTTCAACCAGCTGGGAACTGAAGAGATGAATGAATGAAACCTCTTCACTGGAAACTTTAGGAGGAACTCTGGTCCACTGTCAAATTAGAGAAGCAGAGAGATACTGACAGAACTGATCATGTTGAGTATAAGACTGATTGAATCTTGTAGGATGATGAGGTTGTTGTTGAGGAAATCCCTGTGTGCATGATGGCAGTGTCCAAAAGAGTGTAGAGAGGTGGGAAATAAATATACTACTTTTCTTTCTAATGTTGTGTTCTTTGGGCTTATATGCTCAATAGTGGGATCTCCAGGTCAATATTTTAAGCAACAGGTATTTATTAAGCACTTACCTTGTGCCAAACACCAAAGATAAGCATTGGTTATATAAATATAAAAGCGAAAGTGTTCCTGCCTTCATGGAGCTTATATTCTGCTGGAGATATAAAATATATTCATAGAGGATATATGCAAAATAAAAGTAAAATGATGAGAGGAAAAGGGAAAGATGTCACATTAACAACTGCGAGAATCAGGAAAGGTCTTTTGATGGAAATAATGCATAAGCTGCCTCCTGAAGGCAATCAGAAACAGAGATGATGACATGGACTGTTCTAGACATGGAGGGTAGATCCATTATGGAATATTAACTATGAAAAATGGGAAGTATGTGAATTTTGCTAAAACATAGAGTGAGTGAGGAGTAATATATACTTATCTTGGGAACATAGACTGGAATTAGATCACGAGCAACTTTAAATGCTAAATTGAAGCATATTTATTTTAATCTAGAGGCAAGAAAAAGTCTCTTAGGCTTCTTGGAGACTGACATGATCCAGTCTGTTTTAGGGATACTAGTTTGGCAGCTGCAATGAGGATAGAGTAGTGTGAAGATTGGATTTGGCTCTCCCCTGATTGTAACAATGAAGGTACTTAGCTCTTCCTTGATTGTGAAGATTAAATTATAATCCCCTGCCTATTTTTAGATTTTAATCCCCCAAAATGTAAGCACAGTACTTAAAGTTGAGTATGGAGATCTACCCATTTTGGATTTTAACCACAAAAATGTGCGAACACCCATTTCATGCATTGAGTGGGAGGTCTGTGACCCATGTGTGAAAGAGTGGGCAGTCCTAGAGTGGAGTGTCAGCTGTGATTGGTAGACAAAAATTTATGGGAAGTGACACAAGAGGAAAAGGTCTTTAAAAGTGGAAACAGAGACACACAAGGAGATACTTGGAGTGAAGAGAGTCACTTGGAGTGAAGAGGGACACTTGGAGTTTGAAAGAGACACACTTGGAGTGGAGCCTACTAGAGTTGATGGCTGATAAAGAATCTTGCTGATATTACTAACACGTGGTGAGTGTAAAGACTGACTTCCTTCCTTGGCCTTCTGAAGACATCATTCTCTGGGAAAGGCCCATCATCTTGAGACTCCTTTCCCCTGGCTGGGGACTTAGAATTGCTACCTGACTTAGAGGAAGCCAGAGTTCTCCCTCTCTCTCTCCCCTTTTTACTCTTCCTTAATATCTTCCCTCTATTATAAAATAAACTACTATGAATTCCATTTTACTTTAGTAATTCATTTTTGAGATTTAGAAATTAAATCCCTGGTGACCAATTAAATATATTCCATCCAACTAATAAATTTAACAGAGGTAGAGAGACTGGATAGAAGAAGGTCAATGAAGAGGCTACTATAATAGTCTAAGCAAGAGATAACAAAGACCTGAACAAGAATAGTTGTAGCATGAGATGTTGTTTCTCTTTTGTATTCATAAAGGACCAGTGACATCATGGGAATGATATCTTGACTTGCCAGAGAATTAGATTCCAGGGAGGCAGAATTACACAAAGTCATCAGCCTCACTCTCTCTTTCAGAGTCACTGAAGTCCAATGGCAAGACAAAAGTGAGGACCACCAATGATGATCCAAGATGTGGTAGATGATCTTGGCCCCTTTGATATCTGACTAAGCTCTAAAGCACTCCAGTGTCTGCTTTAGCCACCTTCCTGGCTGTTAGAGCAAATTTTTTCTTATCCACCCTACCTGGAGAAGTCTTCTGTGCTTGATAGACATCCCCTTAACTCATCCACAGGTTTCAGGCAGAGATGGTTTTACCAAGGTGTGACTACTACACATACTACAGCTTCTTGGAGCCACAGGTGAGAGTTGGGTGAAAGGTAAACACCAAAAATGGATAAGAAACTCAAAAAAGGATTCAGCAAGCTCACATCAGAGCTGCTAGTCCTCCTTGAACATCCCATACTCTACATACACTTCTCAGGTAGCATGAATAGAGAGCAGAGTATAGATGTGAAACATAGAAAATATAAACACATTGTGGATCTTTCTCTCATGAATTTATACTGAATTCCAAAACTGCAGGACCAATGGAGCACAGTTCAAGTTAAAGCTTCAACATAGAGTTTAAGACAGGGATTACATATAAATCATATGGTCCTAGAAAAGAGTGCCATTGTGCTGGTTGCAGCAAGTCCTAGAAATTTGAACAATCTCCTGAATGAGATCCATAACCATTGAAAAGATCTTGGCTTATCCACCCACACAGGGAGAAACAAGTAAATGAAGAATGCCCTTTGTTTAGATTGATATGTAATTAAATGGATAGTGTTCATCTGTATGTGTGTGTGTGTACACATATACTGATGGATGTTTATTTACTTATCTCAAAAATATTCCACATATTCACTTTTCCATGATGTACTTTAGTTTCTGTGCCTATAAATTGAAAGTGTTCAATTAGATAATCACAAAGGCTCAGATCTAACCTTCCACAATTGTGATTCTTTGACCTTCTTTTCCCCATGTCACCAAATCTTATCCATTCTATCACTAGAGAGTCCCTTAAGTTCACCTATTCCTTTCATAGACACTAACAAACCAGGCTCTCATAAGTTGCATGTAGAATAGGTCTTAACTTCTGAATCACTGCAGTAACCACATCACCAGTCTCATTCTAAATCTATGCCTCACTTAGATATAGAAGGAAAATGCCACTTTTGTCATTGTTACTCCCCAACTTAACCTACACTGTCAACTTTATTGTATCAAAATTAAATTTCTCTCCTGCCTATTTGTTTGTAAGTTTCCATGGCGCTTATTTTTTCCAATCTTAGACCATGAGGGTTCTCTACCTGAGTGGAGAGCTTGAATCTTCAATCTAAAAATATGAAAACTTTGCTAATATTCATTTGAGAAAGTGGAGATTTAGGGTCCAATATTCCCCTTCGATTACATAATGAGAACACAAAATCGGAAATGTTTTACTAGTTCATTGAAAATTCTATGATCTGAGAGAAGATATAGTCTTTTTAAAAGCCTTTTTGCTATTCGGCAACAGATAATAGTGGCAAGTTATTGATTATCCACTTAGTGTCAGAATTAGACAATGTTGGAAATATACCTACTTCTACTTAGGATAACTTTAGAGGTCAAAGGGACCTTTAAGATCCCTGAATCTAAATATCTTATTTTATAGAAGAAAAACATACCCAGGGAGGTTGAAGTAACTTCCACAGTCACACAGATATTAATTAATACAGTAGGATATGAATTCTGATTCTTTCACATCAACTTTACTCTTATATTCACTATGCTAGACTTCCCTTTTAGGGCTTTTTGCTAAGACCACACATGTAATACATAATGATCATTGGAAAATCTGATTTCTCAAGTGACCTTTCTCACATGACTAAACTAATCATGTGACTTCGAGGGACTTGAGGTATATACTACTAGATGGTTTACCCAAAAGAAAAAAGACTAAATACAGAAGAGTAATGGTAGTAATATTAGTGTAATTGGTTCATCAAAACCTGGTATCAAATTTCTGAGAAGACTAGTTTATAAAATGGTGACTATTCAACTTAATAACTAGTTCTTGGAGCTAGACTCTGAATAAATGCAAAAATTTTAAGTAGCCTTCAATCTTTTGCAAATCCTTTCCAGTTCTGTACTGATAGCTAAGTGGTAGAAATGGAGCAGCTTTTAGACAGTCAGTAATTTGACTTTAATTTAATTAATAATACACTAAACATAAGATGTCTTCAGTGACCAAATGGATACACTGTTGAAGAAGCTAGATCATTTCAATCTTGACTTTCTAGCTGTAAATGAAATCCAAAACCAAAAGGAGATTACAGCTAAATATAAGAATAGTGTAGAGTACTTCTCAGAGGAACAAAGGAAGGAATTGGTAAAGTTAGTTTTATCATACAACCAAGGGCAACAAGACCATTCTTTCATGGGATATTTAATCATAACTCATTGCAGTGCTGATGATAAGTATCTGTGAAAAAACCACCATGAAAATAATTGTAGCTTATATACTAACATTGGATCATAAGAATTAAGGGATAGAAAAAGTATATGAAAAACCTTATAAAATCTTCTAGATTAAATCAGTATACAGCCTAATATTTGATGACAAGTACAAAGATGGAAAAAGATGAAGAGAAAGAGATATATCTGTGAAAACATGATTCAAGAAGAAGCAGTGTGAGAGGACAAAGACTTGTAGATTATACAGAAGCCTCCTGATTCTATATCCTGAGTATTTTCTTCAAGAAAAAAAATTAATTAATGTCTAACATCCAATATCACAAAGAACAAAGTAGATTACATTTAAATATAATACAGAATTATTTCTTATGTGGGAGCTATCCCTGAGTCATCTGTGTACATTCGGGCCATAGCCTCCTCAGAACTATAATCACAATCAGTAGAAAGAAAAAAGGAAGGAAGAAAAGTAGTGGAGGAAGAAGAAAGAAGGAAAGTGGGAAAAGAAGAAAAAAGTAGAATGAGAAAAAGGCATGGCATACAAATGATATAACCCTGAACGAATTAAACAAATAATTGAAAATTGACAACAGAATTGGCATCAACACTAACTCTATTAATTTAGAAATTTAACCAATATAAATTAATTTCTACAACAAGGAGTTCAAAAGAGCCCACAAAGCATTCTAGTCAGAAAACATCTGGCTTGGATGCTGCATAGAGAATGATGGATCCCAAAGGCAACAGTTGATTAGAATATAAATATATTTGTAAAATCTTATAAAAAAAAAAGAATGATGAATGACTATAAGCAATACTGACTCATAAAACAGAAAAAGCAATTGAGGGAAAATCCCATTTAAGAAAAGTTCTGTAAGCTATCCAACTAAGCAAAGGCATTCCAAATGCTCCTAATAAAAATGAAAAGAGAACAACATATAGAAGAACTTTGCAAAAGGTCATTTTAGCAAACTGTATTTTATTTTAAGGACAATGGAATCATCACATTTGGATCCTAACATCACACAGTCCTGGATGTGGTAACAGAGAAAGTAAAAATGTCACCAAAGAGAACAAAATGAAGAAAAACAGCAAGATTAGACCAAATCTAAAAAGAAAAGACCCATGTCAGAGTTGAAATGACTGTGAAGGCACTGAGGAACTAATAAACAAGAAAGGGGTTATAACATTGGAACAAAAGTTTCACTGGGTATGACTAATCTGGAAAGACTTGGTTGTGAAAAGAGTATGATCCTGGTAACCTTACTTGCATCAACTGCCTAAGGATTAATCTAGTTAAATATGGTCTTGATAACATATTTTAACTGAGAACCAGATGAGTTAAAGTGATCAAATTAAATGTTGATATGAACATGGAGAAACAGGACTAAAGCGGCTGTAAATTTTTTTTTAGAAAACAAGATGAAAAAATACATTAAGAATTGTAAAGATATTCATGCTTGTGGGCCTAGGGGTCCCATTTCTAGAATTGGGCCCTAAGGGCATCACTGAGAGGGTAAAAAGCTGGGTATATATGAAAATATTCATGGAAGCTTTGTTTGTAATGACAAAATAACTGGAAATAACACAAATGCAACGATTGGGAGAAATGACTAAGTAGATTGTGATATTTAAATGTAACAGATTGTATTATTTTTTTAGAGATGACAAATATTAGAAATATAAAGAAAAGAAGGGAAATACATGAAGAGATGAAAAGAGAAGAAAAAAAGATATTTGTTAATGTATTCTGATTGCATTTTAAGAAATGTCACAGAATGAAGAGAAAAGTATCAAAGTAAAACAAATCAAAAGAGAACTCAAAAGCAGAGGGTGTTTATATTAACACACATATATAATTAACATGTTTTCAAAGAAATTATAAACAATGTAAAATTTGTGGTTTTGCACATACTTTTTAATGCATTTGCTTAAATGCTTTTTGTGGGGATAGTTATTATGCATATAATTTTAAAATTTATGGGGAAAAACAAGAAAGGGAAAAGATTCCAAAAGTGTGGGTAAAAACCTCAGCCCTTTTTAATTCTGAAAAAGGATATCAAGCTAACATCAATAATTATTGGTGTCTATACCTACTCTCCCATCTATATAAAATCTTTTTAAAGTTCCATCTTCCACAAGTCTTCTTAACTTCTACTTCTAACACTATTTATTTTTCTTCATTTTTTTTATTTGTTTAAGAAAATTTTTCCTTGATTCCATGATTCATGTTCTTTCCCTCCCCTCCTCCCACCCCCTCCTGTAGCCAACGTGCAATTCCCCTGGGTTTTACATGTAACACTATTTATTTATACAAAAGCAGGTGGGTACTGTGGAGCTTCCTCCCCTCACAAAAACCATAGTTCTGATGATCAAGTTCTTTCTGTGTGTTTGCCAGACTGCAAGAGAATCCCATAGTTAAACTCAAAGGAGAGGACTGAGGGACACAGCCTTCAGCTGGAATTTGGAAGTTGTGGACTACTTTTCTCTATGTGCCAATCTTTTTATCATTCCATTATATTCATGAAGTGTCTGTTTCTCCTTGGTTGACACTGAGCTGTTTTTATGATCAGATTATTCAAGTATAAAATTTCCTTTCTAAAGTCTAGAGTTTAAAAGTATTTTAATTATATATTATATCTACTATTTCAGAGCTTTCCTTCTTCTAATTATTCCTTATTTATCCTGTATACATTTGTATATGTATATATATATACACAGAGCTTTGTTTCTGTTTGCCTGTTGTAAGCTCCCACAACAGTGGCAAACATTTTTGTCACTATAGAATGCCCTGTTTTAAGTCTTGTTTTACCTTTATAATTAGAGTTGCTAAACAGTTATCTCCAAGAGAGTTTCTAAACAGTTATCTCCAAGGTTACATTCTACAAGGAATCTTATAATACCTTAATATATGAAAAAAGGACCTTTAAGGCTGATATTTGCTCTACCAAACTAAATAGCATTTTTATAATCAACAAACGATAAACACAATGTGATCGAGTATTCTCTTCATGTTTTAGTCAACTGTGTGACTGTATAGATGTGTCATAGCAAAGTGCGAAAGCCTAACTATTCTTATTTCTTATATTCATCAATGATACATAAATAATTCTCATTAAGATTTTATAAAGATAAAAAAGTAGGTAAATGAGTTGGTAGCTATCGATGTCTTCTCAATCTTTTTTAAGGAAAATATCATCTCTGATTTTTTTTCCATTCCTCTGGCAAATATCCTCCCTATGGTACCTTGCAAGAAAATCACTCAGTACATTAAAAATGGTATTGTCACAGCACAGATTTCCTTCGTGTGTGCTTGGATTTCTATACCCATTCACTTTTCCTGGCTTTTCCTACCATTCCAGATTCTTCCTACACCACATGGAGGACTGTCCTGTTAGGTTCCAAATATGTTGGTTCCATTTTTATCAACCATGAAATTATATCATTCTAGGGAAATTTTCAAGAAGTATTTATTCATGTAAAAAAAAGGAAACATAATTATGTGTGTGTGTGTGTGTGTGTGTGTGTGTGTGTGTGTGTGTGTATAAAACAATGGGGAAACATCACATCACTGCCTATTTTCAGCCTTGTAGCAAAGTCATTAAGTCAAATTTGTCAATTGGGGAATGATTGAATAAGTTGTTGCATAGGAATATGATGGCATGCTCTATGCTGTTGAGGCAAGAGAGAGTTTCAAAGAGACATGGAAAGAGTTCTATGAACTGATGTAGAATAAAATGAGCAGCACCAAAAGAACAAGCTATATATGACATGGATATCATAAAAAATAAACAATTTTGAAGACTTGCCTAAGCTAATGAAGAATAAAATGAGCAAAACTGGGAGAACAATCTATACAATAAGAATAGCACTATGCAGACAAATAATTTTGAAAGCTGTAAGAACAATTATCAACACAATGACTATTCAAATGATGAAATATACTATCAACCTCTTGACAGAGAGATTTTGCATTTAGGGTATAGAATGAGGCAAAGATTTTTTAATATGAATCATGAGAGAATTTGGCTTGCTTGATTATATATGTGTATATTTGAATATATACACACATACTTATACATATATATGTATTTGCCATAAGGAATTTGGTTTTTTTCTTCCCCTGCCACCAAAGGGTGAGGGGCTAGTAATAAGAGAAAATAGATTTTCATTCATTTTTTTAAAAAAAGCTTTAAATGGGTAAAATTTGTCATATTTACAAATAGCATGAGAACTTAGTTATCTAATAAAGATGTTCATGTGAAATTGAACAGCTTATGCAAGACTCCCAGATGGTTTCTCCTGTTTCTAAGTATAATCCAATCAACCTATACTACTGAGTATTGGGTTTATTATTCAAGAATGATTGAAAAGCTAAGAAGAAAAAATTGTCTCTTCCTCTAGATGTCATTGATCCAAGAACTGTAGCTCTATCCTCCCCTTTATACAAGATGTATACATGACTCTCAAAATCAGAATTGATCAACCTAAGGTAAGGAAATATCAGTTTTGCATTTTAGGTTAGTATTACTACTACATACTTGGATTAATTAGTTACCCTCTTACTGATCTGTAAGCCAATTGGTGACCTATTTCCCATTTGTCAGTATGCTAGGCAAATAGCTAAAATAATTGTACTACTTCTGTGAAGGGAGGATCATGGAAATAGAGATATTTAGAAAAGGATTTTCTAACACTTCAAAGTTGCAGAGTTATACTTAGTTACTAACCCACAAACTTTCTAAGTAAAGTCTCCACTTCTGCCCTCATTTCCTGAAGGTTTTGTACAAATAAACTTACCATCACTGCTCCTCTGCATTGATTGATTGATTTTTTTCAAGGGTGGTTGTTTATTATTTCTAAAGAACAGAGGAGAATTTAAAGGAAAAGTATTGAAATATTTAAGCTGTAGGTTTGATGGTCTATATTTCTTTGAGGTTCATGTTAAAAGTTGCATTTTATTTGAGTGTAAAATACCACCTTGTACATCAAAGCCCTGAAAATATTTGGAAATATCCAATGCCTTAAAGCAGCTGTGTAAATTAGGAAGGCTTGAGTACTAAAAATTCAGAAGAAGCCTCTGAGAAATTGCATTCCAGGAAAGTTCAATTTTTCTTAAAAACTTACCATTTTAACTTCTTATAATTATTATGAATAGCAGTATAATACTAATATATAGAAACTTGTAATAAGAAAGATCTTGACATTGCTTTTAACATACACTAGCTACATGATCGTAATAAGACAGTAGTAGAGTAGGAAGAATTTTTGTTCTTGAATTAGAACATGGGTTTGAAACCTACTTATAATACCTACTACCTATGTGATCTTGGACAAGTCACTTAACCACTTTCAGATTCAATGTCTTTATCTGTAAAATAAGGAGGTTGGAAAAGGTGACCCCTATGGTTCCTTCAAGCTCTAATTTTGCAATTCTATGAAGTTGCAGAAGAATTGGCATACTGGGGAATTTCCAAAAGGATGAAAACCCAGGTGCAGACAATAAGTATCTTATTCATTTTAAGATTTAGGAAACTATCAAAAGTATTTTTTCTCAAGCTTCTTTTTGTTACTTCATTAACTACCACTTCCCTGGGAATGTAAGAACTATTTCTACTTCATGAAAAGGCTAATTAAAGGCCACATAAAGCAGGTCAGGATATTCTGAAAAACTTAAAGATAATTTTATTATCTTTATTATTTTAACATTATTTTTAAATAGTTTATTTTTCCCCATAACATATAATTTTTTTCTTTTTTGTTACCATTTTAATATATGTACCAATATAATATATAATAAAATAAAATATAATATATATACTTTGTTATATTTAATAAATTATAATAAATGTTTATTTAACAGACATTATCACAATGTAAAAATGTTTTTAGCACTTTTTTAAGTTTTGAATTTAAAATTCTCTCCCTTCCTTCTCCTTCCCTATACAATAAGCAATCTCATATAGATTTTTATGTATGGATTCACATAAAACATTTTTCCATATTAGTCATTTTGTAGGAGAGAACTAACTCAAAAAAGAAGAAAATGAACTACAGTATGTTTTAGTTTGAATTCAGATTTTTTTAGTTCTTTTTCTGGAGGTGGATGACACGTTTCATCATGAGTCTATAGAACTTCCTTAGATCATTGTATTAATGAGATACTAGATTATTCACAGTTGTTCGTTTAAAAATATTGCTGTGACTTTGTACAATGTTCTTCTGGTTCTACTCACTTCACCTAGCATCAGTTCATGTAAGTCTTTTCCATGTTTTCTTCTAAACAACATAGATCTTTAATTACCTAAAATAATAAATGGTCAATTCTAAAGATAAAACATCCTGGCTTCAGATTCTACCTCTGACACATCCTTGCTGTGTGACCCTTTCTTAACTGTATATGTAGGAGAATCCCTTCACAGAAGAAATCACAGATCCAAACAAAAAGAAACATGATAGAGAAAGTGACATGAAGTTAGCTATATAGATGAGTATGCACTAGCAGTCTATAGCAGTATTTTATTATACCATGAGGATGGCCCCAGTTGCTCAAAAGTTAGAGGTGAGTAGACCACAAGCTACCACCAAGCCAGAAAGACTTCAGAGGATGCTTTGAAAGTTATCATTTGAGTATCTTTCTAGCTAAGGTTCTGTACCAAAAGCTTGGCTACCAAGGGATGAATTTTTTATTCACAACAATTCATGAAACTACTTATTCAGTGGAGGGGTTGCGCTTTGCAAAAACTGAATAAAGTGCCTTATTGATGAAATTAATTATTTTTAAAGTCCTGTGAACATATGTGTGTGTTTATGTGTGTGTATATGGAAGAGTATGTCAGACTAGGGCACTGAAAAAAAAGAACTAGTTTAAAGTTTTTATTTTTGATACTGAATTAGTCAACCAATAAACATTTATTAAGCACCTACTAAGTGCCAGGCACTGTTCTAAGTGCTAGGGATACAAGGAAAGGCAAAAGACAGTCTCTGTTGTCAAGGAACTCACAATCTAATTAGGGAAACAACATGCAAACCAGACATAAACAAGCTATATACAGAATAAACTGTAAATAATCAATAAAGAGAATGTATTAGAATGAAAAGGAATCAAGAAAAGTTTCCTGTAGAAGGTATGGTTTTAGCTGGACCTTGAAGAAAGCCAGGGAATCTAGGAGGTAGAGAGAGAGTGAAAATACTCATAGCCCAGAAATGGAATATCTTGTTCATAGAACACCATGGAAGGCAGTGTTACTATTTCATAGAAAAGAGTGAGAGTGTAAGTTGTAAGAAGATGAGAAAAGTGGAGAAGTGGGGAAAGTTATAAAAGTCTTTGAACACCAGAGGATTTCATATTTGATCCTGAAGGTGATAGAAAGCCACAGTTTATTAAGTACAGAGGGTGACATATTCTTTAGGAAAATTACTTTGACAACTGAGTGGAGGATGAACTAGAGTGTGGAGAGTTTTATGTTAAGACCAAAATAGTCCAGGCATGAAGTGATGAAGACCTGCACTAGGGTGGTGGCATCGTCAGAAGAGAGAAGGGGGCATATTCAAGAAATATAAATCTACTGACCTTGGAAATGGATTGACTATGAAGAGTGAAAGAGAGTGAGGAGTTGAGAATAATACCTCAGTTATCAGTCTATACAAATGGGAGCATGGTCATACATGTACAATAAAAATAGGGAAGTTAGAAAGAAGGAAGGGCTTGGGAGAAAGACAATAAGTTCAGTTTGGGATATTTTGAGTTTAAGACAAATACCACTTGGGATACACAATAGGTAGTCAGAGTTGGGGGACTAGAGATTAGCAAAGAGTATTAGTAGATTTGAGCACCTTCAGTCTAGAAATTATAATTGAATCCAAGGAAGCTGAGAGGATCGGCAAATGAAGTAATATGGAGAAAAAAGAGACAAAGTCCGGAACAGAACCTCTTGGGACACCAGCTTTTAGCAGGTATAATCCGAATGAAGATTAAGCAAAGCTTACTGACCAAGTGTAAGCAGATAAATAGAAGGAGAAGTAGGAGATATTGATGTCCTAAAAACCTAGAGAAAAGAAAAAGACTCTCAAGGAGAGGAGAGTCTCCCTATCTAGCCAGGCTCAAACTGGAGCAGCCATTCATGGGCCTGACCCAATGACTATTGGCCTGGAAGCCTTAATAATGCTTTGTTTTACACCTAGGTTGGTTTATTCTTCCTTAAGAATCTTTCCTGCTCCTAAGAGGTTCACCAATATTGGTGGGGGACTTAGTATGGTCTCCCATTCAATTTATCAATAAATCCAACTGGTCTTAATTTTTAAATAGTTTATACCAAGATGGCAAATGTAATGTTTAAATTGCATTTACACATAAAAATGGGAGTGGGAAATTTATGAATTATTTGAAATTTTTAATCTAAAAAACTTTTGCACAAAAATCATTTCTTCAGTCATAAAGTCTCATAGAATCATTTTAAAAATGTATTTTATTAAAATATTCATAGCTGCGCTCTTTGTGGTGGCCCAAAACTGGAAAACGAGGGGATGCCCATCAATTGGGGAATGGCTGAACAAACTGTGGTATATGTTGGTGATGGAATACTATTGTGCTAAAAGGAATAATGAAGTGGAGGAGTTCCATGGAGACTGGAACAACCTCCAGGAAGTGATGCAGAGCGAGAGGAGCAGAACCAGGAGAACATTGTACACAGAGACTAATACACTGTGGTATAATCGAACGTAATGGACTTCTCCATTAGTGGCGGTGTAATGTCCCTGAACAACTTGCAGGGATCCAGGAGAAAAAAAACACCATTCATAAGCAAAGGATAAACTATGGGAGTGGAAACACCGAGAAAAAGCAACTGCCTGAATACAGAGGTTGAGGGGACATGACAGAGGATAGACTCTAAATGAACACTCTAATGCAAATACTATCAACAAAGCAATGGGTTCAAATCAAGAAAACATCTAATGCCCAGTGGACTTACGCGTCGGCTATGGGGGGTGGGGGGGAGGAAAAGAAAATGATCTATGTCTTTAACGAATAATGCTTGGAAATGATCAAATAAAATATATATAAAAAAAACTCTAAAAAAATGTATTTTATTTTTCAACTAACAAGCACTTTTCTGTCTTTTATGATGCAAAAAAAGGGGAAAAAAGGAAAATAAAACCCTTATAACAAATATAGAGTCAAGTAAAACAAATTCCGCCATTACCTAAAAACATATGTCTCATTTTTTATCTTAAATCTATCACCTCTGTCAGGAGGAATAAATCATTTGTTCCTCAGTGGTCTTCTTGGAATAGAAGGTGGTTTTTGCAGTGAGCAGAGTTCTTCAGTCTTTCAACACTGCGATTATGATGTTATTGTATAAATTATTCTCTTGATTCCACTCACTTCATTTTGCATCATTTCATGCAAGTCTTATCATGAAACAACCCTTTTCATCATTTCTTATAGCACAATACTATTCCATTGCTTTCATATGCCATAATTTAACTATTCCCCAATTTATAGGTATCTCCCCTTAGTTTCCAGTTCTTTGCTACCACAAAAAGAGCTGCTATAAATATTTTTTGTAGACATAGGTCCTTTTCCTTGTTAGTTCATAAAATCTTAAAGATGTCTGTGCAAGTAATTTAGGGAAAAGAGCAGGACAGAGCAGGACTTGAACTACTAGTGGTGACTTGGCAGATCACTAACTCTAGAACAAAAGCTCCTTTAGGACAGGAGGAGTTTTATTTTTTATTTTGTAACTTACATTTAACAACTGCTTAATAAATCCTCATTGAATTAAATGGAGTCAAGAGTTCTTCTTATGTGAAATCTGGATAATAATATTTTATTGACTAACAGAAAGGGTTTTAATGAAGGAAAATATGTATGGTACTATGGAAGCAACATTGGATTTGGAGTCACACATTATAGGGTTGCAGATTTTTTTTAAAGTAGGAAACAACCTTAGAGGGCATCAACCCACACTCAATTTTTAATTGAGGTTACTAGAATCCAGAGAAGTTGGTGACTTTTCTAGGGTGAGCTATTTAGTAAGTACCTCAGCCTGAGGTCAAGAGATCAAGTTCTCCTGTCTTTACTACTTATTACTTGTGTGACCTCAGGCAAGTTGCTTAATTATTTTGGATCTCAGTTTCTTCATCTGTAAAATGAGATGGATTTGATCAACTCTGAAATACTTTTGACATTTTAAATGTATGATGCCTAAAGCACTTTATAAATGTGAGTTATTATCTCCATCACAATCTTAATTTCAGAATGTAATTGTTAATGTAACCTGTACAAGTTGAAAAAAATCTATATTGTATATCAACTATAAATTCTAATATAATCAGTTAAACTGTAAGTCAAGTTTTCTACAATTCGTCCTGTTTATTTTTCCTCTTCTGTAATATACCTATATTAATTCTTGTACTGTCTACCTCACATGATACTATGATATAGATATATGGATATATCTTATGCATATTAATATACAAATACTGTAATCTCCATATGTTAATTATTGTACTGCCTATTTCCTATTCTTTTTTGTCTTTGTAATTCCATTGGTAAAAGAATTCCCATCATGGAAACTTGCTCCAATAATATAGATCTATAACTTCTTTGTGACTGTTTTCTTAAAAAGAATTGTTTTAAACACTGAGAGAATAAATAATTTGCCTAGGATCATTTGTATTCTGTGTGTCAGAGACAGAACTTAAACTTAAGCCTGATTGATTCCAAGGCAAGACATCTACCAACTAGATCACAATGCCTTTCATTTACATCATATGTGTAATTTTTGATAACATCAAATAAGATAAAAGGTGTAAATCACTTTGTGAAACATCAAAGATGAGCAGCAAGGTAACAAAGTGCACAGAGTGCCAGGCCTGGAGTTGGGAAGTTCTGGGTTCAAATCTAGCCTCAGATACCTCCTAGCTATATGACCCTGAGCAAACCATTAACCCCAATCATACAGCCCTTGTGAGTCCTCTGTTTTAGATATGATACTGACAGAAGGTAAGGATTAAAAAAAAAAAGAAATAGCAAGCATGAAACAAATATCAGTTCTCATTTCTAATATTTCCTACATATGTACACCTAAAACTCTTCCCTGATATTCACAAACTAATAAAATATATTGAGTCCGAATGATGACTTTCTTAGAGGCTCCTGGTGCTCCATAAACATCCACTGACTGCATCTTGTCTCAGGATGGGAGAGAGTCGGGGTGATTCAGGTGGAAACATTCAAAGCCACAAAGACATTAATTAACTTGTCACCTGGTGAGTCAGTGCCAGAGCTCGGAACAGAGCCCACTTCTGATGACTGCTAGTTAAGCGTTCAAAACACAAGGATGCTGCTTTTTGGAACCTCAAATCCCTTCCACTCGGTTGTGGCACGCTTCCTCCCGACATCGACATGCTTTCATTCTGCTGAGATAATGTATGAGTGTTGAGAAGAGGTTTCACATTTCCATGGTCGCGGCTGTCTTAAGAGAGTCTTGGAGTAGGAGTGGCTGCTTTACAGTGGAGAATTCCCTTCCAGGTCTCTTTGCACTGCCTCAGGAGAATCCTGTCATAGATCAGATCCTGGTGTGTTGGGTCTGGAGGTGGAAAGTCATATTTGCAACTTTCTTGGAGCTGGAAATCTCGGGAGCTTTCCAACCTTACAGGAATAGTTCCAAGGGCCGCATAGCAAACAATGTGGAGAATTTGCTGTTTTGTCTCGCCCCCCACCCCCTACGCCGGATGCTGCAGCTGCAGGTTTATGGATAAGTAGCCTTACTGCTCCCCTAAAGTTGGCAGGATTTCACTTTCTGAAGTCACACAGCATCTAGGAATATATTGCTGTAGCCCATTCTGTGCCAAGGCAAAGGCTTCTTTTCCTAGTTCTATAAAGTAATCCCTCAGTAGTTTGATGGACGTGGTGCTGAAGTAGAACGTTATGTACAACAAAAGAAATATCGTTAGAAAAATTACTTGTGATGTTCATCTCCAGAGAAAGAACTGATAAATAGAAATGAGCAAATCATAGTTTTATACACACACACACACACACACACACACACACACACATATACATATACATATATATACATATATATTTTTTTTTTGGTCAAATGATGCCTTCTCTACAAAGGGGAGGAAGGGAGGGTATTAACTGGGTTTTTTAATGTAACAACCAAATACATTAAATTAAAATAAATAAATAAAATATGCAATTGTATGTAAAAAAATAAATTAAGTAGTTGTCATTTTTATTACATGACTTGGCCTCCCCACAAGCAATGGGTATTTACCTAATTATTTAGATGTCTTCATTTATGCAAAGTGGTTGGTAGTTATTGTCACATACTTCCTCAGAGTTTTAGAAGGTAAGCTTCCAAGAATGTTGTATATACTGTGGTAATTTTATATGGAATTGTACTTTCTATACCTTCCTGCTGGATTTCATTAGTAGAATAAAGACATGCCAATAATTTGTCAGAATTTATTTTATGCCTTGGGACTTTGATTAAGTAACTATTTTAACTAATTTTTTGGTTAACTTGCTAGGGTTCTCTAAATTATCAAATCATCTGCAAAAAAATGATTATTTTGTTTCCTCTTTTCCCATGCTTATTTCCTAAATTACTGTTTCCTGGATTGCAACACTTAGTATTTCTAGCACTATATCAAATATAATGGTGATAATGGATAGATATCATTATTTGAGCTCTGATCTTATTTGAAAGGCCTCTCATTTGTCCCTGTATAATGTAATGTTAAAACTTTTAGTTTTGGATGAATAGAAAGAAAATCCATTTATTCTTGTTTTTTTCTATTCTGTGTTTTTTAATAGAATTTTTTTTGAAGTTTTGTTAAAAGCTTTGTCAAAAACTTTTCATATAATCACATTATTTTTGTCATTCACATTATTGTTATGGCATATTTATATGATTTTGATATAATTTTCCTCTTTGTGAACCAACCTTCCATTTCTGGTAGAAATCTAGTCATAAGGTATAATCATTATAAAACATTGCTATAGATTCCTCAATAATATTTTATTTAAAACTTTTGAATCAGTATTAATCAGGGATATTGGTCTAAAGTTTTCTTTCTCATATTTAACTCTCCTTGGTTTGAGTAATATAATTGTATCATATAAGGAATTTGGTTAGACTCCTCCTTTTGGTTTTTTTTCCAAGTAATTTATGTAAAATTGGGAATTAATTTTTCTTTAAATGTTTCATAAAATTCACTTTGTAAAGCCATGTATTCTTGAATTTTTTTTTCTCCCTTTGGGAGGTTTCCTTTTCTGAGAGCGGGTTAAGTCTTTTATTTCTTTTTTTTTTTAAACCTTTACCTCCTGTCTTAGAATCAATACTATGCATTGGTTACAAGTCAGAAGAGTGGTAATAAGTTCTCTATTTCTGCAGATCTGAGCTTTAAAATTTATTAAAATAAGTATTCATACACCTTACTGATTATCAGTTGTAATCGCACATAATTGGGGAAATAATTTCTAATAATTTTCCTTCTTTCTTCATCTTTTATAAACTCACCTTTTTCATTTTTATGTTTGTTTTGTTAATTTCTTCATTGACTTTTTAGCATGTCTGTTTTGATGTTTAATTTTATTTTGTTAATTTCTAAGTTTATTTACATTGTATGATCAGTTTGTTGGTTTGTACTTTCTTTTTTTAATGAAAGGTTTAAAAATATGTGTGTTTCTACATATATGTAAATAATATTTATTTCTTTGAGTACTGATTTGCTGAATTGCCAACATTTCAACATGTTGTCTCTTTACTGTTATTAACTTTAATGGATTATTGATTGATTCTATAATTTTTTCTTTTACCCATCTATTCTTCAGTATTGTTATTTTTTCCTCCAATTAATTTTCATCTTCAATAGTCTCATACTTAACATATTTATTTGATTATGCCCAAAGAGGATGCAGTTAATAATAATTCTACTTTTCTGCATTTGAAGTATTTTTTCTTTGAGATTTTGGCTCTGGATTTTGGATATAATGGCCCTAGAAGTGAGGGTGATTAAGAGGAACTTTAGAGTTTATTGTTCTGTTTGGGGCAAGGGCCAATCTGGGTATTTCTCAAAAACAAGGTTATTAATAGTTAAATATTTATGTTAGGTTGAAATTCCCCATCTTTTATACTACCTCCTAAATGAACAACCCCCATCTTGTGCACATGCCATATGTGATCCCTGGACAATGGTTATC
This sequence comes from Monodelphis domestica, assembly GCF_027887165.1. Lineage (NCBI taxonomy): Eukaryota > Metazoa > Chordata > Mammalia > Didelphimorphia > Didelphidae > Monodelphis > Monodelphis domestica. The sequence goes on along the minus strand of NC_077228.1, from coordinate 402,824,565 downwards.
TGTTCATGTGTCAGATATTCCATTACTAAATTGTAAGCTCCACAAGGGTAGGAACAATTATCTCTGATTCCTCCCACTGTATAAACAATTGGTGCTTAAGAACCAGAACCATTCCCTAAAGCTGAAGGCATCAAACTCTGTTTCATTCTATAACTTCTCTTGCAGGTTGTTCTGTTGAATCTTCTTAATGTGTGGCTCTTCTCTATACCATATACTACTTGGTTCTGAGAACTTCTTGGTTGGTTAACATGTTAAGTATCTCTTTGAACCCTCAAAGGGAAGACCACCAAAGCAAAGATAGTATTGGTACAGAAGAAAGAACAGTGTCTTTGGAAACAAAGTGCCTGGGTTCAAATCTTGCTCCATCACTCACTGTGTGACCTTAGGGGAGTCATTTAAGTTATCTTGGCTTTAGCTTCCTCATCTATAAAATGAGGGAATTGAATAAATGAACCCTAAGATCTCTTCCATCCCAGAATCTAAAAATCTTATGAATTATGTATCTAGAACTTCATTTTGTTCATCTGGAGTGAAATACTATAAGAGTGTCATTTGGGTTCTGTGCCCTTTTTTGAAGTAAAAATAACCAAATATATATCCTAGGGCAATAGTGAAAATCATATTGAGGGACTGAATTTCATAATGTCTGAAAAGATCTGAACTCTGATACATTTGCAGTGAGAAGGAGTGGGTGAGATTCTCATTTCAGGAAAGTCTTTCAAAAGTAAATATTCCCTAAACTAGTCATGAATAAGTGTACCTGATGATGTTCCATTAAAATTTGTTGTCTGGGATGCCCAGGAGTCAGTCTTACACCAAAGATGTCAAACTCAAATAGAAATGGAAGTCACTAAACCATACATAAAAATTCCTGTGGGCAGTATATTGACTTAGAAAACTAAATATTATCTGTTTTGTTGTATTTTTCTACATACATTCTTGTGTCATGCATATGTGTGTTTGGGTGTATAATACACACACACACACAAACACACACACACACACACACACACACACACACACACACACACACACCCTCACACTCAAATATTACAATGATGTCTTGAATGTGGAGATGACTCTCAGTTCTTCGGCAGTTAGGTGACTTCATACCTCGACCAAGGAACTTGGAATAGGAAAGTCTTGATTTTGAATCCTGCCTCTGCCACTTCCTAACTGTGTAAACTTAGACAAGTCATTTTACTATTCCCATTTCACATTAATTAATTGATTGATTGATTGATTAACATTAACTATTCCCATTAAATACTTCTATTCCTTCACCTACTTTTCAGGGCTGTTGTAAGGCTCAAGTGAGGTAACATCTATAAAGTGCTTTGAAAACCTCAAAGTGGTATATAAAAGTTAGTTGCTGTTATTGCTGTTACTATTATCATTGGAGGCGATACCAGGGGATCAAAAGTTTTAGCAGGGTCTGTTAAACTGAAGAGTATAAGCTTGGTGGTGTACTGTATTTTTCTTGCATGAGGACTACCCTAGGCAGGTTTGAACAATAGCTATTGTTTTTATAACACTTCAAGATTTGCAAAGTAGAATCAGAGGATAGTATCAGGTCCAGAGATGAGAGGCTTTGTGCTCAAATCTGGCCTCAGACATATCCTAGCTGTGTGATCCTGAGCAAGTCACTTAACTCTAATTGCCTAGCCCTTACTGCTCTCCTGAATTGATTTCTAGTATCAATGCTAAGACAGAAGATAGGGATTTTTTTTAATTTGCAAAGTGCTTTAAAAATCTTCCCTCCTCAAATGACTTATCATTTGTTTATATGGATATATGATGGGAGGGTTTGGTTTTAAGAGATTGTTCTATTGCATAAATTAATAATATGGAAATAGGTATAAGTGATAACATTTGTATAACCCAGTGGAAGTGCTTATTGGATCTTGAAGGACGGAGAAAAGAGGGGAGGGAACGAAAATGAAATCTGTAAGCATGGAAAAATATTTTAAAAATAACAAATAATATTCTCTCCTTTTATCTTCCCAACTGCCCTGAGAGGCAAGTGCTATCATTATTCTTATTTTACAGTTGAGGAAACTGAGGCAGACAGGTAAGTGAATGACCATGGGTCACACACAAATGGTATGTATCTAAACCTGAATTTGAATTCACCTCTTGCAGATTCCAAGCCCATATCTTACCTAGATGTCTATTCATTTAGAAAGTTAAAAAAAATTTAAAAAGAAAGTTAATTATCAGGTTAGCAAAGGTTATTTACTAAGTGATAGAGATGTTCTATTCAGTGTCCATGGAGGGAGCTGCCAGATCATGAGAAAGCAGAGCAGGATCACCCCAGGACTGTAGGATCCCATGGTCTAGTTAGAAAGGAATTAAGAAGCCATGTAGCCACTTTACAGGTGACAAACTGAGCCTAGGAGAGATTAAGCAACTTGCCCAAGGTGACACAAGGAGTTAACATGAGAACCAAAATCCGAATGCTGGTTCTCTGACTCTAGAGCTTCTATTTTGATACTTTTCACAGTCTCAAGTACGTATATGATGCTTATGTGTGTTTTTTTATTTTATAATGTACATACGTGAGGTATATACAACATATTTACATATATAGACACACATACAATAAAGATCCTCAACCACTCTTCGAGAAAAGGGTAGCATGACTATTTCCCAGCCAAAGCAATCAGACCACTCTCTGTCTCCCTACAGTCAGGTGTGATGAGTTGGAGTTCCCATTCTCTTCAAACCTGAGAAGTCATTAAATGAGTGGCTTAATTAAATGATTACATTCCTAGGTGTAATTCCCTCAGTCCTAGGTTTGAACATAATTTCAGGAGTTTGCACTAATTAATTTCATTTTACATAGTATGAATTAGGCTTTTCTGGGTTCTCCAGGCAAATGAATACACAGATTCTCTCCTGTTGTGGCCAGCTGAATTGGGGACTAAGGCTCTTCTGTGTGCTGGGAGGCCAAAGCCACTCCAAAGTGGGCCTGTGCTCCGACCCAGTCCCAGATGCTTTCCTACTCTGACAGGAGATGCGGCCAGCTGGGCAGCAGAGATGAAGGAGGCATCAATATGCTGCTTTCTTGGCATCTCGAGAGGTCATTTGCTAGGCTCTCTCTCAGACCGAGGGCCAACTTCTTGCTTTCCACTCATGAAGAATCTTCAGAATTGTTTCCTTCCCAGATACCTAAAGTGAATGGAACTTAAAGCTACAGGTGGCAGCAGCTTACTGTCCATTCCAAACCATCTTAACCCCTGCCAAAGTAGAGAATTTCTTCCAGGCTTAGATGGGAGAATAAAATTGATGAACAGATATTAGGGGTTGTCAAAGTTACAGCTGAGAGCTTGAGTACTGTGTGAAGATTAGTCATTCATTCAAAGAGCCTTGTAGCTGCAATCCAAGGCACCCAAACTTGAAATTTAACACAGCTCAGCTGTAGCAAATGGCTTTTTAGCCTCATGTATGAATATATCTATGTGATTAAATGGCTTAGAAATTGCTTTTACTATAGTAAAAACATCTCCTTTTGTGATTTCTCCAGGATGAATAAGCTGAATATCCTGGCACCCTTTGATTTCAAGACAAATCCTTCCTGGTTCAACACAAATTACAAAGATAATTCTCTTTCAGTTTTTATTTCTGTCAAATTGGGAATACTAAGTTCCTCCAAAAATATGTTAAAGTTATACAATGAATAAGGAACTACTGCATGTAGCTTAGCCCCTCTGCCTTCTGTAGATCACAGAATATCCCACCTCAATTAATACCTCTTATGATTAAAGAGTTCTATTCTTACAAAGTTCAGATGGTCACATAATTAAGTTATTGCCTACGGAAACATATGCATCATTGTTTTGAATGTAGGTCCAATGTAATATTATAGGGTAGGAGTGGAGTTTAGTAATGTTTTTTTCCCAGCTTTCCCAATATAGAATTATTTTGAAAGCCATTATGACAACCTTTCTCTTGAGATAAGGGGGGAAAAACTAACACTTTAGAATTGAATGAATGAATAAATAAAACTAGATTGTATATTCTTCCTTCTCTCCTTCCAACCTTCCTCCTTTCCTCCCTTCCTCCCTTTTTTCCTCCATTCCTCCCTTCTCTCCTTCCTTCCTTCCTTCCTTCCTTCCTTCCTTCCTTCCTTCCTTCCTTCCTTCCTTCCTTCCTTCCTTCCTTCCTTCCTTCCTTCCTTCCTTCCTTCTTAAAGGAATTATTCTACAAAGCTTGCTTCTAGGTATTGATAGAGGAGCACAAAAGTAATGACTACAGACTTCCTACCTTCAAGGAATTTATGTTAGCATGGGGAGACATGCCACATATACATAACCAATACTTTGCAGCAACCATAGTGCATAATAGACTATACAAAGAACATGAGATCGAAACAAACATGCAGAGAAAGGGGAAAGATCATTTCACTGGATGGATCAAGGAACACTGTTTTAAAGCATCCTTTTTAAAAAATCACATTCTTCAAATATAGACATTATAGGAATATTATCAAGAATCAAAATTGATTTATTTTTATTTGAACAAATAGATTTCACTACTAGAAGAATAACCTAAGTTGGTGGAGGATGTGTAAAAGGTATTCAATTGAATGTGAAAGAATAAAATCCCATTCTCCCTTCAAATACTGTTGCCTTTGAAAGACTCAATCCTTACAGAAATGAGTTGTGTAAGTGGGCAATACACCTGGAGCAAGAGAATATTAACAGAAAGGAAGAAAGAAGTGGGTGTTTTTTTTTTTTAAGTTTTCTTTGACCTTAGGTTTGTTAAATGTTTGACTTTGGGGTCAGTCATGGAAAATTTTGGTAAATCACAAAATTAGCAAGTTTATTGATTGCCTTCTGTCATTGGCAGGCAGCTAGGTGGTATAGTAGATAGGCTGCTGCATCTGGAATCAAGAAGGCAAGTTTAAATCTGGCCTAAAACACTTACTAGCTAGGCAAGTCACTTGGCCTTATTTGCCTCAGTTCCCCCATCTGTAAAATGAGCTGGAGAAGGAAATGACAAACCCCTCCAGTATCTTTTCCAAGAAAACCCCAAATAGTGTCATGGAGAGTCATTCACTACTAAAAACTGCCCGAAGAAACGTTCCCTGTACTGTTATGGGGACTGGAAATACAGTGGAAAATTTGTTGATTTGGAGGCATAGGGTCTGAGTTCAAATTTAGGCTCTGCTATTTTCTACCAATGTGACCTTAGCAAATTTACTTAATGTTTCTGGATCTCAGTTTCTCATCTGTAAAATGAGGGAGTTGGACTATATGTAGCCTCTAATGACCTTACGGCTCTAAATCTATTGTGCAATATATGTTAAATATTATGCTACTAATAATAATACTTGACATTTATATAGCACTTCAAGATTTGTAAAGGGCTTTATAAATATTTGAAATGTAGATTTAAACAACTCTGAAGTACCACCTCACATCTATTCAAATGGCTGGTATTATAGTAAAGAAGATAAATGTTGGGGTGGAATATGGCAAAATTGAGACACAAATACATAGTTGGTGGAGTTGTGAACTGATCTAATGATTCTAGAGGGCAATTTGAAACTATGTCCAAAGGACTTTTAAACAGTGCATACATTTTTATTCAACAACAATACTACTCCTAGGTTTGTAGCCCAAAGAGATACAAAAGGGCAGGAGAGGACCTACTTGTACAAAAATATTTATAACAGCCCTTTTGTGGTGGCAAAGAATAAAAAATTAAGGGGATATCTATCAATTGGGGAATGGATAAACAAATTGTGCAATATGATAGGGATGGAATATAACTGTGCCACAAAAAAATGATGCACAAGTTGTACAGCTATGTCAGACTCTTTGTCTCCAATGTTAACCAGGGAGTTTTCCTGGTAAAGATTTTAGAGTGGCTTGTCATTTCCTCCTCCAGTGGATTAAGGCAAACAGAGGTTAAGTAACTTGCTACCTAGCTGCCTCTACATAGAAAGCACTTATTAAATACTTTTTTAATTAGAATCTGTAAAATAGAAGTAATAACAGTTTCAGCCTCTGTTTTTATGAGATAATAAAATTAGACCCAGAAAGGACCTTCAAAGAAAAACTAACACAACACCCTAATTTTATATATGAAGCCCAAAGAAGTTGTCTATTGTCCAAAGAGCAAGGATTTTACCCAGGAAATTCAACACTCTTTAAACTATACTTCATTTTTTTTTATAGAGTTGATATGCTGAAAGAGTTTAATAAAACTTAAAATACTAAAGAAACATTATTAATTATACTAGTATAAGGTACTGCTTCTTTCAAATAGGAAGTTAGGTTGTTCTACAGGGAAGAAAAATGGGTTTTGTATAAAGAAAAAAAACAAAATCAACTTGTAAAGAAACACAGTCCTTCAAATAAAATGGTGAAAAGAAATATAGATAGTTAAGAGGACTGGATAGAAAACTGGTCCTCAGATGAAGGTACTTTTTTGAAGGCAGAGTTGATTAAAATAACAATTGCTGCAGAGCATTGATTCATTTGCATTTGATTTCTTTAGTTTAAAGATAATATCTGATAGAATTTTTAAGTCAATAGGCTGTTGTTTTCACATCTGACAGAAAGGTCAGTGTCCTAAGTTTTACCTTAGATAAAGATGAACCATTAACTATGGGGAGGTTCTGATTTGAGGTATTGGAGATGTGAAAAAAAAATTGTGAAAAATCCAGAAGAATAAGCTGGTAAGAAGGCTTCAGACGCCACGTTGGGAGCTTGTTGCTTGGAAGAAAGACATCATTTGCCAACTGAATGAAGAAAAGGCTTGGATAACTGCTACAAACTCAGTAATTGGAAGAGAGCTAAATTCCACTGCTGTTTGACATTATTGCTTTTCAGTGCTATTTATAACTTGAGAAAGGGGCAATCTCTCTGAGATACCTGGTTTTCCTCTGTGGCCTTCTCTGTTTTGATAATAATAATTAGAACTTATATAGTATCTTCGGGTTTGCAAAGTAATATGTATAAATTATCTCAACTAATCATTTGACTTGGTTTAGAAGGGGAAAGCAGGCAGCTAGGATAGAGCACTGAGACTGGAATAAGGAGGATCAGAATTCAAATCTGTACTCAGACACTTATTAGCTGTGTGACTCTGAATAAATCATTTAATCTCTGTTTGCTTCAATCCACTGGAGAAGGAAATGGCAAACCAATTCGCTATCTTTTCCAAGAAAATTCCATGGATAATATGGTCCATGAGATCATAGAATCACACATGACTGAACAACAAAAATAGGGAGGAAAGGTGGGAAACAAGCTTTGTATCTATGTTGTCCAAGGGCTCCAAGTTTTTGTTATAAAAGACTTGACTAAGAGCTAACTGGGCAAAGCAGAATCCTGTTGAGGAAAGAGCTGGCTGGATTTCTCAGCATGGTCCAGATTAGCAAATCGAGGAATTTTGCAGTTCTCTGTTCTAAGGGAACTACCTTCGATCACTATGCTATCCTACATAACCCTTTCTCAGAGCTCTGTTAAAGGTAGCTTTGAGACTTCCGGTTAAGATGGCGGCTTAGAGAAAGCTCAAGTTCAGATCTCCGGAAAAACCTTCCCGACCGATCTCAAACTATAAGCTCGTAAGGCGCCGAAATTCAAAACGATCAACAGCACAGACCCTGGGAACCCTCCTCCTGGACCTGGACCCGGTTCAAAAGGTACGGCTCCCCTCAAAAGCCAGAACCCGAGATCACTCGGACCTCAGGGGTAGGAGCGCAGAGTCCAAGGCTCCCTGAAGCCGCAGCCCTGCCGGCTGGGCTCAGAGAGCAGAACCCTCAGGGCCTTCTACCCGAGTCCCAGTGAAAGTTACTGCCTGGGGCTCCCGCTACAGAGAGCTGGTCGAAACAACAGCAACCCTCAGGGCGGGCAAGACAGCCTCACGGGCTGGATCCTGCTATCCAAGTCTCAGTGAAAGTCCTTGCTCTCAGAGCTTGGGTTAGCTGCAGCCCATCCCCCCGCAGGCCAACGAAACAGCCTCACGGCCAGCAATTCTGAAGGCAACTTCCTGAAAGCAACGTGGTCCGACCCTTCCATTCCAGTTCCAGTGAGGCATATTCAGTTTAACCCAGGGAAAGTCATAGAACCATCTGCCCAGGACTAAAGCCTCTGAACACCAGACAGAGACAAGAAAAGCCAATCCTCCACATTCAGAGATGGAAAACTCCACAGAAGCACAGAAGCCCCAAAATACCAAGAAAAATAAGAAGAAAGGGGCGACTTTGGACACATTCTATGGAGCCAAAATACAAAATACAGAGCAGATAAAGATAATATAAAAGAAAATGCTCCAAAACCTTCCAAAGGAAATGGAAACTCTCCACAAACCTATGAAGAATTTGAATCAGAAATGACCAAAAAGATGGAAGCCTTCTGGGAGGAAAAGTTGGAAATAATGCAAAAGAAATTCACGCATCTACAAAACCAGTATGATGAAACTGAAAAGGAAAACCAGGCTTTAAAGGCCAGAATCAGGCAGCTGGAAGACAACGATCGTGTAAAAGAGCAAGAATTAATAAAGCAAAGCCAAAATACCAAGAAATTAGAAGAGAACATAAAATATCTCACCGACAAGGTGATAGATCTGGAAAACAGGGGGAGAAGGGATAATTTAAGAATAATTGGACTCCCAGAAAAGCCAGAAATAAACACCAAACTGGACATGGTGATACAAGATATAATCAAAGAAAATTGCCCAGAGATTCTAGAACAAGGGGGCAATACAGCCACTGACAGAGCTCACAGAACACCTTCTACACTAAACCCCCAAAAGACAACTCCCAGGAATGTAATTGCCAAATTCCAAAGCTATCAAACAAAAGAAAAAATCCTACAGGAAGCCAGAAAAAGACAATTTAGATATAAAGGAATGCCAATCAGGGTCACACAAGACCTTGCAAGTTCTACTCTGAATGATCGTAAGGCATGGAACATGATCTTCAGAAAGGCAAGAGAGCTGGGTCTCCAACCAAGAATCAGCTACCCAGCAAAACTGACTATATACTTCCAAGGGAAAGTATGGGCATTCAACAAAATAGAAGACTTCCAACTTTTTGCAAAGAAAAGACCAGAGCTCTGTGGAAAGTTTGATACCGAAAATCAAAGAGCAAGGAATACCTGAAAAGGTAAATATTAAGGAAAGGGGAAAATGTTATCTTCTTCTTTTACTCAAACTCTCTTCTATAAGGACTACATTTATATCAACCTATGTATACTAATATGTGGGGAAAATGTAATGTATAAATAGGGGGTAAAGAAAGACCAAATAGAATAATCATTCTCACACAAAGATTCATATGGGAAGGGGAGGGGAAGAAAACTCCTATAAGAAGGAGAGGAAGAGAGGGGGGGGGGGTTTACTTAAACCTCAATCTCAGGGAAATCAACTCTGAGAGGGAAAAACATCCAGATCCATTGGGATCTTGAATTCTATCTTACCCAACAAGGGTAAGGAGAAGGGAAAACCAAGGGGGGGAGGGGGAGAGGGAGAACAAAAAGGGAGGGAAAGAGAGGGGGGAAGGGGAGGGAACAAAAAGGGAGGGACTAAAAAGGGAAACATCAAGGGAGGGGACAAGGGGGACTGTTTCAAAGTAAATCACTGGACTAAAAGGTAGAGCCGAAGAAGAAAAGGTTAGAATTAGGGAAGGCAATCAAAATGCCAGGGAGTCCACAAATGACAATCATAACTTTGAACGTGAATGGGATGAACTCACCCATAAAACGTAGACGAATAGCAGAATGGATTAGAATCCAAAACCCTACCATATGTTGTCTTCAAGAAACACACATGAGGCGGGTTGACACCCACAAGGTCAGAATTAAAGGATGGAGTAAGACCTTCTGGGCTTCAACTGATAGAAAGAAGGCAGGAGTGGTAATCATGATATCCGATAAAGCCAATGCAAAAATAGATCTGATCAAAAGGGATAGGGAAGGTAATTATATTTTGTTAAAAGGGACTATAGACAATGAGGAAATATCATTAATCAATATGTATGCACCAAATAATATAGCACCCAAATTTCTAATGGAGAAACTAGGAGAATTGAAGGAAGAAATAGACAATAAAACCATACTAGTGGGAGACTTAAACCAACCATTATCAAATTTAGATAAATCAAATCAAAAAATAAATAAGAAAGAGGTAAAAGAAGTGAATGAAATCTTAGAAAAATTAGAATTAATAGACATATGGAGAAAAATAAATAGGGATAAAGAGGAATACACCTTCTTCTCAGCACCACATGGCACATTCACAAAAATTGACCATACATTAGGTCACAGAAACATAGCACACAAATGCAGAAAAGCAGAAATAATGAATGCAGCCTTCTCAGATCACAAGGCAATAAAAATAATGATTTGTAATGGTACATGGAAAACCAAATCTAAAACCAATTGGAAATTAAACAATATGATACTCCAAAACCGTTTAGTTAAAGAAGAAATCATAGAAACAATTAATAATTTCATCGAGGAAAATGACAATGGCGAAACATCCTTTCAAACCTTTTGGGATGCAGCCAAAGCAGTAATCAGAGGTAAATTCATATCCCTGAATGCTTATATTAACAAACAAGGGAGAGCAGAGATCAATCAATTGGAAATGCAAATGAAAAAACTGGAAAGCGATCAAATTAAAAACCCCCAGCAGAAAACCAAATTAGAAATCCTAAAAATTAAGGGAAAAATTAATAAAATCGAAAGTGATAGAACTATTGATTTAATAAATGAGACAAGAAGCTGGTACTTTGAAAAAACAAACAAAATAGACAAGGTACTGGTCAATCTAATTAAAAAAAGGAAGGAAGAAAAGCAAATTCACAGCATTAAAGATGAAAAGGGGGACAGCACCTCTGATGAAGAGGAAATTAAGGCAATCATTAGAAATTACTTTGCCCAATTATATGGCAATAAATACACCAATTTAGGAGAAATGGATGAATATATACAAAAATACAAACTGCCTAGACTAACAGAAGAGGAAATAGAATTCCTAAATAATCCCATATCAGAAATTGAAATCCAACAAGCCATCAAAGAACTTCCTAAGAAAAAATCCCCAGGGCCTGATGGATTCACCTGTGAATTCTATCAAACATTCAGAGAACAGTTAATCCCAATACTACACAAACTATTTGACATAATAAGCAAAGAGGGAGTTCTACCAAACTCCTTTTACGACACAAACATGGTACTGATTCCAAAACCAGGCAGGTCAAAAACAGAGAAAGAAAACTATAGGCCAATCTCCCTAATGAATATAGATGCAAAAATCTTAAATAGGATACTAGCAAAAAGACTCCAGCAAGTGATCAGAAGGATCATTCACCATGATCAAGTAGGATTCATACCAGGGATGCAGGGCTGGTTCAACATTAGGAAAACCATCCACATAATTGACCACATCAACAAGCAAACTAGCAAGAACCACATGATTATCTCAATAGATGCAGAAAAAGCCTTTGATAAAATACAACACCCATTCCTATTAAAAACACTAGAAAGCATAGGAATAGAAGGGTCATTCCTAAAAATAATAAACAGTATATATCTAAAACCAACAGCTAATATCATCTGCAATGGGGATAAACTAGATGCATTCCCAATAAGATCAGGAGTGAAACAAGGATGCCCATTATCACCTCTACTATTTGACATTGTACTAGAAACACTAGCAGTAGCAATTAGAGAAGATAAAGGAATCGAAGGCATCAAAATAGGCAAGGAGGAGACCAAGTTATCACTCTTTGCGGATGACATGATGGTCTACTTAAAGAATCCTAGAGATTCAACCAAAAAGCTAATTGAAATAATCAACAACTTTAGCAAAGTTGCAGGATACAAAATAAACCCACATAAATCATCAGCTTTTCTATATATCTCCAACACAGCTCAGCAGCAAGAACTAGAAAGAGAAATCCCATTCAAAATCACCTTAGACAAAATAAAATACCTAGGAATCTACCTCCCAAGACAAACACAGGAACTATATGAACACAACTACAAAACACTCACCACACAACTAAAACTAGACTTGAACAAATGGAAAAACATTAACTGCTCATGGATAGGACGAGCCAATATAATAAAAATGACCATCCTACCCAAACTTATTTATCTATTTAGTGCCATACCCATTGAACTACCAAAATACTTCTTCACTGATTTAGAAAAAACTATAACAAAGTTCATTTGGAAGAACAAAAGATCAAGGATATCCAGGGAAATAATGAAAAAAAACACACATGATGGGGGCCTTGCAGTCCCTGACCTAAAACTATATTACAAAGCAGCAGTCATCAAAACAATTTGGTACTGGCTAAGAAACAGAAAGGAAGATCAGTGGAATAGACTGGGGGAAGCAACCTCAGCAAGACAGTATACGATAAACCCAAAGATCCCAGCTTTTGGGACAAAAATCCACTATTCGATAAAAACTGCTGGGAAAATTGGAAGACAGTGTGGGAGAGACTAGGAATAGATCAACACCTCACACCCTATACCAAGATAAATTCAAAATGGGTGAGTGACTTAAACATAAAGAAGGAAACCATAAGTAAATTGGGTAAACACAGAATAGTATACATGTCAGGCCTGTGGGAGGGGAAAGGCTTTAAAACCAAGCAAGATATAGAAAGAATCACAAAATGTAAAATAAATAATTTTGACTACATCAAACTAAAAAGCTTTTGTACAAACAAAACCAATATAACTAAAATCAGAAGGGAAACAACAAATTGGGAAAAAATCTTCATAGAAACCTCTGACAAAGGTTTAATTACTCATATTTATAATGAGCTAAATCAATTGTACAAAAAATCAAGCCATTCTCCAATTGATAAATGGGCAAGGGACATGGATAGGCAGTTCTCAGATAAAGAAATCAAAACTATTAACAAGCACATGAAGAAGTGTTCTACATCTCTTATAATCAGAGAGATGCAAATCAAAACAACTCTGAGGTATCACCTCACACCTAGCAGATTGGCTAACATAACAGCAAAGGAAAGTAATGAATGCTGGAGGGGATGTGGCAAAGTAGGGACATTAATTCATTGCTGGTGGAGTTGTGAACTGATCCAACCATTCTGGAGGGCAATTTGGAACTATGCCCAAAGAGCAACAAAAGAATATCTACCCTTTGACCCAGCCACAGCACTGCTGGGTCTGTACCCCAAAGAGATAATGGACACAAAGACTTGTACAAAAATATTCATAGCTGCGCTCTTTGTGGTGGCCCAAAACTGGAAAACGAGGGGATGCCCATCAATTGGGGAATGGCTGAACAAACTGTGGTATATGTTGGTGATGGAATACTATTGTGCTAAAAGGAATAATAAAGTGGAGAAGTTCCATGGAGACTGGAACAACCTCCAGGAAGTGATGCAGAGCGAGAGGAGCAGAACCAGGAGAACATTGTACACAGAGACTAATACACTGTGGTACAATCGAACGTAATGGACTTCTCCATTAGTGGCGGTGTAATGTCCCTGAACAACTTGCAGGGATCCAGGAGAAAAAAACACCATTCATAAGGAAAGGATAAACTATGGGAGTGGAAACACCGAGAAAAAGCAACTGCCTGAATACAGAGGTTGAGGGGACATGACAGAGGATAGACTCTAAATGAACACTCTAGTGCAAATACTATCAACAAAGCAATGGGTTCAAATCAAGAAAACATCTAATGCCCAGTGGACTTACGCGTTGGCTATGGGGGGTGGGGGGGGAGGAAAAGAAAATGATCTATGTCTTTAACGAATAATGCTTGGAAATGATCAAATAAAATATATTTAAAAAAAAAAAAGAATGGACGAGACTAATGGAGAAATCTACAAGTAAGTTCAAGGTAATTTTTAGTCTAGTTTGAAGATGAGAATTTTAAAGTTTTGGGGTTTCCAAGATAGCTTCACAGAAGAGATACTACCTGAGTTGAACCTTTGCTGTTGTTCCATTGTTTTTCAGTCATATCTGACTCTTTATGACCCCAGTTAGGGTTTTCTTGGCAAAGACACTACAGTGGTTTGCCATTTCCTTCTCCAGGGCTTTTGAAAGATGAGGAAATTGAGGCAAATGGCAAATAGGGTTAAATGACTTGCCCAGAGTCACATAGGTAGGAATTATCTGAGGCCAGATTTGAACTCTTTCTGAAGTCTTCCTAACTGTCTTATTTTGCTGCTTTAGGTACAGGATGATTGGGACAGTTAAATTGTATACTGGCTAGATCACTGGAACTCTAGTCAGGAAGACCTGAGTTCAGATCTGCCTCTATACTCTTACCTAACCCTGTGACCCTGAGATTACTTTCTCTCTCCCTGTTACAGATTGCTAATCTGTAAAATGGGGCTAATAAGAGATCCTACCCCACAAAGTTGTTGTGTGGATCATATAATTGTAAAGCACTTAGCACAGAGTCTGGCACATAGTATATGCTAAAAATATTGTTATTATTGTATGTTAGTTATTTTGTTATTGTATTATTTCAGTTGTGTCTGACTCTTTGTGACCCCATTTGGGATTTTTTTTTATAAAGAAACTTGAGTGATTTAAAAAAAAAAAAGGTAGCTTTGAGTTAAAAGAGTTTATCATTCCTTCATCAGTTTGAAAGCAAAAGAGGGACATAGTTGACCCACAGGGGAGCAATCAAGAATCAGAGGATCGGCTGGCAGAGAAGAGGATTTGTGTGGTATTAGAGATTGTTCCTAAAGGGACTGAGGCTATAGAGGGTCATGGGTTCAGAGTTGTGGATTTTACCGAGCCCATGTGCCTTCTTCACTCACATGCCTTTCTGCTAACTTCCTAAAAATACATACCCATGAGCTCACATGAAAACTTCATGCACAATTTGGAGAGAGGATGAAGCAGGTTTTGCTTTATCAAATAACTATAGAGTTATGGCTGTTCTTGCATATCACTAATGTGTTATTATCCTATAATGCAAAGTTTAAATTCTTTTGAGAGTAATTTAGGATAAGAAAATTGCTTCCTTCCTGAATCCAGAAAGTGAACTGTTTTGAGAAGGTGCCATGAATATGCCTGCAGAAACCACACACTGCACCAAAAAATCCAGAGTGAACTTTGGGATGTGGTGAATTTGATTGGGAAGTGTGTGTGTGGGGGGAGGGGTTTGAGCATATTTGTTTTGAATATACACTTTTATGCCAAATGGAACTGCCCCCAAATTGGTTTTTTTGTCAATGTAGCAATCATTGATTTTGTTTTTTTTTATCTTTTATTTCCCCTCTTATCCCCCAATTTTTGTAATTTCCCCTTAGAAATTGCAATATTGTATATACCTTTAGTTTAAAATATTTAAAGCTACAAGCTGGTTATATTTACATGATCCACTGGGGAGACTAGTCTCCCAAAGGATCACTGTGGGACATGTGTAATTAGAATTTTGTACCCTTGAACTACATTTCCCAGCATTCCCTTTTCATCCTCACATTTCATCCTACTGTTTTTTTTTAGATAAAAGTTTCTGTAACTCCGCCCTCTCTCTTTCTTCTGCTTTTTGTGGTCCAGGAAACTGCTCTTTACTGATGTTTTTTTTTTACTTTCCTCTACTTCAAATGATTATTAATAAATCTTATAAAATATAATACTTGAAGTGATTGGATATTAATTTTTAATCTTACACTAAGTAAAAGATTTATGTCTAAGAGTAAATCATGTCAGCACAATAGATTTATGTGAGTGGGAAGCAGCATTGGCACTCAGGAGCTATATTGGGTATTAAGAAGAACATATCCTTTTCAGAAGTTACTTCTTCAAAGTGCAGATTGGGGCAGATGAGCCAGAGAGAGAGAGAGAGAGAGAGAGAGGCAGATCTGTTAAAGGTCCTCAAGCTACACCAGACTATAAGCTAAATGAGGACAGGCACTAACTCTGCTGAGTATCACCCCCAGTGCTTAACGCAACCATTTTTAATTTGTTAAATGAATCATGAATGAGTGGCATTAACATTTTTTGCTTTGAGGAATATATTTCATCTGCCTGAATGTATTAGTTCTTGAATGATGTGAATATCCCAGTCATTTTGGAAAGAAAGAAGTATAATTTTGAAGAAAGGCTGTATCAGTGACAAAAGGGATCTTGGTTTTATCTCATGTTTTTCATTTTATCTTTCTGATGGATTTCTCTTGAAAGCATTTTAGGCTTAAATTTTTACTAGAAACAAGAGCTAAAATGTTGACCCCTCATATGCTCACAGTATTGAGGGATTTGTATCTGTATCCTGTAAATAATGAGCCCTTTATAAATGTTCAGTATACAATTAGACTTTGAAGTTTTTTGTTTAAGTTCATATGAGTAGTTGATGAAGCTTTATCTCATTAATTGTTACTTCATATGTTCACTAGATAATTCACTGGATATAACATTTTGACATCAACACAAAGGAGCTAATTCCTACAATAGTCTTTCAGAGAGAACAAGGAAGCATCCTAGACCAATAATTCTATCTCATTGCAAGAGCTTTGTCCTGGAGATTCATAGACTTAGAGACTGGATTGGAAGATAGAATCATAGCCAAATCAGAAAACTAGAGTATGAGGACCTAAATGTTAGGGAACAAGTGCTTTGGAAGACAGGGGATGGGGCCACAGCTTCACTACTTTCAGTAGACAGAATCAGATTATAGCTGTTGACTTTAGACCTAGGAAAATGGCATCAGACAATGAAGTATGGTCTTTCTGCTGCCTCAGTAGGACTGAAGTTAATTCCAAAATTGATTCTGTTCTGTGAAGTTTATTTAAGTGCTTTGAATTTATTTTGACAGTCAGATAAATTCAATCAAACTGCTGTTGATTGTATGTTGCCTTATTTGCAAACATAGGGGCTCAGTAGAGAGAAATAGTAATTGGCTATTGTATACTCAGATATAAAAAGAACTAAGATTAGAGCACTGATCCTCCAGAGTGCCAGGCTTTCTCCTGGGTAAGGAAATTGAGATGAATGCTTATTGTTTTAACAGCAATTTTAAATAAATTTTAAAAGAAAAAACTGGACTTGATCTGAGGTTTTCATTCCTTTGCCCTAGGTTAAAAAGGAATCATAAAATATTTTGCTATCTGGGACAAAACTAGCCTATTGGGTCATGTTCTCCCCACTCCTTCTTTCCTCCTTTTTTTAAAAGCTTACCTCAAGAATAGAATCAAGGACTCTGGTTAGGGTATAGGAACTGATACATAGAAAAAGAATAGATGAGGCTTTTTCTGATTAGCAATACCCACTTTCCAAAGGTGGGAACCAGAGAAGGAAGTGAGTAGTTTCCATTTCAGCTTCATCACCTATCTATACTCAGATATACTCAGGCATATAAAGAATAGAGATAATAGTACTTTTTCCCTCTCTAGGACATTGCCTTCTCTCTAAAATAAAGGCTTCATAACTCTAATTACTTTCATTTCCCCTTAAAAGCTTTAACTATAACATTATTGCTATAGTATTTATTGTAGCTGTTCATTTTATCTCACTTTATTTCAAAATATGTCCCTTTCCTTCATCTACCCACTAAACCAAATCTTATAACAAAGATTACTAGATGAGGTTCAAACTAAATGATCTTCAAGGTCCCTTCCAGTCATCAATTCATGACCCTATGACCCTATGATCTTAGTTTGAGGAAATAAATTGTTGTTGCCTGCCTATTTTTCACAAACTTGAGGATTATTATGGGAAATTTTGTAAGAATGATAACCATTTTAAGAATACTGAATTGGAATAATGAAGCATTATAAATATTGGACTTGTATGAACCAAATGTTATAGCATCCAGATTTTTAAAGGAAAAACTTAATAAGATATAGATGGAAATAGGTAACAAAATAATAATGGCAGCAGACTTTAATTTTACCCTCTCAGAACTAGATAAATCTAACAAAAAAATTAAAAAGAAGTTAAGAAGATGAATAGAACCTTATATAAGTTAAATATAAGAAATATCTGGAGATTCCCCACATACCTACATGAAGTTAGTAATAGATCTAAGCCTGAGCATATACATAATCCAAACATAGTTTCTTATGGAAAACAATAGCTTGAAGAGCACACTCTGTAAAAGTCTTACTTTTAACACTCATATGATGAATGTAATCCTGCATTCCTGAGGGGTTATAACACTGGAACAAAAGTTCCACTTGGTATGACTGAGCTGGAAAACTTGGTTTTGGAAAGAGTATTGTCCTGGCAATGGATTGTATCTGCTGCCTAGGGACCAATCTATCTAACTATAGTCCTGTTAACTGAGAACCAAAGTGATCAAATTAAAGTTATCAAATTAAATGCTGATGGGAATATGGAGAAACAGGTTTAACATTACATTACTAAAGCATCTATGATTTTATTAAGAGCTGTAAAAAAGTTCATGTTCATTGACTTGGAGATCCCATTACTAGGGTTAGGCTCTAAGAACATTAATGAGCGGATAAAAATCTGTGTGTATATAAAAATATTCATGGACATTTTGTTATGATAAACTAACTAGAAATAATTCAAGTGCAACAAGTGAAAGACTTGACTGAATAAATTGTGATATTTGGATGTAATGAATTGTATCACATTAGAAATGACAAATATTGGAAATTCAAAGAAAATAAGAGAAATACATGAAAAGGTAAAAAGAAAAGAAAGGAGAATAAGTATAATGCATACTATAATTATGTTAAATTTTATTATATTTTTTAAAAATAGCCACAAAATAAAGTGAAAAAAGTGTCCAAGTAAAACAAATCCAAAGAGAGCTCAAGAGCAGAAAATGTTTATATTAGTATATATTTGTAATTTACATATTTTCAAACAATTATAAACAATGTGGAGTATGTGATTTTGCACATAATTTAAAAAATTTTAATTTTATTTTGTCAATTTAGAACATTATTCTTTGGTTACAAGAAACATATTCTTTCCCTCTCTCCCCTCTACCCACCCTTTTTGTAGTCGACACACAATTCCACTAGGTATTACATGTGTCCTTGATCAGAACCTATTTCCATGTTGATGTTTTTGCACATAATTTTTATGCATTTGTTTAAAAATGTTTGTGGTCATGGTGGTTACTAAGTATACAATTTTTAAAATACTATATATTTATATATATATATATATATATTCAATTGATGTCTCAGAAGTGTCATCTATTGGCTCTATAAACTTCAACATGTCACCAACTCTCTAAGCCTCCATTTTTCTAACAAGTAATCATATCACATACTATAAATCATCCATGATTTTGAGAAAAAAAAAACTCTTTACAAACACCAAAAAGAATAAATAAAAGTGGGCTGGAGAATGGTTAGTTGGCTTGCTTTTAATTCCTTTCATTCATTTTTATTCTAGCTTGGATTATACTTTTTTAACTCTTCCATTATATTGTAAGCCATTCAGGGGCAGGAACCATTACACATTATCTATGTATATCACCAAATGAATAGTTCAGTGCACTGTATGTAACAATTAATAAATGATTGCTGGATGTTGAATGAATGGAGATATTTCAGAACTAACATTAGTTCTTCCATTTCAATTCCCAACTCAAAACACCATGTAATCATATCCTGTCTTTATTTTTAGTTCTCTTAGTCTCACTGGAGGTCACTTGCATTGTTTCTGGATTGCTGTATATTGAAGAATGGGTGTGATTCTTATTCTTGTTCTTATTCTAGATATTGATCTTTTTTGTGTTCAAAAAGCTTTTAGATTTCATGAAATCGGTATTATTTACCTTTTGTGATTGCCTCTCTCCCAGTATACCTGATTTCATCATTTTCAATTTTTAATAGTGTGATCTTTTATGTTCAGACCATTTATCTGTGTTGAACATATTATTACCAAAATGAATGAGTAAAAAACATTTAGTAAACACTTAATGTATATGAAGCACTGTGACAAGCACTGGGGACACAAACAGAAAAGCAAGCTTGTTCCTCCTCCCAAGGAGCTCATGTACATATAGGAAGTTTCAGCTGTAGCTCAGATGGAAAGGTCCAGGGGCCCTTAGGATATGGAGACAAAGCGGATGACAATGCTTTCCTGTAGTGTCATTTCCATCAGTAAACTTATATCCATTTCTTATGCTAAACTATATGATGGTGTCAAGCACTTTGGTAGGGAAACCCATTTTTTTTTACTCTCCAGTAGCTATGACTGCTGGGAGAAAAGGGAAAATATTTTTGGAAAGCATGTAATATGTTGTTGCTTTTCATTGCAGTTATGTTGAATTCCCCCCAGGACTACATTGGTGAACTTCTCTAGGTAAACATAATTGTTCAGGTTTGGAGTCCCTAATCCCACTTAAAAAATAAAACAAAACATTATAAATGAGTAATTACTTTCCCAAAGTAGATATTTCCACCTTATGAAAATGTTTCAATTGTTCAAATTAACCTCTAACCAGTTTTATACAATCATAGGGCAGCCCTATATTCCATCACCATTGGGTCCCATAATTGTCATACTCCTCTTCTGTGACACCATCTTACTTCCCCAACCCCAACCATGAGCTACATAGTCTGGAGACTCCAAATTATAACTAGGATCAGTGTGGGGTCAGCCACAAAGGTGGCTTATCACCGGCCACATAGACTACTGCCAACTAACGTCAATTCAGTCTGAGAAATACCCCAATTCTGTTCTTTCCTTCCTTTTCATGACAGCCTTGGAAACCTTCCTTTATTTTTTGTTGCTAGATTTAGAGTCAGACAAATTTTCCTCTTATTCTAAATCTTATTACCTATGTGACCTTGGACAAATCACTTCATTGTTCTGAGCCTCAGTTATCTCATCTGTAAAATGAAGACATTTTACTAGATGACCTCCAACGTCACTTCTAAATGGAAATCTAGGATCATAAGTCTATTCCTGTCAGATTCCTTCCATCTTTGGTATTCATTGAAACCTAGATTGGTCTGGAAGACACTAGACCTTTTGGTACCCTCCCCAAAACTAGCTTCTCCTTTAAAATTCATTCCAGTTTGTCCAGATCTTGCTGCCATCATCAATGGACTTCTGAGTCACTCTGCTTCTTCTCAATCCAACCTGACTTACCATTGTTTGTTTGTTTTTATTCCAATATGTATTCCCATTGGATGGCCAACCTCTTCACTGTCATAACCACTAACTCCAGTTTACCTCTCTCACCCACTCATCGCTTGATTTCATGCCCTGGCTGCTAATTCCTAGCTTCCTTCCTTCCCCTAGCTCTAATGAATTTGCACCAAGTGTCAGAGCTACTAATGACAGCAATAGATGGAGGTTAGGGGACTCCTAAGAAAAATAGACCTGTGTACTTTTCTGGTCTGCTCTAATATAACATTCTTCCCTCAGAAATTTCAGCTTCAATATTATTAGAAACTGATTTCAGTTTCTAAAAGTCCTCATAATGGAATTCTTTCTGATGTCTACCTTTAATCTCTCCTGATAAAGTATAATACTAGAGACCTTTGAAAGTAAAGATCTAATCCAAATTCAGCTCATGATTAACCACAAGAAGGTACAATTCAGGCTTAGCGTTCTATTTTCCAAAGCATTCATTTTTCCAAAGAAGAAAGGATCCATATGCCTAATAAAATGACAGACCCTTATAAGAGGAAAATTTCCCAAGAAATATGTTACTGACTATTTTTTATTTGTTTTCTTTTTGTCTTTATTTATATTTAATGACAGACCTGCCTCCAAATTACTTTATTAAATAATAATTTTGAATTAAGCTAAAGAGGAAAAAGCAAACATCATGAGTATTCTTTTGTTACTCATACTGCTCTTGTTCAAATAATTACCCACTTGAAACAATCACCCAATTGTCACATAAGGCAAAGTTTGATGTTTCTTAACAGGCTTTAGTATTTACATGGTACAAGAATCACTTATTTTTAAGTGTGCTGCATCTGTTTTTTTCCAAGCATAAAGATAATTTTGTCATTTTAAGCAATTTTGCAATTCTAGCTAGACGTGAACTTTGTCTAATGTTCTTTGTATCCAAGGCAAATGGATTGGAATGTCATGCAACTCTGGTCACTCAGTTTTAATGATCTACTCATCATATTTCAAAGGACAGTGCTTTGTTATCCTTTATGCTGTCAAAAATATTTGACACTTTGTGTGTGAAGTGGGGGTTAAAAATGTGTAGTGTCAGAAAAATAACATCTCTTTTAGATTTATTTTATCTAAACATACAAATGTTTGCACAAACAACAAATGTACACAAACAATTCATATAGGATATATGTAATGGGGCACACAAAGTGTGACAGGATTTCAAGGGGAGACATCCCTTCTAACTGAGGCAATGAGATAAAATTTCATGGAAGGGCAAAATTTTGGGCAAAAAAATTAATGGGGAAATGTATTCCAAACAGGAAATAGCAGGAGCAAAAGTTCAGAGATAGGTACCCCTACTTAAGATTAGCTACTACACATTAGTAATAGATTCAGTCTACCCAGACTGAGCAGCATGTGAGTAGAACTGAAGGCAGATAGCCAGAGAAATCTAGATCTGGGGTTTGACAAGGGGTGATCAGATATGTGACTACGGAGCAAGGGGTTCAAGAGCTCATAGTGAGGGACAGAGGGACTTGAGAAATCATTTTGAAAGGGTTTAGAAGGAGTAGAGCATAGGGAGAAATGGAAAGATAAAATTACAATCAGATAAAAGAAATTGAGAGTTCTTGTACATTAAATTGACATACTAAGAAGTTGGAAGTATTTGAGAGAATCATCTACATGCATGTTGAAATTCCCCTAGAATAAAAGAAAGAGTTGAAATAGAGAGTAGGACTGTGAGCCAGTCAATGAACTCATTGAAAAATGAGGGAATGTCTCAGGGCAGTCTATAACAAATACCAAAATACGAGTATGCTGATGTTTGGATTGACTGACCCTCCAAGGAAGAGAGGTGACTGCTGAGAGACTTTGGCAAAAGGAGAGTCTGGGAAGTAGTAATGCCAAACATGGAATTTCAGTACCATCATGACCAGGATATCAAGGAAGAAGAGAAAGTCCAATCCAGAGTAGAAATGATGGTTAGGAAGATGTGTAATACGTCATCAGAAGATGGCCAAGCATCAGAGAATGTCAAAAGATGGAGGAAGTGAAAATGGAAGAGGTTTAAAATGAAAGTAATAAGTGTTAGGAATCTTAGCTGGTAGCTTAATCATTGACCTCTCAAAATTGCTTTTAGTTCTGTGATCTTAGTTGCCAAAGTGAACAAAACTTCCCTGGCATGTTTTTCTTCTTGGAAATACTGTTGCTTGAGGACAGATAAATACAAACTTTTTTATTTAGACTCTTAGGGTTTCTAGTGATCACATTTCCTTAAAACTTCTCTCCAGTGGAACATCTCATTTTTTAATGAATAATCATAGCATTCGCAAAGGTACAGGATCCATTTATGACACAATGTAGATTGAATAAAGGTGATCTTCTCTATAGCCTTTCCCCTGTTTAACCTGATCAGAGCTACAGGCATGTCTCTATTCCCCTGCACTCAGGAAAACAGACAATAGTATTGAACCATTTGTCAGAATTAAGGATGAGGAGAAATAAGGTTTGCTAACGTGATGCCACACTATGACCTCAATTGTTACTGCATTTTCTTTTTTAGAGGTTTTATGCAGATTAGCTATTTAGAACTAGAAGAGACCTTCATGAACACCTCAACCAACTGCCTCAATGTGAAGATGTGCAAACTATAACTCAGAGAAGTTTATTAATTTGTCCAAGGTCATACCAATAAGTAGCAGAGCCATTCTAATGTAAGTATTCTGATTTTAAATTGAGTGTTCTTTCTGCTACATCACTATATTCTTATCTATTCATCTGCTTAACTTACTACAATAAGACCAAAACACACTTTAAAAATAGTTTGTTGATTTTTTAATATTAGAAGTATAGTTAAACAACAAAAAAAAAACTTAACAGATTGGTTTCAGATTAGGTTTGCCTCATTCTATGACTGCTCTGGAAAGAGGACAGAGATGCACCTCCTAATCAGTCCTCTGGTCTGATTAGATTCCAATTTAGAATCAAGGTTTATTAAGTTCATCAGCATTATGATATGACTGATTTATATTTACATTAAAGTTTATGCATGTGTGTCCAAGAAACATTCCCCTTTTCTTTTTCATTTATGGACACTAAATTATTTCCCACAATAGTAAAGTTGCCAGCAATCTTAAAGTAAAAAGGAAATTGATAGTTATACTCAAATTCCCCACAGATATATTTCAAGTTTTCCTAATATTTTGTGTCATGTTACCTTAGGTAATTATTGTCTAATCAGAGCAAATGAAATAAAGAGTTTGAGCAAGTATTTAAATTATTTAAGCAAAAATTTTCCTACTGAAAAAAATGGGTGCTTTTAAAAAAATTGAATTATATAGATTAAATGAGTTCATTCATTGAGTTCAATGATCCCTGTCCCTGGTACAGATAGAGTCAGTTTTAGATACATACATTTCTCAAACATTAGAGAATATTCCATATCACTTTTGACAACAAATACAGAAGAAATATGGGTGGAAAATACTGATATGTAGATTTTCAAAGATATAAATCTTATTTAATAAACATGTGAATAATTTCTTACCAAGAGAAATGCTCCAGGAGAGAGAAGCAAAATGTTTAATCTCTTCTCTTCAGGGTTTTACTTCAGGATTTTCAGAAAAAAAAAAAAGCTTATCTTCTCTATTGTTTTAGTCAGCTAAGACAAACAGCCACCATATTTATGCCCAGCAGAATGACATTAGTTGCAATAGCATCACTAAAGAAGACACTACTAGGAGAGTGGATTGACGGTCTCAGATTTATTAAGTAGAGTTGGGTCACATCTAAATGGATACTCTTCTACTTGTATTACCTTTGACTCTCCTTTCATGAGGCCACACATCAAAAAAAGACTTTATTCAGCCTGTAGATTTCTTTTTCCTTAGAAGGGTCAGACCAATGATTATAAGCAAAACAATATTATTAGATCAGTGTGGCACAAAGGTAATTTCCTAACAGCAAATAGAAAATCTTTAAAGAGACTGGAATTAGAATCTGGAGTTGCAAATTCCCAACCATGTATTCTGACTTCATTGTTTTTGAGTTCCTAAATTCTAACTGCACCTCAACAGAATTAGAAAAACTGTGAATTAGTATAACCATTCAAAATATCAGTTAGGAATTATGCAAGACAAAACCATCTATGACATTTGACCTAGTGATCTACCTATTATAAGGCACTTGCATCAGGGAAATCAAAGCCAGACTCAAAGGCTCAAAATATTCAAAGGAGCATTTATTGTAGCAGCAAAGAACTGGAGACATAACAAGTGTCCTTTTAATTGAATAATATCTTAAAACTATATAATTGTAATAAATATTATGATTCAGTAAGAAATAACAAATGTGAAAAAATTCATAAAAACAGAAATATTTGTATGAACTGATACAACACAAAATATATAGAACCAAAAGAATAATCTATATAATGACTATAATAATGTAAATAAAAAGATTTTTTTGAACTCTTAAGTAAATGTGAAAAAAAAAACCAAGATAGAGGCAGAGACTAGAACAAAAGGTTATTCATATTATCAGATTTTTTTTTGCTTAATTATTCTTTGCCACAGAGCTTTCAAATCCAGTGGCAGGGGCGAAGTAAAAGGTCTTTTTCTTCTTTCTCCAAAATAACTGTTATAAAAGGAAAATAACTTTGTAAGATGGATTTTAAAAAAACAAAATAAGTTTCTCTATTAACTTAACCAGGTGCTCCTGTCCCCTGAAGATATCTGTGGGCTTGAAAACTCATTAGCTTCAGTACAGATGCCCATCTTCTTATAGCTAGAAATATCTATTACTCTATTTAAAATGCAAATTGCTGTTTGAAAGGTATTATCTCAGGCCTTTACTACTGATTTGCTTTCATAAACTCACCTACAAATTATTCATCATCAATTGTTATCAGAAAAATTCCCTTGTCATTTATTTGCCAGTGGTGACCCAATTTTAATGATATGTAGAGACCAGATTATAGCATTCTGCTTGTTCAAAGATAATTTTAGTTACCTTGTTCTGGTTGATTTTTTAGAGAACTAGGACTCTTGTTTCAGTATCTAGAAGATCAACTTTTCATGGGATCAAAATTGAACTTCTACTATATTTGACTTTTTAAAAAATATCCACATACAAAGTTCAACTTACTAATCATAGCACACAAATACAAGAAGAAAGACAAAGTCCTAGATTACATTCATGAATAATAGACTGACTATATATCGTGATGTTTGTCATGAAGAGAAAATAGTTTCAGCTTTGTCTTTGTTTAAAGTTTTATTGATGCCTTTTGTTTTTACACTCTATTCATAGGATCAGAGATTTGATTCTGGGAGGGATGGCAGCAGCTGCCTAATCCAACCCTCCATTTTTCTGTTGAGGAAAAAAAAAACTACAGCCAAGACAGATTACTTGCCTAAGATCATGCAAGTAGTAAAGCAGCAGAGTTAATATTTGAACCTAGGTCCTCTGATTCCAGAGCTAGAGCCAGTGTTCTTTATTGTTATTATTCAGTAATTTCAGTTTTGTCTGATTCTTCATGACTAAATTCAGAGTTTTCTTGCAAAGATAGTGGGGTGGTTTACCATTACCTTCTCCAGTTCATTTGACAGATTAGGAAATTGAAGCAAACAGGGTTAAATGACTTACCCAATGGAACACAGTTAGTATCTGAGGCTAGATTTGAACTCAGGTCTTCCTGACTCCAGACCTGGCTCTTTATCCACTATACTACATTTCTAGTATCACAAAATTCATTTCCAAATAGATTACTTCCCTAACTAATGTATTCAGTGAACCTTTCCTCATTAAAAAATAAAGGACAAAAATATTTTGCAATGCAACCAAGACATTGTCATATCAACTCCAGACTCAATTCATATGATGCATAATGCCTATGCATTAAATGTATGTAATATTCCATACTCATAGACCCTCACTTTTCCCCTAAAAGGAGGGATATAAAGAGAGAGTGAATTTGATAGATTAAATGGAAATTTGCTGCAAGTTTAGCACAACCAAGATGAGACAAATCAATCTGTCTTAAAAAAAAGTAGTTCTCCCAATTCCTTTTTGATCTAATAAAAATACTATCAATCTCTGGACTTATCAGATGATTGCCTTCATTTTTCTTAGTAGGGAGTTCAAACTGGAATGTTGAGTTATTAGGGATGGTCATTCCTAAAAATCCATCTATTCATTCATTCATCAAAAATTCTTACTTTTCTATGTTCATTTGGCACATTCAAGATGACCATTGAAGGACCTATGAGACATTGATTTTCTTTACTGGTTGGTGAAATTGAGAACTTAAAACCTTTATAAAGGAGATCCAAAATAATCTAGTAAGAATTTATTAATCCCTGCTACATAAAGTGCTTATTTCTAAAACATATTGACTTTGTGACCCCAGGCAACTCATTTAACCAATTAGTGCCCCAGGGTACTTTTTAAACTCCAAAATCTTACTGCAACTGCCACAATCAAAAACCATATTAGTTCTGTTAGCTCAAGATAATTCTTTGAAAATAGAATAAAAATATAAAGGAATATACCTTTTCTCAGTAGCACATGGCACCTTCACAAAAACTGACTATATAAAGACATTAAAAATCTTATAGCTAAATGTTGAAAAGCAGAAATAGTAAATGCATCCTTTTCAGACCACAATACAATAAAAATTACATTCAACAAAGGGCAACAGATAGACTAAAACTTAATTGGAAAAAAAAATATCTGATCCTAAAGACTGAATAGGTCAAAGAACAAATCATGGAAATAATCCATAATCATATTAAAGAGAATGACAATGAGAAGACAACATACTAAAATATATGGGTTTTTAAGCTATACTTAGGAGAAATTTTATATTTCTAAACATTTATGTCAATAAAATAGAAAAATTGCAGATAATTGAATAATAATAATCATGAATAATAATAATGATAATCAATGTGACTTAAGAAACTAGAGAAAAAACAAATTTAAAATCTCCAATTAAACACCAAATTAGAAATTCTAAAAATTAATGGAGAGATGAAATTGAAAGTAAGAAGATCATTGAACTAATACATGAGATAAGGAGCTGTTTCTATGAAAAAAATTAATAAAATAGATAAACCATTGGTTAATTTGATTTTAAAAAAGAAATCAAATTATCAATATAAAAAATGAAAAAATAAAGTCACAGTGAAAAGAAATTAAAGCAATTATTAAGTTATTTTACCCAAATACATGCCAATAAATCTGAAGTGAATTTAAGTGAAATAGAGAAATGTTTACAAAAATATAAACTGCTCATATTGACAAAAGAGGAAAAAGAATACTTAAACAACCCTCTCATAGAAAAATGAATTGAACAAACTATCAAGGAACTCTGTAAGAAAAAAGCCTCAGTGCCAGATAGATTCACAAGTGAATTATATCAAACATTCAAAGAACAATCAACTCAATTACAACATACATTATTTTTTAAAATAGGGAAAGAAGAAATTTTTCCAAATTCCTTTTTATGACACAAATATAGTACTTATACCTAAACCAGGAAAAGCTAAGACAGAGAAAGAAATCTAAAGACCAATATCACTGATGAATATTGAAGCAAAAGTTTTAAATAAAATACTATCAAGGAGATTATAGAATTATGTCATAAGAGTCATACACTATGGCCAGATAGGTTTTATACCAGGAATGCAGGCATGGATCAATATTAGTATAATTGACCATATAAATAACAAAAACAATAGAAAACATATGATTTTCTCAAAAGATACCAAAAAAGTCTTTTACAAAATATAAGAGCCATTTCTCAATTAAAAAAAACACACACACGGTATAAAACATTGGGGGAAAGGTAGCTTTCCTTAAAGTAATAAAAGGCATCAATCTAAAAATAACAGCAAGCATTATCTGTAATGGGGACAAAATAGAACTCTTCCCAATAAGATCAAAGATGCCCATTATCACCACTACTATTTAATATTGTGTTAGTAATGCTAGTGATAGCAATAAGAGCAGAAAAAGAAATTAAAGAAATTAGAATGGGCAATAAGAAAACAAAATTATTATTCTTTGAAAATGACATAATGGTATACAAAGAGAACCCCAGAAAATCAACCAAAAAGTAATAGAAACCATTAACAATTTAGCAAAGTGGCAGGATACAAAATAAACTCACATAAATAATTTGAATTTCTATTTACCATCAACAAAATTCAATAGCAAGAGATAGAAAAGAAAATTCCATTTAAAATAATTTTGACAATATAAAATACCTAGATATATATTTACCAAAACAAACTCTGCAACTATATGAACACCATTAAAAAACACTCCTCACACAAATAAAGTCGTACCTAAATAAGTGAAAAAACATTAATTGCTAATGAATAAGCCAAGCCAATTTAGTGAAAATGGCAATTCTACTTAAATTAATTTTCCTATTCAGTGCCATATACCAATCAAACTACTTTTCCATGAATTAGAATTTATTTCAATTATTTCCAAGAACTAGAAAAAATAATAACAAAATTAATCTAGAAAAACAATAGGTCAAGGATCTCACTAATGAGGAAATTATGAAGGAAAGAAAACTAGCCATACTTGATTTCAAATTACACTATAAAATGGTAGTCATCAAAACAATTTGGTATTAGCTAAGAAATAAGAATTGTAGATCTTTTGAATAGGTCAGGAACACAGTAGTTAATAACCATAGTAAAGGAATGTTTGATAAATCCAAAGACCCAAGCTATTGGAGGAAGAAGATACTATTTGACAAAACTGGGAAAATTAGGAAACAATATGGCTGAAATTAGACATAGATCAATATGATCTAGAAGTAAAGGGTTGTAAAAAGGAATCCTTTAATTTAACAGGGGACCTGGAGGTCCTCTTACCATAGAGATGTGTAGGGATTAACCTGCCCACAGTGGCAGGAAGTAGGAACCAGGGATTGAGCATCAGTTGCTAATAGTGAGAAGAGTCAGTTACTGACAGTTAGGGCTGGCAGTTAGGGGGAAGTTGGTTGCTGGACATGAGTTGGTTGTTGGGGGTTGGTTGTGGGTAGTGTGGGTTGGCGTTTAGTTGCTGGTATATAAAGGCAGGCCTGAGCTTACTGAGAGGATTTTTTGGCCTACGCCTTTAAAGGGTTTCTTTGCCTCTGGGATCTCTAGATTTCTCTCATAGGCCAAGATCTGCTGTCAGTTGGCTACTGACAGTTTGGGCTGCTATAGAAAATGGATTGAAGGAGTGAGTGAGTGGTAGCTGTCTATTATTTTAGGGAGTTAGATAGTTAGTGAATAATTTATAGATAGCGTGGGTTAGATAGGCCTGGTGTTTGCCAAGCAAGAAGAAGCTGTTAAAGGTAGTTATTGGAATTTTAGATAGTATTAGGAATTTTAGGTATATTTATAGGGTATGAGATTCATAATCTCTTTCCTCTTTTCTATCTTTCCCTCCCTTACTATATTCTTTTACTATCTCTATTTTAATTAAACTAAATTGTTAATTGTTAAAAGCTGCTAGAAGTTTTCTTTTCTCTGACTTAAAGAGATAAAATTAATTTACTATTCTACTTTAGTCTCATTAAAACTTAAATTATTAAAAGCTGCTCTCATTTTGTCAAAACCCCTATTTAAACCCTTATAGGGTAATACCAAAAACAAATTATGGAACAAAGGAAAAGTTTACCTATCAGACTTATGGATAAGGGAAGATTTTTTCTGATCAAAGAAGATGGAGAGAACAAAATGAAAAATAAATAGATAATTTTATTTCTATCAAATTTAAAAGGCTTTGCGCAAATAAGATCAATGCAACAAAATGGAAAGTGGGGATCTTTTAGCAAATATTTCTAAGAAAGGCTTCATTTTTCAAATACATGTAGAACTGAGTCAAATTTTTAAGAATACAAAGTATTTCCCAATTAATAAATGGTCAAAGGATATGAACAGGCAATTCTCAGAAGAAATTAAAACTGTTTATAGTCATATAAAAAATGTTCCAAATCATTATTGATTAGAGAAACACAAATTAAAACTATTCTGAGATACCTCTCAAATGACTAATATGATCAAAAAGGAAAATAATGAATATTGGAGGGGGTATGGGAAAAATGGATTACTAATACATAGTTGGTGGAACTGTGAACTGATACAACCATTCTGGAGAGCAATCTGGAACCAAGCCCAAAGGATCATGAAATTATGCATACCTTTTGACCCAACAACACCACTACTGGGTCTATATCTCAAAGAAATCAGAAATCGGGGGAAAGGACCTACTTGTACAAAAATATTTTTAGCAGTTCTCTTTGTAATGGCAAAGAACTAGAAACAGAAAGAGTATCCATCAATTGAGGAATGGCCACACAAATTGTGATATATAGTTGTAATGAAATAGCATTGTGCCATAAGAAATGATAAACAAGATGACTTCAAAAAAAAATCTAGAAATATTTATATAAACAGATGCAAAGTAAAGTGAGTTAAACAAGGGAACAGTATATATAGTAACCGAAATATTGTATAATGAATGACTGCAAAGGACTTTTAACAGTAAAATAAGGTCCCAAGATAACCCCAATGAATCTATGATAAAAATTGCTATCCAAAGTCAAAGAAGGAACTATTAGAATCTAATTACAAATCAAAGCATGCCATCTTTCATTTCATTTCCTTCTTGAGTTTTTTATTGTATGTGTGATATGTCTTCTGTCATGGCATGGAGAATATGGAAATATATATTTCATGAAAGCACTGATATGACCCCTAACAGACCATTTTCAACCTTAGGGAAGGAGGGTAGAGAATCCAAGTTGCAAAAGGTCAGAAAATAATTGTAAACAATTGTTTCTATACATAACTGAAAAAAATAAAATAAAAATTTTAAAGGATTTTTGTTGTTGTTCTTGAACCCCAAATTCTATTCTCTGGCAAACTATCTTGCTACAATACTGGACTAAATAATTCTGCTTTTAAACATAAAAATGTATGTACCAGGACCTCTTATTAGGGCTATTTTTTAAATTTAACTTTATTGATTAATTAAGAAAACTTTTCCATTCATCAACATGGCTACTATTATTATCAGTCTGGTAATACTGCTACCACTGACTGACTTTGGGAAATAAAATGGGGATCTGGATTTAGCATGTAAAATATGTTATCACATTGCAGGAAAAATTCAATTGCCAATTAAATGTTCGATGTCATCATCCTGCACTCACCTGTAAGTCTGGAGGAGGCAAGTGTCACAGCTTGCCTCCCTAAGTCCACACTTCATTTCATAAACATTTAGGCATTATAAATGTGAATTATTATTATTATATTAGCAACAAGGAAAGACTCAGTCAAACTTTTCCAATATGCGATAATGAACTGAGCCTAGGACTCAGTCTCATTACTGCTTTGATTTAAAAAGATGGCCAAACCACTCCCTAACTTATTTCCACATCTCATAGGCAGATGTGCTATAACAAGCCCCAGACTTGAAGGACCCATTTCCCCTCAGAACAAATACAGAAGACAAACTTACTGTGCTTTGAACTTTCTAAAGAAAGCCATAGGGATTGATAAGCGCTCACAGAAAGGGACATAGGATAGAATGCCCTGATCATCCCTGAGACAGAAACTCTAGATATGTGACCTTGCTTCAGTATCGTGAACCATGTTATTCTGGGAAAGAAGAACAAAATCCTGGTTATTTTTCCAGAACAGCATGGGCTAGTCTGTTATTCACCATCACCAAGCTTGACTAAAACATTGACTTCAAAGACACTGTTCCTAATAGTTTTCTGGGGAGTAATTAAGAACAGTGACTTCACTGTGGCTACATTGTCATTGTCACAATCTATGCCTAGGTGTTACAGAGAATTTATTAAGCAACAAAGAGTTCAAGAAGGTACATGTAATGGTGAGAGGGTGGTAAAAAACACTAGTATGCAAGCAAGGTCAGTTAATGAAGGATAAATATTTAAGAGTTATATACATAGTCTTCTTTAAAAAGTGTCAGTAACAGGGAAAGATTATTCTTTCTAGGACCTTCCATCTCTAGGTCTGACTCTCAATCCACTGATCCACCCAGCTGCCCCATATGTAGTAATTTTTTTTTAAAGGAAAGAGGAAAACAAAATTGCCAGCATAAAAAATAAAGAAATGGAATACATAACATATAAAGAATAAAAGAAGTAAATATTAAAAGCTATTTTGCTCAAGCATATCCTTATCAAACTGGCAAATAAAATAATTAAAAATTTACAAAAAATACAAAATGCCAAGATTAACAGAATAAGAATTCGATAATTAAAATTCCAAAATATCTGAAAGAAATTGAGCATGCCATAAATGAATTTATAAGGAAAAAACCCCCAGGATCACATTAATGTTATGGTGAATTTTATAAAAAATTCAAAGAACACTTATTTCTGACATTACATAAACAATTTGTAAAAATAAGAATGGAAAGACCCTCCCAAATTTTTCCTATGACATAAGAATAGTGAATATCTAAAGCAAGGAAAGCCAAAACAGAAAAAGAAAATTATGAGTTGCTATTCCTAATTAATATTGACACAAAAATTAAATATTAATAGACATCAGAAAATTTTAAAAATTCCAACTAGATTTCTCAAAATCAAAAAAGAGATTAAAAACTGAAAGAAAAATCACACCATTAAACTGGTAAAGAAAATTGAGAATTTTTTAAAAGCAATAACAACAAAATAGGCAAACTCTTAGATAGTTATTAAATTGTGTTAACAATTTGGATTTATACCAGTAATACTGGGTTGGTTGAAAGGGAAAAATATCAACATAACAGACCACATTAATAACAAGAATTATATTATAGCAAACTAAAAATTATGGCTACATTAATAGTTATAGAAAAACCTCTAATGCTGGAAATCATTTAAAGCATAGAAGTAGAGATAGAGAGAATCACAGATATAAAATGGGTAATTTTGTTTATATTAAATTAAACATTTTTTTAAAAACAAAACCAACCAAGATTAAAAGGAAAGCAGGAAACTGGGGGAATTTTTTTTACAAAAATGTATTTGATAAAGGCCTTATTTCTCAAACACATATATAAAATATATGTAAAAAATATAAGTAAAAAATATATACATATAAATAAATATATATATAAGTAAAAATATATATATATATAAATATAAGTAAAAAATATAAGAATGCAAGTCATTCTCCAATTGATAAATGGTTATATGGTATGAAGAGACAGTGTTCAGAAGAAATAATTAAGGCAATGTACAGTCATATAAAAACTTTATCTAAATCACTATAGGTTTAAAATGCAAATTAAAATAACCCCCCCAAATACCACCTCATTCCTATCAGATTGGTTAATGTGACAGAAAGAGAAAATAATTAATGTAGAGGGATTTTGCTGATATATTAATATATCATTGGTAGTTATGAACTTCTCCAACCATTCTAGAGAGCAATTTAGAACCATATTCAAAGAGCTATAAAATTGTGTATATCCTTTGACCCAATTCCACTTCTAGATCTATATCCCAAGGAGAAAAAAAGAAAAAAGAAAATAGCATATGTGTACAATCATATTAATGATAGTTTTCTTGTGATTGCAAAGACTTGGAAATTGAGAGGCTATCCATCAATTTCATAATGTCTGAACAAGCTATGGTATATAATTGTAAAGGAATAATATTGTGCCACAAGAAATGTCAAGATGATAACCAAAAAACCTGGAAAGACTTATATGAAGTGATACAAATTAAAGTGAGCAGAACTAGAGAACTTTGTACATAGTAATAATAGTGTTCAATGATCAACTGTTAATGACTTAACTATTATCAACAAGGCAAAGATCCAGGATAGCTCCAAGTACACATGACAATAAAGGTTGTCCAGCACCTTAGAAAGAAATGACGGAGTTCAAATGCAGATTGAAACATACCATTCTTCACTTCATTTCCTCCATTAATTTTTCCTTAGCATAAGCAATGTGTAACAAGCATGGAAACACATATTGTATGACAGTATATGTACAACCTATATCATCTTACCTGCCTTCTAGGGAAGGGAACACAGGTGAAGTTAGGGAGAGAATATGGACTGAAAATGTCAGAAAATTATTAAAAATTGTATTAATATGTAAGCTGAAAAAAGAAAGAAAAAGAAAAACTTGGGAAGACATATGAAGTATGAATAAATGCAAAGTGAAATAAGTAGAACCAAGAAAACACTGTACACAGGAACATCAATAGTATACACTGATCAACTGTGAATGACAGCTATTGCAATCATTGCAATAATTAAAGAAAATTTCAAAGGAATTTTGATGAAAAATATTATTTATCTCTAGAGAAATACTTGATAGTGTAATGCAGATTAAAGCATTTTTCACTTTATTTTTCTTGTTTGCTTACTTTTGGAACATGGATATAGCATGGAAGTATTTTACATGATTTCACACATATAATTAATTTCACATTTTTTTGTCTTCATTGGGTGGTGGAGGGGCTAGAGAGAGAATTTAGCACTCAACATTTTTAAAACTAATGTTACTATAAATAATTCATGAATTTTTTGAAAACTGTAGAAATGAATTGATCTTTCCTTAACATGCCAAACAGTATGTATTTAAAATGAAGAGCAAACCTTATAGAGATGGAGATAATTTAGTTGCCTTTCTAAAAAGATCAGGATTAAAGCAAGCATAATTATCTTTATTATTATTTAAAATGTTAGAAATACAAATAATATAATGGGACCAGGAAAGGGAATTAAAGGAATAAACATAGACCAAAAGGTGATACCATGGTTAACTGAGAGAATTCCAGAAAGGAAACTAAATAAAGTAAAATTATGATTTTGCCAAAGTAGTAGTAGTCTCTCGGTAACCGAGGATGACAATTGTCTTTGTGCGTTTTTGTGCACAAAAACACTTGTGCGTGAAGATTTAAGTGGAAAAGTCATTGCATAGAGACAGTCCCACTCTCTCGGCGTTGGAAGCCTGGGTCCAGTGGCAGGAAAAGTCGTTATGCCTGGAGACTTCCTCAGCTGCATTGGATGGCCATATTGTCTTTTGTGCTCCAACACGCCCTAAGCACTCCACAGTGCTTTGCTGTGTCACCCTCTCAGCCGTTGAACCTTCTTATTGGTTTCTTCCGCCTGTTCGGCCAAAACAGTCTTCACATGCTGGGTAAGCAAAGCCCTAGTTCATCAGGGGTCACGACCCGATGGCTACCCTCAACAGGTTTAGCCGGCTTGTCCAAGCTGTTGCCCTGGGTGTGGCCGCTGCCGCATGCTAGCAGCTGCTGGGAGCCACAAATGAGAGCTGGATGTCAGGTGGGGGTCAGAGGCTGGAGAGCTGCCCTAGGAGGACATGACAAGCCCTCCATACCAAAGATATTACTCCTCCTTGAGCACCCCATACACCCTTTTTGCCAAATTAAGAAAATATAAATTAGAATCACGAAAACCAGCAACTTTTCTATATATTATCAACAACTTTCAATAGGGAGAGATAATAAGGTAAATTCCAATCAAATAATTGTAAAATATTTGAAAGGATAATTACCAAGGCATCACAGGGACCAAGGAATACAACTACAAAACACATTTTTCAGAAATAGTCCCAAATAATTGGAGATATATCCCTGTCAATATAATAAAACAATAATGTTATATAAATTAATTTATTTGATGAGTATAATATCAATTAAAGTAATGTATTACATTCAGGAGCTACAAAAAAATCAGAATTCATCTGGAAGAAAAAAAGATCTTATGGAATATAATGAAAAAATGGAAAGAGATGGATACAGTAGTACTAAATCTAAACTACTACAAAGCTGGAATCAATAAAAACAATTTCTTACTGGATAAGAAATAGAAAAGTTAACCACTAAAATAGATTAAGTATATAAGATCCAGAAGAAATTGAATGTAGTATATAGTGTTAGATAAACCAAAAGACATAAACTGCTGAGATAAGAACTCATTATTTGACAGTTTTTCTGAGGAAATTGAAAAGTAGTCTGGGAGAAATTAGGCTTAGACCTTTCACAGAACATATAATAAATAGAAAGCTCTAGATGGATGCATGACCTAACTACAAAAAGTTATATCACAAACAAATTGAAGGCCAAAAAAGGAACTATCTTTCATAATTATGAATAGACTAAGAATACATGACTAAATAGGGGATAAACTAGACAATTTTGATTATATAAAATAGAAATTCTTTTGCACGAATGAAATTAATCAGCTAGCATTAGAAAGGAACAAATTAACTATACAATAATCTTCATAGATTTTTCATATAAAGATTCAATACTCAAACTATACAGAAAAAAAATTTAAATAGATAAGAATAAGAGCCATTTCCCAATAAATAAATGGTCAAAGAAGATGAGCAGGCAGTTCTCAAAGGATGAAATTCATCTATCAACAATTATATGAAAAAATGTTCCAAATTTTGAGTGAAATGTGGTGGTAGTCAATGAGAGTCTGGTTCTCTAGGAAAATGACTGGTGTGCCCTTCCTAATAAGTTTTCCTATATGGATGTTTGTTAGGTTTTTTTCCAGGCACGGCTTTGACTGCTTTCTGATCTCATATTATGGGATAGTGAGGGGATCTTTTGATTAACTAGTAATCCAATATTGAATATGACTACAAAAGGCCTTGATAACTTGGCCTTTGTCTTTTCTTTCCTCCCTCAAAGAGTTGTTTTGAGGAGCAACAATTGCTTTAAGTCTCTGGATAAGAGAGGAGTTTGAGGTTTATTCTCATCTTGATGCCAGGGAATAATACTTCCTCCATAGCGTATTCATAGAAGGAGCCCTGACATACACAATGTGGGGAAATTGCATCAGACAGAATATGCTACTGTGCTCCAAAGAATTGGAATCGAATTGCCCAGTAACTATATTAACAATTAGAAAAATGAAAATTTAAATAGCTTTCCTATTGCACCTAAGACTCATTAGATTTGCAAAAATGATGAAACAAAGGCAACTGACAACTGTTGGAAAAACTATGGAAGGACAAACACACTGAGCAAATGAACCCTTTCTGTTTTAGGAAAGAATTGGGAGTTTTTCCTTTAAC
The DNA here is from genome assembly GCF_027887165.1 of Monodelphis domestica. NCBI lineage: Eukaryota > Metazoa > Chordata > Mammalia > Didelphimorphia > Didelphidae > Monodelphis > Monodelphis domestica. Next base: position 402,786,433 of record NC_077228.1, on the reverse strand, counting down.
TGAACTAGAGGCATAGAATGATACACTTTCAGTTACAGTCAATATGTGGATTTGTTATATATGAGTATACCTTTTTGTTACAAGTGAAGGCTTTTAGATTTCCTTTGCTGAGTAATAATAGGATAGTAATTGTGTTACTGGAAAAAGTAAGGGGGAAAAAGAGCATCAATGAATCATTTTTAAAAACAGAAGAAAGTTCAGAAGAAGATACAGACAAGCATCAGAATTAGCATGTTAAATTTCATTTTTATGGAGGAAAAAAGCTCCACATGGTTGGGGAATAAACAAACTATATGACAAAAGTTCGTGGTTTTATATACAATCACATTTTGATTTTTTAATTGTCTTAAAATATTTATATTTTAGATATTTATTAATTCATAAGAAAAATTAAAATGATAATGTTAGGAGTCAATATCAGTCAACAAGCATGTATTAGGTTCTGGGACTACAAAAACAAGCAGGAAGAAAGGTAGTTCCAACTCTTAAGGATCTTACATTCTTTTTGTTTTAATTAATTAACTAATTATATTTTATTTTTTTATTTAGAATATTTTTCCATGGTTACATGATTCATGATCTCCACCCTCCATCCCGCTCTTTCCTCCCCAACCCTGAATCTGACAAGCAGTTCCACTGAGTTATACATGTATCATTGTTCAGAACTTATTTCCATGTTATTCATATCTGCAGTAGAGCAATCCTTTAACATCAAAACCCCAATCACAAGGGATCTTAAATTCTAATGAGGGAAAAGATATAAAAGAGAGGGAGACCTATGAAAGATATCTACAGGAAATCTTAATGGAATGCCCATGAATTTAGAATCAATAAATAAATACTTATTGTTTTTATTATTCATTCCTGTCCATGTCTACATGACCTCATGGATCATACAATTTGTGGGGTTTTCTTGGCAAAGATACTAGAATAGTTTGCCATTTTCTTCTCCAGTGGATTAGGGCAAGACAAACAGAGGTAAATTGATTTGGTTAAGGTTACATAGCTGATAAGTATCTGAGGCTGGATTCCAACTCAGGTCTTTCTGATTTCAGGTTTAGTGCTCTATCCATTGAGTCATCTAGCTTCCTCAAACACTTATTTTTCTTTGTCTTTTTTGTTACTATTTATTTTTATACATAACAATATAATATGTAATATAATTATAACATAACACATATAACTTGTTATGAATATGTAATACATTATAATAAATATGCTTATGCAAGAGAAACAAATTTTTGCAATAGTTATGTTCAAAAACATCTATCTTAATCTTTTTTCTCCCTTCTTCTCGTCCCTCCCCCACCTCCCCAAGAAGGAAAAGTAATATAGGTTGTACATATATTATCATATAGTACATATTTCCCCATTTATCATATTATGAGGCATAGCATATGTTGTTACACTAGAGAAAATTCATGGAGGAAATAAAGTAAAGAATGGTATGTTTCAATTTGAATTTAGACTCCATGAGTTCGTCTACAGTAATAGATTACCTTTTTCATCATGAGTACCTTGGAGTTGTCCTGGATCTCTGCCTTGTTGATCATTCATAGTTGATCATCATACATTGTTTTTGTTCATGTATATAACATTCTCCTGGTTCTGCTCATTTCACTTTGTTTCTCTTCATGTGTCTTCCCAGGTTTTTTGGTGATCATCTTACTTGTCATTTTTTAAGGCACAATAGTATTCCATTACAATTATATACCACAATTTGCTCAGCCATTCCTTAGTTGATAGATATCCCTTCAGTTTCCAGTTTCTTGCCACCACAAAAAGAGTTATTATAAATATTTTAGAACAAAAACTTTCTTTCTTTTTATCATAATTCAAATACTAATAGTAGTATTGCTGGATCAAAAGATGTATACAGTTTTATAACTCTGAGTATAATTCCAGTTTGCTCTCCAAAATAGTTGGATCAGTCCACAGTTCTACCAACAATGTACTGAAGTCCTATTTTTTCACATCCCTTCTAATATTTGTCATTTTTTCTTTTATCATTTTAGTCAATCTAATAAGTATGAGATGATATCTCAGTTATTTTATGGCATTTCTAGAATCAATAATGATTTAGAACATTTTTTCACTTAGTTTTTACAGCTTTGTTTTCTTCATCCAAAAATGTTGTGTCCTTATCTTTTGCCTATTTATGAGTTGGGGAGTGGCTCATACTCTTAAACATTTGAAAAAGTTTTCTATATACTTTAGATAGGAACCCTCTATCCAAGGAACTGTCTATAAAAATTATCCTCAGCTTATTGCTTTCCTTTTAATCTTGACTACATTCATTTTATTTGCAAAAATCTTTTAAATTTAATGTATTCAAAATTATCCATTTTAGATCCCACAATGCTTTCTGTCTCTTGTTTGTTCATAAATTCTTCTCCTTTCCATAAATCTGATAGGTAGTTTATTCCTGTTCTTCTAATTTGTTTATAATATCTCCATTTATATCTAGGTCATGCATCCATTTTGATCTTATCTTGGTAAAAGTTGTAGGTATTTGATCTATATCTAATTTTTGCCAAACTGTTATCCAGTTTTTCCAACAAGTTTTACCAGATATTCAATACCTATTCCCAAAACTTGGAATGTTACCTTTGTCAAACACAAGGTTACTATAATCTTTTATTATTGTTTGTTTTATGTCTATTCTTTTCCACTGATCTACTTTTCTATTTCTTAGTACTAAGCCTGATAGCTTGTATAATTACTGCTTTATAATATAGTTTGACATCTGGTACTGCTAGACCTCCTTCCTTAACATTTTTTTATATTCTTTGATCTTTTATTTTCCAAATAAATTTTGTTATTATTTTTCAAATTCAGTTTTTTTGTAATGTAATTGGGCTGGTATCAAATAAATAGATTAGGTAAGAATGTCATTTTAATTATATTGTTTTTGCCCACCTATGAACAATTAATATTTCTCCAATTATTTAAATATGACTTTACTTGCATAAACAGTGTTTTATAATTATGTTCATATAGTTTCTGGATTTGTTTCGGAAGATATAGTCCAAGGTATTTTATTCTATCTACGATTAATTTAAATGAATTATCTCTTCCTAGCTCTTCTTGGAGGACATTGTTAGTGATATATAGAAACGTTGATATTTATATTAATTTATTTTATATCCTGCTACTTTGCCAGAATTATTAATTGTTTCAATTAGTTTTTAGTTGAATCTCTAGGATATTTGACTCATATCATCTGCAAAAATAAGATAGTTTTATTACCTTTCTGTCCATTCTGATACCTTCAATTTTTTTCTTCTCATTGCTCTTGCTATCATTTCTAGTACAATATAAAATAATTTTGGTGATAATTCACTTACTATTTGCCAGGCTATGCACTCTGGATACAGAAATAGGCAAAAAAACAGTCCCTCCCATCAAGGAGCTTACAATCTGAAAGGGAGACAAATGTCAACATATGCAAAGCAAGCTGTACAGGATAAATGGGGGAGGGGAGGAGCAGATGGAAGAAGCTGGAGTTGAGGGAATTAGGGAAAGTTTCCTGAAGCAGGTAAGATTTTAATTGGGATTTAGAGGAAGCTAGGGAGGTAAGCAGTCAGAGTGGATGAGGGAGAGTATTCTAGGCATGGAAGAGAGCCAAAAAGAATCTAGAGCTAAGAATTGGAGGAAGTGTTTGAACAAATTATGTTATATACATATAATGGAATACTATAGTACTTACTGAAAGATGTTATAGGGACAGTTAGGTAGCACAGTGGATAAAGTATCAGACCTAGAATCCTGGGTTCAAATTTGACTTTAAAATACTTCCTATTTATTTGATACTGGGCAAGTCACTTGACCCCAATTACCTAAACCTTGTTGCTCTTCTGTCTTAAAGTTCATACTAATATAGAAGGTATAGGTTTATAAAAAAGAAACTGTTAAAGTGTCAGTTTTAGAGAAGCCTGGGAAGACTTGTATGAACTGATGCAGAATAAATTGCACAAAAATCAGGAGAAAATTTTATACTATACCTACAACACTCTAAAAATGAGAACTTTCATCAAATCCATGTTCAACCATGATTCCTGAGAGCCCATGATGAGAAAAAGTTTTACCGAGAGAGAGAGAGAGAGAGAGAGAGAGAGAGAGAGAGAGAGAGAGAGAAGATTAAATATGTAGAATGAGACACATTTTTGTACATAGTCAATATGAGAACTTGTTTTGCTTGAGTAAATGCATTTCTTACAAGGATTTTGTTTTTCTTTTTCAGGTGGCTATGGAGGAAGAAGACTGCTTAGAATGACTTTATATGGAAAAAGAGAGAAGTCTAGAGCCCTTGACCCAAGAGGATGTAGCATATTTTAATAGATATTGACAATTAAGTTTTATCACAAACCGCAAGTTTTTTCATCAATTCCATTTCCCAGGTGGTTACTTCTCTACTGTCTTAAATTTGATGGACTCTTGTTCAAGAGAAGTTATTCACTTCTCTACAAGGATATAATATATTATTCTCATTTTCCTGGCTATCAAGTTAGGGCATGAAGGAAGTAAAAATAATTCAATTTCCTATTTTCTCAACTGCATTGCCTTACCTCTGGGCAGCTAAGTGGAAGAGTGGATAGAGTATGGGCCCTGAAGTCAAGAAGACTCATCTTTCTAAGCTCAAATCTGACCTCAGACACTTAATAGTTGTGTGACTCTCAGTAAGTCAACTCAACTGTTTGCTTCAGGTTCCTCAATGGTAAAATGAGCTGGAAAAGGAAATGGGAAAACCACTCTAGTATCTTTGCCAAGAAAACCCCAAATGGAGTCATGAAGAATTGGACATGACTGAAATGACTGAACAACAAAAAATAAAGACTTTCCTATTTGATTTGTTATTAATGTGAGGTCTGTTTACATATAGCATGTGCTGGAATGGGTAAAACTTATTTGCATTATTAGGATTATCCAAATTATTCCCAGAACCCAAAGTAGCAAAGGGTTCCAGAATTGAGGTAGGGTCTGGTTACACAGGAATTCATATGTAAACTGATGAGAACTTAGATTAATCGGTAAGCAATGGGATTAGTATGGAAAGGACAAATCCGTGAGACATTTCAAAGTAATATTTAACAGATTTAGTGAATAATTTAATATATAGGGATAAGGGTAGTGAACCCCTGGATAGAAAATGGGAAGCAAGGACAGGAAGTTGTGTAGAAAAAGATGATAGATTTTGTTTTAGATCTGTTTTTTGCAGCAATAACAGGGCCTCTTAATGGAAATGTCCAGTGGAAAGTTGGAAACATGGGACATATATTCAAGCAACCTTTTCCAAAGAGTGGCTTTAAGTCTGACAATGAAGCTCACCGTAATGCCTGCCTGAGCAGTGAGAAAAAAGCAATTTCCAAAATTCTACCACACATTTGAAAATGTTCCAGGCCTTGAGAATCTGCAGAGATACTAATCCCTAGGAATTCAAACTCCCAAATCAGCTTCAAATTAAAGTGGTACAAATGAGAAGAATTACAGTTCACATTGTTGAAAATAACCCCCTGTGCGATTGCCTTTTTTGAAACCATATCACTCTTCTCTTACTTATGCTGAAGACAAAGGACATATGGCCAAATGTATTTTTTTCCTACTGATACAAGATAAAAAGCAATTGAACTTTGATAGACTGTACTTGTATAATTAGCAAAGGCCAGAATTTTTTAAAAAGACTAAAAAAATGTAATGCCTGATCACTAGTCCATACCTTGCCTTTTCTAGTCCTCATTTTCCTTCAACTCTCAGCTGAAGTGCCACTTCAAAATGAGACATTTCCTGATCCCTCACAATGTTCTTTTCACCCCAAACCCCAACAACCTTTTATTTATTCCATATATGTTCGTGCTGCCTCCCTTTATGAAATGTAAGCTCCCTGAGGCCAGGGACAGTTATGTTTTTGTCTTTTATTCCCTCTTCACCAAGTACCTGGTATAGTATTGATTTATTGCCAGATCAGTCTTTAGGAAGGTAACTTAATGGTGTGCACTGAACTTGGGATCATGAGATCTGAGGGAAATTCTTGGCTTTGGTCCTTTTTCATTGGTGACCCTTCCTATCTCTGAGCTTTGGCTTTCTAATTCATAAAATGGAGATAATAATTCTTTCCCTCACTACCTTCCTAAATCATTATAGAGAAAGTGCTCTTATTAACTTAAAACTCTATGAACTGATCCATTCCAAAGAGCTATAAAACTGCACATACCCTTTGATCTGGTAATTCCAATTCTGGGTCTGTATCCCAAAGAGATAATAAAAAAAGGGAAAGGACCTACTTGTACAAAAATATTTATGGCAGCTCTTTTTGTGGTAGCAAAGCACTGGAAATTGGGGGGATGTTCAGAAATTGGAGAATGGATAAGCAAGTTGTGATACATGTTGTTAATTTTATTAATTAATTAATTGTTAATTAATTTTAGAAAAAGCTGGAAAGATCTGCAGGAACTGATGCAGAGAAAAATAAGCAGAACTGGAAGAACATTGCACATAGTAACAGCAAAGTTGGATGATGATTATCTGTGCCACTCTCAGTAATGCAATGATGTATTATAATCCTGAAAGACTTATGACAGGGAATGCTATCCCCCTCCAGAGAAAGAATTGTTGGAGTCGTCTTTCACATCAGTGTATCTTTGGTTTTATTTGGGGGTTTTGGTTATGTAGGAGTTTGCTCTTACAACAATGACCAATATGGAAGTGTGTTTTGCATGGCAATAAAAATGGGGTGAAAAAAGAAACCTAAAACTCTGTGGGGATGGCTTTTGTTTTGTCATTATTGTGCTCCTGGTTTGAAAAGTGAATGGCAGTGAAGTTCATGGTTAATATGTCATTATGTGTGTATTTGGAGGTGAGGGTAATGAAAAATCATTTGGCTAGAGCATGGTGCCAATGTATCTAAGGTTTAGATTTTGGTCCTTATTTAGGTCAGTAAACTTAGCTCAGGCAGCTAGGTGATGCAATGGATAAAGACCTAAATTCAAATCTAGCCTCAGACACGTTCTAGTGGTGTGACCCTACGAAAGGCATTTTACCCTGTTTACCTCAGTTTCCTTATCAATAAAATGAGCTAGAGAATAAAATGGCAAACTACTCCAGTTTCTTTGCCAAGAAAACCTAAATGGGATCACAATGAAGACATGACTAAAATGACTGAACAAGACTTAGCTCAATTTCACTGATGTAATCTGTACCCATAAAAATGGTGTGCTAGTTAATGTTTGACAACCTACTTGGACGGGGGTAGTATACACAACATACTTTTAAGTTTACATTTCGTTCTTTTTTTTAACCCTTACTTGCTATCTTAGAATCAATGCAGTATTTTGGTTCCAAGGCAGAAGAGCAGTTAAGACTAGGCAATAGGGTTAAGTGACTTGTCCAGAGTTACACAACCAAGAAGTGTCTGAAGCTAGATTTGAGCCACTCTCAATCCACTGAGTCACCTAGCTGCCTCCTTTAATTTACATTCTTTACATTTTCTCCTCTACTTTCTTTAGATAATCAATAAAATAATAAGACAATCCATAATTTGAAGCATTTTTATTCTGAATTATCAATGCTCACACTGAAAATTTAACTCTGATGAGCTGGTTGGTTTAATTTACATTTTTCTAATTATTAGTGATTTGCAATTTTTCATGGGGCAAATAGGTGGCACAATGGATAGAACACTGGGATTGGACTCAGAAAGATTTATATTAATGTGTTCAGTCTGGCCTCAAATAATGATGATTTGTGTCATCTTGGGCAAGTCACTTAATCCTGACCTCAGTTTCTTCATCTATAAAATAAAATGGAGAAGGAAATGGCATACCATTCCATTACCTTTGCCAAGAAAACCTGAAAAAAGGGTCACAAAATGTCAGACATGACTGAAATGACATAACAGCAATTTTTTTCACCATATGGTTATAGATAGCTTACATGTTTTCCCTTGAGAACTATCTATATTCTTTGCTCATGTATCAGTTGAGAAAAACAGCCCTATTTTTTTAAAATTCTAATCAAATCTTAGTATATTTTGGAAATGAGACCTTAATCTGAGAAATTTGTGGCAAAGATCTTTTTTTTTTTTTAACTGAGTCTGATTCTGGAAGGAGTAGAAGTCCTAGAAGAGGAATTTAGACTTGATAAGGTCGGCAATCGGAAGTCATTTTAGCTCTGTGAGGCAAGAGTAATATGATGAAAGCAGTACTTTAAGAAAATGGATCTGGCAACAACTTTCAGGATGGGAAGAATGACAGAGGCAAGGAAAAAGAGCTAGGTAACAACTGCAGCAAATTAAATGTGGGTGATGATAATCCATGTCTCTATAGATCCTATCTACCTGAGTCATTTCTAGCCTTCTAAAAGAACACAAAAAATATGAATGAGGGGGACAAATCCTTCTGTGTCACAGGTTCTTAACCTCAGGTCTGTGAATTTTTAAAAATATATATATTTTTGATAACTGCATTTCAATATATTTTTCCTTTGCAAACCTATGTATTTAAAAACATTATTTGAGAAGGGGTGCATATGCTTCACCAAGACAGCAGAAAGGAGTTCATAATACTCAAAAAAAGTTTAATAACCCCTATGATAAAGAAAATCATTGAAACCAAGATTAGAAGAGAAGCAACAAATTGGGAGGAGAGGGAATTTATAACAAATTCCTCTAATAAAGGTCACATTTCTCAAATATACAAAGAACTAAATCAAATTTATGAGAATTTCATTCCTCAATTGAGAAATGGTTCAGATATGAATAAGCAGTTTTCAGATAAAGAAATTAAAGCTAACAATACTCATATGAAAAAATGTTCTAAATCCCTCTTGATTAAAGAAGTGTAATTTAAAACAACTCTGAGGTACCATCTCTCTGATTAAACAATTGACAGTAAAGGTAAATTATAAATTTTTAAGGGAATGTGGTAAAATTGGGACACCAATACATTGCTGGTGGAGCTGTGAACTGATCCAACCATTCTGAAGGGCAATTTGGAATTGTGCCAAAAGGGCTATAAAACAATTCACACCTTTAACTCAGTAATACCACTATGAGGTCTGTATCCCAGAGAGATTTTTAAAAAGTGGGGGTGGGGAAGGACCTACTTCTAAAAGATATTCATAGCTGCTCCTTTTATGATGGCAAAGAACTGGAAATTAAAGGGATGTCCATCCATTAGGGAATGACTGAACAAATTGTGGTATGTGATGATGATGGAATATTATTGTGCTATAAGGAATGATGAACAGGATGACTTCAGAAAGCACTAGAAAGACCTACATGAACTGATACAGAGTGAAATAAGCAAAACTAGGAAAAACACTATACACAGTGAAAACAATATTGTGGAATAATCAACTATAATAGACAGCTATTATTAGCAATACAATGATCTAGAACAATTCTCAGGGACATATGACAGAGAATGCTATCCACCTGCAGAGAAATAACTGGAGTCAGAATGCAGGTAAAAGCATATGATTTTTCAATTGTTTATTTATGTTTATGTTTTCAGGTTTTGATTTTATATGATTACTCACTTACAAAAATGAACAATATGGAAATGTTTTGCATGAAAATATATGTGTAATCCAGATAAAATTGCCTGCCAGCACCAAGAGGGGAAAAGGAAGGAAAGGAGGGAGATAAGTTTGAACTTAGAAAAACTTGCGTGGAAATTTGTGATAACTTGTAATTGGTAAAATAAAAAAGAGCTCCTATTGTAGGTGGTCAAGTTCTCCAAGAATTGATCCTATTCTTTCTGCATGCATGGACCCAGAACAGAAAGAACCCACAGTGGAGAAATGAATGGACACAGTGTCCTAAGTCCTTAGACCCAGCTAGAGTAGTATAAACTTTAAATAACAATTGGAGGTGCCCTTATTAGCAAAATAAATAATAACTCAAATTCTCTGTGCAATAAAGAATACATGTATGACTGACCCATTAATGTAAATAAAAGAAAACACTACATAACCTTGATTTTCATTGAGTAAGGTTTAATGAAATTCGATGCCTGGAATTATTTGGATCAGAAGGCAAATTATTTTTAACTGAGTTGCAAATTGAGAATGATAATGGCTCTGTTGTTTGGTTATTTTTGTGGTTGTCTTATTTACTTTTATTTTGTAAATATGGCACATAGTTCTCATATTAAAGCATAGCTCTGATAAAATAAGATATATTTTCAGAATACCCATATATCTTTGGATAATGTTCCAATCCTCCCCTCACTGTAATGGAAATAAGAAATTTCTTTAGTGAGTCTAATGGAAAAAATTAGAGCTGTCAGAAATAATCATCTAGATTGCTCTTACAAAGCATTTTTCTAAAGCTGTAAATCATCACTGTTGATGATTTACATTTCAAATTCCCTTCTTTCTTTTCCATTCCCATTCTATTCCACTTTTCCTCTTGCTTGTATTTTCCATTTCATTATTTTTTATTCCCAATTTGGATTTCTCTCTCATTATTTTGATTTATACTTAGGATAATGGGCTCATATATTAGAGTTGAAAGAGACTTTAGAGGTCTTCTAATCTAACTCCCTCATTTTAAATATTAGGAAACTGAAGCAAAGTCTCGTTGACTTGCTGGAGCTCATATAGCTATTAAGTGACAGAGTTAGAATCAGAACTTGGGTCCACTGACATCAAATCCAGCACTTTGCCCACTGTACTACTGCTTAGATTTATAAGAAAGAAATGTAAATTAATTTTTAATAATTCTTTTTAATCAGTGAAAATCTACTTTCTCTCCCTTCCAGCTCCCCCCTCCTCTGAATAAGAAAGAGAAACAAAACTCCTATCACAAACAATTATAGTCAAGCAAAATAAATTTCCATATTAACCATGTCAAAAAAAAAATATGTCTCAATACTTCTCATTCAGGAGACATATCTTATCAATGCATCTCATCATGAGCCCTTTAGAATTGTAGTCAGAGTTCCTAAGTTTAAGTTGTTTGTCTTTACAATATCCTTTTATATATATATATATATGTATATATGTATGTATGTATATATGCATATATATGTATATCTCCATGTTCTACTCACCTCTCTCTGTATCAGTTCATAAAAGTCTTCCCAGATTTATCTAAAACTACCCCTTCAACATGTCTTATAGCTTCCTTCATATATACTGCAATTTGTTCAATCATTCCCCATTTGAGGGACACTTCTCACACCATTTTCTAATTCTTTGCCATTAAAAAAAGAACTACTATTAACATTTTTTATTTTAATTTTTTTAAATTTTATAATATTTTATTTGATAATTTCCAAGCATTATTCCTTAGAGACAAAGATCATTTTCTTTTCCTCCTCCCCACCCCCCATAGCCGACGCATGATTCCACTGGGTTTCACATGTGTTCTTGATTCTAACCCATTGCCATGTTGTTAATATTTGCATTAGAGTTTCGTTTAGAGTCTCTCCTCTGTCATGTCCCCTCAACTGCTGTATTCAGGCAGTTGCTTTTCCTCGGTGTTTCTACTCCCACAGTTTATCCTCTGCTTATGAAGAGTGTTTTTTCTCCTAGATCCCTGCAGATTGTTCAGGGACATTACACCGCCACTAATGGAGAAGTCCATTACGTTCGATTATACCACAGTGTATTAGTCTCTGTGTACAATGTTCTCCTGGTTCTGCTCCTCTCGCTCTGCATCACTTCCTGGAGGTTGTTCCAGTCTCCATGGAATTCCTCCACTTTATTATTCCTTTGAGCACTATAGTATTCCATCACCAACATATACCACAATTTGCTCAGCCATTCCCCAATTAATGGGCATCCCCTCGTTTTCCAATTTTTGGCCACCACAAAGAGCGCAGCTATGAATATTTTTGTACAAGTATTTTTGTCCATTATCTCTTTGGGGTACAGACCCAGCAGTGCTATGGCTGGATCAAAGGGTCTTTTGTCTTTTGTCGCCCTTTGGGCATAGTTCCGAATTGCCCTCCAGAATGGTTGGATCAGTTCACAACTCCACCAGCAATGAATTAATGTCCCTACCTTGCCACATCCCCTCCAGCATTCATTACTTTCCTTTGCTATCATGTTAGCCAATCTGCTAGGTGTGAGGTGATACCTCAGAGTTGTTTTGATTTGCATCTCTCTGATTATAAGAGATTTAGAACACTTCTTCATGTGCTTATTAATAGTTTTGATTTCTTTATCTGAGAACTGTCTATCCATGTCCCTTGCCCATTTATCAATTGGAGAATGGCTTGCTTTTTTGTACAATTGATTTAGCTCTTTATAAATTTGGGTAATTAAACCTTTGTCAGAGGTTTCTATGAAGATTTTTTCCCAATTTGTTGTTTCCCTTCTGATTTTAGTTACATTGGTTTTGTTTGTACAAAATCTTTTTAATTTGATGTAGTCAAAATTATTTATTTTACATTTTGTGATTCTTTCTATGTCTTGCTTGGTTTTAAAGTCTTTCCCCTCCCAAAGGTCTGACATGTATACTATTCTGTGTTTACCCAATTTACTTATGGTTTCCTTCTTTATGTTTAAGTCATTCACCCATTTTGAATTTATCTTGGTGTAGGGTGTGAGGTGTTGCTCTATTCCTAATCTCTCCCACACTGTCTTCCAATTTTCCCAGCAGTTTTTATCGAATAGTGGATTTTTGTCCCAAAAGCTGGGATCTTTGGGTTTATCGTATACTGTCTTGCTGAGGTCTCTTGCCCCCAGTCTATTCCACTGATCCTCCTTTCTGTCTCTTAGCCAGTACCAAATTGTTTTGATGACTGCTGCTTTGTAATATATTTTAAGGTCTGGGACTGCAAGGCCCCCATCATATGTGTTTTTTTTTCATTATTTCCCTGGATATCCTTGATCTTTTGTTATTCTAGATGAATTTTGTTATGGTTTTTTCTAAATCAGTAAAGAAATATTTTGGGAGTTCAATGGGTATGGCACTAAATAGATAAATAAGTTTGGGTAGGATGGTCATTTTTATTATATTGGCTCGTCCTATTCATGAGCAGTTAATGTTTTTCCAATTGCTCAAGTCTAGTTTTAGTTGTGTGGAGAGTGTTTTGTAGTTGTGTTCATATAGTTCCTGTGTTTGTACTATTAACATTTTTATGTATCCTTAGAATTTGTGTTATACCTAACTATGGAAGTATGTATTTTTTATCCTTTGACCAGTTCATATGAGAATGAAGTTCAATTATCTACTATTCTTCCAAATCTTTCTCCTTTTTATAGACCTTCTACTAGTACACGTTATATGGTATACTTTTCCTTATTCTCAATTCACCCCACCCAAGTGTATTTTTCTTTCCCTCTTTTGCTGTTTTTCTTTTAAGATCCTCAACCACAACAGAAATATTCCCAGGTCCTCTGACTAATTATTCTTTCAAAGGCCCATGATGATGATAGTGTTCTGAGTGGATGTATATATATCATCTGCCCATATTAGAATACAAAGTGTATTCATGCTAAATACTTTGTGATTTCTTATTCATATTTACCATTTGTATTTCTTTTGGTTCTTGTGTTTATTCTTCAATTTTGCTATGAAATTCTGGTCTTTTCATCAGGTTTTTTCATTTGAAGGCTCCTATTTTTTTTTAATTCTATTTTTTCTCATGGAGGATTATATTCAGTTTTGCTAGGTAAGATAATTCTTCATTGTAAACTTGTATCCTTTATCTTCTGGTATATCATATTCCAACACCTCCACTCTTTCATACTGGTGATAGCTAAATCATGTATGATACTTGCTGTGCTTCCTTGATACTTGAATATTCTCTTTCTGGTTATTTGCAATTTTTCCCCCTTTGGCCTGTAAACTCTAGATTTTGGTTATAATATTCCTGGTAGTTCTCATTCTGGGATTTATTTTAGGAGGTGACCAATAGATTCTTTCTATTATTACTTTGTCTTCTGGTTTCTTTATTTTTTTAATTAAATTTTTTTTGAAATTTTTATTTAATTAGTTATTTTAGAATATTTTTCCATGGTTACAAGATTCATTTTCTTTCCTTCTCCTCTCCCCAACCCTTTCCCATAGTTGCCATGTAATTCCACTGGGTTTTACATGTGTCATTGAGCAAGACTTATCCATATTATTAATATTTACATTAGGGTGATCATTTAGTCTACATCCCCAATCATATCCCCATCAACCCATGTGATCAAGCAGTTGTCTTTCTTCCATTTCTATTCCCATAGTTCTTCCTCTGAATGTGGATATCATTCTTTCTCATTAGTCCCTCTGAATTGTTCTGGATCATTGCATTGCCACTAGTGGAGAAGTCTATTACATTCGATTGTACCACTGTGTATCAGTCTCTGTGTACAATGTTCTCCTTGTCTTATGGTTTCAAGAGATTTGGACAGTTGGTTATTTTTTTTAATGATTTCTTGAAAAAGGATGTCTAAATCGAATGTAATGGATTTCTCCATTAGTGGCAATGCAGTGATCCTGAACAACCTCAAGGGATTTACAAGAAAAAACACTATCCACATTCAGAGGAAAAACTGTGGGAGAAGAAACACCGAAGAAAAACAACTGCTTGATTTCATGGTTCTATGGGGTGATGTAGACTCTAAATGATCATCCTAGTGCAAACATCAACAACATGGAAATAGACTCTGATCAAGGACACATGTAAAACCCATTGAAATTGCATATTGGCTATGGGAAGGGGTCAGGGGATGAGAGGGAGAGAAAAATATGATTCTTGTAACCAAGGAATAATGTTATAAATTGACTAAATAAAATCAAAAAAGAAAAGAAAAAGGATATCTAGGTTCTTTCTTTGGTCCTGGCTTTAAGTTATCTAATGATTCTTAAATTATCTCTCCTCAATCTATTTTTCAGGTAAGTTGTCTTTCTTTTAATATTTTCTTTTATATTCCCAGACATTATACTGTTTAAAAATTTTTTTTTTGTTTTCTGTTCTAACATTTAGGAAGTTCATTGTTTTGGTAAGGTTTTGTAGATCTATGCCAAACTGCTCTCTTTCCAGTTCTTTCTACTATAGATCTAATTTTTTTCCATTTTTTCCTCTAAAGAATTCATTTCAGTTATAAGAAAAAATTTGTAAACTATTTTTTAAAAACTTTTGCTTCATGTCTATCAAGGATTCAAGGTGAACTTCTGCCAAGTTGTGTCTTTCTTTGAAAATCTGTAGATATTTTGGAGTTGTTCTCTGCTTTGGGGTTTGTGTCTTGAGTATCTGTGTTACTAAAAAAGCTTTATATGGTAGGATTCTTTTGTTGTTGTTGTTTTCTTTACTCTTTTTTTCCTGCTTACTTTTTGACTTCATTATTTGATAGTTGGGCTAGATTCTGTATACTTTGGGAGGGACTTTCTGGACAAGTCCTCATGTTGAATTCTCTAGTTATTGAATGCTGAGTTATTCTAGAATCTCAGGGATAGTTTAAGTTGGGGATTGAAAGTTTTCAATATTTCCAAAATGGTATGATCTAGGGTAAATACTAATTTTAAAAACTACTTGTTGGACAAATGGGTGGCTCAGTATATAGAGAGCCAGAGGTAGAGACAGAAGGTCTTGGGTTTAAATCTGGCCTCAGAAACTTCTTAGCTTTATGTGAATATAGGCAAGTCACTTAACCTAGCTGTGTAGCCCTTAATTCTCTTCTGCCTCAGAATTGAGTTTTAGTATAGATTCTAAGACAATATAGGGAAGGAAGGAAGGAAGGAAGGAAGGAAGGAAGGAAGGAAGGAAGGAAGGAAGGAAGGAAGGAAGGAAGGAAGGAAGGAAGGAAGGAAGGAAGGAAGGAAGGAAGGAAGGAAGGAAGAAACTACTTATCTGAGCTCTGTAAATTTCTCACATGGATTTGGATCTGCATAACATAGGTGTGGACTTGCCCTGGTTGAATTTCCAGTACACTGCTGCTAAATTTGGCCACTATCCACCAATTATAAAGATTTACAGCTTCAGAGTGACAGAGCTGTGGGTTCTTCTTTGGTTTGAGATTCTTGACCTGGTTATTCCACATCAAGCTCCAAACTGGATTAGAGGTTGGAGGTAAGACTTTGTGTTGTTCCTAGGGTCAGAGCCTCTGAGCAACCACTTCCTTATGAACATGCTCCTTGCTTTGCAAACAGTTGAGGGCCCAAGATCACTGTTCATCCTGGAATGTCACCCTTAGGAGCAGGTCTTCTTCTTAGTCCTCCTTACATCTGTGAATCAGAACAAGGTAGTGAGCAATGGAGTTAAGAGTTGACAAGTACTATTCCTGTACCCTGCACAAAACTGAGTCCTTTTTTGTTGGGCTTGCCACTCTTCTTGCCCCAGTGTACAGTATTCATCCTGGCCCAAAATGCTCCATATGGCTATTCCTAACTAAACCCTCACACCAAGTGTCTACGCATCTGTCTCCCTATTGCAGCCTGGGCTGGAAAAAAAAATGATTCATTGAGATTTTTTCCCCTTGGATTTCCTTATCAAGACTCTGATACAATTTCTGGATCTATTTGAAGGAGTTGTGGGTGGAAGCTTGGCTATACTTCTTCCTGTTATCCTGCCATCTTGGCTCCTTTAAATCAATATTTTTAATTTGTCATCCTTCAGCAAAGTTCTACTTTCACTTTCTTTTTCTCCATCTCATCACTCTGACTCAGCTGCATAGTGACCCACAGGAATTCAAAAACTCAGCTTCCAGCACCAGGCGAGACTCAGGTCCTGACATTTCAAAGGAAATATAGTTCCTAATTAGCTATATGCCTGTTATACAGAACACTGGTAAGTATAGATTTATCATTATATGACTTCTATTGCTTGGTTGGTTATTGTCCTTTGTACTCAGAGAGGACCATAATGACATCACTAAGTGATGTCTTTTGATTTTCCCATAAATTGGGTGTAGATGAGATGGAGTTGCCCAAAGAGAGCTTCATTTTCTCTTCCAGAGTCATCAAAGTCCAGTGGCAAGACAGAAGTCTGGTGATGGCTTTGGGTCCAGTGAATACCCTTGGTTTCTTTGAGGTCTAGTCAAGCTGTAAGCACTTTTTAGTGCTAGCTTCCTCTACCTTAATGGTCTAATAGCGATTGGAACAAATTGTTCCTATCTGCTCCTTCTTTGCATGCCTGTGGGAAATACCCCCCCCCCCAATTCACCAACAGGTTCAGGCTGTCAGGTACCTTCAATCTGATTTAGCCTACCTGCAAAGACAGTTTACCAGTATAGGGCCATTGAGCATCTACAGCTTCTTGGAACAACAGGTGAGAACTGGGTGGCAGGTGGACATCCAAAGAGGAGAGCAGCCCTGAAAAGGACTCAGCAAGAGTTTACCTCATGTTGTGTACCCTGGGAAGTCTGACTCCTATTATATTTCTAGTGAAACACAATTTAATTGCATCTTCTTCCATTTAACCTTCATGGATCTCCTCAATTTGTTATACATACTAGTCAAGCAGCTACTGATCATAAAGAATTAATAGAACAAGGAGTCCCTTCCCTAGGGGAGTTCTGACA
Source organism: Monodelphis domestica (assembly GCF_027887165.1). Lineage (NCBI taxonomy): Eukaryota > Metazoa > Chordata > Mammalia > Didelphimorphia > Didelphidae > Monodelphis > Monodelphis domestica. The sequence continues at coordinate 402,768,976 of NC_077228.1, read as the reverse complement.
TTGATTGTCTTGATTAACACAGTACCTTTAGAATCCAGTCCAAATTCCTCTGTTGGGTATTTAGTCTTTTATTCCCTGGCTTACACCAGTTTTTTTAGCCTTAACACACATTCCAACCCTACAATATAATCTGCAATCTGGCAAAAGTGGCCTTTTTGCTCGTCTTTATACATGATATTCCAGATTCCATCTTTAAGACTTTGTACTAGTTGACCCCCTACTTGGAAAGCGCACAGTCTTTTTCCTCTCTTAGAATCCATCACAAAAACTGATTTTGAGGTATAAATATCAGTTTACTGATTATATCAGTTTATTGATAAGGCCAGCATTGTAACTGATCAGTAAAAGATCTCTGGTCCAAAAAACCAGAGATCCTCTGAATCCTAGGGAGGCAGCTTAATAAATATTTTTTGGATCTCACTATTCATCCTCTCCCTTTAACACTTCAAAACATTTCTAATTAGTGAATACCTAATTAGAAGGTGGCCCATCAAACACAATCCTTTCCCACCCTGACAGATGGTCAGAGAAAGCTTTGCAGGTACTCCAGTAAAAAATTCTTGTCCCTTTCATTTATTAACTAAATACTATTAAAAGGAAAGGCATTCTTTGAGATTTCTAAAAAAAAAAGAAAATGCAAAAAGCAGCAGGCTGGATAGAGACTCTGTCCCAGATCCCAGAGGCAGGAATATGCAGTAATTCTCCTTAAAATACAGGAATTTGGGTCTTTCTACTCCAGGGCCCTTGTGTAAGATTTAATACAGTATATAAAAAATAAATTTTCACAAATCTCTTCTTTCCTTCAAAACTCAGCCCAAGCACTACCTTCCCCATGAATCATTTCTTTATCCCTTTAGAAGCTACTACCTTTCCTCCCCCCCCCCCCCAAATTACCTTGTATATCTTTGTGAGACATTCTGCTAGGAATACAAGGATTAAAAATGACACAGTCCCTGATTTCAAGGACTCATATTCCAATTCAGGGATATAACATGCACATTGACAAGTAATTTCAGGGTAGCAATGGAAAGAAGAAGAAAAGAGAGCAATAAATAAATGTGAGTAATTACTATTGTTCCTTTTGGGACATTTATTGTACTGATTTATAATCCATTTTACTTCCTACTCCTCTTAGTCATATCTAAGAGATTGTTAGTTCCTTCAAGGCCAATCAATCAACAAACATTTATAAAGTACCTACACTGGGTCTTGTCTGAAACATTGATGAATGATGTTACAAAAAGAGGCAAAAATCAATCCCTGCCCTTGAGAAGCTTAAATTCTAATGGAGGAAATCACATGCAAAACAATATATACAAAGCAAACTTTATACATGATTTTGTTGTTATTGAGGGGTTTTTTTTGGTGTTTTTTTGTTTGTTTGTTTGTTTTACAAAGATACTGGAGTGTTTTGCCATTTCCTTCTCCAGCTCATTTGACAGATGAGAAAACTGAGGCCAACAGGGTTAAGCTATCTGCCCAAGATCACACAATTTTTAAATGTCCAAGGCCAGAATTGAACAGATAAAGATTACTTCAGGTGCCACATTTTATCCACTTAGCCTTACAGCTGCTTCCTACCTCACAGTATGCAAAGCCTTTTGTCTCAACAACTCTATAAGGCAAAAAGTAAAAGTATCATTCTTTCTATTTTATTGAGGAACAAGATAGAAGCAGAGGCCAAAGAACCTTATCCATAATCAATAATCAATCAACAAATGTTTGTTAGGCACCTACTCTGTGCTAGGCTGCTTTGCTAGAGGCTGAAGAGACAAAAGACAATAACTTAAATGATGAAAAAAAAGGTGAATGAAAATGAAAATAAAAGAGAATGTTGCCAAATGTTCTTTACTTTGCAAGGGCTCACTTCAAGCTTCTTTTCTTTGTTTTGTTTTGTTTTTTGCTTGTTCTTCCTTGTTAGAAGGAAGGTTTAATAAGGGCAAGGGCAGGGAAGTGTTTGTTAGGGGGAGGTTCCTCTGCAGTTGTTTCCAGAAATGATTTAAGATGTGATGGCAAAGATGCAGCAAGTAAATGAATTTTTCAAATGTAACCAAGGAAGCAGCTAAAAGTACCTAGAAAACTAGTGGAGGGGGGCAGAAGTGGGGATTGAGTGTGACTTAATTGTATATATAACCTACTTTATTTGGTAAACACCAGACCAGATTAGGATCTATAGATATTATCTTATCACACTGCATATTCAACCTTACAAATAATTATAGTGTATGGGGAAACTCAGTAAAAACATGAAGAGATTGCTCATTTCCCTAAACAAGTTAACAATAGCATAAATACCACATTCTGGTGTAAATTTAGATCACCAAGCTATTACATTAGAAACCACATTGGTTGTTTGGACCAAAATAAAAATGTCTTTAAAATAGCATCTCGGGAGGCCACTGGTTATTGTTTATTTCTACTTTGAAATCCACAATCCCTATTAAAAACCCATTCAAATTCATAAAACACCTCACTTAAATCCCACATAATCTAAGGGGCTTCCAGGTGATAGAAACTGCCTTAGGTCAGAAAAGGGAGTTTCTTTTGAAGACAGAATCCTCCCTTCTTCTCCTCCACTCAACCACTTTTGAAAAATTCCTTGAAACCAACTACAAATTCCACTAAGGTGGAGAGTCCTTTGGCAGACCTGTGGTTTCACTTCTTAGACCATGTGATCTACAAGGAAAACATCAGCATGGTGAAACTCAAATATGCTAGAGCAGAATTTAACATTTTATTTCATTCTGGGCCAATGATAGCAGGTATACTTTTCCCATTCTGAAACTCACCAGCCTATTTGGTGAGCTTCAGACAGTAGACATTTGAACTAGGCATATTGAAAGTACCTAAGAGATCGAAAAGACAAAGGTTGTTCAATTTAAAATGTAAAAACAGCACCCGGACAATCACCAGCACAGGGACATACTCTGTTATCTCAAAGATGGGCTGCCTACAAGGTTACAAATGGCAAATCAATCTTACAAAAGCTTGGGTGGTGATAGAGACTTAAAAATTCTCAGAAAGTTTGTTGAAAAACTACAAATAGATATTGTATATAATCTACCAGATTTGTATGTATTCTTGTTCCCCCTTTCCCCCCCACTTTCTTGGGCATTAATTTATCATTGTTAAAAATAAAGAGAACAGGGGATTCTCAGTGGCTCAGTGGCAGAAGATCCTAGGATCTGGTCTCAGGTACTTTCTAGCTATGTGAGCCTGGTTAAGTCCCTAACCCCTATTGCCTAGCACTTACCCTCTTCTGCCTTAGAATACATATATATATATATATATATATATATATATATATATATATATATATATATATTGATTCTAAGATGGAAGGAAAAGGTTTTATTTTTTTATTTTTATTTAATTAGATGATTTAGAATATTTTCCATGATTACAAGATTCATGTTCTTCCCCCCCCCTACCCCCACCCCATATGATGCTCAATTCCACTGGGTTTAAGATATGCCATTTCCATATTATTAATATTTGCACTAGGGTGATCTTTTAGAGTCTACTTTCCCAGTCATAACCCCACCAACCCATGTGATCAAGTGATTGTTTTTCTTCTATGTTTCTTTTCCCACAGTTCTTCCTCTGGATGTGGATAGTGTTCATTCGCATCTGTCCCTCTGAATAGTTCTGGATCATTGCATAGCTGCTAGTAGATAAGTCCATTTTGTTTGATTGTACCACAGTGTATCAGTCTCTTTGTACAATGTTTTCATGGTTGTGCCCTTTTCACTCTACATCAATTCCTGGAGGTTGTTCCATTCCAGTCCCCATGGAATTCCTCCAGTTTATTATTCCTTTGAGCACAATAGTATTCCATCACCAACATATACCACAATTTGTTCAGCCATTCCCCAATTGGAGGGTATCCCCTCATTTTCCAATTTTTTGCCACCACAAAGAGCGCAGCTATGAATATTTTTGTACATGTCTTTTTCCTTATTATCTCTTTGGGGTACAAACCCAGCAGTGCTATGGCTGGATCAAAGGGCAGACAGTCTTTTAGCACCTTTTGGGCATAGTTCCAAATTGCCCTCCAGAATGGTTGGATCGATTCACAACTCCACCAGCAATGTATTAATGTCCCAACTTTGCCACATCCCCTCCAGCATTCATTACTTTCCATAGCTGTCATGTTAGTCAATCTTTTGGGGTGAGGTGATACATCAGAGTTGTTTTGATTTGCATCTCTTTGATTATAAGAGATTTAGAACATTTTTTCATGTGCTTATTAATAGTTTTGATTTCTTTGAGTGAAAATTGTCTATTCGTGTCCCTTGCCCATTTCAATGGCTTGATTTTTTATACAATTGATTTAGTTCCTTATACATTTGAGTGATTAGACCTTTGTCAGATTTTTTTTGTAATAAAGATTGCTTCCCAATTTGTTGTTTCCCTTCTAATTTTGATTGCATTGGTTTTGTTTGTACAAAACCTTTTTAATTTAATGTAAAAAATTATTTATTTTGCATGTTATGATTTTTTAAACTCTTACTTGGGCTTAAAATCTTTCTTTTCGCAGAGATCTGACAAGTATACTATTCTGCACCTAATTTACGTATAGTTTTCTTCTTTATGTTCAAGTCATTAACCCATTCTGAGTTTACCTTGGTGTAGAATGTGAGATATTGATCTAAACCTAATCTCTCACATACTCTTTTCCAGTTTTCCCAGCAGGTTTTGTCAAATAGTGGACTTTTGACCCAAAATCTGGGGAAGGAAAAGGAAAAAGAATAAGCTAAAGTTGGAACTCTGAGCTTCAAATCAGTTAGACCAGAATTCAAATCTAGCCTCAGACTTAAGCACTTTCTACCTCAGTTTCTTTAACTATAAAATGAGCATAATAATAGCACCTACCTCCAAGGGTTGCTATGAAGATCAAATAATGTAATCATTATAAAGCACAGTGTCTGGTACATAGAAAATGCTTTATGAATGGTTTTCTTTCCATTTCAAGGCTATTCATTGAATTTAAATTTAAATTTAAATTAATTGAATTTAAATGGATCATGATGAATTTCTACATGAAGAATTCTGCTTCTTTGTCTAAACTAGATGTTGGTCCTGGAATTCTAAAAGTTTTTTGAGGGTGAAGAGGATGTCTTCCTTGAAATTAGTAATTCCTCCAACTCAAGTTAAATCAATAAGCATATATTGTGTGTGCCAGGTGTTATGCTTAGAACAAAGGACACAAAAAGGGGGTGGTGGTCCCTGTCCTCAAAGGCATGGCAGTTTAATAGGATATAAAACATTAAAACAACTATGGACAAACAAGATAGATGCAGAATAAATAAATTGAAAATAATCGCTGAAGGAAGGTAGGGCTCAGTATCTATCTCTGATTTATACAAAGAATTTGCTTTGAAATTTTTTACTTAATCAAGTTCAAGGCTAACATGCTAGTGTTAATTTTTGCCTAATATAAGATAATTGTTTTCTTTTTTTTATTCTTTAGTCTAAGGAAATTCTCAGGGTAGGAGGGAAAGGTAGGGCATGTGAAAACATAAAAATTGTAATCATTTTTTAAAAGATAATTAAATCAAAAAACCATTTTAATGCCATTATGAAAATGCAATGTGGTAAGGGGACGATCCCGCCTTAGAACAAGGGAGTCCCACCATTAACACTGGCTATGTCACTTTGATCCTATCACCAGCTCAAACTCTCTATGATTTTAGGTTGCAAATTAAAGTTGTCTATGAGTCCTCTCCCCCCCAATTACCTGGGGAGAATTGAAGGAGAAAGTGCTTCCTTTGACTGGATTGAGGGGCAGAGCATGCAAAAATGTTTTTGGGCCCTGGGAAGAAGGGGAATAGAGCAGCTTCCTGAATACTGGCTGAATGTGTGCCAGGTCTTTGCCAACACTGTTAGGGTGACCGAACAGAACAATGTTTATTCCTCTCCATATAATAGCCTTTCAATTACTTGAAGATTACTTTAATAACCCCCTGAATCATTTTTTCTCCATACTAAATAACCCCACTTTCTTCCAATTGATGCTCTTAGGGTAGGAATTCAGAGTCTTTCACCATCTTCTTCTGGTCTTTCCAGCTTATTCAATACTTCAAAGAATGTTCTACAAAAGCAGACTACATTGGAACTATCACTTCCCTATTCCTTCCCTATTGCCCTTCTTAACATAGCACAAGATGATATTAATTTTCTTTTTTAATTTAATTTTCTTTAAAAAAATATTTTTCCATTTTTATCTGATTCATTTTCTTTCCCTCCCCTCTTCCATCCCCACCCCCACCAGAGCAAACAAGTTGATTGATGACATCAAAGCAAAGTGCTATAATGCAGATGGGAATTCCCTTCCCACAATCCCTCCTTCCCCCCCCCCCCCCCCCCCCCCCCGTGATTCCATTGGGAGACAAACTTGTTGAAGTCTCCCCATTTGAGGGTTTGAGGATATAAACATGCCTAGTCTCCCCAAAGAATCATTTCAAATAAACAGCTTATACCCCTAAGGATTCTCTTAATAAAGGTGTATAGAATATTGCATTTTGCCTAAAGGAAATTACAATAATTTGGGGATAAGAGGGAAATAAAAGAGAAAAAAAAACAGAAACAATGATTGATAGATGCATTGATAAAAAGCCAATTGGGGGCATTCCCCTTTGGCATAAGAGTTTACAGTCAGAATAAATATGTTCAATCCTTTTCAGTTTATATTCCAAAGTTCAATTTGGATCTTTTGATGTAGTGTGTGGTTTCTGCAGGCATCCTTATAGCACTTTCTCCAAAAGATCTGCTTTCTTGATTTGGGATGTTAGAGAGTTTCTTTTCCTGAAATTTCTCCAAAATATTTCAAACCTTGCATTTTAGGATAATTATAAAAGCCTAATGCTCTACATAGATAGGAGAATGTCATTTTTTGATCAAGGAAGTGAAACTCTTGTGGGCTATTGTCAGGAGTTTTCCCTTGCAAGAGTAACTGTTTAACAATCAGCTCCCTGGGGGGTGGGGGGGAATGTATTCATGACACACTTAAAAGTTTAATCCTTACTATTAACATTTTCTCTGTTACTTTTCAAAGTACAGACAACCAACAAAATAACAAATTAATACTGACTTATGGCATTTGCTGATTTCCAAGGTGAAAGCTATATTTAAGAATTCACACTTCTGAATCCAGATATGCAAGCTCTAGCACATTTCTGTTTATGGCAAATTGTAGGGTTTTACTATTGCTATGCATCGTACAGAGGAATAATCTATGAGATTTGAGGAGTTTGAGGAAAAGAGATGTTAGCCAGATGTGAATCTTCTGAGAAAGGAAGAAGAATGACTTGACAGGAGTTAGACAATAATCAACACCATTAGTCACCCAGGTTTTCAGGGGTCCATTCTTACCCTTAAGAGACAAAGCAAGGTCCAGATAGATCTAATGATTTCTAATATTGTTTGTACATCCTGGTTTCTATTTTGTCTCTTCCATTAAACTGTAAGCTTCATGAATACAGGGATTGTTTTGGCTATGTTCGGTTTGGGGTTTCCTCTCTTTGTGCCCTCAGCCTGTCTAACAAATAGTAGGAGTGGGGGCAGCTGGGTAGCTCAGTGGATTGAGAGTCAGACCTAGAGATGGGAGGTCCTAGGTTCAAATCTGGCCTCAGACACTTCCCAGCTGTGTGACCTTGGGCAAGTCACTTGACCCCCATTGCCTAGCCCTTACCACTCTTCTGCCTTGGAGCCAATACACAGTATTGACTCCAAGACAGAAGGTAAGGGTTTAAAAAAAAAATAGTAGGAGCTTCATAAATGATTGCTGACACCTAATGAGGCATACATTTTCAGCTATTCTCAATGTGTTGCTCTGTTTTGAGTAATTCTAATTCTTTTCTACATGAAGATTCTTTCCCTTTTTTTGAAGGATTAAACATTAAAAGCAATAACAATATAAAAACATCATTTATGTATTTGTTTATTTGTTGCATTAAAATACCCAGATAACTCCTTCCCCCCATTAAAGAAGGTATCATTTGATAAAAAGATATGTGCTTATGTAAAATTATTTGTTACTTATTTCTATTTATCAATACTTTCTCTGGAGATAGACACACACAAAGTGATTCTTTCTTTCAAATACTTTTCTATAGTTACATGATTCATGATCTTCTCCACCCCTCTTGCCTCCCCACTTCTGGAGCTAACAAGCAATTCTATTGGGTTATGTATGTATCATTGTTCAAAATCTATTTCCATATTATTCATATTTGCAATAAAGTGATCTTTTAAAACCCAAACCCCAATCATATCCCCATTGAACCACATGATCAATCATGTATTTTTCTTCTGCATTTCTACTCCCACAGTTCTTTCTCTGGACACACAAGTTGTTCTTCAAACAATAGTTCTGTTGCTCTAGATGATGTTTTCTTGGTTCTGTTCATTTCACTCTTTAATTTAATAAATAAATAAATGAATTTTTAAAAAGAAAAACAACATCAATATAATTTCATTTTTTTAAAATAGAAGACCCTGAATCTAATGTAATGGATTTCTCTACTGGCTGCAATGCAATGATCAAAGACAATTCTGAGGTACTTATGAGAAAGAATGCTATCTACATTCAGTGGAAGAAATGTGGGAATAGAAACACAGAAGAAAAACAACTGCTCAATCACAAGAGTCAATGTGGGTATGGTTGGGGATATAAACTCTAAATGATCATCCTAGTGCAAATATTAATGGTATGAAAATGGGGCTTGATCAATGACACATGTAAAACCCAGAAGAATTGTACATTGGCTACAGGAGGGGGTTGGGGAAGAGCAGGGAAAGAACATGAATCTTTTAACCATGGAAAAATATTCTAAATTAATTAATAAAATAAAGTTTTCCAAAAACTTAAATAGAAGTACCTGGACTCTGGGTTTCTGAAGACTCCTCTAGCTTGAAGCAGATGGTCCAGTGAATAGAGTACTAGGCATGGAGTTAAGAAGACATAAATTCAGATTCAGTTTTAAACACAACTATGTATGCAATTCCGAGCAAGTCACTTTATTTCTGTTTATCTCAGTTTCTTTATCTGTAAAATTAGGATAATAATAATATAATAGGAATATGAGGATCAAATGAGATAATAAATATTGATAATAAGTAAATATAGTGCTTAGCTCAGTGTCTGGCACAAAAAGTGTTGTATAAATTTTAGCTATTGTTATTATCTTTTCCTATGATTAAAGGAAATATATTAGATGAGTTCAAGAGGTAGGTCAAAAGAGTATTTGCACTTACTAAGTATTCTGGACTATGTTTATAGATTTGAGGGATGTAAACCATTAGAATGATACTGGAATTTTAGAAACTATGGTACAACAGTTGCCTAAATGCTCTTAATAAACAGAGCTATTCTATTTGTTATAATTTCTCACTATAGCCTAGTCTAAGACTTTTAACTATTTCATAATCGTAGAAAAATGTCTTTTTTCCTATCTCCCTTTTGAATCAATGCTTTATGAAATTGTTTTGTTTTGTTTTAACACAACTCTATCATTCTCCTACCTATCATCCACATCCTGATCTGAAATAGTCCCTTGTAATAAAATAAATCATCATATATAATATATAAGTACCATTTGTAAATCTTGACATTGATTACATATTTGCCTCTCCACCCTACCTCTCTATGAAGCAGCTGGGCCAAAGCTGAAAGGAAGCTCAACTGTGGATTTGTCTGGTAACAAAAAGAGTAATGCTACAAAGATTAATAATGTATAAGAACCTGGAATGTAAGATCTATGAACAAAGGTAAACTGGATGTGGTCAAAGAGGAGATAGAAAACTTAAACATCAACATCTTGGATGTCAGTGAACTTAAATGAATGGGAATGAATAAATTTAATACAGGTGATCATTTTATATATGTATATATATATGCTGTGGGCAAGAGATGAAAAAAGGATATCTATTGTCATAGAAGGGACAAGATCTGAATACAGATTGAAACATACCATTCTTCACATTATTTCCTTTGTGAATTTTTTCTCTAGTATAAGCAATATATATGTCTTGTTTCACAAGACATACAATCTATATCATATACCCTGCCTTCTTGGGGAAAGGGAAAAGAGAATAAAAGATACATTCATGGATATAATTAATATAAAAAATTTCTTCTCCTGTATATACATATTTATTATAATTAATTACATATTTACAGCAAACCACATGTATTATATTATTGCTATGTTACATATTATGTTGTTTTAATATATTATATATACATATAAATAAATAACAAAAAAGAAGAAGAAATGGAGTAGCCCCTCATAGTCAATAAAGGGCGAGAAAAGCAGTTCTGGAGTATAACCTAAAATAATGACACAATAAAATCTGTTTGAATCCAAGGCAAAAGGTTTAACATTACAGTAATACAAGTCTGTACTCCAACTACTAATACTTGAGGACAAAGTTGCTCAGTACTATGAAGGCTTACAACATCTTCTAGAAGTAACACACACACACATGCACACACACACAGTCACATTTCTTCTAGGGAACTGGAATAAATAAAAATATAGTTAGAATAACAGACAAGAAAAGACCTTGATGTTTGGAAAGATTGAAAGCAAAAGGAGGAGAGGATGGCAGAGGATGAGATGAATAGATAGTAGGTCATGGCAGCAACAAACATGAGCTTGGACAGACTGAAAGGTAGTGGAGGATAGAAGGGCCTGGTGGACCATAGTCCAAGGGGTCATGAGTAAGACATGACTAAAAAATTGAACAACAAAATACTAAGTCTCACCATTATTGAATTATATCTCTACCTCTCCCAGTATTTACTCTGAGTAGCTGGCAAACCTGAGTGACAAGAATATTCTGTCCTTGTCTCTTTTCGTTCTCTCTTATGATATATACACTCTTTTAGTGTCCTCCTGAGCTTCTATAGCTTTACCTACCATCTCTCTACAGATGACCCTACCATGATCTCTCTATCCAGTCATAGGCTCTCTCCTGGACTACTACCTACCTATTAGATACTTTCAATTCAATACCCCAAATGTCTAAAATATCATTCATTGTCTTTCCTCCAAAACTTGGACTTCTGAACTTCCTAGTTTCTATCAAGGGCGCTTCGAGATTTCCAAATCCCTAGGTCTGTCACCCTTTGGTCATGTTCTCACCTTAAATAATCAATTAGCTGACAGTTCTTATTGTTGTATCTTCCCAGAAGCTCTCCAGTACATCACTTCATTCATAAAACTAGCCCTCTCAATTAGAGTATTATAATGATCTCCTCCTATTTAGTCTCCTTGGCTTATGGCTCTCTACACTCACATCCATCTTCTCTATATAGACATCACAGTGATGGCCTTATAGTGCAGGTCTGATTATATCACTCTCTTGCTCCTAGTAAACTCCAGGACCTCCTTGTTACCTCTAGGATCAAATGCAAACTTCTGGCCTTTAAAGCTTATTACAACTTGACTCCATTCTACCATTCTAGACTTTTCAACATTAGTACTCTCCATACACTCTATAGTCAAGCTGAATTCTGTTTCCAAGCAAGGAACATGCTTTCAGGCATGAGAGACAGTCAGAGAAAATGCCCAGAACTCAGACTCAATATTTTAACTTTGGTCCAATGAAACTGTTGTTTGTCCTTCATTTTTGAAGAGACCCAAAGATGTCATAGGGTTATGTCTTGACTTGTTTGTGAATTGGATTTAAAGGAGGCAGAGTTGCACAAAGTCATCAGTCTCTCTTCCAGAGTCATCAAAGTCCACTGGAAGACAAAAAATCACGACAACTGGCAATGACCCAGGCATCAGTGGATGAACTTGGTATCTTCCATGTCAGACTAAGCTTTAGGCTCTCAGCAGCACCTGCTTCAGCCACCATCAAGGCCATTGGGACAATTCTACTGGGGGATGTCTTCACATACTTGGGGCAGACATCCCCCATGGTTGATGGGTTTGAGGCCTGTTTGTTACTTTTAACCTGGTCTAGCCCATCTGTCAAGATGGTTTTGCTGGGATGTGACCATTACCCATGTTAAAGCTTCTTGGAGCCGCAGGTATGATCTGGCTGACTGGTAGACACCAAAGTTGAATGTATAGCCCTAAAAAGGACTCAACAAGTCCTCACATCAGAAGTACTGGTCTTTGTATATCCCATACACCCATGTGTGTATGGAAATTATATATGTTATTTATACCTATACATATATAAAACAAAAACATATATGTTAATAACACATACACATATTTTACATACACATAAAGATACATGTGAAGATTTAAACTTATATCTTCAAGGAAGACATTATATTCCAATCCTGCAAGTCTAGGCAAACTATTCTGGATTGGGACTGACGCAAGACAGTCTCAAATCTGGGAGGATCTTTCTTTTAGAAGGAGTCCCTTGAGGTAATTGGATGAGGAGGATCATAAACAATGAAAGGACAGTAGATCTAGTCCTAACAACTGCCAAAGCACAATGCCTTCAGAATTTGTCCTTCTCTAGTGTGGAGAACATTTCTTTGAATCTCCAAATAGTAATGGTCCAGGGGCATCACTAAACATGGTTTGCTGCAGTTATCTTCAAAGTACAGTCCTTAAGGCTGTGCAACATACTCACATTTTTCCCTCTTAGGTGAATGGCCACAGTCAGTTTACTCTCTAACTTTCCAGGAAGGGGGGAGGAGAGTCACAGAAATCTGCCACCATCTTCAGAGATATTACCAAAATATAGCCAGAAGCAAAGAAGACTAATGCAGCCTCCCTTTCCTCTGCACTATCCATTCTCCACTTCAAGAAGGTCATTATATTCCAGTATGACATGACTGTGCAAACTATTTTGGGTTGAGTGTGACTCTAGACAGTATTCTGGCAATTTAAGGTACAATACTTGAGCAAAATGAGACACAAATTATTCAGCTGTTAATGAGACTCTTGTAGATCACCCAACAGTTAACAAAAGGAGTTTTATCTAGTCCTAGCAAGAGAAATGATTCACCTGGGATAAGCATTGAAGACCTTCAAATTGATCAAGTGAACAAAGCTTCTTTTCTTGAGTTGTTATTCATCAGCTAAACTTCTGAGAGAGCTGAGAGAACTTCTCAGGTCAGCTTTTCAACTCCAGCAATAAGAAAGTGATATCAACAGTCTGAGAGCCGTTAGACCCCCAAGCCAACCAATCTTAAGGAGAGTCTCAATACCTTTTAAGGGAAAACTAACCTAACTTCCATGAGGACAAGAGTATTGCTCCCACTACAGTAATGTAAAGTACTCTGCTAATGTCAAAGTCTATACAAATATCTGTTCTTACTATGACAGAGATGGAATTTCATCTAGATAGAAACACTGGGCTTGGGATAAAGAAGACTCATCTTCCTGAGTTCAAATGTAGCCTCAGACACTTGCTAGCTATGTGACCCAGGGCAAGTCACTTACCCTTGTTTGTCTCACTTTTCTCAATTTAAAATCAGTTGGAGAAAGAAATGGAAAGTCACTCCAGTGTCTGTACCAAGAAAATTCCAAATGAACTCAGAAGAATCAAACAAGACTGAAAAGACTGATCAATAACAAGAATGACAGAGAATTTGCTGGGGATAGGAGAAGATACAAGAGTTAGATCAGAATTAGCTCCTGATCTCTAGAAGCTTTCAATCTATTAAGAGAATAAGACACCAACAGAAATAACTATAAACCAAAGTATTATATGAGATATGCATTAAAGTCATCTCCCCCTCCAAAAAAAATCAATAGAAGAAAAGTCATTGACAATCACAAAGATCAGGGAAGATATCCAAGAAAAGGCTTGAAGTCTGGCTTGAAGGGAAAAATTCAATTGAAAAGAAAGGGAAGAAGGACCCAAAAAACAGTGTGAGCAAAGGAATGGAAATGCCACATCTCAGCCCACATTGCAGGGGGCTTGGAATAGTTTCATTTAGCTGCTCTGTTGAGTGTATGAAAGAGAAATATATCAATAGTCTCAAGGCAGGACACAACTAGTTTGTAAGAAGTCTTCAATGCTAGGCAGAGAAGTCTCAGTTTATTAAGAAGAAGGAGAAGAATGAGCAGAAGGGTTATTCTGGTATGAAGAATGGATTCATATGGGTAGATAGAAAGAAAAAAGACCTATGAAAAGGCTATTACATGAATCCAGGTAGGTAAAGAGTACCAAGCAAGTGATGACAGTGGAAATAGAACTAGGGAGATTTAAGAAATGTGAAGATGGAATCAGTGACCTGATTGGATATGATAGGTGAAAGAGATAAAGACAGAGTTGTTGCATGGAATACTAGATGAACTGTGGTGCTATGGATGTAAATAGCAGAATTAGAAGAAAAAAATAAGCTTATGGTAAAATGCTAATAAATTTAGCATTGACATTTTAAGATTGAGGTAGCAAGGGATATTCAGGTAGAGCTTGTGCTTGAAGATAGGCAGTTAGGAATATCAGAAAATCAGTAAATACACATTTATATCCTGCATATTATTCCAAGTACTATGCTAAATTCTGAGGATACAGGAAAATGCAAAAGAGAGTTCCTGTCCTTAAGGAGTTCATATTTAATGGAGAGACAATATGTAAAAAACTATGTTCAGGAGTCAGGAGGAACTGGGCACAAATCTGACCTTAAACACTTCCTAGCTGTGTGACCTTAGGCAAGCCACTAAATCCCAGTTGCCTAGCCCTTACTGATCTACCCTTAGAATTGATAATTAGTAAGGTAAGAGTTTTTAAAATGCTTACCTGGTGATTTTAACATATCTGAAACTCAAAAGACTTGTTGACTAGTTGATTAATGACTGATTGAAAACTGGTTCTGAGGAAAACATTATAGCTTTTGTCAACTTCTTTTGACAAATTATTATATTCCAAGTACGATGCTAAATTCTGGGGATATAACAAAAAGGCAAAAGAGAGTCCCTGTCCTTAGGGAGATCATGTCTAATGGGGAAGACAAACTCTGGGGATACAAAGGCAAGGGATTAAAAAAAAACAACTATGTACAAAACAGGATAAATTGGAGATAATTGAAAAAATGAAGACCCTAGGTTAAAGAGGATAGGTGTACGTTATGGGCCAGATTTTGACGGACTTAAAGAAGCCAGGAGACAGATACCAGGAGGTAGAGAATTCCAGGTATGGGTACAATCTGTGAAAATGTCCATGATTCTTCGGTGGAAGGAGCAACACGGTGGCCAGTGTTATTGGATCACAGAGTACAATGTGTAGTAGTGGACTATGTAAGATAATATAAATTGGGGATCTCAGCATAAAAGTAGTTTTGAATCTATAGGAATTAATTAGATTGTCAAAGCAGATTGTGTAGGGAGCCAAGAGAAGACCAAGGACAGACTCATGGGGAATACCTTTATTGAGGAGTCAGGGGAAAAAAGTGAGGAAGAAAAAATAAAGAAAAACAGGAAAGAAAAGGAGAAATGGGAGGCTGATGTCTCAAAATTCTCTCTCTCCCTCTCTCTCTCTCTCTCTATCTATATATATTTATATACATACATACATACACACACACATATATATTTGGGACATGTTATCTCTTTGGATAGAATGTTGGCTCCTTGAGGACAAGAACTGTTTTGCTTTTTGTATTCCTTATGCCTAAGCATAATGCCTCAAACATAGAATACATAATAACTTATTGTCCACTGATGGACTAATAGAAGGGAATAATTAATGGAGCAACTGGGTATCTCAGTGGATTGAGAACCAGACCTAGATATGGGAGGTCCTGGGTTCAAATCTAGCCCCAGGCACTTCCCAGCTGTGTGACCCTGGGCAAGTCACTTAACCCCCATTGCCTAGCCCTTACCACTTTTCTGCCTTGGAACCAATACACAGTATTGATTCCAAGATGGAAGGTAAGGGTTTAAAAAAAAAAGAAGGAAATAATTAGTTTTAAACACTACATAGAGGTAAAAAAAGATAGAAACTGAAAAAATTTGTTCATAAATGAAAAGGTAATCTGTATGCCACAACTACTAGAATTTAAATCCTTAATACCAGTGAAAAGAAAATTCATTTGGTCTTTAAAAAAAACACAGAGCCCTTACTGTTCATGTTAGAATCAATACTGTGAATTGACTCCAATGCAGAAGAATAATAAAGGTTAAACAATGGGGGTTAAGAGACACCTAGGAAGTCTCTGAGGCCAGATTTGAACCCAGGACCTCCTATCTCTAGACCTAACTCTCAATCTTACTAAGCTACCTAGTTTCCCCCCTCATTTGGTCTTTAAATAGAATGTTCAATTTCTGGTACTAAAATTAAAATTTTTTAAACTTCACAAAGTCTTTTTGAAAACCTTGCATTTCTTCTATTTCTACTGTAGTTAATACAATTTCCTGATTGGGGAGAAAAAAGGTCTGAGAGGATGGAGAAACTAGAAGAAGAAGGATGTGAGTAAGAAAAAAGGAGCTGGGGGTGGGGGACAGAGTGCAATCAAATAGCCATCAATTATCTCAGGTATTAGTGGTGTCCATACCCATTAGTGTAATAAGGATTCCTTTAAGGGGAGGCCATGAATACCATTAAAATAAGACAAATGAGGAACACTGGGTCCATATTTGGGTACATAGATTGGATGTTCAAAACTGATAACCCTGTCTCTGTTCACTGCTACTTGATTTTGGTGGTGACTTCTCTATTGCCTGATGAATAAACTTTTACATCTGCTTACCCAATGGCCAGTCACATTTGATTGACCCAGTTCTATCTTTCTCATTCAGGTTAACAGTAGTTGACAGATGCTATTAATGTTTTCCTCAGAGCCAATTTTCAATCAATCGTTAATCAACCAGTTAGCAAAATTGAGTCTCAGATATGTTCAGATCTCCAGACATTTCCTTTCACCTTTTCAGCTATAACCTCCTCGTTAAACCAGTTCCTCTGACTATCTTTCTCCCTCCTGGCCCAATTCCCTGTCTTATTTACTCAAACCTAGTTAAGGAGAAGGCACCCACAGCAATGCCCCCAGCAGTGAAGCTGGGCATGCTCAGTAAACAGGGCAGGTTTATTCACAAATGGGAAGCTCTTGTCCTCACTCTATCAGCTGGGACTGAGGTGAGGAAAGCAGAGCCCACCCAGAGCCTCCTGCCCTGCTAATCCTTTTGCCTAGAAATCTAAAGTGAAGCCTCAGCAGCAGCAGTCTCATGCTAGTCAGCATAGCATAGCATAGCATAGGAGCAGTAGCAGCAGCAGCAACAGCAGCAGCAGCAGCCTGAAGAGACAGAAAGCTAAAGAGCCCGCCTTGTTCAGAGCTCCTACAATGGACTGTGTCCTCTTTCCAACCCTGTCCTGCTCTGGTAACTGCCATAATGATGGAGAAAAGTGACAGGCTTGTGGTTGCTACATGCATGGGACAAGGAGAGCCACTAGTCTCTTCTCTCTAGTGAAAGAGGAAAAAGGAGGTGCAGGGAAAAGAAGAAAAAAAGAGGAACTGCCCTGGCAAACTGGAATTATTTCTGCTCTCTTCTCTGCTCCTGATCCTGACACTCCCTGCCTGGTGTGGAGCTAGAAAAGATGGTCAGGCTGGTCCATTACTTTCGCTTCAGGTAAGAGACAGCAAGCATCCATGTGTTTTCTCTTGGAAAGGGTTATTAGCTCGAGAAGTGACAACTGGGCTAGGTTCTCTCAAGTGACTAAGGTAAGGGCTCTTCTGATATTGTATGTGTGCTCTCTAAAGAGAGCCAGTAACTTTAGAGGACCTTTTTGGGCATGCTTTATTTTATTTGGATGAGATACTGTTCCTGGCTTGGTTGCTGATTGGCTTTATAATACTTTGCCTAAAATCAGCTCACTATTCCCTTCAGGGAAGGGCTTAAAACTGCTTCTCAAGGACTTTGGATTCCCAGAAGGAAAAGTCAGGCTGTGTCTGAGTTAGAAATGATCATTGTTTCCATGAAAGAAGAAAGAAAAATGTGAAGGCTATTGAAATTAGCCTTAAACCCTTACTGCCATTGCCTCTCCAAAAAGCACTTAATTGTTTTAGGGAAAGCTACTCCTGTGTTATTAAACTCCAACTTCCATTCCCAAGCACTTTTGCTATAACTAATTTCCCTTTTAAAATGCATGGAAAAGAATGAACCAAGGCTACTTATTAGCTATAGGGAGGCAGGAGATAGCACGCTATGTATAAGATTGTACTGAGTAATGGGAAAAATAAGCACTTATCATATTCCTTTAGATATTGAGTAGGATTCAGACTGAGAGATTTTCAAAGGAAACAAAAGACATACTGAAAAATAGCCTATTTCAAAAGGATACTTTCAAGCCAAAATTCTGGCAGTGACACATAGGGTTTCAAAATTTTAAAATATAGGTTTGTCTTGAATTGTATTTTTGGAATTCTGTAAAATATGAGTATTTTATTATAACCACAATTCCCTAAATACAAAATTCTTTGGGGGTATTTTTATAATTAATGCTTGCAACCTTCTTGACCTAATTTTCTCTTTCCATTGTGTTATATTAGTCATGTTGGTTGGGTAGAGAGTTCATCTGTAACTTGTGATTCTTTGAAGATCACAGAGTTCCATTACTCAGAGTTATATAGTATCATTGGGAGAATATTGGTATATATATATTTTTTAATTTGTACTGTAGTTATAGAGAAGAGCATGGGATCCTTCAAAGCACTATATAATTCCAAATAAAATCTAGGTTGATCTTCATGAGTATAGTCATTTCATTGAGGAGATCCACTTAAATATTTCTTTTGAAAATGACACCTTTCTAAATAAATGGTATAAGACAAGTGTTAGCATCAACGAAAATGTGTTGCCATCATAATCAACATGGAGGTAGGAGGAAGGCAAGAAAAGATACTACTCAAAAAGCATGGTCTTTAGAATCAGAAGTCAGCAATTTTCATTCTGATTTTGTCACCATGGATTGTCAACAAGTCATTTTACTTATTTATTTTCTCATTTTTCTCATCTGAAAACCAGAAACCCATATTTAGAATTAAATAGGACCTTAAGACTCCTCATTTTATATTTACAGAAACTGATGTCTTTAGAGGTTTAAGAATAATCATAGTTTATATTAATACATGATTTAAGATTTTCAAAACAGTTTACATACTTGATCCTCATGTGACCTCACTCAACAACCTTGTAAGATAAGTATTATTATTTTCCCCTCAAATGACTTACCCAAATTCGAGTTTTCATTGCTTCTAAAGTATTAAAGTATATTACCTAGCTGGCAAGATTATTTGGAAGAAAGCGTAAATGAAAGATCATATATTGGTCATCAGTATACGTTTGATCTATTCTTACTTATCTAATCTAGGGAAGGGGAAAGGAAGGAAATAAACATTTATATAGTATCTACTCTGAGTCAGACAGTGTGCTAAGTCTAAGGATAAATTTAATAAATACAACTTCTGATATAAGGATTTTTTGCAGATGTTAAGTAATGCTTTGGTCACCAAAGAGGAAGTCTATTTTCAAATAAAGTAAGATGAAATATTGGGCATGGGCAGCCAAGTGATTCCATGCATAGAGTTCCAGGCCTGGAATCACAAGGACCTAAGTTCAAATCCAGCCTCAGATACTTGCTATCTCTATTACCCTGAGCAAGTCACTTAACCTTGTTTGTCTCAGTTTCTTCATCTGTAAAATGAGGTAGAAAAAGTAATGGCAAACCACTCCTGTATTCTTGTCAAGAAAACTCCAAATGAGATCATAAAGATTCTGACATAATTGAAAAACATTGGAACAATACATTGATGGAGAAGAGAAAAGACAAAAATATTCCTACCCCAATCTGACTTTAAAAAAATATTAGCCTGACTGAATTAAGAAACCAGAATTCGGGGGAATAAATTCTCTCAAAGGTGATTTTTAAAGATAGCTAATAAACGTTTGGGTTTGTATTTAGGTTCCCTTGTTGGGCACATCTTGTTTCTAGAGCAAGTTTGAAAAAATCTCTGTAGGCAAAATTTGAACAGAAGTCATAAAATTCACTGGCTAGGGGACTGGCCCTTCATCATCAACTTATATCTGAGATAACACAAAGTTTGGAATTTATTATTATAGTGATGATTATAATATTGAAATTTAATCACTTAATGCCTGTATATGCATTAAAAAAAAAAAGTAAAGAGCAAAGGCTTCCCTAGTCCATGAAAGGGTCTAATTAAAAGAATTAACTTTGGTCACTTAGAAGCAGGTAGGTGGATCAGTGAATAGAGAGTACTGGACTAGGAGTCAGAAAGACCTACATTGAAATCAATCCAGTCTCAAACAATTACTAATTCTATGATCTGGACAAGTCCCTAACTCCTATTTGCCTCATTTTTCTCATCTGTAAAAAATGTGGATAACAACAGCATCTTCATTTTAGGATAAAATGGCACAGCAGTTGTAAAGGGCTTTTCAAAGTGTTATGTGGTATATAAGCATTAACTACTGGTATTCTTAGTTACCAATGTCAGACATTGCATTGGAAAACAGTAAAAGGAAGAAAGTTCACACCTGAAGATCTTTGATAGGAAATATTGCATCTGAGAAATTCATTTTATTTAAACTTTTGGAGCCAATGATTATCATTTTTTCACATAGCAAATGAATGAATAAATAGAAAACCCAACTGCTTTTTCTTTTTGCTACTGAGCCTCTCTCAAGGTTCCTACCTTATTAATCCTCCTCAGTCATTGTTCTGGGGGACAATTTCTTACTCCTTCACTTTGGTTGTATATATATTCAAATAGCCCAAGTATCTTCCACTATTCCCTTTTTCAGTGGACCTGCTACAGCACAAAAGCAGAGTAAAGAATTTTAATTGTCTTTGTTATGGTCTCTACCTAACTAGACTAGCCTAGAACTGGTTTACTGCATACTGGCCTCTTTCACTGGGAATTAACATAAGAAATAACCTTTGGATTATTTAGGGTTGGTTTTACAAATGTCTACCAATCCTGAAAGACTGGGAAAGAACTATGACCAATATATTTACCTTTTCTTTGTAGAATGTTTTATACTGAAAGAGTCAAAGAGCTAGCTTATAAGTTTCTACTTAGCCTCTTTGCAATCACTCAATCAAGGAATCTTGGAATGTTGGAGAGCAAGAGATCCATTAAAGATTAGTTTCTCAAATGCCTTTCTTTTCTAGATAAGGACTTTCCCAAGGTCACACAAATAACAAAAAGAGATGAGATTCTGACTCTACAGAACTGTTATTTTTCACTATACTAATGCCACACCATACATTGGTCACACAACTAATGTGTCATAGCCACATCTTCAGACCACCCCTTGTCATATGATCATAGTATCTTAAGTTTAAAGCTATATGGAACCTCAGTGGCCATCTAGGAATACCACACCCTCCCTCTCCCATCCCAAATTTGAAGATAAGGAAAGAAGTATAAATGTTATGTGACTTGTCACATAGTAAACCTTTAGAGGCAGGATTAGAACTAGATCTTCATTATTCCAAGGATGGTACTCTATCCAGTATGCAACCCTGCTTATAATACTCCCTCCCCCCCTTTCAAAGAAAGAGTTGAAATCTGGATAGATTCCAAGCATGAGAGAGGGTCAGCCTTTGATCTTTGGCCATCTCATCCCCTGAGTGTTGGTGGTGAGGACATCTATCTCTAAAATCCCATTTACTCCAAATAGGAAGCTAGACTAAGTGTCAGGAAGCTCTGAATTAAAATTGTACCTCAGATCCTTACTAGCTAGTTGTGTGACTCTGGGCAAATCATTTAACCTCTGCCTACCTCAGCTTCCTCATATATAAAATGGAGACACTAATGGTATCTACTTTTTAGGGTTGTTGTGAGAATAAAATGAGGTAATATTTGTTGTGCTTTGGAAACCTTAAAACACTATCTAAATCCTTCCTATTATATTATTAATTTTTATTACAATTTTCCAACACTGCCTTCAAACTCAAACACTCCTAATACTTATGCCTCTCCAACTTCCTGCAAAATGCTTTTCTTGGTACAAGATGGAAATTCAGTGGAATATTGTTAATTTCAAAATGGAATTTGTTGACAGGGAAAGCCAAACTTCTTTAATATCTGTGGTTGCTTATGTATGAATAAATTTACCAATTTATATTAAATAATTTTTATACTCATTGGTTAAATTTAATTGCCCCAGAGTTGCCCTTTTATAATGTCTCTACTTTTCTCATATATTTACATTTTTAAAATAATATTGCTTGTTACAGTGCCTTCATTTCTCTTCATATTACTCCCCTTCCTCTACTCATGAGCAAAACCTCCTAGAAAGAATAAAAAAGAGAGAAAAAGCATGCCTATGGGGCAGCTAGGTGACTCAGTGTATAGAGAATCAAGTTTGGAGATGAGAGGTTCTGGTTTCAATTTGGTCTCAGATACCTTCTAGCTGTGTGAACCTGGGTATGTCACTTAACCCCTCTTGCCTAGTCATTACTGTCTTCTACCGTGGAACCAATACATAATATTGCTTCTAGGAGGGAAGGTAAGGGTTTAAAAATAAATGGCATACAGATCATACCAGTAAGACAATATACGCAACATTTTACACAACATCTGCAAAGATTCTCCCTACCTTTTGCTCCTGTGGTCAGTTTAGGTAAAACTTCTTCCCTCTAGTTATCAAAGCAAATTCCTTTAGAGCAGAGGTTCTTAACCTTTTTTGAGTCATAGTCCCTTTTGATAGTCTGACAAAGCCCATGGACCTTTTTTCAAAATGTTTTTAAAAGAAGAAATTAAAACACATGGAATTACCAGCCACTCTGTGTCCAATTATTTGTGATCTGGGATTTTCTTAGCAAATATACTAGAAGCGGTTGCCATTTCCTTCTCCAGTTCATTTTACGGATGAGGAAACTGAAGCAAATAGGGTTAAGTGACTTGCCCAGGGTCACAGAGCTGATAAATTTCTGAGGTCAAATTTGAACTCAGATCTTCCTGATTCCAGGTCCAGTACTCTTTCCATTGAATCATCCTAGGATTGAAAAGAGAAATAATTATATTGAAAATAGTTATATTAAAATAATTCTCTATTTACATATATGTGTGTACATATATATTTTTATACATGTTAGTATACATACACACAAGTTCACACAAACCAAGTGAAGAGGCCTGGTCTAAAAGTATTCTGCACTTTTAAAAACATACATTTAATTAGTTATTTTGTAAAGTAAGTCATTTTAGAATAATATGCTTTTATACACTGATTTCAAAGTACCATGCCTGGTTTCTTTCCTCAGTTTTTAGCAGCATCTTGTTCCTAAAACTGCTCATGATTTTAAAAGAAATAGATGTTTTCTATATTGCCATATAGTGAATGCATAGTGAAGGGCTTTTTGACAAAGATTTTTCAAACCTCAGAACTAATGTGCTTCTATCCTCCTTATCATAACTCAGTGCTGAATCTCAGATTCTATAAGACAATGACTATGACCTCATGAACTGAGCTTTATCTCAGATGAAAGTTGCTGCTAAAAGTTCTTTTGTGGGAGACTACTTTTTGCATCCAGTATATGACACATTAAGTGTCAAAAGGAGTCTGCCTCTGGATTCAGAGGATCTAAGTTCAAATTTCATACTAGATGAGAGTCAAATCTCTACCTGTGTAACTGTAGGCAAACCAGAAAAACTCTCCAGTCCTTAATACCCACTCTGAAAAATGGGAGTTAAGCTAGAGGGCCTCTTTCTTCCCATTCAGATCTAGACCTAAGATCCAGTGAAGCCACTATAAATAGAACTTATTTACCAATGTTGGAAGCTAAGCAAGCCAATTTACTCTCATCCTCCAGAATAAAGGTCTGTACTGAGGTGAAAAATGAAAGGTAGGTACTCTGAGAATCCTGGAGGATAAGCCTTGGCTTATCCTCAGTCTTTAATATTCTTGCTCTGCAATAAAATTCAAGGTTAAATGGTTTAGTGCTGGAATAAACATAAACTCAGGAGGCCTCTAGAATAGAGGTGGCCTATAAGTACCATTGAGCTGGTGAAATGTTCCATAAACAATTTTCCAAAATCATATGACACAATTTTAGGTTTAATTTACATTATTAACATTTTCTTCAATCCTTTCTTAAGTTTAAACAATCAACAAAACAATCAAGCCTTGGTTTTTAACATTTGCCCATTTCTAAGTTGTAAAATTCTGAAATTTTAACAATTGACTGACTCTAGCACACTTCTGCCTAGAACCCTTTCCTTCAACTTTTTGGACTAATCTGTATTGGACTGATATCAGAGCTGAAAAGATCAAAGCAAAATTTACAGTATTCCCCAACTGGAGAAAAATTCCAAAGAATGAGAAAAAAGAATACTGCTCACTGTAGATGCAGTATGGATATTTAAATGGGACTTTTAGGCAGGGAATGTACTAGAAATTTTAGTTTCCTTGTTACATTTCTCCCAATAAACACTTGACAATGTACTTCCTATTTCTTCAGCATTCTGGTTTTAAAATTGAAAGTATTTTAGGTATATCAAAACCTGAACTCTATTACATTAATTCTCAGTATATTAATCAGATTCTATCTGTGTATTGTTGGGTCAACCAATTAAAGAATACTATTAATAAAAAATGAGTAGACATTCTATTTTAGTGTTTGCTTACTAGTGACATTATCTAGACTAGTGCCCCAGGTTATATCCAGTCTTGTATAGGATATTTGATTGTTTTTTTTTTAACTGCAGGAATGCTTTTATGCAAACTTCCTATTAGAACAAAAATCACTGCTGCCTAGTCATCTTACAACTATTATTATCACAATTATTAACATGTATGTAAATTATGTTATAAACCTTTTTAAAGGTTAAATAAATGGCAGTTATTACTATTACTAATAATCTGCCCAACTGCCAGGTCCCAAGGTGCTCCAAGTCTCACCATGATCTGAACTGTTCCTAAGCCCTCCAGATTCCTAGGCGTTATTATAATGTGTTCTACTGATATATACACTAAAGAAATCTGGGCATTTTTTTTATCTTCACTACAGCTGAACTCTCTTTAGTTGTGTCATCCATCATCAGCATCTTTCATCTGCACTGCCCCCTTCCCTTGTGGTTGTTCAGTCATTTCTTAGTCACACCTGACTGTCTATGATCCCATTTTGGGTTTTCTTGGCAAAGATTCACTTTACGAATGAGGAAAGGAAGGCAAATAGTATTAAATGACTTATGTAGCCTCACACAACTAATAAATATCTGAGGTGAAATTTGAACTCAAGGAGACAAGTTTTCATGACTCCAAGGTCCAATATCCTGTCTCTTTCTTTAGAATCCTCCATACTAGAGTTTGAAATCCTTAGGTAAAAGCAGGTTTTGTTTCATTTTTTCAAGATTCCTGACTTTTTTTTTAAGTCTCACCTAAAGGCTCATTTTCTCCAAGAAGACTTTCCAAGTCCTCCTTAATCTTAGTGCCTTCCTTCTGGCTTTATCAAAAGTTTATCTTGCATATGTCCTATTTGTACAACATTGTTTATATATTGTTTCCCCCATTAGGCTGGGAGCTCCTTGAGGGCAAGGATTTTCTGTTGCCTTTTTCTATATCCCCATCCTTTTAGCACAGTGCCAAGAATAATGGAGGTGCTTTTGAGCTTAAAAAATTTTCCTATTTATGTCACTATTATTAAGCATAATGCTTGACACAAAATAAAGATGTAAATGCTTTTAAAAATTAATTCATTAATGATAAGGGCAGTTCACATTTATGTAGCATTTACCATTTTAAAAGTGAAAAGGGTAATAATATTCCCTTTATAGATATGAAGAAACTAGGTCTCTGAGAGGTCAAAATGACTTGCTTGTTTTAAAACAATCAGCTAGAAAAACTAATGTGCCAACAAGCTTTTGAGGGTTCTGGAAATAATAGAGAGCGACTTGCAGCTGCCTTTACTGCAACCATCACTTTATAGTGCATGTTCTGTTGATAGTGTATAGGTTGTCCTTGTAAAAGAAGGACAATACTTTGACTTAGCCATCAAAAAATGCAACTCAGTAAGCTTGGAGCTATATCTCAGATCTCAGAGATGGGACAAAAATAAAAGTAGCCTACATTCTCTCCAGGAAAACATGTCTACATAAACATAGATACAAAATATCTAGAAAATAAATACAGAGAGAATTGGGATATTCCTCTTGAAGGAAGATAGAAATTCCAGGAGACAGAGAGAAGAGGAATATATTGTAGGCATAGGGGAACAGACTAGGCAAAGCAGCAAATCCAAATATAATAATAATAATAGTTTATATGTATATAGCTCTTGCTATATGCCAGGAACATTCTAAACACTTTCTAATTATTTAGAATGTTATGAGGAGTTGTAAGTAAGCCAATTTGGCAAGATTGTATGGTAATGTGGAAATTATTTGAGGCAGGCAATAATTTTAAGAAGGTTCAATTTTGTGACAACGATGGTAGTTCCTGTGTATATCTCTGACTGTAAGTTGATTCAAAGCACTTTAACTTTGTTCAGACGAAACTGGACTGAACTAATTTCTATGTGTTTAGAAGTTGTCAGTTGGATTTGTCAAATACATTTCAAGCCTTATGCAAATGTTCCATTGCTCTCTTTTGTTGTGTTTTTAAGTTTGTGGTTTTTTAAGAATGCATATTATTTCAAAGAAATGGATATGCTATAGTTTTTTAACAACATATAATAATAACAGCTAGCACTTAAAGGTTTGTTTGCAAAGTACTTTACAAATATTATCTCATTTTGTCCTCCCAACAATCCTATAAGTTATAAGTGCTTACTATACCTATAAGTGCTTACTTATACCCATTTCACAGATGAAGAAACTGAGGCAAAGAATGTTAAATGATTTATCAAGGGTCACATAGAAAATAAGTATCTAAAACTGAATTTTAACTCAGTGCTTCCTAACCCTAGGTTTAGTACTCTTTCTTCTATATACCACCTAGCTGCCTATATTGTAAGTGGTATTGATTTGGGTAAGTTAACTGTTTCAACACTTCTTTAAGTCTACAATAAAACATTTTTGGCAGGTTGCAAAGGTAATTTTGGTTTAAAATGAAAAACAATTGACAAATTGTTGAACCAATGACAGCTTAGAAAACAAGCAAAGAATGTCAGAGTGACCCTAGAATTGAAAGGCTTGATATTGATTCTTCCATAATTCAATTCAGATTGGAAGAACAAAGAGAAAGAGAGGGAGAGGGAGAGAGAGGGGAAAGAGGAAGATGGGAGAGAGAGGAAGGGAAAAGGGAGGGGTAAGATGAGGAGGATGAGACGGAGAAGAAGGATAAGGAAAAGGAGTAGAAGCTGCTAACTGATGAAATTTAATATCAATAAAAATTTAAAGTTCAGAAAGGACAATTTTTACTAATTAAACTAATTTTTTTCATTCAAGATTATAGAAAACATTGTCAGAGCCCAGGCCAGCCTTTAAGACTTGCTGAAAATTTTCATCAGACTGTAAAATATTCACCAAAAAAGTCTTGTGGATTTTTATATGTCATTAGTCCTGGAAAACATATTATCATTAAGAAAATGATGAACCTAGGTAAATATATTAGTACACTGAGAAACAGAATTGTTCTAGAATTACAAAATTCCCAAATGGATATAGACTATTACAACATGACTTTGCACCATACCAGGTGTCACAAAAAGTTAAAAGTTAAAAATGTTTCAATATCCTATCAATTATATCAATTACCAAATTTAAACCCTACTGAAAATATATTGGTTAATTCCTCAACTGATAAATGGCCAAGGGAAATGCATATGTGATTTTCAGAAGAAGAAATGTAAGCTATTGATAGCCCCATGAAAAAATGCTCTAAATTCTTAATAGAGAAAAACAAATCCAAGCAGTTCATATGCTCCACATCATACCCATCAGGTTGGCAAAATTAACCAAAAAAAAAAGAAAAGAAAAGAAAAGAAAAGAAAATGAAAAAATGACAAATACTAAAAGAACTGTGGGAAAATAAGTATATTAATGCCCAGCTGGTAGAACTATTAACTGGTCCAGCCATTCTATAAAGGCATATGGAACTATAGTTCCCCAAAATACTAAACTAAACATACCCTTTGACCCAGTGATGCCACTGTCAATTTTATACTCCAAAAATGATTAAGGGAAGAGGAAAAAAACTCTAAATGTGCAAAAAATATTTATAGCAGTCCTTGTTGTGGTGGCAAAGAACTGGAAATAGAGGTTTCCATCAATTAAGGAATGGCTGACCAAAGCAGGGTATATGAATATGATGGAACACTACTATGCTGTAAGAATTGATATAAAAATGACAAAAGTAGTTTCAGAGAAACCTTGGAAGACATATCAACTGATGCAGAGTAAAGTAAGTAGAACTTGGAGAATATTGCAAAGACAATTTAGAAAGATAGCAACTCTAATAAACACGATTAAACACAATTCCAGAAGACTTTTGATGTCATGCTATCCAGCTTCTACTAGAGAGATTGAGACTTTTTAAAAAATGATCAATGTGTCTTTGTATATTTATTATATAGATTTTATTTTTCATTCTTTCTCAGAGAGCTAAAGAAGGTGGGAGGGAGAGATGAATCTTCATTTAAAAATAAAAATGCAATTTAAAAAATCTATGGGCTACATTCAAGTCTAGACATAAAAAATCATCAGATGTATTTAACAATTCATATAAGTGATTTCTTAATAAAGAATTAAATAATGTTTTAGTCTTGTGAACTCAATCCCCAGGAGAATAAGACAAGTGACTAGCTAAAAGAGGCCAGATTGCATGTTTTTAGAGATAAAAATTTTTATGTCTTACCATATATGTCAATGAATATAATTATTTTACCTTATCCTGAGTATTTTACACTCCTCAAGCCTGTGTGAATGATAATAATAAAGATATTGGCCCATCTTGGCTGCTAATAGCCTGGAATTTAAATGGAGGATCCTGTTAGTGAGGTAAAAGAGATAGATTGTTTATCCCAGAATTTAGAAACAATGGAACATTTCATTTAATGGCAAGTTTTAAGGGGAAAAAATAAATGGCAAATAATTATGTGCCATCAACCATTCTGAAATTCAAGTTGGATTCCTTGATTTATTCAGCAACAGAATGTAATTTTTTTTAATGCATGTTCTGTTGCACACCCTACATCAAAATAAACTCAGAATGGGTGAATGACTTGAATATAGAAAAGGAAACTATAAGTAAATTAGGTGAACACAGAATAGCATACTTGTCCAATCTTTGGGAAAGGAAAGATTTTAAGAGTTAGAAAAAAATCACAAAATGTAAAATAAATAATTTTGATTACATTAAATTTAAAAGGTTTTATACAAACAAAGTCAATGAAACCAAAATTAGAAGGGAAGCAACAAATTGGGAAAAAATCTTTATAACAAAAACCTCTGACAAAGATCTAATTACTCAAATTTATAAAGAACTAAGTCAATTGTACAAAAAATCAAGCCATTCTCCAATTGATAAATGGGCAAGGGACATGAATAGGCAGTTTTCAGATAAAGAAATCAAAACTATTAATAAGCACATGAAAAAGTATTCTAAATCTCTTATAATCAGAGAAATGCAAATCAAAACAACTCTGAGGTATCACCTCACACCTAGCAGATTGGCTAACATGACAGCAAAGGAAAATAATGAATGTTGGAGAGGATTTGGCAAAGTCAGGACATTAAGTCATTGCTGGTGGAGTTGTGAATTGATCCAACCATTCTGGAGGGCAATTTGGAACTATGCCCAAAGGGAGATAAAAGACTGTCTGCCCTTTGATCCAGCCCTTCAGTTGGGGAACAAATTGTGATATATGCTGGTGATGGAATACTATTGCGCTCAAAGGAATAATGAACTGGAATTACCTCCAGGAACTGATGCAGAGTGAAAGGAACAGAACCAA
Organism: Monodelphis domestica; assembly: GCF_027887165.1. Taxonomy (NCBI): domain Eukaryota; kingdom Metazoa; phylum Chordata; class Mammalia; order Didelphimorphia; family Didelphidae; genus Monodelphis; species Monodelphis domestica. The sequence continues at coordinate 402,739,132 of NC_077228.1, read as the reverse complement.
GAGAACATTATACACAGAGAACTGATGCACTATCCACATTCAGAGGAAAAACTGGGAGTAGAAACAAAGAAGAAAAACAGCTGCTTGATTACATGGGTCAAGGGGATATGACTGGGGATGTAGACTCTAAATGATCATCTTAGTGCAAACATCAACAACATGAAAATGGGTTCTGATCAAGGACACATTTAAAACCCAGTGGAATTGCATGCCTGGGGGAGGGTAGGGAGGGAAAGAATATGATTCTTGTAACCAAGGAATAATGTTCTAAATTGACTAATTAAAAATTTCCCCCAAAAAAACAAAAACAAAAAACAACTACATGTGCTAGAGGTAAAATGTGCTGAGTTGGTTAAGGAAACTGGCAGATTGAGAGAAATGAGATTGTTTCTCATGGCAAATTTGATCAGGATAATGTTAGCTGTCTGTGACCTTTGTTACAATTACCTGGTGTCTGTCTGTCTGTCTGCTGTGATTTTAATACTCAAACATATTCAGATCAGATATCTTTACTTAGTTTCTCCTCCATTGAAACCACCTGGGATTTAATGCCTAGGTGGGGTGAGAATGACTTGAATCTTGAGATTCTTTTTCAGTTTCTTTGTATCCAGTTCAAATGTACATGTGCTTTTTATAAAATGGCTACAAGGCCAGCATGATCTTCCTTCCTTTTGGTTTTTTTTTTCCTCCCTTTGCCTTACACAGCTGTTTTTCTGTAGCTCTTCCTCTTTCCTCTGCAGGGAAAAATAGTCATTTGTTTAAGGTGTTTTTTTTTTAAACAATGCAAAAGCCCTTGTTTTGTTCAAGCTTTTTTTCTTCCCCCTCTCCTTACCACAGTGTGCTGTATGGGTATGTTTATTTTCTTTCTGTCGATTATTACTTGTAACATTCTGCAGCCGAGTTTTGTCAGAAAACAATTTAGGCAACAAAAAAAATTTTTAGCAGAGAAAAATAGTTCATGCTAAAGAAACAAATGTTTTGGCAGTTAATAGAGTAATCTCAACACTTTTACACAAAATAAAGAAACTTTCTAATAGTGTTTATAAAGGACAGCATTTTTGTTACAGCTTTGCATCCACATGTTTTTTATTCTTCAAGAATTGAAAGGATAGTCCTAATTGCACCAGCAAAGGCGAGATCTGGGCTTTCAGGAGCCAAAAATCTAAGAAGGAATCTCTATGCCAAGTTTCATAGTTATCTCTCCAGGCTTTGAAAGAAGTGTCCCAGGAATAATTATGTTGCCATGCATTCATTGAACAAAATATCTATCAAACTCTTAAAACTACATGAAATCATATTGTGCAAGTAAATCTTCCTGGTGATCACCAACATGAAATACAAAATATGAGATGTGTCAAAAGGCTTAACAAGAGTAATATCCCCAATTGTGGAGGAGTTAATTTATTAAGCAGTTGATTAATACCAGTTTCAACTGGGCTGCCTTCTGTGAAACCACCATTATTTAGAATTCTATTAAGGTGTCTAAAAACTAAGGCATAAATACTTCAAATCTATATCTGGGAGAAATGAAGATCATTTGTTGTTCTTTCTTCTTCCTGATCTACTAAACCTCACCTCTTCTCCCTTCAAATGTAGCTTCTGGGAGCTCAACTGCTTCATTCTTCTATTTTTCTTGGCCTTATTTACACTTGTTTCTATGTACTAAGTATATGCAGTAATCCTATCAAAAGGCTATTGAAATCAACATTTAATAAGAGAAGAGAGAATGGAGCTGGGGAAGACCCCAATACTAAAAGAGGATTATATTTAATTAGTTTAAGTCAATTTCATTGATATTTTAAGTACAATCATTGAGGGGATAGGAAGGCGAAACAAATTATAATACTATTGTGGTCTTGTTCAGATATATAGATTCCTTTGAAAGCATTAATTGAACTGAGAAATAACATTTCTTAAAAAGATAACATTGCTTAACTCATCTTTTTTGGCCTGTTTAATTCAACAAACATTTATTAATATCTAATGTGTACAGAACACTGCTAAATGCTTGCTTTCAGAGCTCCATCTGGTAAGGGGATAGGACATAAATACAGTAAGAATTAATAGATTGATTAGTGCCAAAAAGAAATGTAAACAAAGAGTACTTGGTTCTAAGACAAAGTTAGGAATGTGCTGAGTTAAATTGAATTGCTCCGTTTAGGAATCTAGTATCCAAAATGCTACCTATGCATTCAGCCAGCTGATCACATAGGAAGGAAAAAAGACTTAGAATTACTCAGAGATTGTAACTTGTTCAATTCCACAAGCTTTTAAGTCTCTAACTTGGTTTAAGGCACTGTACTAGGTACCATGCATACAAATATCAAAAATTAAACGAATTCCTTCTCTCAATGAGTTTACATTTTATGATGGTGATGTCAAGGGAATAAGAATCAATTGCTTTGTATAAATTTTGTATTTGGGGGTAGAAAGAAAGAGCATTAATTGCTGGGGATTAATCAGGGAAGGCCTCCAGTTGAAAGTGGTACCTGAGTTGAGTATCAAACACAGGGAAATTTCAAGAAGGGAAACTTTCCAAGCATGAGCCAAAGTCACTAAGGCAGGAAATGAAATGTCATAGAAAGAAAATAGAAAATAGGTCTGTTGACTAGATCTTTGAAAGAAAGTCATGAGAAATAAGTCTGGAAAGGTAAGGGGGAGTTAGATTATGAAGGATGTTTAAAAGGACTTTGAATTCTATCCTGAAGGTGATAGGAAACCCCTGAAGACCTTGGAGGTCATGTAGTCCAACCCCCTACATTTACAAATTAGACAACTGAGACCCAAAGGTCAAATTGTTTTCCCAAAGTCACAGAGATAGTAAGTGGTAGCATTTTGGGATATGGGCCAAGATCTCAACTCTAAATTTATATTTTTCTCGTTGTACCATGCTATTTCTTAAGCACAAGAGTGACAGTGCCAGACTTGTACTTTAGGAAGGTTATTTTGGCAGCTGTGTGAAAGATTGATTAGAAACAGGAGAGAATGAAAGTAGTGAAATCAGTTAGAAGGATAGTATAGAGGATGAGAGCCTGAAGAAGAAGATGAAAGGGAGAGAGATAGAAACCACAATAGAGATTAACCAATTGGTTATGAAAGATGAGAGAGAATAAAGAGTCAAGTATGATTCTTACATTGTGATCCTGGGTAACTTGAAGATGGTGATGCCTTCAACAGATAAAGAAAAGTTATCTGGGGAGTTCAGGATGGGGAAGGAAGGGGGAAATTAGTTCTGTTCTGGATCTGTTGCATTTAAAGTACCTAAATGGATATATTGGTGGAGTTGTTCAGCAGGCAGATCACTTGAAGTAAAAGAAATAAAAAAGAATAAAAATAAAAACCTGAGTAAAGAAAAGTTTTCCCAACCATGTCTGCAGTAAAAGAGAGAGGGCCGGGTTCACACACAAACTTTATCTCCTAACATGAGAAGGAAAATGGGATGCTAGGAATTAGAGTCATGGAGAACAGAATCTAATTATACAATGACCATGTGGAGTAGATGCCATTTTTATCCTAACTTTACAGGTTTCAGGATCTGAGGTAAATAGGGATTAAGTGGTTTACTTGTCCACTGAGTGTCTAATTCCTGATTTGAACTCAGGCCTGCTTTTCTCTAGGTCCAGTCCTTTATTCATTGTGGCCATTAATCCACTGGGTACTAATAAGATCACCAATGGAAATTACAGAAAAGAAAGAGGGCCCAGAATAAGTTCTGGGGTATTTTCACAATTAGGATTGGAATTGAGATGATCCCACTAAATAAAAAGAGTAAAGAGAAATTGGACAAGTATGAGGAGAACCTGGAGAGAGCAATTCAAAGAGCAGAGAGAAGAAATAGTAGCCAGGAGGGAAGATAGTCAACAAAGGCAAAGCTACATATGTCAAGAAGGATGAAGACTTAACAAAGGTTAGTGGAGTTAGCAATTAAGACGGAGAATTGTTGAGAATAAAAACCGTTTTGCAAGAGAATGATACAAGAATGATGCAAGAGGGAAAAGGAGTTGTATGTTTTTTTTTAATTTATAATTTTTATCGATATCTTTTGCTTTTAAATTACCCTCCTTTTCCAATATATCCCTCTCCATTATCTCATAAGATCATCTCTTAAAGAAAAAGAAGGCAGGTAGGTGGCAAAGTAAGGATCACTGAGCTGGGGAGTCAGGAAAATTCATCTTAAGACATTAGTTGTGTAACCCTGGGCAAGTCATTTGCCTCAGTTTCCTCACTAATAAAATGAGCTGGAGAAGGAAATGGCAAACCACTCTAGAATCTTTGCCAAACACCAAATGGGTCACAGAGTCAGAAATGACTTAACAATAATAGAGCAATATTTACATGCTTATGTGACCCTGGGGATAACAAAATAAGGAATACTGATATCATTTTCTGCCTTCTTATCCCTTAAGATTGACTCAAGAAGGATAAAAAACCAAGTACAATCACAAAGTTGTAGCTCATTTTATTGGTGTCTGTCAAGCAAATAAGTAAAAGATGATGATGACAGCAACTAGAAACCTGTGTGTAACTATATACCAAGGATTAGAAACTTCAGATCTACATGTAGCTCTTTAAGTCTTATATTCATAAGTCAAAGAATGAGAAAAATCAAACCCCACAAAATGCCAGCTAATATTTTTTAAAGGTTGACTCATTTTTTTAAACCACATGGAACATTTGAGTAAGAACCTAGAGCGCATAAGTGAAGGGTGATAGGATTCAGCTACCATTGAGTTAATATTACATAGGGATAGCTAAGTAGTTAAGTGGTTAAAATATAGGCCTTTGAGTCAGGAAGACCTGAGTTCAAATCCTATCTTAGATACTCACTAGCTGTGGGATCTTTGGCAAATCACTTAATCTTTTTTAGACTCAGTTTCCTCATTTGTAAAATGGAGATAATAATAGTACATACTTCATAATTTGTGCAGATCAAATGAATTGACATTAACAAAGTTGCAAACCTTAAAGTGCTATATCAATACTACTTATTCATATCATTATGTGTAAAATTATCTTAAGTAACTTTTAAGAGATGCCCAGGATCTTTGATTTATTCAGCTTGGGGAACTCCCAGATGCAAAATTAACATAGTTGTCTGAGGCACATTGGGACAAAGATATTAAGAGACTTGGGATCATACCATTAATAAGAGCTAGAAGGAAACAACACTCCATTGAGACTTTCATTTTACAGATGAAGAAACTAAGGAACAAGGAGGTTAATGATTTGCCCAGGTTCACATAAGCATGTAAATATTGCTCTGGTCTTTCTGACTCCAAGCCAGCACTTTAGTGACCAAGAAACAAGTGCCTTCTCTAGTACTACTGGGTATCTTAGTGAAATAACAGCATGTTAGAACCTATACAAATTATTCTAAGGAGACTTATTTGAAATACAATTAGAATGAATATGGATGTAAGCTTAATATAGAATACCCACAAAACTAGGTCAGAGCATGTAGTATCCCCAAGGGAATGATCCATTTTGATTACTGAATTATATTATTTACTCTTACAATAATATTTTTGAAAAAAACAGTAGAAACAGCAATGATACAGATGATTTTTCAATTTTCAGTAAGCCAATTAAAGACTCTCCATAAGAATTCTATGCTGATTTTCTTAAAATTATAGATATCCTGGGGGCAGCTAAATGGCTTGGTAGATTGAGAGTCAGGACTAGAGTTTGGAGATCCTGGGTTCAAAACTAACCTCAGACACTTCCTAGCTGGGTGACCCTGAGCATATCACTTAATTTCCATTGCCTAGCCCTTACACTGTATCGATTCTAAAATAGAAGGTAAGGGATTAAAAAATTTAAAGAAATTCTTTATTTTTTCCTTCCTTCTTTGCTTTTTTTTTTAATATTAAAAACTCCCAATTTCTGTCTTAGAGTCAGTACTAAGTATCAATGCAGAAGAATGGTAAGGGCCAGAAAATTGGGGTTAAATGACTTGCCTAGGGCCATACAGCTAGGAAGTGTCTGAGGTCAAATTTGAACCCAGGACCTCCCATCTTCAGACTGTCTATCCACCGAGCTACCTAGCTGTCCCATTACAAATGCTTTCTGATTAATTCCCACTTGATAGATTATGAAGAATTAGCCTCTTTAGAAATTTGCAGTTTTACATTTAGATGTTTATGGGAATTATTTCAGGCAATTCTAATAGTCTACAATTCTCCTATAAAATCTCTATATACTCATTAGTGGCAAATCTGGTCCTAGATCTTTGGACTTCTGATTCCCAGACTAGCCTGGTACTACGTTTCTTAGCACACAATTTTCAAGACCCTTACATTTTAAATTATAGATGCGACTTAATGTGTGAATTCAGAATGTAAGTATTAATGAGGAGGAGGAGGAGGAGGAGGAGGAGGAGGAGGAGGAAAGTCTATATGCTAAGCAGAATAAACAGTTTTAGGCTTTTCCTCAGAGGCAGTAATCCATAGTTAAGTGTTTGTGGGTCCCCAAAGAAGTCCTTTTGGTGGGATGCTACTGTAACTAACTAAATCCTGAGCAACTACTTCTCTATCACTAATGTATTTTTCCACTATTAATTATACTTATTTGGCATATTAGTTTTTTAATTATTAATAATAAAAATGGTAGAAATGGTCAAAGGAGGGGACTAATTTTTATAAGCTAATATTGTGTGGATGTCAATAGCTCAGATCATTATTTCTTGATGGAACACTAGATGGCGTTTGGGAACAAGGGAGAGGTACACATTCCTAGGAAAAAAAGTTGTTGGGTTTTGTTTTTTTTTTATTTTATGAATTAAAACAAAAAGAGAATGTCCTCCTTTGAGTGAATCATAGGAAGCTTCTGTAAGTTTCTGCCCAAAATTTAAGAAACAACTTTCCTTTGATTCAAATCTCAAAGTCAAGTGAGAGAATCAAACTAAGTCCTTTGATAAATTCAATGAAAGAGATGTTTATTCTGCAAAACAGTGTGCTAAGAAAGGAGGAAAAAATTTAGATGAAATCTGCACACAGCTTACGATCTAATAAGAAATGAAAGCAAAGGAGAACACTTGCAAGTTCATTTGGGAGTCATTCAAACAGATCTAGTGCACTCCTTTTTAATAAATGTAATTTCTGATCCAAATTACAATACAATTTATATAGCCTGATTGACTGAAGAAGAACATGGAGCTAGGAAGATCATAGGACTTAGAGTTAGAAGGGAAGTCATCTAGGCCAACCCTTTAATTTTAAATAGCTAAATAGTGTAGAGAATAGAGGAAAGGACGTATAGTAAGGAAGACCTATATTTGAATCTTGATTAAACTTACCAGCTGTGTGACCTTGGTAACGTCATTTATCCTCTCCCAGCCTCAATTTCTTCATCTGTAAAATGGAGATAACAATAGCCCCTATTTTGCAGGGCTGCTGAAAACATCAGATGAGGTAATATATAAAGTGTTTTATAAACCTTAGAGTGTTCTATAAATGTTGGTTATTAATATTAGAGATGAAGAAATGACACAAAGGGAAATCAAGTGACTGTCTCATGGTCATATAGATGAGTAGCAGAGATGGGGTTTGAACTCAGATTCTCTAACTCTAAATCTATCACTTTTCATCATTGAACTATATTGATATCTGAGAAGTAATTATTAGATTACAAAAATTATAACTATTAACAATAGACTTCAGTATAATAAACTGCTATGGAAGATATTTATATTACTGAAATTTGTCTGTGAGAAAGCATTAGTAAAATGGATATAGTTATGTGTCTCCAGTGCCATCTAGAAGTTATTGGACTCCAACAGAGCAGAGGTTTCATCAATGTAGGCATTCCCTCCAGAAATTCAAAGGGCAATCCATTGATACATTTATCCTATGCATCTCATCCATATTGTCCCATTTGTTCACCACAGGGGCTCCATTCAATGGACTAGCAACCTTCCTCCTATTCTCTGGAAATCCATATTGGGTAGATTCCAGAAGAGTATAGAGGCATCTCCTTAATGATTTTGTTTTGCTGAGTAACTGGCCACTCTTCTTCCGATCATACGTTTCTCTGATGATATCTTTTACTCAAGTTCTCCTATGTATGATACTTTTGTTTGTGGTGTGTTGCACTTGTTTAGATGCACCCATACCTCTTCATTGTTCTCTGATCCAGCCATGTTGTATAGCTATGTCACACAACATCATAATCTAAACAGGTTGAAAATCACTTAAAAGAAGCATTGTAAAGTAGTAAAATGAGGGATTTGGTCATGTGGAATGGTCAACCCCATGAGTAATAGTTAATAGAGTAATAGTTAAGATTTCACTCTGGGGGTAGCTAGGCAGCACATAAAGAGCCAAACTTAGAGGCAGGAGGTCCTAGGTTCAAATCTAACCTGTCACTTGTTCACTGTGAGACCCTGGGCAAATCACTTAACCCCAATTGCCTAGCCCATGCTGTTTGTCTGCTTCTACAATAGAAGGTAAGGGTTTAAAAAAAATTTCACTTTAACTTCTTTGTGATTATGCATAAACAAAATGATGTTAGACTATTAGATATTAGACTGAGTCTTAAGTTTAAAATGATAGTCTTCATGCAAACAAAAGCAAGTTAGGACCAGTTGATTTTTTTTTTAACTTAAAAGAAAGCAACTTTTTAACTTAAAACTATTCTGAACTTAACAAATACTAAATAGAAACTGTAGGATAGGAATGGAGGATTGATTATCCATGAAACTGAATCTCTGTTACATATATCTTGCTTTTCTTTTTAGGTATATTATAAATTCAACATGTAACTTTCAAAGTTGTTGAGGCCCATTTTTAAACTTTCAGTTTCCTAACCTTTTAAATATTGAGCAATAATTCTCTTTTCTGGGCTATATTTCTCCCATTATTATAGATTTTGCTATAGTAATTCATTCTGATTAGTAGATTTTTAGTGGAAAAAAGTCTACCATCAATTTCTATTCTGTGTTCCTATAGAAAGCATACAGCATGAGAGACAAGTCTCCCTGGTAAACTAATAGGGAGGTCTGGGGATATAGTCAGTCTATAAGACAATACACTTATAGGCCAAAAACATTTCTAGCAAAAATGCACTGTTTAACATACATAAAAATATATATACACACATGCATATGTACTTTAGCATTATTTTTACTATTAGATTATTAGTAAGTCTGCAGGTTTTACCTCAAGACAAACGTATTATAAGTAGCCCTGGAGAGCATGACACAAAGATTATTTCTTTTTCCTTTTTCTTTAAGGTTCCTATAATTCATCTTTCAGCATTTCCCTTTTCAGGAGTTGGCCTGGCACCAGCACCCTGGATGGCACTATATATGCCCTTAGATTACCAGGAAACTTCATCAAGGTAGGCAGAGGCCAGTCAGTTCCAGGCTATAGCTTCATTGCTATTTAGGGGTAAACTACTATTTCTGTCAGAGAAACAGGGAACTCTGGTCCTATCATACCCACTACACCTTATTTATTTATTTACAGATTAGCACATTATTACAGCTGTTAACCCACAAGAAAACTTAGTCAAGTTTTCCTACCTTAAATTCATTACTTGTCAGCATTCTTTTATGAGATTAAGAATGGGTTAGGGAATGACATACATTCAGGAAGGAATTGTGTTTTTTGAAGTCATCTCCTTAAATTGCATCACATGGGGATCTGACTACTCCTTCCTTCATGCTTGCTTTATGAAACACATGGTTAATATGTGTGTGATCTGTAAATTCATTTTATTTTGACTGGCTAGAGAAACATAGATTGTTTTGAACTCTATTATTCTGGCATATGCTCAAGTAAGATTTTAAAGAGTGGAATGGTTTGTTCCTACCAGTTATGTGTCCATGGATAATCCACTTAACTTATCTGGACCTTTGCTCCCACCACTTTATAATGAGGTGGAATGGGGATGGAGGTAGAGTTGAGATGGATGAGCTAATTTCTAAAGTCTCTTCCAAGTCTAAAATTCTTTGCTTCTTTGTATTGTGGTCTCTGAGAACAACTCCAAAACTTTTTTTCTTTCTAATTCTTTATTTTTAGAAAGAATTATTGTAATCAATATATAGCCACATAAGTATTGAGAATTTTAATAGTTCTTTTATAGAAATATTTTTTAATCAGGCTAAAACTTTACTTCGAAGTCATTTGTATGTGTTTACTAAAAAAGTCAGCCTCCTTATAATCTCAACATGTATAAGTGACAGTTTTATAACTCTCTAGATCAGTGCTGGCAAAACAATGGCACAGGTGCCAAAGATGGCATGCAGAGTCCTCTCTGTGGGCACCTGGCCACCAACAACCCCCTCACACCTGAGTTTGTTACTAGAAAGACAGAAGGACTCAGGCAGAGTTGCTCCCTTCCCCCTCTCCATTGTGCCTGATGACATTTTTTTTTTTCACATCATCTGCCCCTCTGCCCAGCAGCCTAGTGAAAGTGCACAGGTGGCAGAGCTGGAGGGGCTTAGAGTGCTTACTCCACTCCTCTCTCCCTCTCTATACTCACTAAGGACATTCCTCACTTCACCTGCCCCTCCACCCAGTAGCCTAATGTAGCTACCTCCCTCCCCTGTGTGGGGTAATGGTGGGGAGGGGAGGAAAGGCACATGTTTTTTGAGGGGGAGCCAGCACAGTGTTTGATCTGGGGAATGGGGTGGGGCTGGGACCCAGCACTCCATCTCTAAAAGGTTCGCCATCACTGATGGAGATAGTTAGTTCAGTAACCTTTGTAAAATATGGGAGTTATTTCTAAGACCCTTCTCAACTCAAACCTTCCATTGCTCCGAAGGTTGTGCAACTTGAGAACATTCTTTATAAGACAACTTAATGGAAGTCTGATAACTTGAGAAATATAATCAATTGGGAAAGATGATCTAGTTCACTGAAGCATTGTGAGAATTAATGACATTTTTAAAGTGCTTGAAAAGCCAGGAATGAAGGGTATACATCTACAATCACCAGGGCTTAGAAAGTTCATTGAAAATTCAGTAGCAAGAGACTCAAGTTTGTTTCTTCTTCAGGAGCACTGGAAGAAGGAAAAGCAATGAAGACTATGATTAATGTTTTTTTGTCTTTACCAAAGGACAAGCATAAATTTCTAGAGGTGACCTAGTGTCCATATCTTTAAATGTCTTGCCAATTTTTATGAAAATAGATATGTCTAACAGTCATCTTGCTTATTTACAATTCAGAACAGCCTAGTAACATCATTCAATCCATCAGAATAATCACAAAGTTTCTTTTCAAATTTCTTTCCTAATTTTCTTATGCATTACTCTCTGTGATCCAGCCATATTGTACTACTTGCTATTCCAAATGCCTGACAATTGAATCTCTGTACAAGACTTGGACTGGTTGTCTCCCATGCATGGTAAGTACTCTTTCTTTGACTATACCACTTAGAATTGCTGGTTTCCTTTAAGATTCAGCTCCCTTTACCATTAGTGATTTCCTCAGGAAGACCTATATTCGAATTGAATCTTGTCTGAGATATGTGAGTGATTCTGGAGAAAAATTATTTAACCACTTAATGCCTCAGTTCTCTCACCTGCAAAATGAGAAAGTTGGCTTCTAAGAGCCCTTCCAGTTTTAAACCTATGATTTCTCCCATTGCTACCTTAGTTTCAGTTTTATACAACTTTAGGAATACATGCTATCTTCCTTAGGATGTAACTTATTTGAGGAAAGGGACTATGATTGTTGCATTTTTATACCTAGAACATAGCCTAGAACATGGTGTTTGATTAATGCTTCTAAGCTAACCGACAAATTGGAGGAGGTGGAAGAAAATAGAGATGATAGCTATTCCTTGGCTAGATTTCCTGCTACTCTTTGATCATTCTATTCTAAACCAGACATCTGGATAGATTGGTGATAGGATCATTCTGTTGTATACTCAGGAATAAGAATGAAAATTTTAAAGTCACGATTAACTGAAATCTACAGATGATCCTTATCTTTCATTTTGGTCAATAGTTTGTCTTTTCTTCCAACAGTCAGGGAAAACTTACATTGAGTTTTGCTACCTCTTTTTGCACCTGCCCAAAAGCTAGTTGAAGGAAAGGAAGAAGAAAATAAACATGGGGTCTAGATCATCAGAAATTTGGTATTCTGCCTGAACAACTGTAAGTTGAGTTTATTAAAAAAATGACAGACTATCCCTACATGTATCTGGGAACAAAGGCACTGAGTACAAGGGAGTGTATTCATGTGACTGACTTCTATACTTTGTTACATGAGACTTGAAAGCCCGTCAATTTTTGCATTAGTGACTTTTCTGAGCTTCTGAATGATCTGCTTCTTGTCAGTTTTAGCAGAAAAAGATGAGGGCTGAAAGGGTATGGAGGCCAAACTACCCATCCCCCCAACTTCAGCTTCTCCCAGAAGGAAATAATTGCATTTTTGATGGCTTCTGGATTCATGGTTTCTGACATTCATATTAAATACAGCAATAACTACTTGCAATAATATCTTTTCTGGTGGGAGCAAAATCATGTGAATAGTTAACACAGAATGAAAAGAATCATGAAGTAAGACAGGACCAGCAGTTATCACTGGTTTCTTTTTCTTGAAAAGACTAAAGGCAATGATACTGAAATATACTTTGATTTCTTATTAGTAGAAACCTATTCAAGAAGATTTGGCTGTAGTTAGATATGGAACAGAATGCAATCCCTTGAGCCTTCAGCTTTCCCCTTAACCTCTGATAATGTGGATATAGATTACAGTGGAACTGAATGGTACATTATATTCTATACCAGAAACATAGAGTTATTTAGGAATCTTTGCTCACAAATCATTTTCCATACATTGTCTCTTCTTATTCTTTCAACAGATTCATTTCTAAGGCAGAGACAGATTACTTTCTGGTTTAGAAGAAGAGAATGAGTCTTAATAAGACTGAATTATAAAAAACAGGCCACAAGTCTAGAAAGGGGAAGAGAGTTAGAACCTGAACCCATGTTTTCTAACTTCTAACATTATCTGTTCCATAGCACCAGGTTGCTTTACTGATAGCAGACTTTTTGTTCCAGCATTTATTTGGAAGGAAATAGAAAATCTCCAAGAGATAAGCCTCTGAGGGAATGAGCCATTTTGGATAAGTTCCATACTAACCTTTTAGTAATAGGGTCATGCACTATTTGGGCTAAATTCAAATTGGGTAACTAATCTAGAAGGTGAATGCAAATGGACTCCCCTGATTTAGGCTATTTATACCATGATACACCTAAAACATCTCCATTTCAGCATGGCCCTAGAGACCTCTACATGCTTAGTAAATGACATCTATATCCAGTAAGAATAGGTAGAAAGAAAAGTCAAAATTGATTAAAAAAAAAAAGCAGAGATGTGTAGGAGCTAGTTTCAGACAGACTCAAGAGAGCAACTGTTGAATTTACCATTGTGAATATTTAAACCTCAAAATCAGCAAACATTTCAAATCAAGGCTTTGTTGTCTTGTTGATTGTTTACACTTAAGAAAGTAATAGAAAAATATTCATGATACAGATTCAGTCCAAAAGGGTATACTGAGTGCATTTCTGCCTTTGCCGCTCCCTGGATCTGGGTGTTAAACCATTGCCAAGCACTCCCCCTAAAAGAAGTTTTTATTTCTACAGTTTCGTAGGACTACGGTGGTTAGATGGTGATGCTGAAATGGAGATGTTTTAGAGAACAGTCACAAATACATGAATATTGAATTAGTTCCTAGATTTCCCAAAGAATTATTTGAAGAAATGATAAAAGAGCAGGACAAGATTTCTTCTCCATGGCCACAGAATTTTGTGGAATTAGTATAATGTGCATTTTTCTTTTATGATTTCAGATCTTGCCATTATATTCCCTTCTAGTTACTTTAAAAATATTCCTCAACTTCTTCCTTAGAATCAATAGTTTCAAGGCAAAAGGGTGGTAAGCGCTGGCAATGGGAGTTAAGTGACTTGCCCAGGGTCACACATGTAGGAAGTATCTGATGCCAGCTTTGAGTAAGATAAGGAAGAGAGATGCCAGTTGGATCGACAGATCTACTGGAGAAGCAGAGGAGGAAGGGAAGAGAATGTGAGTTCTAAGAGCTGCCTGGAACTTTGAAAGCCAACAGACAGGAGGGGGCACTTCCAGTCTGGGAGGTGAAGAGGGAAGGTGTTTTTCTGGGAGCAGTAGCCAAGAGACCATCCAGATGAGACCTGTCTTCCTTCTGGATCCCCCAAAAATACCTCCACTGAGACTCTGCTACAACAACTACATCTCTTCTCAAAAAGGATTTAATTTGAACTCTTTGACTGGAGCCAACTAAATCCTCCCGGTTGGATCTCTTTTCCCCTCATCTTGTTTCTTTAACCTGCATCACAAGTTTTAGTTAGTTTTAAGAATAAGTTTAAGAAGCAGTTGGCAAGAAGAGAAGTCAGGTCACAAAAGCCCCTGGCCTCCAGACTTTGAAAAGCCAATCTGCTAGGGGGCAACTTCTAGGGCTCTCCATCCTCTTTCCTTTTTTCCTCTCATACCTTTACCTAACCCCAAATAACCTCAATAAATCTCTTTGAAAATATTTAGACTTTGGGTTTGGGTTTGTCTCAAGAATCAAGCAAGATTAGGTTCTCATAAAGAGGGGGTTGATTCTAACCCCTGAGAGTCAATATTCCTGACCAAGGAAGCCATCACTCTTTCTTTGGCAGTTGGTCTTATTTAAACCCCCAGAGGCTGGCAGTTGAGGCCCCTTGGGGAGGTGGAAATTACTAAGGGTCATCTTGTCACACAGAGGCAGTTCTGACCTCAGGGGCTGTAACTCCTCTGAGGGAGGTACAGTGTCTCTCTCCATTGATTAAACTCCTCTCCTGTCTCTTGGCCTCCATCTCTCAAAATGACATCCCCGTGGAGTCAACTCCTTTTCAAGGAGACAGGATCCTGGCTTACCTCTACTCATAAGGTAATGGAGAAGAAAGCCCAATCCCTTCAGCCTTCTTTCCCCTCTCTCCTCTCCCTCCTTCCACTCATCTCCTCCATTACACACAGGACCTGGTTTCCAGGCCTGGCTCTCAATTCACTGAGTCATCTAGCTGCCATCTCTTTTTAATTACTTTAAAAAAATATTTACAAATATTTAGATGAAAAGTCCTTCAGAGTTATTTTCTTCTACTTATGGATCTAGAAAACTTTACTATCCCTTTTAAAATGTAGGTAACTCCATCTTCCTCCTTCCCACTATCCCCTTTACCTCTCTCATATTATTAAAAGAAATTAGTCATATTCTATTGCCTAGGCAGTCTTGGAAGCTGGTTCTTTTGATTTTTACAAATGAAACACAACACCTACCAGGCCTTATTTGAATGGTTTGTGTTCTGTGCTAATGCCCAATTCACTGAAATAAAGATAACATTGAACATCTACAAGGAGACAAACTAGCTAGTAGTCTATAAGTAGAACTGTGGGCTATAGATAAGTATATAGTCTATGTTAATTCTATATTGAAACACTACAATTAAGGGACAGTCAAAGCTGCAGCTCCCCAAACCAAGTCATAGCATGGAATTGCTAAAGTTGTACAAGTGCTGTTAAAGCACTGATTTTTTTCCCCTGAGCCAGAGCCCAGGTTGCCACACCCTAGTCAAAGCTCTGGATTTGCCAATTCATATGAAGTCTTCTTCCTCTGATTTTTATTGTTATTATCATCATCACCATTTTTTGTTATTCTGTCCTTGACAAATACCAATAGAGAGAAACATTTCTGAATGTAAAAAATAAGGTAGAGAGAAGGATCATATATGAAATTATAAATCTCTACTATAAATAGTTTGATAATTTAACAAAAACACATGTAACTAATTTAATAGGTTAGTTTTAAATCTGATCTGTTTGTCTAAACAGGTCTTCTTAAAAACCATCTTCTGCTCTATGTGCTATAAAATGCTTCTATAACTCTCTTCCTTTCCTTTTTTTGACATCATTATCACACCTCAAATATTCCTGCACCACAAAAAACAACCTCCCTTGGGACAGATAAACTATTCTTCCCATTCTCGATTTGTCCATAGCTAATAGCTGAATATTTAATTATCAGAGAGGAAGGTGTAAGGAATAGATGGGATGGGAGAACATATAATTAAAAAAAACCTAGGAAAATCTTAAAATTTTTAAAAACTAAAATAACTTGTTAAATATGAATGTCTTTGTCATTTTTAGATCATGGGAAACTATATAGGATTTTAGAAAGGGAAGGAACTTTAGAGATGTTCTTTGTTGTTGAGTTGTGCCTGACTTTGTGACCTCATTTGAGTTTTCTTGATTAATTTACTGGGGTGGTTTGCTATTTCCATTCCAGCTCATTTTATAGATGAAGAAACTGAGGTAAAAGGGACTTACTCTCTTGTCCAGGGTCACACAGGTAGGAAGTGTCTGAGGCCAGATTTGTACTCATGAAGATGAGTCTTCTTGGCTGAAGATCACTCTGTCTACTTTGCCAGCTAGCTACCCTCAGAGATCTTTTGGTCACCTAATCTCTTCATTTATTAATTTGTTTACTTGTTCATTTATCTCTCCATTCATTTATCCATTTATTTGTATGTTACTCTTTCATTGTCTCTTTGTCTCTCTGTCTCTCTCTGTCTATTTTTTTAAACAAATGAGGATTTGTAAAATTCCCCACAAAGAGGTAGACACTTTCTCTAGGTTACACAGTAAGTGCCAGCGCCAGTATTCAAACTGTTTCCTGATTCTAAATCCAGTGCCCCAGGCTACTAGTGCTAAATTCAACAAGCATTTATTAATTTCATACTTGTACCAGGCACTTTGCTAGGTGTTGTAGATATAAAGACAAAAGCCAAACTGTTGTGGGCTGGCATATTTGAGAAATTAGAGAGGTGTGAATTAACCCCATTCACATTCCCACAAACTAACTAGTATGATTGTGAGCTAGGAAGTTATGATGCAGACCTGGGGTAATCTGGGTTAACTTTACCCTCATATAAATTTGATCTGAGACCCAGCTGTGTGGGCCCTTTGGGCAAGAGGATAAAAGCAGCTTTTAGGGAACTCCTGAAACCCCAGGGAACCTCCTTGCCAACTCCTTTAAACCTTTTTGCTGGTGGTTTTTATTTGTTTTTATCTTCTAGAACTGTTTTTAACCATCTTGGGATATGCTTTTACCCAGGGTTTGGAATATATTTTAGTAAATGGACTGTTTGAATCCTGGGGCTCTGAGTGATCCATCACACCAGATAAGTAACTGGGACAAAAATAATCCCAGAATTTAAGGGGCTTACATTCTACTGGTTTCTCCTTTTATGACTTTTGGCATCATTTTAAGATAAATATTCTTTAAAGAATCTTACAAAATTATCCAATGCCACATCTTTTAAAAGTCTCTAATGTCTTTATTTTGGCTTGGTTTTCTGAAAACATCTCCAGAGTGGCAATTAGCACGTCCCACTTTTAGTCTCTGACCCAGGTTTTTGTTTTTTGGTTTTGTTTTGTTTTTCTGATTTGGTTTCCTTATCAATATTTAAGCTCTTAAAATGGTTCAATAGATCATAGGCCCCTAAATATAGAATGGAAGTGCTACAGCTCTACAAATAAAAGGTTACTCTTTAGAAAAATTTTATTTCACAAGTTTCAATCAAATGTTGGGTGTTTGTACTAGTCCAACTAGCAAGGAATCCTGCAAAATGGGTGCTTACAATTAGAATCCTTGTGATATGATTTTAATTATGTAAATCAAGTTAACATCATCCTAGGCTGGCCTCATTTAACTGCTCAAACAACTGGGATATCCCAAAACTATTAGGCATAGGTCTTGGAGTGGAGTCTTGGAGCTATTTGGATTAGATGGTGAGCTTCTTGAAGGCAGTCACTGTTTTGACCCTTTTTTGCATCACTAGCATGCCTTGTACCGGGTAATTGCTTAATAAAAGTTTGTTGACTTCATTGGGAAACTGAGACACTCCAATACAAAATCAGTGTTGGTATTGCTACTCTGACTGCAGACAGGTTTCACATGAGCTGTGACCATGTGGATCATCAGAATCTGAACAGGCATACATTTTGGCGCCAATATGTTACCCTTCCTAGTCTTGGTTATGGAATATGTATTAGTGAGTAAAGACAGAACCAAGGGTTAGATAGATAGATAGATAGATAGATAGATAGATAGATAAACAGATAAAATCAGAGAGATGAATGAATGAATAAATAAGCAAGCTCAACAAAACAGGACAGATCATAGAGAATATAGTTTTATCAATAAAATAAAACCAGCCTTCCTACACTGGCTCCACCTCCCTCCTTACTCGACACTTTAGGGTTGCCAGGAATTTCTAGTGTCTGATACCTAAATGACGCTTTCTGTCATTCTAGAATCAATTTATGAAATTGTATTTGATCATAGGAACTGTTAAAGGAAAAGTAGACATACAATTTGTGAGCTCCTGCTTTGCTTAAATATATTTTCACACTAGTCAAGTGCTTCTTTTTCCTTGTTTTGGTAATGGGTAATTCCTTGTTAAGAGATATGCTCGTTATCAAATTGATTATTATCAAAACTATCCCACGGAAGAAATGGGAGATTGTTTTCTGACACATGCATCAAGACAAACACAGGAAACCATCTAAACTTTGACACCAATACATGAAACTTTGTGTATCGTTCATGCATTAAAATAGCTTTTCCTTTCCAGGACACTGCTGGAGTTATTGTGTCCTGTCCAAAAATGTATCCAGACTTAGTCAAGAAGTTTTTATTCAGTAATTCATTTTTCTCTCCTTCCTCCCTTCCTCCATCCGTGTGTGTATCTCTGTCTTTCTCTGCCTCTTTGTCTCTTACTATCTCTCTCAGTTTCTCTCCACCCCCAACATCTCCCTGGATGTGACTAATTAATATTCATGTTTTATGCTTTGTAACTGTTACCTAAATCTATGTTCCTTTTATTGTAAGTTATTACAAGTAAAATGAAAATCTAAAGTCATTTAATTTGATTATTATTTAGACGGAAGTTCTCCAAGGAGTCAACAGGAAGCAGTAGGGTGAATTCAAAGATGCATAGCATTCTTCCTTCCTTCTCATTTGTATACTAGCTTGAGATGCCTGCTCTGTATTTTCTTTGAATCAGACCAGAGAAAATAAATGTATGGCCTGGGCTTCTAACTTTATTTTTCTGCACTATAGTTTTAGTTCATTCCCCAGTTGATTTCCATTGTCCTTCCATTCAATTTAGGAAAGAGGAGGGAGAGGTAAAAAGGAAATATTGGTTTGAAAAATTCCTTAATTGGATCAGTTGATCCCTGAGGGCAGAGGTAAGGCAGGAAGAAAAAAAGCATCAGGTGAGATTTTCCTATCATAAAATATATTAAGTAATGATGAATTTCTGACAGAAAATCAAATTCTCCCTCAAATTCTAATTGTAATCATAGATGAAACATTTATATTTAACCTTTTAAAAATCTTATTTGATTAGTAATTTTCACTTACATAACCTTCATTTCTTGACTAATTCCTCTACTTCCCCTACTCAGAGTCCCATTCTCTGTAAAAAGATTTAAAAAGAAATGAAAGAGTGAGCAGCTAGGTGGTTCAGTGGATTAAGACCCAAGCCTAGAGACAGGAAGTCTGGGCTTTAAATCTAGCCTCAGACAAGTACTGGCTGTATGACCCTGGGCAAGTCAGTTAACCTCCATTGCTTTTCCCTTACCACTCTTCTGCCTTGGAACCAATATACAGTATTGATTCTAAGATGGAATGTAAGGGTTTAAAAAAAGGAGGGGAAGTCATTCAGTAAAACCAAATAATACATCCACCATGTCACATATATTCCACCCTCAGAGTTCTCTACCTCTGCAAAGAGGGGAGAAGTACATTTTCTCAATTCTCTGGAGCAAAGTGTGGTCATTATTTTTGTACAGCTTTATTTTGTTGAGTGGGGGGTGCTGTTCTTTCCATTTATACTATTTTAGTATTGGTGTATGTCATTTTCCTGATTCTGTTTATTTCGCTTAGCATCAGTTCATTGAAGTCTCCTCAGGCAATTCTAAGTTCTTCATGTTGGAATGTTTATTTCTGTGAGTATCTAAATACTATTCAACAGTAAATTTATATCTTATATCTTTAAATTTTTTTGATGGAAGGAAAGGCTGTTCATCCTGATCTGAAATGTGCTTCTATTCGATGATGAAATATCTCAATTTGCTATTAAGAGCAAATTTTTATGTTTATAATAGAAATATTTCAGAGAAGAAACATTTTTCATTAGTATTGTCAAAATTATGGTAATTTTAAGCACATTTTATTTCAATGAAGAATCGCTATAGCTTCCAAAGGAGTCAGTTTGTCTGATCGACTCCACTAAAAGTGCTATAGAAATGGGGAAACATAATAAAATAGATGGTGAGCAAGGTAACTAATAATAGTACTAAATATTGATGATGAGAATTTAATTTAGGGGCTCTTTTAGTTCTGCTAAAATATTTTTAAGAACTAATAAAAGACAGAGCCTGCGATGGTAAGAATAAATTTAACCTATACTATTTATATGGCATGAAAATATTATTTAGTAACTAAAGTAAAAGCATGCCCAATAACGATGATGATCCACATCACATAATACAGAACAGTTTACAAAGTGCTTTCCTTGGAAAAAATGTGAAAGAGGGTTTTTCTGGATGAAGAAACTGAGACCCATCAAGGTTAGATGACTTGCCACAAGATTACGTGACAGTGAGTAGTGGAATTAAGAGTCGAAGTACTTATTACTCATCAATATCTAACCAGCATTATTTATTACTTCAAGGTAACAAATAACTGCTGCATAATAACAATTATGTTATCTCATTTTATTCTCAGAATAATACTGAGAAGTAGATGCTTTCATTATTACTATTTTATATACAAAGGTTAAGTGACTTTCCCAGCACTACACAGCTACCTACCTGCCCTAATGAATAAGTCATAGAATTGTAGGATGAAAAGTTTCGCAATTTAGTTCTAGATGAAACTTCAGATGGTTTCTTATCAAATACCTTAATTTTTCAAATGAGGAAAATAAAATTCAGAGAGGTACCAGACTACACAATTAGTTAATTAAATCAATAAGCATTATTAGTGTTTATTATGTGTGGGACCCTGCCCTGGAAATACAAAGACAAAAAAAAATCCCAAGGAGCTTACATTTTAGGGAGAGTGTCTGATGGCATATATGTGTAAATGTACATAATATACATATGGAGTGGCAGGTGGGTGGCTCAGTGGATTGATAGTCAGACCTACAGATGGAGTCCTGAGTTCAAATCTGGACTCAGGTGCTTCCTAACTGTGTGACCTTGGGCAAGTCACTTAACCCCCATTGTCTAACCCTTACCACTCTTCTGTCTTAAGTCAGAAGAGAAGGGTCTTTTTAAAAAATTAAATAATAATATATGTATGGATCTACACACATATATAATTTTTTTCAGAGATCCATAATACTCTTCCTTCCTTCTCACTTATATTTTAGCTTAAGAAACACTTGCTGTGTATTTTCATCAAATCATAGCAAAGAAAATAAATGTATAGCTTGGGTTTCTATGTCTATTTTCTACATGTGTGAACATATGTATATATGTATGTATGTGATGCATACATGAATGTATTTGTATGTATATACATACATGCATAAACACAAAACTTTATAAACAAATTAAATTCAAGGTAATTTCAGGGGTGAGTGAGGCACCACAAGGAGATGAGACGTACTTCACATAGGAAGTGGCATTTAAGGAAGCAAGGTATAATTGGGGGTTGAACCAGGGTGTGGGCAAAGCCACTCTTCCTGTTATTCTAGCTCAGTGTTTGTGTGCTTCAAGAATTAAGTTCCTGACTGCTTCTGCACACAGATGTTTCAGCTGGAAGACTCTTGTACTTTGAGATGGTAAAACAATCTCCCCATTGACCACTGAGCAAGAAGAACTATTGGCTTAGCAAGGGGGTGACCAGTCTTCATTCCTTTCTCTTCTTTCTTGGCTAAGAAGCATCTTAATACTTTTTGAGACTGTCACTGGAGGAGTAGATTAGGACTGTTGTCCTTCCTCCATCTCAGCAGCAAATTGATTGCTCCCATGAAGCACCTAGAACAGAGGAACTCAATGAGCTAAGCTTGAGCCTGAGTACCTGGCAATTTTTCTGGATTTGTGTTTCCTTTGCTGAGTGAGTGACTAAACATTGATTGTGAGGTGGATATAGCCACTCTTGAAGGTGACCTGATTTGTCTAGACCTAATGCCTAGACCAAAGGTCTAGAGATTAAGGATCCATTGGATGGAGTTGATTGAAGGCAACATTTTATTCTGCATTAGAAAGGATGACCACCAATGAGAAGAGCAGCTCACACCTGGCTGGCCACAAGACATGGACTTCGAGAAGACAAGGTGGAACTGAGGTGAAATATATCAGCACTATTTTAGCATTCTAGCACAATGATTTATATTTTCAAAAGGTTTAAGTACCAAAATCCTTTGAGAATATAAAATTAGTTATAGGTTCATTTACTGAATCCTGTTCAACCTTTCTGTCAATTCAAGCTTATGAATGTTTTGTGTTTAGCATTTCTTTTGAATATAGGAAATAAATGCCCATCCTATACAGATTCATATTTACGTTGTGTTCATTTCTACTCCTTACTTTGTGGAGTGTCTAAACATGAGCAAAAGGGGCAGCTGAGTGGCTCAGTGAATTGAGAGGCTAGCTAGGAAATGGGAGTTCCTGGGTTCAAGTGTAGCCTCAGACACTTTCTAACTGTGTGACCCTGGGCAAGTCACTTAATCCCCATTGCCTAGCCTTTACCACTCTTGGTTCTAAGGCAGAAAGTAAGGTTTAAAAAAATAATAAAAATGAGCCAAAACCAAGCGTAAAGAACTTTTTGAGATAAGCCTAATAGTGTGAGAAAAGCATCCCAAATCTTCATTAAAGACTAGGCTCTCCCAGGACTGAATGTGGTCCAGAACACAGATGTGTAGAGCAAATGAGACCTTTTTTGGTAAGAGAGTGCATAACAGTCTCTAGTGCATAATATTTATCATTGTAAGACTGGGATTCTATATGCATAGCTTATCCTGTTTTCAGGTTAGGAGAAGCAGCCTGGTATAATGGTTAGAGTATTGGACATGGAGTCTAGATGATGTGAATTTGAATCTTGCATCTTATGCTTACTACCTTTGGGCAAGATATTTGACTTCTTCAAAACTCAATTTCTTTATATGTAAAAGTCATTCAATAATGGCCAACTCTTTGTGATCCCATTGACCATAGCTATCTATGAGGTGTTCTTGGCAAGGATCCTGGAGTGGTTTGCCATCTCCTATTCCAGTGGATTTTTCTGTCAGGAAATCAGAGATTTGCTCAGGGTTACACAGTTAAGAAATGACTGAGGCCATATTTGAAATTCAGGTCTTCCTGACTTTAGGTTCACTGTACTAACCTCCGAGCCACTTAACTGCCTCCTACACATACAGACTTTAAGTGACTTAACCAAGGTCACACAACTAGGAAATGTCTGAGGCTGGGTTTGAACTCAGGTCTTCCTGACTCCAGGGCTAACCATGAATGTTTTTAACTTCATGAACTTGTTGCAAATACTCCAGCAAAATAGTATATGCAAAGCACTTTTCAAAATTTAAAGCATTATATAGTTATGGATCGTGATAATTTTTAATATAATTATGTATTCCTTGAGAGCAAGGCCTGGTTCTTTCCTCTTTATCCTTCTGACCTAGTACAGCAACTTGTACAGAGTGGACACTTAAATTTTATTTGTTGAACTCAACTGCCATTCTTCACACACTAGCAAAAAAAAAATGTATAAATAGCAGAAACGGTGGAGTATGCATGTCAATGAGTCAAATAAACAAGCATTTATTAAGTACTTACTATGTTCTGGGCTCTGTGCTAAGACCTGGGGACATAAATACAAGTAAAATGAAAAACTGACATTCCTCAAGGAATTTGCATTCTAGTTAAGGAAGAGAACACCTAACAAAAACTGAAAAAGGAGACGATGTTACCCAAATGGGAGCATGTTGGATAAATCTAGGGAGTGATGGGAGCTGGTGGAATTCTGGGAGGAACTCTCCAGTGGAATAAAGTTGCAGGGGGAAGAAGGAGCAAGTAGCTAAAGACTTATGACAAAGTTCAAAGAGTGAAATTTTGCTGGTGTTGGATTTGTGCCCTATTTAAACTTTGGGTTTCCTCTATTGTCTGACAGAGTACTCCACACTTTTAGTTAATTTTTACTGCATGTTTGGAGGAATTCTTTATGTTGTCTTCTGTGTAATTTCAACTATATCTGGCATACTTGGGGTATTCAGTAAATATTAAATATGATATCTAGATGAGAAAACTCTCTAATGATAATATTAATCTAAAATCAATGTTCTAAGTGCTTATGATGAGCATTTTCAAAAGGACCACCATAAACATAATTGCAGCTTATATGCCAACATCTGCTGAAGAGGATAAAGATAATAGGGAATTAGATAAAATATTCCATTTTAAATTAACATGTGCTTTATCTTAATACTTGGTGACTTCTAAGGGGAGTATGGAGGAGAACAATGAAAAAATATATTGGAAAATCTGGACCAGTATTAATAAATAAGAACTAAAAGGTTCAGTGATTACAGAAAAACCAACTCCCTATACATAGTATGAATTTTATAAGAACAGGCAGCTTCTTTTTGGTTCTTAGCCCTAGAATACTACAGATCCTCTTAAATGAGACCCATAATCACTGAAGGAAGTTCAATTCAATTTTCTATAGAGCAAAAATCAAGTAGTTGATGAATAGCTACTGTCCACATGATGATATATTTAGAGATAGAGAAACCACAGAGCTGTCCTGTCTTCTGCGGATCCTTTTTCCCTGTAGGTTAAGTCGGTGGACACATGTAAGATGATGTCTTTGTTATAGAAGCAGTAATATATAAACTGTTCTTCTCTATTTATGGGTAACCTCATAAAGCCATCAAGGTAAACACATGTTAAGTGTAAAGTGGATTTGAATGAGCATTATATTTAGTGAGTGCGTCATTCCAGGTTTTCACATGACTGAAATGACCATGGATGGATGAATGTAATAAAAATTTATTAAGCACCTACTATGTGCCAGACACTATGGCAAATGCTCTATAGCTATTATTTCTTTTGATCTTCACAATAATATTGTGAAGTAGGTACTATTATTATGCCTATTTTAGAGTAGAGGAAATAGATGCAAACCAAAGGGTAAATAAATGACTTTTCCAAGATCTACCTGAGTCATGTCCCTGACTCCATGCCCAGAACTCTTATCTATTACACAACCTAGCTGCCTCATGGATTCATGATTCTTTCTTCCCTTTTCATTTGCCATAGAAAGTTTTTAGGATTACATTGTGAAAAATTAAATAGGGGTCAGACATCAGTGGTATTCTGTAAAAGATGGACACTTTTCTGTATCAGAAGGAATGTGTGTCCTAGTAGCCACTTTTTCTTCCCTACCCCTGTGAGGATAGAGGAATCTTGGAAAAAGTTGTTTGATAATTGATTCAAAGAAATCAGAAGTCTTTATTTTGGCAGTTGCACTCAAAATAACTCCTTTAGATAGACAGACATTCTACATAAACATTGTTTGCCTATGTAAATGTTGCTGTTGTCTTTTAGTCACTTTGTGATTCCACTTGGGATTTTCTTAGCAAAGATACTGGAGTAGTTAGTCAATATCTTCTCCTATTCATTTTGCAAACGAGGAAATAGAGGCAGAGTAAAGTGACTTGCCCAGCGTCTCAGAACTACTACTAAGTTACTACTAAGTTTCTGAGATGGTATTTTAACCCAGTCTTCCTTACTCCAGGCCTGGCACTCTATCTATTGGGCCACCAACAACTGACAATGTAAATAGAGAACAATAATTCAAAGTAATCAACTAGTGTTTAGTAAACATTAGTTATAGGCATTTGGTAAAGCACTAGATATACTAGGAAAGTCCAAAAACAAAAAGCCACAGTCCTGATCTCAAGGAATTCACAACCTAAACTGAGAAGTCAATAGGCAAAGAATTTTGTACAAACAAGATTGTGGGTAGGCTCAGAGAGAAGAAACTAGCATTAAGGACTACAAAAGGCTTCTTGCAGAAGAGGGAGGTTAGCTGAGACCTAATGGAAGCCAGGGAAGCCAGAAGATGGAGATGAGGAAGGAGCAAGTTCCAGGCATGGGGAAGCAGAAACCGAAAATGCTCCAAGTCAGGAGATGGAGTTCCAAACCTGAGTAATAGGAAGGAAATCAGTGTCACTGGATCGCAGAGTAGGGGAAGAGGAATAAGGTATAAGAAGGCTGTAAAAGTAGCAAAGAGGCAGGTTGTGAAGGCTTTAAAAGCCAGAGAAAATTTTATCTTTGTTTCTGGTGGTGAGAGGGAGACACTTTTGTTAATTGAATGGGAGGGTCCAGGGAGTCAACCCTGTGCTTTAAAAGATCTTTTTTTTTTTTTAATTAACCCTTACCTTCCGTCTTGGAGTCAATACTGTGTATTGGCTCCAAGGCAGAAGAGTGGTAAGGGCTAGGCAATGGGGGTTAAGTGACTTGCCCAGGGTCACACAGCTAGGAAGTGACTGAGGCCAGATTTGAACCTAGGACCTCCCGTCTCTAGGTATGGTTCTCAATCCACTGAGCTACCCAGCTGCCCCCTTAAAAGATCTTTTTATGGCTGAGTGGAGAATAGGCGGAGTGGGCAAAGACTTGAGGCAAAGAGACCAACCAGCAGGCTGTTGGAATAGTCCTGGTATGAGATGATGAGTGTCTATGCTAAGACAGTTGCAACGCCAGAGAACAGGACTCTGTAGATAGAGTGCCAGACCTGGAAGAATCAGGAGGTTCTGGGTTCAAATTTGGCCTCAGATACTTTCTAGCTGTCTGACCCTGGACAAGCCACTTAACCCTCATTGCCTAGCCCTTACAATTCTTCTACCATAGAACCAATACATAGGATTGCTTCTTAGAGGGAAATTAAGGGCTATTAAAAAAAGAAGTGATTGAATATGGAAGGTAATGAGAGAGAGTAAGGAATGGAAGATGACACCTAGGTTTTAAGCCTAGATATAACTAGGAGGATAGTGATGCCCTGCATAGTTACAAAAGCCAGGAATATCATAATATTAATAAGAATAACAACAGCAACCTTTTTACAGCTTTTTAAGCTTTGTAATATATTTTACAGCAACTAGGTGGAACAGTGGGTAGAATGCAGAGCCTGGAGTCAGAAAGATATGAGTTCAAATCTGATCTCACATGCTTACTGAGTATGTGTCCTTGGGTAAGTTCCAGTTTCCTTATTTATAAACTAAGTATAAGGAGGAAATGGTAAACCTTTCTACTATTTTTGCCCAGAAAATCCCACATGGGGTAATGAAGCATCAGTAGCAGCTAAAACTGAACATCAAAACACACTTTACATATTTTTGAATGACTTGTTTCTCTTTACAATGTATACTTTTGTGCTGTAGTAGTGAGATTTAATTATTTTAACTGGACCAGTTACCTGCTCAAATGAAACAACAGATATAAAATGCAATGATTTTGAATAATTGAGGAGTCATGTATCTTCTCTCTATTATTTCCTTTCAGTCTTTCTATGAATCAAAAGCCTCATTTCTGGTAAGCAACCACTCATTGAGATTTGGGAAGGGACAATGAGACTCATCCAGTTCTGCCCCCCATTTCTACAGATAATGAAACTGAGGCACAGTGAAGTAATTTGTTTAGAGTCACAGAGTTAGGGAAAGAGCCATGATCTGCCAAACCTCTGGAACAAGAGAACCCCAGCTATTTGGGTTGCAAAAACTTTGCCTTCAAGCTTCCAGCAAATGAGAGTGCCAAGACAGCTAGCCAATAACTAAGGTGAGTTTCATGGTAAGTAAACTTGAAAGCAAGATCATATGACAGATTAAATAAAAAATCAGATAATCTTTATGTACCTTCCCTGTATGTCAACTATTATTTGTGCCCATGACACCTCAGGATATAATAAGCTACAGTGGTGTGACTATTAAGGCATAATACTGATTTGTCTTTTAACTTATCAGCACTTAGACCATCCAAATGAATGTTCTTCCCATGCCTGTAATCATGGTGGAAGCCAATACACTATTCCAAAAATATGGTAATTACTCCAAATATTTATTTAGAACTCCTTTTTTCTAATTATCCTATACTTATGCCATTCTTTTCGTTTTTAATGCCCATTCACCCTTCTCTTTCACAAACCATATTTATTATATCCTTCATGTTACAGCTTAAAAATCTCAGTCTCTGAGAAGTATTTTCTTACTAAATACATTCCACTATGACTGTTGCTATACTTAAAAGTTTCCTCATGAATTACATATGGCAGGTATGCCTAAGCCTGGGACCAGAGGAATTGGATAAGCCCTTTTCCTCTTTACTATCTTCTAACCAAAGTGTGACTTTAGCCATTTGTTCTGAATTCTTCTTGTCTTTGGCACTACTTGTCTTACTAATGTGGCAGTGAGTTATAATAGAGTTCACACCCTCAAGCTGGCCTTCAAAGGGGAATGCTAATACACACCTCTGCCTTCTTAATTTTGCTCACATCATTCCCTAGACCTTGCATGCCTTATCCCTTTAATCCTACCTGGCCTTCAAAGTCCAGTTTGATTGTCACTTATAAGAAGCCTTTCTTGATTTCCTCTCATTTAATCACCATCTTTTCTAACCCTTGGATCTTTATAGGGTCCTCTTCTTGCACCTCTGGTATGGACTCATCTCTTACTGCTTTGCAGTGTAGTTATTTCTTGCATGGGACATGCCTGCCCAATTGGATTGGGAAAATCTGAACTATGTCTGATTTAATCTTTTCATTCCTCTAAGCACCTGAAACAGGGGCCTCATTATAGAATAGTTTGTTCCCTCACCCAAAGGTAGACTATTATTGTTGTTGTAATTTCTACTCCCTTCTCTCCAACTCCCCACCTCCTCCCAACTTGTTGACCATTTCTATTTGCTCCAAGAACATGAAATGTGATCTGATTGAGCTATAGCCCAGAAAGAAGTGGCAATAGCAAAATGCTATGGCATTCAGTGCCATTACTTGCAGAAATTAGCAGGGACATAAGGAGTTCTTCCAGACTATTGATAGTTGCCTTGTCTATGTGATATTCTTTTAGCCTTAGAGAGCTGTTGTTGATGAAGCCAGGGTCATTGGAAGTCTCATAAATCCTCTGCACATTCATGCAAACCAGCTCTTTATTGTACAGTGACTGGTTTTGGACCAGGATGTAGTCCTAGTTCTTGAAAACTGACACCTGACTTGCCTTCCATTCCATTATGGGACTTGGCAATGAAGTGGTGGTTGAATTCACACTCTGAGCTGTGCCAGAAACCACTGGACACCAATTCAAAGAATTTCAAGCCCAGGCCTTGCTCAATTTTGTACACTTCCTGATGCATAGTTAAAGTCCTAATATCTAGATTAGTATGGTAGAGAATTCAAATCCAGGTCTACTGACTTCCAATCCAATGCTTATTCCATTAAACCATGCTGTTTCCCATTGTTGTATTCCTCTGAGAGAAATAAAAAAGTTAAGCAGTTCTTTGTTTATTTTGATCTGAAATGACACTTTAGGGAATTCCTAGAGAGGAAGGAGTTAGATCCACTTCTCATTCTTCCAGGATATTGCTGAATTGTAAACTTATTGTCCTTGGGCTATTAATTCCCCAAAGTGTGGAAAGAGAACTGGATATGAAATAAGAGGATCTCTAGCTTGGGTTTTTGATTGTTTACTTGCTACCAATATCACCTTGGGCAAATTATTTAATCAAATCTGGGCTTTTATTTCATTTGTAAATGATCTCTAAGGTCCCAACCAATGCTAAGTTTTTACTATAATCCTTAGTCTGTAGACTAATAATTGTAAATCCAGGGGTTCTTTTGAGTTATTCCATAAAGGTCTAGAATTAGGTGGGGATTCTTTTAACTCCTTAAAAGAGCTGTGGTGTCTTCATCCATTAGATCTGTTGGATAATCAAAGCAGCCCAACTCTATCCTAATTTCAGTTAAAATATTTTTACATTTCTAGAACACAAATTCTGGCTCCTCAAAAATGTTTTTGTTTTAAATTTTCCCATTTCATAACACTATTGCTATGACTCAACTTCCCCATTACAATATTATTTTAATCCAAAAGACATGTTTTCTCTAAACTAGGTATCAGTGTTAAGTGGAGTTCACCTATAGAGGTTTAAAATTGAGTCGTCTACTTTTGCTGCCCTACTTCCTTGTCATGCTGTTTCCCAAAGGTGTTTCCTGTCTGAATGGAAGGGGGTAAAAACAAAATACCTGAATTTTTTCTCTTGTTAAATAACTAGATTGTTATATTTTTTTACCAGTGTTCAGGACTTTTCATCTTAATCTTTGTAAATGCTTTTGAAAATAAATTTAGCTGTTCTTCATGCACAACCATTCCCTGCCTTAAAAGAACCCTCTCATAACAAAGAAGCACATGAAATCTAAACAAACAACAATAAAAAAAAATC
This sequence comes from Monodelphis domestica, assembly GCF_027887165.1. NCBI lineage: Eukaryota > Metazoa > Chordata > Mammalia > Didelphimorphia > Didelphidae > Monodelphis > Monodelphis domestica. Next base: position 402,708,623 of record NC_077228.1, on the reverse strand, counting down.
AAAACAAAATTTGGTACAATCCGAATGTCTGATAATGCATATATTTCATTCTGAACCTATGATTCACCATCTCAACACTGATGGAGGTATACAGATGGGTAGAAAGATAAATAAACAGGAAATACGGTGAAGAGAGGGCAGGACCACATGAATTTGAATTCTTCCTCAGACAGTTACTAGTTATGTGACTGACTCTGGTTAAGTTCTTTAAATTCTCTGTGCCTCAGTTTCTTCACCTGTAAAATGGAGGTAATAATAATAATACTTACCATATAAAATTCAAATGTAAATTACCTTGAAAATCTTAAAGTGATATATATCTTATTTTTTATTATAGATAGGAGAAGCATTTATTAAGTGCTTACATCATAAAGGGGGAAGATAACACTTGTAGGACAGCTGAAAAGTGGGGGATGGAAGAGATGATGGATGGATGACCTGGAAGTGGTACAGAGGCATGGTTCCAGGCAAGATAAACCTATCAGAGCCAGAAGTCTCAAGGATAAATTCCAAGGATAAGAGACTGGGGCGGGGGTTGAGGAGAAATGGAGATTGATGGCCAGAGTAAGAACAGTATGGCATAGAGATGGCAAAATGAAAAAGAAGGAAACAATAACCTTTTGTGTCCTCTTTTAGAATATTATTCTCTTTCTCCTTTACAATGATTATCTTATTATGGCTCTATCCAAGCTCCCCAGATGGAATATAGTGGGAGTAGCTTTATTATGAATGTATTCTGTGTTAACTGCTATGATTCAGATTTTTCTGACAATTGGCTTCTTAACAATTCTTCCTTAATATGAGAAAAGGGGCATACTATGAAGTAATATGATGGCATTAGCAATTTGCTCATGAAGTCAAGTTAGTCTGATTACTTTTGTTCTTTATTAGCCAAAGAGCAGTTTTGCTACATAATAGAAGCTTTTGTGTTTCAACCAGCAGGTGGCAACCAAATTAAAGCTAAAAGTTTACCTAATCCCATTAACAGGTGGAAACATTGTGCTTGTGCTTTCAAAAACTAATGAGTAAGTAACAATTGGAAGAAATATTTTTGGCTCTAAAGTTAAAAGCAATTAAAGAATTTTTTTTTAACTTTCGATCTGAGACATCTGATTTTCTAAAGGTTATTTTAGATTCTTCTCCTTGAGGTTCATTGTTATATCTTAATTTCTGTGAAGGGATGTCAGAGGAATTCTCTATAGTTATACAACATGATGCTTGAAATAATGAGGTGATCACTTACTTTGACAGTTTGTAAAAGTAGAATCAAAAAGCAAAACTATCTAGTGGCTTAAATTGATATTTCACTTTATCTTTGTTTTATAAAGAATTGTTTTATAAGCTGTCTTCATTTTGCCCAATACAAATCTATGGACATTTGTTTGTTGGGTTTTTCTAAGAGAATACCTGTAGGGGACAGCTAGGTAGTTCAGTAAATTCAGAGACTGGCCCAGAAACGGAGCTCCTGGATTCAAATGTGGACTCGGGTACTTCCTAGCTGGATGACTCTGGACAAGTTACTTAACCCTCCTGGCCCAGCCCTTACCACTCTTCTGCCTTGGTACCAATACACAGTATTAATTCCAAGACAGAAGATAAATTTTTTTTAATTTTTTTAATTAAAAAATTTCTAATTAAAAAAGAATTCCTCACTTGTGACTTGGTGGGCTTTTAAAAATCAGAATGAAACTCTTCATTATGATAATTTACTGAGATTATTATTATTTGTTGCATTATTATTAATATAAATATAATAATTATATGTATTATTATTAGAGAATCATTTCAAGACTTTTAGAGGTGGATAGAACCTTAAACATCATCTAGTGAAACCTAAATCATAATGCAGAGGGGGATGCTGAGACCAGCAAAAGGGGAAGTAACTCAATTGTTCTGTCACTGAGTATGTTCTAGAATCATCAACTTCTAATACACCGTACATTGCTTTCTCCAATATGTCCCACTGCCTCATGCATGAGTATGAATTCAGCTATCACTCTTTAGTCCTGTTCATGTATATAAATACTATTCAGTGTGACTGTGTGGGTATAATATAATAATAATAGTTAGCATATAGAGAGCACTTTAAGATTTGCCAAACATTTTCCAAACAATCTCACTAGATCTTCAGAACTTTGGGATATAGTTGTTATTATTATCCTAACTTTGCAGATGATGGACCTGAGGTAGACAGAAGTTATATGACTTGCCTGGAGTGGCATAGCGAGTAAATGTGTAAGGGTAAATTTGAACTCATCTTCCTGACTCCAGGTCCAGCACTCTTGTCACTAAGGTGCCCCTTAGCAACATTTTATGTATATATGTACATATACACACAATAAATTCATATCATATAGTCATACAATAAATTCATATCATATATTCATATAATATGTTCAATTCTAAAGCCTATGGATCTACATAAGCAATATATTATACATACATATATAGCCATAAGCTATATAATTGGAAGAGGGGCAGAAGGGAAGAGATGATTTTAAATATACATATATATGTATTTATATGTATGTTTATGGGGATCAATGCATGAGGCACTGTTTTAAGTAATATTACAGATATTTTCTTTTTTGAAAGGGATAGTAGAGACCATCTAGTCACAGTGTTACATGTCAGAATTAAAAGTAATTTCCAAGTCCAGACCCATACTTTTACAGAAGCTAAGGTTCATTGAAGTTAAGTGACTTGCCCAAAATCTCACAGAAAATAGGAACAGCTAGATGGTACAGTGGATAGAGTGCCAGACTGGGGGCAGGAAGACTCATCTTCCTGTGTTCAGATCTGGCATCAGATATTTACTAGCTGTGTGATGGTGAGCAAGTCACTTAACCCTATTTGCCTCAGTTTCTTCAACTGTGAAATGAGCTGGAGAAGGAAATGGCAAACCCCTCTAGTATCTTTGCCATGAAAACCCCAAATGGAGTCAGACATGACTGAACCTCTGGCATGATTTCCAACTAAGCTACATCTATGTGTCTGATATGTGTGTATTTATAAAGCACATTGTATGATTACATATGAATAACAGTATAGACTTCAAGCTGGAAAGAACCATAGAGAACATTCAATTCAGCGCCATCATTTTTTCAGATGAAAAAACTGAAAACAGAGAAATTATGTATAAAAGAATAGAAATTACACTTCATTTGAAGTTCGAGAACCTAGGTTTGAATACTGACTTTCATTTACTATCTATCTGACCTTAGGCAAGTACTTTGATGTGATCCAGTGGCAATGACCTTCTTGCTATTCTTTGAATGACCCTCTATTTCTTGACATTTTTTCAGGCTGTCCAATAATTGAAAAGCTTTTCCTCCTCATCACTGCCTCATGACTTTACTGGCTTCCTTCAAGACCCAGCTAAAATTCTAGCTTCTCCAGGAAGTCTTTCCCAATCCCCCTTAATTTAAGTATCTTCCCTTTGTTATGTCCAATTTATCTTGCATATAATTTGTTTGTATGTAGTTGACTGCATATTGTCTCTGTTTTTATGCTAGGAGCTCCTTGAGAGCAGGAGCTGTCTTCTACTTTTCTTTGTATCCCCAGAACTTAGTACAGGGCCCAGCACATGGTGGGCACTTAGTGTTTATTAAGTGAATGACTGAGCCTCATCTGTTTTCTTGCCTGTTAAATAAGAGGGTTGAACTAGCTAGTCCCTGAGGCGCCTGGCAGCTCAAAAGTTAACCTCCTATGCTCCTAAGTGATTTATCCATGTCGCACCAGTTCTAAGCAAGGTGTGTGTGTGTGTGTGTGTGTGTGTGTGTGTGTGTGTGTGTGTGTGTGTGTGTGTGTGTGTGTGTGTGTGTGTGTAGAGCATTTACTTAGTTGGCTTACTGTTGGAGTTTCTATCTTTTATACAAATGACTTGGAGTTTAATTCACTGATGGTCTTGCAGAATTCTTTCTTTTTGTTTTTCCTTTTCTTTTATTCTTTGTTACAAAGAATGGCTCTTTCAGGGGTAGGGTCATAAGTTTTTAGAAATAAAAGTGCCATGAAATATAAAAGCCACCAATAATTTTTATTTCAAGCTGCCTGGATCTTTAGAAAGCTTTGCTGAAGCCCCAGGTCTGGACCAAGAAAAAATCAACAGCCCTTCTACTAAGTGCTGCAAGAGAATCCAGAATAGATTTAAGGAATTAGAAACCTGACACTGATTTTATGTTGGTGCTGAGTTTCAGTACATAGTTAATACCAGAAATCAATGGGCTGGAGGTAACTAGGTGGCTCAGTGATTTGAGGATCAGGACTTGGAAGGGGAAATCCTGGATTCAAATCTGGCCTTGGACTCTTCCTAGTTCTGTGACCCTGGACAACTCACATAACCCCTTGCCCTTCTGTTTTATTAGACCAGGACAGAGTACATGCAGACCAAGATCATGGAAGCTTTTGGTGTTTCCATGAGGCTCCCTTGACAAATACTGTATTTACAGTCCTTTATAACCCCTAGATCTCTTTCAGACAAACTGCTGTCTAACCATGCCTCCTCTATCTTGTAATTGGGAAGTAATTCTTTTTCACACAAGTGTAAGACTTTTCATCTATTTCTACTGTGTTGTATCTTATTAGATTCAGTTCAATATTCTCTACTGTTGAGATTGTTTTAGATCTTGAATCTATCCCATCCAGTGTCTTAGCTGTTCTTTTGATGAGCTTTATGTCATGAGCAAATTTGATAAGTAGGCCAATCTATATCTTTAAAAAACACTATTGTTGGGCGTCTAAATACCTTAATGGATAGAGATCCAGGTCTAGAGACAAGATGCCTGAGTTCAAATATGGCCTCAGATACTTCCTAGCTGTGTGACCCTGGACAAGTCAATTAACCCACATTGCCCAGCCTTTACCACTCTTCTACCTTGGAACCAATACACCATATTGATTCTAAGATGGAAGGTAAGGGAATATAAAATAAAAATTTAGAAGAAAAAGAAGGAATAGATGGGAAGTCCATGGGAGCCTCTTCCTGCCACCTATAGATCAAAATGCCTAATGATTGATTAGTTCCAAGACCCCTAGCTTTTAGATAATCTGTATGGGTGGACTGACTGACTGTACCTACCATTTCTTGTGAGTCAGTATGATATAAGGGGGGGAAATTGGATTAGAGGGCAGGAGGTTTCCAGCTCTGCTACTAACTATCCATGTTACAATGAACAAGTCGGATTAACCTTCCTTGTGCCTTAGTTTCCTTCTCTATGAAATGAGGGAACCCAGACAAGACCCCTTCCAGTTCTAAAATTTTATTACATAAGTCAAACCTGCCTCTCTGAGATATGGCAGCTATAGGTTCCAGTGTAGTATGGGACCTCCTTTCCTACTAAATGTATCATTGTACAGTCTTTTTGCTTCCCTTACAGATTGATACACCATACTTGGAAGGGGCTATCGAAGGCAGCAGGAACTCCTGGTGTCGTGGGAGCCAAAGAATCAGGGCCCACACCAAAGTAATTCTTTACCATCCAGTTACTTATGACTTGTGGACTCTGATTGGCTCCTGGTCAGTGATATTGGAACAGGATGACCTATAACAAATATAGTACTTATTATGCTCATATCAATATAATACATGCTGTTATATAGATTCCTGTATATTACCTCAATTATTATGTATATGTCTATATTTTTTCTTTTCATTTAGATCTTTGATTTCATCAGGGTAGGGAACTTCAAGTATAAAAACTCTTCCCACAGATAATAGATAATTTTTGTAGTATTAAAGGATTGTTTAGGCCATTAAAAGTTTAAGTGACTTGTCCATGATCACACAAACTAATATGTATTAAGGGCAAGTCATGAATTCAAGTCTTCCTAACTCCAAAGCCGTCTCTCTATTTATTGTGACACTGACTCAGTGATGCCATTGATTTCAGTCTAGATCTCTATTCACCTAATTATCCTGCTAAATAAATAGTTACTATGTGGGCTATAAAAATAGGCTCCTCTTAATAAAATATGAGTAAGGATAGAACTGCAGATTTTTCTTTTAAAAATAAGTTTTTATTGGTATCTTTCATTTACTACATCTTTATAGCTAGGCAAAAAAAAAGAAAAGAAGGAAGGAAGGAAGGAAGGAAGGAAGGAAGGAAGGAAGGAAGGAAGGAAGGGAGGAAGGGAGGAAGGGAGGAAGGAAGGAAGGGAGGAAGGGAGGAAGGGAGGAAGGAAGGAAGGGAGGAAGGGAGGAAGGAAGGAAGGAAGGAAGGAAGGAAGGAAGGAAGGAAGGAAGGAAGGAAGGAAGGAAGGAAGGAAGGAAGGAAGGAAGGAAGGAAGGAAGGAAGGGAGGAAGGGAGGAAGGAAGGAAGGAAAAGCTTGGTTTGCTCCATTAACTTGTCTGGACTGCAATCGCAATTTTATATGTTACTCACAGGCCTGGTCCTAGTCTAATGATAAAGAAGATTTGACTTGCTCATTTTAAAATTTAGGCTGGTTTGTCTCTCTCTCTAGACAAATTGAAGGTCTGCTGCTTAGGGTGGGGAATGAGCTAATTAATGTTGAACATAATGCAGATTAACCTATGGCATGTGTGCTGGCAGGGGCTGCTTCCCTCCCTTTCTCCATGGGTACCTGGGAATATTTCTCACAAAACCTGCCCCTCAGTCCAGCAGCCCAATGGGAACACTTCCTCCGTCCCCTGTCTGGGAAAAGGCAGGGGACTCACATGCAGGTGTGAGGGTTGCAGTTTGGGCACTTGGTCTCTAAAAGGTTTACATTCACTGCCCTATAGGTTTAGCTCACTGATGCTCACAACTCTAGAGCTTAAGACATTCATCAGTCTTAGCATCTTTCTTTGATAGCTGGGCTTATAGGCATGTACTACCACATGTACTACCACATTGGAATAAACTCATAAATTCCATAAGGGAAGCCCCTATCTATGTTATATTCTTTATATGTGTTATAATAAGGTTCCTTGCATGTCTTTGGCCTTCAGAAATTGTTTACTAAGAGACATTCTGAGGTACTATCCAAAAGCCTGTCCTTTAAATCAAGTATACCATTTGGGTTTAAGGTCTAACTGTGACTCATATAGCAGAATAACCTTAGGAAAGTCACTTCATCTCACGGTATCCTGGGCAATGCTGTAAAACTTTAAGTGTCAGATGAGCTGCCAATTTCCATCAGTGAAAAGAGTTCCTACACCCAGTGTTCTACACTGATATAAAATCACAGGTCTAGAATCACCACTCCCCCAAACTAATAAATGTTAAATTTTATATCTAGAAAGTACATAAGAGATCATATTATACAACTTACCTTACAAATAAAAAGGATATTTGAAATTCAGTTTCTCTTCCTTTTCAAATGTCATGATCATATGGTTGTCTTCTCTTTTTATAACAATAACATAACAAGTGATGGTGGATACTCCCTCTGTTGATGCAGAACACAGCCCAATTATGCTTTCTCTCCCTGGGAGGTTTTCTTCCAAAAATCCTCCAAAGAGGTCACCCAGGTTGCTAGGACCTTTCCTCCAGGTCTTTTTTTATATATCACGAGTATTAATGAAAGACTCTACCTGCTCTTTTCCTATGCCTTGTCTTTGACACATGGCTTACTTCCTTTTTAAATCATCCATTTCTTCAGTTGATAATCCTTGTGGTTCATGAACACAAATCACAAGTACTGAAATCTGCTAATACCTAATTGAAATTATAGAATTCTAAGATGTACATCCATAGAACATAGCTAGGAGAACTTTCCTTTAATATCATCACTGACTCCTAAGTCATCTATCCCATCCCCTGTCCTTAAAAGTGTGATCGGAGCATTGATCTGGGAGAACAAGGACAGGAGGTGGTCAAAGTCAAAAGGAGGAAGAAGATGAAGTTCACTGTTTATAGCAGTGGCTAAGGTCAATGTAAAGAAGAAAAGGCTTCTTTCTGAGACTGGCTACTGAATAAATTCTTCCAGTAATGTGATAGGTTAACTACAATCAGATTAATGAAATGGATGGATGAAAAAAAGCATTTTTAAGCACTTCATCTATACCAGGCACTGTTTTAAGAACTAAGGATACAAAACAAGCAAATAAGGCTGTTCTTTCCCCTAGGGAACTTGTATTCTAATAGGGAAAGACAACATATAAAGAGATGTTAGCGTGGCAGAATAGTTTGGAAATGGCTCAGAAGTTACATGGAATCCTTGTTCTGGGTAAGATAAAATGAGAGCTAACCTATTAGAGTCCAGGGTCCCAGGGAAAAGTCCATGTTCCTGTGGAGTGGGATAAGAAGGATGGCCAAATTACAGTTGGCATGGTTTGAAATCAGAGTTCCCTGCCAGTGACCACATAGCCAAGACAGGGAAACAACTATCTTACTGAGTTCCATTTAATCCTGGATTACTCATTCCACTGTGTGTGCTATGAGTGAGCCAAGATCCTTACTATAGAGTTTTTGCATCTCCACCCAATAATCCCATGTGAAATACATATTGAACATACTGTGAAAACTGTGATACTGGATTCCTTTGTCTTTTCTGAGGGGGCCTAAAACCACATGTTTATTGTCTAGAACTCCTGAATCCAGAACAATTATGACTGGAGTAGAGGGAAGACTTGTGATGTGAATTCGTGGCTTCATATTAGTTATTCTAAACTAAAAAAAATCAAACCTTATGTTCTTTGGTTATTACAAATGGTTATTTCATTATTGATTTTATATGGATAGGGACTAGACCTGTGATTTTGTTGGTATAGGGAACTCTCAGAAGAGGAAACTTCTGGGACTTTATGCTGAATAAACTTATTGATTCTATGCTGAGTAAAAACATTACATGCAACCTTCTGGCATGTGTATCTGCTTCTTCAGGGAACCAATTCCATTATGCCAAAGTCATACGACTAATGCTCATTGAAATTTATAGCCTGTCACATCTTTGCTCCAATCTGCCTTTCTAGTTATTATACATTACGCCTCTTCATACACACTTTGGATAAACCAAACAGGCATTTATGCTGTTCACATATGGAATTATCTCCTATCCCTATGCTTATATTGCATTTAGTTTTCCCATGACTGAAGTATTTACACTCCCTTTTCATCTTGGAATCTCTAGGGCCATGATGGTGAACCTTTTAGAGATCGAGTGCCCAAACTACAAACCTCATGCTGCATGTGAGGTCCCTGCCTTACCCCAGAGAGTGGAGGGAGGAAGCACTCCCATTGGGCACCTGAGGAGAAAGGTGGGTGAAGAGAGAAATGTCTTTAGGTTCATGTGAAGAGGGGGGAGGGGAGTAGCCCCCTCCAACACACGTGCCATAAGTTCACCAATATGGTTCTAGGGTGTTTCAGATCTCAGTTCAAATGCCTCACCCTTCAAAAGGACAAATGTCTCCCTCAAAATAGTAGCTTGTATTTCTTTTATGTATAATTGTTTTAAGTATACATTGTCTCCCTTATCAAATATAAGCTCCTTTTGAACTGGAATTGTATGGCTTATGAAATTGTTTCTGCAGTGTTATTACTGTGCCTCCCACAAAATACACATTTCGTAAATGTTTGTTGATTGATTTTTGAAATCAATCAACAAATATATAATTTTTGAAATCAATCAACAAACATATTCAAAATTGGTAGTTAAACAAATCCACACACCTCTAGATATTCTGTACCACTACCACATTATGAAAGGCAGAGCTTAAGGTTAGGTTTCTGATTCTTTGGTAACCATAGAAAATATGACACTTAATTTTCACTTCTTTCCCAGGGTGGGAGGTATGCACTCTCAGGATGAGTATGAGAGTTCCTAGTGGGAAGGTATCATAGCCACCTGGTGGTTAAACCAGCAAAGTGCTTTTTAAAATCATCTCCATAGTTGGTGGAATTGCTTGGAAAAAACAAATAGGAATATTCATGCAAGGAAAACTGACACCTGAATTTTCCTCTTAATCCCGGAATCATCCTTCTGCAAAATTGTCTTCTTTTTCTGACCTTTCTCCTTTCCATCTACCTTTTCCTTTCTATATATGTCCAGAATCCAAGTCTCCTTGATAAGAAAAGTCACATTTGACTCACCAATATTAATCTGATGACTCTCCCAAGAGTGTTTGAATTTCAAAACAGGTCCTTAGGAGATAGTAATGATTAAATCATATTCATTTTAAGCCAGAATTTTAGAGGTTAATCCTTTAGTTTGGGAAGTGGGTGATGATATGGGAGTGAGGGAAGCCTTTCCAGTATACTCCAAATGAGTCCAATGGACTACTACCATGAATCATTAGACCTGTTTTGACTTCCAAGTGGTAATTCCTTTTTCTCTACAGCTCTATTTGTGATATGGGGATGTTGAGGGAAGAGGAGCCTGAGTTGCCCAATTATATTCTTTTCTGCCAGATACCCCAGAGGAAAATTCAGCCACTCCTAATGACTTGGAGAATGCATTTTTCCAGCCCTGGGATTATTTCAAGTAGCTGAGTTAGTAACAACTACAATTTATAAGGCAAAGGTCTTCTTAAATTAGATACTTGTAATTTATAATTAAGCTTAATTGTAGTTGTTGATTAGGGTTGCCAGTGGTAATTTCATGTGCTGTACTATAGAAGACCATGGACTCTGGGGGGGGGGGGTTCCCTCTCTGAATGCTTTTTCATATCTTCAAATAGCGAAGTAAGATAAAGGCAGGTTGAAACTAATGGCATAGCAGTGAGTCCCAGTGTGACAGTGACAGTGGAATTTCTAAGGAGAAGACAGAAAGAGGAAGGATAAAGATAAAATGAGATTTTTTTTCTTTCCCTATTTTAGGAGGTATGGCTGATGCACTTTTTTTCATAGGCAAGAAAGCATTTTATCTGCAATTACTGCTTTACTAGAGTATTGTCATATTAAAGTAGAATAGATACTCATTTTAATTTGCTAAGGGATCAAGACTATAGAATAAGCTGCAAGCTTAAGCCTTAGCTAGTATTATAATGCTTTTTGTTCTCAGGGCCTATGCTATGGGAACTTGGAAACAGCTTTTAGTATGGCTCCATTGTGATAGAAATATTGTGGTGGCAGCAGAAATAATAACACATTTGTAGAGTAATTTAAAGTTTATAAAATGCTATCTTTGTAATCCTATAAGAGAGAAATTAAAAGTATTATTATAACCATTTTACCAAAAGGGTAACCAGCTTCACCATTTTAATGCTGCCTGGCACAGAGAAACAAACACATCAATCAACCTCCCCAGTCTCTAGCCAATCATTTTTTTTTAAATCTTGATTTGTGATTACAATTATGTAAGAAATTTCTGCTGAGAAAATTCCCTCTACCAATTCTGTCAGCCTCAGTTCTGCAATATATATATATAGTCTTAGGGAATTTCCTGGAGCCTTGAGAGATTATCGTGTGAATTTCCCACAATATATAATCCCTCAAAACAGTTAAAACATGAAGAATATCCATAACTGATCAGACATGCAGCCTTATATTTAGTAGTTTTTTCCCTCTTCATTTGTATAATTTTAAGTATGTATATCACTCTTTATTCTGTTTTGTTCATGTTGAATTATTTCATTGGTCTTATATTTATATATAGAATATATATAATTATATATATATATGTATATATATATATATATTCCTTTTTTTCTTAGCTTACTTTTCTTGTCCACAAGTGTCCCAGCCATTTCCCACCTTCCTGAATTACAGAAGATATTATCAGGGAGAACATGTACATTTTAAATTAGGTCTTTCATGTTTTTACTTTTTAGTTCTCTTTCAGAAAATTGTCATATTTCTTTTACATTTTTCCTAACTTGCTTATTTCTGTTGAGTGGTAATCATCTAGTTTCTAACCTATAAAATCAGTCTAGAGTAGTGATGACGAACCTTTTAGAGTCAGAGTGCCATGTCCTGCCCCACCAGAAACCAAGTGCCCCCCCACCTAATTCCAGACACCCCAATGGACTCCTGGGCAGAGGGGAGGGTGATGAAAGGCATGAGTGGAAAAGGGGAGGGAGTGGCCTGATGGCTCTGCTCTCTTCCAGCTCTGCTCCCCTCCAGTTATGTGCCACCTGTGAACAATTCTCCCCTCAAACCTAGCTCCTCTCCAGTCCCATCATGGGAATCACCTTCCATAGGCTCAATAAACTGCACGCCATGTGAGTGAATCACCTTACCCCAGACAGGGGAGAGAGGAATCATTCCCATTGGGCTGCTGGGCAGTGGGGCAGGTGATGTGAAAAAATGTCCTTAGGCACATGGAAAGAAGTAGGGGAACAGTTCCTTCCTTAGGAGTACCTCTGGTTTTCTAGTAATGAACTCTGGTACACATGCCCACAGAAAGGGTTCTGCATGACCTCTCTGGCACGTGTGCCATAGATTCACCACCATATGTCTAGAAAGATAGATTAGATTCCAATTATGAAAGATTTTACATCCCAACAAAGGAATTTTCATTTAACCCCAGAGGCAAGAAGGAGTCACTAAAACTTCCTGAAGACAGCTAGACAGCACAGTGTAAGGAGCACTAGGTTCAGAATCTGGAAGATTTGTTTTCCTGCATTTGAATCTGGTTCAGTTTATTCATCTGTAAAATAAGCTGGAGAAGGAAATGGCAAGTCACTCCAGTATCTTTACCAAGAAAACTCCAAATGGGGTCACAAAGAATTGGACATGCCAACTGAGGAACAAAGCTTCTACTTCTCTTTTTTAACCCTTACCTTTCATCTTGGAATCAATAGTGTGTGTTGGTTCCAAGGCAGAAGAGTGGTAAGGTCTGGGCAATAGGGGTTAAGTGACTTGCCCAGGGTGACACAGCTGGGAAGTGTCTGAGGCCAGATTTGAACCTAGGACCTCCCATCTCTAGGCCTGGCTCTTAATCCACTGAACTACTCAGCTTCCACCAGGAACAAAGCTTCTTAAGCAGAGCAATTACGTGCTGTGTGGAAGATAGATTGGAGAATGGAGGCTAGAGGCTAGGAGATCAATATTGTCTGTTTCAATAATCCAGGTCAGAGGTAAGGAATATCTATCTATATTAATGGACATGTGATTGGAAAGAAAGGAATAGATGTAACAGATTTTGTGGACATAAAATTTCAAAGACTTGGCAAATATTTGGATACTAGAGATAGTCATTGTGAATTTACGTTACTTGAAAAATATGGTGCCCTCATCAGAAATAGGGAAGCAAGGAGAAGGGAAAAGCATATTGGGAAAGAAAATGAGCTTAGTTTTGGACCTGTTGAGCTTAAGATGCATATGGGCCATCCTGGGGGAGAAGACTAGCATGTACTTGAAGATATGGGACTAGTGAACAAAAGAGACATTAGTGATGGATATATAGATTTTGGAGTCATCTCTATGGGCAGGATAGTTACAACTTTAGAAGCCAAGAAAAATGAAGAGTTGGGAAGGAAGGAGAGAGAGATAGAGGTTAATGACTTACCCAGAGTTATATAAGCATATAAGTATTGCTCAGGTCTTCCTGACTCCAAGTCAGCACTTTAGTGACCAAGAAACAGTGCCTTCTCTAATACTATTGGGTATCTTAGTGAAGTAATAGAGCATGTTAGAACCTATACAAAATATCTTAAGGAAGCTTATTGAAGGTACAATTAGAATTATTATACTTCCTTCACTCTGAGAATTCATATCCAGATTTCCTTGAATTTTTGCTTCAGAATTCCTCATTCATTTCTTACATGACAATGGAAGCTTACTGTTTATCTTTCACAATTTGTTTATTCATTTTTAACCAATAGATGTGAATTTTATTTGTATTATTTTACTACAATAAAAAGTGTTGATTAATATTGTTGTTGATGTTGAGTTATTTCAGTCCTGTCTAACTTTCTGATCCCATTTGGGGTTTTATTGGGAAAAATACTGAAGTAATTTGTTGTTTCCTTTTCCAGTTTGTTTTACAGATGAGGAAACTGAGGCAAAAAGGATTTAGTGATTTGTCTAGGGTCACAAATCTAGGGTCTGAGGCCAAATTTGAACTCAGGTTTTGCTGACTCCAGATCCTGTGTTCTATCCACTATGCCCTTTTAATATTTACGTACATTTTCTTTTTTCTCTTTTTGACATACATGGAATATATAACCAGCAGTAGTGAATGGATATGATTAATTTCATTTTTGGATAATTCTAAACTATTTTTAATAGTTGAACCAATGTATAGCTCTACAAATAGTGTTAATTATTTACCTATCTTCAAAACTCCTATTTCTATCTTCTGCCAACTTTGCCTTAGGGAGGCAATATTACATAGTGGAAAGAAAATTGGCCTTAGAACCTGGAAGAACTGGACTCAAATCCAGTCCCTGCACCAACTGTTTATGAGACCCTGGGCAATCACTTAACCATAATGATCTCGATAACTCTCTAAGACTGTAAACTGAAGAAAAGGTATGAATGTACATGATTAGAGGGAAATTAAATCACAGGTCTAATTCTATGCTCCATGTATCATCTCTGTTATTTTGAGAGGGGTATGAGATGAAATCCCAGAGTTGTTTAATTTTGTCTTTCTCTATTAAAGAATTGGGACAGTCTTTCAGGCAGGTAATGATAGTTTGCAATTCTTTTGAAAACTCAATATCTTTGAACCATTTCTATTGGGATAGACTTTTTTTTTAAACCATGATAGTTTTTCTCTTTTAATTTAGTAAATGACCAGAAGGAATAAAATGTACTTTTGTTTGGGATTTGTTGATCCTGAGTGCCATTTGCCCAGAAACTAGCATGAATCACACTTTTGAAATGTTTCAGTTTTACTAATGATGTAAGCACTGCATTATAACTAGATATCTCAGCACAAATCTTCTCAAGACCAAAGTTATCTCCAAATTACTACATAATCTCTTCATAAGAGGCCTTTCTGACCATTATGTACTGGTCAGAGAATAAATATTTGAATGAATGAGTGAATGAATGAATTGGTAATGGTTATGGCAAGCCTGTGACATTCTGAAACTAAATCTGCCTTAGGGGATATGACAGTTTTGTTAATCCAAGTAATAGGAAGAGAGTTTAAAAATTTCCAACAATCAAAAGGTGTGTTTAGGGGTTTCCCACACTTAGTAATGAATCCTCCTTAACTGTATAGATTAATGGTGCCAAATAAGAAATGACTAGATTACTTAAAATTTCAGGAAGGTTGTCCCCTAGTTCCCTGAGAAATATGAAAAGGTACCTATTTTATTCGAATCCTGGGGTCTCAGACAGCTCACATTGTTCCCAAGGCTTCCCCAAGGTTTCTGGTACACTCTCAAAAGAGGAAGTGAATTCAAGTAAACAGGATCAACTTAGAGAAAATGAAGATTTTTTAAAAATATTCATGCCCTTTAATGTAGGTGATTTTTCCTGAAGTAATGTTTTATTCTTTCACAATTACATGTAAAAATAATTTTTCCAGATTCTTACTTTCTGACTTAGACGAATTACTAAGTATCAGTTCCAAGGCAAAAGAGCAGTAAGGACTAGACAATACGGGTTAAATGACTTGCCCAGGGTCACACAACCAGGAAGTGTCTGGGGTCAGATTTGAATCTCTAAATTTGGCTCAATCTACTGAGCCACTTATCTTCCCCTAAAAGCAATTTTTGGTTTTGTTTTCTAACATTTCAAGTTCTAGATTCTTTCCCTCTTTCCTTTCTCTCCCCACTCCCTGAGATTGTAAGCAATTTGACATAGGTTATATATGTGCTATCCTGCAAAACATATTTCCATATTCATCATGTTGTGGAAGAAGGCATATTTTTTAAAAACTGAAGAAAATAAAGTACAACATGGTAGCCTTCAATCTTCATTCATACTCTGTCAGTTCTTTCTCTGGAGGTGGGTAACATTTTTCATCATGAATCTTTTGGGATTCTCTTGGCTCATTGTGTTGCTAAAACTAGTTAATCATTCACAGCTGTTCATCTTGTAGTACTGCTATTGCTGTGTACAGAGTTCTCTTGGTTCTGCTCATTTCACTCTGAATCAGGTCATGTAAGTCCTTTGTGGTTAGAAAATTAAACTGTTGGTACACATTATCTTGCTACATTTTATTTGGTGAACCAAAGGGAAATCTTGAGGTTTGTAACATGATGTATAAGCCAAGCTAAAAAACACAGATGAGAGATAGAAAAAGCAAGCCTCATGCATATTCCAACTAAACAAAGACTGATGTGTTTAGCATATAATTAAGCTTAGTGGGCTTATTAAAAATTAAACCCTTACCTTCTGTCTCAAAATCAATGCTATTTATTGGTTCTAAGGCAGAAGAGTGGGAAGTGCTAGGCAATGGGGGGCAAGTGACTTGCCCAGGGTCACATAACTAGGAAGTGTCTGAAGCCAAATTTGAACTCAAGACCTCCAGTCTCTCGGCCTGGCTCTCAATCTACTGAGCCACCCAGCTGCTCCTCTGCTTGGTGTTTTTTTTTTATTAAGATCAAACCTTGACAAAAAATATTGTCTCTGAAATATTATATTTTCAGATTAAGAAGCCCAGAGTATAATGATGCTCACATAAAAATAGAAACTGAGTTAAGAGCAAGTGTCTTATGTATCTGTCATTTATTAATGATTGCAAATATTCAGTCAGTTGGCATTTATTACATGATCATTGATCTAGAGCTGGAAGGCATCCCAAAATCCAACTGTTCCAACTTCCTCATTTTATAGCTAAGGAAATTTGGGCCTAAAATTGTTATGGAGCTTGCCCATGGTTATAGAGGGCAATAAATAACAGAGATGGGATTTGAACCCAGGAACTTTGACTTCAGAGCCAGTACACTGACCACTATAGCCTCTTATCAGAATTACATTTGTACAGAGCATAAATGCTTTTTTTTTTTTTAAAGTACCTTCACTCATTGTAATTGGACTTCACAATAATCATTTGAGGTAGTACAGATTTGGGAATTCGTGTGCAGAGGGGTGGGTGGGTCTGGACCTCTGATTTTATTAGTATCGGAAGACTTTGGAGTGGAAAATCCTTGTAGAAATGCAGGTCAGCAACTTGCCTAGAAAGTACACTCTTAAGAGAGTTGCCTGAGAGCACTAGGAAGCTAATTGACACAGTATGTGTCAGGGATACGCTTGAACACCTCTCTTTCTGTCTCCAAGACTAGTCCTTGATGCTTATTTAACACGGTGATGATTCTCTTCAGACAAATATAAACTCCATTTCAGTGATGAATAAACTAAGGCTTGGGGAAATTAGATGACTTGTGACTCCAGCCCACAATAAAAATTGATGGTGGAGCCAAGAGAATAACCCACATTTCTGGACTCTGCTCCAGAAATGCTTTCTCCGCTCTATTAGACGGCTTGCCTCTCGGAAGGGACTACACGATGCCTTCAATAATTTTCTCCTCTTAAAAGATCCTATGGACCAGGGGATTTAACTCTGAGTTACACATAGCATGCTTTTAGAGGATTTTATCCTGAACAACAAGTGAACTAAGGCATTTGGAACCTATTGTTGCTCAGGTGCATGTCTCCCTGACATCATTTCCATATGCATCCCCTTTACTTGCAGGAAACACATTTTCAACTCCTCAACAACTGTTTCCAGGGCCCTCGCCAGTTAAAATTCCTGCAGCCAAGCTTGATTTTACCACTGCCTCTCATCTCATGTAAACTAGAATCTCTGATTATTTGAGGAAGAGGAAAAGGGATATTATATCACCTGGTCTAACAGCAACACACACTTGAGGGATTACAAATTTCCTTTGTCTCATTGTTCATTGACAAGTGGTTCAAGGTAAAGTTATTGAGTGCCCACAAATTATATTACTCATAAATCGACCACAGTATTTTACTTAGGAGAATCATAAAGATGTGGAGAAAGAGACTAAAAGTTAAAGAGAATCCAGGACTGAAAACCTCAGTGTTTGGATGAAAAACAGTAAGTCAGTTGTCATGCTAACATTTGAGTCATCACTGATTAAATAGACAGCAGATGCCTCAGACCTTCAAATATGACACATGCAGAGGGCTAGTGCAAAGTTGTAGAGACCATTCTTTTGCATTCCTTGGCTCTCTAGTTTGTTAAAAAAAATTCAGCTTGAATGGCATTCACAGGTTTTATTTTCACATTTAATTATCATAAACTTTTAGTTGTGTTGATAAAGGGGCCAAATGATGAGGAAATGAACAAAGAATGTGCTTGCAAAGATGAAATTGTACTAACTGAACTTGGCTTGCCTTCAAACTGTGTCATAACCTCTATGACTGTATTGCAAATGTCTGGCTGTAAATGGTGACTCCTGATGGAAAATAAACCAAATATTCTACTTGGGAGATTTTTACTTTAATGTTTTGAGGTAGTATAAACTCTCTCTCTCTCTCTCTCTCTCTCTCTCTCTCTCTCTCTCTCTCTCTCTCTCTCTCTCTCTCTGTCTCTGTCTCTCTCTCTCTGTCTCTCTCTCTCTCTCTCTCTGTCTCTCTCTCTTCCCTCCCCAACCCCTAAGAAACATTTACTGTTTAAAATGCACTACTCAGGGCAGCTGATTGTCACAATGGATACAGCACTACACCAAGAGTCAGGAAGTCTGATTTTCCTGAATTCAAATCTAACCTCAGATACTTATTAGCTGTGTGACCCTGAGCAAGTCACTTAATAGCTTCAGGCTCCTTATTTATAAAAAGAGCTGGAGAAGGGAATGGCAAACCACTTCAATGTCCTTGCTAAGAAAACTCCACATGGGGTCATGAAGAGTTGGACATGTCTGAAAGTGACTACTAGTCAACACAGATAAAAAGATAAAGACAAAAGAACCCCAGCTCCAAGGAGCTTATGTTCTATTGAGTTAAACTAAAAGTATATATTGTGAAGATTGGATTTGGCTCTCCCCCATTGTAACAATGAAGGTACCTAGTTCTTCCTTGATTGTGAAGATTAAATTGTAATCCCCTGTCTATTTTTAGATTTTAATCCCCCAAAATATAAGCACAGTACTTAAAATTGAGTATGGAAATCTATCCATTTTGGATTTTAGTCACAAAAAGGTATGAACAACCATTTCATACATTGAGTGGGAGGTCTGTGACCCACATGTGAAAGAGTGGGCAGTCCTGGAGTGGAGTGACAGCTGTGATTGGTAGACATAAAAATTCAGGGGAAGTGACACAAGAGGAAAAGGTTTTAAAAAGTGAAAACAGAGACACTTGGGGGGAGAGACACACTTGGAGTGGAGAAAGACATTTGGAGTGGAACCTTCTGTAAGAAGCAGCTCTACTGGAGTTGAGGCTGATAAAGAATCTGCTGATTGAACTGACATGTGGTGAATGTAAAGGCTGATTTCCTTTCCTTGGCCTTTCTGGAGACTTCAGTCTGGGAAAGGCCCATAGTCTTGAGAATCCTTTCCCCTGGCTAGAGCCTTTGAATTCCTACCTGGCTCAGAGGAAGACAGACTGTGCTCTCTCTCTCCTTTTCTTCTCTTTCTCTCTTCCTTAATGTCTTCCCTCTATTGTAAAATAAAATACCATAAACTCCATTTTGACTTTAGTAAATCATTTTTGGGATTTAGTAATTAATTCCCTGGAGACCAATGAAATATATTCAGTCCACCATAAATTTAAAAATATAAATATGTACAAGTAAAGACATAACAATATGTACTGGAGAGAAGGAGGTTGGGAACATTAGTTGTTGGAGTGGGTGGGGAAGGGGACAAGAAAGACTACTTTGGAAAGGGAATGGTTTTATAGAAACCTGGGAAGACTTGGATGGATTTATGCAAAGTGAAATGAACAGAATTAGAAGAACAATTTATACAGTAACAACAAAAAATATCACAAACAATTAAAAAGACTTAGGACCTCAGATCAACACAATGTCCAATCACAATTCCAAAGGACTCCTGATGAAATCAAACTACTCAGCTCCTGACAGCAAGGTGATAGGTTTAGAGGGCAGAGTAAGACATGATTTTTGTTTTGTTTTGTTTTGTTTTGTTTTGTTTTGTTTGGACTTGGTCAATTTAGGCTTCTGTTTTGCTTGAATGTACATGTTTTGCTTATCTTGCTTTTTAAGTGAGTGGAGGTGGTGATGGGATGGAGACCTTGTGGACCTGAAAATAAATAAAACTGAGTTTAAAAAAGAAAAGCCCAATCTGGAGAAGGCATAAGTTAAAAGAAGATTCAAAAAGAAGATTTTATGTTGTTTAAGGGGTTCTAATTTGAGTGTCATTAATCCTCAATAAATTAAATAATTTTGAAGTCTATGAGACTTATTACTACTTTTACTAATGAAAATTAAAAGTACAAAAAAACTTAATGGAGAGATTCAGAACCATAAGGTTTTTAGGAAAAACTGATATGGTCAGTAGTTAGTCTGTTAACCATAGACTAGAAAACAACATAACATTTCTTCCATTGTCCTTTACTCCTCCCTTAGTCTTTAAATATTCCCCAGGTTCCCAGGATCTACATATTACCCAGGAACCCCAATGGATTATAGTGTTTAGACATTTCTGATACTCCCAGAAATATTTTCTTTCCTTTAACTCTAGCCAGGGCATTCCCCTTAAAATAAGCACTCTTAGAAACCATGTTCAAAAAGGATCTCTTGATCTTTCCTCACTAAGCCTTCCTTTCCTCAAGATTTTCCTATTGAAGGAGCCACTATCTTCTCAATTTAGTTTGCATTTTCAATAGTATTTCTTTCAGGTGACTCAGTAGATTGAGAGCCACACTTAGAGACAGGAGGTCCTAGGTTCAAATCCAGCCTCAGACACTTCCTATTTGTGTGACCCTGGGTAAGTCAGTTGACCCCCATTGCCCAGCCTTTACCACTCCTCTGCCTTAGAACTAATACACATTATTGATTCTAAGACAGAATGTAAAAGTTAAAAAAAAAAAGATTTCTTCCTACCTTTCCTTCACCTCCTATATCCAATCTATTGTCAAACCCAATATTCTCCTAATTTCCCTCTTTCACACAGGTAAGACAACACCCCTTTCTCTTCATTTATTACAATAACTTCCTATTGAGTTTTCAGACTTCCATTTTCTCCTTTTTTCATTCCTTTCATACAGTGAAAGGAACATAATATAATATTAAATAAATAAAATAATATTATATTATAAAATGTAATATATTAAATAAATAAAATAAAAATAAAATCACAACATCATATTAAAAAAGAAAAAATCTTCATGGGTTTCCTGTTGACTTTAGGATAAAATGAAAACCCCTTTGCCTGGCAATCTGGTTCCAACAACCTTTCCAACCTTTATCATATAATTTGCCTTTATGCACTCTACAATCCAACCAAACTAGAACATGAACCTTTGTCCATGCATTTGCAGAAGCCACCTCTAACGTTCAGGAGGTTTCCTTTTCTGCCTCTTTAATTCCCTATCTTTCTTCCAAGGACATGTCAAACATAGCTTCTCCTGTGAATCTCACTGCTGTAACTTGATAATAATTTCTCCTGCTTCAAGTTATGAGACTGTTAAACTCTGTATTCCCTACCTATATATGCCCTATGTTAATTCTTTCCCCAGCCCCCCATGAAACAATACAAGCTCTTCAGGGGCTAAAATTATCTCAATTTTTATGTTGGTAATCTCAGGACCCAGTACAGTAACCTCTCTCCCCTTCTTTTCCCTTCCCTTGTCACTATCTTATTCTAGACCTTCATCACAGCCATTCTGGACAATGTTGACTTCCTGGTTGGTTTCTCTGTTCTCAGTCCTCACTCTTCTCCTGTCTATCTTTCTCATAACTGCCAGAATGATATTACTAAAGCTCAGGGCTAACCATGTCTCTCCTCTAATCAAGAAGTTCAATTTTCTCATATTTGGATCAAATACAAATTATTTTCTTTGGCATTTAGAGTACTGAGCAATCTGAATACAGACTTCCCAAGCTTTTTACATATTACTTCCCTTCTCATACTATAGCCCAGATAAACTGACCTACTTGTAAATCACAGATTATTTTCCATTTCCCATTTTCTGTGGTTTTATTGCTGTCTCCTAGAATCCCTCATTTCTATTCAAAGCTAAGCTCAAGGGCCACTGCCTACATGAGGTTTTTCATGATTTTCCCCAACTACTAGTGTCTGGCTTCACTCCATTTCCCAGTTCAAATTACCTTGCCCTCAATGGCATTTATTTTGCATCTCATGTATGTCCTTACAGTTCCTTTGATAGAATATAAGCTCCATGAAAACAAAATGCATGTCTTTGTATCTTTAATAGCTAGCATCATGCTTGGCACATTTTACACTCATAATAAATGTTTGTTGATTAATTGATTAATTAATCTGAAGGAATATGGTGCAATCCTTTGGGGGATTTCATATTGAGGTAATAACATTTTTTCAAAAGGACTTTAAAGTTTATCAATTGCTTTTTCATCACAACAGCATGGTAAGACAAGTAGTACAATGATTGGTCTCTCCATTTTATTGATGATATTCAGAAAGATAAAATGATTTGTCAAATATCACCCAGTAAATGTCAGAGTTTGGACTTGAGCCCTAGTCTTTGCATCCAAGAAAAGTTTGTTCTACAGTTGCCTTTTGTAGGCTCGTTTGAGAAAGCAAATTATAGAAAGGAAGAATGATTTTTGGAACAAGTTTTTTATGAACCTTTCCAGAACCAAAGAATCACATGAGTAAAAGAGACTTTATAAATGGATGAATTAAAAGATGTGACTGGACTTGTTTTGCTTGTATTTGTTCAGGATCAGCAACTCTCAACTAATCACTGAAGGTGATCTTTTATGGGAATCTGTAATAATCAATGGAAGTGATGCTCAAATGTTCAAAGTGTTAAAAAACTTTTTGAATCTCTTAGTTTATCTTAAAGCAATTATTATGACATTTGCAATGATGATACAAAAGCAATTGAAAAAACTGCTGGGCTCTTAGAATGAATTAAAGTGGGGATAGCACATTCAACTGTATTTGTAGTTATTGCATTCTTTACCACCATACACTTATGATTTTTAAAAAGCTAGATTTTTGTCATTCAACAAGCATTTATTGTGCCTACTACATGCCAGTATCACTTAAAGTCTTTGATGAAGTACTAATAATTATTAATTTATTAAATCATAATTGTTCAAGGTATATCTTTTAATATCCTGTGAGATGAAAGAGGATGTATATGTAATGCACTTCTGCTGCCTATTAACATTCTGGCTATCTTGAAGAGAAGCATTTGGACAGTTGAGTTGCCAGATGAGCCAGTCAGTTTTTTCATGGAACATCATTTTTACTTGAAACAATGACTGACAAATTGATTGTTCAAACTTGGGTATTTTATAGATCATTCTCAAAAATGAATGAAGTGAAACTGTCACTTCAAGTAAAACAACTGACACAATTTGTTGCCAATGATAAAAACTCAAGCTTTCAAGCAGAAATTAGAATTTTAGAAAATGTGGATTCATAACCATGAGCTTGACAGCTTCCCAATTCTTAAAAGATTTTTATTAATTAATTAATGATGATATAAATGAATGTGATACTAATGAATGTTAACTGATATATTAAAAAATATGTCAAAATTTGATAAATCTGAGTTACTCAATAAACCAATGAACCAATAAACCAAACTGTCCAAATGACCAGTGAATGATGTAATGAAATCACAAGTATTAGACCAATAGACTTTTAAGGCAAAAGAGTATGAAAAGTTCATTGACAGAGTTTCATATGATAACTAATATTTAAGAAACTATCATTTGTCAAGTTTTGGTGTCTTATCAAAGAAGAATATTCATGATAATCCAAGAAGGCTATTAAATTATTCTTCCCTTTTCCAGCTAAATATCTGTGCAAAATCAGATTTTCTTCATAATCAAAACAATACGGCATAATAAATTGAATGTAAAAACAGATATGAAAATCTAGCTAGCTTCTATTAAACTAGATATTAATGAGATTTGTAAAAGAAATGTAAAACAACTCTTATTGTATTCTTATTGTTTTATTTTGGAAAATATTATTATTTTTGAAAAACATGTTATTTATATAAACATGTGATGGGTTTGGTTTTTATTTTTAAATTTATTATTATGATGATTCTTTAGTATTACATTTATTATTTTATATTAATTTTATATTACTTTATGTATTAAATTTATTATTATTATTAGTGGTAATATTTATAAACATTTATATTTTATCAGTTAAAATTTTTTAATATGATAAAAATAGATATAATCCACATATCCTCAAAGTTCTTTGGGATCCTCCATTTCTAAAAGTACATCCTGTGACCAAAAAATTTGAGAACTGCTACTCTAGAGGTTGAGGAATAATGAAGCTAATGGCTCCTTATTGCTCACCATTTCCTTCAAACTTTGGCCAGTTGGCCAGTTTGCAAATGATTAGTTCTTTGACCATTTTCCAAGCTCTGTTTATAAGTGTTGTCACTGATGTTTCAGTTTAATGTTCAAATTTTAATAGCAGTGTATGCTATTAGTTTGAAATGCTATATGTTAGGAATAGGGCAATAAAAACATTTCTAGCTTTTTGTGAGATTCTAAGAAAATACACTTCCAACCTCCAGCTTTGAAATTGAACGTTTGTCCTGACAATCTCAGCCCAGATAAAGCCCTTGGGTGTCCTTGGGAAAATTTGAAAATTGTGTCTGTCCCACTGAATTGTGTAAGTTATTGTCTTCTGGAAGTTTTGAGGCTTCATTTTAATGCTTTTGACTTCACTTTCCACAAAATAAACACCATGCAGAATATTTTCTCTCTTTTTTTGTATTAAATAATATAGGCTTATTGAAAGTAATGATTATATTTTTCTTTTTGTATTTGTGTCCCTAGCCCTCAGGATGGTGTCTGATACATAGTGAGCACTTAATAAATAAATGCTTGTTAAGTGATTGATTAAAATGTGCATATTAATAAAAAATTAATTTTAAGACTTAACTGTGGCTTCAGATACTTCCTAGCTGTGTAATCCTGGGTAAGTCACTTAACCCCATTGCCTAACCCTTGCTACTTTTCTGTCTTAGAATGATACTAGAACAGAAGGTAAGGATTATTAAAACAAGCAACCAAACAAATAAAGTCTTCCTTCTGGCACTGCCCCTATGTGTTATCGTCTAGATATTTGCCTACCTTGTCTACCCCTATGGCTGCTTTTACTACCAACTAGTAACACCAAAGACAAAAAGTACTGTTGCTAATCTTTGAAATGTAAAGCCCTGGTCATATACCTGAATTAATGTAGGACACCCATTTCCAAGGGATCTTGAGCTGAGAGTTGAGTCAGGTACTTGTCACAGTTCAAGTTTCACACTTCCCTACACTTTGTTTGAATATAAAGAACTTCCTGGAAACTTGGGGCTTTTCTCCTTGAGGCATGTCTGGATCATTTGGTCCATACTCATGCACCCCAACCACAAAGTCTGGATGTCAATTGTTTTTGTCTAAAATTCCAGTACAATTTAATGAAATAAGTGCACCAGAAGGTTTTGTTCCAGGACACATTAATAAATGTCACTTATAGTGACTGTAATTAAGCTTTAGATTTTGTTTGATGCATTTTTTATTACAAGTATTGTTTCTCAGTCAATAGATCTGGCCTTCAGGTTCATGCTCTGCATGGATTTTTGATGGGGAGGGGCAAAAAAGGATGACATTGGCATGTCAACCTTGAAAGACAGTTGAGAGGCACAAAGGCCCAGGATTCTGGGGTAGCAGGTGATTAAAATATATGGAAAGGGAAAAATAAAACTTAGATGATTTTTAAAAATAAATATGCAAGGATGAAAAACATTATAAAGATGACTTTCTGGACTAAATGCATAGATATAAGATTTAAAATCTTATCCAATGCATTTCTGAATTGTAAAGTCTTTTTTGCTTCAAAACTATGACCTTTGGCATCATTCATCAGTGGAAAATGAGCGAGCTGTCATCAGTATTTGGAGTACACATCTGAATGATACTAAAGACTATGCACAATCTCTGTATATGCACAATCTCTGTATCTGATATAGTCTCTGACCTTGACAAATTAATGCCTTTTAATGATCTACTGAACAAGACCATTGATGATGAGGACCTTCCACTGGAAGAAGACAACACATAAAAAGTATCTGAAAATCAGTGGGAGGCAGAATATATCCACAAGGGTATATACGATCTGGAAGGTGGTGAAATCCAGAGAGTAAGAAGTTTAGCTAGGATGGAAATAAATCATGACTAGCCTGAGTCTACTCCAAAATGAGATCTCTAGAAAGAACTCATTAATGCTTGGTATGTTATGGTGTTGTTGCATGATGAGAAGGCCCCAGATATTGAAGACAAGTCTACTTCTAGACCATCTCTAATTTATTTATGGATGTGACTTATTTTCCTACTAGGTGTATGTTCTTTGAAAATAGAGATTAAATTATTTAATTTTTGTTTCACTTTTCATGCCTGACAAAATATTCTATACTCTGATGATACATAATAATAGTTTACTGAGTGAATGAAGAAATGAGCAAAATTAGCCTGAGCAAAGGCAAAATTGGTTTCTTCAGCTCTGGACCAGCAACAATGGTGGCTAAAGAGAATGCAGCAGTTTTTGTTTCAAGAATACCTATATGTATATAAATGTAAATAAGTATATATATATATATTATATATACTTGTTGTATATATAATATATATATATACACAAAGCATCAGCTTTGACAGTTTCTCTAAGGTATTTATAATATACGAAACTAGGCTGTATATTATAAATACCTTAGAGAAACTGTCAAAGCTGATGCTTTGTGTAATTTATTATTATTATTACCAGACCAGGAAGAATAAATTTAAGGAAAGAATAACTATTCTGGGATGAATTTTAACCCTTCTATATTATTTCCATGTTTGGTATAGAAGTTTTTGACAATGAAATGTGATTAGAATTCATCCTCCTTGTTAATAACTAATAAGTCGAAGGTTAAGAGGCATCATGACTGTAAAGTTAGCAAGTGTGGAACGAAGATTCAATCTTGGATTAACTAACTCTACAACTAGAGTTCTTTCCACTAAACTCTATTGCCTCTCTGTCCTGCTTCTTAATTTGCCTTCTATTTAAATACATCATGGGAAATAGAGGTAGAGAAGGGACAAGAAGGGTTAATCTCAAAGCAAAAGATCCAGGCTAATACCACTTATGCACTTACCTATTCAAGAATTGAGGGAAGTCTCAAGAAAAGATCTACAGTTTTAATTACAATTGTTGTTGTTCAGTTTTGTCCAATTCTCCATGACCCTTCTTCTCCAATGGATTAAGACAAACAAGTTAAATGACTAGCCTAGGTTCACAAAGCTAGTGAGAGTCTGAAGCCAGATTTGAAATCAAGTTTTCCTCACTGAAGACTCAGAACTCTATTCATGGAGCCATTTAGGTGCTTCTAAGTAGAGAATATAATCTGCTATTTCATTACCAAATCATTTCCAATAATCTGAATTTTGCCTCAACCACAAAAAGGTCAATTGCTAATTAGATAGATAGAAATGTAAAATTAGGCATAATGCCCAACTCCTACCTAAATGTTAGGAAGTTTCCTAACTCAGGACTCAGCAATTGTGACTGAGCTCTTAACATTTCATCTAAAATTAACGCTCTAAAGTTGCAGAGGAGGGAAATTCTCATACTTCAGGGGCTATTATACTGTCCCGTTGCCAAAGTGACCTAATTACTTGAAAGAGGTTACAACTAATTACATCTCTTTTTTCTGTGCTTAAGGAATGATTGTTGAAGTAAATGTAGTGAAATTAACATAATTTAACTTTATCTTTGGTTTATTTTTTCAGCTGTGAAATGGACAAATTTTAGAATATAAATTAAAGCTTAAGACAGCTTATACAATTGTATTTATGATGAAAGCCATAGTTTTATTTTGCTTCCTTCCTTAACTAAATCTCTGATTGATGGAAATCTGAAGTTCTATGTGGCTTCCCCCCTTAAAATGATTATTTTTGAATGTAAAAGAAATCATTTGTGAAAAATGTTGCAATTCTTGTATAACCTCCAAGCTCAATAACTATTCTATAATAAAACTGTACATTACTTAATAGACTGCTAAATCAAATTGTCAGAAATAATCCACTCTTTGAGATTAGTATTGCAGTGGAAACATTTGTTCTAGCATTTATTTTTGAATGCTGCTTTGCAAAATATCTGTAGCTTCAGTACCATCTAAATTTGTTTTGTTTAAAAACTGTTTGTTTAAAACAGAGGCTTTTCCTTCCTTCCTGTGTGTCATCTAGAAGCTGCTCTATTTAATGTGAATGAATGAAAGAAATGCTTTAACTGTCTTAAAGTCAATAATTACTTTTAAAGATGTTTCATAACAGGAATGTTCAGTATATAATCAGCCATGGGAATCTTTTTAACACCTTCAAGGACATGAGGTTCCCAGCATTTGCTCCTCAGCAGTGGAAGAAGAGTACACAATAGTATTGTTTACTTGTAAAATGGAACCTCATTTTTAAAGTTAGCTTATTAAAAGCAATTACATTTTAAAGATGAACCCTTTTTAGAGACCAGAAATTGAATTCATCCATCACTTACCACGCATTTAATATTTGAGAGGTAGTGTAGTCTTTTTTTTTTAAAACCCTTACCTTCTGTCTTGGAGTCAATACTATGTATTGGCTCCAAGGCAGAAGAGTGGTAAGGGCTAGGCAATGGGGGTCAAGTGACTTGCTCAGGGTCACAAGGCTGGGAAGTGTCTGAGGTCAGATTTGAACCTAGGACCTCCCATCTCTAGGCCTGACTCTCAATCCACTGTGCTACCCAGCTGCCCCCAGGTAGTGTAGTCTTGTAGGTAGATAGGGTGTCATTTAGTCAGGAAGACTAGAGGTTTAAATCTTGCCTCTGAATGGTTTCTTGGCCATATGACTGATATCTACCACATCTTTCATGTGATTTGTACCAGCTTAAGTATCTTAGGCATGTATCAATTCCCCACTTTATATATATATATATATATATATATATATATATATATATATATATAAACATTTATATATATATAATACATCACTATTTGACTATATATACATATATATGTATGTATATATAGTCAAATAGTGATTTCTTTTCTCCAGTAACTGGGAACTTTTATTCTAGGTTCACTTGCTTCTGAATGTTGTATACCTAATCTGTTCCACAGACCAACCTTCTATTTATTAACCAGCATCAAATAATTTTGATGGTTATTGTTTCATAGTATGAGATCTAATACTTCTAGGGCTCTTTTTTCCACACTTTTTATTAATATTTCCTGATAATTCTTAGACTTTTGTTCTTCCTTACGAATTTTGATATTATTTTTCCTATATGTCAAGTAATTCTTTAGTAGGTTGATCTGTATGGCATGAATAAGCAAATTACTTTATGTATTTATTACTTTTTTATTATTATCTATGTCATATTGTCTCAGTCTGCCCATGAACAGTGAATAATTCACTTATTTTTAACATTATTTATTTCTGTTTTTCCTTTTTTAACCCTTACCTTCTGACTTAGAATTAAGACTAAGTATCAGGTCCAAGGCAGAAGAAAGGCAAAAGAAACTAAGTATTGGAGTTAAGTGCTTTGCCATGGGTCACACTAGCTGCCCTTTTTTAAGTTTATTTATTTTCATAAAAATATTTTGTAGTTGTATTTATAAAGTGCCTGTGAATATTTTGATGGAGATATAGCATTAAGATAAATAAGCATTGAAAAAAGAAAATTGAGACTGGAAGAGTTATAACATGGGGGGAGGGAGGGATAAGTGAAGATTTTCTGAAGGAGATAACACCTAAATTGAATATATTTTTTTTTACTAAAACCCTTACCTTCCATCTTAGAATCAATACTGTGTATTGGTTCTAAGGCAGACGAGTGGTAAGGGCTACACAATGGGGAATTAAGTGACTTGCCCAGTGTTATACAGCTAGGAAGTGTCTGAGGCCACATTTGAACCCAGGAGCTACTGTCTCTGGGTGTTGTGGAAGAGAGAAATTGGGAAAGCATGCAACAAAACTGGAATAGCTGGGACTGATGACCTATCATTCAAAGGAGAGCATTCTGATTTGGAATGTGACTGGAAAGGCAGTTGGAGGGAGACCAACAGAAGGCTGAACCTTTTTTGGCTTGAAAGAGGGAAGAAGTCTGTTCTTTCTTAGTTTTGGAGACTGAAGCCTGAAGGTTGTCTTTGACTTTGAAGACAGAAGAAAGAAGGACAAAGTGCAGCTCTCTCTGATTTGCTCTGTTGTGATAGTGACTGAACTTCCAGACCTATCAGTCATTTCTCTCAATTGAACTATATTTCACCATCCTCCTCATTGTAGTATTAGGGAAATCCCCAACCTTCTTTCCCTCAATTTCTTATTCTTCCCTGTCTTCTCCCCAAAAAATCCTTACTTAAGATAAAGAAGAGAAAGAACATTTCATTTGAGACATCATAAAACTCACCCTGGGAGATTTAAAAGACCAACAGAAGAAGCTGCCCCCTAAATTGAATCTTGAAGGAAAAGTCTTTTGAGATGTGAAGAAGATAGAATATACTTCAGATGTGGAGATGGAGAGAAAGGGCAACTGGTATGGAAGGTAGAATATTGCAATCAGGGGTATAATAGTCCATTTGAATATATATATGTATATGTATATATATCTTAGTGTTATGAAGAGGAATAGCATAAAACAAAGTTGCAAAGGTCAGTGGGAACCAGATTGAGAAAGACTTTAAATGCCATGTGCAGGAACTTATATTGTATTCTATAGTCAATGGTGAGCAATCCATGCGTAGAAGATAACTTAGAAAAAAACTTTTTATGAGTAGAAGATAAAGGGAGGGAGATACTTCAAGCAAGGGGACAGATTAAGAGGTCTCTAGGGGCAGTTAGGTAGCTCAGTGGATAAAAAGCCAGGCTTGGAGATAAAAAGTCTTGGGTTCAAATGTGGCCTTGGACACTTCCTAGCTGTTTGACCTTGGGCAAGTCATTTAACCCTTATTGCCTAGCACATAACCACTCTTCTACCTTAGAACTGATACTTAGTATAGATTCTAAGACAGAAGGCAAGGTTTTAAAAAAAGGAGATGGGGGGAAGATCTGACAGTTGTATAGTTGAACGCTGATGGAAGCCAGAGCTATGGTTGTGCCTTTGTGACTAGAGAGAAGGGATTGATGAAAGATATTTTAGAAGTCAAATCAACAGAGGAATAAAAGCAGCCTAATCATAGGAGCACACAGAGTAGATGGATTTGGACTATAAATTTAATTTTCTTCTGGACAGTAAAAAATGTTAAAACTGCATAAACTTTTCCTGAAAAAATACATAAATAACATTCTAACCTGCAGATGAGGCTATGTGTACCCTGCCAGAACCCAAATTGCTGTTTGTCCAGCTCTACCCAACCAATTATTGGGAATTAAAGGGGAAAAATATTACCTTCTTTTGCATGTATGGAAGCTAAGAGAGTAAAATGAAAATCATATTCAACATGAAATGCAAATCAGATGGACTCGTATAGTCTTGCACAGACTGCCCCTTGAGAGGAAATCTGTTGCCATTCTGAGACCCTGGATAGCATTTCATAATTTTTAAATAATATATGAAATGTAAACATTTTGTATGATTTGTATGATGCCACATAAAGTGTAAAGTAGTAGATCTGGGGTTCTAAACCCAAACCTTTGACTCTACTTCACCACACTTGGTAGCAGTCATTATATACTACAGATGCACAGAGTGCAGAAAAGAGGGAGAAAGAAGAAAGTTGTGGGAGGATAAGAAAACAAGTAATGGAAGGGAGAAAAGAAAGCAATTTGGGTAAACTGGTTACCACTAGCAAGTCTCAGGGGCCAGGGTTGCACCAGGGCCAAAAGTCCTCTTATTCCTATCAGAAAATGCATTCTTTTTGCAGTTTGTTTAAGTGAAAGTATCATAACCTGATAACTACATTGAGACTAAGAATGTTTCTTAGATTTGTACTCTGTGATACACATTTTCAACTATTTCAATTGGGAAAACTATCAAATGCTTATAGCTTACTTTGTGACAGGTGCCTGTAGATATGAAGAAGGGGTATACATTTCTCCTCTTTTGAAAAATATGTTAAGATTCAGAAGAAAAAAGCATTAAGTTTAGAAAGGTACTAAAAACACTTGTTTCTAGTCATTTTGTGTTTTAAGCATAGGAAGGAAGTAAAGAGTCCATTTAGGGAATACCATTATGGAAAGTCACATTGAGATTTTAAAAAATTATAGTTATTTATTTTAAATTCTTACCTTCTGCCTACTACTCAGATGCCTCCTAAAAAGTTATAAATTTTTAGGGAGTTTGGTAATTTATCTGTTTTTCCAAGATCTGAACTTAAATACATCTTGAAATCCAGATTGTTAGACCTGTTGTTGGCATATGGGGCAGTTCATAGGAGATGATTAAAAAATGCTTATTGTGAATCGAATTGAATATCGTAAGGGGCAAAGAATTCTGGGCTCATGTGACTTGATATTCTGAGGGTATTTTAATTCTAGCACGTGTTTTTTTCATTTAACAGTAGCCTTTTTTTTAAATTAAAAATATTTTTTTAACCACGTCTGAGTATTTCTTGTGTGTTAGATGGGCAAGGCATTAGGGATTGCTGATACACTTTGCTTTAAAGCTGTGTAACTTTGTGTGAAAGAGAAGATACATGGAGTCGGGATTACTTCATGAGAGGTAGTTTGAACTCTAGGAAACATAACTATCTCTCCCTCAGCTTAAAAAAAGAATCCGCTTTATTGTACTACTTTTGCCACAGGTCTTTCTATTTTTCCTTTATTATGATTATTTTTTCCTAGCAGGAAGTCTTAGAACTGGCACCAAATGGGTTAAGAAAAGCTCCTACTCATGTTACATGAGGTAGCAGAAATAATCAGATGGAAACAGGAATTGGAAGAAAGAGACCGTGTTGACGCTTCGCTTTGTCTCTGAGAGCGGATGCTGTTGGTAGACTTTTACTGGTTATCGGTGGACACTATTTGGGCAGGAGTTTAAGCAATTGAATCAACTCCAAATGGGGAGAAACTCCCACCCGAGTAGAGACCACTAGAGCTGGAGAAGCCCGAGGTCGAACAATACTATTGAGTCACCGCCTCTAATTGGAGAGACAGGAAGCATTTAACCGAGGTAGCTCCTCCCCCATGACACTGTTTCAAATGCTACACTTGGGAGTGGGAGGGGCCACCTCGTGCTAATGAGCTGAGTTGCCAGGCTAGACAGGAACTTCGCTCCTGGTCTTTCTGCCCCAGTATCTCCAGAAATTATGCTGCTTCTCTCACCATGAACTGGCTCTCTGGTTCTCAGGGAGTTGTGCTGACTGCCTATCATCCTAGCAGCAAGGATGGTGCCCTGGTTGGGAATAAAGCCAAGCAGGGGGAAGAAGCCTCCCCGACAAGGTAAGTGCTTTAGGTGCGGGAAACGGGAATAACCTACAAAACTTAACCGAAACCTCCCACCTGCTCCAAGAAAGTACAGGCGGGGAAATTGATCAGGAAAGAAAGTCAGAGGTTGGTAGCACCACACTTGGCAGCGGCAGAAATGCTTGGCAGATAGCTTTTCTGAGTTTCTGGCTCTATTCAAATTCGAGTTGGCAGCGTCCTAAGGGATGCCCGCTGAAGATGTAGGAGGACTGGGAATTGCAGCAGGTGTATTTGTGTCAGCATGGGGAGATTAAATGACCGGGTTGGAGATAATTCTTATGCTTGAATGGGCAGGAGGGGACAGGCATTGGTACTTACTGTTGGCTGAAAGGTCTGCCAAGAGGCAAGGACACGGTTGTACAACTCATTATTAGACAGTGTATAGTTTCTTTTCTTACTAAAAGCAAACCTTTCAGGTAAAAAAGGAAAAAAAAAATTATTGGTCTGTGGCTGGATTGTACATTCTGTTCGTTCTATCTGTATATTTAGTTGTTGTTTTTTCCCTTGGTTTAAAAAATAGTTTCTGTTGTCAGGCCAACCTTCCACCCAAGTGTGATGAAGTTAATATTAAATGACTTTATAGGCCCAGAGGACAACTGGGCTCTGAGATTACTGGGGTGCACATCGTACCTTTTCTCCTCTATGTACTTTGTTCTTTCCTGTGGGCCTTTCTATTTTTTCTCTCTTTATCCCTAGTGACTTTACTGAGCTGAACATTGACACCTCCTCCATTAGATATTTGTTGTAAATATTGGTTAAGTAGGTGAGAAACTTGCTCCAAAGTCTGCAAAAATAATTGGTGCCCTGACTACCTGCCGCACTGTATTAGAATGTTGCCTCCAGAATGCTTAATAAAATATTCTCCAACAATAACAAAATGACCCTAATCCCTAAAGCTTTGACCTCAGGAGAATTCGATATTTTTCTTACAAATGACAAAAAATAACCTGTTGTTTGTCTTTTGGTTATGATTTTAGACTTGCACCCCAACTTTATTTTCCCTCATGATCTTGAAACTACAATAAGTTTTCTATTCAGCCAACTACTTTTCCTAGATTAAGAGAAATGGAAGTGTAGTAGAAAGAGTGCAGAGAGTTGGAGTCTGGACAGCTGGAGTCAAATTTCACTTTTGATTTGGGGCAATGCCTTTAAACTACTCTGAGTGCCTCAGTTTCCTTCTCTGTAAAATGGGAATCAAAGTACTTTTGTGCTGTGTACTTCACCCTGCAGTTGTGTGGGAAATGCTTTGTAAGCATTAGAGTGTGCGGAAATTTTTGTTTTTAAATGATTAATATCTTAGTTTTTTAGCCTTTTAAAACAAAATTTGAATTGACTGAGAGAAGAGCAAGGGGTATCTGTAAAGTGTAGCTCATTGTTTCTTTTGAGAACAAGTGATCATTAGTGACTGCTTAGCAGTAAGCAGCATGCCTCAGAAATGCCATCTCTTCCATAACAACCTGGTCTCACATGACAGCTGAAATGCTTCCAGAACTGTGCAAGGTCAGCCATTCTGAAATGATTTTAGTAAGAAGGTGCCCTCAGGATATATCCTCCCCTCGGGCCACATTTTCCTTTGTGGAGGTTTCTCCTAGATTTTATACTTGGCTTCCTTACCTTCCTAAATGGAAGTGCCCCCCTCCCCACATTGGGTGGATTCTCCCTGTGAAGGAATTATGAGAGGAGTTCTAAAATTGGGGAGACACAAAGATATCCCCTGAGGATCCTCCATCCAAATGCTGTGATAACTTAAGTACATTTTAAGATTAGCTTTCAGGAGATGATAGTCTAAGAAAGTGGAATGACTTTTTAAAGAAGGGGATTTCAGATGAGATAAAGAGAGACTCAAAACCCCACCTGATGAGATTGTGTAGATAAGTTACCATGTGCACTTTTGGTGGCAGGGAGACCCTACATCTGGGAGATCAAAGTCTAAATAAAAGTATTCCTCAAATTATAGGCAGTCCCTTGAGGAGAGAAGACTTTACAGGGACAGTTCTGAACGAACATTTGTGGAAAGTCAAGTCAAGCCAACCAGCATTTATTAAGTTTACTGTGTGCCCAGTAGAGGAATGGGGGGACAGGGCAGCTAAATGGCGCGATGGATTAAGCACCAGGCCTGGGGTCAAAAGGACCAGTTGAAATTCAGACTCAGATACTTAACTAGCTCTCTAACCATGGGCAACTCACTTAACCCTGTTTGCTTCAGTTTCCTCCTTTGTAAAAAAGACCTGGAGATGGAATTGGCAAGCCATTCTAGTATTTTTGCCAAGTAAACCCCAAATGAAGTCAGGAGAATTGAACATGACTGAAAGAACTGAACTACCTGTTCAGGTCAAATCCAGTCAACAAGCACTTTTCAAGGGCTTCTATGTGCCCTAGGCATTGTGCTAAATATTTAGGCTACCTAGAATGGCAAAAACAGTTCTTGCCCTCAGGGAGCTCATAATCTAGTAAGGGAGACTACTTGCCAAAAACTATATTTAAGCCTTATCCAAGTTAACAAAAGGATTACTTAAGGGGGCAG
This sequence comes from Monodelphis domestica, assembly GCF_027887165.1. Lineage (NCBI taxonomy): Eukaryota > Metazoa > Chordata > Mammalia > Didelphimorphia > Didelphidae > Monodelphis > Monodelphis domestica. The sequence goes on along the minus strand of NC_077228.1, from coordinate 402,672,742 downwards.
CTAGGTCTAGAGATTCAAATATGCCTTTGGATACTTTTTAGCTGTATGACTCTGGGCAATTACCTAGTCCTTACTCCTCTTCTGCCTTCTTAGTATTGATTCTAACAGAATGTAAGTGTTTTATTGTTGTATTTTTTTTAAACCCTTACCTTCTACCTTAGAGTCAATACTATGTATAGCTTCTAAGGCAGAAGATCAGTAAGGACAAGGCCATGGGAGTTAAGTGACTTGCCCAGAGTCACACAACTAGGAAGTATCTGAGTTCAGATTTGAACCCAGGACCTCCCATGTTTAGGCCGGGCTCTCAATCCACTGAACTACCCAGCTGTCCCATATTTTTTTTTTTAAGATAATTTAAATTGGGACAGGGAAAGGCATCTTGCTGAAGGTGAGATTTGAGCTATATTGAAAGACAGAAACCAGTAGGTATCTAGAGTAGAGCATAACAGTTATAGAGCACAGCCAGTAGGAAATGCATGGAACTGAGAGATGGAAGGAACAAGAAACCAGGAGACCAGTTTGAATTGATTCTAGAGTGTGTGGAAGGTAATAAAGTGTAAAAAGACTGAAAAAGTGGTAAGGAACCCATTATGGGAAAAAGAAAAGAGAGTTGCAGCCTGTCCAATACCTCCAATTATTCTCTTGCCTCTGCTGCCTCTCTTATCTCATCTGAAATTGCCTACTTTAAAAGTCATTCAACTTTCTTAGACTACATTCTCTTGACAACTAAACTTAAAAGGTATTTAAGTTATCCAGAGGACCTTTTAGGGGATATCTTTGTCTCTCCCTATTGTAGTGAATAGATTCAACTACCTGCCTGAGACTTTAAGAGATAAAATACTTTTTGGGTCTTTGATGGGTACCCTGGGCTTAGCCTTGAGGTGGGGGTGCTTTTAGTAGCTGGGTTGTAGCTGGAACCCCTAATCTTGAAGAAGTTGGTTTTTCTGAAAAGTGAGTTGAAGGAATGTTAGTAAGGAGGTATAAGAATTAAACCCTCCATATTTCACATTTTTGCTTGGGGCAAAAAGAGAACCCTAGTCAGTTCTTTGATTCCATATTTAATTTAGGAAAAACCATTATTGATTTCAAGGTATTTGGATTTGAACATTGCCTCTGCAATTCTGTTTTGTTGTAAGACAGTCTTTAAGACTTAATTGTTAAGGTTTTTGTGAGATTCTGTTAACCAAAAAAACTTTTTAAAGTTTTATTATATTTCTCTTAGTTAACAGACTCCCTTCACTGTGCACCAGGTTCTAGAACTCTTCCTATGGACAACATGTCTTGTTTTGGAATGTTTTTTTAATTATACAAGGTTTTTGATGTCTAAAAGTGAAATTTTCATTCTCTTGAGTTCAAACCAACATATACATGATCAAGTATTCCCAAAGGAAACCCCTTTTTCTATCAATAACTTTAAATAGATTTTATTTATGTTTACATATATTTTTTTCTTGTGTAAGACCATATTTTCCTAGTGAGTACTGCAATCTCTCTAGCTTCCTTAGTTGTTTATACCTTTGTTCCCCTGCTATTTTAAAGGAAACCATTGTCTTTTGTAGTCTTTATTCTTCTCCCCTTATTAGTACAGATTATACTCTCAGATGCTATGCATTTCTCTAGGTCCTTTTGTTTCCCTTCACTTTATTTCCAGTGTTCATAAAGGTCTTAATTTTTAAAAGTCACTTGTGAATTTTTTGGAAGATTTCCAAGCAAACAAAACTTCCTTATATTTATCTCCCACCCATTATTCTGGCAGTACCATTTAGCAAGCATAACTAAACCACTGTATTTGTTTATTGATATACACATTCTCTGGGGCAACTATACAATAAGAATAGTACTAATTAATCAAAAAGAAAATTAGTGGGCACTAGACTAGATTTCTTTGTCATGTATAAGAATTGCCACATTGATGTCCCTGTCACTAGTTAGTACCAGTGCTGACAGTGTGCCAGTTGGGGTGTGGCATCCCCTGATCTCTGAATTAAACTGTTTCTGTTTTTTTGACTTTCATGAAAACATCAAATTTTGGAGTTGGAGAACCTTGTTTCAAAGCAGGGCTCTTCTACCTGTGTGACTTTAGGTAAGTCATTTATCTGATCTGGACCTCAGTTTTCTTTTTCTTTTCTGAGGTTCTTGTCATCTCTTCTATAAGCCTAAATCCTGGGTCAGATCCTGTTCCATTCATCCTAGGATTCAGTTTGATAGTAGCTTGGCTTTAAATGGGATAAATTGGAAATAATCAACAGAAAGAAGCCACAAGAGGAATCGTGCGTGGGCTATGGGAAAGGGAAAGGTGGTGGGAGGGGGGGCGGGGAGGAAAAGAAAATGATCTTTGTTTCCAGTGAATAATGTTTGGAAATGACCAAATAAAATAATGTTTAAAATAAAAAAAAAAAAGCCAGAAGAATTTAGGGGAATCAAGAAAGGCTTTCTGTAGAAGATGGGATATTCCTCTGGACTTGGAGGGACTCAGGAAAGATAAGTAGGTAGCAATGAGGGCAGAGAACATTCCCAGCAGTGAAAATACCTGGATTAGAGGGAAGAATGTCTTCTTTGAGAAACAACAAGGAGGTCAGCGTCTCTAGTTCAGAGACTCTGTGTGTGTGTGTGTGTGTGTGTGTGTGTGTGTGTGTGTGTGTGTAAGTGTAAGTTGTATGTGTAAGAAGAATGGAAAAGTGGAAGGGTTTGAATGCCAAATAATTTCATCTTAGAGGTGGCATAGGTAGTATCCCTTGAAGTTTATTGAATAGGAGGAGTGACATGGTCAGATAGGGATTATTTTGGAGAGACTTGTGGCAGTTCCTGAGGTATAGTGGCTTGATTATAGCCTATTGCAGTTTTAAACACCATGGTATTATTACGAGAATAGGTTCTTTCCATTTTGTTTACATTGTTATTTTCATTGAGACCCAATATTCCATTTTTTAATTGAATCAGATCATGAAAGATAAGCTTTTCAAATATGAATATTTTTTTTTAAATTACAAGAAAAGGAAAATATTTGACAAGAAAGAAGATCAGAAAAACAGCCAGTGAAAAATTTCCTTCTTTTTCCCCTTCTACACTATCTACTCCTCCCTTTAGATGTGCCAGACTCCTCATTCCTGCTTAGTTCTCTCTCTCATTAATGATGTATACATTTAGACAGACTGCCCACCAGTTAATTATCCCTTTAATGTTTAAAGTTATTGACTGGTGTCTGTGTTTCATGAAGTTATGTGGGTATATCATCAACATGAGAAGATAGCATGAAGATTTAGCATAAGGAGTTCATATGGCAATCACAAAATACAAATTCAATACTGCTTAAGTACCCATCATCTTTCTAGGGGAGTTACAAAGATTAAAGACAATTTAATGAAATTTACTATGAAACATATTTAATAATATATGCAATCTTTGTGCTTTGTAGTTATCAGCCATAAATGATAAGGTCACTTAAATGGCATAATTAGTACAGCTTTTATGAAATCAAACTAGATTTGGGATTTTTCTTCTCACTCTTTTCTCTGGTGTCTATAATCATAGCCAAAGTAGATAGTTTTCTTAATACCACATACTGACTTAAGTCTTTAACCACATATATTAACCTTTGACACATTCAAAAACCAATGTCTTTTTTTAGTATCCTCCAGTCGATTTGGTTCTCTAACTCTTTTTTTTCCAAGCACTCTATTTCCCAAGGCTTGAACATTCCTGACATTCTTCATACCCCTGAGACACTTTTTAATAGTTATTCTCTACTAATTACACCTGACTCCATTGCTCCATCTTTAGTAAGTTAGGAATGTCATTTTCAGTTCCTGTAAATTAATCAAAGTAAATTTATAACAAACATTTGGGCAGATAAACCTTATTATATATGATGATGAACTGGATCTTATTAGAGGCATGTATTTGAATGATGGGTGAGCGCATTATTTAAAATAACATGCAAAAAGTAATTTTATTTATTTATTTAGAATATTTTTCATCATTACATGATTCTTGTTCTTTCCCTCTCTTTTTCTCTCCTGGAGCTGACAATCAGTTCCACTGGGTTATATGTGTATCATTGTTCAAAACCTAATAATTTTCTTCTTAAAAAATTATCATTTGTTTTTACATCACTATAATTTCCCAGGATTTGTCTTCTCTTCCCCCTCCAAAAGAATCATCTTTATAACAAAAAAAGAAAAAAGATAGCAAAATTTAAATATTAACTATGTGCCATGTTATATTCCCAGACTTGTATAAAGAAGAGAGAGAATTAGAAGTACATTTTCTTATTTCCTCTATGGGAATAAGCTTGGCCATACTTTTCTTTTTTTAAACCCTTACCTTCCATCTTGGAATCAATACTATGTATTGGTTCTAAGGCAGAAGAATGGTAAGGGCTGGGCAATGGAGATTAAATGACTTGCCAAGGTAACACAGCTAGGAAATTATCTGAGACCACATTTGAACCCAGGACCTCCTGTCTCTAGGCTTGACTCTTAATGCACAGAGCTACCCAGCTGTCCCCCTAGTCGTTCTTTTTAACATAACATTTTACATTGCTGTTATCAATGTATATTATTTTTCTGGTTCTACTTTCTTTACTTTGCATCAGTTCAGATAAATCTTCATGTTTTTATGTATGCTTTCCAGTGATTTTCAAATAGCTCTTTGGGCATATTGTTAAGAAGCCTTAGTTTATAAATATTTATTAATAACTTAAAAAAAAAGCAAAACTAGTTATTTAATTTTCATTAGATCACAGGAGAATTTGAACTGGCTTTTGGAAATTATTTTATACAAATTTCCACAAATGACAGAAGTTTCATTTAGTATATAACTTGTAACTTGATTTTTGTGTTTTGTCAAATTTTCTTTAAAATTGTGTTAATTTCAGCTTGTGTGAATTAATATGTTATTCACTAAAATTCCCATTTTTGGAATAGGTTAAGTTTTCCCCTCAGCTCTGATGTACACTATACACTGCCTTATGTAATCAGGATGGCCTGAAAGGGTAATGAGATTTTTTGTATATCAAAAGCCAAGATGTACACACATAAATTTATCCTACATGTAGGACTCAACACTTTAAGTAATCAAAATTGGCAAAATGCACTTCTGTTCTCATTACTTTTATGTTATCCTAATCAACTTTTCCCATTAGCTGTCCCTTGTACTTCTTTCCCTTCAACCTTATTTGAATTGTGAATGAGGGCTAAGAATCAATGGGTAAACTGGATTGGCTTTTTCCTAATCTTTAGGTGAGATAACCTTTCTTCTTCCTATTGGAAGGTGGGAAGGAAATTGGGTTTGACCATGCAGACAGCATTTACCTGAGAAGTCAAGTTATTCTTCCTGGACCTCAGTTTTCTCATCAGAAAAATGTGTCGATTGGACTAAATAACTTATACAGTTCCATTTAGCTTAAAATCTTTTACCCACTTATCCTATAAACATGGAAATAGGCATTTTTCCCCTTAGAAGTAATGCCCTACCTATTATTTAAATCAATAGAAGTGTATTTCAACTGCAGTATAAATTTTTGTTGTTGTTCAGTTATTTCAGTCATATCTGACTCTTTGTGACTGAATTTAGGGTTTTCCTTGAGCCAAAGGGGACTGCCCCCTTGTTGGCTTTTTGTTGATGTGCCTAGCAATCATTGGTTTTGTTCTCTTTTCCTTTTATCCACAAATTATTGCAATTTATAAGTTGGTTATGTTTAAAATGATCCCTTTGGGGAGACTGGTCTCCCAAAAGGATCACAGGGGGAATGTATAAGTGAAAATTTTCTACCCTTTGAACTACCGTTCCCCAGAATTCCTTTTGTATTTTCCCAGAGTTGCTGTCCTCTCTCCATCACATTGTGTGGTCACATTTTGTATATAGTTGACTGAAAACTTTGCCCACTATTTCTTCTCTTGCAACTGCAGCTGAGTTAATACCATTTTTACTTTAGCTTTTTATTTTAGTTATAATTAATCACTTTTATTAAATATAGTATTTGGAGATATTGTATATTAGTTTTTAAGCTTACACTGGTAAAGATACTGAAATGATTTGCCATTTCCTTCTCCAGTTCATTTTTTATAGATAAGGAAACTGAGGCAAACAGACTGAAGTGACTTGCCTACATTTAGGTAACTATTAAGTCTCTGAGGCTAGATTTTAACTCAGGCCTTCCTGATTCCCTGCTAGGAACTCTATCCATTGTGTCATATAGTTGATCCCATGATAGATTAAATAAGCTTTTATGGGAATAAACTAGTAATTTTACTGCCATTTAAAACATAAATTCTTAAACTGTGGTCCACAGATAGATTTCAGGGGATTTATCAACTTGAATAGGTGGAAAAATCTTTATTTTTATTTAATCTTTAACTGAAATTTAATACTGCCCTTGCTTATTTTAAAAACATTCTGAGAAAGGTCCATATGCTTTGCTAGACTTCAGTAGTGGTCCATCACACACACAAAAAGGTGAAGAATCCCTGACCTTGAAGCATTTTATCAGTGGTTTTTTTTTCAGTCCTTTTGTGGCAGTATATATTGTAGCAGACAGTTGAGATCTACATGAAACCTGACAAAAGTATTCACATTTTACCGAATTTTCCATGTTCGGACCTCAAGGCAAAAACCTGGTGTGAAGTGACTTCTGATGTGTAATCAACTTCCCTTGTTACTGTTACAAAATGTTTCCCTTATGGACTTCCCCACTGGGTTTTTATTTGGACAACATGCACGAATAAAACAACTAGGTTTAATTGATGTGATTGTTTATCATTAGTGAAAGAGGAATTTCTACTGAATCAATGGAAGAAGATTAGTATGGTAGAAAGATTTTGAGGACCTGTTTCCCCTCTCCCCCCCAAGTCTCTGGTACTCCCAGGATGACCTTGGGCAAGTTCCTTAATATGTTTTAGTCTAAGTTCCTCATCTTTGAAATGAGGGGGTTGGGCTGGATGACCACTAAGAGTCCTTTTAACTCTAAATCCCGTCTAAGTCCCATGATTTTAAGTTGTGCTTTTGAAACCTAATTTGATTATGTATTTTACCTAGTACTACATAAGACCAAAAGTCATCAAATAATTTTCCTTTCCATCAATTGTTCCTAAGATAAATTTTAAGATCTATTGATTCCTAGTCTTGCCTTTTACTCCTGCTCCCTTTTCTTTATTATAATAGACAACTTTTTTTGTTTTTAAACCTTTGTCTTCTATCTTAGAATGCATACTAGGTATCAGTTCTAAGGCAGAAGAGTGGTAAGGGCTAGGTAATGGGAATTAATTGCCTTGTCCAGGGTCACACAGCTAGGAAGTGTCTCAGGCCAGATTTGAAACTAGTCCTCCTAACTCCAGGCTTGGGTTTCTATCCACTGAACCACCCAGCTTCCCTTATACTGCAGACTTGAAAGAAAGAGAAGTACTGTTTGGTCTATGGGAAAATGCATTCTAAATTTCACCTAAACAATTGAATTACAAATGAACTTTAGGATAATCTTTTTAGGGGGGCTTTCTTTTTCTTTTTGCTTTCAATGATCAGTTAATTGAGTTGTTTTACCTTAATCTTTTTATACCAATGCTTGGGTATTTTGTAGAGATACTAACAGTAGGTTGTGTAAATAATGTATGTAACTCATATGCTACTTAAAGGGGGCATAATATATGGTTTGAGTGCCCATCCAGGACCTCCTCAATTAAAAGACTATGAAGAAACCATACACCAATAGCAAAATATTTGATTGAGATAGAAAAATAAAAAAATAGAATGATTCTAAAATTTTGCCTCTTCCCTACACAAATAGAATTGTCCTAATAGTCATGCCTATGGTGGGGATGGTTTATTTAGAGATCTTTTGCATGATTCTAAATGCCATTACAACCCTTCTGATTGTTTTCCCTGATTCTTCTATTGCTCTTATCCTGACTTCATAGTTTTTGTGTTCTGAATGTTCCCTAAGAGGAAGTGTGTTTTTAGAGTAACTACCTCCCTTGCCCTTGGTCTAGTGACCACAATGCTCTAGAGGAAACTAAGTGATGTAGTAGACAGTCAGGAAGACTTGAATTCTAATTTGGCATGAGGTCCTTTTTAGGTATGTGATTCTGGACAAGTCACTTAATCTGTTTGCCTATTTTTCAATTGTAAAATAGGGATGATCGTAATTAAAATAACGATCTACCAGGATTGTTACTAGATTCAAATGAAATAATATTTATAAAATGCTGAGCATTGTGCTGGCACATAGTAGGTACTTAATAAATGCTTGTTTCCCTAAGTAGCTGCAAGGCTACAAAGATTTGCTCAGAGAATGATAAAATGTTCCTGATTCAGACAAAGGTGCCCTCCTGTTACTCTGAATTGAGTTGGGATTCTGTCTGTCTGAATTCTCTGTGTCAAGGTGCTGGCAGTGTGCCTTCTGAAAGGTCATCAACTACTGTTAAATTTTTTTTTGAGGCTTGGGATAAACACTTAGACCCATCTTTGTCTTTTATGATGATTAAAATTCTCTGGAGGCTGTATCTTAATTTACAATTATTTATTAAATAATAAAAAGTAGACAAAAGAAAAAGAAGACATCAGTCATATGTGATCAGCTGCCTTTTCTTCAAAGAGCCAGGCCACAACCGTACACTTACTCATTCCAGTTCCAAGGCAAAAAGCTCCCACTTCCTCCTAGTACTCCAATTTATGTTCTTTGTGAAATTGCTTTCCCAAGCCTCCATTGGAGCACTCTGACCTCACTCTGGACAAGAGGCCAAGGTCCCTTGGGAAGTTGAAGTCAGAATGGCCAGGCCTTGGATGTGTAAGTTCATTCCTCTCTCCCATACTGTCTTAAGTTTGTTTACAGATAAACACAAAATCCCTACCCTTATTCAGAAAGGGGTTGGGAGAAGAAGCATATTGTAGCATCAAATTTAAGATAAACTTTTTTTTTCCCTTTACTATCTAAAGGTCATCCTGGGGTTCCAAAAAGGGGGCATAGGGTAGTGTTAAATTTTCACCCTTTTCATCTTTTCCTATTATTCCTCTCAGTGAATATCATCTGACTGTGCATATTGTCTTGAAAAAATAAAATAAGTCTCTACATTTGCTTGAGATGGGCAGGGGAGAGAAGCAGCTTTGCTAGCCTTGTCAAATCCTTATCTTCCTCTTACATGAAGAATATATGTGGATCTCTAAATTTCTTTAAGCATGTTTATATTTTTGATTTGTGTTAATGATGTACATATTAGAATTCATCATTTGTTTTCACAATGTAAGGGACCCTAGTAAAATGAAACTAAAACAGAATTATTTATTTATTCAGTAGAAAACTTCTTAAAAGTATAAAATCAATGAAATTGAAACTTGTGCTGGACAAACAGCTTTAAAGACAAAACTTGTCCATCAGAAATGGTTCAGTGTGTTCTGATATGGCATTGACGATGACATGACACATGGCTATGTAAACTTACCTGACCTATGTATGTCATCTAAATATTTTTCCCCTTAGCACGTTTAGTATTGATAATAGTTTGTATTACAAAAACACTTCCTTTCCCTAAAAAGTGATTATGCATTGAAGGGGTAACCCTAACATAGGTATGTCAGTTTCCATAAAAGTGTGATTTCCTTCTCATTGCTGAAATTTTATTAAAGTTGTATTCCACCAAAGTTCTGCTCTGATGTCTCATCCCAGTATGGAAGTCACCCTTGGTTCCCAGAGAATACCCATAAGCTATGTCAAGTTCTGTCTAGCTTAAAAGGCTTAGTGTAAGCTTGGTAACAAGAGACATTATATCTTTTTCTGAGTATTAGCCTAGATGAGCTAAGGAAATTCATTGTCAATTTGGTAACAGAGCTTGATGTATTCACCATCCTCAGCAACATTTTGTTTTTTAAACCCTTGATTTCTGTTTTAGAATCAATACTGTATATTAGTTCCAAGGCAGAAGAGTAAGGCAATGGGAGTTAAGTGACTTGTCCAGGATCATACAGCCTGGAAGTATCTGAGGTGGGATTTGAATCTACAATCTCCCTGTCACTAGGACTGACTCTTAATCCACTGAGCCACCTAGTTGCCTCCAATCAGCAACACTTTATGATTATATTTTAAGTACTGGAGGGCCTGGGAGCTCTAATAGTGGAGGGAGTGCCCACCTTTACAAAATTACAGCTCTAGTACATATTGAAGCATAATATTTATTATATATGAGAGACTTCCCAAGTCAAGATGACCATTGGTTCTAATATTTGTTTTTGGTGTGGTGACTCCCTGAGAAAGGGATATGTTCCTTATTGAGTTGTGATAATGTACCAAATGAGATGGGAAAATGGTGAGAAATATATAGTATGTCTTATAGGAGTTATATGATATTCAGTTTAATTCTAAAATATCTTCAATTGTATAGAAATCTATTGTGTTTAGGAAGAAATGTTATCTCCTTCCCTTCCTTTTTTTTGGGGAAGGACTTTGGGACGGTTGGTCTGTATATGACAAAACTGAAATTCAAATTGGATAAGAAAAGGTAAGCTGGGAACTGAAAGTTGCAAGGATCTTTAGGCTATTTATAGGTAGTCTAGAAACATATGTAACTTGATCAACTTACTCTATAATTAATGTTTTACTAGAGTTACTAAATGTACATCTCTATTTCTCTCTTGACCAGAATATCATAGTCAAGGTCTTGTAATGGCAGATTCTTGAATAGAAAAAATTTTTTGTTTACATGAAATATTATATGGTTTCTTGTCTTATACTGTTCATTGAATGTCTATACAGATTCTTGTGTTAACAAACTTGGCTGGAACAAAAAATTTCTTTGTCCTGCATTGTCTTACGTTTGATCCTTAAGAGGCAGCCTTTTGTGAAGGAAATAATGTCAGAGAGAGATTCCACCCCACACCCCCAAATGAATTTCTTATAGATAGGAGAGAAGGGAAGCACAGAAGGACAGAGGGATGGAAGGAGGAAAGTATTTGTTGACCACTTACTATATGCCAGGCACTGTGCTAAGCACTAAGAATTTAAATACAGCAAAAAGGAAATCTCTTTATCCTCAAGGAGCTTATGCTCTAATGCAGGGAGATATATAAAACAGAGCCAGAAATGAGTGGAATATGAGCTCATTTTGGGGTCAGGAAAAGAGAAGTGAGCCATGGCTGGACTAAGAACTTCCTCAAATGGGGGGGTTTCAGCAGGAGTTTACCAATGGGAAGTTGGGCTGGCATACAAGAACTGAGGCATCTTCAGGATGAGGTGGCAGTTGTGGTGGGTGGAAATGATAGAAATGTGCCTTCAAAATTGCCCCAATTGAGTTCTTTTGAGACAGTTTCAGATAGATCTTTTCAAATGTATCTGGCATGATTCAGTGTTTTTTAAAAAGTTAAGTAGTATACCTGTCAGATCTCTGGGAAAGGAAGGAATTTAAGACCAAGCAAGAGACAGAACATTACAAAATGTAAAATGAATGACTTTGATTATATCAAATTAAATTTTTTTTTGTACAAAAATAAACAATGCAACCAAAATTAGAAGGAAAGCAACAAACTGGGAGAACATTTTTTTAACAGAATTTTCTGACAAAGATTTAATTTCCCAAACATATAAGGAACTAAGTCAAACTTACAAAAAAAATCAAGCCATTCCCCAATTGACAAATGGTCAAGGGACATGAATAGGTAGTATTCACATAATGAAATAAAAACTATCAATAAGCAAATAATAATGTGTTCTAAATCCCTCCTGATTAGAGAAATGCAACACTCTGACTTAGCAGATTGGCCAATATTGCCATAGGAAAGGAAAATGATAAATGGTGGAGGGAATGTGGCAAAATTGGGACACTAGTACATTGCTGGTGGATTGTGAATTAGTCCAACCATTCTGGAGGGCTATTTAGAACTATGCACAAAGTGCTTGAAAAGAATACCTACCCTTTAACCCAGCCTTACCTATACTGAGTTTGTACCACAGAGATAATAAGGAAAAAGACTTGTACAAAAATATTCATAGCTGTACTCTTTGTAGTGGCAAAAAACTGGAAAATGAGGGTGTCCATCGATTGGGGAATGGCTGATTGGGGAATGGTGATGGAATATTATTGTACTGAAAGGAATAATGAACTGGAGGAATCCCCTGTGAACTGAAAAGATCTCCAGGAATTGATGCAGAATGAAAGGAGCAGAACCAGGAGAACATTGTACACAGAGACTGATATATTATAGCACAATCAAATGTAATGGACTTTTCTACTAGCAGCAATGTATTGATCCAGGACAATCCAGAGGAATTTATGAGAAAGAACGTCATCCATATCCAGAGAAAGAACTGTGGGAGCAGAAACACAGAAGAAAAACACAATTGTTCACGTGGTTCAATAGGGATATGGATTAGGGTTTTAATGTTAAAAGATCGCTTTACTGCAAATATGAATAACATGGAAATAGAATTTGAATAATGATACATATATAACCCAGTGGAATTGCTTGTCAACCCCAGGAGTGGGGTGGGAAGGAGGGAGGAATTATGAATCACATAACAATGGAAAAATATTCTAAAAAAAAAGGTTAAGACAAGACTATATCAATACAAATTAATAATTGCTTAGAGGTATTAGATTTCCTTTCAAAAGCATTAAGTACTTTTCCATTGCTTTCAAGAAATCATCCAAGTCTTCTCCCTTGCTCTCAACAGTCTTAATTTCAGCCTATAGTGCCAGACATCTTTTCTACCCAGCCAATAAAATGCACCATTACTAGAGTGTTGCAAGTATTTTTACCATACTGCTTCCCACCCTTTACTGACTTCTTCTCAACTTGCTTAATTTTAATGAAAAAATGTTAGATTGTTGTTCATTCATTTTCAGTTGTGTCTGGTTCTTTGTGACCCCCTATGAGTTTTTCATGGCAAAGACTTTGGAGTGGTTTCCTTTTTCCTTTTCGAGATCATTTAACAGGTGAGGAAACTGAGGTAAACAGGATGAAGTGACTTGTCAAGGATTACATAGCTAATGTCTGAGGCCAGATGCAAACTCAGGAAGGCAAATCTTTCTGACTCCAGGTCTGGCACTCTAATCACTTTGCTAGCAAGCTGCCTTTATCTCTATGTACTTTATGCCTAAATCTATTTTGATCTATGTTTTCCTAGGAACACAGACTTTTAGAGTTGGAGAGGATCTATACAAATTGTCTAGTGCAAGCCTGTCTTTTTACAAGTTAGAATACTGAGAGTCAGAAAGGTTAAATGTGGCCAAAGTCTAAAAGGTTACTTGTAGCAGGGCCTCTGAAAGAGGATCCAAGTAGGTGCCTTTCAGAAAAAATATTTAAAGTGAAATTAAGGTACTTATTTAAATAAGTAGAAAGAATAGAGAATTCCCTTCTAACTCTGGGGTGTAATGGGAGCTCCCTTTTTATCTCATTGTATTTCCTTGCTGAACAGTTTCATAGATGAAAGATACCCCAATATTTCAAGGGATCAATACAAGGAGTGTTAACCTGTTTACCAAATAGCAAACTTTAAAGTTTGGAGCCTGCCTTGGGAAAGTTAATACTCAAATCAATGTATTTAGGCTATGGACAGATAGTGGCCTAAAATTTTTTCTTTCCTTCTCTCTCTCTCTCTCTCTCTCTCTCTCTCTCTCTCTCTCTCTCTCTCTCTCTCTCTCTCTCTCTCTCTCTTATTTTTTTGGTATCTATTCTTATAGTCCTAACTCAGGAGGCCCCTTTCTAATTTTATGCAGAGCTATAGCTATATAGATAAAAATCACATATGTGGAAGTATTGATTCCTTATATTCTCTGCCAATACTAGGAATCCACACCCACAAAAACAAAAACAAAAAGCCTAATAACAACAATAATAAAAATATCCCAGATATGGAAGCCTCATGCACACAACCTGACACATAAAAAAATCTCATTCCCCAAGTGGACCTTCCAAATCATATCCCTAGCTTCTCAATCTTGCCTTGAAATTTCTGGCATTTTAAGGGGTTATGAGATAATGTGTTTTCTATTGCCTCTATTCATAATTCTTGTTTGGGGATCTCTGAACATTATACTTGTTTTGTTTTTGTGGGGAGGAGAAACTGCAGAGAGAACTAAAAAAGAAGGCACGGACCATCCTTTAAGTTTATCATATACTATATAGGAAGTCTAATGTTCTCATGCTTCTCTAAAAGCTTTGGGTCAGGGTATATGAGATACCACCTTCTCCCACCCCTTCTCTACGTAATTGAAGCTAGAGGTACCGTCTTCTTTATAAAGGTGAAAGTCTTATTTGGAAGAAGCCAAGGACCCTTTTCAGTAGTTGTGTTCCTGAACCTTGTTAGGATACCAAGGGCTGTTGGACAATGCGCCATACTTTGTGTGTGTGTGTGTGTGTGTGTGTGTGTGTGTGTGAGAGAGAGAGAGAGAGAGAGAGAGAGAGAGAGAGAGAGAGAGAGAGAGAGAGAGAGAGAAAGCCTTTAATTTCTCTCGTGTTGATATTAGCTTTCCATAGAATTATAGATTTAGAAAGCATTTGTTACCAAATGGTTGGGGAATTGGGCAGGAGGGGCTTGATCATTTCCTTTGTCTTTAGTAAGATTTAACTATCCCTTCTATCCTATCTTCCTACCCCCTCCAAAAAAACTCTATATATTTAGATAATTCTTAACTTCTCTTGTGTACATTAAGGGTAAATAACATCTTTGACATAGTGAACAAGAGAGATGGTCTTAGAATGGGGAAGACCTAATTTCAAGCAAAGGGCTGTCTCTGAAATACTAGTTCTGTAACTTTGGGCAAGTTGCTTAATTTTGCAGGGTTCTATGCAGTTCTCTAAGAAAATACGATTCTGAATGACATAGTTAGAGGGAATTAATAAATTGGGAGTTCCCTATAGTAATGATATCACAAGTTTGAGCCAAAAAAAAAAATGAAAAAGATTCAAAACCTTGCCTACATCACAGAGATGATCTGGACCATTTGGGGATGGGTCAGATTTTGGGGTAACCCAGGCCATATGGGGGAATTTGTCATATCTTTGGGTGGACATTTATATTTTATATATAATTATATATAATTAACATAGTAATAATCAACATATAATATATACTACATAATTTTTATATAATTTTATATATATTAAGGAGGAACAATAGCCAATATACAAGTCCTATGTAAGTTTTCTTGCCATGATAAAATGATGATATTTAGGAATTTCAATCATGATTACTTGTGCAAAAGCAATATTGCTTTGGTCTTTCTGTCTGTTTAACAGGAGGCAGAAGGAAGAAATAACAATTAATACTATAATTATATTTGGGACTGGGGATTTCTTTGCAAAGTTTCCATTTTTCCCAAATAAATAAATAACTAGAAAAGAAAAATGCAATTAAAGTAATTTCAAAGGCACTATATGCTAAAATATAGCTTTTAATTTTCTTTAAGTCATTTATGCCAATAGATATATTTTCATTTTGACATATTACAGTATATTACTACAGCAGCAGTATTCTTAACTTTTTGTTGGAAAGTGGGCCGTAGCTACAAGTGCTGTTTTTATAAGACTATAAGAAGTAGATTAAAATGATAATTCAAAATAATTGAGAAGAAATGAATGAAAAACAAATTTATTAAGTACTTAATATGTGCCAAATGCCATGGATATGGGTAGCTTGGTGGCTCAGTACATAGAGAGCCAGACCTAGACTCAAGAAGTCCTGGATTCAAATGTGGCCTCAGATACTTCCTAACTGTAGGACTCTGGACAAGTCACTGAACTCCCAGTGGCTAAACCTTATATCTCTTCTGCCTTGGAATTAATACTTAGTATCAATTCCAAGACAGAAGGGTAAGGGCTTATAAAAATATAATAAAAAAATAAATGCCAGGGATACAAGCACAAAAGTGAATTAATCTCATCTTCAAGCAACTTTCCTTCAAGCAACATTGACAAGCATCAACAAACATGAACATTTACATATACAAAAACAGAAAAGAGGATAGTATGTGAAACCAAAAATTTATTACAACCAGATTTTTAAAAAAAGTTATGATGCGTTTTCAACAGTATGACCAATTTCAACAGTATTACCTGGCTTGGTTGCATTCCTTTTCAAATTACTAGAGGAGTTTACATTCTAATGAGCGATACCACACATACATAAGACTGGAGAAGGGAGGGGTATTTTGGTTTGGGAAGTCACAGAGTTGGTGGGTAGAATCATTAGGGAGTATATCCATACATTACTTCCAGTAGCAAGGCAGTTTTGATTTGATTACATTTCTGTAGTAGACAAATGTCATTACTGGCAGAAAGGATGATAGCCAGGGTATAAACTAAACCATGGTTGGGCTCAACTAGATACAGTGGGCTATTTGAGGCACTCACCAAACAGGTCCCTTGCTAAGGAATTCTTGAATCATTTCATTTGAACAATTTTTATGAACTTTTGAAGTATTCTTACCAATATCACATCCCATTTAGTATACATGGTAAATAGTGGTTTATCAGTTATTCATATAAGAGAGTAACAAAATGTCAGTTGAGAGAGATGGATTGATTGATTGATTCAAACTAGTATAATGTTCCATGTTTTCAGATAATATTCTGCTCCAAGATAAGGAGATAATATTTATAGGAATCTTGAATGAGGAAAAGATAACAATATGTTAAAATACAGTTTAGGTTTAACATACAAAATAGCCAGCACTCAGTTCTTTCCTGGACCACTTTCTGCTTAAGAGTTCCTTTCTCTGATACTTGAATTAAAAAAAAAAAAGCTACTCTTCCCAGGCGGGTCATGGCACCAATCACTTCAGAGGACAGAGAGACAATCATTTCATCTAGACAAGAGTTTATTTTGATTATTACCTGTACTTCATTTCAAAGGAAGATTTAAGCCGTTATTCTTCTCACTTTGCTAAAAGGAAAAGTCTGGAAAATGATTTGGGCCAGGAAAATATTACTTAATATTTCTTTTTTTAAAAAATTTTATAATATTTTATTTGATCATTTCCAAGCATTATTCACTAAAGACGAAGATCATTTTCTTTTCCTCCTCCCCTACCCCTATAGCCGACGCGTGATTCCACTGGGTATCACATGTGTTCATGATTCGAAACCATTGCCATGTTGTTAGTATTTGCATTAGAGTGTTTGTTTAGAGTCTCTCCTCTGTCATGTCCCCTCAACTGCTGTAGTCAGGCAGTTGCTTTTCCTCAGTGTTTCCACTCCCACAGTTTGTCCTCTGCTTATGAATAGTGTTTTTTCTCCTAGATCCCTGCAGATTGTTCAGGGACATTACGCTGCCACTAATGGAGAAGTCCATTACGTTCGATTATACCACAGTGTATCAGTCTCTGTGTACAATGTTCTCCTGGTTCTGCTCCTCTTGCTCTGCATCACTTCCTGGAGATCGTTCCAGTCTCCATGGAATTCCTCCACTTTATTATTCCTTTTTGCACAAAAGTATTCCATCACCAACATATACCACAATTTGTTCAGCCATTCGAGCGCAGCTATGAATATTCTTGTACAAGTCTTTTTCTCCATTATCTCCTTGGGGTACAGACCCAGCAGTGCTATGGCTGGATCAAAGGGTAGACATTCTTTTATTGCCCTTTGGGCATAGTTCCAAATTGCCCTCCAGAATGGTTGGATCAGTTCACAACTCCACCAGCAATGAATTAATGTCCCTACTTTGCCACATCCCCTCCAGCATTCATTACTTTCCTTTGCTATCATGCTAGCCAGTCTGCTTGGTGTGAGGTGATACCTCAGAGTTGTTTTGATTTGCATCTCTCTGATTATAAGAGATTTAGAACACTTCTTCATGTGCTTATTAATAGTTTTGATTTCTTTATCTGAGAATTGCCTATCCATGTCCCTTGCCCATTTATCAATTGGAGAATGGCTTGGTTTTTTGTACATATAGTTTAATGTCTGAGACTGCAAGGCCCCCATCATTTGTGTTTTTTTTTCCATTATTTCCCTGGATATCCTTGATCTTTTGTTATTCCAAATGAACTTTGTTATGGTTTTTTCTAAATCAGTAAAGTAATTTTTTGGGAGTTCAATGGGTATGGCACTAAATAGATAAATAAGTTTGGGTAGGATGGTCATTTTTATTATATTGGCTCGTCCTATCCATGAGCAGTTAATGTTTTTCCAATTGCTCAAGTCTAGTTTTAGTTGTGTGGAGAGTGTTTTGTAGTTGTGTTCATATAGTTCCTGTGTTTGTCTCGGGAGATAGATTCCTAAGTATTTTATTTTGTCTAAGGTGATTTTGAATGGGATTTCTCTTTCTAATTTTTGCTGCTGAGCTGTGTTGGAGATATATAGAAATTACTTAATATTTCTAGAGAAACTAAAAAGAGGTTTTTTTTAAACATTTCCAAATAGCTTAATTTGGTTAGGAGAACTACAAATATTTAGGTTTCCTGTAGTGAGTTGTAAAGTTTTATCCCATGTGCCCACTGTTTGGTATTAATAAATAAATAGCCAAGCATTTTCTTTCTGTAAAGATATTTTATCTTACCAATTACATGTAATAACAATTTTCTACAGAAGTTTTCTGAAGTTATGTCTCCCTCCCTCCTTTACAGGAGATGGTAAGCAATTTGATCTGGATTATGCAAGCCAAGTATTTTCTAAACATGTAGTACATCTTCTGGCATGGTAAGAAGATGGCTCAGAGTGTATCATGGTAGGTCTAATGTTGTCTTAATGTGTTGAATACTCACTAATCAAGAGCACAGGGCCCTAGACAGGAGTTTATGTATCTGGTTGCCTCAGAATACAGGGGTCAGGAGCAGGGTACAGGGGGCAATGAGGATTGGCACATGCATTGGCAAGTATAAATTCTGCAGAATATGTGATATACCTTGGGAAACTTGTGGGACACCCTCTAAGAACAGTGGCTCTACAGGTTGTTCATAGAACTGCAAATCATAGTCTGGACAGTTGACATCCATATCTACTTGATTTTTCTTATTTGGATAGTTAGATCCAAATTCTTTTTGGATAATACTACATGGATACTGTTTGGACAATCTTATTTAGTAGTCTTATAAGGTTCCAGAGCTTGTCATCCATAAATAAGTTTTACTATAACAAGAATAAGAGTTGTAATGTTGAGGTATTACAGATACACAATGCCCAATTTAATAAGTTCTTGTGTGCATATATATATATATGTTATTTTTGAATGCTCATTTTCATGCCTATCATGTACTAGGCACATGAGGAGGATGTGAGAGAACGACATATTGACAACCCTTAAATGCAGAGTGGAACCTTTTGCCTTTATGTGAAAATATATTTACTCCGTGACTTTCAAAACCAATTATTTTGTTGATTTAAAAAAAAAGAGATATAGTAAATTTGTTGAAAGTCTTTATGGGAGTGTGGCATAAAAGCAAAATATTCTGTTTTTAACATCTTAGTAGTTAATTTCAATAAAGATTGAATGAATAGGCTTTCTGTGCTCTCAGAGCTATGTCAATAACACTCTCTTTAATTAAAGTCATTTGGAAGTCTTCCTGTCTTCCCAGTTCAGATTAATTTTTTTTTAATGAGAACTTTTTCAATCAAATTCAAATGAGTAATTCACTTTGGTTTTATGGGCTATTGCTAAGGAATGATTCTTTGGCCTCACTAAAGCCAAACATATTACCCTGGAGACTAGGAGTAAATTATAGTATTAGTCTACCTTAGAGCCCAAAGTCCCAGAACAACATAACCAATTTTGGGCTGGATGAAAAGGTTGGTTTAGTTATTGAAAATGTTTCAACAGAGAAGGTATGTGAGGTTTGTTTGGGTATGGAGGTCATATTTGTGAGATTTTAAAGAATCAATATTTCATTTCCTTGCCTTCGTTACAGGTTGGTTGTTTACTGTGATTTCTTCAGGATACTTTACATTTTCCAGACAAAGAAATTCAAATTTGCCTGAAAGCTATGGATATAGGGAATTGCTGTCATCCTATGTTCAGTCTTATTTTTTGAGTGAGTGATTACCTGTTCTAGTCAGATTTGTAGAGCTTCTCTAGCTAGGGAAGTTCTGCTACTATACTTGGCCATTGAATCATATTTTTAAAACTAGAAAACACTTTAGAGGTAACTAATCCAGTTCTCTAATTTTATAGATGAGAAGGCTGAAGTATAGAGAATTAAGTGGCTACCCTGGATTAAAAAATTACTGTGTCTAAAACCAGGTTCTGACTTCAAATCCGATGCCTTATTCATCCATGCATACTTAATGCATTCCATGATCTTATAAATGTAGCTATTTCCATTGCTAGGGTATAACCCACCTCGTTAATGTCTTCTCATCCTTTGTGATTTTTGTTTATGTTTCTCAAAATTCTTTTCTAGAGGAACTGTGAAATGCAACTCCCAGGCAACTTCATCTTAAAACAATATGAGCTGTTTTGTTACTTCTGTATTTCTTGACATCTTCAGTAGAGTTTTATCTCTTAAGGCACATTTATACCATTATTATCTCACTTTTTAGCTTAAATGCTATCTTAGCTAATTATATTTTACCTCTTTTTTATTCCGTAAGTAACAGTAGTAAAGAAAAAAAAAACCCTAATCTCTTTAATTGTACAACTTTGTTCAATTAAGCCTTATAGGATTATACTTTGAGAGTGGCTGTGTCAAATACTTTATTATGAGGCTTGGAGTGAGACAATACTATTCATACACTATCTTAAATTCTAAGAAATCATTAGCATTTGAAATGAATCTTGAAACAATGAATTATATTGTTTCTGGTAATCCATGCATTTTAATTATGCAGTTTAAACACTAAGTTGTATTACTGTGTTTTTAAAAAAGGAGGGTCAGTCTGAAATTTTAAAGGGCAGGGGCACTATTTGGTCTAGGCTATGACATACTTCTATATGAGCCAGAAGCTAGGCAACTATGGGTGGAGGATGATTAAAACAATGGACTAAGATATGTTTGATTTTTCCTTTCCCTATTCTTAACCCTCAACATATGGTTAGTGCAGCAGGATGCACTAGAATAAAATGCCCTGAATTTGGCATCAGAAAACCCCATGTCAAGTCATGGCTATGCCATTCCTTATCTGTGTTCCATCAGTCAAGTCTCTTGCCCTCAGTTTCTCCATGTGTAAAATGAGTGTGATTTTGACCAGGAGTTCTTAACTTTTTTGTGTGTGTGTGTGCATACTTTTGACTATCTGATGAAGCTGATGTATTCCTTTGCCAAATGATTTTTTAAAACTATATAAAATAAAGAAGCAATATTAAAATAATTCCTTTACAAAAAACCCAATTATATTAGAAAACTGTGTGTAATATGTGTACATGTTATTCATACATATATACATGAATTATGTATACATGCATAACTATTTTAAAGTTCACAGAATCCCAGTTTGAGAGGAACACTATGATCTTTTTTCATCTTGATCCTTGCCAAATTAGTAGAAACTAGGAATTTCCTTCTACTTGAAGATAGAGAAGGGACTTAAAGAGGAAATGATCATGCAGTCCCTTCAGCTGGACAGTCTTAAGTACTTAGAAATGAATGCAGTTATATATGTTCTTAACAACAACAGATGTGGGAGAGGAGTCTTTAGGACACCCTGGTGAATTTCTCTTGAAATTGTGCTTTGTGACCATGGAGGCTGGGCTTCCCTGTTTCCCCTTGCTGATAAGGGTTGGGGTGTGTGGTTCCTTATTAAACAATATGTGGTGTGTGTTTTTGACCCATGTTGGAGTATTACCCCCACCATGTTTCTTCTTTCCCTCATTTCTGCTCTTGCTCTTGAACACTTGGTCCCCCCTCCCCCCTTTTTTCTTCTCTTCCTCTCCATTTTCCTCTTTTCTCCTTTGATCAATGTAAAAGTGAACTTACTGTTATTTTGATATGTTGGCCTAAATACTAAAGAATCTATAATGCCTTGGGTATGGGGACATCTTTTCAATCAAGCTGGATCAGAAATTTATTTCTGTCTTAGATCTTTCAGTATTGTTTTGCCTATAAAATTTATTATCACTCTATCAGCTTATTTGGTGATGAAACTCTTAACTTAGTTCAACTGGTGGGACCTACAGACCATAGCAGGGTTGCTACTTGAAATCTTTATAGCTCAATGGAAATGACTAGGGTAGGGATGGTGAAACTTTTAGTGCCATTAGTACTGGGTGCTACCCCTACCCCCCCCCCCCAACAGACCAAGTGACATACCTTGCCTGCCCACCCCAGAGACCAAGAGCTATGCCATGTCCTCCCATCACAGAGACAAAGTGCCATGCCCTGCCCTCCCCACCAATTGCTAGGTGCTCCTTCATCTCCTTATCCCACACAGGGGAGGGAGAAAGTGCTCCCATTAGGCTGCTGGGTGGAGGGGTGAGTGAAGTGAGGAATGTCCTCAGGATGTATAGAAAGGAGGAGAGTGGCCTGAGTGCTCTGTTCCCCTCCATCTCTGCTGCCTGTGGGTAACTCACTTTACCCACTGTGTTTTTGCTTGGCAGAGGGGGGTGGTTGTGAAAAAATGACTTTAGGCATGGTAGGGAGGGGTAGGGGAACAGCTCCACCTGAATCACTTTGCCTTTCTAGTAATGAACTGGGGTGTGTGTGTGTGTGTGTGTGTGTGTGTGTGTGTGTGTGTGTGTGTAGATGTGTAGGGAAGGGTGATGTCTGTGGCCACAGAGAGCACTGTGTGTGCTATCTTTGGCACCTATGCCATAGGTTCGCCATCACTGTACTAGGGCCTATACTCAGGGGACAGTGTCTACCTCTGTGATGCTAGGGAATTACTTTACTACTATCACTACTTGTTTTATATCCTATTCTAAGGAAGTACTCAGGAAACTTTTTGAAAGAATTCAAAAGTTTTATATATTGAAAAACTACTAGTAGTTTTAAACAGTCAAATTCTAGCAATTCAAGGATTTTTCAAACCTTAATAAAAATAAGAGGCAAACCAGAAGAATATATTTCTGCCTCTTAACAAATAATCTAGAGTAGTAGTAGTAGTGGTAGTCTCTCGGTGATCGAGTATGACTAGTGTCTTTGTGCAGTTTCATCTACGGTGTACCCTCATGTGGCTTTGGAGTCCAAAGGCTGAGGCGCAGAGTTTGTGGCACATGGGGCCTGGGACGCCAGTTGTTACGGGAGGTGCGGCTGTGGCCTGGTGTCGGCGTTCACGCTCAGCGGCAAGACGTCGACATTGCTCATCTTCAAAGGTGGTGGCGGCATGGTGAATGTGGGTTCGCCAGCTGCTTCTGTCAGAGGCAGCGAGTTCTAGTTGCTTTGGTGTAATGCCAGCCCACTTCAAGTTGGACTTTAGCTGATCCTTGAATCTTTTCTTTAGTCGGTCTTGTTGCCTGAGTCCAGCTGACAGTTCACCATAGAATACCTGTCTTGGTATTCGCTGTGGGTCCATGCGGATGACGTGTCCAGACCATCGTAGCTGGGTTTTGAGGACCATGACTTCGATGCTGGTGGAGTTGGCTCTGTCGAGGACTTCCTGGTTGGTGATTCGGTCCTGCCATCGGATCCTCATGATTGACCGGAGGGAGCTTTGTTGGAATTGCTCCAGCTGTTTCATGTGCTTCCAGTACAGTGTCCATGTCTCACAACCATACAGGAGCGAGCTAAGGACCACTGCGTTGTACACTTTGAGCTTCGTCGCAGTGCTTACACTGCTGTGTTGGAGGACTTTGCAGCGCAGGCGCCCAAGTGCCTGGCTGGCCTTTTGGATCCTGGCATTGATCTCGTGGTCTAGGGACCCATCGTTGGCGATGGTGCTGCCCAGGTACTTGAAAGTGTTGATGTTAGAAAGCTGTGTGCTGTCAATTGTAATGCACGGCTGGTTATTTGGCCTCCCTGGTGCAGGTTGGAACAGCACCTCTGTTTTGCTGAGGCTGATAGTCAGGCCAAACAGTTTTGTTGCGGTAGATAACCTGTCCACAATGGTTTGGAGATGATTTTCTTGGTGGGCCATGAGAGCACAGTAATCTGCAAAGAGAGCTTCCAGGATGAGTCTCTGTTGTCTTTGGTTTTGCAGTCAGGCGGCGAAGGTCGAATAGTGAGCCATCCAGTCTGTATTTGATGTAGACGCCCAGGTCTAGATCCATCACAGCATGTTGTAATACTTGGGTAAAAAATAGGTTGAATAGTACCGGAGCAAGGACACAGCCTTGTTTCACGCCATTGGAGATGTTGAAGCAATTGGAAGTTTCTCCACCAGATAGGACTTCCCCTGTCATGTCGACATGAAAGAGTTGGATCAGTTTGACGAATTTTGATGGGCAGCCGAGCTTGCTGAGGATCACCCACAATGCATCCCTGTTCACTGTGTCGAACACCTTTGTCAGGTCTATGAAGACAATGTAGAGCCTCAGGTTCTGCTCAAGGTATTTTTCCTGCATTTGCCTCACCGTGAAGACCATGTCGATATTGCTACGATCTGGTCGGAAGCCACATTGTGATTCAGGCAGGTTCTTCTCTGAAACAGATGACAGGAGTCTGTTGAGTATAACACGGGCGAGGATCTTTCCGGCAGTGGAGAGTAGTGAGATGCCTCTGTAGTTGTCACAGGCTGCTTGTGAGCCTTTGTTCTTGTATAGGGCTATGATGGAGGCATCTCTGAGTTCTGGGGGCATGTCTTCCTCTTCCCATATGCTGGTCAGCACTATGTGGAATGCCTGGAGCGCCTTTCCATTTAAGACCTTGTACACCTCGGTTGGGATCCCGTCTTTACCAGGTGCCTTGCCTGCACTCATTTGTTTAATGGCTTTTTGGACTTCCTCTATTGAAGGAGGGACGTCAAGTTGTTCAATGGTGCGGTTTTGGGAGATCTGGTCAAGGGAGCTTTGGTCGACTGAAGAGGGTCGGTTGAGAAGCTGACTGAAGTGTTCTTTCCATCTGTTGCTGATGCCTTTTTTATCTTTTATGAGAGTGTCACCATCAGAGGATAGCAAGGGAGTGGTGGTGGGTTTTAATGGCCCATAGACAGTCTTGAGGGCACTGAAAAATTGTAGTTTTTCGTATCAGCAAACCGCTGGATTTCTTCTGCCTTTTTTTTCCCACCATCGGTCTTGCATCTTCCTGATCTCATGCTGCGCTGTGGCTTGGAGAGACTTGAATCTGTCCTTTTTAGGAGCAGAGTTTGGGTTATTTTGCCACTCCATAAAGGCTTTGTTCTTCTTGCTCAATAGGTCTTCAATAGCAGTGTTGTTCTCGTTGAACCAGTCCTGGTGGTTGTGTTGTTTTGGGCCTAGGACTGCCTTTGATGTTTCCTTCACTGTGTCTCTGAACTGGTTCCATTTCTCAGTTGAGCTTCCAGTGAGTGGTCCCTTGGCACACAGCTTGTCGTCCAGGCAGGACTGGAATGTTTGCAAATAAGATGGATCTCTAAGATGACTCACATTGTAAAATGCACGAACTGTCTGGGCGCGTTTTGGATGGCGAGGCGCAATGCGCATTTGAAGAGTCGCTCTAACCAATCGGTGGTCTGTCCAACATTCAGCTCCTCTCATGGCTCTGGTGATCTTTACATCCTGGATGTCTCGCTGGTGTACAATGATGTAGTCAATGAGATGCCACTGTTTTGATCTTGGGTGCATCCACGTTGTTTTATATTTTTTCGCCATTCTGAACACAGTGTTCGTGATGGTGAGTTCGAACTCTGAGCATTTGCTGAGTAGCAGTAGGCCGTTGTTGTTCATTTTGCCCACGCCGTGTTTGCTGAGTACTCCTTTCCATCTTTCATGGTCCTGTCCAACGTGGGCGTTGAAGTCTCCCAGTAGTATCAGCTTGTCATTTGTGGGCACTGAGTGCAGGACGGCACTCAGGTCAGAGTGGAACTGAATCTAGAACTGACTGCTTAATCACTTGAAACAAAGTGGAAAATGTACTTGAAATATATCTTAATCATCTTTCTCTATATTTATATAGCATATTCAAATGTGAAGATATTTTCATATTTTCTCATTTGTTATATTCATATGAATAAAAAAAGGAAATAATGAAGGACAAATATTACTGGCTAAAATAATTGAATTGGTTGTTACATATTCCTTACAACAACATTCTGAAATAGTGCTTGGAAACTTAAAAAAAATATTATAACCCTTACCTTCCATCTTAGAATCAATGCTGTGTACTGGTTCTAAAGCAAAAGAGGCAATGGGCGTTAAGTGACTTGCCCAGGGTCACACAGCTAGGAAGTGTCTGAATCCAGATTTGAACCTAGGACCTTCTCTCTCTAGGTCTGACTCTTAATCCACTAAGCCATTCAGCTGCCCCCAGAAACTTTTAAATTGCATATTAAACTTTTTAATTATTTTATTTTTTCAAGATTATGTGTCAATACAGTTTTTACTACAAGTTTTATGACATTTTGCAATCCACATTCTCTCCCTCTCTCTCACTTCCCCCTCTACAAGAAGGCAAGTAATATGATGTAAGTTGTGCATATATTATCATACAATATGTATTTCTATATTGGTCATGTTGTGAAATAAGATAGAGAAAAATTTATGGAGGAAATAATGAAGAATGGTATGCTTCAATCTGTATTTGGACACTTTGCATATAAACTTAACATTAAAAATACAGTGCTAGATTTGTAACTAGTAAGATGTGAGTTCAAATCTATGCTCTGACTTTGACTAGCTGCAGGCAAGTCACTTAACTCTTTGGAGCTTCACTTTCCTCACCTGGAACATGAGGTTTTGAATTAGAGGGTCTCTAAGGTCCCGCCCAGATCTAAGTCTATGATCCCATGATTTCTAAGCTTTATTGGGCCAGTCATACATTGGCTTATTCTGTTCTTTGAAAAGCACTTTTGTTTTGCCTAACAGTCTTTGGCTAGGATCAAGAATGTTTCTCAAATTGTACTAATTTTTCTTTTTCACTGTTTTCAAGCCTTAACTTTGACAGACTGTACCTGAAGATTAGGTAGGTTTGTTTGAAAACTGCTTGATTCATTTATGTGGCGTAGGTATACCCTGTGCGTTTATGTTTAATAAAAGATATGACTAGTTATGTTTTCCTAAGTGTGAAACATAGGTATAATTTGACTTCATGGCATGTAGTTAGTAAGTCTTTTGTACAGTATAAATTTAGTTCATTTAAAATTCTTTCAAAGCTTTCATTTTAAATTAGAAACTTTCTGTTGAATTTGTGATGCTTAAGATATTACACATGGATTATCTAGTCTAAATGATCCTTTATTGTAAATCCTATGGTATGAACTGAGATTTTCTTTTTTTCCAAGATTTCAATTTCAGGAGAAGAAATTGTAGATGATTTGAATGACTAACTTCCTTTTAAAAACTATTTCACTAAGTGCACATAAAGAAATATTTTTATAGTATGGTGTAGAGAAGGACTTCTATTCCTCTTACAAGTAGAATTGAAAAGAACTGGAGGAAAAAATGTTGGATGAGTGGAAAGGGGAGCTCTTTCTCTGAACTGCTCCTGCCCCAGCTGGAAAGTTTTAGATTATTTTTTAAAAATAGAATTATCTAGTCCATATATTGCTATACCACCTTTAATATCTTGAAATGATGAAATAAACTATATGATAAGAACATTAGATCATTACAATTTTAGTGCATTGAAATAGGGAAGTAACTGGTTCAGATATTGGTTATAAAGGATTTTAGAAATGGTAATTTAATTGAATCCTTTCATGTTTACAGATGAGGAAATTGAGATTTAGCAGTGGTGGTGGTGGTGGCTATCATGCCCACATATCCAATTAGTGTCAGGGACAAAGTTTCACTATATTTTTCACTATACCGTATTGATAATGAGTTCAGTTTTGGATATCCTGATGAGAGGTACTGGTGAGCCATACAGTTCAATATGCCAAAACTGGAGCTCATGGGAGAGGTTGGCAGATTTTTGCCAAGAAGTGATAACTGAAATTTAGGGAATGGATAAGATTTCCAAGGTTAGATAATATAAAGAAAGAGGTTAAGGAGGTGGAGGAGAGAACTTTGGGCTATAGTTATAATTACATCCAGAAGGAGAGAAGACAGCCAGGGAAAGAAATAAAGTAGAAAGGAAGGAAATCAAGGAGAAAGAAATGGCAGAGGCCAGTGCCATGCAAACCAAGGAAGGAGAGGTAGTTATTAATGTCAAATGTTACAGAATTTGAGGAGGAGGCCTAAAAGACTTGATGATAATAAAACCATTAGTAGCTTTGGAAAGAATCCTTAATTTCTTTTTCAAAGTTTTTTTTGTATCATCCATATTTCCTAGGGAGTCATCTCTTATAACAAAGAATCAAATGACAGGTATATATACATACAAAACAGACAACAACAAATAATAATTCAGTGAAACTAACAAGTTCCCCAGAACATCTGAAATAATTAGTGTTCCCTGCTTATGGTTTGTAAATAAGGGAAGTTTGTGTCTTTTCGTATAGGGCCAAGTTTCATCAGGTGCAATAATTTCCCTCCATGGTTTTAGATGTTTTATTATGTTTTTAGTTTGTTCTTTCCATTTAGATTGCTGTAGTTGTGTTGTTTTCGCAGCTCTGTTGCTTTCATTTTGCATAGTTTCATATATTCATGAGTTGTATTGTATTCATCAGTTTCACAAGAGATACTGCTTTTGAAACATTAATGTACCAACTTAGCTATTTCTTAGTGGACATCTAGTTCTTTTCTACAAAAATTGATGTGTAACAGAATGTAAGTCAAGTCAATCAGTATTTATTTTAGTGTCTACTATGTGACAGATGCTCAGTTAAGTTCAGGGAGACACAAAGAAAGGAAAAAAGACCTTGTCTTCAAGGAGCTAACAAATAATGGTGGAAGACAACATGAACACAAACTATTTACAAACAAGATACATATAGAAAGAATCTCAATGGGAAGACAATAACATTAAGAATGACTGGGAAAGGGTTCTTTCAGAAAGTGGTGTTTTTGTTGATCTGAAGCAAGTCATGGAAGTATAGAGGTAGAGAGGAGGAAGGAAAGTATTTTAGGGTGTAAGGAATTAAAATTAAGGGTTTGACTAAATATATGAGAATTTTAAGATAATACTGTGGTCACTGATTTAAAAAAATATAGCTCAAGCAAAAATGACTTTTTGTAGTTTTATTTACAAAAAAGTGTAAGGAGTGAAAGTAGAGGAATATAAAAGAAGGTAGAGAAGATGTCTAGCCTATTACCCTAAATGTTGCTCTGGTCCCCAGGTCAGCCCAAGAGGGATTGTTAATCCTCAGCCAGAGGACCCAGTGGTGAATTAAACAGGGGTTCCACCTATGCAGCCTCCTCCAAGAGGGGAAGGCCTCTCCAAAACTAATCTCTCCAGAAGCCAGGAAAGGAGGGTCAGCTTCTTACTCATCCAAGCAATGCTCCAAAGGAGAAGATTCAGGAATTGTCTTACCAGAAGCAGTCTAAGAGCCATAGTTCCAGGTCAGAGTCCCAAGTCATAGTTCTAAGCCATAGTCCCAGGCCAAGATACTCCAAGCCCAAGATTCAGGCTGAAGACCCCATTGGAGAGGAAGTTCCGGACTTTTATAGTCCTTTTTCCACATCATTTCCTGTCCCTTCCTCCACTTTATGAGAACCAATTGCAGTCTTTAAATTTGCTTAGCACTGCCTAGGGGGTGGTCAATCGCTTCTGGAATTGTCATCCACTTTATTAAGTGACTTGTTGACTTCCCCTAGTTAGTGTTAAGTAGGGGTGTTTTCAGTTTTTGTTGATTAATTTAAAAATGGGCAAGGGGAGAGTTAATCCTATCTTCACAAGTGTTAGAATGGGCAATAAGTCAAAGTGGCCAGAAACCAAAGATCAGATGTGTCTTGTGCAAAAAACAACAAAGATGCCAGAGATTTTGGATTGAAGAGTGTGAATAGGGGAGTGAAGTGTATAGAAAGCTGGAATGGTAGAGAAGAGGCAAGTTTATGGAGAGTTTTAAAAGCCAGACAGATGATATCATATTTGATTCTGTAGACAGTGGAGGGCTACTAGAATTTATTGAATAGAGAAGTGAAGATCACTTTGTAGCTGAGTAGAGACCAAGCAGAGGGTATTGTAATAATTCATGTATGAGGTGATAATGCTCTGATGCATTCCTTTAAGGGTCCTTTGTGTAATTCCTAGATATAGTGGTGGCAGTATGTGGTAGGAGAAATGTAGATGAGACATATTATAAAGGTAGAAGTGACAGGACTTGGCAAAAGGTTGGTTATGGTGGTTAAGGGAATGAGTTGAGGCTGACACTTGGGTTTATAGCTTGGATTACTAGAAGTATGGTGGTTCCCATGGTACTTGATGGAGTAATAGTGAATTTAGAAAGTGGAAAGAGGTTGGTGGGAAAGACAGTGAGTTCATTTATGAACATGTTGAGTTTAACATGTTTAAGGAAAGTCAAGTTTGATGTATCTAATAGACAGTTGAAGATATCAGTCTGTAAATCAGGAGAAAATTTAGGACTGGTTAAATAATTCTGAGAATCATCTGCATAGAAATGATTCATCAAGCAAAAGAATATATAGAGAGAAGATGACTTAGAACAGAGCCTTGGGAAACATCTAGCTCATGCTTATCAGGTGAAATCTAGATAAAGATCCAGCAAAACAGACTGAGAGGGAGTGCTAAGAGAAGGTAGGAGGAAAACAGTGTCATTAAAATTGAGTAAGAAGAGAGGTATTAAGGAGAGGGTAGTCAAGGTAGCACAGTAGATTGAGTGCCAGGCCTGGAGTTGGAAGGATCTGGGATCAAATCAGACTTTAGGTACTTCCTAGCTGTTTGACTCTGGGCATGTCACTTAACCCCAATTGCTTAGCACTTGTAGCTCTTCTGCTTTGGATTTTGTTAATAAGATAGAAGAAAAGAGTTAAAAAATATCAAGGAGAAGAGGGTGATTGATAATGTCAAAAGCTATAGAAAAGTCAACAAGGATGAATATTAAACTCATTAGGCCATTATATCTGACAATTAAGAGGTCCCTGATGATGTTGGAGAGAGTAGTTTCATTTGAATGATTACTATAGAAGCTAGATTGCGGAATTTCTTTTTATCACTGAACTCCTTAGACATAGTATTGGGATGTCTGAGTCAAAAGGTAGAGACATTTCATCCACTTTCTTTTTATAATTTCAGATTCCTTTCCCAAATGGTTATATGAATTCCTAGTTCTACCAATAGTACTTTATCTGGTCTGATGCATTCCTTTAAGGGTCCTTTGAGTAATTCTTAGATGCATTGTTAAGGACCAGTATTTTAAACATGTAATGTGTTTATTAGTCTTAAGGATTTACCTTTTTAAACACAAATACAATAGACTAGATATTAATACTTCACAGTGAAGCAAATTCATATCACATTAAGTGGTACAATTGGTAAAAAAAATATTGGGAAAATAATTATTTTTTTCCCTCTAGTGTTACTCTTTGTAACATTAAACATATAGAAAAATCTCTCCAAAATGCTCCTGCCAATGCAAAGAGCATCTCAAATGAGCTAAAGATTCATAATATTCTTCATTTCTAAATTTCTATCCTTGATCCATGGCTTTATATAAATGCACTCATTCTTCCAATTTTAATAGATAAAAGTAATTTTCTGACACCTTTTAAATCTGACACCTCTTTATCTATATAAAAGGCATCATCCTTTATCATTTAGGAGGTATTTATGTTTACACTACAGTCCATCTTTTTTTTTTTAAACTTTATTCTCTATCTTAGAATTAATACTGTGTATTAGTTTCAAATCAGAAAAGTGGTAAGGTTTTGGCAATGATGGTTAAGTAACTTGCACAGGATAACATAGCTAGGAAGTATCTGAGGCCATGTTTGAATCTGGGACCTCTTGAATCTAGGCCCGACTTTCAATCTACTGAGCTACCCAGCTGCTCCAATTAATTTTCTCTAAAAGTATTCAGTGCTGTATTTTGGAAAAGCTGTGCTTCATTAAATACAAAGTTCTTTTTTCTACTCTTTTTAAGCACTATATTACAGCCTTTGAAAGTTAATCAAAGTCTTTTCTTTTACTTAAAAATGCCTTTTCTTTCCCTTTCACCACTAAACTATTCCATATGTAATACCTTAAAGGAAGAAGGAGGATGACAACTAGGTGAATGGATAAGTGATTTTACTTGTTCTGCTAGAATTTTTTTTAAAAGAAGGTTTTGCCTTTGCTGTTGTAGAATTTTTATCACAAAATCTCTTTAACAAGATTTCATTTTACTCCTTCCTCTTCTCAACCTTAGGAATTCCTCTGGGGCTTGGTTTGGGTAACACCTCCCTATTGGACAGATCACTCCTCCCTTCCAGTCCCTTCATTAGTGATTTTTCTCTCTTCAAATATTCCTAAACTACTTTTGTCTCTTCATTGTTCCTTGTACTACCTAACCTATATTATACTTATCTGTGTGCATGTTGTATCTATCTCTACAATAGAATAATACATTCCTTCTAGGAAGGATAGATTTGATTTTCATCCCTAGTGCTTTGCACACAGTAGGCTCTTAATTGGATGTTTTCTAAATAAATCAGGACATATAGTAGTGATGGCGAACCTTTTAGAGATGTAGTGCTGTTGTCCTGCCCCCACTCCATCCTCCAGAACTTGTGCTGTGCCTGTCCCCGTGTGCCCCCATTGAGTACTGGGTGCTCCCTCCCCCCCCTCATACTCCACACAGGGGAAGGAGGAAGTGCTCCCATTGGACTGCTGGGTGGAGGGGTGGGTGATGTGAAAAAAAATGTCAGTGCAGAGGGGGAGGGGAGCAGCTCTGCTGGGGTCCCTCTGCCTTTCTAGTAATGACCTTGGGGGTGGCAGCTCATGTGCCAAGAGAGAACAACCTGTGTGCCATCTTTGGCACCTTGCCATAGGTTCACCATCACTGACACATAAGAATATGTGACTTCTTAAACCTGCTGTCTTTCTACCTGCTTTTTTTCTGCTTTTTTTCTTTCATTCCTCTTGGAAAGCAGTTATTGCTTGTATACAGTGTATCTAAAATTTTGCTTTAATAATAATACTTATAGTTGCTATTATGACATCCTATCTTATTATGACATCCTATGTTTTTCTTTGGATACCAAGTGGCAATTCTGAATCCCTAAATAATCAAAATAATCGATATTCATCAGTAAGTCAACAAAGCATTTATTAAGCATTCATGATATGTCAGATACTACTCTTCAGGAAGATTACTTTAGGACAAGCATTTGCTCATTTCAGCTTCAAAACAACCTTGTAACTCTGCTATACTACTTCTTTATAGATGTGGTAACCAAAGCTCAGAGAGATGATGTGATTTGCTCATATCACATTCTATAAAAGTCAGAGACAGCCTCTGAATTTGTTTCCCTGATTTCCAAACTCAGCACTCTAACTTCCCTTCCACATCCTGCTTTCTCAATAGAAGGGAAGAAATAATAACCATAGGAGGGGGTCATGGGATTCATATAGTCTCCAATGTATCATTCGTACTCTTCAAAAGTAGGAGCTGAATGTTTAAAAAGCATTAGAATAGTGGGCACTATCCTGTTTTTTAAATGACGCACTATTTTTCAAATCCTCACCCTCCTTACTCCAAAAAAGTAATATAGGCAAATATCTTCAAATTCTGATAAAGCATTTCTATGACAAAAATGCCATAAGATAACAAAGGTAAAAATCTTTTCAAAGGAAAATACAACCCATTCTTTTAAAACCGTAGTACATTGGACTGTTGTTTCCTCAATTCCAAAAAACTTTCCTTATTGTAGATATATACATGATGGCCACACCCATTTTTGCTTACTCAGCCAATCAGCAAATATTTATTAAACAAGCATTGTATGCCTAAAACTGCTGCTGAGGATTCAAAGACAGAAGTGAAATAGCTCCTCCCCTCATGGAGGTTACATTCTCTAGGGGTAACAATAATATAGGTATATACAAAAAAAGATACAAAATGATTTCATAGGGAAAGGAATTTTAGCAAGGGGGAACCTGGCTCATGTAGAAGACGGTGCTTGATTTCTAGGAGTTGGTGGTGAGGAGAGAGCATTCCAAACATGGTGAAGAGCCATTGCAAGGGCAGAGAGACATTGCTGTCACCCTGGGACTCCAAAAAGTTAGTATCTCTTTCTCTCCTTTCTCAAATCCAAATTGTGACCAAAGGCATGAATTTTTCTTTAATGGTCAGAATCAGAAGTGTAAGCTATGACTTTGGAAAAATGAAATGACTTTCAATTGATTGAACAAATATTTACCAAATATCTGTTATATGCAAGTCATTGGAATAGTGTTTAGCAAGAGAAGATACTGAGTTGAGTAAGACATGGTGAAGGAGTTTGTTCCTAAGATCTTTGAAGTGCTATTCATTTATTTATGACAGTCAAACCTTGACTTCAGTAATGTTCTACTCTTAATAAATTATTTTACTGCTCATAGACTGAAATTGAACCTAAAGTATCTTAGTTTTATAATATCATCTGATTATGAGAGCAAGATATCTGATCTCCTTTCCTGTACTAATATGGGAGACATTATAGCTGGCTATTCAGGAAAACATATTTGATTAAAAAGAATAATACTCTTTTTGAGGTACAGTGGTGGTGACCTCTATTTGTGGTAGCCATTTACAACTTTCCCCACTATATACTTGCTTATAAGTAATGAGGGAAGAGTTAAGGGTGATTCTTAAGTCCTTAGACAATCATCCTTTGGGAAGGGGAACACTTGAGCCTTATAGCCAATGCTATTGGCTCTTCAGTACCCCTGGATGTGAACTGAGAGGGCTGGGAGGTTCATCTTCTGCTCTTTGTGGTGCCATAAGAGGAGAAATAATGACTTTCACTTCTGGGGAAACTTCTGATTTTCAGAGATAATTGAATTGTAAACAAGGTAGCCTCAAAAAGAGGGGCACCATTGATTATAGCTATTTACTGGATTGAAAGTTTCAGTTTCCATACCCAAAATGAAGAGGAATTCTTGGGTTCCCTCTGTAATCACTACTGCTCTTAGACTGAGGTGTGTGTACCCAGGGTAGGTGGGAGAAGATGCTATTTCAGGAAATAAGCAGCCCATCATCAGAGGACAGCACAACTGTGATCATGCTAGCTGAAAGTGGTGGGCAGACCACTTCAGTGAAAGGTACAAACCCACCAAGAGAAACTCTCAGAGAGAGTAGCTCGTCTCATTAGAAGAATTTGGCCAAGAAAAATTCTTTATTCAGGGACTGTAATTACTAATGGAAGAGCTGGTGTCAGACATGGAGACAAGAGGAGACAATATGAATCTTAAGGTCACTGAGATTTACCAGTTACAGAATATATTATTTTTGTTGATGAAATTACATGTTGATACTGTGACACTGTATGCTTCTAAGTTGGGAAGTGGGTTTCAGCTGGTTTCAGCTGTTTCCAGCTGTCTAGTAGAGAAACAGTCAGAAGTTTTGAGATGGGGGCTTGAACAAAAGACTTCATGATGTTTTTGTGAGGTTACCATAGGCCATTTCTGCCTCTGGCATTTATATTACAAGGTTTGCAATAATACAAATGATATCAGAGTTCAAATATTAATCTAGCATGTGAGTAAAAGGTGAAGGCATAAGGAAGTAAAATACCATTCTATATCTGGGAATATGGTGAAATATTTTCCTTTCTTTTTTAAAAAAACCTTTACCTTCTGACAATATCAATTCTAAAACAAAAGATCAACAAGGGCTAGCCATTTGGGGTTAAGTGACTTTTACAGGATTACATAGCCAGAAGTGTCTGAAGTCATATTTGAACCCATATCCTTTCAGTTCCAGGCCTGCTGCTCTATCTATTGTGCTATGTTGCTGCCCTGAGAACTGTTTTTCAAGAAGCTACCAAAATAATTGATTCTGTTCATAATTTCATATTATCAGTAGTTTAGAGGTAATTTGCCTTTTTTGATGTCTAGATGGCTTTAGGGTCTACTTTCTACAAGCTGCTTTGTACAACTTGAATTTAGGGTTGTAATTTTATTTATTTATTCATTCATTCCTTTGTTTATTTATTTATTTATAACCCTTACCTTCTGTCTTGGAATCAATAACACACAATAACACACAGTATTGATTCCAAGATGAAAGGTAAGGGTTAAAAAAGAGAAGTAGAAGCTTTGTTTATTTATTTATTTATAACCCTTACCTTCTGTCTTGGAGCCAATACTATGTATTGGCTCCAAGGCAGAAGAGTGGTAAGGGCTAGGCAATGGGGGTTAAGTGACTTTCTCAGGATCACACAGCTGGGAAGTGTCTGAGGCCAGATTTAAACTTAGGACCTCCCACCTCTAGGCCTGGCTCTCAATCCATTGAGTACCCAGTTGCCCCTTAGCGTGGTAATTTTAGAAAAACGGTAGCTACCCCTTCTTCACTTTCTTGATCTTAGACAGTGATGACACCCAGTCATCATTTTGAAAGTGCGTAGATAAAAAAAACAAAGAACACAACAAAACAACAAAAAAAACCAACACTCTTCAATAAATCTTGCTAATATGTAAACTTATGGGGGAGGGAAAGAGTGACATTATAATAAAAATGTAAGGATTGAATTCATGATTTCATTATTATAGGAAACTTCCAGGGGGAGGAAACTGTTTCTTGTAATGCAGGGTATTTACTACCTTTTCTGCAACTTAATAGATCTAGAGTTGCCCAAAAGACTGAGAAGTTAAGGGAATTGCTTCTAATACATCAGAGAGAGAGAAATATTTATCTAGGGGTTTTCTGGCTCTTACTAAGATGAGTTACTTTAAGTAAGAATGCTTAGTACAATATTCCCCCCTTTATCCATAGTTTTGTTTTTCATTGTTTCAGTTACCCATGGGTCACCTGACTGACTGGGAGACAGAAACACTGGTAGGTAGGCAAGAGGCTGGGTGGGCAAAATGGGGCAAAGGAGTAGAATGAGGCCATGGAGTGCTGAGCTGAGGGGTAGAAGCAGAGAAGGAGCACAGTATTGCACACAACTGTATAATAATGTACAATGTACTTTATTATAATTATATTTAATGTTGATAATGTCTTAGTGTGTGTTTAATTTATCAATTGTACTTTATTATGTACAAAAAATTACATTATATATGGGGTCATTAAGTGATTTTTATATCCACATTTCAGTTACCCATGATAGGTCTTAGAATGAATCCCTAAGGGGATGTAGGGCCCTACTGTATTCATTTTTTAAAAATCCCTTATGCTTCTGTCTTTGTCTATTTGGTATTAGTCCTATAAGAAAAATAACTATAGAGGATTGGAATATATTGGTCTTCATGACAAATCTTTTTATGAACTGTATTTTTAGCATTTTAAGTTTGTAAAAGTTATTCAGTGATTTATAGACTTTCTATGAATTTATATATTTTATATAGCCCTTATGTGCTAGGTACTCCACAATGCCTATAATATTTCTTCCCCAAGTAAGAAAATGCTTGGGTAGGAAAGAGACTGATCAATGCATTATACTTTAATATTTGGATGGAGAGGTAAGGTCACATAATAGAGAGATTGTTGAGTCATTTCATGACCCCGTTTGGGGTTTTCTTGGCAGAGATACTTGAGTGCTTTGCCATTTCCTTCTCCAACTCACTTTAGAGTTGAAGAACAGAGGCAAATGGTGAAATGACCTCTCCAGAGTCACCCAGAAAGTATCTGAGGCCAGATTTGCATTTGGGAAGATGTCTTCCCAATTCTAATCGCAGTGCTCTATCCACTCTGCCACCTCACTGCTCCAGGAAAGAGGTAGGGTCATATAACTGAGAGAGCACTGTGCTTGGAAACAGAACAACTTACTGGCTTTGTAACTTTGAGCAAATCACCGACCCTTTTCTTAACCTGTTTCCTCACATGTGAAATAAAGGAATTGAAATAGGTGATCTCTAAGGATTCTTCCAGCTCTAACATTCTATGAATTATGCCTCATTATTAAATTAGCTGATTGGACAATGTAATTTTGCAAAGTTCTTTCCAGCTCCATCATTTTGTACACTTTAAACAGTCTTTACATTTAGCAGTGTGTGCATTGGGTTGATTATTATATTTATTGTTAAATTTTAACCCAGTCTTAGAAAA
This sequence comes from Monodelphis domestica, assembly GCF_027887165.1. Classification (NCBI taxonomy): domain Eukaryota; kingdom Metazoa; phylum Chordata; class Mammalia; order Didelphimorphia; family Didelphidae; genus Monodelphis; species Monodelphis domestica. Next base: position 402,634,750 of record NC_077228.1, on the reverse strand, counting down.
TATATTTCATACTTACATTCAGACTTGAGAAACAACAAACATGTAACTATTATCAGAGTTCCTTAGATACCCTTACTTACCATTTCCGTTTACCACTTCCTTATCTTCACTGATGGTTCTACTATCTGTCTTGCTCCCACAGCTCATGACATCTGAGTCATCTTCAAGACAACTTACTTTTTTTTCTTTTTTCTCTTTGCCACCATAGTTAGTCCAATATCACATCTTGCTGCTTTTTTAAAAAAAGGTTTTCTTGGATATATTCCTTTTTCCCTACCATAGATCTAGTTACAGTGCCAAATCATATTTAAATTTAATTCATAGCCATTTGGCTATTAATCTGATGGCTCAATTTCTCTCCCTCCCTCTCTTCTCCCACCCCTTCGTGAGGTGGTAAATAGTCTGACATAGGTTATACCAGTGCTGCCAAGCAATACATAAGATATTTCAGTATTCCTCATGCTGTGAAAGAAGACATATCACATATACAATAAAAGACATGTGAAGGAAACAGAGTGAAAAATGGCAAGCTTTGATCTGTAATCAGACTCCGACAGTTTCCTCTTTGGTTGTGGATAGTATTTTTCATTGTGAGTCCCATGAGGTTATCTTGGAACCTTGCTTTGCTCAGAATAGTTTAATCCCACACAATTGATCATCATACAGTATTTTTGTTATTGTTTACAATATTTTCCTGCTTATACTTACTGCATTTTGCATCACTTCATATAAGGCTTACTACCTTTTTCTGAACTCATCCTGATCATCATTTCTTATGGTGCAGTAATATTCTATTACAATTTATACCAGTTTCTTCAGCCATTCCCCAATTGACGAACATTTCTTTAGCTTCCAATTTTTGACATTACAAAAGGAACTGCTAAAAATATTTTTGTACAAGTAGGTTCTTTTCCCCTATCTCTGCTCTCTTTGGGATACAGACCCAGGAGAGTTTTTTGGTTCAAAGGGTATATAAAGTTTTATCATCCTTCGTGTTTCCATATTGTTCTCCAGAACAGTTTTATCAGTTCTTAGTTCCACCAACAATGTATTTGTGTCCCAATTTTCCAATATCTCCTCCAACATTTCGAATTTTCCTTTCTGATCAAATTAGTCAATCTGATAGGTATGAGGTAGTATCTATGAGTTGTTTTAATTTGTAATTCTCTAATTAGTAGTGATTTGGAGTATTTTTTTCCTTTTATTATAGATATTTTGAATTTCTTTACCTGAGAACTACCTATTCCTATCTATTGACTATTTATTTATTGGCACCTAATGGTTCTTTTTAAAAAAAGAAAACAAAAAGAAAAAAAACCCTTGCCTTATGTATTGGAGTCAATACTGTGTATTGGCTTCGAGGCAGTAAAGTGATAAGGGCTAGGTAATGGGGGTTAAGTGACTTGCCCAGGGTCACAAAGTTGGGAAGTGTTTAAGGCCAGATTTGATCCTAGAACCTCCTATCTCTAGGCCTGCTGCAACCTAATGGTTCTTAAAGACCCTTCCAGCTCTAAGTCTAGAAATCTAAAAGCATGCATATTGTTATAAAATTTTGTCTTGATTCAACTTGTTATAATAGAATTAAAACCAGCCTTTGCTTTAGGAAGGCCTGCTTTCAAGTCCTGCCTCACACATAATGGCTATTGTAAGCATGTCATCATTATCAAGTCATTTAATCTCTTATTACTCTGGGAAGCTAGGATGGCTCAGTAGAGTAGAGAGCCAGGTCTGGAAACAGGAAAACTATTTTTCGAATTCTTTGATGCAATACTTTATATTAAACACTCAAACAACCCCTTCTATGAGATGTATTCCCCGGAATAAGTTGGTCAAAACTACTTACTGGTATTTTTTTTGACTGATTACTGTCAATAATTAATTAATGATTGCTAATACTTTAGTGTCAGTGAATTGCTACCTGTGTTAAAAATGTAATAATTCTTATAACTAAGTCCCAACAAATGATCATCCAACTATGACCCAGAAGACATTGGGGTCAACCTTTCTAAAGTTTCTTCCAATGCTGAGTTACTATGTTTTTGTATTTTAAACTCCACAAGTACGACTGAAAGTAGAAAAAGGAGAAAGGGAATTCATATAAAATAAACAAACTTAGATGTCATCAAACCCACTCTTTTGTTCAGATCCTTGTGTTTTCTCACTTTTGTATCCATTCCACAACCTTACTTGAAATATAAGCCCTGTGAAGACATTGAACTTTCTGTTTTCTTCAGTCTCTACTTTTTGGTATCAGTATCAGTGTCTGGCACATTATACATACTATAAACTGGTTGATCATAATGGTAATAATATGAGATAGTCTTTTTACCATTGCTTCTCTGGGAATTTTCAGACTCGTATTCTGAGTTTGACAATATGAAACAAATGAACTTGATTCTCCAAGGCTAATGTTGGCAGTGTATGAGTTCAGCTGGTGAATTGAGCTAATCCACAAAATTTCCTATGATTAAATTCATTCTCTAGATGGCATTGGTGGTAGACCTATTGCAGTTTTAGCTTGTACATTTTTTTCTCATAATGTTTTCCTAGTGTAAAAAGGGCCTGAACTTGGGATGTTGGTGCCCACAAGGAAGTCCCAGATTATCATCTTGGACTTGTGGTTGTAAAGTTCCTTTGCCAGGGAGCAAAAATAGGCTAGTCATGTCAAAGTTTGTACTGACCTGCCTTTTAGTTTGTGGGTACCCTTCTTATGTGTTTCTGTATAGTTCTTTATTTCCAGTTCACATAAAACTTTGCAGATTTTTCTAGAAGATATAGAGGAAAGTGACATTTTCTGTTTATATGTATTTATATCAAAAGTATTCATTGACTGACTACATAAACATAAGCACTTACACTCACATTTTTGCATTCGCATATACATACACATCATGGTATTGGGAATTACTGAATTACTACCATATATGTAGACTAGTACTATTATACTAATACTAACTCTATTATTTCTTCCATGTATTCTATGTATGATCTTGACTAAATTATTTTATTTCCCTAGCTTTCAGTTTTCTCATTTGCATTGTAAGGTGGTACACAGATTTGGAGCTGTAAGGAAGACACATTCTGCAGAAGAAGAAGCTTGAAGCTCAGGGAACTTCAGTGTGACTTGCCCCAAGTCACACAGAGAATATTAGATGCAAAATTTGAACCCAAGCTCTTGTAGAGTCAACATTTTTTCCACTATGGCACTATATAACTGCAAAATGGACAATTACTTAGGCCACAAATTTAATAGTTGGAAGACTGAGCAAAATTGAATTGGTTAATTGTTGAGTGCTTTGCATTATTCTAAACAAGCTTATCATCAGTATTTTAACAATGTTGCTATATAGTTATAAATTGTGGAATATGCCATCTCCAAAGATTCAAAGTTATAAGGTGACTTGGGGCAGTGGAATGATATAAAGTAGATATTAGTAGACTGTAGTAACATATCATTGAGGGTATGTGATATAATATTACAATCCAGGATTTGAATTATTGGAAAAGGAGGTGAATGGGTCATGTAATAGTTAAGGCATAAAACAATAGTTGATGGACAGTTCAGTGACATAAACCCTGTAGATTTTAAAAATTAATATCCAATACTCAAGTATTATATTTATAAGATTTATTAATAATAAAACTTGAAGCAAGGGAAGAAAAACCTCAATAAAGAAAACCCACTTTCAGAGCTGCACATGTGAAAAAGAGAGCAAGATGGAGGAGTTACCAAAACTTATATACAAACATAACAAATGCAAATGTGAATGAAGGGAAAAGGATTCTTAGGATGAGAAAAGAATTCTGGGAGATGGAGTCCAAATTTTTCTAATTATACAGCTCCATGAAATCTTAAAGGACCTTGGCAAACTGCCTTCAGGACTTTGGCCCCTTTATTTTTGAGAAGATCCTATACCAGAGTCATATAGGATGAATTATGGATGTATTGTGGAATACACTGCATGAGAAAGTGCTTTTGCTGAGATAACAGAGGTTGTGAGGCAATAACTCAAAATGACTGTTGTATTCCTGTGCTAAACATATTTAGGTTCTAACATGTGTTACTTTCAAACATTAGAGAGTATTGAGATTAAATTGATTTAGTGGGTCTTCTTACCTTCTTTGTTTAGGAAAGACAATTGTATTCCCTTATACTAATTTCTTTACAAGGTTACTGATTAAATCATAGATCTGAACAAAAGAAAGTTCTTTCAGTTCTTTGCAAAATGTTGTTCTTCTTGTTTCAGTAATGTCCAACTTTTCATGACCCCATTTGGGATTTTCTTGGCAAAGATGTTGTAGTAGTTTGCTATTTCTTTCCCAACTTTCATTTTACATATGAGGAAACTGAGGCAAACAGGGTAAGTGACTTGCCCAGTAACATACCTAATAATATCTAAGGCTGATTTTGAACTCAGATTTTCCTGCTTCCAGACCTAGCACTCTATTCACTATGCCAGTTAGCTGCATCTCTTTGCAAATAGTATGTAGTCTCAATAAGAATTTGTGACGTGTAAATAAAACTAAAATGTTGCTTCCATTTTTGATATTTGTTATATAAGTTGTGATTTTTTTTTAACATTTATTACTGACATACCTTACCCCTATTAGAGATCTTACCTTAGCAAGACTTTACTTAGGGAATATTTGAATTTTCCCAGAAGTCACTTAATTTCTGATTTCAAATTTATGATCAGGAAGAGGTAACTCAGACTTTCAGCCTTGCCCTATTTCACCCTTGGTCTCAGAGACTCCTGGGAACTGGTCCAATTTTGGATTCTTTCTTCTTTAGTTAATGCAATAAAAATATAAACAGAAGACTAAGTTTTTATTCCTTAGCTCAATTGCTCTACATAGCTTCATAGTTTATAGAATTCTAGGAGTTCTGTGTGCATTTGAGGATGATGAAGCTATCATTAAGTAAGCATCTCTGGTCTTTTGGGGTTTCCTTAGCAGTAAATCTGCTCTGTAGTTGTTTATTCTGTTTTGGAACATGTCTGTGACCTAATTTCAAAATAGAGATTTTGTTTGGGGTTGTCCATTCCATCTTTCCTTTCCCCTTGGCTGCTCCCTTCCATAGCATTGGTTAGAGAAATAAGGAGGAAGAAAGGATGAAGAATTAAGAGTTGTTGAGGAGTAAAAGACTCCAGAACTTTCTCCTTGTTTATTGCACTTTTGTACAACATAATTTTGGACTAAAAATTAATTGAATTTGAGAGGATAAATAATAATGCTACTTTCCTGGTCAGTATGAGAAGTGATACTAATAGAGTAATTCATGTTACAGCTTTAATTACTTGGCTTTTTTTGGTGACATTTTTGACATTTTATTTTTGGAGAAAGAGGCCAATCACAATGACTGTTACCCATCAGAAGATGGGGTGGTAGTGAGCCTTTTAAAAGAGAAATTAGATTCTGAAAATGAAAGTTTCAGAAATATAATTTAATTAAAAATAGATTTAAACATTTTAAATTTATTTTTAATGAACAAAAAACAATTTCTCTCCCACCTCCCCTCACATGAGAAAAAAAACTTTCTAATAAATTTATGTAAACAAACAAAGCAATTTTTCACATTGTTGAATATATGTCTCAATATGCATTCTGAGTGGATCATCTTCCCTTAGGCTGTGACTAGTATTTTTTTATCATAGACCTTCTGAAAACTACTTGTTCATATCTTTTGTCCATTTATCAATTAGGGAATGACTTTCTTTTAAGTTTGAATCAGTTCCTGATATATCTTGAAAATTAGATTCTTATCAAAGAAACTTGTTGAAAAGATTTTTTTCTTGTTATATTTCCATTTTAATTATAACTGAACTTAAAAAAAATAAAATCTGTTTAATTCATCTCTGTTCTTTTTTGGTCATAATTTTTTCCTATTAATAGATCTGAAAGGTAACTTCCTCCTTACTACTAATTTATTGAGGATGTCATTCTTTTCATGTACTTATTTGGAGCTTTGTGTGAGCTGTAGGTCTGTACCTACTTTCTGTCAGACTGCTTTTCTGTTTTTCTCTGCAGTTTTTGTTGAAGAGTGAGTTCTTAACTCCAGTAGCTATATCAAACAGTAGCTACTGTACTCATTGAACTAGATTTTAGTGAAGGCCTTGACAAAAGGAGACAATGGATAGATGTGGACTATGATGATTATATAGTTAGGTATAGATTAGCTATTGATCTTTCAACATGTTTAACAAAGACATATAAAGGCATAGATGGACATGTGCTTATTACACTAATAGAGTATACAAAGCTTGGGCTGGAGGGGACCAGTTAACACACTGGATGATAGGGTTGACATCCAAAAAGATTCTGATAGGTTTTAATGTTTGGCCAGGATTAATAAGCTGACATTTAATAAGGGTAAATATAAAGTTTTATATTTGGGTTCAAAAAATCAACTTCATATGTTCAAGATGGAAAACATATGCCTAAACAGCAGTTTATTTGAAGCAGATTTTAGAGTTTTAGTGAACTGATGAAGGCACACAGTTATTGCAATTTTAGTTTACACTGAGAGAGGCAAAGTTTTTAGGACAAGGAAGATGATGGTTTTCTTGCTGTATTTTGCCAGAGAAATCAACCAAAGAACAAATTTTCTTTAGTGCCAGGCACTCCACTAGGTAATGGAGGCAAAAATGAAATAGACTCTGCACTCAAAGAACTTGCATTCTCCTAAAGGAGGTAATATGTTCAATTTGTATAAGCACAATCCAAGTTAATTTAGTTACTAGATGCTGGATGGATCAGGAAAGATCATGTTGGAAGTAGCATTTGAGCTGAAATTTGATGGTAACTATGGATTCAAAGAGGTAAGGGTGAGGAAGATGTGTATTTTAGCTATGGAGAACAGTCTCATGCAAAAGTTTTGAGATGAGACATAGAATGGTATGTTTGAGGAAGAGCAAAAAGTCCAGTTTGGATGGAATGTAGAGTGGGTAAAGGGGAAATAAGCTAAAAAAGTTAGGATGGAGTCATGTTCTAAAGAGCTTTCGGTACCAAACAGATGCCTTTGCATTTAATTTTGGAGGTAGTAGCCTATGGCATTTATTGAGTTGAGGAATGCCATGGTCAGACCCTGAGCTTTAGAAATATCTCTTTGGTAGTTGAATGGAGGATGGATTAGAGAAGTCATATTCCATTTGAAGAACTGGGTTCATTTCTGCTTTCATGGTTTTAACATGATAAAATTGGCAAATGGAATCATGAGGGGCTTTATTAAAGAGCAGGCCATACAAGGATAAGCCAAAGATTTTGGACACATTTAGCCTGAAAAAGAGAAGACTTGAGGGTATGATGATTGTATTTTAATTTTTAAGGGCCTTCCTTTAGGAAAGCAGATTCATTCATTCTGCTTGGACTGAAAGAACAGAATTAGGAACAACAGCTGTAAGTTGCCAAAGATATTGGAAAGTGGAAGGGGATGATGATGAGGTTGTTCTTCAGGCTAATGGGTGGTCTAGAGAGCCTGAGAGTCTATGATTCCATGTGAAATTCTGAAAGTATTTAATGTGTTAATATTTCATTCAATAAAGTCAGTATTTTCAAAATGTTCAGTCATTTTTCAGTCATACCAGATTCTTCATGACCCAATTCAGAGTTTTCTTGGCAAAGACTAGGGTGGTTTGTCATTTTCTTCTCCAGCTCATTTTTTTATAGATGAAGAAACTGAGCCAGATAAGATGGAGTGACTTGTTCAGGGACACACAGGTAGTCAGGAAGATAAGTCTTCTGACCCAGTGCTCTTTGTACTGCACCATCTATCAGTGTACATTATCAGTATTCCCATTCAGTAATTCTGAAAACAGTGATAACAGGAAAACTTTACTGATGATCACTTTTAAAATTATTTACAGGAATAGATCTCAATGCTTAAATTTATCTTATGATCACATTTTTATTAGAGAAGTCAAGTAACCTAAGATTACAAAACAAAACTTTTTAATGTATTGAAGATAAGAATATTTAAAATTTTATCTATATGCAATGTTTTCCTTTATCCTCTAAATGTGTTATAAGCAATGTAAATTTAGGGAATTATAGTCATAAGCAGCCTATTTACCCCTTTCAGATAAAGGGATAGTAGAAAATGTAAACACCAGTGTACCATTTATTTTTTTGTTATTCCTCCACTAAAAGAAATAGAAACCTCTATAACAAATATGCATAATCAAGCAACTAATTTGCATATTGATTATTTATAAAAATATATGCCACAAATATAAGGTATGTTTTGTTTATTCAGTTATGAACTCTTGGTGAAGAGCATTTTTCATTATTGTTTTCCTGAAATTATGGCTGCTCTACCCATTAGTTAAAACATCTTGACTTTCAAAATTCTTAATTTTTACAGTGTTGTTACAGTATAAATTTTTCTCCTGGTTCCACTTGTTTTACTCTGTATCAGTTCAAACAAGTATTCCCACATTTCTCCTTTGTATTTTTATACAACACAATAGAATTCTATTACATTCATAAACATCCCCTAATTTTTCAGTCATTACCCAATTGGTGAGCACTTCCCATTGTATCTTGTTCTTCACTATTACTAAAGGAACTGCTATTAATATTTTTGTACACAAAGGACTTTTTTCCTTTGTAATAGCTTCTCATATGACCTTGACTAGTATATAATAATCTTTAATTCATATGGTCCTCATTTTTCTTATCTACCTTGAAAAATGCAAAAATCTCCTGGAATTGTCATTGACTAGCATCCTTTCCAACCTTCTTCGGAAGTATTACTTGTTGAAAATGCATTGTAAAGAAGTTAAAAAAATTTTTTTTGGTCAAGAGTAGTAGAGAGTGGAGTATAGTTTAAAACTTTTATTTCATGATAAACTAGAGGGTTTTTTGTTTTGTTTTGTTTTTTTACTTTTGGAGTGAACATTAGAGAGAGGCAGCTAGGTGCACAGTGGATAGAGCATAATACCTGAGTTCGAATGTGGTGAACCTGGACAATCCCTTAACCCTGTTTGGCTCTTTCATGGTCTGTGAAATGAATTGGGGAAGGAAATGGCAAACCACTCCAGTATCTTTACCAAGGTAACCCCAGATAGGGCCACAAAAAAGTCGGAAATAAGAAGAATATTAGAGATCTGCTAGCCTTAGAACCTCTAAATTTTTAGATTAGGAAACTGAGACCTATATAGATAAAATGACTTACCTACAACTACTCAGTGATTATGCAAGTCTAAAATTCTCAGATTTTTAAGTTACTGGGCAGAATTAGCACTAGAATTCTGGTCTCCAGATTTGAGACTTCTTTCATCAAACCAATCTGCCTCTTTTAACTATGAATTAATATTTACAGAGCATATTTCCTTTTAATAGGTACCATGAAACTGTGGTCCTCAGCTATTAATCTAATCTTAATGCTGCAAAAATATGTTGTATTTGTTATGAACTTCACATACCAGAGGAGAGATTACAGTTCCATTCCAGTTACTACTGAGGAGGAAATTCATAGCAGCCCTGAGGTTTAGGAATCTAGGTTAGTTACAGAAGTAGTCCAAAAGACCTAGGAATTTGTAAAACTTAGTGGCAAAAAGGCTACCTTGAATACAGTGCAGAAATTACCTTCTAGAGTTGCCCTATCAGTAGTGAATTCCTGATCATTTAGAAGATGATAATCTAGTTAACTGATCATTCTGGTGATGGGATTTTAAATTTGGTAGGGGTCCCTGTGATCATCTACTCTACAACCACATTTTATATTTAGCCTCAATTAGGAGAAATGACTTGTCCAAGGTCACACCAATAATTAGTGACAAAACTGATAACAGAACTCACTTCTGATTGATAGCCCAGGGCTATTGCCCTTTGAGCATTCTGTTATGTTGTGTTTGAAAAGCATAAGCTTATAGATGGAGCTCTGACCTGGAACTCATAAGACCTGGGTTCAGGTTTTGCCCAGCTCTTTACTAGCAGTGTGACTTGGTTGGGGAGGGGGTGGTAGTGAGTTGTTTCATCATTTTGAAGCTCAGTTTCTTTATCTAGAAGGCAGACTAACAATACTTAGTTAATGTGAAGCTCAAGTGAGAGGATGCACTTTAAAAATCTTGCAGAAATGAAAATTATTTTCTGTGTTTTGTATTGCTAATTGTTTAGTTCAAAATTTTAAAACAATGTTTATTGTTAATTGATTAACCCTCTTATCTCTGACTCAAATAAACTCTCTAATTCAAACTATCAAGCTAAAAGTCTGTTCTTGTTTGTTTTTTTTTCCCTTTGGAAAGCTATATTAAGAAGAATTAGAACTTTAACTTGAATGTGAGGAAACTAGGAGAAGAACTAGACCTATGATTTAATTGGTATAGGAAATCCCATGGTGAGAAAAATCCCCTACCAAAGCAGATCCTTCCCTTCCCTGTGGCTTTGGATCTTACCAAATTGCCCAGAGCAGAGGTGTCCAGCCAGAAACAGTTTACAATAAAATTGTGAAATATATAACAAAATAAATAAAAAATATAATGCAGCATAGATAATATGAGTATGTGGTTTTATAAGTCAATAAGGAGCCTACAGGGATCATTATAATCAGTTTAGTGGCCCTATTTCTGAGTTTGACATTACTGGGTCTTAACTAATGAGTGGTTAAGAGATTTTCCCAGGGTACTGTAACTACTATGTGGTAGAGACAGTTCTTGAATCCAGGTGTTCCTGTCTTCAGTGCAGACTCGATATACTATCTCATAATGACTCTTGTTTGAAGAAATAATTGAGCTAATCATGGAACAAGTTTTTAGATGAAAAAAAAAACACAAAACTTTCTCAATGGCAGAGGCAAAGTTTAGAAATTTTTTTAGGGAACTCCCAAACCAGATGAATAACATTTGTATTACCTTGCTTTCTTCCTCAGAAATAAATTTTTTTGGTAGAGAGCATGTGGGTTTAAAAGTTGAAAATGGAATTCAAGTCATGATCCTTGAATATTTTTCTTAGTTTGTAATCATTATATTATATGGTTTTGAGAAAATCCTCCATTTTCCTTCATTCCAGTTTGATGGTCCATAAAGTAGAACATAAAATATCATTCTCCTAAGGATGTCATGCTTAATTAACTTTTCAAGGCCAGTAGAGCCCATTTAATGTAATGACTGTATACTGAAAGGATCTGAGTTGCTTGATGACCTGGATTCTGACTAAGGCTCTTCCTCTTCAGTGTGATCTCCAGAAAGCTTCAAAATTGAGAGTAAAATGAAGAGGAAAGAAAGAGCAGAATAGTAAAAAAAAATAAGTAAGCTGAGGGAAATTAAATGGATGTATTATCTAGGCCATATATCAATTAATTTGTATCTGGGAAATTGAATTCACAGTACTTTTTAAGAGTATGTGAATCATTGCTGATTCATCTGTGAATCTGTAAAACTTTCATAATAAATTTGTAAAAAATAAGGAGTGGTTTGAAGATTTTAAAAATAATTTGTTGTTTTTCTTTTCCTGATCTCTTTACCCCCCCACCTCCAATATGTGTGAAATAGCTACAGAAATACTTGGTTAACTAGATGTTTTTGAAAACTTAAATGCAACTATCTCTATTATTAGGCAAACTCCTTTTATGACCATAGCATTGTATATTAAGAGGTTGTTGGAAGCTTTTTTTTTCAAACTTTAGGCAATTTTTTTTGAGAAAATGAATTTTTGCTAGCAGAAGCTGAAACTATATATTTGCATGAAATTTTCATGTGATATGAATGTAACCCCTAGTACAATAGCTTTCATATTAAGATACTTAAGGAGCAAAAAAAGTTGATATGGAGAGCTTTTGAGATTTGCTTTTTAATACATAGCCAGAAGATGTGTTTTAAGAGTTGGTCCTAATGTCTACTGATATATATATATATATATATATATATATATATATATATAGATATAGATATATATAAATATATATATAAATACTTCAGTATTAAAACAGATCATAAGCTTATCAGTGTGAGTTACTCCTTTTAATCTAGAGACTGTAACCTATCCATACTTTCTAATCCTATTTGATTTTTGCCCATGTCCTCTCATAAAACCTTCATAGAGGATATATTAAATTTGTAGAGTTCTTTCTCCTATACTTTTAAATATTAGGTAGGTTCCATTGTAGCACTTGAGACAGCTAGATGGTTCAGTGGATAGAGTCAGGAAGACCTGCATTTAAATCCTGCCTCAGATGCTTTACTAGTCTTGTGACTCTAGGCAAGTCACTTAACCTGTTTGTTTGCCTTAATTCTGTAATAAATAAAAATGAATCGAATACTTTATGTTACATCTATAATTATTTATTAGTAGGAGAAAGAAAGAATGAAGAAAGTTGCCAACCTCACCACCCAAAGTCTCTGGCTAAGTTGCTGCTTCAAGTCCTAAATTCCCAACTGGCCCTGGCCCATTTATAAGCAGTGGCAAAGGGGCCCAGCTAACCACTTGGTCAGACAAGATAAATTAAGGTCAGCCAAGGAGCAGGCTTGAGTTTAGGAAGGCCAAAAGAGCCCAAGTTACCACTTGTCCTGGCACTTTTATCTCCCATGGCATTACACCTAGTTGGCTTTTGATTGGACATTCTGATTCATGTGTTCTGATGTCTAGGCAGGTAGTCACACCACACCACCGGGTCAGAGCCTGAGGTTAGCATAGTGGGGCTTCCACCAGCTCATTCTGGAAGTCATTCTGGAAGTCAAGCTGAATCCTACCTTAATGCACATGTGCCAACTACGAGTTTTATTTTAATGCTAATTTCACACAATCCAAAGGAGAATGAAATGGCAAACCATTCCAGTATTTTTGCCAAGAAAATCCTATGGAGAGTATGGTCCATACAGTCATGAAGAGTTGGATACAATTGAATAACAATTGCAACACTCCATTTGTTAACATTTGTTATGATTTTTTTCTAGATAATTATGGGAAGACATGAATTAGGGTACATAGGATGGGCAGCCATGGGTGGGGGTTATGTGACTTCTACTTCTCACATATATATGTGAGATAATATAGCTTGATATAGTAGATATGTTGGATTTGGAGTCAGGAAAAACTCAGTTCAAATGCTGCTTCTGACCTGAAATATTTGCCTGTCTATGGGCAAGTTATTTAAACTCTGGTCTCCTGCCTTACTCAACTATAAAAGAGCACAAATATTATCTGTAGTACACATTTAACAAGGTTACTGTAATTCTCACATAAGAGTTAATATCTGTAAAGCACTTTATGGATTTGAAAGTGTTATAAAGACAATTTTGTTATTATTTTCACCAATTCTTGTCTTATGAATATATTGCCCTCATTGGTAACATGCTGCAGCCTACTTTTTCCCACCACATGTTGTCATGTTTTTCTATCATCCTTTAGGTGATCCAACAATTTATAGCCAAATAATATTACCAAAAGAATATTGGTAGTAAAATTGAAGGTTAGAAGTTTTGTATTGGGGATCACAGTAGAATCTAAAATAAAACATTCCAAATTATTTGACTCTTATTGTTCTAAGGATATAGCACTTTTTGGTAAACTTGGAGCATTGGGGTTTGTTGCTTCCAGGTTGCCAGCAATCTAATCACAAGGGAAGGGCGCCTTGATATCTTAAATTGAATCTAATCAAGAAATATTTGGAATCATCTGGATAACTGACCAGCTTATAAGGAGTTCTCTGCCTGGATAGGTTTTGTTGCTACTTTGGCCCTTTTTGAAATTAACCTCTCACTTCTTCCCCCTCTGCCTCGCTGAGTGCCTTGGGAGTTTTATGCTGCCTTAAAAATCATTCTTATTTGTTGTTTGCAATTTTATGATGCATTTTGTCTCAAGATAAAGATATGTTGATTTTTATTGCATTGTGAATGAGTATTTGCTGTAAATGAGTGAAACATTATGAGGAAGGACAAAGGAGAGCACTGGTAAACTTGACTGGGCTGAAATTGAAACTCATTCTTGTTTCTCCTCCCTCCCAACAATTGGGGCTTCACTTATTTCTTTCCCTCCTTTTTTTTCCAGATTACATGTCAAATTAGTAATAATTTTTTATTATTATAAGTTTTAATTTTTTTCCAGATTACATGCCAATATAAATTTACAATTTTTGTTTTCTGATATTTTGTGATCCATGTTCTCTCTCTTCTTCCCACCCTTCCCCAAGAAGACAGGTGATATGATATAACTCAGAGTTGGCGAAGGTTTTCAAGTTTGCCTGCCCAAATTGCAACTTTAAGATGCCTGTGAGCCTCTCCCCCCATTACCCCATTGGCATTGGGAAGAGAGGGAATGGAGCAAACCTTTCCCCCACCATCTAGGCACACATGCCATACTTCACCAATGCTGATATAGGTTATACATATATTATGATAAAATACTTATTTCCCTTTTTGTCATGTGAAACTAGACATATGTTGCTTACACTAGAGAAAAATTCATGGAGGAAATAAAGTGAAGAATAGTATGTTTCAATCTACATTTGGACTCTGTTTGCCCATCTATAACAGTGGGTATTCTTTTTTGTCATAAATCCCTTGGAGTTATCCTGTATCTTTACCTTGTAGATAATAGTAAAGCCATTCATAGTTGATCATACACTATTTTTGTTTCCATGAACAATGTTCTCCTAGTTCTGCTTATTTCACTTTGCATCACTTCATATAAGTGTTTCAGGGTTTTTTTTGTTATCATCTTGTTTGTCATTTCTTATGGCACAATTGTATTCCATTACTAACATATATCACAGCTTGTTTGGCCATTTCCCAATTAATTTCTTTAGTTTCCATTTTTTAAGAGTTGCTATACATATCTTAGAACATATAGTTTTTTTTTTCTTTTTTCCTTAATCACCTTAGGAAATAAGTTTAATAGTAATATTTCTGGGTCAAAAAGTATACACAGTTATATTATATTATACATAGTATAATTCCAGATTGCTCTCCAGAATGGTTGGAACAATTCCTACCAACTAGTTTCTTATGGTGCAGTAATAAGTTATTACATTTAGGTCAGTTAATAGCTTATTATGTGCCTGGCACTGCTCCTGCCCACAGGGATCTCACATTTTAATGGGAGAAGACAACAAAAAAAGGGGCTGGGGGAGATTCAAAGGTATTGATTTAGTATATGGTAGAGAAAGTTCTGAGGGCAAACTAGAGAGCAGTGAGGCATGATTGGCCTAGACACCCTTCTTAAAAAGAGATTCTGGGAGGAGCCTCCAATCTGAAGGGAGGGGATGGAGTGGAGAGTACTTCTGATTTGAGAATTACAGGGTTGGGAGTCAGCTTCCATGTAAAGAGGTTTCTGGGGTATGGTGGTATTTGGGGGTTAGCCTGGAGAGGGATTCATATAGCACAATTCAATTAATTATTCCCTAACTGATGGTTATCTAGATTGTTTCCATTTTTTTGCTAACACAAAAATACTGCTATAAATATTTTGGTGTGTATCAGAACTTTCATTTGGCCTCCTTAAGCCTAGCAGTGGGTATTTTTTCTTTCTTTTTTTTTTCAAAGTAGTAAAAGCCTTAGAATTGCCTTCACACTCTTGAAAATGTACTTTTCTTTTTCTCCATCCATCTGTAATCTTAAATGATTTACTATAAAATGATGGTTAAACTTAAAATTTGTAAGCCTTCAGACTCAAGAATAAGTTTGAAAAATGCTGATGAAACATTCTTCCTTTTTTCCCTTTTCTAAACCCTGGGGCTTAAGTGCTTTTTGGTTGTACATATAACAGGACAGGTCTGAACTTGCAAAATGATATTCAAGATGAAAGCTTACTGAGATCACAAATTAAATTCTGAGGAGAGTACTTGGGAGCAGAATTTAAGGGTCAGGTTTGTAAAATGCCCTTGATTCAGTTTTGTATAAAGGTTCTGTGACATATTGAAGGACTTCTGGAACCAGGCAAGTCTTGTTTTTAACCATTCCAATGGAAAACTAAGCCTTTGAAAACAAAGTAGTGAAGGGATTATTAGTTGTAAAAACAGTAATCATTGTGGGAGATTTGTTTTTTTTTAAAGATCATTTAATAATATCTTGTGTGTTATGTAGCACAGCCCTTTGCACATAGTAGGCACTTATTTAGTTAATGTGTAACTTTTGATAGTTTCAAAGTACATTTGATAAAGATAATAGTAGCCAACGCTTATTTGACCTTTGAGGTTTGCAATATGCCATTACTTCATTTGGTCCTTATAACAACCGGGAGGGTTTTGTTGTTGGAATACTTCAGTTGGTATTACCACCATTTTGCAGTTATTCAGTCATGGCTAACTGTGACCACATGGACAATAGCTATCCATGGGCTTTTTTTGTAAAGAATACTAGAATGATTCACCATTTCTTTCTCCAGTGCATTTAGTCAGAGTCAGGCCTTTTGTCAGGCAATCAGAGATTGCCCAAGTTACACAGCTAGCAAGTATGAGTTGCCCAAGGTTACACAGCTAGCAAGTATGAGATATTGGACTGGAATTCAGCTCTTCCTAACTACGGGCCAGGGCTCTTAATCACTGAGATAGAGCTGCCTTGGTTATCATCATTTTATAGATGAAGAAATTGAAGCACAATGGTGAAATAATTTGCCCAAGTTTGTAGACTTTGCCAAGATAGGATCTGAATATAGGCATTACTTTTATTACTTTTATTTGTTTATTTATTTATTTTAATTAAACCCTATAACTTCTGTCTTGGAATCCATACTAAGTATCATTCTCAAGTTGGAAGAATGACAAGAGCTAGAAAATTGGGGTTAAGTGAATTCTCCAGAGTGATACAGCTAGGAAGTGTTTGAGATCAGATCTGAACCTAGGATCTCCTATCTCTAGACCTGGTTCTCTGTCTACTGAGTCACCTAGTTGCCCCATAGTTCCTCACTTTTAAAAGGAAATAACTAAAATTTTGATATCTTATTCATTCTGTAAACATTTATGTGTTGCCTTCTGTGTCTTGCATATAGTAAACACATTAATAAATATTTCTTGAATGAATAGAAGGGGTGGTAAAAACATACCTCCCTCCACTCCACCCTGTGCCATTACAGCAGTACCACCACCACCACCACCACCAACAACAACAACTAATAATAATAATAAAAATAATAACTATCATTTATACAGCCTTGAAGGTTTTCAGTTCCTCACATATCTTAACTCCTTTACACAGTTCCCCATGCTCATAGGGTACCTCCTTAGCAATCTGATAAAACAAATACAATTTGTTGTTACTATAAAAAAATGCAGAGTCCACTCTAGTCATTTTCTTTTTTAAGGAAAAAATGTTCACATTCTTGGTAAGGAAGAGAAGTAATGATTATTGGTTTTGTAGTTTCATTGAAATGCTTTGCTGCATCTTTGAAT
The DNA here is from genome assembly GCF_027887165.1 of Monodelphis domestica. Taxonomy (NCBI): domain Eukaryota; kingdom Metazoa; phylum Chordata; class Mammalia; order Didelphimorphia; family Didelphidae; genus Monodelphis; species Monodelphis domestica. The sequence goes on along the minus strand of NC_077228.1, from coordinate 402,617,430 downwards.
CCTCTGCATTCTTTCCCCCCTTTATCACTATATTAATCTTCAGGCCCACGTTTCTTCCTCTCAGCTCAGTTATTTATAACTTTCTTCTTTACCCCCTTTTTTTCTTACTCCTAGATAGCAGAGGGATACTGAAGGAAATAATGAAGCTGTTGGCTGTATCCACTACAAATCTATGCTATATAACTTTTGTTTCACTCTAACTGCTTCATAGTAAACCTTTTATTTCTTTCCAGTTGACTCCCTATCACATTCCTTTAGCATCCATCGCCAACTTTCTCTTTAGTTCTTAAACTTTCAGCTGTTACTCAATCTTACTAGTCTTTTACTTTAATGAAAAGACAGAGGGCATCCTGTTTTTTACTTCCTTAGTTTCCCTTTCCACATTAAAAACTAAGTCAAACAAACAACAACCAAAAAATCACTTACACCCACATCTTTAAAGCCTCACTCATCATCTCATTCTCTTTGGTCTCAGAGAATGAAGGTGACCACTATTTTGCCCAGGATAACTCTTTCATATGTATTCCTGAACTTATTCTCTTTCATTTTTATCAACTTCATGCATTTGTATATTTAGTCTTCCTCTTTACTGACTTATTTTCTTTATGCAAACATTTGTCTCAACTCTTCCTTAACTATTTTGATGATGCTAACATTCTCTCAGTGACCTTACTTTCAAGTCCCTTGCTGCTTCTATAATATTTCTTGCATCTCTTCTTTCTGCTCAACTTAAAGTACTCCAATTTCTCTTTCAATTCATCATCATAATAAAAAAAATTCTTTAAATCTGTTATCTTCTCTCAATCTTCTGCCTTCTATTTCAAAAATAAGAGAACAGAATTTAGGAGATGGAAGGCACCTGTATAGCCCTTTAGACCTATTTCTCCACTGATAAAAGAAAACTTTCTACAATGTACCTGACCAGTGGTCTTATAGCATTTGCTTAAAGATCTTTCACTCCCAAAATTCAGGGAGGAGGAATCTACACTAGTTGCCACTGTTTCCTCAAAATACATCTTTTCTTCTTTGTAATCAAATTTCCAATTCCCTTCACTACAGGGAAAGCACTTTTATGTAAATGCAAAATCCAGTGGAATTTTTTTCAGTGTAAAAGTATCTTTTAGGCAGGGAAATGAAATTTTCATTTGTGTTTTACTGCTTTTCTGTTGATGTTCTCTTCTTCTTTGGCTTTTGTGATTCCTCTGTGTCCTGGTATTCTTACTCCTTTGTTCCTCTTTGTGTTCCTTTATTTATTTCTCCTTTTTTCTTCCTGTTCTAATTATGCACATCCCCCAAAGTTCTGTCTTTAATCCTTTTTTCAATCAACATTCTCTTTATTGATCTTATTAATATCCTGAATATGATTTCCAAATCTATACTTCCCTGTCCCCAACCTCTCTTCTGAATGCCAGTCCTTTATCTATTCTTATATTTCCAATTGCTTGCTACAATGGGAAGAATCCTCTAGTCAGAGTCAAATTATGAGTTTGAAGGCTGTTTCTGGATACTCTTGAGTAATTTCTCTTCTTTGGGCTTCCTATCCTTATCTGTAAGTTAGGGGCCTGAAATAAGACTTTGAAGTTCCTTTGAGCTATCTTATCATTTCCACCTGGATGTTCTTTTAACTCCTTCAACTCCAGATGTCAATTTCCCCAACAAATTTGTTTCTCCTCCTAGCATCTTGGTTTCTCTTTATGCCATAAACATATTGTGATCATGATTCAAAAACTTGAATTTGTTTTTGAATCTCTAACTTTTCCACCTGGGGGTGTTACCAAGTCCATTTCCTTTTTAGGTACCCATTACCATCTTCTTTGAATTCTAGAATGATCTTCGTACTGATTTCCTTGACCCCAGTCTTACAAATTCCTATGATTATGTCAGTAACATTACTGATAGGACAAAATACAAAATCCTTAGAATGGCATTCAAGGCCCAGCTTTTGGTATGGATTTATCTTTCTAACCTTAATGAACACTGTCAAATAGTGACATTTTTAATAGAAATGAAAAGTAATGACTTTTGTTTTGATTATGTTGTGTTTGATATATTTAGGGTATATTCAGTTTGAAATTTCTAGTAGAGAGTTGAAGATGTAGCCCAGAGATTGGGAGAGAGAGGTGGTCTGGTTATAATAAACCTGCTTCTTTCCTGACTCTTAATTCCAGAATTCTTTCCACTATACCATTATAGTTTCCTCATGACATTTAAATATTTGTGTTTTGTGATCTGAATTGATATATCAAAGTTATAATAAGTGCTCAATGAATAGTACAAAGAAATTACTCTGGGATCCATAGATATTGAGAACAAACCTTAAAGGGATTTTAAAAATGGATGAGGGCAACTAGGTAGGACAGTGGTTAGAACACCAAACTTGGGAATTGTGAGGATTTGAGTTCAAATTTGATCTCAGACATTTGCTAGCTGTGTGACCCTGGCCAAACCACTTGCCCCTGATTACCTAGCTCTTGACATTTTTTAGTCCATAAATTAATTCTAAAACAATGTAAGGGTTTAAAAAAAATGAGTACAAGGAGCAGTTAGGTAGTAGTGTCAAGAGGGATCTGTATTCAAATCTAGTTTCCTAGCTGTATGACATTAGGCTAGTCACTTAATCCCAGTTGCCCAAACTTGCCCTTCTGCCCTAGAATTGATACTAGGACAGAAGGTAAGAATTTTAGGGGGAAAAAAGAATAGGTAGAGATGGCAGGGATCCATCCATGCTTTTGGTAGAAAGACCAGCCTAACCAAAGCAGGCATAAATGTGGTAGAATACTCATAGTGTTTGGAGAAGAGAGAATCTTTGTGTTTGACTCAATGTATGAATGTTAGAAGAGATGGAAGAATAGGAACTGGATCAATAATTTTATTGATAGAGAGCTCTTAGATAGGGGAAACTTGCCTCTTACCAATACAAATCAATATCACTCCTTCATTTGATGGTCCTAGAGATTTGTCTATAGCATTGAGAAGTTGTCCAGGATCACAAACAGCCAGTAGTTATCAAAAACAGGACTTGAATGTTGAAAGGGACATAAATACTGGAAAAGTACTTTGAGGTCAGATTGTGGAGCATTTTGTATGCCAAGTTTCAGGCATTGGACCCAAATACTATGGTAGCCTTTGAATGTTTATGAGCTGTATGTATAATAATAACTTTGTTATATACCTCTTTTTTCTTTAGTATATCAGTGTAAAGAGGTTCAAAGGGATTTCCTGAAAAATGTATAGGGGATATAGAATACATAATGGATGCATAAGCTATAGGTCATATGTTAGCCAGTTACCAAGCATTTATTAAGACTTACGGTGTGCCAGGCACTGTGCAAGCTGGGGACAAAAGAAAATGTAAAAAAACGTAAAAAAAAATCCTGCACTCAAGGATTTATATTCTAGTGGGAGAGAAACATGTAATCACAGTTAGATCAACTTTATTTGGTGATTTTTATAATGCTTTAATGTCTATAAAGTGATTTCCTCACAACCACAATGGAGTTGTTCAGTTTTAGTTGTATTTGACTCTTTCTGACTCTATTTGACAAAGATACTGGAATGGTTCGCCTTCTCCAGTTCATTTTACAAATGAAGAAAATGAGACAAATAGGGTTAAATGACTTGGTTAGGATCACCCTGGTAGTGTCACAACCAACATATAAGTAGATAACCCAAATCCCATTTCCATTTTATAAATGAGGAAAATGAGTTTCATAGGTAAAAGAACTTGTTTTTGATCCCATAGCTCCTAATTACTATATTAAAATTGGCCTTTGAACCTGGCTCTCCAGACCTCAAATCCACTCTTTGCTTTTTCATCTAGCAGGGGTTTTCTGAACAATAAGGATCATTCTTTAGAACCAAACTAAATACTTCCTGAAATATATTGGATTAGAGAACAATTGTGCATCTTGCCCTAGCTTCATATGCAACATTCCACTTTCCTTAATAAGGGTAGATTAGAATGAGGGAAGATTAAGGATTCAGTCTACCACAAATAAAAAGAATGGGAATATTATTTTCAAGAAGTATTCAAGGAAATCTAAATAGTAGTTCAGATAAACTGATGAAGAAATTGAGTTATAGTCACACAGATCTGAGTAGGAAAAAGTAGCAAAACAAAAATAGGAGCCTAGAGGGGCAGCTTTTAAACTGAGATAATTTTCAAGTTTACTAACTTGTAGCTAGCTACCCAGAGTATAATGTTAGTAGTTATAGGCTTTCTCTGCTGAATTTTCAAGATGTCTTTAAAAAGCTGTAAACGGAGAGATAGCAATATACTCTTGTTTCTCCTCCTCTTTTCTTTAAAAATCTTTTGACACAGTAAGGTGGCCCTCTCCCTCTTGAAAAACAGGGGAACTATTTTCTCTTCCTATTTTCTATTGCCATTCCCTCCTCAGCTTCTTGACCCTTATTCAGCAGCATATTTCACCCCTTGGCTACTGAATGACCAAAGGCCTTTTCCCTCCTCTTGGCTGAAAGCCCAGAAATCCACAACCTCCCACCTCTTGGCTGAAAGCCCTAGTTTCCTGCTGGGAGGTGATTGAAGCTTCATGCTAGTTCCTGCCTGCTGTTTCTTGACCTGGGGACTATACTTTATACTGTACCACACACTCAGGGAACTCAATAGATGTTTGTAGAATTAATTAATTAATGAACAATTGGAGCAGAAACCCAGCAAGAGAAATTATCCTCTCAGAAAACTAGCTGCAAAATGTTTTCCCTTTGAAGATGCTTTTAGGCTGCTGACTTATTGGCCTTCCTTCCTTCCTTCCTTCCTTCCTTCCTTCCTTCCTTCCTTCCTTCCTTCCTTCCTTCCTTCCTTCCTTCCTTCCTTCCTTCCTTCCTTCCTTCCTTCCTTCCTTCCTTCCTTCCTTCCTTCCTTCCTTCCTTCCTTCCTTCCTTCCTCCCTCCCTCCCTCCCTCCCTCCCTCCCTCCCTCCCTCCCTCCCTCCCTCCCTCCCTCCCTCCCTCCCTCCCTCCCTCCCTTCCTTCCTTCCTTCCTTCCTTCCTTCCTTCCTTCCTTCCTTCCTTCCTTCCTTCCTTCCTTCCTTCCTTCCTTCCTTCCTTCCTTCCTTCCTTCCTTCCCAGAGACAGTGTTTCCAGAGTTCCAGAGCTTGTCTCTGTGTGGTATTTTGTGCACATAATAATAATAATGGAGGCCATTAGAGCATTGTCTCCCTTGTCCTGATTAAAGACCTGTTCTTTCTAACTACTTTGGTGATTCTGTGTTTTTCAAGGTTGACAACCCAAACAGAGGTTTCAGCTTAATTTCTTCTGACTCTGGTACCAAATATTGATACCATGTGTGTCTCTAATTGTGAAATAAAGAGAGCTTCAAAACCTTGTGCAGAAATAATGCAAATGATTATAATGTAGATATGCTATAGATACAAATAGACTTGTATCTCTAAAAAGGGGGTGATGTGATAGGAAGTTGGTTATTTTTCTTTTTGTTATTTGAAAAAAAGGATTTTAAGAATGGTTGTTATCAATTAGCTAATCATAACTTTTCATGACAGATTATGCATTTATTTTAAATGTGGAAGGTTTGTTGCATAGTTTTATAATCCTCAAAAGAAGATGAAAATTTAATTAGATATTTGCTTTTCAGCACCTTGACTGAAAGGAAAGTCTCATTCATGGGTTGAGACCTTAGAGGTCATCCACTTCAGTTCCTTCATTTTTTATAAATGAAGAAACTGAAAGACCTAGAAATTGGATGATTCCCTTTTTCTCTACATTACCTCCCTGCCCACCCCAGCTGAAATTGAAACTCAAGTTTTCTGACTCCCTAGCTGGCACATTCTTCCCCTCCATACCTGAAGATCCTTAATCTTCAGTATTGGTTAAAATTGTTCTCCATGTTTGACTTAGAGGATACTGTTCCTTAGAGGATAACTCAGGAGATGGAGAGAGGGAAGGGATTGATCCTTCCTTCTCCTCCCCTTGGCAAATGTAGCACAAACTGTTCTAGAGGGACAGACAGTCTCCTCAGAGATTAGATAGACTATGAAGATTAAGGACTGAAGGAGAGGGTCCTGTAGAATAAACTGGTTGCCTCCCTTGATCTTGGCTGTTGTAGGAGAGCAGAGTAATTCTCCTGCCCCCGAATTTCCTGATCTCTAAACTTCCTCTATATCTTCCTTAAAACCTGAGTCATTCTACAGCTTGGTTTGGAGCTGTTTCTCCTTCTTGGGGAGAAAGGTAAGATTCCCCCCACAGCTTCAGCCCCCTTCAATGATGTTATGAAGCATACCTAAAAGATAACTCTTTATTCTAGGGGACACACAAGGCAGGGAGAATGGAGTTGTTGGATGAGTAAGGTGGGAAATGGGAATCTCTGTGAACTAACAATTGACCTCCCCCCCAATCCTGAGAATTCAGGTTGTTTGCCTGATCCTCTTTTGGTCAGTTGTAGGGGTTGTCCTTCCTTCTGATCTAATGTAGTTGTAAAGTGAAGTTTCAGGACAGTTTTTTGGAGATAGAGAGGATCTTCTTTAGTAGATGGCTTTTCCCAAAAGTCCCAATCTACTTTTATTGTCTTTAGTAGGAACCAGAGGAATTTGGGGTTCACTGGAAGGTTATCAATGTCCAGAGAAGCTCTCTGATTCAGAGGCTTCCTCTCAGACCATCCACTCTAGGAGGGCTCCCAAGAAGAAGTGAAGTAACTGTTTTGAATCCTCAGAGCTCATATGTTCTTTTCCTGGAATCTTGGGTCTTCCTTGCTCTTTCCCCTCTTGGGTTGCTCCCTTGTCATGCTGGATCTTATTTCCTCTCTTTCATAAGACTTGCCTACTGATTAGTTATGGCTAGTGAAGGAATAATAAAAGTCAGGAAGGATTTTGTCATTGATTACATTGTAGATTAGAATGGTAGCCTCATCAGAAATAGTGAATTTTGGAGGAGACTCCAGATTTTTTGGGGGGAAATATGAATTATTATGGTTTGATATAATCTTTTATGAATCTTTCTGTATACAGCTGGACCCCCTCTATTCACTGATTATGGTTTCTGCCAATTCAGTTAACCTTGTTTAACCATGGGGAAATTTTTTTTATTGGAAAATTGCAGAAAAATACAAATTCATCAGTTTTAAATTGCCTGCCAGGCAAGTACAGGCTGTAACATGGTGAAGTCTACTAGCCTAGTACATTACTCATCTCCTTTTGTCCCCATATCCACATTCCCATGTGAAACTTTCCTCTAAGCAGTCTCTAGTGTCTTGGTATCCCATTCATTGTCATGTTATTATATTAAATTTACTTAATAAAGTCCTTCTGTACTGTAATAATGACCCCCAAAGCAGGAATAGTGGTGCTAGTGGTGCCTTTGTTACTCATTCCTTCACCTCCATCTCCTGATTGGGTAATCGGCTGGTTTAGTTACTAGGTGTTTACTTATATCCATGGTTTCAGCTCTCTCTGATACTGCTTAGAGCACATCCTTCACAAATAACTTGTTCTCTAATATATTGTTAGAATACTTTCCAAAAATCTTGTGCAAACAACCTGCTGCTTATTTCCCCTTTTCCCCAAATCCATCAACATTGACTTTGATAATTTCTAACTATAAGATAGAAGGTTTCATCTTAAAGTATTAATATACTTTCTCTCATTATTAGAATTTGAATGACTTTCTCAGGGAGTTATTCATTTTTTTCTTTTTTGGGCCACTCTCAACTGACAAGGCAGGCTTCCTAGAGGACAATTAGCTCTGGTTAGACATATTCAGTGGATCTACACTCCTAAAACTATAGCTTACATGAATGTGTTCACTCTTCTGTAGCTATCCAGAGGATACAATTAACTCAACTCAAAGTTATTTGGTAGATTAGCATAGCAAGAAGATTTAAAATAGAACATTCACTGTATAAATTTAGAACTCATCCTCCAAACATATACACTAACAATGCAGTATGTTTGTAAATTCAGAGACTATACATCTTTACACAAGAAGGGTTTTGAGGTCCTGCTTCTGGTGCTAGGGGGTCCTGATGGCATCTAGTGCTATCCCTGGGCTGCTCCTTTGGGGAAGATATTTTAGCTGGGTACTCTACTAGTGGGGGATCAGGAACAAAAGTTTGACAGGTAACTGAGAGGGAGGAAACACATAAAAAGAAATACCACTTCACTCCCAGGCAGAGCTGTCCCAGAGAAATTTAAATTAATCTATGCCCAGAGGTTGTGATAGAGGCTGGCACTAGAGAAAAAGTGCCAGACTGAAGAGTATGTGAAATTGATCACCTCAATGGGGGAGAGGCCCCAGGAGTGAATTTCCTGAGGAGAGAAGACTCTGGCTGGGAGAGCAGTGAGGGTCTTGAGACTTCAAAGAGAGATGGTGGATAAAGACTTTCTCCTGAGGGTTACCCACTTTTCCTGCTGGTGACTGGAAATCTTTCCCCCCAACACTTCCCAATCGAAGGGACTTTTTTCCCCCCATTTGAATTAGTTTAGTCAATTTAGAACATTGTTCCTTGGTTACAATAATCACATTGTTTTCTTCCTTCCCCTCCACCCACCCTTACCCCAACACCCAATTTCATTGGGTATTACTTGTGTCCTTGATCAGAACCTATTTCCATGTTGTTGTTTGCATTAGAATATTCATTTAGAGTCTACATCCTCAAACACATCCCTTCTACCCATGTATTCAAGCAGTTGTTTTTCTTTGGTGTTTTTACTCCCACAATGTTTCCTCTGGATGTGGATAGTGGTTTTTCTCATATATTCCTCCAGGTTGTTCAGGGTCACTGCATTGCCACTAGTGGAGAAGTCCATTACATTCGGTTGTACTACAGTGTATCAGTCTCTGTGTACATTTTCCTGGTTCTGCTCCTTTCACTCTGCATCACTTCCTGGAGGTTGTTCCCCTCCCCATGGAATTACTCCACTTTATTATTCCTTTTAGCACAATAGTATGCCATCATCAACAGATGCCACAATTTGTTCAGCCATTCCCCAATTGAAGGGCATCCTCTCATTTTCCAATTTTTTGCCACCACAAAGAGCGCAGCTATGAATATTTTTGTACATGTCTTTTTCCTTATTATCTCTTTGGGGTACAAACCCAGCAGTGCTATGGCTGGATCAAAGGGCAGACAGTCTTTTAGCATCCTTTGGGCATAGTTCCAAATTGCCCTCCAGAATGGTTGGATCAATTCACAACTCCACCAGCAATGTATTAATGTCCCAACTTTGCCACATCCCCTCCAGCACTCATTACTTTCCTTTTCTGTCCCGTTAGCCAATCTGCCAGGTATGACGTGATACCTCAGAGTTGTTTTGATTTGCATCTCTCTGATTATAAGAGATTTAGAACACTTTTTTCATGTGCTTATTGTTTTGATTTCTTTAACTGAAAATTGCCTATTCATGTCCCTTGCCCATTTATCAATTGGAGAATGGCTTGATCTTTTGTACAATTGATTTAGCTCTTTATAAATTTGTGTAATTAGACCTTTGTCAGAGGTTTTTGTAATGAAGATTGTTTCCCAATTTGTTGCTTCCCTTCTAATTTTGGATGCATTAGTTATGCTTGTAAAAAACCTTTTAATTTGATGTAATCAAAATTATTGATTTTACATTTTGTGATTTTTTTTTTCTGTCTCTTGCTTGGTTTTAAAGTTTCCTTTCCCAAAGGTCTGACAAGTATACTATTCTATATTCACCTAATTTGTTTATAGTTTTCTTCTTTATATTCAACTCATTCACCCATTCTGAGTTTATCTTGGTGAGATAGATGTTGATCTAAACCTAATCTCCTCCATACTGTCTTCCAATTTTCCCAGCAATTTTAATCAAATAGTGGGTTTTGGTCCCACAAACTGGGATCTTTGGGCTTATCATAGACTGTCTTGCTGAGGTCATTTACCCCAAGTCTATTCCACTGATCCTCCTTTCTGTCTCTTAGTCAGTACCAAATTGTTTTGATAACCACTCCTTTATAGTATAGTTTGAGAACTGGGACTGCAAGTCCTCTTTCCTTTTCATTTTTTTCATGATTTCCCTGGATATCCTTGATCTTTTGTTCTTCCAAATGAACTTTGTTATGGTTTTTTCTAATTCAGTAAAAAAGTTTTTTGTTAGTTCAATGGGTATGGCACTAAATAAGTAAATTTATTTGAGTAGGATTGTTATTTTTATTATGTTAGCTTGTCCCATCCATGAGCAATCAATATTTTTCCAATTCTTTAGCTCTAGTTTTAATTGCGTGGAGAGTGTTTTGTAGTTGTGTTCATATAGTTTCTGTGTTTGTCTCAGAAGATAGATTCTTAAGTATTTTATATTGTCTAGGGTGATTTTAAATGGAATTTCTCTTTCTAATTCTTGCTGCTGAAATGGGTTGGAGATATATAGAAATGCTGATAATTTATGTGGGTTCATTTTGTATCCTGCAAGTTTGCTAAAGTTGTTTATTGTTACAACTAGATTTTTGGTTGATTCTCTAGGATTCTTTAAGTAAACCATCATATCATCCACAAAGAGTGATAGCTTAGTCTCCTCATTGCCAATTTTAATACCTTCAGTTTCTTTTTCTTTTCTAATTTCTACTACTAGTGTTTCTAGTACAATGTTAAATAATAGAGGTGATAATGGGCATCCTTGTTTCACTCCTGATCTTATTGGGAAGGCTTCTAGTTTATCCCCATTGCAGATGATGTTGACTGATGGTTTTAGATAGATACTGTTTATTCTTTTTAGGAAAGGCCCTCCTATTCCTATACTTTCTAGTGTTTTTAGTAGGAATGGGTGTTGTATTTTATCAAAGGCTTTTTCTGCATCTATTGAGATAATCATGTGATTTTTGTCGGTTTGTTTATCAATATGGTCAATTATGCAGATGGTTTTCCTAATATTGAACCATCCTTACATTCCTGTTATGAATCCTACCTGGTCATAGTGAATAACCCTTGTGATGACTTGCTGGAGTCTTTTTGCTAGTATCCTATTTAAGATTTTTGCATCTATATTTATTAAGGAGATTGGTCTATAGTTTTCTTTCTCTGTTTTTGACCTCCCTGGCTTCGGGATCAGTACCATGTTTGTGTTGTAAAATGAATTTGGTAGAACTCCTTCTTTGCTTATTCTGTCAAATAGTTTGTATAATATTGGGATTAGTTGTTCTTTGAATGTTTGATAGAATTCATTTGTGAATCCATCTGGACCTGGGGATTTTTTCTTAGGGAGTTCTTTAGTGGCTTGTTCAATTTCTTTAGGTAATTTATTTCTTCCTCTGTTAGTCTAGGCAGTTTATATTTTAGTAAGTATTCATCCATATCACCTATATTGCTATATTTGTTGCCATTTAATTGGGCATGATAGTGTTTAAAGATTGCCTTAATTTCCTCTTCATTAGAGGTGAGGTCTTCCTTTTCATCTTGGATACTGTCAATTTGATTTTCTTCTTTCCTTTTATTAATTAGACTGATTAGTACTTTGTCTATTTTATTTGTTTTTTTACAAAGTACCAGCTTCTAGTCTTATTTATTAATCAATAGTTCTTTGACTTTCAATTTTATTAATTTATCCTTTAATTTTTAGGATCTCTAATTTAGTCTTCATCTGAGGATTTTTAATTTGTTCACTTTCTGGTTTTTTAATTTGCATGCCCAATTCATTGACCTCTCCCCTTCTTAATTTGTTAATATATGAACTCAAGGATATAAATTTCCCCCTGCTTTGGTTGCATCCCATAGGTTTTGAAAGAATGTCTCATCATTGTCATTTTCTTCAATGAAGTTATTGTTTCTACGATTTGTTCAACTAACTGGTTTTGGAGAATCATATTGTTTAATTTCCAGTGAATTTTTGATTTACCTCTCCATGTACCCTTACTAATTATTTTTTTCATTGCATTGTGATCTGAGGAGGTTGCATTTATTATTTCTGCTCTTTTGCACTTGTTTGCAATGTTTTTATACCCTAATACATGGTCAATTTTTGTGAATGTACCATGTGCTGCTGAAAAGAAGGTGTATTCATTTTTGTCCCTATTTATTTTTTTCCACATGTCTACTAACTCTGATTTTTCTAAGATTTCATTTACTTCTCTTACCTCTTTATTATTATTTTTTGGTTTGATTTATCTAGTTCAGATAGAAGAAGGTTCAGGTCTCCCACTAGTATAGTTTTTCCATCTATTTCATCCTTGAACTCCACTAGTTTCTCCTTTAGAAATCTGGAATGCTATGCCATTTGGTGCATACATGTTGAATACTGATAATTTCCTTATTGTCTATTCTGTCTTTTATCAGGATGTAATTACCTTCCCTATCTCTTTTAACTAGATTTTTTTTTTTTACTTTGGCTTTGTCAGATATCATGATTGAGAAGCCTGCCTTCTTTTTATCAGTTGATGCCCAATAGATTTGGCTCCATCCTCTTACTTTCACCCTATGCATATCTGTCTTCCTCATGCAGACAGCATATGGTAGGGTTTTGGATTTTAATCCACTCTGCTAATTCGCTTGCGTTTTATGAGTGAGTTCATTCCATTCATATTCAGAGTTATGATTAGTAGCTGTGTATTTCCCAGCATTTTGATTTCTACTCCTGGTCCTGCCTTTTCTTCTTTCACTATTTCCTTCTACACCAATGTTTGTTTTTAATCAGTCCCCCTAGTTCCCACCCTTATTTTACTTCACTTTCTACTCCCTCCCTTCTTGTTCCCCCACTTATTTTCCCTGTAATTTTTCTAAAATTAACCCCCCACCATATCCCTCCCTTATACTGCTTCCCTCCCCACCAGTCCATTTGTTACCTTTCTACTCCCCTATAAGGCACAAATCTATTCCCTGCCCCAATGGATTGGATTGTTCTTCCCTCTTTGGGTCAATTTCAATGCATGTAAGAGTTGAGTAATTCTTATCTCCAACCTATTTACCCTTCCAGTGTATTGATGTTCTCCCCCCCTCCAGCCATGAGCTTCTTTGTGACATATAAATTTACCCCCATTTGTTTCTTTTCCCATTTCTTTTAGTATTAACCTTTTTAGCTCTAGTTGTACATATATAGGTATATATAGACAGATATGTATATGTATTTATGCATGCATATATCTATTTACCTATTTATGTCTTGTCCTTTTATCCTATACAGTTTGTCACTGTTCCCTCTAAGTGTAATTCTTTTAGCTGCCCAGGTGATAACAACAGTTTTTAACAGTTTCCAATGACCTCTTTTCTTAAAAATAAATAACATAAATAAATAACATTTTAACTGATTGAGTCTCTTAAAATAATAATAAAAAAGGTTTGTTTTTGTTTGTTTTGTTTTGTTTTTCTTTCCCCCCTCTTTTTTAAATTACCTTTTGATGATTCTCTTGAGTTCTGTGCTTGGGCATCAAATTTTCTGTTCAGGTCTGGTCTTTTCTTTAAAAATTCTTGGAATTCTTCTATTTTGTTGAATGACCGACCATACTTTCCCCTGTAAGAATATAGTCAGTTTAGCTGGGTAGTTGATTCTTGGTTGTAGACTTAGTTTCCTTGTTTTTCCAAAATATCATATTCCATGCCTTTTGATCCTTCAGTGTAGATGCAGCCAGATCTTGTGTTATCCTCATTGTGGTTCCATGGTATCTGAATGACTTTTTCTTGGCAGCTTGTAATATCTTTTCCTTGGTCTGATAGTTCTTGAGTTTGGCTATAACATTTCTGGGTGTTGTCAGTTGGGGATTAAGAACAGGAGGTGATCTGTGGATTCTTTCAATCTCCACTTTTCCCTCTTGTTACAGAATATCTCGGCAATTTTCTTGAATAATTTCCTGTAGTATTATGTCCAGGCTTTTTCTTTTGTCATGGTCTTCTGGTAAACCAATGATTCTTGAATTGCCTCTCCTCGAATGATTTTTTAATCCTCTATTTTGTGAATGAGATGCTTCATATTTTTCTCAATTTTTTCATTCTTTTGATTTTGTTTTATAATGTCCTGCCATGTTGTGAGGTCACTTACTTCTAGTTGTGGTATTCTGGTTCTTAAAGACTGGATTTCATCCTTGGCTTTTTGGTCATTCTTCTCCTTCTGGTCTGATTTTCTTTGGAGGTTATCTTTCATTCTTTTTACCTCATCTCTCATCTCCTTTGCCTCATCTTTCATCTCCTTTGCCTCATTTTCAAGCTGGTTGATTTTGGCTTTCAAGACAGTATTTTTTGTTTCCAAATGACTTATCTTAGCTTTTAAATTCTTGTCCCAATTGTCTTCAGCCTCTCTTGCGTTTTGAATTATATTTCGAGTTCTTCCAAAGCCTGCCTGTGTCCAATTCGCTGGGATTTCTGTTTCATTACTTGCCTCCTCCTGCGTATTGTTTGTTCTTGGTTCATTGACTGTGTAGAAACTCTCAATTGTAATTTATTTCTTCTTTTTCTGTTGTTTGCTCATATTTACCCCTTCTTTGCTCCCCGTATTTGTCTGTGCTCTTGCTCCTCTAATTTTTTTGGTTTTGGGGCTTTCTGTCAGTCTCCCCTCTTGGAGCTTTGTCAGATCTCTCAGTGCAGTCTCTGGGGGAGGAGTGTTGGAATTTGCCCTTCTCTGTCCTCTGGAGGCTTTTGACTGGATTAAAGTCCAGCAGTCAGTGAGGCAGGGGTTTTGAAGCCTAGACTTCCCTGAGTTCTGGAGACTTTTGATGCGATTAAGTTCAGCTGGTTTGGGCTAGGTGTGCTCTGAGTCCAAAAACCTCCTGAAAGGCTGGAGCAGTATGGAAGATCTACAAGGCTCTGACCAGGCTGCCAGCTCCCTCTCTCCAGCTCCTTCCCTGCCGTCTGCGCTCACACTCTGAGCTTGGCACTGTCCTGCCTGCAAGGTAAACCTTCCAGACCAGTGCCTTTGCCTTTGCCCACCCAGAGGTTCCCGCTGCTGCTGGAGGCCCAACTCTCTGTGGGGGGGGGGCAGGAGAGGATGGGTCTTGGGACCTTCCTTCTGCCTTCCCTTTAAATCCGAGTGTTCTTGGAGTCAGGCTTTTGGGGGGGGGGGCGTACCTTTTGAGTTGAGTCCAGCAGGAGGGTTCCTTGGCTCTGTCTTGTTGTTAGGTTTGATTTTCAGTCCCCTAGGAGCATTCAGTTTGTCATTGGTAAAGAAGGGTATTTAGAGTTCTAAACTTCTGCTCCTTCTATGTGGCCATCTTGACTCCACCTCCTAAATGGACTTTCTGAAGAGAAACCTGAGCATACTTTACCTCAGCTCCTGTTTCCCAGGGGTGAGTCAACTTGACTTTCTCTCAGGGGGCTCAGGCTGCCAAGGCCTGAGTTTCCCCCAAACTTGAGGAGGGAGGGTAAAGGGTTTAGATATAGACAGAGATCCCCTTTTCCCCACTTTCCTTTTCCTATTCTTCCCTGCATGTTATTCCTTTTTAATTTTTTTTCCTTTTTATTTGAGTTAATTTTTTTGTAATTGAGTTAATATTAAAAATTATCTCTTTCCCAAGCTGAGTGTGAGCAAACGCATAAAGGGGAGACCTTTTGGTCTCGAGTAGTGGAGGGGGGACAAGAGGGACAAGAGTAAATTGGGGAGAGCAGCTTTAGCTAAGGAGGGAAGGCAGAAGGGGGAAAATCTTCAAACCCCTCTTCTCTCTCTGAGCCAACCCATTACATCTGCTGTTTCCCCTTAACCCTGCTTTGTAGAAGGGGATATTCTCCTCTCCTTCCCCTTCTCCATACCTCGGGGTCCAATCCTCCCCTTGGTGGTATATTCCAACTGTCTTCTGGCCTTTAGTTTCTAATTTTTAGAACATGAAAAGAACAACTCTGTTCTTGTATACATAAATCTCCTTTCCCATTTTGTTGATTTCTTTGATCTGATTTTTGACCTAGTAGTAGTATAGGTAGTTCAAAGAGTAAGCACAATGTAGTAATTTTTTGGACATTTTGCAAATCATTTTCTAGGATGGCTCAACCATTTCACAATGTTATGCCAATAGTGAATAACTATCAGTTATCCTACTACCCTCCACCATTTGTTATTTTTCAATTGGTAATTTAGCTAGTCTAATAAGTGGAGGGAAACCTCAAAATTCCTTTAATTTTCATGTCTCTAATTATTAGTGGTTTTAGGAATTTAGCTTGGATTTCTTTTTTTGAAATTACAAGATTCACATAGAGGAAACTACTATTCTTGTCCTAGGACGGGCAGAAAGTCTCCCTTAATAGTCCTGTCCCTAAAGGTTTTCATCTTTAAAATGATAGGATTCCTACCTGAGGTGCTAAGGTCTTTTGCTTTTCTTCCTTAAGTAGGGTTGGCAAATGATGACCTTGAGTTTTCGATCTGTCTTCATGCAAACACCTAGGAGCCTTTCATATGGCCATATACTTCTGCAGTAATATTTCATTAGTGGGTGGAGAAATTTTTCCTTTTTAGCATTCAGCAAAAGGCTGAATCAGTACCCAAGAGGTGAGAGTGTCCTCAAGGATGAATTTTTTCCTCTGTTTCTGACTTTTGTGAGTTTGTTTAAAACCATTTCTTCCCATTGTCCCTTTAAGTTAGTGGGCTGAGAAATGGCACCCAGTCTCTTCAGGACCAGGGGCAAGCCTATTGTCTTCTTGTTTTTCAGTCTCATTTCTTGACCTTTTCTATATGCAAATGAGCATCTCTGAGACCTATTATAAATTACAAATAAGCCTAAAATTGGAGGCCCTTAATTTCATCAAAGGATTGAGAGCCCTAGTCTATGCTCCATATTATGTTTTTTTTAAAATTCATATTTTATATGTATAATATAAAGGGTTAAGTCTGGTGGTAAAGAGAGAGAGGGAGAAAGAGTAGCGACCTCCCCTCTCAAAGCAGGGTTCAGGGGAGACAGCTGCTGTTTAACTTGGCCAGGGGAGAGGAGAGGGGGAGTGAGTAGTTCCCCCCTTCAGCCTCCCCTCAGCTATGGTTGCTCAACCCCCAAACTGCCTCTTGACTTCCCTCTACTACTAATATCTTTCCTCAGAGAGAGAGAGTTACATTCCCCCCTCATGCTGGAACTGTTTTCCCACTCACACTAGAGTCAGTTGGGGAAAGACTACAAACATTATTCTAAATGATCAATTTGGGAATAACACAGGGAAATGATTGAGGGAAGGGTTTTTGTGAGGGAAGAGAGAAAAAGGCATCCCTATTCTAGCTACCCTTACCTCCCTCCTCAAGTTGGAGAACCCAGGCTTTGGCAGCCTTGGGCCCCTGAAAGATTCAGGCTTGGATGGCCCTGGTCTTGGTCCTAGGGCACCAGGAGCTGTGAGGTGATCTTGTCAGCTACTTGGCTGTCTTCTCCAACTGCCCCTTCAGTTGGGAATTGGTGAGGGGAAGGGTATCCAATCACCAGAAGAGATAAGTCTTTCCTCTGGAGCAGAGTCTTGACCAGACCTCTCCTTGGGCTGTCTCAGGATTGAGAGCTATCTCCCTCTCTCTCTCACTCTTGCTCTCCCTAGAGTCCAGAACATCTGGGGACCCTCCCCTGCTGTGGCTGAGACTACATCAATTTCCCAGACTGTAACTCCAGTTCTAGGGTTTGAAACCTCTATCACATATGATGGGCCATAAGATGGTATACTTGATAAGATATTGGGACTGGAGTAAGTAAAACTCCAATTTCTGATTTCAAATTTGGCCTCAGGCATAGATGTTTGATCCTGGGCAAGTCATGAACCCTGCTTGCCTCAGTTTCTTCATGGTCTGAATAAGAAAATGGCAAATCATTTCAGTATCTTTGCCAAGGAAATCCAAATGGAGTCACAAAGAGTCAGACAGACCCAAACAACAAACATTTTATAAGCATTTTATTTTATATTTTTGTTTTTATTTATGTACCTATATGTAAATAAATTTATTTAAATTTTATATTTATATACTATACATTATAACATAATTAATTTACAATTTCTCCTTCAAACATTCATTTTCTTTAGCCATTTCTTCATATAGGGAATGAGTATTATTCATATATTTGTTCCATACAGATTCTGGATGTCAAAAGTTTGTCATATATTCTGTAAACACTTTCATATCCATTTCTTTTTTTAATTTAAAAAGCATGCTTTCTCTTGTGAATAACAATTGTATATTTGTATAATCAAAGTCATTCATTTTTGTTCCAGAAATGGATATATATGTGTGCATGTTTACTCTAGCTATCTATCTAAATATTTTATGTTTAATACAATTGAGATGAAAAATTGTAAGAAAATGGGCATATTTTCATGATTAATATGTAGAACATTGATCCAATTGGTGTTAAACAAAGTATATTATCGGTGTAGCTATAAATTCCCTTTTCCCCATAATGTCAGCACATTTCCACAATAATTTTTAATAATGATTTCTTTCCCCATTGTTTTTTAGATATGCTACACTTAATTTTTAAAATGAGGAAAATGAGTCTCAGGGAGGTGGAATGATTTGTCTAAAATCACTCTAGGTATTAGTGTCATAAAACCCAAACGTCTAGCTTTAGACAAGTCCCCTTTTACTCCTTCATCATTCCTGCTGCCTTTGGTAGGTAATACATTTAAATGCCAACTTTCTGTCACAGAGTTTTTTGTTTTTTGCCTCCCCTTCTGGTTCTACCATTCCTAATTGTTTAATAGGTGGCATAGAGATTTCAGAGCTAGTACTATGAATCCAGTAGATAGATAAGTAACTGA
Source organism: Monodelphis domestica (assembly GCF_027887165.1). Classification (NCBI taxonomy): domain Eukaryota; kingdom Metazoa; phylum Chordata; class Mammalia; order Didelphimorphia; family Didelphidae; genus Monodelphis; species Monodelphis domestica. The sequence goes on along the minus strand of NC_077228.1, from coordinate 402,598,821 downwards.
AATGTGGATTTTATTATTTCAATCTTGTTTGGCAAACATTTGTTCAATACCTGCTTTTTTCAAGGTACCAGGCAGGAGCTGGGGACTGAAGAGATTAAGTATAGCAGATCACTTCTCTTAAGGAAATTACAATCTAATAGGGGAGATACCATATACTCAGAAATAAATATAATAGGTTATAGAGGTAAAAGTGCTCCAAGAACATTCGTGCCAGCAGAGATTACTTTCAGTTGGGTACATCACTGAGGAGGTGAGGTAGCAACAAAGTTTGGTTTTGAAGGAAAAGTGGAGAGGAGAGAGCCATTATTTTTTTTTTCAGTCTGTTTAATGAAGCTAAATATTGTCAGAATCTCCATTTACTTTGCCTCTTACCGTTATCACCTCATTAGATTATTGGGCAGCATCCTGATTGGTCTCCTTACCTGCCTTGAGTCTTTCCCCAGGCCAATTCATCTTCAATATAGTCTCCAAAGTGATTTTCCTAGGGCACATGTCTGACCATGTGATGCCTTTACTCAATAAACTCCAGTATCAATCATCTCTAGAATCATAACTTCTCTGTTTGCCAGCTCTTCATAGCCAAATACCATCTTCTTTGTAGCCTTCTGGTAGATAGATTACTACTTTCCCTACTTTATAGTTCAGACAAACAGTAGGAGCCCCTGGTGGATGCATTCCAAGACCTAACATGGTGGATGGTTGAAACCACAGGAGGCAAAAGCCTCCTGACCCCATCTATAGCTTGATTTTATTATATACGCATGTGTTTAATATAGCTTAATTGATATATTAAATATACAGTAAAATATTATCAGCATTCAGTACAATGATAATAGAGTACATTGTACATTATCATAGAGTACATAGTAAGTAATCCCTTCCTATCTGTGGGGGTTATGTTCTAAGATTCCAAGTGGATGCCTAAAACTATGGATCATTGTCACTTTAACATTTAACAACCTATGTTAAATCAGTGCTCCTGGCCTCCTACACAGCCCTGTCCAGCTCCCAACTACCTCCCAAATACACTCCAATTGAAAACAGTAGAACTGACTTTTTGAGAGCGTTCCATATTGGACAGACCTCTGCTGCTGAGAGTGGAAGGCTGCTTACCAGGCTGCCTTCCCACCCTAGTGTCTGTCTTCTGTCTGTCTTTGTTAGGTCCTGGTTTCCATGTGTACTGTTCTGGTCCCCCTCCTTCAGTTGACTTCAGCTCCCTTCATGCTTCCATTCTTCCCCTAGAATTTTCAGTGGACAGTGGGTAACTGAAATTGTGAAAAGCGAAACGTTGGGTGAGAGCTGGGGTAGGGGAGACTACCATATTGGCCTTCTTGCAGCTCATCCTATTGCCATTCATACCTTTTTACTGACTATTCTCCATGTCTATAATATTTCTGCATGAGGATTTTCAAACTTTGTCCTCCAGCTTCCTCAGCTGCTCCTTTTTCCTCCCTCCAAGTTAATTTTTATTGGATTTGTAATTCTTGAGTATGCCTATATATCTATAGGGTCTCTTTCTCCTCCATGGAAGCAAAGACTATTTCTTTTATTTTCCTTCTGTATTCCCCAGTTATTATTTTCTAGACTAAATATCCCTAGTTGCTTTGATTAAGAGAGGCTTTGTGAGAACTCTTCTCATGATTCTAGGTGCCTTCTTTTGGAATTACTTTTGTTTTTCATAAAAGATAGGTCCCAGAACTAAATAAAGGAGTTGATGTAGTTTGATTAGGGAAAGGAACACATCTCTTTCTGGACCCTCTGCTTCTGTTTATGCAGCTTGAGATATTTTTAGCTTTCATGGATATTGGGTTGTTGCTTTTGCAGTCCACTAAGACTGCTACATCTTTTTCATACAATATTATCCATTACCCACCCTATACTTTATTTCTGATCCATAGGTAGTAATTTAGTTGTTTCATCATATTTGACTAATTTTCCCAGGCATATTCTAGTAAATGTTTAACAACTGACTGGTGGTGAGTAGAAGAGAACCTATGTGGAACTTAATTTTACATTTAATCTATATCATTAAATTTTTCCTATTACTTTATAGAGTGGAAATTAGTATCTAAAGAGGTGAAGTGTGACTTAATGTTGGAAGTTAGATAAAAATCCTCCATTTCAATTTTGAAATCCTATCACAAATTTTTTCCTGATTTTAAACAATTCTAGCTGCTCCCTCTACCTCCAATTCCTCTGATCTGCTCCAGTAGATGTAATATTCTCCTCTAAACTTTTATAGAATCTTATTTCAGTCTTAAAACAAAATGTACAAATACATCTATTTGTATGCTTGTGTTCCTAAATTATAAACTTCTTGATTACTGTAACCACCTGTATCGTATTCATTTTTAATTTGTTTTTATATTTAACCTTAGAAGATCTCACCAGGAATAAATATTAAACTATATAACCCAATAAAGAAATTCTTCATGAAATAATCTTCTGTTATTTACATTTTCTTTAAAAATGTTTATACAAAAATGTAAGAAAATTTTGTAACAAAAAAACCCCTTTTTGTTCCCAAAGAACTGGCATTTTCTTCTGCATATTTTTCTAGATTTTGTTGTTGCTGTTGTTTACATAGCTATAGACAGTGCTCTGTTATCATTCTGTTTCTGCTTTCTTCACTCTACATCATGCATATGATTAATTGATTCTATTGCAGTTCTCATAGTTGCTATTTCTTATGGTGTAATTATTCCATTATATTCAAATTCACTAGGAGATTGCAAGTTCCTTCACTACAACTTAAACTCCTTCCCCCAAGCCTTGTTTTTTCCTTTATATATCCAGTACTTGGCACTTAAGAAATGCTGAATTGACTATAACATAATTTGTGTATCCATTTCACAATTGCTGGACACATGATTTCCTTTCTTTTTTTTTTTTTGGTTTTTATAAATAATGTCAGGAATATACTGTGCACATGAGTCAGTTTCCCCTTCTTCTAATAACATATTATTAGAAGTAATATTGTGGTCATTGAATGTAAGAGTATGAATAGGTTTATTTGTTGTTGTTGTTTTTTGTTACTTTTGTTGTATAATTCTATAATTGAAAGAAAATGTTTGCATCAATTTCCCACTCTTTAGAGTGTAGTTGTGTGCCTTTCTCCATGATCTTGCCAATGTTGAATCTTATGTTTTATCTTGCATCTTCCAAGTTATAGCACAATACTTTCTATGTAGTAACTACTCTATAAATATTTCAGTTGAATTAAATTGAAATGAAACCAAATACTTTGATTACAAGAACTGAAAGACTTGTGGCAAATACTGATGGGCTTACTCCTCAAAGGGTGTGTATATGCTGCCATTTCTGAAAGAGCAGGCTGTCCTTGCCTATCATGGTTTCATCTTTGCTGCTATATTTATATTCATGTACTCAGTGTTCTCTATCCCCAGCTTTATTTCTGTGACCTTCAGGAAAGCCATTTTTTATATCCACATGCTTTATATTGAGCAATAGTTATGCACAATGATTATTAATCTCCTGACTTGCTTGTACAGAAAGAAATTTTCAGAGGATCTTATTCTTAAAGGAAGAGAGAATTTCAGTAATCTCTTAACCTTTGATTCTCTGCATTGGTATTATAGGGAGGAAGGAAAGGGAATGAAGAGAGGCTCTATTGTCTGTTGTACTGACTGATGCACCTAGCAGAGCCTCACTTGAGGAAAAAAGATCCAAGTTATCTCTTAGTGAACTTGAAATTTGATCAAATATTCACTAGAATTTAATTATTACTACAGAGGAGTTATTTACTGTATGAGACTGGAGTAGTATTGGGTTGGATTGGGTCCAGGAATTAGAGTGGGCTAACTAAACAAATCCTACCTGTTCTTCTAAAGGGTAAGTTTCCCCGAAATTGCTAGTAAGTCTTGCTACTAATTATAAACAGTATATTATATATATATATATATATATATATATACACACATATATATACACACACACACATATATATATTTACACCTCTGTGAATATTTGTAGGCAGTTGAAGATGAATTCTACTTTCTTATAAATATAGATTTATAGCTTTAGGGTATATCTCTGATGTTATTCTTTCTTCCATGATTTTAGAAGATTTCTATTCTAGCCTAATTGTTCCTCAGTTCAGTAAACTTGTTGAAACTCCATCAAATGTAAAAATTAGTAAGATTTATCTACCTTCAGGCAGCCCGTCATTTCATAGTTGGGGAAAATAGAAGCACATTAAGTACCTATAGCATAAAGTAGATTATAATAGGAATGGAGAAGAGATACTAAGTGAAGAAGGTTGAGGAAAGACATTCATTTGGACTCAAGAAGGTTTCATGAAGAAGAAAATTGCTTTTCTGCTAATCATTTAAAGGATGGGTAGGATTTTGATAGGTAAAGATGAAGGGGAAGGTTATTCTAGGTGGAAAGCTAACTTGAGCAAAGGAATGGGTGGGTTGGTAAGGAGTCAGGCTAGATGTTTTTGGAACTCATTATTTACAGGAAAAAAACATTCTTAGTAGTTTTATGTGTATTCCAAAAAATAGAAACAACTCACATGTCCAACAGTTGAGGAATGGCTAAAACAATTTTTGAATGAAATTGAATATTATTGTGCCATAACATAGAATAAATACTACTTATACAAATAAATATGGGACAACATATATGAACTGAAATAGAATGAAGAGGTAAAGTAATAACAATATACCCTGACAGTTTTCCCCAATAATTGATAATATACCCTTGTTCCATTGACTATAGCTATTTAAATAATAATAATAAAATCTGGAAAAATTTAGATGAGACAAATGTTTTGGGTAGAAATTATCTGTTTTATGTTGATCTTGTTTTAATGCTATATTTAGCATTAACAAAAACAAATATAGAAATAGAAAAAATTAAAATTATGAAGCCATTAACTTATATTATTTATGTTTTTAAAACCACATCTATTGTTTTAAGCAAAATAATAGTTAAAATACCTTGTTTCTCTGCCTCTTTCTGAGTTTTTTAAAATTACATAATAATATTCTATTATACTTATATAGTTTGGTTCACGAAGTTTCCTAATTTTTCAACACAGGTTTTAGTCCACATTGACTAAAGAGAAAGATTAAAAATGGCACAAGTGATAAAGAATAATGAGAGTTCCAAGTAATGTACCTAAATCAAGCAAAGGTCCTGAAGACAAACAGCCATTAATTTCTCCAGATCAAGAGTATAAGAGATTTGAGTCTCTTGAGGGATTCTTGACTTAGCTATTCTACAATTAAAGACTTAAAACCATATTCTGACGAACTCAGCAAAATTTAATTCACTGTAATGATTTTAAAAAATGATATTTGGAATTTTCATAGGGCAATATAATCTAAAGATCTAGATTTAAATCCCTTGTGTTTGTTGGTAAATCATGTAACTTCCCTGACAGTTTCCTCATTTTAAATAAAGATAACAATATTTTTACCACCTCCCTCATTTAGTGGTTGTGATGATCAAATGAAATAGGGCTAAATAAAGTTATAAACCTAAAAACTTAAAAATAAGCTACTATTATTATTTATTTTAGTCATTGCTATTACTTTTCTTAATTATTGTTTCACATTTTTTTAAATATCCCAGAAAATCCAAAGAACAATCTCCTAAAACAACAAGATAAAGATGTATAAAGGGTAGTTATTACTCAGTCCACCAACAAGTATTTATTAAGTAATTATTACTGTGTCCCCAACATTGCTAAGCTCTAAAGATACAAAGAAAGACAAAAACAAAAGCTTACATTTTAATGCAGAAGACATTACATTTATTCTTAGTGAACAAACAGGGGCTCACAAGACACATTGAAAGGATGGAAGGCAAACAGATAGGAAGTTATAGAAGTTTTGGAGCCAAAAGACTACTTAGGTCTCTTCCAGGCCCTTCATTTTATAGATGAGGAAACTGAGTCAATGAGAAAACTCAAGTAATTTGTTTAAGGTTAGTGATAGAACAAGGACTCAAATTCATTTTCTCCCCTTCAATTCAGTGCAATGTAAATGATACTTTTTTGCCTCCCTTTAGGCAGGAGTTATAGGAAACTGCTGGAGATAATGGCATATTTTTATTCCCAGGAGTTAAAACCTAAAACCAAATGCCTGTTTATTCCATTTTTTTCCAAATAATATGTTGATACAATTTTTAATACTCATTTTGCAATTAATGTTCTCTCCTTTCCTCCTTCTTTCCCTCCCTCCCTCTTACTTCTCTCTCTTCTCCAAGAAGATAGATAATATGAATAGGCTGGAACATATCATGCAATACATTTTTTTTTCAATGACCTACCCATGTCAATTGACATAGAGATTTAAAAAACACTTTACATTGTACAAAACCCATTTCTCAATGGAAATTTTATAGTTGAAGGCAGTACAAATATGGATTAAGTTATTTTAAGCGTTAATTAGAACAATTATCTTCCAAGTGGGAAGTGTCCCCAGTGTGTCTGTCATCAAGGTCCAGTGATCTCAGATAGCTCTCTTTCTACTACTTCATACCATTAGAAGGAATAGGACTGAGTGATGCTGATGATGAAGGGTGATTTGACAACAGATTAGAGGATCCCTGCTAATCTGTTATCTCTCGCCTTATCCCATCCTTAAACTAAAGATAATTTTCTTGTTTTTAAAAAATGATGACTAGGGGTAGCTAGGTTGCACAGTTGTTAGAGTGTGAATTTCAAATGTACTCAACCCTATTCGAACCATTCTTTAAAAGATGGGATTTAGCTATTTCCTGATCAATAACAATAGAGATACTTGGAATAACAGAATCAAGTCTTGGAAACTACAATCTCCACCCTACTCAGGGTAACAAGATTTAGGAAGGGCTGCAGCAAAACTCAAGAATAAATTGTTTGAGAATATGGCCTTCAACAGACATGTGCAAAAAGGACAGACCTCTGGGCGGTCCTAAGTTAAGCTAGAGCCACCATTGGCACAGGGGAGACACAGGAAGTGAGGTAGAGGACAGCTCAGGAGTTCTGGGGACTTCCTGGGTGGAGGGAGAGAGGTTGTTGGAACCTGGTGCTTGGAGTGGAGGAGCCCACAGACTGTTTCTCCATTTTGGTCACGTGAGTGGTAGGGACTGATCTCTTTTCTTTGCCTCGGCTATCCAGGACTTTGGACTTTTGGCCCAGCCTAAGCAGAGTAGGTATTTAAGCCCTATTTCCTTCTCTCCCTTTTCCCTTTCTCTCTCTCTCCCTCTAATACTTTTCTTCCTCCTGTTTGTAATTAAAACACCATAAAAAAGGTTGACAGCTGACTTGAGTTTTCATTTAGGAATTACATAGCTGAATTCCTTGGCGACCTTAAATTAATATACATCAGTCTTTTAAAGTGATTTCCATATCACATTGTGGCAACCAGGAAGGGTTATCCTAAAGAGAGATAGTCCTAAAGTCAGGACCTACGTAAGTCACTTACCCCTTTTGCCTAACTTTTGCCCTTCTGTTCTAGAATTATTACAAGGACATAAAGGGGTTAAAAAAAGTGATGGCTGCAATGGTAGGAATTTCAGGTCTTATGGCAGAGAGGTAGAATAGAAATGTTGGTTTTTTTGGTTAGGTGGTCTTTTTGTTACTTCTCTCGTTGTAGCAAATTCTATTCTTTTTTTCCCCACATTGCTCATTTTCATAGACTTTATGCTCCTTTTGACTGATTGTTCCCTGTGCCTGTGTTTTTTTTTTAAGTGACTGCTCTTGCTCATCCCTGCCTATTGATTCTGACATTCTAACTTGCTTGAAGACTCAGCTCAAATCCAACCTTCAGCATGAGGCCTTTTCCAGTCCTCCCCAATACTAGTACCCTTCCCTCTGAGGTTACCTTCTACTTTACTCTATAGATTTTGAATGTGCAGAGTTGTTTGCATGTTGTCTTTCCTATGAAAAGGCAGGTAGGTGGTACAGAGAATAGAATGTCAGGACTAGAGGCAAGAAGATCGGAGTTCAAATTTGGCTTCATAAACTTACTAACATGACTCAGAGGAAGTCATTTAACTCTGCCTCATTTTCCTCATCTGTAAAATGAATTGGAGAAGGAAATGACAAACCACTCCATTATCTTTGCCAAGGAAATCCCAATTTGGGTCACAGAGTTGGACACAACAGAAAGGACTGAACAACAAGGTATTCCCCATGAGAATGTTGAGAACAGGCACTGTATATTTTCCTGGAACATTGTAAACAATTAATGAATGCTTGTTTTTTTTTAAATAATTTTTATAATGCCCTTTTTATCACCATAATGTTCCCTTGTATCTCTCCTTGACTCCTTTCTAGAAGACTATCCCATATACAACTAATAATTTTTAAGTTAAAAAAAGAAAATAACAAAAAATTCTGCAAGTGATCAACTCAGTTTGTGAACTATTAATTAATTAAAACAACTCTTAAGTATTTACTTTGTTCTGGGCATTGTGCTAAATGCTGGGGATACAAAAAGAGGCAACAGGTAGTCTATGTCTTGAAGGAACTTATAGTCTAATGGGGGCACAACATACAGAAAAATACATATAAAACAAGCTATATACAGGATAGATAGAAAAAAATTGACAGAGGGAAGGTACTCAAATTAATAGAACTTCAAGAAAGTTTCCCAAAGAAGGTGAGATTTTAAAGTGGAATTTAACAGAAGACAGGGAGATCTTAGGTTGGAGCAGAGGAAGGAAATAGTCTATTCCTGGAGCCAGAAATGTAGTGCCTTGTTTGTGGAAAAGCAAGATGACCAGTGTCACTAGATCTAAGTATGTGTCAGGGATTACGATATAAGAAAATGGAGAAGATAGAAAGGAGACAGGTCTTGAGAAGCTTTAAATGCAAATTTGGAAGTTGAGGATTTTGTATTTGCTCATGGAAGCAATAAGAAACCATTGGAGTATATTGAGTTGGAGGTATGGGTATGACATGATTAGGTCTGTATTTTAGGAATATCACTTTAGTGGTCGAAAGAGATTTATTTACAAAACTGATCATATCAAACATATACATAAATAATATTTGTACAAAAACACACAGCATAACTCATTTTTTCCCATAAGAAACTCATGTCTCTTCCAAAATTCTCTTTCTATTAGGATGAGGGTACCATTCTTCCAATCAACAAGATTTTCAATGCTATAACACTTCCTGAGTCCTCCTATTACTCCTTCACTAATTAGTAGACAAGTCCTGTAAATCTTTTTGCATCTCAGTCTCTGGTCCTTTCCTGGGCTATCCTCACAACATACTCTGAGTCAAAGATGGAGAAGAATTTTAACCAATACTGAAGACTATGATCCTAAAATTGAGGTAGAGAATTTGCTGACTAGAGAGTCAGAAAAAAAGTCAGAGTTTCAATTTTAGCTTGGGGGCAGGGAAAGAAAGGAATAATTCAACTTCTGGGCCTCAGTTTCTTCAGTTATAAAAATGTAGAGGTTGAGATGGATGACTTCTCTCAACCCATGGGAGAATTATCACAAAGATAAAGTCAATAGACCTTTACCAACAAGTTAGATATGGGATGATGTTAGGAAATAATGAAGAATCTAGTATGACTCCTTGGGTTTTGTGAGCTGAGGGGCTAGGATTATGGTATTGCCCTCTACAATAATAGGGAAGTTAGAAGTAGGGACAATTTAGGAGGAAGGATAATAAGTTCTATTTTGGAAATACTGATTTTAAGATGTCTACTTACCATCCAGTTTATGATGTAGCTGGAAATATGAGACTGAAGGTCACCAGAGAAATTGTGGCTGGAAAGACATATTTGTGGATCATTAGCATAGAGATGGTAATTAAATCTGTGGGAACTGATGATATCACTTAATGAAGTTGTATAAAGGGAAAAAAGAAGAGGGCCCAGGGTGGAACCCTGAGGAACATCCATGGTTAGAGAGGGGGTGATCTGGATCCAGAAAAGGAGTCAGGGAAGGACCACTCAGGTAGCAATAAAACCAGGAGAGAGAGCAGTGTCCTGAAAACCTAGAGAGAAGAGAGTTTTAAGGAGGAGAAAGTGATTAATGGTGTCAAAGCCTGAGGAAAGGCCATTGGGTTTGACAAATAATTGGTGATTAGTAACTTTGGAGAGAGTAGTTGTTGATCAGTTCTTATAGCTGCCTCTGACTTTTGTGACCATATTTGGGTATATAGTTTAGTCTCATGTTTGATAAATCCAAAGATCCATACTTTAGGGACAAAAATTCATTATTTGATAAAAATTATTGAAAAAATTAAAAATTAGTCAGGCAGAAACTAGGTATAAACCAGCCTCTCACACCCTATACCAAGATAAGGTCAAAATTGGCACATGACTTAGACATAAAGGGTGATGTCATATGCAAATGAGAGGAACATGACATTTTACTTGCCAGATCTATGGATGAGTGAAGAATTTATGATCAAATAAGAGAGAAAACGGTAAATTTTGATTACATCAAATTGAAAAGGTTTTGCATAAATAAAATCAAAGCCAAAATTATAAGGAAAACAAGAAACTGGGAAAATAATTTCTCTGATAAAGATAACATAAAAAGTTTCTCCAATAAAGATTTCATTTTTCAAACATCTGGAGAACTAACTCAAATTAATAAGAATTCAAATCATTCCCCAGGTGCCAAGTGGTCAAAAGATATGAACAGTCAGTTTTCAGATAAAATCAAACCTATCTATAGTCATATGAAAACATACGATAAATCATTATTGATCAGAGAAATGCAAATTAAAACAATTGAGGTATAACTTCATACCAATCAGATTGGCTAATATGACAGAAAAGGAAAATGACTAGAGTTAGGGAGGATGTGGGAAATTGGGACACTAATACACTATTGGTGTAGTTGTAAACTGATCCAACCACTCTGAAGAACAATTTGGGACTATGCTCAAAGGGCTATAAAACTGTTCACGTTTTTTTGAGCCAACAGTACTACAACTAGGTCTCTCTTCCAAAGAGATCAAAGAAAAAGGAAAAGGACCTATGTGGAAAGAAATATTTATAGCAGTCCTATTTGTGGTGACAAATAATTAAAAATTGGGCAGACCATCAGTTGGGCTATGGTTGAACAAGTTATGGTTTATGTGGGATGGAATATTATTGTGCTCTGAGAAATTATGAGCAGGATAGTTTAAAAAAAACTTGGGAAGACTTAATAAGAATTGATGCAAAGTGATAAGAACCGAGAGAATATTGTACACAGTAATAGTAATAGTTATAGTGATCAACTGTGAAGGACTTGGCTATTCTGATCAATACAGTGATTTAAGATAATTCTCAGGCATTTATGGTGAAAATTTTATCCACCTCTAAAGAAATAACTGATGGAGTCTGAATGCAAATTGACTTATACTCCTTCCTCCCTCCCTCCCTCCCTTCCTTCCTTCCTTCCTTCCTTCCTTCCTTCCTTCCTTCCTTCCTTCCTTCCTTCCTTCCTTCCTTCCTTCCTTCCTTCCTCTCTTCCTCCCTTCCTCCCTTCCCCCCTCCCTCCCTCCCTCCGTCCCTTCCTTCCTTCCTTCCTCCCTCTCTCCCTCCCTCCCTCCCTCACTTCCTTCCTTCCTTCCTTCCTTCCTTCCTTCCTTCCTTCCTTCCTTCCTTCCTTCCTTCCTTCCTTCCTTCCTTCCTTCCTTCCTTCCTTCCTTCCTTCCCTCCCTATATGGAAATATGTGTTTTGTATTAATTCACACATAAAATTAGTATCACATTTCTTTTCCTTTACAGTGGATGAGGGAGAGGAGGAAATGATATAGAGAAGTCAGCACTCAACTTTTTTTAAATGTTTAAAAACAAATAATTTTTTAAAAAAGAAGACGGGAGAAAAAATGGAGGCATTTATTTTAGACAGACTTTTTGAGGCAGGAGAGATTTAGGACATAAGTTACTGGGGATGGAAGGATCAAGTGAAGGTTCCTTTTTTTTTTTTAAGGATAGGTGAGATATGAGGCTATTTGTAGACAGCAGGAAATGAACTAGTAGAGAGAGAAAGATTGAAAATAAATGAAAGAATAGGGATGATAGAGAATCATTCTGTTGGTGGAGATGAGATAGAATGGGATCCTTTGAACAAGTATAGAAGTTAACCTTGGTAAGGAGTAAGGCCATTTTATCATGTGAGACAGAGGAGGAGAAGCTAGTGTTAGAAAGCACCTGAGGGATAGGATATGGGGAATAGAGAGGAAGACAGAGTTCACAGCAAATGGCCTTAATTTTTTTTCTGTAATATATGAGTATTTGTTTTCAGCTGAGAGAATAGGGGGAGGAAGAGCAATGGGAGATTTGAATAATGAAAAGATATGAAAGAGTGCGAGAGTGAGTTGGTAAGGGAGCGATGGTGGGTTTGCCCAGCAACAGAGAAGGCCCACTTGAGGTTTTTTACCATACATTGTGGTGGAACCTGTCAGAATGGTTGTGATTTTTTTGCTTTTTTGATCAGCAGCACATGTGTAGGAATAAAGATAATTAATGGTAGTAGTGATACAAAGCTGAGTCTTGCCTGGCCTTAATTGACAGAATAGACAATATGGTAAGGAGATTATGAGTAAGACTGTTGGTGTCATTGAAGTTCTCTTTTATCACTTGGGGGGAAGTCTTGATTGCCCTTCAACCAAGTTAACAAACCTCTAACTGTGATTTTGACCATAATTTCATGGCTAGAGATGGAAGGTGGGCTAGACATGGTGCCTTGGCTGTTGTCCATAGAATTATTCCTTCCCTGTCTAACCCTGATTGATACAGTAGGCTCTACAAAAGAATGACCTTTGCTCCCTTAATGAAAGTTTACTAAATTCTGTTTGTTTTTCTCTTTGCCCTTCAAAAGCCAAGGGCACCTCACTAGAAGTCAGAAGTGGGTTCTGCTTCTAACTAGACCTGTGGCCTTTTGCAAGTCCTTACATTTCTGGACTTCATTTTACTTGCTAATAAAAGGAGTAAATTAGATGAGATTATCTCTGAGAGCCTGTCCAGTGTTAATTCTCAAATTCTATGAAAGACTGTCAACTTTTTGGGTGGAAATTGTTCATTTTTAGTTATTTTATATCCCAGTGTGTGCTGAGAATTACAGTTAGCTTTTTGTTTTCATAACTGTTTTGTTTTGGGTCCTCTAGACTCACAAACTTTACTTAAGAGGAGGCAACTGTAGCCAACTTCTTTAATGGCAAAAATGACCCTGAGTTTCAACAATAGTCCATTTTGTGAACAGTTTTCATAAGAGTGAATGGGGAATTGCTCCAAATTTAGGTAAATATTTTGGGAAGGTTGACATTATTTCTGCTATGTAGCTTGGTATATAGCTCATAAAAGTATACCCGGTGGCCTTTGGACACTTTTTCAGTTTAAGCTTTTAACATGAAGGATAGTTATTTAGAACAGCCCATAAAAAATGAACTTTGGAGCCTGAGGAAAATGGTTTTCTTCTCAACCTTGTGTTTACCCCTCAGTTTTCATGTTAACCACTATTCCTACACACTGGGAGGTGCTTTTAAAACAACCATTAAAAAACAACAACAACCAAAACATTAGGCTTTCTAAAAGCAATTCATTTTGGTACTTTTGCCCATCACCTTCTCTATACAGCTTTAGTAGAAGGTTAAATCTAATAAATGCCACTATAGCAATACTGGAGAAATGGGATGAGTTTTCCATTCTACTATAATAGAATATATAATCATAAAAAAACCTAATAACTTAGTAATAATGCTTGTGTGCTCTCTCTTCCCACAGTATCTCATTATTTGGCCTTGGGCATCAGAGAGTACATCACACTCTTCCAAGTGGCACAAAGCACTCTATTTTAAACATAGTAATGTTCTTGTCAATATGTGAGCCTAAATGTCTTTAGCCAAGGATGAATTTTCTACTTAGAAAATATTATGATAAAAATGTGGGACCAGGCCAGAGGTTTAATGGTTTATTAATAAATAAGAGAAAGTGAGAGATGAGAGAGAGGGGAGACTGGAGGTATGTTACTCTTAAGGAAGGATTACCCTGATTATAGCAACTCCATTTAGCTGGCTCTTCTCTGGCAATTGAGACCCTCAGTCAGGTCAAGTGGGGGAGGAAAAAGAGCCTCTTGTGCTTCTCCTCTGGACTTATATACCCCCTAGCTCCTCCCTCTGTGGCAGTGTTGTATGCTGATACTCCAGCTGACATCAAGGGACTCCATCTGCGACATCAAACAGGGTGTAGATAATTTTCCTCACACAAAAATAAGATGCTCCCTTGAATAAGTACTTATAAAAGGTGATACTTATTTGGTTAGAGCTATTCAAGACAGTGCTTGTTTTTAATTCTGTTTTATTCTATTAAAAGTGATCAGTGTGAACACTGAAGGCAAACCTTTAAAATGCTGGATTCCGATAATTAGTGGGAGGTGATTTGCTCTTTATAAAGGTGGTGTATGAAACCATAGGCTATGTAAATTACACAAGTTGGTTGGAAATAAAGGCATCTTAATTTTTTTTTTTATTTATAAACCCTTATCTTCCGTCTTGGAGTCAATACTGTGTATTGGCTCCAAGGCAGAAGAGTGGTAAGGGCTAGGCAATGGGAGTCAAGTGACTTGCCCAGGGTCACACAGCTGGGAAGTGTCTGAGGCCAGATTTGAACCTAGGACCTCCCGTCTCTAGAACTGGCTCTTAATCCACTGAGTTACCCAGCTGCCCCCTGGCATCTTAATTTTTAAAGTCCCTAATAAGCCATTAGCCTACACAAGGAAGTTTCTATGAAACATTCGACTTTCTTTCTGAAGTCTTTAGTTGTACTATTATTTTACAAGTGGAAGTACAGTAATAGTCATAGAGAATAACTGCTAAATGAATTCCCTTCACACAAAGGATAGGGATAGATGTTAATGTGGTAAAAAACAAAGATCAGAAAGGATGCAAAATGTATAGTTTGCTATGATTGTGGATACTTTTGAAAGAAAACCCCCCATCATGTTAAAGATGTTACAAATGTTGAGCTGCAAACAATGTCCTTGCTGATTCAGAAAAGCCTGGGTGCCTGTGTACACTATGAAAAGGATATGTTGCTCTTTTAGATCCGTATGTATTTGAGCAATATTACTTTAAGGTTATAGGACTTAAGGTTAGAAAGTATTTCAAAGATGGATCTAATAATATAGAGTAATTTGTCTTTTTGTTCCAGGTCGTTTTGTTCCATTTCTTATCTGATAGAGAGGGAAGAACCCCATTCAATGGTGCATATTACAATATATTTAATTCCCTCTCTCTGAGTCTTCTGGCTTAAACAAGAGCTCAGGGAGTCTCCTTACTAATATGTTGACCCTATGCCTACTAGTAGAGTTGCATAGAATCTCTGTTATTCTTCCTTCTTACCATGTTGTTTTCAGTCATGTCCATCTCTTCTAGATCCCATTTTGGGTTTTTTGTAGCAATGATACTAGACTGGTTTGCCATTTACTTCTCCAATTATTTTTAGAGATGAGGAATCCAAGCCAAATAGGGCTAAGTGCCTTGTTCACTCACACAGCTGTCTGAGGCCATATTTGAATTCGTGAAGATGAGCTAACATCACACCTAGCACTTTATCTACTATTCAGATTTTTTTTAATTTAATTTTTGTTTTCAGTTCTAAGATCTCTCCCTCCCTCCAACCCTTTCCTTATCCTTTGATAATACATAGCAATTAATGCAAAACATGCAATATATTTCTGTTTTAGCTATGTCCTTCCTACTCCCCACCCTACAAGCATAGAAAGTCAAGAAAAGAAATAAAAATGTTTCAGTCTGCATGCCGGGACCATCATTTCTCTATTTGGAGATGGATAGAATTTTATATCATGGGCTCTCTTTGGAGTTACAGTGGATCATTGTATTTGATTAGAGTTATTAAGTCTTTCACAGCTTTTACAATATTGCTTTTACAGTATTACAATATTGCTGTTACTGTGTAGCTTTTTCTCCTGGTAATGTTCACTTATCTTTCTCTCAATTCATATAAATCTTCCCACCTTTTTCTGAAACCATTCCCTCCATCATTTCTTATAACACAATAGTATTCCATCACAGCCTTATACCATAACTTATTCAACTATTCCCCAAATGATGAGCATCCATCATCTTTTTTGGTCACAAACCTCTTGATGACAGACATCATTACACTACTTCTCTTGTGCCGATATTGGTAAGTAAAGTATTTCAGATTACTTGTGTCTGTTCTGTCTCTATTGCCCTCTAAATGATCCTGAGCTTTTCATTTTGGTGTAATGCCTTCAAGAACTTACAAATGATTCCCAGAGTCTTGAAAGACAATATGATATACTGGAAAGAGCTTGATAGAGAACTGATGGTCTGGGATCAAATTCTAGTATATGACCAATATGACTTTAGACAATTCATTCCACCCTTTCAGACCTCACTTGATTTGTAAAATTGAGGTGGTGGAAATAGATGGACCTTTAAGCTTCCTTATAGCTCTAGATATATGCTCTTATAATTTTGATGTCTAATAGAAGCAAAGTGGAATCTATTGGAAACAGCTAAATGTCACCATGGATAGAGCCCTAGGTCTAGAGTCAGGAAGACCAGAGTTAAATCTGGCCTGAGATCCTTACTAGCTATGTAGTCCTAAGCAAGTCACTTAACCCTGTTTGCCTTAATTTTTCATCTGTCAGATGAGCTGGTGAAATGGCAAACTATTCCAGTATCTCTGCCAAGAAAATCTGAAATGGAGTCAGAGAGAGTTGACAGGACTGAAACAATTGAAAAACAACAACAAAATATCGAAGAGTGGGAAGCAATATTGATTTTTAGCAGAATCTTTTCATTGGATGGAGATTGATAACTATCTTCTAACCAATATTTGCCCAGTTTACATTGTCCTTTTTTTCCTCTGTCAGAGCCTTTGAATGGATTATTGGTTTCTATTGAATAATATTAAGCATTAACTTCTAAAGCAAAATGACTTGGGCCATTTACAGGAGGCAGGAATGATTAGTCATTGCAAATCAGCACACTAACCCATAAGATCAAAATTGCATGATTAATATTCTTACCTGACCATGTGGCAGTAATTGCTTTTTTTTCAGTATTGTTGCAAGTATGAAAAAGGAAAGTTCCTCATGGCCAAAATGTGATTGATTTGTAAAAATATGACTTAAAATTTATTTTTAGAGTTAGTTGATGTAGAAAAGAGGATAGACCACATGGGAAATGATAAATTCTTGTGAGAGCTGAGAGATTTTGAACATATAATGGAGGTTTTTGGGTGGAGTATACTTAAAAAGAGGTCCATCCATAAAATTAAATGAAGAAAGTATAATATACAGAGGTATGATTTGATTTTTTAAAAAATCAAGTAATTAATGGTAGATTGTCCCCTGGGTAAGAATGAATATTTAATCTTTTAAGTTATAATTGAAGCAACTTGCAATACTTAAAAATTTATGAATACATATATATATGTATATATATATGAAAGTTTGAGTTATTTTCAGCTAAATTGATTTAAATATGTAGTATAAATAGTATGATATCACTTTTAGTTATTCCATATATATTCTTTTCTCTACCTTTAGAAAAATGACCTGATCTGAAATTTTACTGAGAAGTTACTGAATATCCTCTCTTCTCTCCTATTCTTCACATCTCCAAACCTTTTCATTATCTTGACTCAACCCTTCCCCTTTCCTCCCAGTTTCAGAAGAGGATGCAATTTTCTTCCTTGCCAAGGAAAATCCCTGTGATAGTGACCTTGATCCCACCTTATCCTATTTCCTCTGGGACATTCTTCTATCAATCATTACTGGTCTATTATTAGCATCTGATATTGAAGATGTATCTGTAGAATTGACAAAAATATATAAAACCAATCCAGTAGATGAATTGTTAAAGGTTATGAAGTTTTCAGAAATACAATGGATCATCATTCATATGAAAACATGTTTTATGTCACTCAAACTAGGTAAGAGAAGTGAAAATTAAAGAAGCAAACTCCAAAGTTTTGCCACAGAGGCAGGGAATGGCAAAAATAAGACAGAAACAATATTGGAGATGTTGTGAGAAGATAGCAAAATAATCCATGATTAGTGCAATGTTGAATTGGTCCAACCATTCTTGAAAACAATTTAGAATTATGAGAGAAAAAGTATTTAACTTTTCATGCCCTAAAATAAAACCATTTGAGGTTGCAGAGATAATGTTACTGGCCCTATGACCTTCTAGTCAGAGAAGGAAGAAAAAGATCAAACACATTTCATAGCATCACTTTTTTGTGGTAGTAAAGAAATAAAAACAAAATGGGTGTCCATCAACTGTGGAGAAAGGCTGAACAAATTGTGATCTATGAATGCTATGGAATATTATTGTATAGTAACAACCTCAATTATTGTTCAATCATTTTAGTCATGTCTGATTCTGTGACTCCTTGAACCATAGATATCCATCGATTTTTTTGGCCAGAATACTGGAGTGGTTTGCCAGTTTTTTTTTTCCAGTGGATACTTTTGTTAGGCAATCAGAGGTTAAGTGACTTGCTCAGGTTCACACAAGTAAAAAGTATCTGAAGCCAAATTTGAACTCAGGCCTCCATGACTCCAGGCCCAGTGCTCTTAGCCACTGAGCCACAGCTGCCTTTCAAAAACCTTAGACTGAGGAATTAAAAGTCTGGGAAGACTTCACTATGAAATAATATGGAGCAATGAAAACAAATCCAAACTACAATATACACAATGATGTAACTGAAAATAATATTAAAAGATAGTGAGTGTGGATTGATTGAAATGACCAATCTTGGACCCAGAAAACAGAGATGAAACATCTTTTCTTTTGGTACAGAGGTAAGGGCATGGGAGGGCAATACTAGAAAAATACTGCAGCCATTTTCAGATATGGTTGCTTTGTCAGTTTTGCTTAAATGTTTTTCCTTGCCAAAAGTGAAAATTTACTGGAGGGGGAGCATAAGTAGGGAAGGAAAAAAAAAAGACAAGAAAAGAATTTAAAACTGCTATAGTTAAGAATGATCTTTCTAGTAAGACAAGACAACAACCTGTCCTTACTATCCGCCATTGAACCCTCTAGACCTTCAGGTTTTGCTCACTGTTGTGTATAGCTCATCTTTACATATCTTTCCCAATTAGAATGTTAGCCTTTTGAGAGCAGAGATAGTTCTACTTTTCTGTTTGTATTCCCCATAACTTAGCACAATGTTTGGAGTTGTCTTAATGTAATTGGAGTGGGGTTTGATCTGCATATCAGGTTCAGCTTCCTGGCTCCCTTCCCCAGTGCCTGGTTCTACTTTACCCAGATAAGAAACCCTGTAAAACCCCACATAGCTTGGCCAGTTTTGGCACCCACTTTGTCAGGGTGTCCCAGTGGGACCTGACTTAGTTCTATGCTCTCTGACTGCCACTCCTATTGTGAAATATTTTCCATCAATTAATCTGGCTTGCTTTACTTTCTACTTTACTCTGATTTCCTATAGTCTATCTTGTGAGTATCTGCTCCCTCCTTATACTATATCTTGGCTTCCCAAACCTTACTCAAAACTACATTTTTTAGACAGTTATTATTCAGTCCTTTCAGTCATGTTCCAACTCTTTGTGACCCCATTTGGGATTTTCTTGGCAAAGATACTAGAGTGGTTTGCTATTTCCTTCTCCAGCTCATTTTACAGATGAAGGACTTGAGGCAAACAAGGTTAAGTGACATGCCCAGGGTCAAAGCTGGTAAGTGTCTAGAGCCAGATTTGAACTCACCAAAGATGTCTTCCTGACTACAGGTCTGTGTTCTATCTACTGCACTTCCTTGCTGCTCACAGTAAGACAGTCATATAATTAAATAAAGACTTTTAAAAATGCATTTATTGCCAAAATACCCTGACTATATCATTCTTTGGTGTCAGTGGATCCTTATTGCCCATAGAATGAAATATAAACTCCTTTGCCTGACACTTCAGGTACCTATAATCTGACTCCAGTCTAGCCTTCAAACTATATTTCATGCTTCTCTTTGCATATTTTGTGTGGTAGGGTAGAGAGAGCTGTGGACTTAGAGCAGTGATGGTGAACTTTTTAGAGATAGAGTGCCAACTCCCCCCCCCCCCCCCGGCCATCCTCCCCCCCTGTTGTATCCACTCCTCCCCACAGAAACTGAGTACTACACACATCCATTTGGCACCCCCTATACCCAACCCCTCCCTAGGGAGGGAGGACTCTCACTGGGCTGCTGAGCAGAGGGGCAGGTGATTAGAGAAGCTTGTGGAGAGGGGGAGGAGAGTGTCCTGAGTGCTTTGCTCCCCTCCAGTTCTACTTCCCTCCATCTATGTGCCACACTATGAACTATGCTTTCCTGAAACCCAGCTCCTCTCCAATCACACCACAGGAAACATCTTTACCATAGACTCAGCAGGCTGCCATATGTGCACCCTCATGCAGCATGTGAGCCACCGCCCCTTCCCCTTCTTGAGCTCTTTACCCCAGACAGGCAAGGGAAGAAGCTCTCCCATTGAGCTGCTGGGCAGAGGGGTGGGTGAAGTGAGGAATGTCCTCAGGTGCAAGGAGAAGGAGGAGGTGAACAGCTCTGCCCAGGGTCCCTCTGACTTTCCAGGAACGAATTTTGGCGAGCAATTACAGGTATACCCACAGAGAGAGCTCTGTGTGCCCTTTTTGGCAAGTGTGCCATAGGCTTGCCATTACTGACTTTGAGTCAGGAAGGACTGAGTTCAAACTTAGTCTCAGAAATTTACTAGTTGTATGACCATGGGTGAATCACAATCTCTGTCTGCCTCTGTTTCCTTATCTATAAAATGGGGATAATAATCGCTCCTACCTTATAGGGTTTCTGTGAGTGACAAATGAGCCAATATTTGTCAAGAATTTTGTAGACCTTGAAGTGCTTTATAAATACTAGCTACTCTTCTCTTTTTCTTCTACTTTTCTCTTTTACCTTCCTGCTCCTCAGAGAAGGAATTTAGTAGCCAACAAACTGGCTTCCTGTTTTCTCAATCTGATTCAAGGTTCTCTGGCTTTCATAACTTTTCGCTAGCTACCCATCCTCTCCCATACCTTGAACATCCTATCTTCATCTTTCCCTCTTGAATCCCTATAGTTCAAAGCCAATATCAATTATTTCTTTTTCATGACCTCATCCAGAAAAGGATATATGTCCCAATGAAAACTTTATTTAGATTTCTTCTTTACTATTTTTGCAGTCTATCTTGTGTCAGACTTAATTTATATACATGTCAATAGATTCAGGACTTTTGTCATTTTTTAGCTTTCCATTTCTTAGAGCTTAGTATCTGTTTTTTTGTATATTGCAAGTGGTTAATTATTGTTTGTTGAATTGAAATGATTGTTAATAATTTAGGGCACTAGCTAGCATAGTCAAAAATTGTTATAACACCATATGTAGCAATATACTGTAGTTGAAAAAACATCCGAGAGGGTACTAGTTGACTTTTTAAAATTTTGAGTAAGTCCAATAATAATGATGATGATAATAATGAAGAGAACAAGCCTTTAAATGCATACCACATGGCAGACACTGTGTTAAATTCTTTACAAAATATTATCTTGGTCAATTATTACAACATCTCTGGAAGGCTGGTGCTATTATTATTATTATTATTATCCTCATTTTGTAGACTATGAAACTGAGTCAAACAGAGGTGAAGTGACCTGCTCAAGGCCACAGAGATATTAAGTATCTGAGGCTGGATTGGAATTCAAGTCCTCCTGACCCTGGTATTGAATTGGTTTAGTGGATAGAGTGTCTGTCTGGAATTTGGAAGAATCATTTTGGCTAGTTAAAATTTGACCTCAGACAATTGCTAACTGGGTGACCCCTTGACAAGTCACTTAACCCTATTTGCCATAGTTTTCTCATCTGTAAAACGAGCTAGAAAAGGAAATGGCAAACCACTCCAATATCTTTGCCAAGAAATCACCCAAAAGTTAGAGACAACTGAAAGATGACTTTATAATAACAATAACCTCTTGACTCTAGATCAGCACTTTATTCACTAATTCACATAATTTCCTCTAGCCCTTTCTTCCTTATTTTTTTTTGCGTGAGAAGGTTGAGTGAAGGTTTTGCTTTATAATCCTTCTAGAGAGTGTTGTATTTAAATTAATATCTCCAAGTCCTTATTTTCCATAAAGTTTATTAATAATCACTTGTAGATAAGCATAGATTTAAAGTCTTTTTACTGAAATAACTAATTGAAATGCTATTTAGAATAAGTAATCATAACTAAATAACTACTTATTAAGGAAAGGGAAGGGAAGGAAGAAAATTGGGGGTCTAAAGTTAAACCTACAATGTCAGTATTCTAACCCACTAATATCTTTCTATACTAATCTAATTACTTCCTTAGTATCTATTTAAGATTAAGGGAGGGGCTGGCTAGGAACAGGACCAAGGCCAAAGTAAGTCTCACAAAACTGAAGTCCTCTTTGGGTCTAGCAGAAGTCCCAGAAGGAAGAGCAGCACTGAAGGACCACACAGGATCAGAAGGGGAGTGATGGATTAACATATACCATCTACCAGTGTAATGTTATCCACTATCTCTACCACTTCCTTAAGGTGATTTTGATTGAAGGAAGGTCCAGTCTCCTGGCAGCTTCAAGTCTCCTTCCCAAAGAGTGCTAAACTGTCAGTGTGAACTATCTCTCTCTCTCTACTCCTGAGAGTTCTGTAATATTGGCCTGTAGGATCTTCTGCTTTCAGCTTGCTCCTACTAAAATCCCTTACAACAGGTCCCCCCTTTGCACAACGCCTAAATCGTGTTGAAAACAAAATTTCAGCATTTGTGCACAACAAACTTATATTTTCCTTAAACTAAAACTTCTACTCCAAATAATAAACAACCTACACTCATCTATTTTATTCTATCTAATACTATCCTATTCTAGGGATTTAATCAAGGAAATGAAAAAGGGAAAGTATACAATGAATAAGTGCAAAGTTCAAAATATAGATCAAACATATTCAAAAGCAAAAAAAGCAAATAACATCAAAATCAAAAAATAAACTCAAATTCATGCAAAACATTAAAATCATAAAATATTATTCTTATCAACCAATACAGAAAATTCTATTACTATTTCAATGAAGAAACTGCAAACTTAGACAAAAATATTTTGAAAAACATACAATGAATACAGCATTGCATAAGTTTTACAAAAAAATTAAACCAAGCCATCAAAATTACTTATGCAAAATACATTTAACAACAGATGAAAATTAAACATAATCTATTCTAAGACCTTAGCAAATACGATCTGTGTACATAACTTTTATATATACATACAACACATAAATATAAGCTATACATATACACATATACTTCATATTTACACATGTTACATATATACATATACGTATACTATAATATAATTAATTTCATAATCCTAATTATAATATACACTATTAAATATATTTACATACTTATTTACAATTTATATCATATATGATCTGTTATATATCACATATGCTATGTAATGTATTTGTTATGTATGTTGAAATGTAATTCAATATCTTATCTTATCAATCTTAAACTCCAATCCATCTAATATAAGTATCCTATCTACCTATATTACAATACTAAATTTTATACTAAGTAGCTAACTATTATTTGAGTAATTAACTACTTTTTAACTAATTATAACATTGTTAATACCTTTGTATTAACATTTGTATTTGTAATACATTGTCTCACTCATTCAAATAGTGAATTGATGTATCCTAACCATGTTTATGTTTTCATGTATATGTGTTTATGTTGATACTTGTTATATTATATTGTTTTGTTAGTATTACTGTTATGTTACTATTGCATGCAATATATTTACCCAAACTTCTGATTTTAATTCTTTTCATCTTGCTTGAAGAACTTTTCCTCTCCAAAATTCATGGTAGTAAAATATATTTATGAATATCTTAAGTTATGTTACATTACGTTACTTTGTTACATTACCCCAAATTCCTTAGAACCATTAGTCCATTAAAAACTTGATCCTCTTCATTGAAAATTCTCTTCAGAGTTATTATCTGCTTAATATTCATTTCAGTCTTTGTACATTGTCCATCAATTTTCTGAATCCTCCTCTTCCACTGGAATGGTCCTTTCCTTATTGATCCTTTTGACTGTAGACTCAATTTGACTGATGAATCTCAGCTTTCTACATTTTCTTTTTCAGCAATTTCTACATTTTCATTATCAATTCCATGAGCTGATTTAATATGTGAACAATGATACCATGAATCTCTTCCTAATACTTTCACTAAAGGTGGTGAAACTAACACAATTGTATAAGGACCTACCCAACTCTGGTGTTGCTGATGTTTTTGCAAAATTTTTCACATATCACCTGGTTGAAAATCATGAAGAGAATAGTCCAATGTGTAAAGATTAAAATTTAGGGAATATGGGGAGACTGAGGCAGGTAGAAATTAGTTTCTCTCTGCAAGGAGTATTATATTTTTTAGAGGTTTATTGAAGATTAAGGATTAAAGAAAATACAGGATAAGAGACACGTGTCCAGGCCATAGAGAGGCCTGGACACAACCTCACCTACATTATGAAAAAAAGCCACACCTGCCCCAAAGCGGAAGTCCAAGAGACCGGACAAGACCTTTGCCACCAGCTTAAATCTTTCCTTGATCTTGGCCCGCCTCAGAATTCCCGTGAGATTACAAAGCATTTTGGGGAAGTGGAGCAAAGGCTTGTGGGGATTGTAGTCTTGTATTCGAGTCTATTATTTACAAATGGACCAGATTGGATCAATACTCCCATATTATGCAATTCTCTAAGCCATTGTTGTAGTGCACTTAAATATGAAGCAAGCTGACAGTCTCTTCCTAAGAGAGATGTATAAACAGTCTTTTAAGTTTTTGCCTGCAATGGAGCATATCCAAAGAGCATTTCTTAAGATGATATATGTAAATCTGCTCTTTGTCTTGTACATAGGTAAAACAAAGCTATGGGAAGAATATCTGGCCATTTCATATGAGTTTCAGCACAAATTTTCACCGCCATAGTCTTGAGTTCCCTATTCACACACTCCACTTGACCTGAACATTGTGGATGATAAGGAACATGATATTTAACTATTATTCCTAGATTCTCATAGACTCTTTTCAGGATATCTTGTGTAAAATGAGATCCTTTATCAGAATCTACAGTAATTGGTACACCAAACTTAGGAACAATTTCCTTAAGTATCACTTTCACCACTAAGCTAGCTGTATTAGTATTAGATGGAAAAGCTTCAGGCCATTTTGTTAATCTATCTACAATTACAAGATAGAACTTGATTCTTCCAGCTTTGGGCATGTTTATGTAATCTATTTGCAGACTCTTGAATGGACAATATGCCAAAGGTCAACCACCCAAACCTTTCTTTCTGAATGTACCCTGATTGAATTTTTGGGAAACAAAACAACTAATATAGATCTTATTTAACAGTACTTATACCCAGTGCTACCCATTGCCTTTTTACAGAGTCTACTACAACTTGAATACTGAAATTACTTTTGTATGAATGGCTTGACACAAATAGGTATATAGATCTTTTGGTAACAGTGGTTTTACAGTGTCTGCAACCCATGTTCCATGTTCTTTCCTTGCTCTGAATTTCTCCTTCCATTTCTAAATTTCTGAGTCTACAAGGTACCCTAACTATCAGCTGTTATAAACTACTTTTAAACCTGCTCTTGCCTAGGCCAATTTTGACCTACTGACTCACCAACTGAAATAACTATAATTGAAATAGTATTTAGAACAAGATATTATAACTAATTAACTATTAAGGCAAAGGAAGAAAGGCAATTGGGGACCTAAGCTTAAATCCACAAAGTCAGTATTCTAACCTACTATCTTTCTATACTAATCTAATTACTTCCTTATATCTATTTAAGATTAAGGGAGGGGCTTGTAGGAACAGGACCAAGGCCAAAGTAAGTCTCACAAAACTGAAGTCCTCTTTGGGTCTAGCAGAAGTCCCAGAAGGAAGAGCAGCACTGAAGGACCACACAGGATCAGAAGGGGAGTGATGGATTAACATATACCATCTACCAGTGTAATGTTATCCACTATCTCTACCACTTCCTTAAGGTGATTTTGATTGAAGGAAGGTCCAGTCTCCTGGCAGCTTCAAGTCTCCTTCCCAAGAGTGCCAAACTGTCAATGTGAACTGTCTCTCTCTCTACACCTGAGAGTTCTGTAATATTGGTCTGTAAGAGCTCCTGCTCTCAGCTTGTTCCTGCTAAAATCCCTTACAACATTTCTTACTCTCAGTCTGGCCATGTGTAGTCCATCCTGCTTGAATCTCAGTCCACCCCCCACCTGGCTACTCAAAGAAGTAGTGAGTGCCCAAAGAGCCCTCAGGGATCTACCCACATTCTTTTATTCACATTCATGGATGCAGTGCTGGCATTTGCAAATGGGATGGATTGGGTTGGCATTCCAGGATGGGGAGGGGATGAAATTCCCTCTACACAAGAGGTAGCTCTATCTATCCTGTTGTATATTTAGAAATCAGTTATCCTAAAAACTACATATTAGGAAGCTGAGGTCCTGTGTTCTCATGGTTACTAAATGGCAGACCAAATACCCAAGGAACTCTAACTTTCATTGTAGGGCTTTGGAGACCATACACAATTTACTCTGCATCTATTTTGCATGTTCAAAGTTGTTTGCAGGTTATTTCTACCATTAGAATGTAACTTTATCTAGACTATATTTCTTTTGTCTTTCTTTTTTCCCCTGAGTACCTAATATTGTGTTTGGTATATATTAAGTATATAATAAATGTTTGTTGACTGATTGTCATAGCACATTGCCATTTTAAATTTATCTCATGTTGGACTTGCTGTGATGCCATAATGGCTAAATAATTGTCTAAAATGGTGTGTTTCCCATGAAGCTAAAAATATAAACTTTCCCCCTCTTTTGTTAGATTCTATTAGTTTGCTTCTTATTCCTTGTTAGAAATTACTGGGGAAAAATAAGATTTTATAAGAGAGGATTTGCCACCCAATTAAAAAAAAAAGAGTCCAAGGTAAAGAACTCTTCAAAAATCTCTTTATTGTTCAAAAATATAGTCTTGATGACTTGTATCAGACAATTTCCATCTATAGAAATGACAAGGATAACAAAGGAATAATTTGACTAAAACTAGAATTCTAAGATGGACTAAAGGGCAAATGGTAAATTCATAGAAAATGCTAATTGGGCCAGGTTATTAAAATGACAAATAAAGAAATCTTATCTAGGGAACAAATTAGAAAGGCTAACTATGTGAAGTAGATGTAATTAACAAGGGACTTAGAAATAACAAAAATAATTCTTCATATTAATTGAGGTAAAGGAAGAGTTGAGAATCCAATCCCTTTTTTCCTTGATTAAGAGGGATGTGGAGGGGAAAATAATGATAGAATACTTTAGGAAGTCAGCAGTTTTTAACATTTGAAGCCCTAGAGGAGTTCTTCAATCAAAAAGCCCAAACAGCAAGTATATATTAAGCTCTTAACTATGTGGAAGGAACTGCTAAGCCCTGGAGATACATAGGCAAAAATTAAACAGTCCTTGTCTTCAGGGAACATAAAAGCTTTGGCATGACGATTAGAGTAATGAGGTTTAGAGTCCAAAATATCTTAGTTCAAATCCTACTTCAGATACCTTGTAACAGTATGATCTTGGACAATTCATCTTCAGCTCATCCTAACCTGTTCTGTAAAATGGAAACAATATTAACAACTACCTCAGTGAGGATCAGATGAAATGAGAGATGTAAAGTTCAAGTATTGTATAAATACTAGTTATTATTAACAATTTCTAGGTGGCACAGTGGATAGAGCATAGGACCTGGGGCTTGGAAAACCTGAGTTCAAATGTGACTTCAGTTACATAGTAGTTGTATGAGCCTAGTTTACCTTGATTGCTTCAGTTTCCTCATTTGTCAAATTTAATGATGGAAATAGGAAACCACTCTATCTTTACCAAGAAAACTCTACATGAAGTCACAAAAAGTTGGACATGATTAAGATGACTGAATAACAACAACATTGCCTTTGACTTTGGAAAAGTTAAATGTAAATGATTAATTAGTTGGTTAGAACAAGCCTTACTTTTGATGAAAGGAGGAAAAAAATTGAAGTAATTAAAAGAAATTATTATAGAGTACCTAGAAACATTAGACATATTCATATTGGAGGAGGAGATGTGATGATATTATACCCCAAGGGCCATCATATAGCCACTACTATAATTTTTGGAAAATCCTAGAAAGCAAAAGTGATACCTGTCTTTAAAAAGTTAAAAAACAAAACAAAACAAAATGGCTCTAATCAGATTCTTCGGTTTATTGTCAGTACTTGGAATGACACTAAAAGATAGAGATCATTTACCAAGCTACAATTGCCTAGTTGATAAGATATCCCAAGGGAATTACATCACTCTGGGAAGATGATTTTGCCAAGCCAACTAATCTTCCTCTGTTACCAAGAAATGACTTACATTACCCTCTCATTGTTTGAATTAATTTTTTTATTCTGTCCCATGAAACAGTTCAATTAATACATTGGGAAAATGTTTCTTCCACTGGCAGTTGACCTTAAAATCCATACCCAAACTATTTTTATTAATAGGCTCTGAATTAAACTTGGATGATAAAAGCAGGACAGAAGAAGTTTTCCTATCAACTCTTGCTAATTCATAATGTTTAGCACAAAAATTTGTAATATCTGTGAAGTGATGGGATCTTCAATAACCTCCCACACTACCATTCCACTTAAGAGTTTTCATTTTATGGGAACTTTATGTGTGGCTTAATAAGAAAAGACAAGAACTAGGTGTGGGGCATCATCCCAAATTTGTCTATCTATCCTGTCACTCTCCTCTGAGCCTTAGTGACTTCATCTGTAAAATGGGGATGGTGGCAATTGTAGTCTTGACCTTATAGTGTTGTTGGGAGGCAAAGAGTTTGTAAACCACTATGTCAAAGTGAATGTTACCATAGCCTGTTGACTTATTCATATTTTCCCAGTTTGTGGGAAATTGAGGGGATGTCCATCATCTGGGGAATAGCTAAAAAAGTTGTGACATATGATTTTGATTCACTACTATTGTGTAGTAAGAAATGACAAGCAAATTATTTTTTTTCTTAAGAGCTACATAAATTATGGAGAGTAAAATGAGTAGAACCAAGAGAATATATTATATGAAGTAATAAATATTTTGTTTGAAGAATGACTTGTATATGTTTATCTCCAAAGAAAAGACTGTTAAGTAAAAATTGTATAGTTTTATATATACATATATCTTTTTGTGAAATAATACCTTCTCTCATGTGGAGAGGGGAGAAAGGCAGTTACCTGAGAATTTTAATGTAGCAAACAAACAAATTAATTATTTTTTAAGAAAAGAAAAAACATCTTATAGATTGGGGAGTAGACTTGCTCGCACAGCTGGGTTTATGGGGGAAATGCTTACTCAGAGGAGGTGGGGTTTGTAGGGGAAAGAGGGGGAAGGAAACTGCTTTTTCATGTAGCTCAATCAGGTGGGAAATAATTGCGTGTTGATTGTAAAATAAATGATTTTTTGAGTGATTGTTTTCAGCATACCACATGTCTGGATCTCTCTCTTTAGGCAACTTTTCCCCATATCTTTATGCCTTGCAGATGTTGCATTGTGTTTTAAAACCCCAATTTCCAAAATAAACATAGTATTCTCTAACATTTCTTTAAATTTGAACAAAGGAAAGTACTGAACTCCCCTCTGCCAGGAGACCTAAAACAGTCTGAAGAAGGCCCAGATTTTTAAGAAGGTGCATTCACTGAAGTACAGTGTTCTTTAAATAGAAAATATATGACTTCACATGTTTATTGATGTAAAATATAATTACAGAAAGTACAATGACATCTGTACAGAAAGTACAAAGTCCATGGCTGACTGATTCCCAGTTAGAAGTTATTGCTTTCACTGGGCGTATGTCCTTTTGTCATATGGGAAAGTAGATATTCTTGCAACCAATTCTCCACAACACCTTTGGTGCTTCAGTCTTGCTATACTATACCTATAGGCTCCTGTCTATCTGTTTATCACCTGAATCTTATCAGAGACAAAATATTAGATTCATTCTTTAATAAAAAGTGGCATGGTTTCCTTTTTATTTAGGTTTTGAAGTTGTAATTTAAAAAGAGAAGGTGTGTTTAATTGGTGCTTTCTCCTAAACAGTATAATTGCTGGATACTTTATTTTTTTCTACATGTTCTGTCTTAATGGAAATTTACTGGAAATTTTTTTTCCCAGAATAAACACATTCCTTTGGCAGTGAAAAAGACTTAGCTAATTTTGATTCAGCATAAAACTAAACTTCCTCTTAGTGAAAAGATAAATCAAAATATCATTTTGTATTAATCATCATGGTTTAGCCCATCAGTCAACATTACTGATGTTTTGTGTTATACATGTAGAGATTCACAAAGAAGTGTGGATATGGTTTCTGCCATCTAGAAACCAAAGTATGAAGACAGAGACAAGAACACAAAATGACCTTAAAAAGACAGAAAAATATTAAAACTACACAAAGTATGGGATACAATTATAAAAGATCATAGTACAAACTACAGAAATAAATTTAGTAGTATTTCTTTATTACTTATTTATTTCTAATTTTTAAAACATTTATTTATTTACTTTAGAGTATTTTTCCATGGTTACATGATTCATATTCTTTCCCTCCCCTCCTCTGACCTCCCTCCTCCAACTCCCCTCCCATAGCCAATGAGCAAGTTTCACTGGGTTTTACGTATATCATTGATCAAGACCTATTTCTATATTACTGATATTTGTACTAGGGTGATCATTTAGAGTCTACATCCCCAATCATATCGCCATTGAACCATGTGATCAAGGAAATGTTTTTCTTCTGTGTTTCTTTTCTTATAGTTCTTTCACTGCATGTGGTTGGCATTCTTTCTCATAAGTCCCTCAGAATTGTCCGGGATCATTGCATTGCTGCTAGTAGATAAGTCCATTATGTTTGATTGTGCCACAGTGTATCAGTCTCTGTTTACAATGTTTTCATGGTTCTGCCTTTTTCACTCTGCATCAATTCCCGAAGGTCATTCCAGTGCACATGGAATTCTTCTAGTTCATTATTCCTTTGAGCACAATACTATTCCATCACCAATAGACATCGCAGTTTGCTCAACCATTCCCCAATCAATGGTCACCCTATTTTCCAGGGGTTTTTTATGCCACCACAAAGAGCACAGCTATAAATATTTTTGTATAAGTATTTTTCCCTATTATCCCTTTGAGGTACAAACCCAGCAGTGCTATGGCTGGATCAAATGGCAGGCAGTCTTTTAAAGCCCTTTGGGCATAGTTCCAAAATACCTTCCAGAATGACTAGATCATTTCACAGCTCCAATAGCAATGCATTGATGTCCCAATTTTGCCACATTGTCTCCAACATTTTTTACTTTCCTTTGCTGTCATATTAGCCAACCTTCTAGGTGTGAGGTGGTACCTCAGAGTTGTTTTGATTTGCATTTCTCTAATAAGGAGGAATTTAGAACACTTTTTCATGTGCTTATTGATAGTTTTGATTTCTTTATCTGAAAATCACCTATTCATATTGTAATAGTTAAAAAGGATTGCCAATTTGCAATAATTAAAGTTTTAATTATGAGTCTGTTAGTAGATTTAATAATTTGGTTTAATCAAAGTAGAAATGGTAAAGAGAGGGAAATATAGGAAAGAGTTAAGGAGGAGTTTAGCTAAATACCCTAATTGAATTCTGATGGAATGAAGCTCACCTCCAATAAAGGCACTTTCAGGTTCCAATCTTCAGTCAAAAGTCAACAAAAGTCTTTTCAGCAAGAGTCCCAAGAGTGTCTCCTTTCAACAAAAGTCACCAGTGCTACTGCACTGTTGTGTCTCCAGCAAGAGTGTCACCAACACAAGAATGTATGTTCAGCCCTTTGTTTTTTGCCTTTAGAAGCTGTTTTCTCCACCTACTAGCTCTCCCATGTCACATCACAGGAACCAATCATAGTTTCCTAATTTGCCTGGCACCACCCAAGGGGGAAGTGCTTATGGGATCAATTTCCTTTCTCTTTGGTTTCAACTTTCTTTCACTGTGGGCATGTATATCCTTGCACATCTCAAAGGATCTCCATGTCTCTGATTGATTAAATTGAAAGGGAGGGGAATTCCAAGTCCTTGACTGATTAAAGTAAAATATTCCCTTCTTACAATGGGCAAGGGTCACAACTAGTAATATTTCTTTATGCTTATACTGGAGTCACATAAAACACTTCCATATTAGCCTTGTTACAAGGGAATTTCCCCTTTCCCCAAAGAAAAATAAAGTTTCAACCCCCCCCCCCAAAAAAAATAAAGTCATTGAATGTATGACACAATGTTTTGGACCTGTTGAATTTGAGATGCCTATTTAATATCTGGTTCAAAATGTTCAATAGGTAGTTGGTATAATAATATTTATTTCAAAAGGTACAGTAGGTATTTGGTGATGTAGTACTGGATCTCAGCAGAAAGACTTGATTGTACATAGACACTTGCAAATCATCTATATAGGTCAATGATGTTGAACCTTTTAGAGATGGAGTGCCAGTCCTGTCCCCACCCCCTGTCCATCCTCTACCCATCTACCCCAGATACTACAGGGAGAAAGTGCCCCCATTTGGTTGCTGAGCAGAGGGGTGGGTAATGAGAGGGGCATGTGGAGAAGGGGAAGGGAATGGCTCATGTGCTCTGCTCCCCTCTAGCTCTGTTGCCTGTGAGCTGCCCACCTTACCCTCTGTGTACTGCTATTGGGCTGCTGGGAAGAGGGGTGGGGGTGTTGAAAAAATGTTGTCAGGCATGGTGGCGAGGGGGAGGGGAACAGCTCCACTCAAGTCCCCCTGCCTTTCTATTAACAAATTTGGGGAATTGGTGTCCCACATGCCCATAGAAAGTGATCTGCATGCCATCTTTGGCACCCATGCCATAGGTTCACCATCCCTGATATAGTTAATTGAACCCACTGGGAATTTATGAAATTATCAGAGAAAGTTGTAAATTAGAGACAAACTTTCTGTGGACTGGACAGGTTTCATTTGTTTTTCCTTTTAATCTGTACCAATTCCACCCAATACAATTTCTACAGCATAGTAGAGACTAAATGAAAGAGCCAGCTAGGGTATAGAGTGCTGGACCTAGAGTCAGGAAGACTTAAGTACAAATGTGGCCTCAGACATTATTAACTGTGTGATTGTGGGCAGGGAGCTTAGCCCTGTTTGCCTCAGTTTCCTCATCTGTAAAGTGTTTTGGAGAAAGAAATAGCAAACTACTATAGTATCTTTGCCAAAAGAAATCCCAAATGAGGTCACATAGGGTGTAACTTGACTGAAAACACAAACCAACAACAATGAATTGATAAGAAGAAATGATAACATTATTCTAAGCCTTTGTTGCACAAATCAGAATAAAAATAAAGGGAAAATTTTCCCTGTTGCCTGGAATTTCTTAAAGACTTTTCTAATATTCATAACAATTTAAAAAATGAAAAGCTGTTATTTTAATCACAGTAAATAGATATAGCTTAACAAAATATTGTCTCCTAGAAAGCTTATTCTAGCAAACAGATGAATATGATATGTAATTAGGATATGGAAAGTACCATCCTTTTCCTTGTTATTCTCCTGAGTTTCCTATTTTATTACCTAACTCAAACTGTATATAGGAGATTGATTCCAAAGCCAGAACTGTTATCCTGTTCTTTTGGAGTCTTGTTTGCATAATGCTAGGAGGATCAGATATAGCAATTGATGCAAAAATAAAAGACTTTAAATAATTTACTTTGAAGTACACATTTTCATATTATTTCTATTTTCTTTGTCATGTAGATAGAAAAAATACAGGTTATTTGTCAATGATGCTAGTCCTCTGAGATTTTCTTAATTTCAGGTCCTTTTTTAGCAAACTGCTTTTTCATAATTAAGAAGTATATTTCTACCCAATTAGAAGTCTAAATTATGGAAAATTTCATATGAATGTTTTTTTTATCATATTTATGCTTTATAGTTATATATAAGTACTAGTAAACAATCAAAAACATTTATTAAGCTCCCATTTATATCAGATTTTGGACAAAATGCTGAGGGTGGATATAAGTGCTGAAATGAAACAGCCATTCATTTCAAGGAGCATATATTCTATTAGGGAAGATATATACAAAATAACTATGTATGTACATATAAATGTGAATACATATAAATATTCTATAGATGAAGACTGATTTTTGAAGATGTCTCTAGTAGTTTGAAACAAGAGTAAAGAAATTAAAGAGTCATTCTTATGTATAAACTTCAATTCCAATAGTGAAATTTATTTTTAAAGTAAGCCGTTATGCTATATAAAAATCTTGATTCAAGAGAACATTGTACACTGAAAGTGAAACATTGTGGAACTATCCAATGTAATGGACTTTACTACCAGTAGCAGTACAATAATCCATGATATTTCTGAGGAACTTATAAGAAAGAATGCTACCTACATTGAGAGAAAGAACTACGGAAATAGAAACACAAAAGAAAAACATAACATAAATTATCACTTGTTTATATGGGAATATAATTTGGGGTTCGGGGTTTAAAAGATTGCTTTATTGTAAAAATGAATAATATGGAAATATATATCAAATTATAACATTTGTACAACCCAATGGAATTGTTTGTTGGCTTGGGGAGGGGGAAAGTAAGAGAGGAGGGAAAGAAAATGAATCTTGTAAATATGGAAAATATTCTTTAAAAATAATAATAATAAATCTTGATTCAGCTTGGCTTATTTATATGGAAAACAGAACTCTCTAAATTCAAGTGTACTTGTGAAATTCAAAACCATTTTCACTGACTTTTGTCCACAGATTGTCTAGTCAGGACACAACTTATTGCCTGTCTCATAAGATTATAATTAGCTATAGTTAAAGATGAAAGATAATTCATAAAGTTGAAAATTGTTCTTCTGCATTTTTCTCCAGGAGAGTGTTTACTATTTAGAGCATAAAGGCAACCTATTCAGTTCACCAGTTCAATCTCCTTGTTTATAGATGAGGGAATTTAAGCCTAGAGAGGTAAAATGTCTTGTTCAAAGTCATCACACAGGTAATAAATTCTAGAGTATGAATTTTAACCTAGTTCTCTGATATACTAATATTTGAATTGTTCTACTGGTAATCTCATATCAAAAAGTTGTTATATACCAAGAAGAACTACTTTAATCGGGTAGAAATTTAAGTGTATGTTATCAATTGAGACGTACTTAGTTTTAAATACACCTTATTACTCTGTAATGAACCGTTTTCTTTTGAATTTATAGTCGCAGGTCTGGCCAGTATACAATGAACCCTGAAAGCTCTAAAAACGTTGCAGAAAAGCCACCATTTGACCGGTCAAGTTCCCAGGATTCGTTGGATGACTTATCTTTTGAAGACTATTGGACAGAACTGGAAAATATTAAGAAATCTAGAGAGAACAGACATGAAGAACAAGAGGTTGTTGTTGTAAAAGAGCCTGATGGTAATATAACATGGTTTTAGTCTATTTATATATTAATGTAGTTAATGAGCATGGAACACAAGTGAAAATAGAAAAATACATTTCTTGAAATAACTTCCCTAAAAATAGTATTAATGACATTTCAACTTGAAAGTTATTAGGGAAGATGCTGTACACAGATTTAGTAGGTTTATGCAAATGTGTTAAGATTAAAATTTAGTTTCTCTGCTAAAAAGTATTATATTTTTATGAGGTTTATTAAAGATTAAGAAATCAAGAAAATACAAAATAAGAAAGCACATGTCTAGGCCCAGAGAGCCCATTCAAAACCACTCACATCTTGCCTGCTATGTAGAGAGCCGCATGTGCTAAGAAGCAGAAGTAGGGAGAGAGAGTAGAAGGCTGAGTCAGTTTAAATATGCCTGTCTGCTTGTGGCCCAGGTGAGGACCTCACCTGGGATTATGGGGAACTCTGGGAGCCACCAAAGATTCCTGGGAATTGAAGTCCGAGGTTCAAATCTCCATTTTTACAAATGGAATACAAACATATTCTTATTTTGCATCATTTTTTAAAATGCTTGAATGTGACCTTTTCCATGCTTTTAGATTTTGACAAAAATACTAGAATGAGATGTATTAGATTTGAAAATGACTACTTCCTTTTTTTATGAAATTATGAGCCTCTTTTAAAATGTAACTTGTTTAAAAATGTTATATTTAATATAGTACTATTAATACTATAAATATTCCCCAATTCTTTTCTATATTGTGTAATTTTAAAATGTTTTATATACATCTTTATTTTCTTTTCTCTTTTTTTGACATCATAATCATTATTCATAATTTATCCCTACAAAAATTAGTAAATAAAAGGCCTTTCTTGTAACAAAAATTACATGCAAGCAAAACAAGTTCATTTCCTGATTTCTGCCTGGAAATATATGTCTCATTACATACCTGCATTCCTCCATTTCACTTTTTATAGGTGGGAAACAAGCCTCAACATACATCTTCTGGAGATGCTGTAATAATTAGAGTTCTTAAATTTTACAAAGCTATTTGTTTTTACAGTACTTTTGATTCTTCTCATTTTACTCTACATCAGTTCCCACAAGTCTTCCCTGGTTCCTCTGAATCCATCTTTTTCGATATCTCTTATGATACAATAATATTCTATTATATTCATATATCATGATTTGGTTTGTCC
Organism: Monodelphis domestica; assembly: GCF_027887165.1. Classification (NCBI taxonomy): domain Eukaryota; kingdom Metazoa; phylum Chordata; class Mammalia; order Didelphimorphia; family Didelphidae; genus Monodelphis; species Monodelphis domestica. Next base: position 402,562,102 of record NC_077228.1, on the reverse strand, counting down.
TTCCCCATGCACTTATTGGACACATTGTATTTCTGGTTCTTTGCCTCAAAAAGATGCTGCTATGAATATTTTGTACTTATGGATTTTTTCTTTTAGCCCTTTTGGATATATATATATATATATATATATACACACATACACACATGCATTTGTGAATACACACACTCACATGTAGTAATGGCACCACTGTGTTAAAACATGCATAGTCTAGTAGTAACTTTTTTCATGTGTAATTCCAAATTATTTTCTAAATTAGGTGGACCATGTTGCAGCTATAGATGAACTTCTTTCTACAACACCATTGACATACACATATGTACATATATACATACAAATATAAATGACATTATATATGCACACATGTATATAGGATATATTACATGCGCACCAACATGTTATACACACACATACATACAAAATAGCATTTTTTTTTAAGGCAGATGTATAGTCTAATAGTAACTTTTTGGTTATAATTCCAAATTACTTTCCCTGATTGTTAGATCAATCAACAAGTTCTGTACTAACTTCTTTTTTATAACATAATAATGACTTTTAGTCAAAATGTCTAGAAGCAGTTATTTTATTTTTCCACACCTCTATTTGTAATAAATTCTTTCCTTAAATCGATTTGATATTGGTGGAATTATGTCTTCCACCCATTGGTACAATTCTGCCCTCTATGGTAAAAACAGAACAAATCTACACTGTCTTGTCAGTAGTCTTTGAAATGTTTAAAAATAGTTAGTGTAACTTCTTTGAGTTTCATCTTCTCTCTGCTAAATAGTTCTAGTTTTTCCCACTTATTCCCATATCTTAGGGTTTCCATATACCTTATCATCCTCTTATTCTGGATTCTATTTAGTATATCACTTTCATTTGGAAAATGTGGTGTCCCGAACTTTACACAACTTTCTAAATGTTATATAGCCAGTGAGCCCTCCTTGATCTGGAAGTGATCATGTTAGCAGAGTCAAAGAAGCTGATTTTTAGATCCCTTTTAATTTATGAACGTTAAACTGTAAAGTTTCTTGAGGGCAAGAACAGTCTTTTGTTTTTATTTCCCCAGTATTTTGCACAGTCTCTGACACACAATACATGCTTAATAAATGCAAATTAACTGACTGTCTTCTAGGCCTTATTTTTATATAAAATGTTTTCTTAGGGTCTTGATAACCTTACCATATACTTTCTGTGATGACTTAAAAAAAAACACCCCAAAACACAAAGTATGGTATTTAAACTCTCTTAAATTTAATCTTTTCTGCTTAGGTTCATTGTTCCAGGCTATTGAATTACCTTTGAATTCTAATTCTATTAGCTATTGTATTATCCTTTTCAAATTGTTCCATCTCATATCTTTTCACAAGTGGATAAACATGCCTTTTATGTTTTCATTTAAGCCAAGTCAATGAAAAGAATGTTGGACAAGATAGGACCAATTTTCTTTTTTCTTTTTTTTATTGACAAGCTTTAAAAAGTATAACTAAACATATATAAATAAAATGTAATACTTTGAATGGGGAAACATTATAGTTTTTTTTTCCCATGCACAGTTAGAAGGAAAATATTCAGAAACCAAAGATGATGACCAAGAATGCTGCTTCTCTGAGCTAGTTTTCTGTAGAAGAATCCTCTCCAATAAAAAAATGAATAATTTTTTTTGTTTTCTTGCCTTCATCATTTCCCTCCAACCTTGAATCCTCCCCTATAATCAACAATTAAGCAAAAGCCAACAGATGGAATAACAACTTCCTCTTAACATAATGAAACTTTCTTCACACTTAGACCCCAACTGGATAGTCAGTTTCAGCACCATTAGCCATTCCTATAAAGACCTTCCAGATTCACACAATCATTAATCAGTATTCTTTAAGTATTTTTTATTAAGTTATGATTCTGTCCCCAATAGAATGTCTTACATGCTAACAAAATTTTAAATTTAGTCAAAGAGCTTATTAAATTTTTTCTGGACCTTTTTATTTAAAATTTCTTATTCTTTTTTAATCTCATCTGTTAATTTTACTTCAATTTTCCCCAGGGTTCATAAGACTGGAATTAAAGTTTTACTCTAACACATAATGTCTGTGATACCCTGGGCAAGTTACTGAAAATTTCAGTGCTCAGGAAATTTGCAGTTGCTGATCTGCTTTAGTAGATAAATTTTCTTCATAGGAATTCCCAAAAAAATCACATTTCTAGTGTGAAAAAAAAATTACTGTATTATGTGCTTTTGTATAATGAAAGTTATCCATACATTTGCTAGTAAAAATTATGAGCTCAAAGCCTGTCTAATGGAAATTAGAACAAGATACATGAAAATGATAAGGAGTATTTGAGCTAATTTATATTACATGCATAAACATGAGCTGCTTTGTCACTCATTAAGATTAAAAAATATTCTCATAACAAAAAATCAACCTTGCAACAACCTTTTCAAAGGTTAGAATACTTCCCCCCATTTACCATCATTTTTCTGCATTTTCATTTATATGAATTTTGTCTCTCTTAATTAAATAAGTGATCTTAAAGTAAACACATTCTTTGTCATATATATTATTACTTATAATAAAAGAACAAACCAAGAAGCACAGAGGTCTCATAGTACATAAAGAGTTGGCTTTGAATTCAGTATAACTGTTCCAAGCAACTCTTTGAGACCACGTTGAAGGAAAGCTTTTAATTTGTATTAATAAAATGCATCCTGTAAAGATAATTTTAACATTGTGACTTAAAAATCTAAATTTAATTGGCTGCCAGGGAAAATCCCAAATAATAAAATACCCAAGTCAGCTGGAAATTTATGGTGATTTAATTGATATAGTGTAAAGAGATTAAAAAGAAGGAAAAAGGAAAAAGAGTAGTATTTGTTCCTCCTGGCTAGTACTGAGCAGGAAGATTAGGAGATCTAGAAAGTAAGGTTTTGGAGTGTTCAGGAGGAAGGAATCAAATTAAACTCCAAAAGGGCTCAGTCAAGATGTCCGAACCTGAATCAGCTCAAGGGCAAACTCACCACCAAACTCAGACAAATAACTGCCACCACTCCAAGATGTTAGAACACCTAGCATGCTGTATCCAGAGTTGCCTCTCAAGGGAAAGAGAGTGAAGAGAGCCAGTGACGTGCCTTATATAGATAGTTTTACATCACTTTCCTGTATCTCATCTGTACCAATGATAGCTTGGCTTGACTTAGGACAGCCCAGGGGTCTGTCTGCTTTTTCTGCACCTGTCTGTTGAAGGCCATTTCCTCAGATAATTAAATCTTTATGAGTATGGTGCAGGCATCTTGACCTTGTTAAACTGAGTAGGTTGGAGAAATGTATAGTTCCTAAGACATAATTCTGTTAAACCAAGTATCTCCATTGTTATTAATCAGGAAATAGCTAAATCAGATCTTCTAAAGTATGGCCTGAGTAGGGTGGAGTAGTTTTAAAATTCAAAATCCACCTTTCTTCCTTCCTTCCTTCCTTCCTTCCTTCCTTCCTTCCTTCCTTCCTTCCTTCCTTCCTTCCTTCCTTCCTTCCTTCCTTCCTTCCTTCCTTCCTTCCTTCCTTCCTTCCTTCCTTCCTTCCTTCCTTCCTTCCTTCCCTCCCTCCCTCCCTTGGTTCTATAAGAAACTCAGGTAAACATTGAACTTTTGCTTGTTTCTTTGATATCTTTTTTGGCCAAACTCTCATAGGCTACTTCTTAAGAGATGGAGTGTCAGGAAGTGAGATGGAAGAATTTTGTTAGGGTGTGTTTTCCTTTATAATGGAAATTATCTCAATCTTCCTTGATTTAAGCAGTATTTTCCCTCTTGACTTAGAGGGAGAATTAGAAGAAGAATGGCTGAAAGATGCGGGTTTGTCAAATCTTTTTGGAGATTGTGCTGGAGACTCTCAAGAAAGCATGGTATTCTTATCAACATTGACTCGGACTCAGGCAGCAGCAGTACAGAAACGGTTTGAGACAGTCTCTCAGACAATGAGGAAGAAAAACAAGCAGTACCAAATCCCTGACGTCAGAGATATCTTTGCTCAACAGAGAGAATCGACAGAAAAAGTAAGTGTTCTTTTCTACTGTTGATTGGGTAATGTTAATAAAGAAAAGAAAGCCAGGAAATATACATAAAGAGGGATGAATCTGTTATTTTTCTGCTCTTAGCAGAAACTTGGATCTCTGATTTAATTAGACATTTTTGATAGTTAGATGGAGGTAGAATGAGAATTAAAGCATCATTTCTCACAAGCATATCAAGGTCTCCTCTTGAACACTTTAAGAATTAGTCATTCTGTATCCTTGAATTTTTATTGCTTCCAACACTGTTTTGTATCATGTGTACTTGGTCTAACCCTCCTCTCACCATCTTTGTTTTCTACATCTTCCTATAGCACATCTGCAATTGTGATGTTATGGTTCCAAATGAGGTAGTTCCTCTCTTGTTGGCAGGGAAAGAGTTTATAATAAAAATCTTTACTTACCATTTCTTTTGGTCTGTTTGTTGTGCTTCATCCAGTTTCATTTTTAATGCCCTCAGCATGACTTTGCTTAGTTGAGTCTCTTGCCAAACTTGTTATAAACTTGTTTTTCCCCGTGGTGCTTCTCACTGTTTTATGAGCCAATATTGCTCATAATCTTCCACTACCCTTCTCCATGAGATTTTGCAAACGAAGTTTATATTTTGAACTGGTATTGCCCTTAGCTGCCAACTCTTTCCTGTTGGCAAGGAGATCTTATAGGATCTCTTTAAGAAGAAGGGTGAGAAAATAGACTGAAATCTAAATAATCACATTCCTGTAAGTCTCAGTAAACATGTCAGCCCTCAAAATAGGTAACGATTTTTTTTTTAGAATCAAAACTCTAGTAAATTCTTGAACCAGACGGTCTGGAATGGATGGAGCCACCAGGACATGAAAGAAAAAAAAGCAAGTTAATTTAAATTGTGTTCGTTTGTTCAAAGTCCACACTGGATTATATAATAAATATTTAACAAAATTATTATTAATTGGAACATTAGTACTCCTTACGAACCTGTATTGCATTTGTGATCATCTGTTTTGTACATTTAGCAATTTCAGCAGACTTCAGCCAGCTGTGTTTATATGTATATGAACTACAGGAGTTGGGTGTATGGATGTCTCAGTCTTTAAACGTTTTCACATGAAGTCTTGCTGACACTAGAAAATTGAGTACAGAAATGAATGCCATCTGCCCTGTCATCCTCGATTGCTAAAGAAAACAATTCTAACCCAGTTCATGAAAATATGTGTTTAGATGTTGAAGTAGAAATATTGGCTATATTTTCTCAGCCACAGAAGGATATTCTTCCACTGGCTTATCTGGGAAAGTTGGGGTCACAATATTGTTATGTTTTGGTTCTTTTTTTTCTGAGCAAGAATGGAACAAATCCATTTATGTGTACTTTAGTCCGATCATCTGAAATTCCATACCCAGATGTAGTTTTTCCAAGCTATTTTTGACTAGCAAAGTAATGGTGGATACAATATGAGGGAATATATATTCTGGTGCTTCTTTGATCTCTTCTCTGAATGGTCAGAATAACACACCTGTTGTCTATTAACTTAGAGAGTACAGTTCTCATTACTTCATAGGTGACGGAATATAAATTGGAATCATAGCTGGGCTATTAAACGACTTTCATTTCTGTGCTCAGAAAACACAAATTGATTTACATATGAGAAGAGAGTGATTTGTTTAAGATTAATTCAGTGTTGTTCAGTTGTTTTATAGTTTTAGTCTTAACCAACTCTCTATGGTAACATTTGATTTTTTGTTCTTTTTTTTTCTGGCAAAGATACGGGAGTGGTTTGCCATTTCCATTTCTGATTAATTTTACAAATGCAAAAATGGAGGCAAATAGGGTTGAATGACTTGCTCAGGGTCATAAAGCTAGGAAGTGTCTGAGGTTGGATTTGAACACAAGTTTTACTGACTCCATCTTGCTGTTCCATTAATTCAGTTGAAAATCCCCAATGCTATTAAAATTACACAGTGCATGTACAATGAAGAAAATTCAAATTGGCCACTTTTGCCTGGGGGGACAGGATCAACCACACTTGTACCCTCTTCATATAAACCCTAGGGAGACTCTAGCTCCAACTTATATACAGAACAAAATTCTTAAAGTATTTATTGCCAATGCTAATATTCTTTAGTGAGGCCAAAATTTGTTAAATTATAGATGGCCATGAAGAAGCAAAATTGTAGATAAAGTGAGATTCATTGAAAGACATGGCATAAAAATTTGGCTAAAGCAGAGGTGGCAAAAACAGAAAAAAACAGTAGTCCCCAGTACATTCTGAACCAGATTAAAATATAATTTGGAACGATTTATGAAATAAATAAAAATACAAGAAAACATTGATAATGTTAATATGTGATTTTCTGTGTCAATATGTGCCAAAGGAATTCTTATGTAGCATAAGTAGGTGAAGTAGGCTGTCCCTCTATATCCCTCACTTTTCTGTTTGACTTTGAAATGATTGGGCTAAAACATTACCTTCTTGACAGCCTCTCTGGACCTCAGATTTTTTCATCTGTAAAATGAGGAATTTTGACTAAGGACCCTTCCAACTCTAAATATGAATTTATGATTAAATAAGAGATTACTGGTCCTTTCTGTAGCAAGAGAGATAAAAGTTGAATGGTTGGCACTGGTTATCCATAATTATTTAAAAGATGGAAAGTGTATATCCAGTAATTGAGCACATTTATAGAAGATTTAGGCAAGCGGATAGGCAAGAAGTGTATAGAAGTGGGGAAGCTAGATGGCTCAGTGAGTAGAAAGCCAGGTCTAGATATGGGAGTTCCTGGATTCAAACCTTACTTCAGATACATCCTACTTGTATGACCCTGGGCAAGTCACTTATATCCCATTATTTAGCCCTTACTGCTCTTCTGCTTTGGAACCAATACACTTGATTCTAAAGACAGAAGGTAAAAGTTAAAAAAAAATTAAAAAAGAAGTGTGTAGGAGTACCCATGCCAATAAGATGCTGCCTCTAAAGGTGTGTGTGTATGTGTATGTGCACATGTGTGCATGCATGCATATATGCCTGCACACACACACACACACACACACACACACACACACACACACACACACACATATATTTCCTGGAGTCAGGAAATCTCATCTTCCTGAGATCAAATCTGGCCTCAGACACTTATTAGCTGCATGACTCTAGGAAAGTCACTTAAGCTTCTTTGCCTCACTTTCCTTATCTGTAAAATGAGCTGAAGAAGAAAATGGCAAACCACTCTAGTATCTCTGCCAAGAAAATCCCAAATGGAATCAGAAAGTTGTCTGTGACTGAATTGACTGAACCACCACACCAAATATTATGAAAAGAAATATTATGAGTCAGACATGACTCAACAACTACCTATCATCTCTCTCTCTATCTCTCTATCTGTCTGGCTATGCTTTTCTTTATTTGGATTTTTAAATTTCTTGATGATTGTAGAGTTAGTGGTGACTTATTTCTAATTCTTCTTCCACACAGCCAATAATACAATGTTTTCCACTTGGTTGACACCAAGGATTATTTATTGGTTAGCTGATTTATTGTAAGCTTAATATCTATTTGTTCAGTTTGTTCCAATTCCAGTAAGCATGCCATTGTCAAAGATTAATAGAATTACAGTATTTGTAGTGATTTTTTTTCTGTTTGTAATTCAGGCTGACTAAACGGCTTGTTTTTCTATCTTTAGGTTCCATATGGCAGTGAGTTGGACTCAGACAGGACAAATGAAAACAAATATAAAGAAAAACATGGTAGGTAGCGCCATTTCTCGAGTATTTTTTCTGTTATTAATTGAATTAAAATTACTGATCAAATTCATAGGATTTGAGTGTTTGAGGCATTCAAATATACAACTGGATGGCCCTGAGTCAGAAAAACCTGAGTTCAAATCTAGCCTTTGTCACTTAACTAGCTGTTTAACCTTGGGCAAGCCACTTAACCTTTGTTTTGTAAAATGTGTTTCTATTACCTCATGTGTAAAATGAGGACAATAGCATCTACCTTATGGGTTTGTTGTGAAGATAAGGGAAGGGGAAGGGAAAAAAGCATTTATTCAGAGCCTACTACATGCCAGGCAGGATGCTAAGTGCTTTTACAAATATTACCACTTAAATGAAGGATTAATAAAAAAAAAAAGGTCAGAAAAAGTTAACTACTTGATCCCCACAATAATGCTGTGAGGGAGGTGCTATTATTATGCTCATTTTATTGTTGAGGAAAACTGAGGTAGAGAGAGGTTTTTAAGTGACATTCCCAGTGTCAGAGGGCTTGTCAGTGTCTGAGGACAAATTTGAACTTTCGCAATCCAGATTCAACCCCCTACAGTAATAAAAGCTAACATTTCTATTGCTCTTCTTATGTGCCACGTATTGTGTGAAGTGATTTACATTTATTACTTTATTTAATGCTGACAACAATCCTGTGAAGTAGGTATCATGTTTACCCCCATGTTAACAGATAAGGAAACTGAGGCAAACAGGCTAAGTGACTTGTATAAGGTCACAAAGAAAGTATGTACTCGAGTCTGGATTTGAATCCAGGTCTTCCTGACACAAACCACTAGGCCCCTACCTGTTTCTTTAAATGAGATAATATATTTAAAATGCTTTGTGAACCTTAAAAGTACTATATAAATGCTAGCTGTTATTATTATTAGTAATAATAATTAAATTGTATTGTAAATTAAATTAATGTAAATTAAATTGTAAATTAAAATGTCTTGTCACTTGCCTCTTGGGAAACCTTTTTCTTTTGTGCTTTCCCTCCTAGAGTCATAGAAACTTGCCTTTTTACTCTTCTCCAGTCTTAATTGTTATAGGAAATACTATGTGTGAAAATGTCTTATGCCTTTATCTTTAATATACAAGGCAGCTAGATAATAAGAGTTGATGGAGATTTGGACTGGGGGTCAGGAAAACCTGAGTTCAAGCCCTGCTGTACACATTTACTATCTATGTTAGCTTATATAAGACACTTCATCTTTGTTTGCCTTAGTTTCCTTATCTGTAAAGTAGGGATGATAATAGCACCTAATTCCAAGGTTAGCTTGAGGCTCAAACAAAATAATATTTGAAAAGCATTTTGTAAACCTTAAAGCACTCTATAAATGCTAGCTATTATTTATTTAATAAATATTTAATGTTGTTTTATTTGCAATCTGTGGGTATAGAATTCCATATAGTTATAAAATGATTAGTTGTCTCCAGGTATAGCTTCTCCCTCTTTTTTTCCCCAAAATAACTTCTTTCGTAAGCAAACATTTATTGGCTGGAAAAATAACTTTGGACCACCAGAATGCTGGCTTAGTACTAAGGATGAACAATTTATGCTAGCATGAATATATGCTTTGGTCTTTGAGGATTTTGTGGCTGGCAATCACCCAGTCACTAGAGAGAGCCTAACCATGGGGTCTTTTCCCCTCTTTTCTGGAATCCAAGCTGCAGTCTATAGAAGTGGGAAGTTGTAAAAGGCCAATTCATCATGCTAGCTCTTGCCAGCAGTGGTGCTTGTACCAACCGGGCAAGGGGAATGTGACCTACTTGTTTCCTGATTTACATCTGCTTTGGCCAGCATACTGTGAAGTGGGCACAGATCCTCAAATTAGCATAACAAGAGAATCAATTAAACTCAAGTAAAGCCATGCTAGTCTCCCAGTGTTTACAACTGCACCTGTGTTCAGTACTATGTATTGCTCTTTTTCAGCCAGTGAAAAAAACCAGTGTTAGGCAAACAGCAGAAAAATCTGAAGGGAATGATGGGAGGCACTTGTCTGGGGCTCATTCAAAAATGTGACTATCTTAACAGGCTCCCTAAGGATGGAGGTGCTGTGATTCATTCAGAATGCCTTTCTAATTGCTTGATTTTTATACATGTTGATTTAAATTATTTTGTTCTCTAATTTAGACAGTTATAAGACTGCTCTGGTGATAAATGTAGGATTTACACATTTGAAAATGGGCCTTAATTATCTGTAAAATATTTCCCCATTATTGTGTACACAGACACTCTCTGTTAATGGCATAATATTCTTATTGAATAAATATAATGCAAAATATAATGGAAAATCTATCATTCTTCTAAAAAAACTGTTATCTATTACTTTGGGAAAGGAAAAAAACAATTTTATTAAAAATTCCCTATGGATTTGGATTTTTCCATTTGAATGTAATATGAATATGAATGATAAGAGAACAGTCATTTTTAAGGAGTTTTACAAGCTATCTGTGGCATGATATCTCTGACACCATTCAAGAAATGGGAAACCGAGAGATAGGAATTATAAGATTCATACCGTAGGAATTTCATATAAGAGCCAAATGGCTTCTCTTTGTACCATGTGGTAATTCCCATATGAAAATAAACAATGATCCAGTTGTTATTCTGTGATGGATATGATTCATCACCTGTTTGCCTGCTGGGTAGTGACTTATATACTAAACTCTGATTTTCATTTGAAAGGGATTCTTCTCTGTATCACAACCTGACAACTAGATATACTGCTAGTCATGCTAACCTGTATGCTTCTGCTCATTACTCTTTCTCAGTGTGGGGGAGGAAATTTTTGTTTCATGCATGTTTTATATCTTTATTCTTGTCCCATTTCTTCTACTTGCCCGTGTTCTTTCTAGCAAGATCTAATTGCTTCGGAGAAACCAATTAGTGTCTTCATTGGGACTGTTTTTTGGGAAGAAATATTCAGGGAGAAAGAATGTTTTTTTCAAAAATTCTCAGCTGCATATAAGGTAGTACAAAATAGTTGCTAATTTTAAAAAGTGACCAATCAGCTTTCTTCTTTATAGCTGTTTCCTAGGTAACAAGCACACAGTCACAGAAAAGTATGAACCAGAATAAATCAGTGGCAAAATAGATTGAAAAAAAAACCTATTCATGACCCTTTGGTCACTACCTCAAAACAAAACAAAAATTAACAGTTAATAGGAAGCTAATATTGAAAGATGTATTTGTACTTTGGGTTTGGTTCTTAGAAGAAATAGCATTGTTTAATAATCATTGGTGACATGTTTGTGTCTCCCATTATTTAGTTGTGTATATAATTATCACTGTTATCAATAATATTAGCAATAGTAATAAAGCTTCAAATTTGTGCTTCTTAGAGTAAAGGGACACAAGATGAACTTAATTAGTTGTGATATTCAACATAAGTAGGTATGGGGGAAAAATAAAGTATCCCCAATTACATACAGTTACATTTATATTTCTTATTTTTCTTTAGATTTAAAAATAACACATACACAAAATTCCTGGTATTCTGATTTCTTCCAAAATATCTTCATTTTAATCCAAGTTTCTGTCTTTGTTTAGTGTTCCCAGGAGTCTTTCAAAATTCATCAAACTCTTGTATGACTGTGCAGGTGTCGATGGTGTGTATGCTTTTATTGGGCTACTCAGAGCTTTTAAACTGAACAGAATGAATAAGATGAAAAGAACAAAACAAAACAAAACAAAACACAATGCAATGTTTCTCACCCAGGCTTTTTTAGTATGTGCTATAATCAAAGATGAAAAGTTTCCTGGAGACTTTTACGTAGGAGACTCATCATCCGAAGTCGAAACTACTTGTATTAGAAGAGAAGTTTAGAATATTAATAGTCTCTTGTGACTGGAGAAAAAAAATTAATCCTTGGAAATGATGGAGTTCAGAACATCTCTAATATCTGTGGCCCTAGGATCCTCTGAGTACCTTTGTATTCTCCTACCAGTTTTTTTTTTTTTTTTGGTACCAGCTGCCTCCAGCCCTGAGTCTCATAGCTATTAGCTTTCTGGCACTTCTGGTTTTGAAATTCTCAGAATACTAAGTAGGTGAAATTCCAGTAAAGGGCAGGTAGAGTGGTGAGGGAGTTTATTCCGGGAAACTTTTTAGAACCAAACAGGTAGAGAAATGTGGTGTTGGTGCTATTAAAAAATCCCAGCCAGTCATATGACTCCTTTGCCAACCAAATGCATATTTAATACACAGTACTATCTCACTAACTTATTCTTTAATTTTGTAAAGTCAATGGCTACTAAGTGTTTTTGAATATAATTTATTTCAAGTATATGAATTTAATATAACTCGTATCCACTTATTCTGTTTGAAGGTATGGTTATTTATAGGGAAGGTAAAGATGAATGAATATTTAGTTAATAATTCTGTATGTGTGCTTCCTCGGAAAGTCTCTTTGTTATGTGCCATTTTCCTGTTTGGTTTTTGATTTTCCATATGTCATCTTATTTTTTATGTATAAATAGCATCCAGTAATGTCCTCCTTCAATCCTTCACCATGTATAAATGTTACTCTGGGTTTTTAAAAGTTATATTTTTAGGGTGAAGCCCTTCTGTCACTTTTTTGGAGAAATGTCTCAAATGGGATCCTTGTAATATTTGGCATGTTTCTTTTCTAAGAGCTAGTCTGGAGAGGTGCTTCGATAAGTTGTCCACAAATGAATGGTTTTTCCTTATGATCTTTAGGTGTTATAATACATTTGGGGTCAGGAAAACCGTAGTTCAAATCCTGCCTAATACTTATTAGCTATGTGACTTTGGGCAAGTCATTTTATCTTTTTCAGCCTTAGTTTCTTTATCTATAAAATGGGGATAAAAATAGCTCCTACCTCACAGAGTTTTTGTTAAGATAAAATGAGGTGACATACATAAATTCCCTTTATAAACCTTAAGTTTAGTCATTTTTGGGGCCAGTTAAATGGCTTAGTGGATTAAGAGTCAGGTTTAGAGAAGGGATGTCGGGTTCAAATCCAGGCTCAGAAACTTGCTAGCTGTGTGACCTTGGGCAAGTCACTTAACCCTCCATTGCCTAGCCCTTACCACTCTTCTTCTGCCTTTATATTCAACATTCCGAACTTACCCTATCATCTCCTTATTTCTATATCTGTCCAGGAGACAATCACCTTTCTGGTTGCCCATGTTTACAAGCTAGGATCAATACTCTTCAGTTGCTCTCCATATTGTTTCCAATTCTCTATTCTCCCTCTCCATCCTTCACATCTGCTCCTCTCTTCATCCACACTACCTCAGATCCTATTCATTTCTAACTTCTTTAGCAGTCCAGTTGGCCTCTCTACCCTCTCTCTACCTCTCTCATCTGCAATCCATTCTCTAGTTACCAAATGGATTGACTCTAAGATAGATTCCAAGATTGATTTTAAGACAGAAGGTAAGGGTTAAGGAAAAAAAAAAGTTTAGTTGTTTTTCTGTCACATTCCACTTTTTGTGACCCCATTTAGGTTTTTTGTGGCTACGATACTGGATTGGTTTAGCACTTCCTTTTCTGATTCTTTACTGATGAGGAAACTGAGGTAAACAGGGTTATGCGACTTGTCCAAAAACATATAGCTAGGACGTATTTGAGGCTCAATCTTAACTCAGGTCTTCCTGATTCTAGGCTCAGTACTTTATCCACTGTGCCATCTAGCTGTGTGCAAAACTTAAAGCACTATATAAATGCTAGTTATTTTTTTAAAATTAAGATTGCCTGATGAATCAGAAAATGTCTATGCTTTGATTTGTTGGAAAAGCATTTACATCAACACAGAGCATTAACATATTTTAATAAAAAATACGTTGCTAAGAATAGCTTTTGTAATATTGGTGGCTTTGGGTCTCATTTCCAGATCTGGCCTCTGATCTTGGAATTAGTGAGAAGAACAGTCCATGTCTGCCTGAAGATGTCCCAGCTTCTGAAACAGACATCAACTTAGAGATTTCCTTTGCCGAACAAGCAGCTAATCAGAAAGAGACCTCCAAAGAAAAGTTTCGGGAGAACAAAGACGAGTACAATTCATTACCTGTATGTATATCTCCTGAAGCATCAGATGCCTCTGAACACTAAGATTGTATGCCTTATGCAGCATGCATTCTTTCAACATATGTGGAAGGAATGAATGAATGAATATTGACTTTATCTCTCTAATTCAGATGTTAGTTCTTTGAATTCCATTTTGGCACTGGAGCTGTGTACATCATATAATATTTAAATAGCTATGTGATTTCATAGATATAAGCATTCATTTCTGTGATCTATTTTCTTCTGAGTATGACACAGTAATTTTCACCTTATTGCTTCCCTTCCTCCTTTCTTTAAAAGCATTAAAAAGTCTCATGCTGCTGTTTTCTCAACATGAATTCTTTAAAATATATCATTCTGGAGTCAAATTTATTTTTTAATTTTTATCTGATGGTAGTGAAGAGAGGTCTTGTCTGCAAGGATGCTAAACTTTCCATTGCTTTGATTAACTAGCATGGCTTAGAGATATGCTTTGATATGAGTAAGAATGGGAGTCTGCATCTGTCAATTAATTGATTAAGTACCAATTATGTCTAATTCTTTTAATCTGGCCAAGGGATCTTATGCAAATAAGCTTCCGTTTTGCTGTAAAAACAAATCCAGTGGGTAATTAATAGCATCTTTTCATTCTAGTTGCTTTATTTGACAAATTAATACATTCTTTTTCACTTCCTTTCCAAAGAAGGCAGGAGTGTAGCAGATAGGGTAACCATCTGAATAGTCCAGATATCCAGGCTTCCTTCAACTGTATTCTAAATCTAGCACTGAATCAAGAAGCTAAATCTCATGTAGTTAGACAACCCCATTTGAAATCTCATTACTTCCCATTTAAACTTGTTTATTAATAACCTTGGTTTTTCAGTTTCTTGGTCCATAACATATTAGACATAGTAAACTAAGTTTTGGAAATTAATATGATAAAAGTAAAAGAGCATTGGGCTTGGGATCAAAGCCCCTGGTCCAAATTTTAGTACTAATTCTTTTCCAAGTGTGTCTTAATTTTAAGTAACTCATTTTACTTCTTGGGCCTTAATTTCCTCATCTGTAAAAAAAGAAGTGAAAATTTTTGCACTAGCTGTTATTAAAAAATAATGAACAATATGTAATATAGTGATAGCTAGATGGCCCAATAGTCCTGAGTCTGGAGTCAGAAAGACTCATCTTTGAGTTCAAATCCAAGTTCAAATTATTATGTTGTGTTACCTTGGACAAGTCAAATAACCCTGTTTGCCTTGGTTTCCTCATCTGTAAAATGACCTGGAGAAGGAAGGGACAAAACAGTCCAGTAGCTTTACAAAGAAAACCACAAATGTGGTCATTTAGAGTCTGACTGAAAAATGACTGAACCAAAAAAAAAAACACAACAAAACAAATCTGAGGGTTATTGTGAGGAGTGCTTTGCCAAGTATAAAGCATTATAGAAACATGAGCTACTGTTATAAAGAAAGTAAAATTTATAGCCAATAGTCTGCCAAAGAAGTTAGAGACAAAATTAACTAGAGGAGAAAACTATTTTATCACAAAGTCAAATAATACATGTGCATAATATTGGCTTACTTTCCAACTTTTTGTCTTGCATCATTCAGGATAGTCAGAGGGTCACTGAATTTTATTGCTTATAGTGACCTTACAGAGGCTGTAGTCAGTCCTCTTCATTTTATAGGCATATAATACTTCACTGTGGATAAAAGTCAAAACAGCAAATATTTATTCCCTACTCGGTGCCTAATTCTGGGGAGGCTTCAAAAGGTGCACCTATGTTGAAAGATGTCTTTCTTGAGCAATATGACTTCTAAAAACACTGAATTTTTGAGAAGTCTTTAATTCTATTTTTAAGCAAGCAAAAAGACAGGGTAGCTTCTGCTGAATCACATTCCTTGCTCTCAACAAACTAGACAATCTACTCCATTAACTAAACAAAAAAGTGAGGAAATTTCATAAATATTTAAAGGTTTTAGCATGAATTAAACATGGGGATAAAGAGCTCATTCTTTTTACTGGGTACTGTGTTAAAAAAAAAATTGCTAGGTAAGCCAAATGCTTGAAGTAATAATATTTTAGGATTCTTTGAATATCTGGAATAATACTTCAATTATTGTATTAAATTTCTCTTTTTGGAATGTTAAAACTAGATTTTAATTTAATATTGGACAGCATAGTTAGCTATTGGTCTTTAGCAGTTCAAAATTATGAGTTTAAGATGAGGTACAAGAAAAATCCGAGTGCCATTCTTAGCAGTTATGTAATGACCTCACCAGATCGTATTCCATTAGTTCTGGGCTAGCAACCTGGAAGTTATGAAGTCACCACACTGATACTATTTATTTTATCTCTGGATTGATAACATATCTCCCTCATAGTAGAAAGTAGATCTTAAACTTAAATATCTTAACAGTAGTTACCCACCCTGAGTTACTGATTTATAGAAGAATTTTCTTGTCCTTCTTCCTGATCCCACTTATTTTTTTAATAATTCAAGAGATGTAATGCATCAAAAGGGATAGAGAGCCTAAATAATAACAGCAAATATTTTATAACATTTATTAATGGCTTTACATAATGAGCCAAGTGCTTTACAATTACTATTTCATTTGATCTTCACAACAACTCTGGGAAATAAACATTTTTAATATTATTATTATTATCATTTTACAGATGAGGAAACTGAGGCAGAGTGACTATGCCAGGGAAACATAGTTACTATTTACTGAGGCTGAATTTAAACAATAGTGTTCCCAATTCTAGGTCTACCATTCTACCTTTTTTTTTCTAATCACCTAGCCACCTGTTTTGGGTTTGCTTTGGTTTTGGCTGGGAGACTGTTTTTTTATAAAACACTTTCCCTTTTTAATTTTTATTTGTTTAAAACTCTTACCTTCACTCTTAGAACCAGGAAATGTAAGTATTTGATTCTATGACAGAAGAGAGGTAAAGGCTATGCAATTGTGATTAATTAAGTGACCTGCCAGAATCACACAGCCAGGAAATATCTGAGATCAGATTTGAGTTCAAGACCTCCCTTCTCCAGGTCTGGCTCTCTATACACTGAGCCACCTGGTTGCCCCTGGACAACTGTCTGTGAGGTCCTTAACCTTTTGGAATCCTGGACACTTTTCAAAGAAGGTAAGGTGTGGAAGAAGTTTCCTCATAAAGTGTTTCCTTTTATGAAATTACAGTTCTAGACTTTGTCTCCCCCAAGTTCTGTTAAAAAAAAGTCAAATATTAATTTCAAAATACTTAACTGACTACAGTTCAGTAAATTTTAATGAAAACCATTCTTAGTGAGAATTAGATGATCAAGTATTAATAGGAGCAAAACGTTATAGGAATGGGTGGTTGCTATGGGTGGAAAAAAATAGCAAAAACCAAACCAAAACTGCAAAAAAAAGATATTAACTTGGAGGGTACTTTCTTCAGTGCTCATGATTGCCTTGTAGATAACCTAGATTCAAAAGGGAAATTGAATTACAAGAATCTAATTTGAACTTGTCCCTGAATATGTTTAAAGACGAGTATATAGTGAAAACAATGAATGCCTTTTATACTTATCTCTTATATGTTATTACAACAACTTACTCTGACTCCTGGAAAAAGGTGTGGTTGGTTTTTTTTTTTAATAAAAATCTTTTTAAAAATAGTTTGTAAACAATGGGGCTAGTCATATATGTAAAAGATTTCAGTCTTTTTTTTCTTTTGAATTCATTTGAGATAGAGATTCCAACAATACTGTTGTTCGATCAGAAAAAAAGATAAGGAAATAAGATTTTTTTCTCAAAAGGAATTCTTTGTCCCAATGACAGGAAGCCTACTAGGATATATAGATATATTTGTGTGTGCGCATGTGTGTGTGTGTGTGTGTGTGTGTGTGTGTGTGTGTGTGTGTGTGTAGCAGGCATGTGTAGAAGACTGAGACTGATAAAGTAACGGATGATTCTGATAACCAATACTTGGCTTTTGCATGTATCAATGTGTAGTTGTGTCCCAATAGTAGGAGGGGTGGATTTATCAGAGGTCAGTACATGAGATTAAAAAATACATTCTAAATTTAACAAACATCAAATAAAAGGAGCCTTTTCACATACAAAGTAGAACATAAAATAAAGATTATGTGTGAAATTCTAAATCCATATTCTGTAGAGCTTGTTTTTCCTTTTAATTTATGATATATTCATTGTGTATGTTTCAAAGCTATCTTGTTTGTTGGTGTTTCCTTCTGTTCTCTTTTCCGCTTAAAAAAAATAATGCTTCAATGATCCTGTTTTTTTTTGGGGGGGGGGGTGGAGCAACTCTATTGTCTTAAAGAGTGGTTAGGTGGCACAATGGATAGAGTACTGGTCCTGGAATTCAGGAAGACCTGAATTCAAGACTGACCTCAGACATTTATTAGCTATGTCACTCTGGAAAAGTAACTTAACCCTGTTTGCCTCAGTTCCTCATCTGTAAAATGAGTCAGAGAAGGAAAGGACAAAGCACTCTGGTATCTTTGCCAAAATAATTCCAACAGGGATCATGAAGAAAACAAAGGAAGGAGAGCAAATAGAAGAGACAGGGTTGGGGATTGTCAGCAAATTTTCTCTATTCCACATACTGCTTTCTTTCTTTCTTTTGTTTCTTTGTATTATTCTTGTCTTCTTTCATGACTCAGTTTAGTCTGTTCAATGCTATTTTTTCCCCCCTGATTAAATAGAATTGTAAACTATGTGATCTAGAATTAGTGAGGGCCAGGTCAGGGATTAGGGGAGGGGAAGGGAACAGATGTAAGTGAGACACAAAGAGGGAAGAAAATAAAATTCCTTTCTTAAGACCTTAACTTTGTCCTTTTTCTGTACTAAAAAGAGAGAGAGAGAAAGAGAGAGAGAGAGAGAGAGAGAGAGAGAGAGAGAGAGAGAGAGAGAGAGAGAGAGAGAAGGACCCAGATGTAGGTGGTGAAAAATCCACCTAAGGACCTTCCTCGTGAGAGAGGCCTAGAAGGTTGGTTGGAGATTTAGAATTGTAGAATCAGTGACATTTTTTTATCTTGACTATCAGTTCCCTAACCTTAAGTTACAAAATAAACTTAACTCTTGTGTTTTTCAGTATTGTCTCAAAGGGTTTTTACACTTCACTGGCCCTGGGAAGGGTCAAATTTTCCTCTTTCCCTTTTAGAGACAATTTTTCATTTTCCCTTATCTCTCTATTCCTACACTATCTGTGACTAGGGATTCAGAATTTGACTCCTTCATGCTTAAATGAGTGGGAAGTACCTATTCCTATGGACAAGATATTTGGATGTGGAGATGGGCCATACTGGGAAGATTTGCTATGTGCATTCTAGACCTTTAAATGTACTTTTGATGTTTCTTTTACATATTTAGGGTATAGGTGGTCTTTGGGAGGGTAAAGTTTGTGGAAGAAATGGAGAGTGGGGAATACTAAGCCAACCGGGCTGGCTGTCTCAGATAACTTTTGTTCCAAGGTTTTAACACTTGATTTCTGCATTGGGCTAATTCTTCAATTAAGCAACTGGTTTTCTTTTATCTCCCTTTATATATTTCTCTACGTTACTGTCTTCTTTGTAATGTAGATACTACCTCCTTCCCTTTCTGTGTGTGTGTGTGTGTGTGTGTGTGTGTGTGTGTGAGAGAGAGAGAGAGAGAGAGAGAGAGAGAGAGAGAGAGAGAGAGAGAGAGAGAGAGAGAGAGAGAGAGGGAAATGGAGAGGGAGGGAGAGAGACAGAGAAAGTTAAAGTAAATGGTAAATGTAATTTTAATCAAGGTCAGCATGTAGTCACTTGAGTCTTTTTTCCCTTAAAATAATTCTTGATCCCCATTTTAACTTCTTTGTAAACAAATTAGTCCTTTTTATCCTCATGTTTAAAAGCAAGTTTATATTGTAAATATTTACTTCATTAGTGGCATTTCTTTTAGAATTTCAGACTTCCAAAGGACAAAACAGGTAACACAAGGATCGGTGACCTGGCACCCCAGGACATGAAGAAAGTTTGCTGCTTGGCTCTCATTGAGTTGACAGCACTGTATGATGTATTTGGAATTGAACTCAAGCACCAAAAAGCTGTGAAAATGAAAACAAAAGGTAAAGGTGTTTAATAAAAATCATTAAATACTCTCATGAAATGGCAGTAAAGATGATTTTGGCTTTTTGCCGTTATGCCCACGCAACAAACTGAAGTATGAGTGACAGAGTTGTAATATTGAGTTTTTCACAGCTCACGTATTAAGTATAGAACACACTATATCATGTTATAGGGCACTGGGGGCAAATAAGAAGAAACCATTAAAAGTTCTTGTTAAGAGAATTCAGAAGGAGGGATGGCTTCTCACTCCATTTGATGCTGTCATTTTGGCAATTCTACATTTCTGTGCTGTGTTTGGTGTACTTATCGATTCATCTGCAAATTCATCTCTAGAGAACAGTGCTTAAGAACTAATAATCACATCTTATATTCCAATAGTAGAGCTTATGTAAGGACCATTTATCCTTATATAAGCTCTACTATTGGAATAATTAATTTCATGCCTATTTCTGTGACTGAAAGAGAATAAAGATGACTTTTTAAAAATTTCACAGAATGTAGTCTGACCCCTTGAGGTGGTTGTGATTTTTTCCTCCCCAACATCCACCATTGTTTTGTTGGTCATTGTTAGCTTTACTAATAGCAATGCTATCAGCCTATTTAGACAATCAAGCTTTGTTAATAAATTCTCCTTCAGTGAAACATTATACAGGAACTAGACTTACCCCTTATTTAGTGAAATCAGATTTTTTTAATAATACAGTGGAATCAAGAAAGGGAGCTTTAAAGCCAGGAAGACCTGAGACATACTAGCTGTGAAATCCTGGACAAATCTTTTAATCTCTCATTGCTCTAGGCAATTCTTTAAGATCATGAATTGCAGAGAACATACAGACCAACACTGGTAAAGAGAGTTTCTTCACCTGGGAATTTAGTCCTTATGCTAGGGAAATGACAAGCCCAATCCTTGTCCCTGGAGTGGAATCAATTATATGCCCATTTAACCTGTGCAACAACTCTGTTCACATCTCAGTTTTGCTTTTTATACCTTTTTCCAAAGACCCTCCATGGGTTTTTATAGCATAATCATAGTTCCTCAGGGCACTCTTACTGAACCATATAGGGATTTCCTATAATGGAAACTGAGTAGAAATTGCTTAGAAAATCACTGAGAAGCTACAGGGTTTTTTTTTTTTAAACTATGCTTTTGTTTTAAATCTTGGTGCTCTTTTCTCCTGAGAAGTCCTGAAGATTATACTTATGGTAAATGGGTTTGAGATTGAGACATTCTGCTCTCTCCTATTCTAGAGGATCTCCTTCCTCTTATATAGTTTGGACTGATGGTTAGAGAAGAGGAATTAACAGTAAAATAACTTGCCAGTTTTTTGAGGGTTGATGTGATAATATATATGGTTTGAAATCATAGGACTGCAGCTAGCCAGGCTTGGAGTAGGGAGGTCCTGGGTTAAAATATGGATTCAGACACTTCCTAGCTGTGTAACTCTGAGCAAATCATTTAACCTCAATTCCCCAGACCTTAACTGTTCTTTTGCCTTGGAATTGATACTTAATATCTATTCTAAGACAGAAGATAAGAGTTTTGGGGGAAAAGGCTATAGGGCTTGAGCTTGAGTGAGCTCTGCTACTTGTGGCTAATATCTTGAAAAGGAGATTAATGATACTTGTAAATAGATAGTTCTGAGGTTCTCATGAGATATAGTGCTTTGTAAACTACAAAGTAATAGAATAGCCTTGTATTCATTTTGCTTGTATTCATATATATTTACCATGGCTCCTCCTCCCAAAGAATGTAAGATCTTTAAGGTTTGTCAATTAGCTAAAATTGATTAATTAACTATGTGCCAGACATTGTGTTAGTTTCTAGAGACACAAAGGAAGGCAGAACTAGTCCTTGTTTTTCAGGAACTCATAATGATGGGAGAATGTTTCACTTCTATGTACCTTCACTATATAGCGCCTGGTACATAGTAGGTGCTCAATAAATGTTTCTTGGAAGATAATTTAGTTTTTCTCTTCCAATAAAAAATATTTTTCTGAACATAAATAGAAATGACCTCTTTTTTTTTAAACCTCTGTTTAAGGGAAGTTTTGTGAATGGTTTTTCTGTATTGGATCCTTTTCAGGATGTGAAGTAGCAGCAGTTCTTTTCAATGATGTGATGATTGATAGCATAGTTAAATAAATTTCTCTAGTTTTTTCTGATCTTTTTAAAGTTCCATACATCTTTTCCAAGTTTTTTGCCTTACATTATATTTTCTGAATAGATTTGCTGAATAAGGTCATACTGCCAACTGAGTTCTGAAAAAGCAGATGGTCCCTTTATATTATTTCATTCATTATAGCATTCTGAATTCAGATCTATGCTAAAATAGAAGTTCCCACTCTTGTGGGAGAAGATATGAAAGGATATTTGCCTTTTGCCAGAATATTTAGTTTGATTACACTTAGTAACCTGATTGCACATATTCATTCAGTTCTGCCATACTGAATATGAGGTCAAGGGCTCCAAATGTGCAAGGAAAGCTTATGACTTTGAAATCATGCCTTTCTATCCCTATTTTCATACTTTGAAATAGATGTGAAATGTTCTATTTCTTTTGCTTTGTGCAGACTCTGGTCTTTTTGGTGTTCCTCTGTCAGTATTGCTAGAACAGGATCAGAAGAGAGTCCCGGGGATGAGAATACCCTTGATCTTTCAAAAAGTGAGTAGACAACGAGTAAGTCAGTTGGATTTGGGAACAGTGAATTCTGAAGGCTGATGGTTTTGGCATTGATATCCTTATAATGGAGTCTCCTGAATTGTTATGTCTTTACACTTGGTACAGTAATTGCTTCAGTTTCAAGAGTTGGTACCATATATTTCACAGACTTACTTTTTTGGGGGATTAATGTTGAATAATGATTACTTGACTAACTTTAGGTATTACAATTCAGTAATCAATTCAGATTGCTTTTATTTGACTGAGACTTTAATTCCTTAAAACACAGTCTAAAAGGGCTTCTTGTTTCAGGGAATCCATAAAGTTGATTCAGAAAAAAATCCTACATTATTTTTATGTGCATCTAACTGAAATGTAGCATTTTCCTCTAAATTATAAATTTTGGAAGAATATTATTTTGAAAGGGGTCCATAAGTATCATTGCCAAAAAAAGGATTAAGAATTTGAATGTCGTAGGAAATGTTCATAAATTGGCTAGGAATTTTACAGTTCTTCCATTAAAACCTTATCTTAGTACCTTGTTGTGACATGGAAGTAACTCTGGATTATCAGAACTTATTACTGATAGTATTATGACGTGTCAGGTCTTACAAAACTAGAAAGATTTTGACCCGATTGGGGCCAGAAATTTTTGTCTCTGAGTGATGTATCACTAACAAGTGGACCAGCAAGTGATAGCTTTAGCCACAGTGATATATTCATTATCTAACAACTCACTAAGGTGTGATAGATAGAGTTGTGGTCTTCTTGAATAGAAGTTATCCCATGGATGAAGCCACAACTACTGAATTCTTGGTTTTAAGAAGTATTCTACCTTTGTGAATATTTTATATCTGTGTGCATTCCCTAAGCTTTTCAGTTTACTCTGAGCATGTCAAGTTTAATTTAGCAGGTCCTTTTTCTAAAGTGGAGCTCAACAACATTTTCTAATTTTATCAAGTCACCAATATATTCAGCTTTCAATTCACATGTCAGTTATGCAAGGAAATCAAACCTTCCAAGACTAACCTTCCTTTCATTACTCCAGTTATTATATATTCAGGAACTATTTATTAAGTTTAATATATATCTAAACAATACAGAGCTACATGTTATTGCATTCCCTACCATGCCAAACATTGGACCTCGAACCTAGGTGGTAAGCAGATGTTTGAGTGAGTGGATGACAAAAGAGGGTAGATATACTACAGTCTCCTAATGCATTCCAAAGCCAACAGTGAATGATTTTTGGATAATTTATTCCATGTCTTCCCTCTTTTTGTATTTTAAAGCCCTTCATAATCTGACCCTTTCCCCTCTTACAGTATTCTAATACCTTGAATATTAAGGGAACTTCATCCTATGTATTACATGGTCAAGTGACACTGATATCTTTGCTGTTTCTCCCACACATCATTTCCCCTTATTATTTTCACTGTCTGTCCTCCATGCTGGGAACACTCTTCTTCATCCCCATCTACTAATCTCTCTGATTTGCTTCAAGTTTCAGCTAACGTCCTATCTTTGTGTAAAAAGCCTTTCATATCACTTCTTAATTTTGATGCCTTTCTGTGATGATACTCTCCCATTTTATCTTTTGTGTATCTGATTTATAATTTTATATTTATAAATTTATATTTATGGTACATAATTATTTGCTTATTAGACTTGAGCTCCCTGAAAGCAAGGGATATTTTTTGCCTTTTTTTAATTTTCCAGCACATAATAATGTGCTTAGTACATACTAGCTACTTAATAATTGCTAATTGACTGACTCTTTGCCAGAAATGGATATGAATTCATTGCTATAGCATCTCTACAACTTGTTCTATGTTTTGTTAAATTTTAATCAGAGTGGATTAAATACTTATTGCTATATATTGCTATATAACCTTTTAATAAAAACCCTTATCTTCCATCTTAAAATTATTTCTATGCATTGGTTCCAGGCCAGAAGAGTAATAAGTGTTGGACAATGGTGGTTAAAATAACTTGTCCAAGGTCACATTGTTAGGAAGTATCTAAGGCTAAATTTGAAACCAGGATCTCCTTTCTCTAGACCTGCTCTTAATCCACTGAGCCATATAACTAACCCCTCTATAAAGTATCATATTTCAGTCACTACCTGTTTTCCCCCCAAAACTTTAAAAAGTTGAAATAATGTAATTTACAAATACTGAAAGTATTCAAATCTACAATTTTATGTTTTAAAGAGAATTGCAATTTATATAGCATTTAATTCCAGCTTTTGCTATGAATTCTGAAACTCAATTCTATAAACATGATAATCTCTAGTTGTACAAAGTGTTAAACTGGGTCATGAGAAAATGTATTGTGTCCTCTTTGAATTCCTAGCACTGGCTATCTCTAGTATCCTTGCTCATGTAGAAATGTTGTGAATGTCAAACCTTGGTAGAAGACAATGTTTTTCATCTCCTTTTTTTCATCTATTCAACACCATAGTCTCATTCATGATGAAGTACTGAGTTCTCAGGGAATAGTAGAAGCCAACTGCAATTGAAGAATGCAAGGATGAATGTTCTCCTCTCCTTGGCAGAGTAGATAATGCTTCTGTTGGCCTTTTACAGAGTAATCTTTTTCATGTTCATATGTCATTCTTTGGTTTATTATGATAAATTGATATTGATAATTGCCTTATGGATTTAAAAGGTATAGATTTTGTAGTGAGAGTTTGAAAGGACCCAACTTTTTCTAGCATATTTTCTCCAATAAGGGATCACTGTACAATGATAGTTGGTCTCTGAGAATCTACTTCTAATACTTCTAGTGGTGGGGATTTTAGCCTTTTAAGAGGCCTTCAGTTTGCTTCAAGTTGGTGGAATTTTAGAAAATTTTCCCTTCATTGAGCTGAAATCCATTCTTCCATTGACCTTTTAGTTTCTGCCTACTAGATCTTGTTCTTTAACATGAAGCTACACAAAACCTAATTCTTTAGCCAACAGTCCTAAAAATATGTGGAGAAAAGTGTCATGTACTATGTAGGTCTTCTTGGGGTAAAATATTCTTTATTCCTTCAGTGGTTCCTAATATGACATGGATTTATGATCATCCTTGTTACCTCCTCTGGATTAATCTTCTTTGTTAGTGTTCTTAAAACATGGCACATAGAATGGAACACAATTCCTGACATGTTCTGTTTAGTGATATATTAAGAGAGCATATTCCCAAATTTGGCAGGTTGGTGGCTTGGTGGATAAAGTGCTCAGCCTAGAGTCTGATTCATCTTTTCTAAGTTCAAATCTGGCTTCAGACAGTATTGAGCTATGTGACCCTAGGCAAGTCACTTAAACCTATTGGCTTTAGTTTCCTCATCTGTAAACTGGAAAAGGAAATGGCAAACCACTCCAGTAGTTTTGCCTATAAAGCCATACATGGAATCATCAATGTCAGAAAAGGAAGGAAAACATTTGAAGAACATTCCCAACTTTCATGTAGACCTGGGCTTCTTAGAAAACTCTCTTTGTGTCCCAGATTCTTTTGGTAATCTGGTAAAGTATAAGGACTTCTAAGAATGTGTGTTTTTACCAGAATATTTTTAAGTACATAAAATTAAATTCATAGTATTACAAACTAATCCCATTATAGTGAAATATAGTTAATATCCCATGTTCAGAATACTTGAGACCATTTGCTTTTAGATTTTTAACTTTGTGTATGTGTGTGTCAACTTGAACACTTTAAGCTTGTATTGAAATTATGACTACCCAGAATTTTAAAGTCTTTTTTATGTGAACTTCAGTTCATTCAAGTCTCACTCTAGTTCATAATTCTTAAATTTTTGTTCAGATTTTGTAACATAAATGCAAGATTTTAAATCCTTCTGGGCTTTTGATGTTTCATTTAATTCGTATAAACTCTTATCTATGTTAACTATTTTCTTCTTTATGGAGAGATAACTGCAAGGACTGACACAGAGTAAATCCTTCATGATAAAAAAGTTAAATATTTTTTCCCAATCGATTTCTAGTTGGATATACCTAATGGTAAATGAAGTGGTCTTTTGTGGGCAAATAAGCAGAAATTCTTTAGCAAAAATACCTACTTGAATGTTTCCAAGTTCCTAATGCATTTATATTGGTAAATTTTATTTATTTTATCCATATGTACAGAAAAATATCTTTAAGTTACTTTTACTAAAAACCTTTACCTTCCATCTTAGAATCAATATTGTATATTGGTTCCAAAGCAGAAGAATGGTAAAGGCTAGGCAGTAGGGGTTGAGTGAATTGCCCATGATCCCATCTCTAGGAAGTGTCTTAGGTCAGGTTTGAACCTAGGACCTCTTGTCTCTAGGCCTGGCTCTCTGAGCCTCTGACTCCATTGAGCTACCTTGTCATCCCCCTTTAAGTTACTTTTTGTTGAAAGAAAATAAGAGTCTCTCTTTATGCTTGCCATGTTTTCTTATTGGTTTCAATGTCAATTACTTGAAATAATCTGCCACAGACTTAATGTATCATTCTCATCCAAGTCGTGGAGAAAAATGAGAGCAATATTCAGAGTAACAGCATGATCCTTCATCTTGGGGCCCATCAAATTTATTGGAACCACCACATTTCATTTCTGCCCATGCTACCTTTGCCTTCATGGCTACCTCCATGACCTCAGTCATCACTGCTATCATTGGTGCTACTGCCACCACTGCTGCTGCCTTTGCCACTCTGACTTATACTCTCATCATCCTCTTGGCTTTCCCCATCACTACTGCTGTTATCACTTCCACTCTGGCCCTGGTTGCCATAGTCACCACCATCACTTCATCACTTTCACTACTCATAGATGACTGATTTTGGCCACACCTACCTCCACCACTCCCTCTACCTCTACCACTGCTAATGTTATACTGGTTCTGCTAGTCCTATCCTTGAGGGGAATTGTAGGAATTTTGTTGTGGTCCATTGAAAGCTTTGTTGTTGTCCACACTAGCCAGCCTGCTAAACATAGCCCCCATTCTGGGAATGCCAATAGCTACTGCTCTGTGAGCTGTTTACCTCCCTGAAGTGCCAGGATAGGATCATTGCTGACCATTAGAAAGCTGGGAGTTCTGCTAGATAGCCTTGCCACTGGTAGGACCATATCATTGGGAAGCTGAGTACCAAAGTCTGTTTTGGAGTTTATCCATAGGAGGAGCCATAGCTTCTCTGACCAGAGATTGACCATAGCTGCTTTACTCTGTTGGTCTGACTACTCTTGAGAATAGCCTTGTCCAGAGTGAGTAGGTGCAAGCCCCATATCATCCTGTGGCTGGCTGAGTGTACTAATTAGAGGCCATGTTTGTACATGTGCGTGCTGACTTCTGAGCAACAGAAAACAGAAGGAAGCCAACCACTGACCCCTTGAGGACATCAAATGTTTTATTTTTTAATAAAAACTTTCTTGATCCCCCTTCAGCTGCTTAATGCCCCTTTCAAAACCCTACCATCTATTTGTTTTGTTCATATTATGCATTTATTTATATATGTACCTCTCTCTTTCCCCCTCTTCCCTAGCTCTCTGTCTCTGTTTCTGTCTTTCCCTCTCGCTCTCTGTCCCTCTCTATTTCTCTGTCTTTGTCTGTCTGTCTCTTTTTCTCCCTCTCCATACACACACATACACACACACACACACATATGTGCATGGTATACATATATATATGGTTCACCTGTTGGAATGTAAGCTCCATGACTTGTTTCACCATTGTCATTGTATGCTTAGCTCTGAGACCAGTAAATACTTGACTTGTATTAGCCATGAATACTTTTTCATATTTTGTGTGTATGTGCTTCTTACATATAATGCCAGAATAATGCTCAAGAAAATTGAACTGAAATTTTTTCATCCTTTAAAGCCAAACTCCATTTATTTGTTCCCAAATAGTTGTTCCCTGATCCCCATTTCCCACTAATTATAGTTATTTTACTCTGCAAACCTCAGTTTCTTAGGACTTTTTTGCTCTTCTCTGAGACATTAATCGGATAACATAGTTTGTCTTTCTTTCTTATCCTCTGTTAGCCTATAAGTTCTACCAGGATTGAGATTTTGTCTTATTAAATTTTACATCTTTTCATTTTGCCTGGCATGATGCTCTATACTCACTACTTAATTACATATATATGTATGTATGTATGTATATATATGTATGTATTTATGTTTGTGGTCAGAATGAATAAAGCAATATTAGTCAAATAGAGGTATGTGTGTGTTTCAATGAACATTTGCCAACCTAAAGGCTTTTGAAAACTTGTTTTAAAATGTGTCTTTGATCAAAGTGAAAATGAGATGCAAATGTGCAAATATCAGAATGCAGAAGATTGATTAGATCACAGAGTCCAAGCTCCTGCAAGAGCAAGAGAAACAATTATTTTTGGAGCTTTTAAAATGAGCATCCTCATTCTCTACTTGTTTGCAATAACACAGCTGTTGTGTGAAATCACATAGTTTTCTCAATTTTTTCTAACTAAGGCAGTATGAAGAGCCATCTTTTTCTTGAGTACAACATGAAATTAATTATGTTTTCAAGTTCTTGGGCTTGTTTATTAGAAGGCAGTAATTCAATGGCAGCTAATCACATAATGTGTACCTGAATATGGTGTAATCAGTTTTCAGTCATTTATATGTAAAATAGATATGATATTCTTGACAGTTATTTCTAAATATTAATATCTTTTTTTTCTGTTCAGTTGATTTCTCGAATAGAAGATGGAGGATTAGAAACTGAAGGACTTTTACGGATACCTGGAGCTGCAATAAGGATAAAGGTACTCACAGAATTTATGCTTTTGAGTCATTTTATGACAACTATTATTTGATTCCTATGTGACAATAAAAATCTTTACCCAAAATTTAAATATTGGTTTCATATTTCTCTACCTCCTATTCCTACCTGATTTTTAAAAAAAAAATCAGTAATATCCAAAAATAAATAAATTAGCAATTATTTCACAAAAATGAAATAGAAACTAAATAATCTTTTCTCTCTGGGAAACAGAACACTTAGGAGTCACTTAGTTAATTGTGTACTTATCTTCCTTTCTGTGGAATGGTAATATATTGGGCTTGTGTTGAGTGTTACTAGTTAGATTCAAATCAAGCAAGATTCCCTCTGTCTTTGACTTTAAATTTCTAGCAGACCAGTAACCTTGCCAGTGGCAACAAATCATTATCTCATAGTCTATTTTACTGACAAAATGTACATTGTCCCAACCTTTAATTACCAGTAGTCCTGTGTCTTCCTTCTCTGATTTCACATTTCTTGCCATTGCAATTTTAGTCAGTCTTAGCTCCAAGCAAAATTGTGAGGTTGATGAAATATATCTCCTGAGACCTTCCTTCCCAAACCCTACCCTCCCCACCCCCCAATTCAGGATGAGTGCTTTTATACACTATTTAAACACCTACTTTTGAAAGCTGACCTAAGAAAGGCATTATGAGAAACAGAAATAATACTGGATTAGGTGCTAAAGCATTTGGGTTTGAATTTGGATTCTTTTAATGATGACTTATGTGGCCTTTGGCAAACCGTTTAATATCTCAGTCTCAGTTTCCTTTGCTGCATTTTGCAGTAATTATCCTTTCATTCTTAGAGTAATCTTGGGAAATAGGAAGTGTAAATGTTATCCTCATTTAAAAAAAAGAAGAAATGGAGGGCTAACATAAATGAAGAGACTTATCCAGGATTGCATACCTCATAAGTTACAGATCACCCACTCTTCTCAGCAGACATTATCACACAGTATAGTGCCACTAGGTTCAAGGGCTCCTTCTTGGAGAAAGGTTGTCCTCTTAGTGTCTAGAATCCAAATGGTAGTTTACAAATTAATCTGGCTATTCCTGTTGTTAAGATAATTTGTATTTTCTATCTTATGCCCATTATTTTTTTTAAACTCTTACCTTCCATCTTGGAATCAATACTGTGTATTGGCTCCAAGGCAGAAGAGTGGTAAGGGCTAGGCAATGGGGGTCAAGTGACTTGCCCAGGGTCACACAGCTAGGAAGTGTCTGAGGCCAGATTTGAACATAAGAACTCCTGTCTCTAAGCCTGGTCCTCAATCTACTGAGCTACCCAGCTGCCCCCTCTTATACCAATTTTTATGAAAACCACATAAAACTAGAAGAGAAGAGAACAGGTTTTCTTTAAGGTCTATCTTTCAACCCCAAACTGATGAATTAGTGTTTACTTTGATGGTTCTTCAGGTACAGATATAAAAGGGAAACTCTGCTTTCAGATAGCTCACATTCTATCAGGGGGTGGGGATTAAGTAGTATGTACCTGTTTAATAAACCAAGGCAGTTAAATATGTTAGTCAGGAAAGGCTTCATGAAGATGGAGCTATTTGTACTATATTCTGAAGGATTCTGTAAAGTGGTGGTGATTCAGTAATAATGTTTTACAAGTTGGATTTTGGTCAGTCAAAAATCAGTCCATGAGTCTTAATTAAGCATCAGCCATGGCCCAAGCACTGGAGGTACAGCTATAAAGGAGAAACCCTCTCTCTTTTAAGATAGTTCACATTCTGTTGTGGTTGGGTGGGATAGATATTTATTTATTTTTATATGTATATCATTTATATTTACATATATAATAAATCAATATTTATGTTTATATGTATAGTATTATATATAAAACACATTTTATATAGAAAATAAATATATAAATTATATATAATATATGAAATAAATATCTCATATAAAAAAGTTAAATGAGATATTTATTTTATACTGTAATCAAGGAAGAATGGCAAAAAGCAGAGTAAAACCTGGAAGTAATGAAAATGGAACCAAGAGAAGCAGATGGAACAGTCATGAGCCAGCAGGGGAAGAATTCCATGGAATTCCAAAGAAGATTCAAAGGAGAAAAACTATTGGCCAGAACTAGGTCTGGTTACTCTACTCACTTCTCTCACTGACCATTCTCCAGAGACTCTGACCAGCGCTAAGAAGCAGAGTTCGTTTTCCATATACAGTTTCCTACCTGGATGTTGCTGAAGAAAGGTTTCTGCTTTGTTGTTGAAGATCATCCTGAATCTTCATTTTACTCTTGAAAGACAGTTTGATCTTCCATCAAATATAGCTATAGAAAAGATAGGGGTAGGGTATCCCCAGTCCCTCTGTCCCATCTTTTCCCCTTTTATCTTTCTTTCCCCAGAAAAAAAAAAAATTAGTCATTTAGTATCCCAAAGACTGTCTCTGAAGTTTATAATACGAGGGAAGATTCAAAGTTCAAACAGAAGAAAGTTGGGAGGGGTTTGACTCACTCTTGGTCAAATCCAGGCTGCATTAAACTTAGTGAGGAAAGAGGAAGTGGCTACACTTTAATCAGCCCTCTCCAGCAGCTGGTTTCCTGTTCCTAGAACTTTGAGGACCCCTCTCTCAATCCCACTATTACATATCTCATATATAAAATGAATATATTTTATATGTATTTTATTCATACATAAATATTTGTTTATTTTTATATGTATTATATATGTATATATTATGTATAATATATACACACACATATATATGCATATATATAATAAATTCAAGGCAGTTAAATATATAAGTCAGAAAAGGCTTCATGAAGATGGAGCTATTTGTGCTCTATTCTGAAGGTTTCTGTAAAGTAGAGGTGAAGAGGGAGAATGTTCCATTCATTGGGGAGAAGCTAGTACACAGAGGTAGCTAGTTGGCTTGAAGTCAGGAAGATCTGAATTCAAATCTAATCTCAGACACTCAATAGCTTTTTGACCCTGGGCAAGTCACTTAACCTTTGTTTGCTTTAATCCTCTGGAGGAGAAAATGGCAAACCACTCCAGTATTTTTGTCAGGAAAACCCCATATGGAATCACAAAGAGTCAGACATGACTGAACAACAACAATAACAAGTGCAATGACCCTGCAATAGGGGATGGATTGAGTACTCCATGTGGGGATAATAGAGGACAGGCCAATTTGCTGCAACATAGAAGATTCCAGTACCTAAATCTTGAGTTAGGGTGTTTCCAGGCCCAAAGCCAGAGTCCAGATATATTTTAGAAAGGTTTCGTGTGAATTCCTAGCTGCAGATGCATTTCATTGATTTATTTTGACTTATTTTCTCATTTTAGAACATTTGCTTCTGCCAGTTTGGCACTTGCCAAGTTACATCGTGATCTCTACTGTGGTTATTATTTTCTTTTAGGCTTATTTCGAACTAATCACACAATAACTTAATGTACTTATCCACCACTCCCAGCCTTTGTGTCTTGCAGCATATACAACCCCTGACTTGGGAGCCCTATATATTTAAACAAATTGTCATCGTCCCAAACTTATTAAGTACTAATACAGTTCCTACACCAGGCAGTGCCACACTTAAGAGTGATTCTGAAATCAGTTCAAGTCCTGTTGAGCAATGCTTTCGTTTAATAGAAACACTCCCTCAGAAACAGGTAATGTGTGTGTATGTTATCTCTCTATACAGCAGCACAGTGCCTTAGTTCGCTATTCACAATGCATCAGTGCCCACACTGATAAAGAGTGATTGCCAACTAACAGCAGAGTGATAAGAGAGCATTTGCTTCAGTGCAGAACACTGCATCGAAGGTGTGATTCCTAGGAGAGGAAATCTGTCAAAAGGACAATCTAAACGAAGTGTAATTTCCAGAAAGGCCAATTAAATGGATTCAGCTGGCTCAACCCATCTACCCAGTCTCTTGTCACAAACCAAATTATACAGCAGCTGGTCTTTTGTAAATAGATGAAGATAGGATGCTAAGTGCTTAGTTGATTTCTTCCCCCCCCCCCCCAACTCCTAACTGAAATGATTTGCTAGCTCCACTTGTTTCCTGTTTTATTCCTACTTTACTTAGTGAGGTTTTTTTTTTTTGAGAACTATTAAATTAGCATCAAGGAAAGTAATTCTGTACTATAACTAGCCTTGGGTTCATCTTGATGAGATTACTTAAGCTGGTAAAGGAAATGCTATAGAAATGGTTCACCTAGATTTGAGCAAAGTCTTTGATAAGGTCTCTTTTTAATCTTTTTGTGGACAGGATGAAGGAACTTGGGCTAGATGTTACTGAAGAGTAGTAGACTTTCAAGTGGTTGAACAGTTGGACTCAAAGAGTAGTCATTAATCATTATTTCAGGGGGGGAGCAGCTAGGTAGCTTAGAGGATTGAGAGCCAGACCTAGAGATGGAAGGTCCTGGGCTCAGAGATGACTTCATAAACTACCTAGCTGTGTGTCCCTGGACAAGTCACTTAACTCCGAATGGAACCAATATATAGTATTGATTCTAACATGGAAGTTAAGGGTTTGAAAAAAAATAATCATTGGAACATCATTTCCATTGCATCACTGTAGAGATATGAATCAACTCTTGAGGATTATCCTATGATGTTTAGCCCTATCCTATAGAACATTTTAAAATCTTTCACTTGTATAAAGGCAGAAGTTAATGCTTATGACATTTGTAGATGATATATAGCTGGGAAAGAGAGATAATACATTGGTTGGCAGAGTCAGGATCCAAAAAGTCTAGATAGGCTGGGACTTTGGACTGACTAATAAGAGTCCATTTGAATAACTAGGTTCAGAAAGTCAATTTTGAGAACAAAATTGGTTGAGGCATGCCTTGACTAGATAACATTTTTTTTTCTGAGAAAAAACCATGGAATTTTAATAGGACTTTAAACATAAGTCAGTACTATCTGATTTTGTGGTCATAAAAATTAATGCAATCCTGGGTTGAGCATATCTGGAGTAGGGGAGGAAATTATAGTCCTGTTGTCCTCCGTTCTGGACAGATCATTTCTGGTGTATTGTATCCAGTTCTGACCACCCCATTTTAGGTAAGAAGGGCATTGACAACATAGAGAAGACAGAGGTAAGATGGTAGAGCACCTCAACACCACATCGTAGGAGGATTCATTAAAAGATCTGGGGGTATTTAACCTAGAGAAGAATAGTCTTAGGAGAGATATGACTGTTTTCAAGTATTTAAAGGATTGACACTTGGAAAAAGTTAAACTTTTTTTCTGCTTGATATTTCAAAAGTAGCAGCAATGGGAGAAAATTTCAAGAAGTCAAGTTTAGGTTAGATTTCAAGAAAACACTTCCTGATGTTAGAATTATTATAAAGTAGATTGGACCACTGCAGGACTAATCTCTCCCTCTTCAACATTCTTTCCGATGGATGCTGGATGACCATTTTTTGAGGTGTTTTAGAAAAGATTCCTATTTAGGTTAGAGATAGTTGTGACTCAAAGGTTAAGAGCACTGGGCCTGGCATCTGGAAGACCTGAGTTCAAAATGTGACCTCAGACATATCCTAGATGTATGATTCTGGGCAAGTCATTTAACCTCTCATTACTTCAAGGATCCACTGGAGAAGGAAATGGCAAAACACTCTAGTTTTGCCAAGAAACTCCTATGTATAGTTATGGTCCATGGGGTCATGAAGAGTCAGATATGACAGAATGACTTTACAACAAGTGCTTGTTACATTAAAGGACCTCAGAGATCTCTTTGAACTGAGCTTCTCTGAATTGTTTAAAACAATGGAAAGAAGACACAGAGGCATCTAGTGATTTTTTTTGTTGTTGTTGTCAATGAACAAGCATTCACTAAGTATCTGCATATGCAAAACACTGCGATAGCTGCTAAGGATCTAAACAAAGAATGAAGCAATCATATATGCAAGGAGTTTATGTATTCACTTAGAAAGTTGGTATTTGAATTAAGTGGTAATTGTCAAAATGAGTAATTTTATTAGTAGTAGTAGTTATAAACCAAATTATCAAAATAATGTGCCCGGGTAATTTCATAATGGCCCTGAGACAAATCAACTCAAGAGTTCTCATTCTATTTGGAATTACATAATTAGAATCAGTAATAAGTGACTTTTGAGTTTTACCTAAAACATTTCAACCATTTTAATGTAAGTGCTTTGTAAAATCTCATTTGTCACTTTGTTTAGTTTTCTATCCATCTATATTGAACATTTATCTGCCTATTGTACATTTAGGCATAAATCTTGACTATGAAATCTAGTAATATGCTGACTGTCTTTGTAGTTTCAAAACAAAAGTGTCCAAAGACCTGTATTTTGGTTATTTAAAAATTGTTCGTCATTTTAGGATTTTATCAGAATAGGAAACTCCTTGGAGATGAAACACTCTCTTGCACTAAAGATTGGCAACCATTTTGTAGCTTATAATAAATAACATTACCTAGGATATTGAGAGGAAATGACTTGGCCAGGTTCTCAAAGCAATGAGTGTCTGAGTCCCTATTTGAATCTAGGCCTTCCTAACTTTAAGGCCAATTCACACTATCTTATTCTATACTGCTCTTCATTTATGTATTTTCCAGCAAATAATTTCTTTCATGTGCACTTGTAGGGACTTAGAAAATGTCCCTAAATCTTAAAGACTTTCCAGTTTGTCCAAGCAGAATTCTGACTACTTATTTTCATTAATGAAAATTCTAGTAAAAATCCCCATTTTTGCATATGTTGAAAGTGTGGAAAGTCAACAGGCATTAATTAAAAACTTATTAGATGGGGGCAACTAGTTAGCACAATGGATAGAGTGTGGGGGCTGCAATTTGGAAGCCCTGGGCTCAAATCTAGCCTCAGATACTTCCTAGCTACTTCCTAGCTTTGTGATCCTGGGCAAGTCACTTAACTCCAGTTTCCTAGCCCTTGCCACTCTTCTGCCTTGGAACTGATACTCAGTATTGATCTTAAGACAGAAAGTAACAGTTGTATAGAAAACAAAGAAACAAACAAAAAAAAAACCAACAAACTATGTATAAACAAGATATATACTGTGTAAATGAAAGGTATTCCCAGAGGGAAGAAATTAGCAATGGGAAGAAGGTTGGATTTGAGCTGAATCTTGAAGGAGTTAAATTCAATATTAATAAAATCTGACCTGACCTTGGCTTATTGATCTAACTGTTACTATGTTGGTATGGTAGCAGGTGACACTTGGGATATTTTTAGGTTTCCATATGTGATATGGAAATCACATTAAAAGACATATATATTAATTTAAGGTCGCCAAGGAATTCAGCTATGTAATTCCTAAATGAAAACTCAAGTCAGCAGTCACCCTTTTATGGAGTTTAATTACTAACAGGAGGAAGAAAGGTATTAGAGAGGGAGAGAATGAGAGAGAGAGAGAAAGAGAAAGGGGAGAGAAGGGAATAGGGCTTAAATACCCCCTCTGCTTAGGCTGGGCCAAAGGCCTAAGGCCTTAGATAGCCGAGGCAAAGAAAAGAGATCAGTCCCTATCACTCACGTGACCAAAATGGAGAAACAGTCTCAGGGCCACCACCTCAAGCACCAGGCTCCCACAACCTCGTTTCCTCCACACAGGAAATCCCCAGACTCCTCAGCTGTCCTCTACCTCACTTCCTGTGTCTCCCCTGTGCCAATGGTGGCTCTAGCTTCACCCAGGACCGCCCAGAGGTTTGTCCCCTTTGCACATTTCTGTTGAAGGTCATATTCTCAAATAATTAAATCTTGAGCTTTGCTGTAGCCTTTCCTAAATCCTGTTACCCTGAGTAGGGTGGAGATTGTAGTTTCCAAGACCTGATTCTGTCATTCCAAGTATCTCTATTGTTATTGATCAGGAAATAGCCAAATCCTATCCTCTAAAGAATGGTTTGAACAGGGTTGAGTAGTTTTTGAAATTCACACATAACAAGCAACTCCTTTGATAAGAGAAATTGATAAAACTGTTAGCAGGACAAAACTTGGTTTTAGTGCTCATTTTTGTTTTTGTATCTTTCAGAACCTTTGCCAAGAACTGGAAGCAAAATTTTATGAAGGAACTTTTAACTGGGAAAGTGTCAAACAACATGATGCTGCCAGTCTTTTGAAGCTTTTCATCCGAGAACTGCCTCAACCATTACTCAGTCTAGAATATCTCAAAGCTTTTCAGGCGGTACAGAGTAAGTAGTATTTCTCCTACTGAGGCCGACTTTGCAAGAGGAAATCTTATGTACTTGGGAACAAGGCCCTCTTACAACAAGTTCGCATTTATTTTATTAACTGTATCTTGAGTGATAAAGGAATCAACAAGATATGTTTGGTTAGAGATGTTATCTAGTAACATCCCTAGGATTTCTGAAGGCATAAGTGAACTCTACTACGCAAAAAAGAGTTATTTTCTGTTCTGTCCTCAAATAAATCTGATCACAGAGAAAGCACATGAAATACTTTTGTGATCCACTTAGGAGGTCTCAACTATCCAATTGAAATATTGTAATATTTATGCTCCAATTTTTAAATTGGATTGTCAAGACAATCAAATCGCTTTCAATGAATCTAGTTGAAACATTGTATTACTGGGACCTAAATAAATAGATCTCAATGAATCCAATTGAAACATTAGATTGCTGGACTTAAATAAATAGATCTCAATAAAGCCAATTGAAACATTAGTTTGCTGTACCTAAATAAATAGATCTCAATGAATTCAGTTGTAATAATAGATTGATGGGACCTAATTAAACAGATCACAATGAATCCAGTTGAAACATTGGATTACTGGAACCTAAATAAATAGATCTCATTGCATCCAATTGAAACATTAGATTGCTGGACCTAAATAAATAGATCTCAATGAATACAACTGAAACATTAGATTGCTGGGATCTAATGAATCCATTTTGAAACATTGGATTACTGGGATCTAAATAAATAGGTCTCAAAGAATCCAATTGAAACATTAGATTGCTGGGAGGGATCTAAACAAATAGATTCAAATGAATCTACTTGAAATATTGCATTCCTGAGACCTAAATAAATGAAGCTCACAGTTATTATACATGACTTCTTCCTGTTCAGATTTATAATGTGCTATTTAAGAAACACAGAACATTTGTACACCAAAGAATCCCCAGCAATTTCACATTTCTTTTATGATTGAATGAACTACATAAGATGCCCATATTCTACTTCACTTTTCCTGCCAAGCAGTCTAAGAAACATTTATTGGAGATGTATACACTGTGGGTTTAGCAGTTACCATAAAATCAGTAAGCTTCGTGAGAAAGCCTGCCAGATTTTCTTGACTGATACAGTTTTGAAATCAGCCTGCACAGGCACAGATTTAGGCATTTTGTTTGTTCCCCCATGAATATGGGTCACCCGTCCTGAAGCCCTCATGTTTTTGTATTTACTGGATTCGGGTTAACTTTTGAGTCTGTGCTGATAGTAGTTCTCAAATGCCTCTCTCCTGGCAACTTTGAGCCAGTAATGGGATTGCCTACATGCTGCCTCTATCTCTACTGCAATCAGAAAGGATGAGGAAGCTGACTGGCCTCTTAGGTCAGCACTGACATCAGAAAGCCTTTCTCTCCCATCCATTAGCATGTGGTGCTGTCCTGGAACATCCTTAGCATAAGTTTGTTTCTTCCTCATTCAATTCAATAAACATTTATTAAGTGATCACTGGGGGCTTGTGGTGGTACAACACTATGCCAGGGTTTGGAGGGAAGACAGTAATGTTTGGATAAGACACAATTCTTGTTGACATGTAGCCTATGCTCTAGTAAACCTCACACTTCATTGATAAAAGCTCTCATGAGAAATAATACAGAAAGTGTAGATACAAGAGTTTTAGGCAATGTGCTACCTGAAGTTTGTGAAGGGACAGGGGTAAGGTTTTTACTGAATGGGAGAAGCAAGGAAGCTTTCTTAGAAGTGGTGGCATTTAAAGTTGATCCTTAAAGAATGGGCAGAAATTCAGCAGGAAGAAATGGTAGGGAGGGGGACATTCCAGACATAGGAAATGCCATCATCAAAGGCATCTGGAGAGAAAAGGAAGGCTGAAAAGTCCAATTTGTCCAGTTCTTAGAGTAGGTACAGGAGGAATAGTGTAAGACAAACCCTGCAAAGTAGGTGTTGTTGAGACCATGGGAAGCTTTGAAGAGAAGGTAAAGAGTTTGAACCTTATACCAAAAGAACTGGGAAAGTATCAAAAGGGCATTCTTAGAGGAACAACATCATCTGGAAGGAGAAGCCTTGAAGCAACTTGAAGCATACAGTGGTTGAGGTGGAATGGGTTGTGAAGGGAGAGGGAAGGTGGAAATTTCAATTAGGAAGACACTTCAGTAGTCCAAGGTGGGTGTTAATGAAGATCTGTTTTAGTGTACTGGTATAACTCCTAAGTAGGCAGTTGGTGGCTCAGTGGATAGAGATCTTGGCCTTGGGTCAGGAAAACCATAGTTCAAATCTGATCTCTGATACATATAAGCTATGTGACCCTGAGCAAGTCACTTAACCTCTGTTTGCTTTATGTTTGCTTTAATGGAGAAGAAAAGACAAACCACTCTAGTATCTTTGACAACAAAATTCCCTGGACGGTATGTTCACAAATTATTATTAGATACAAATGAACAAAGGAATAATAAATAACTACCAAGATCATTTGAGTACAGGGATAATAAGATGGGGGGAGGAAGATTTGATGTGTGATCCCACTGGTATAGGAGGCATCCTCTCACAAGACAGATTAGCAAGTTCTTTGCAACTTGAAGTCTTAAAGAGTTGCCTAGACTACTGGTAAATTAAGTGACTTGCTTAGGGTAACACAGTCAGTTTGTGTAGTGATGGGTCTTAAATATAGTTATTATTTACTCAGAGGCAGGCTTTCCATTCACTACATTATAATGCCTCTCTAAAAGGGTTTCATACATTTTTCTTTAAGTAGTATGGGTTTACTATATGTATATATTTATACATATTTGTGTATGTCTGTAAATATTTATATATATATGCATATATAGAGACAGATAGACATATGTATATTTCCATGATATTCATTTAAATGCTAAGTATATCTTTAAAAGATGTTATTTAGAGCAAGTCTGTATTTATTTTACAATAGCCTCTTTATTGTGTTATCAACATTTCCCACTATTATGTTATGAAATACTACCCTAACTTTGACCTGCTGAATATCCATCCATTCATCCTTATTTGGTTGATGAAAATCTATGCTCAGGCATTAATTAGTCTATTTGCTATTGTCATATTGCTTATGCTATGAACATTATTTGTGGGTACCTACCATTTCCAATAACAGTGCTTCCTCTAATATTGCATTTTCATGGAAATAGTGCTGTTAAATGTCTTTGCTTTTGTAGCTCAGTGATCTCGGGCAAGTGTAGATCTACCTTTGAAAGGTTTGGGGAGTAGAAAAAGAAAACAATCAGTATCAATGTAGTACTGCTTTCCTATGCTCTCTTCCTGCACCACAGCTATTAGCCTGGTGATGGACCTGTTCTGGTGAACTTAATGGGATTAGGCTATTCTCTGATGATTTGGCATGAAAACAGACAGGTTAGTTTGGGTTGTTCCTGGACTGCAAATAAAAATCTTGAGCAGTTTTAATTATAAATAATTTAATTACCAAAATGCTAAGTTGGGGCTTTTTTCTCTTGAGAGATTCTCCATTGTGTGCCAGATGCTCTGCCTCTAGTGTTGCTTTGTGTATGATGTGACACTCACAAATAACCTACATGCCTGAAAAAGCTCTGCTGTGTGCCTAGAAACATAAGGCATTTAAGTCATATGCTAACAGTTGAAAGTGAGCATCCAACGTGAGGGGAAGCTCTGCAGAAGCAGCTGCATTTAGTCATCCTCTCCCAGACATAATCTCCAAACAGGCATTGCTGCTCACTTGTTTTGTGCTCTCTGTTCCTGAGAGATGTTTGACCTAAAGTGATCATTAACTTTTCTTTTCAACAACAACAGAAAAAGAAAATCCCAGAGTTTATTCATATTTCTTCTCTTGACAGATCTTCCATCTAAGAAGCAGCAACTACAGGCTCTGAATCTTCTCATCATTCTTCTGCCCGAGACCAATAGAGACACCCTGAAGGTCAGAAATGTTAAATGTTATAGAAATTTCCATTTGAATTAAACCTGATTGCTTTTTAAAAACTAATTTAATTTTTTTTTCAATTTAGATTCAGTTGACTAAATATTTTAAATATCTATGTACTAAGTGCTGGGATTACAAAAACAAAATTCAATTAGCCCCTGCCCTCAAGAAGTGTGCATTTTCTTTAGGGAATGTAACATGTACACAGATAGGTGTACACATAGTAATACAAAGTAATTGTGGCAAAATACGCTAGAGTTTCTTGTTTTTTAAGGCTTTTTTAAAGAACAAAAGTAGAGCTTATAAATCAATATTTATTTTATCTTAGAAGTTTTACTTGAAAATGATTCCTACATCTTCAATTAGGAAATAACTGTTGGCTTTAGCTGACATGCCATCATTGATTGCAGGGACAAGTGGCTGAGTTTGAAATGAAAGTGTCACTTGAGTAGGGATTAGTTTGGGTTTTTAAGAAGTAAACATTTTTTTTTTGCCCAAAAGATAACTTAGTATGAGTGAATTTCAGCATTTTCCCTTTGAAGTTTAAAATTATAATTAAAAAAAATCTCTATATATCTGATCAGTACCATCATTTTCAAAGTGAAATAACTGTACTTAAATGACAAAAATATTATATATTTTATTTTCTTCTTTTTGTTGATGACCAGCTAGGCTAGTCAGTAGGCCTGGTAGTTTCCTCTCCTGACCTTTCTACCCTTCTTCCATTCTAAAAAAGGAAAACATCAAAAGTATATAGAAAGGGGGCAGCTGGGTGGCTTAGTGGATTGAGAGGCAGGCCAAGAGACAAGAAGTCTTGGTTCAAATCTGCCTTCAGATGCTTCCTAGTTAGTTGTGTGACCCTGGTCAAGTCACTTAAATCCATTTGCCTAGCCTTTACTTCTCCTTTGACTAGGAACCAAATACATAGTATTGATTCTAAGATGGAAGTTAAGGTTTTTTTTTTATAGTATATAGAAAGTAGCAATAAGAAGCATTTGTAATGTATGTTTGAATCTTTACTTTTGGTATTCATATAAAAGGGAAAATGGGTAGGATAAAGATAGGTAAGACACTATTTCCTTTCCTCTCTCTAATCTCCATTTCCTCTCCTTTCTCAGGGGAAACATTGCTTAATATTTTATACGTGTTACATTTATTTGAAACGTAATTCAATTATAGAAAACCCAAGGAAGCTGAATCACTG
The DNA here is from genome assembly GCF_027887165.1 of Monodelphis domestica. Taxonomy (NCBI): domain Eukaryota; kingdom Metazoa; phylum Chordata; class Mammalia; order Didelphimorphia; family Didelphidae; genus Monodelphis; species Monodelphis domestica. Next base: position 402,519,478 of record NC_077228.1, on the reverse strand, counting down.
CTGAGTGAATCCAAGGAATTTTTTCCCATTCATTTATTAACATGACTTTTTAAGATGCACAGATTTTAGCTATGTTGGTTGTAGGTCCATTGGGCTCATGAAATAAACATGAATATTCAAGTTCGGTGAATGAGACATCCTACATGGATCACATATGAGACTAAAGAATTTTCTTATTAGTTATTCTTTCTTCTTAAGATGGAAACATATTTTGCATGACTGAGTGATAAATGGATAACATTTATAACCTGAGATAATTTTGTGGAACAACTGGTAACTAAATGAATGACACTTGGTACTGCTTGACATTGTACAACATATGAACTGCAAAAGAAAGCTGCTGAACAATTTCTTTTTAACATCAAGTTTATTTTATTTTAACATATAAACCTTACATTTCTGTGACATGACTTAACATTTATGATATTGTTTCAATCTCACAATAAGCGTCTTGAAGGTACAAATTCACAGATATTAAATTTCTTGTCCAAAATCTTTGAGTGACTTTGGGTCAGAATTAGAACTTCTATTTTTAATTTACAAACCCAAAGCTCTTTCTATTCCACCTAAGCTGAATACCTTTGTTTGAAGTATTCATATTAGAGGCAGCATGAATAGTCTTAGAGTCATGTCAATTATCTGTAAAACAAGAGGATTTGATCCATTGTCCTTAAGGTTTCTTCTGCCTCTTTCTGTGTTCCAAAGAGCTTTTAAGGAAGTTATAAATTTAACTCCAAATGAGGATCTTTGGAAATATTTTGAGTAATGAAAACATTATTGGAATGCCTTCAAAATCTGTGGCACATTCTTTTGAATATGCTTAGAGGTGGTTAATTTTCATCTTTATTGAGAGGATTTGTGTTTTTTTTTCCTTTATTTTATTTTTTAAAGTCAATACCATGCACTCTTTCCTTTCTGCCATTTCATAGTATCTCTGACTTCTTTCCATAGGACACCCAAGTGGTACCTTCTTCATGAAGCCTTCCTGATCCTCAGAATTAGTAGTATTCTCACTTGAAATTATTTACATATTGTATTCCTTGGTGGAATTTAAGCTTCTTGAGGGCAGGGACTTTGTTTTTCTTGATATCCCCCTTCCACTAAACTATACTTCGGAGAGGTGCTTAAATGTTTGTCAAATTGAATTGACCCATGTCCATAAAGTAATGACTTTATTTTCTTTGTAGGAAGAAAACTGTTCAATTGGTAGCACTGTTTTAAAAATTTGTTATTTCTTTTGTTTTGCTATTTTTGGTCAGAGAAGAAAGCAATCATAGGCCCATAAAACTGGAAAAGGATAGCTAAGGCCAGGAGGTTACATACAGTGACATTTCATTATCTTTGAAGGGGACTAGCATTCTTGCTCCTGAGCACATGCTCTCAGTTGTCACATGGGAGGGGAACATAAGGAAGTATTTTTTTGTTTGTTTATTTTATACTCACTTTAGATATACCTATTGGGTGACCCCTTTAGGAGTGACATTTCTAGTAGATAATAATAATAACATTAGTTTTATATATATATGTTTATATTATATATATTATATATATATTGCTTATATATATATAATATAATAGATGTTAAAATAAAAGTTCAGTCACAATGAGAGTTATATTTGTTAGTTTCTATATCTATGAGGTTAGCCATTTGTTTCTCTAGCTTCATAGATTTGAAAAGATGAGCTTTTCCTCTCAGGCACTTTGAGGATTAGTTGTAAAAAAAAAAAGGCAAAAAAACAGAACTCAATGGAGGCAGTTGTGTTCCTAAAATGCATTATTTTTTTAAAGTTAAAAAATATTTTTATCAGCCCCTAGGTGGCTCAGCAGATAGAAAGTGAGGCGTGGAGATGGGAAGTCCTCAGTTCAAATCTGATCTCAGACAATTCTAAGCTCTATAACCCTAGGCAAGTCACTTCATCCCAATTGCTTAGCCCTTACTATTCTTCTGCCTTAGAACTGATACATAATATTGACTCTAAGATGGAAGGTAAAGATATATATATATAGAAAACCACAGTACTTATTTCATTTTGCACAGATTCCTCAGCTTGAGAGGGACCAATGTAACCCAACTAAAATAATTTCTTTAAGCTGATTACAGACAGGTAACAAAAAAGGACAGTTTACAAATACAAAAGAAAAAAAAAGAATGCTAGCTGAAGAAAATGCTTTTAAGTGTTTCCTGGTGCAAGGCTAACAATATTTTAAATTAAATTAATTTTAATTTAAATTTATTCATATGTAAAAATTGTATAATTATTCTTTATATAAATATTAAAACCTAAATTAAATAATTAAATTAATTTATAAGTTTGCTTTACTAACATTTCCAGGTTGCCTTCTTCCCTACCTTCACGCCCTGCACTAGAGAAGGCATCATTTGAAGAAAATGTCTATGTATATATAAAACTGTCTTGGGGCAGCTAGATGGTTCATTGGATAGAGAGCCAGTCCTAGAAATGGGAGGTCGTAAGTTCAAATGTGATCCTAAACATCTTCTAGTTCTGTGACCCTAGGCTAGTCACTTAACTCCAATTGTCCAGCCCTTAATGATCTTCTGCCTTGGAACCAATACTTAGTATTAATTTTAAGACAGAAGATAAAGGTTTAAAAAAACAACTATGTCTTGCTTTTTTCTGTTTATCAATTCTTTCTCTGGAGGTAGACATTCACAAGTTATTCTTTTCTTTTTCCCCTTAAGCCATACCTTCTATCTTAGTATCAATTCTAAGATAAAAAAGAGTAGGGAGAACTAGGCACTTGGGGCCAAGTGACTTATCTAGAGTCTCACAAAAACCAGAAAGTGTCAGGGGTTAGATTCCTCTGGACTCCTGGCTAACAATCTTGATATGGTACCCAAATAATGTCCATATTCAATATCACTCTACAAAAGTCCTTCTCTAATAAATCATTATACTATGAAGGTTACCCTTGATCCTGGAGGCTTATGATGGTTGGACTCAAGTTCTGTCATTTCCTACAAGCTGAAAACATCTTAAATACAGACTCAACCACATGTATGTTTAAGGTCAAAAGTCCAGGCTAGCCAGCTTCAGAGAGTCTCATTCCTAGAGAGTTGGTTGCCTGGATGTTTTTTATTTTAGTTTTTGTGTTTTACTGAATTGGAGAAGACTTAACAGCACCAACAGCTACAAAAATAGCTAATATTTATAGACTTACTATTTGCCAGGCACTGTCTTAAGTGATTTACTATTATTATATCATTTGAGTCTTATAAGGACCCTGGGAGGTAGGTGCTATAGGTGTGTAAACTGAGGCAAACAGATTTTGGCTTCTCCAGGGTCACTCAGATAGTAAGTGTCTGAGGTGGGATATTTTTTTTTTCAACTTTTACTTTCTATCTTAGTCAACTCTTAAGACAGAAGGGCAAATGAGATTAAAGGACTTGCCCAGGGTCACACAGCTCTAAAGTGTCTGAGCCCAGATTTGAAAGAGGTGGGAATTTAATTCTGGTCATCCTCTGTACTAAAACATCAGTGAGCTGATCTCTGTTGTAGCAGGAAGTTGCCACAAGAGTGAAATAGTATATTATGTACTCCTTTTGAGCTGGTTTAAGTTAGCAAGGTATACACATATCTTAAAAGTAAAGATAATTTTATGACAACAAAGAAACAATTTGCCTGGTCTTGGTTCTTTTCAGAGAATGAGAAAATATTTTCCCAAATATTAGCAATTAATGATTTGGGGGATAATTTGGGCTTGATTTTTCATGCTTAGGTGATAATTAAACTTGCCCAGGAATTAGATCTAGGTATTCATCTATCCCACTGCAAGAAATGAAGAATGTATAATCTCTGATCCATTTTTTTCACTCTCACAGAATGCATTCTAGTTCATTGTGGCTTGATATAAATCAGTTTGTTCTAAGTACATTTATATTAAGTAGTATTTTTGTGAGATGTTGAAATTTAAGTTGGATATGATTGCTCTGGCCTTCTTGTGAAGATCATTAAATGAAGATGTAATTCTTAACCTCTTTTCTCAAAGTTAACTGTATTTAAAAAAATGGAAAGGACCTTAATTTATGACCTCATTTCTGAGTAGGACTATTCAACATTTCTTTGATTTATAGGTTTTTATTTTAGTAGTCCTAAGAGAGGAGATGAGAGAGTAGAGTCAAGAAGCAGGAGTCTTAGCTGGGTTTTGTCTCTTTTTTCTTCCCTTTTTCCTACAAAATCATCATGACAAAAGCTTCTGGTTTCTAATTCAGAGGTCAGTATCTCAAGAGGAACTTGCAGCAGAGACTTCATGGCATGGTTGGAAAAATAGTGGGGTTAGTCAGAAGACTGAATTTCAGGCATGATTTTGACCCTACAGGGGCTACTTTGGACCATCTGTAAAACGAGTGGGGTCAAATGAGATGATGTCAAAAATCCTTTCCTCCTCTAAATCCTATGATCTTATAGACTCAGATCAGGAATGAGAGAGAGAGAAAAGTGAGAGAGACAATGTAAGAGTCAGCCTTGCTACTTACAACACATTCTGCCATCACCACCTCTGCAAGTGACATCTATTCCTCTGGTGATTCAGTTTAAATTCAAGAGGGAAGAAGAGAGGCTAGAAGAGCAAATACTCTAAAGGAAATGGAGAACATCAGAGTGATGAGGGAGTCAATCAGTGAACAGACATTGTCTGGGTTCCTTCTTTGCATAGGTTCTGTAATAGAGACAGACATGAAATACTCTTTTACCTCTGGGGGCTGACACACTCTGATAGGTTTGTTATTGTCTGCTGACTTTTGTTTCATGAAATGTATTTTACAGATCCTCAAGACCCTCTTGCTGCAGTGTTCGCATCCTTTATCTTGGTGTATAAGACAAATTTAAGAGTGTGATTTCTATTTCAGGCTCTGCTTGAATTCCTTCAAAGAGTAATAGACAATAGAGAAAAAAATAAAATGACTGTGAGGAATGTGGCTATGGTCATGGCCCCCAATCTCTTTATGTATCCTGGATTGAGCATCAAGCCCAATGAACAAGGTGAATTTGTGATGGCTGCTGGGACAGCCAGCGTAATGCATTTCTTAATTAAATACCAGCAACTTCTTTGGACGGTGAGTACATTTTCTAAAGACTTTTATGTATACCATTACACTTGATCAAAACAATATTTTTACACTAACTTTGAAAAGTTATTTTTTGAAGTATAGAAATGTGAGATGGATTAGATTTGTAGCTCTATGCATAATAGTGGTTAAGAGTTATGAATTCAAAGAATACAAACAATTATAAGGGGCAGCTAAGTGACTCAATGGAAAGAAAGCAAGATCTGAAGATGGGAGGTCTTGGGTTCAAATTTGGCCTCAGACACTTTCTAGCTATGTGACCCTGGTCAAGACACTTAATCCTAGTTGCCTAACCCTTACCACTCTACTGCTAATACTTAGCATTAATTCTAAGAAGAAAGGTAAGGGTGTTTTTTTAAAGACTAGAGTTTGAATCCAGCCTCAGGTACTTATTGTGTGTGACTCTGGGCAGATCATTTAATTTATTAGCTTTTATTATTAATGATAATTATCTCATTTTACAGAAGAAAAAATTGAAGCCTAGGACAGTTAAATCACTTGCTTAGATTCAAAGAGGCAGTCAGCATCTGAGATGGAATTTGAACCTAAATCCTTTTATTTCAGAAAAAGCTTCTGTCACTGTACCACAATACTTCCCATGCAGGTGAGGGGGTAACATAACACAGTAGGCAGAGGCCTAAAAGTCAGGAAGATGTGAAATCGGGTTTTGCCACCAAGCTGTAATATCTGTGACCCTGGGCACGGTGCTCTGAATACTCTAGGCAACTTTTTAAAAACTACAAGAAGTGGAGGGAGTGTTAACCTTTCTTCACCAGTGAATTCAGAGGTCTAGCCCCTACACCTCTATCAGCAATAAACCATATAAAGTTTTCATTTGATTTTATCCTATGAAAGTGTTTTCTGTGATGGAAGGGAAAGAACATTAATGAGCTGGTGGTCAGAAGTCCTGAATTGTAATTCAGGTTCTGTCAAAAACTAGTTTGTGACTTTGGACAAGACTCTCCTGTGGTCTTTGGTTTCTTTTTATTTTAAATGAGGAAGGAAGGTATTCCTTCCAGCTCAACTATTCTGTAAGTCTAATTAAATTCTAACCAAGTTGATGACAAGATTTTTCCCTATTCTTTCTCTTCTAGATCCTTTCAGGGTTTTGTCCTATAGGAGGTCAAGTCAAATAATTCAGAGCTATTTTCTGGAAAGCCTTGCCTCAAGATATATTTAAATTTTATACATTATTAGGAGACATCAAAGCTCCTCTTCCTTTTCTCTTTTTTTCTTTTTATCTGATACTTTATGACATACAATGTGATAGACAATTTGTAGAACTCCACCAGCATATACACCTTGAATAGAAGGTACAAATGGACAATGAGATAACCTAGAATTAGGAGGAGGAGGAGGAGAGGGATGGAATGCCTTGGGGAAATTGCAAAATTCCTTTAATGACCCTATGCTTCTCCCAGAAATCAAAGTATATCTTTTTAATAGCAATATTCTGCCAGATACAGCAATCTCCAAAGAATTCAAAATGAGTATCACACAGAGAGCAGTGGGTAGGCATGTGTTAGGTGTGACCAGGCTATAATACGTAACAAAGAAAATATGGAATAAAGAGAATATTCAAGAACAATGTATGATTCAAAAATAAAATAAGCTGGTCACATAAAATAAGAGATAAGTACACTGCTCATATGCTCTGCTGGTATACTTGTGAGTTCAGGAGAAACTGAGGAAAGACCCTAGGACCTTAGGTGGGCTCCCATATGGAGATCATGCTAAGGTATGAACAATATGGGAAGATGTGGGCAGATATGAATGGATGACAGTCTTTATTGCTGCAAGGAGTATTCACACAACTAAGATCACAGATTCATTTGAGTTTGAAACCTTGATCCAACCAATAATTGGAATTTAAGGGGAATTAATTGAAGGGTAAAGGTCCTGTAATGTCCCAAGCATTTCAGGCAAATCTTGATTTAAATCATTTTCCAGTGTTACTTAACATTCTCTGACAGGTATTAAAAACTTTAATTTTTATCATAAAATAATATTTTAAAAACCTTCATTGATTAAAAGTATTACTGGATTTGAAAAAACTGGGTGTCAGGATATCTGTTATTTCAAGGATGATTCTCATGAACATATAATGAGATCAATCTCATTAATGGCAACAATGATAACAATAATAATATCTCACATTTACATAGAGCTGTAGGATTCAGAATGCTTTACCCCTGTTTAACTCTGTGTAGTATAGGGGCTTTTATTATCACCATCCTACAGATAAGGAATTGGAGTTGAGGAGAATTTAATCAACTTGACACAGGGTCAATTACTTGAGCTAGTAAGTATTTGAGATGAAATTTGAACCCAGTTCTCTGACTTTGAATCTCACACTCCTAAGTGCCCGCTATGTAGAAAGCACTAGGTACAGAAAAACCAAACACAAAACAACTTCTGCCCTCAAGGAACTTATGTAATTTTTATTCTCTCCATACAAATATACTTTATGTAAGTGAGATTATTGCCTTAAAAAGAATAATGTAGTTGTAAAACCATTAATAATATAATTACATAGTTACATTTTGGTAACAATCTCAATTTTTTTGTCACTAAGCTATTATTTTTAACATAACTTACCTCCATCTTATCAAATTATGTAATTTATATTTTATTATAGGCTATTATAATGTATTATTATGAAGTCTATATAATATAAATTCTACAGTTTCATCAGTCAAATTGGCTCTCTTTTTGATAGTTTTGAATTGTCTTCTTGAAGTTAGAAAACTCTGAATTTGGGGGAAAGTGCCACAGATGACTCTCAGGCCCAATGGAAACTGTCATTCAGTTGAGTCAGTCTGAAAAATCCAGAAATTCATTGCTTATTTAAAATCAAATGCTCATATTTATTACTTTAATAACCAGAAAGGCAGGTGCTATTATTACTACTATTTTATAAATGAGGAAACTGAGTCTTGGAGCATTAAATGACCTTGTGTAGAGTCATAAAACTAATAAGATACTTGAGACAAGATTCCAACCTAGTTCTCCTGCTTACAAGTCTAATGAGGTTTTTTTTTTGGGGGGGGGGTTGTTTTACTTTTTAGCATATTTTAACAGCTCATTTTAATTCTAAAATTTTTGCCAGTGCTGAATATAAATATCACAAATATCTGAAACAGCCTCAAAAATAACACCACAGGGAATTTGATCTAAATTATTTAGATGGCAAATATAGTTATAGAAAGAAATCTATTTTGTTTTTTCTTAGATTCCCAAGTTTCTTGTGACCCAGGTGAGAAAGCAAAATACCGAAAACCATAAAAAAGACAAAAAGGACAAAGCTATGAAGAAACTACTGAAGAAGATGGCTTATGATCGAGAAAAGTATGAAAAACAAGACAAAAACCTAAGTGATGTAAGAAAACATGAGTATATATATTGCATTAATGTTTTTATATTTCAATAGTTTTTCATATGTTTTATAGTAGTGTGACCTTTAAAAATAGGAACTGTATTCAAACAAAACAGTCCTTTGTTTCATGAGTAAATGAAGGGGTTTTATGCAAGCAAAATGATCATTTTTATTTCATTTGGGCATGTGTATTGATTATTCCAGTTGTTGGGCAATATATGGTATAATGGGTAGAAGCAAATGCACAAATAATAAAAGTCTTTTTGTTTTTTAAATCTTTTTTATCATTTAAAAATTAGTATGGTTACTAGAAGGACACACAAGCCAACAACAGATTGCCCATCATAATTGGAAAATTGACAGACCTTCTTAATAGTAAATCACAGAGAAGGAAAATGTATTTTTTCCCCTTTTAGTTTGACAAGAAAGAGTTGAGCATGAAACAGCACAAGGTGTAGACTAGAAGATAACCTAGTAGTAAAAAATGTATTTTCTTGATTAAGGCAAATATTACTTGCACATTGATTATAATCAATCAAAGATGAAACATTGATCATATATTAATTAATTTTAGTTTGAGAGAGAGTAGTCAGTTTGGAAAGAGTTAAATTGGAAAGGCCAATAGGTTTTACTTTATTTTATTTTGAAGGTCAAATACTTGTGGGGCTTGGTATCTGATCTGTCTTTTTCTATACCAGACATCTCTGCTATTAAGTAACTGGGGTTGAAAATAATGAAAGATATCTATAAAATAGTATTTGTGTAGCTAGTACAGACATACAATCATGAAGTCAAATGTTTCCATTGTTCTTTACGGAGAACCCCAGCTTTTTCTGCAACCATGTTTAGTTAAGTAGTGACATCTTGTGGAAAGATGTGGAAATTCAAGAACCTTCCACCGTCTGACTCCCCCCCACCCCCTTTGATATTTATTAAATTTACCATTTAGACACTTACTCCTCAACATGTTCACACTTCCTCATTATTTAATTGGGGGGGGAGGGAGGCATACTATATGATATTCAATATCAGAAAATAGTCTATTTTAAATAAAGGTTTTTTATGTTTGGGGAAATACATATGGAACTCATATTTGTTTGCCTTTGTAAAAGTAAAAAGGATTTGTGATAAACCTAGTCTTGTAAGGGAAAACTAAATCAAAATCACTTCAAAGGGATGAAAACGGTGCCTCATGTTCAAAAGTGTTTTCTTTGTCTCTTATTTGATTTCATATCATCTTAGAAATTTAGAGCCCTTATATTGTTATCCCCAGATTATACCTAGAAAAATAGTTTGCTAATTCCTTTTTATTGTGTAACCTTTTGTCAAAAAAGCAAAAGGTTCCTGTTTTCATTATGAAATGTATCATTCACTGTTTCTTACTTTGATTATAGTATTCTTTAATTATTCACACTTCCCTAATATGTGTTAATTAAATCTAGCATGAGTTGAAGTTTACCTCTGAAGTATCTATTAAGAAGCAGCTCACCAAACCATACTGTAAGGGGCACTTTTAATCTACTTAATAGGACAAACTTTTCAAAGAACTTCAGCACATTAATTATTTGCATATAAATATGACTACTGCTAAATACTAATGAATCTTCTCTGTTCATTAAAGCAGACCCTGGGGGAAGAAGTAGTTTATTAGAATTAATAAAACTATATGCCATTAAAATGTTTTATAGTTCACATTGGCCTTATCTTAAATTGGAATTTGTGGGGCACTACTAAGAGAGAAACTCACTGAACCTCACTTTCTTCATCTGGTAACTGTGGGGAAAGGCTAAGGGAGGACTAATTGATATAATTGCTGCTCTAAAAATCTATAAATTTTATAATTGCAATAGATTATGTAAGGGAAAGTATATGAGAAAATGAATATTAACCTCTAAATAAAATGTGGAATGAAGGAAGTGCTACTAGTGTAGTTAATTGAACAATGTTCAATGTTTTAACTTTAGCTGGATTTTACCTTAAAAATCCTGAAGGCCAGCTGCATCATTTTATATCAGTGGAGATCAGTGAATTGTCCAAAGTCACCCACATAGTTTCTTGGAACAAGGCTGGTGTGGCTTTGACATATTCTAGGTGGAATTTGCTGGATCCTTGGAACTGCCAATAATTCCACTGTTTGGCACCAAGCAGGTTGGGCATTGCAGGGCTCTGACAGTGCACTCTGGATTGTTTGTAGCTGTGGTTGCATTTCTTTAGCCACAACTCCATTTAAAATTCAGGCTCTGGTTTCATTTAACAACCTTTTTGACCCATGAGTATAGTGAAAGGTAATGTTTCACACATCTGCTTTAGGCCCTGGAAGAGAGTCAGGACTAACTTGGGGACCCCATACAGAAAATCCAATTATATTATCAAGCTTCAAATCTTGTTTCTTTTTTTAAGGTGTTCTAAAGGATTTTTTTTTTAGGTTAACACATAAAAGAATATTATGTTTTAATGAGACAAAGTATCAGCATTCATTTTTATTAGCATTTAATTCGCAATAAAATGCAAAGTAAAAATTAGAGGCATTTGGCTAATGAGGGAACAAATTATAACTTTCAGAATAAGGAATTATTTCTTTTCACTCTCTTAGCCACTACTCCTCAGTGCCCCCCCCCTCCCTTTTTGTCTAGGCAATTGAAATGCCTTCCTATAGCTGTAAAATAATGTACTACATCTGGCCTTCTTCTTGGAAAACTCTTATTTCCAGCTTTCTCACTAGCGTGTCTAATCATCTGTTGCCTTATTGAGGGAGAAAAAGCCATTACGTTCATCAACTTTACATGTAAATTAGATTTTTTTTAAGGGAGTGTATGGAAATGAATGTTCGATCTTCTGAGAGTTAATATTTTTAAGACATGACATTGATACAGTAGCCCAAACCTATACAGAGAAAATAATTTGAGCAAGGCAATTTTACTGCATTACCCATCGAGCACCTAATGAAGTAAGATTTGGATTGCAGTTTACTTAGCTGAATAATAAGAAATGAAGTCAGATTTTAAGCTCCCCTTTAGATCAGCATGTAGCGCACATGAGGGCCATATGAAAACATTTTCTCCATTACAAAATTGTTTACATGTTTAAGAAATTAACTGTAAAATTTTTAAAAGGCTGTTAAATCCTCTACTCTAACTGATATTTAATGGTTAGTCAGTCAAGGAATCCTGTTCTTCTGGGTGAATTTCTGCATAGCATAAGCTCAGTTCTGAAACAAAATTTCCCAGTGTAATGCCCTTGATAGTCGCAGTAGGAACAGTTAGCCAGCATGTCTACAAGAAGCTGACCAAGTGGTGGGTATGTGTTGAGTTAGCAGGTTGAGAGCCCACTGAGCTTGGTAGCTTAATCATGTTCATATATCCCTAGTGTTTGGGTTCCATAAGACTTGATGCCAAACTTCAGAGTGGTGAGCATAGACATCCTTGAAAGTAGATACCATTGGGCATTGTTTATAATCTTTTGCTGACTATCATGAATTAAAATAGACAGCCAGCAATAACATTCCATCACTGTTTTTAAAGTCTTCTGGTCCCAATAGTTGCTTTTTTGTTGTTGTTCTGTCATTTCTGACTCTTTGACTCCACTTGGAGTATTCTTTGCAAAGATACTAGAGTGGATTTTGCCATTTCTTTCTCCAGCTCACTTTATAGATGAGGAAATGGAGGCAATCAGAATTAAGTGACTTGCCCAGGGTCACCCAGCTAGTGAATGTCTGGAGTCAGATTTGGACCCAGGAAAGTGAGTCTTCCTGACTTCAGGTGCAGCACTTTATCCATTGTGCCACCTAGCTGCCCCATTAATAATGACTTCTTGGAACACCTTTCCCAAAGAGAAATACTTTTTAGTAGGTTCAAAATCAGCTGAATTTTCAATCTCTACAATGAGAATTGTTTGGCTTTTTGAATTATCTTCTTTCCCCTTCAAATACACATGCATATATACATCACACATTTTAAAGCATACTCACAGAATGATATATATATATATATATATGCATATATATATATTTGTGATGATTTATTTTTCTTGTCTTTGTGCTATTTTTTTAAATTAGGAAGCACTTTGATTTGGGAGCAGGAGGATTGGTGTATAATCAGTGATTTAAGAAAAGGGAGAAAAAGAGCAAAAATAAATTATAAAAGAAACAGAACAAAACAAAGTTAAGGGGACTCGTGGTATAGTTTTATTATTAACTTTTAAATTTTAATATATGCTTTTACAAAGTATATAAGAGAATTTTATGGTTTCATGTACTATTCTTTGTTTTTGTATATCAAAATGATGATAATTGTTTAATTCTTAATGAAGGACAGAGGGGCACAGGACAAGTTCTTAGATGTTAGGAACTGTGTGTGTGAAGCAGAATAGTACATTTGAAAGAGCAATATATTTAGAGGGAGGACCCAGGTTCAATTTCCATTTGCCATGTACTAAGTACATGATGTTGGGCAAGTCACTTAATTTTTCTGTAAAATTATGGGGTACCGTTTAAGCCCCTAAGTCTAAGCCCTTCACAGCTCTATAGTTATGATCCTTCGATGCTATATATAATTCTATTTTGTTGACACATCTAAGACAATGCTCAAAGAGATGCATTTGGGATATAACAAATGATATTCAATCGATAATACTCCAACTCTGGACTTACATAAAATAGGAGAAAAACTTCACAGCTTGGTAAGTTGTTCTGCAAAGGTTAAGTCTTTGAAGATAGAATTATACTAGCCTCCCTCTCTCTCATTTCATTGGAAGAGCCTGAGGTTGGGGAAGAGAGGGAGAAAGATTGATCCCTGTACCACATCGATAAGGTAACTATAATTGGGACTGTTTCATATTGTGCCTGCCAGGACTCACAAACCTATTATAGAATAATTGTCATAGAATTCTGAAAGTTTGAGTAGGAGTCTAGTCCAACCCAAAACTTTGGGGGGGTTGTAATCCTTTAAAAATGATATTCTCACCTCTTTTTTTTTTTAACCCTTATCTTCTGTTTTGGAATCAATACTGTGTATTGGTTCCAAGATAGAAGAGTGGTAAGGGCTAGGCAATGGGGGTCAAGTGACTTGCCCAGGGTCATACAGCTGGGAAGTGTCTGAGGCCATATTTGAACCTAGGACCTCCTGTCTCTAAATCCACAGTTACCCAGCTGCCCCCTTCCTCACCTTTTCTTAAAGACCTCCAAAAAGGAGTATCTCATACCCTTTTGAGGCAACCTGCTGTAGAATTGGTTTTTGTAGACGGCTAATTCTTGCCCATTCACCATGCTTGGCCACTGGTGTATGCCAATGAAGCAGATTTGATACTTAGGGAGATATGAGAGTTAGTAGTGACTAGGATTTTCCTCTCAAAATCGATATCTTCTGCTAAGATTCCACAGTGTCAGAAGGGAGTGTATCTAGCAGAGGTGATCTTTGATGTAATCCTTGTTATAGCTTTGGATCAAAGGAGTTTATCTGTAGGTTGTTTTGGCAGCGGACTTAAGAACAAGTAACTTAAGAATCCCCATTGCTAAAAGAGCACATTTCTCTTGCACCCTGCATATATGCAGGTCATATAGTGTTTTGGAATGAGGCCAGAGGGCCTCTCTTTCCAAGGCCAACAATAACTCAGTTGGGTTAGGTATATAGCAATTCTGTGTTGTGTTTTGGTTTTTTCCCCAGTTCCCTATTTTCACACGTGGTCAAAAATCATGTATCAGAGATCTCAATTTTGAGATTTTTTTGCCCACATTAAAAAAAAAAGTAAAATGAGGGAGGAGTGTTGAATGGTAAATTCATTCATCACTTTTGGTTTGAAAAGTGTCACACATTTTTCAGTGCTCATAAGATTGAGTTAGGACACACACACACACACACACACACACACACACACACACACAGGTTTATTTCATGGAAGTTTTGCTGTCTTAGTTAATAGAAAGTGGATTCTCCCCCATCCCCTTTTTGGTGCATTCAGAAATGGTAATTGATCACTTACATTCTCTTTGAGATAGTGTACTAGAGACTATCAGGAAAGAGAATATTAGTAAGATATGGTCCCTACCTTTAAGGAACTCACAGTTTAATAGGGAAGATAAGAGACATATGCAAATAGCTCTAATTTAAAGTAGACTATTGTGAGTGGCAAAGAAAGAGAACAAAGGAAATGCCAGGAGGGTTAGGGGAGAAAGTGATTACTTCTGGCTAGAGGGAATCAGAGAATGATTTATGGATGAGATGACATTTGAGTTGAGCTGAGCCTTGAAGGATGAGTAGGATTGTCAGAGATGGGGGCAGGGCACATTATGAACAAAGCCTCAGAAATGGCAAATAAGTGGCTCTGGGATCCCTGAGTTAAAATCTTGGAATTTTAGAGGGAGACTTTACACTTCCCCTCAATTTTATAGATGCCTAAAATGAATACCAGAAACATAAAACATAGACCCAGTGCTAAAAGGAAACCAAGTCATCTGACTCTCATTTCCATCTCAACAGATAACCTCAGTTTGGCTGGCATAATGAAGGGAAGAAAGAGGAGGGAGGCAGCAATAATGGAAATATACTGTGTCCCAAAAGTCTCAGTGCATTTTAAACTATATAAACTTATTTTTGGACAGCTTGTATTAGGCTGGATTGAGATAGGTCTCCACAATTAATACTATCATTGTGAACAATGAAAGACCCTTTACTACTTGGAAAAACTAGCATAAGCATGTATTATTTTCATATAATATTATTTCTTTTGTCCCTGTTTTATCTTGAAACTTCTATTAGAAATTAACTAGGTTTTCACAGATATTAGTCTTCATTTGCCCATTATCCAGATTTTTAGTAGAAAAGTAGAAATCTAATTTTTTTCCCACATTTTTTGGGGTATGGTATAAAATTTCAGAATTGTTTTGATTTGTATTCTTTTATTAATGGTGCCTGGGATTGACCTTTTGTACATTTTTAACAGTTTGTATTCTTCTTTGGAGATTCATATCCTTTTACCACTTCTTCATTGGAAAATGGCTTTTGTCTTAGACATTCCTGTTATATAGATTTTGGATATGACATTCTTACCAAAGATACTTACCAAAGTTCTCCAATTAGCCACTTCTTTAAAAATTTTACTTGCATTGAATTTATTTGTACAGAACCTTTTAAATTTCATTTTACCTTTTTTTTTCATTATTTCCCTTGTTTCCTCTTTAACTTTTAATTCTTCCCCTAGCCAGAGCTATAAACGATATCCAATATGCTTTTTTTCCCTAATATTTTTTATGGTGTGACATTTAATATTCAATGCTATATCAGTCAAACTACCAAGGGGATACTTTATAGAGCAATGTAAAATAGTAAAATTAATTTGGAGGAACAAAAGCTCTAGAACTTAAAGGGAAATATCAAGATAAAGTAGGAATGAAAGGAAGATAGTATTTTCATACTCAGATTATGCAGAAATCAGTAATCATTAAAGCTATTTGTTACTAAAAATAGAAAATAGATCAGTGGAACCTCCTCAAAAGGCAAGTATCAATTGAATTCATATAGCTCAGAGTTTAATAAACCTGCGAATGTAGATTACTTGTTGAAGTACCCACTCTGATAAAAATTGCTGGGAAAATGGGAAAGCAGTTTGGCAGAAATCTAATGTAGAGCAACATCTCACACCAATATATTACAAGAAATTGAAAATGTGCTCATAATAAGAATATTCTTTTTTTATTTAAGAATAGTAAGACTGGGGGGCAGCTGGGTTGCTCAGTGGATTGAGAGCCCAGACCCAGAGACAGGAGGTCCTAGGTTCTAATCTGCCCTCAGATGCTTCCTGGCTTAGTGACCCTTGGCAAGTCACTTGACCCCCATCGCCTAGTATTGATTCCAAGGTGGAAAGTAAGGGTTTAAAAAAAAAGAATAAGACTGGGCCATCCTCAAATGCCTTTACCAAGCCACCAACACTATTATAGGCAATAATAGTAATATGAGAAGGGACTCCTGTTTTCAGGTAGCTTAATTTCTGATTGTGATAATTTGTTCCCTACACTCATCCCTACACTTAAAATAGGTTACCTCTACCGCCAAAAAAAAAACCAAAACAAAACTAGGCATATAGTGCCTGGCTATCATGATCAGCAATAAAAAATTTTCACTTGGCCATATTTGAAGAGACCTTTAGGTTCTAATAAAATTGCTGTATTTCTGGAATTAAAGCTTACAGTGTTTTATACACACATTTCACATGCATGCACATGTGTGTGAACAAGCACACACACATAAACACTAAATGCAAGTCCAAATACTTGTATAATGTATAATCCCAGTTAGAAACTTTTTGAAGATTTTTGCAATCTAAAATTCTCCTAAATTTCTTGTTACTCCATTTTTCTAAAGTTTAATTTAAATATCATTTTTCTGAACTTCAAAATCAAATGTCTTTTCTATTGAAATGTTCCCCATTTTTAAATTTTTAAAATTTTTATTTTCAAATTCTCTCCCTCCCTAAAATCTTTTTCTACCCTTTGAGAAAGCAAGAAGTACATTACTCATTCTACATATGAAGTCATGCAAAACATATTCTCCTATTAGCTATGTTGGAGGGGCAAAAACCCAGTAAATATAAAGTGAAAAAAATATACTTCAATGGTCACTCAGAGTTCATCAGTTCTCTCTGGTGGTAGGTGGTTTTATCATGAGTACTTTAGAATTGTCTTAGAGAATTTTATTAATTAGAGTAAGTTTTTCATATTTGATATCATGCAATATTGCTGTTATTGTATACAATGTTCTCCTATTTCTGCTCACTTCATTTTGCATTGATCCATCTAATTCTTCCCAGGTTTTTCTGAATCCATCCCACTAATTTTTTTAATAACACAATAGTATTCTATCACAATCATAAACCACAATTTATTCAGCCATTCTTCAATTGATGAGATCCCTTCAGTTTCCAATTTTTAAAATTACCACAAAAAACCTGCTATAAATCAAAATCTATTTTTTTTACAGTTAACATTTAAAAATAACAGTGGTAGATTTATTCCTTTGCTTTAACAACTATTTTTTATTTTAAATGTTTTAGGGATAGTCTTTTTATCACATGTATGCCACTTCCCACTGATTTCCTTCTTCTTGTCCCAGATTACATCCTTAAAAAATACAATTGTCAAGAAAAACAAATCAACACATTAGCCATTTCTGAAAATGTATGTTTATTTAGTATTTCTAATCTACCTTCCCGTTTAAAGGCAAAAATACAACATCATTGGTCTTTTGAAGTTATGATTGGTTGCTGTATTAATCAAAGTTTTAAAGTCTTTTAGCATCAATTTCCTTTGCATTATTGTCACCATTGTGTCAGTTATTTTTCTGCTTCTGTCATCTCATTCTATATCAAGTTGTTTAAGTCTCAGTTTTCTCTGAATTCCTAATATATGGAAGATTTGATAGAGAAATAATATGCACTATATGTATAGACTAGTTTGTACAGCCATTTCCCAATTTATAGACATCACTTTTTTCTCACTTGTTCTTTACATATTATAAAAATGTTGTAATATTTTTGTGGTAAAGAATCAAAAGTTCTTAATACTATGTTTTTGTAAGAAAGAATTGTCTTGGGGAACTAAGAGGTGAAATGATTTGCTCAGGTCTTAAATCTGTTTCTTTTAGGCTCCAATATGCTAAAAGCAGACCACAATGTAGGAGAAGTCAAACATAAAAATACTTAGAGCAGGACTTTATTGTGCTTACCTGCTTTGATAGAAGTGCCTTGTATCATCAAGACCTCTCTTATTGATTAAATTAGTTTAAAAAAATGATACTTCCCCCTCTATGTTTGTTTAGTGGTGGTAACACCTGTCAAAATGTATTTACAGTTGCCTTTTTCGTACAATTGAAAATTATATAAAATTAAGTTAATAACAACCTTCTCTTCCCTCAATGAATACTACCTGCCCATCATTTACAGAACAGACTTTTAATTTTTCATTAAGCATTAGTGTTGCCTTCACCAATGAAGAACATGTTCTCACCATACGTTAGGAGATAGTCTTCATGAATTGCCATTATCCCCTCCACACACTAAAAAGAAAAAAAAATCTTAACTAAGAGGCTGGTCTTCTGATAATGGACTTCTGTGAATTTACTCCTTGTTCTTCAAGTGATAAGGTATTACTGGGTGTCCCCAAAAGTCTTGCTGCAGTTTTAAGCTTAAAATTGTTTAATATCATTTTGCTGCTTAAAACTACACCCAGAGTTTTGGGACACCCAGTAGAATCCTTTGTCAGGTACTTTTCTCAGTACCTTTTGGTCTAGCTTGTTAAGATTTACCAGAACTTGTGCTCCTTGGGCAAAAGCTTTAAAGATCTATGCCACTCTCTTGACACAGTAAGAACTTAATAAATGATGGTTAATTGAATTGACTAACTGGTCAGGCACTAATACAGATGGGTTTTTGGCCTTTCCTGAATGGGCCTGGTGTCTTTGAAGCTTTTCCAGTATACATTCTTGTTCTTATTTCAGAAATTTCCTTAAAAAAGGATTATGTCCCATATTTTCAGATATCTCAAAATATATTTTTGTGTCTTGTTTCAGCTCCTGATGTTTCTATGTATAAATAAAATAGCCTGCATATTTATCAGGAAGGCGGTAACAGTGTTTCATTCTAGGCATTCCTTGTATGTGATGTGAAGGGTAACCCAATTAACTGAGAATGGAGACAACATTGTAGCTGAACAAGGGGGATGTGTTTCATTTTTCAGATGCAATTTCAAGTGCAAAGATTAGATGCTCTAGGAGTTGGGGAAATTTTAGGTTGAGCAACATTAAAAAATACAGCCCTCACAATCCAGAAACTTCTTTTTGAATCAATTTCATAAATTGCCAGGAGAAGGATGCACTAGCAGATAGTACTCAGAAATCAGCACTTAATATGGCAGTAATGGTTATTGCTGTCATTCTTTACATCTTTAAAAATAATTAAGCATTACTGTATGCGTATTATAAAGTTCCCCTATCGCCATTAAAAGGATATTTGAGGTTCTGATGTAATTTGCTAAATTACATTATACAGTAGTTAAGGTTTTTATGTAGTGGAGTAGTAAAATGTGCAGTAGTTAAGCACACTTACCATATAATGCATTGTACAAAGTTCCACGTTCCAGCTGCTCCCTGCTTTGTTCCAATGTCATGATTGCTTTGCAGGCTGATGTTCCTCAGGGAGTGATTCGAGTACAAGCGCCCCATCTTTCGAAAGTTTCCATGGCAATACAGCTCACTGAAGAACTGAAAGCCAGTGATGTTCTCGCCAGGTTTCTCAGCCAAGAAAGGTACGGGCCCGTGTCGATTTTAATTATTCTGTAGTGTTTCTGGATTTCTAGGCTTCCTCTTTCAGAATGGGCTGGAAGCCACAGAAGGTGGGGTGAAGGGAGGAGCTTTAAACTACTTTGTTTGGGGAACAGAAAGGAATATTTGGCCAAGAGAGGCTCCTTCTTCACCTCTGCTTCCTGGCTTCCTTCAAGATCCAGATCAACTCCAACTCTGTAGGAGGCTTTTTCTTTGTGCTTCCCTCACCTCCCAAACTCCCAACCCCACTTCTGCCTGCAGTCAAAGATGGCCTTCAGTTTATACCCTGTATATAGCTTGTTTGAATGTAGTTGCTTGTAGTTTATGTAGTTTATTTTGGCCTCTCTTTGTCTTTTAGCACTTTTCTGTATCTGGCACAACAGAAGTGCTTAATAAGTTCTTGTTGGCAGGGGCAGCTGGGTGGCTCAGTGGATTGAGTACCAGACTTAGAGACAAGAGGTCCTGGGTTCAAATATGTCCTCAGATACTTCCTAGCTGTGGGACCCTGGGCAAGTCACATAATCCTCATTGCCTAACCTTTATCGCTTTTCCAGTATAAGCTTTGGAACCTGCCTTGGAACCAATGCAGTGTTGATTCTAAGGATTTAAGAAAAAAGTTCTTGTTGGCCTTGACTTATTGTCTGTTGAGTTGAATAGAGTGCCTGATTGGACTGAGTTTAAATTTGAATTTGATATCATTTGTTTTTTAACTCAGACCCCCTTCAAGTAGATGCTTAAAAGTTTCTTCATAGCTACTGGATAGCCTGGCCTAGGAGTAGAGCATTCATTTTGTTGGTGTTATGGAGAGATTACTGTATGTGGAGTCAGGAAGATACTTACTAGCTTTGTGATTCTGAGCAAGTCACCTCACCACTGTTTGCCTCAGTTTCCTCATATGTAATAGGCTTAATAATAGTACCTACTTTCCAGTGTTGCTGTGAGGATAAAATGAGTTAATATTGCAAAGCTCTTTACAAACTTCAAAGTGCTATGTAAATACCGTCTATTATTATTATTACTTGCATTACTACTTCAGACTAAGCTGATAAATATTATGGTCATACTATATGTAAAACATTTCAAAAACCTTAAAGTGGCATATAAATGCAATTTTTAAAAATTAAAACTACTACTAATTCAGGACAAAGTGATAAGCTATTAATGCTTATGTAGGTATGGAATTTTGCATACCTTAAAGTGCTATATAAATGCTGTCTATTATTATTTTCATCATTGTTTCTACCACTAATTCAGAACAAGTTGATAAACTATGAATATGATACAATATATAAAGCATTTTGCAAACTGTATAGTGCTATACTGTATAGTCTCTTATTTTTATTGTTACTATTACTAATTTAGAAGTAGATAAAACATTAATATGATACTACATGTAAAGCATTTTGCAAACCTTAGAGGACTCTCTCTCTCTCTCTCTCTCTCTCTCTCTCTATATATATATATATATATATATATATATATATATACATACACACACATATATGTATATATGTTGCTGTCTATTATTATTACTACTACTACTACAGTAGTTTGATAAAATATTTAAAACACTGTATAAACATTAGTTATTACTATTTTGCTGGCTCTGTTAGGAAATTACCACTAAGGAGAGTAATATTTCAGTCCTTTCTACCTTAGGAGATTGTCTTCAGATGTAGTTGGGTCCTTGCCCCATCACAGCCCTTTTGGAACTTAGCTTGTCTGGACCTTGGATGGGAGATTTACAGTCTGTTACTGCATTTATTCTCTGAATATTCAGCATCATAGGACATGGCAGAATTTGCCTCTTTGTATATTTTTAAAGTGACACATAGTCACTTCCTATTTTAAGATGAGATACTAGAAGAATATTAGTGAGCAGTTTCTGTATCAAGCTATTGTTGTTTGTCCTTCATTTTCTGAAAGGACCAGTGATATCACAGGGTCATTTCTTGACTTGTGTGTGAACTGGATTTAAGTGAGGCAGAGTTGCACAAAGTTATCAGCCTTACTTTCTCTTCCAGAGTCATTAAAGCCCAGTGGCAAGATAAAAGTAAGGATGACCGATGATAATTCAGGATGCAGTGGATGACCTTGGTGTCTTTGATGTCTGACTAGGCTATAAGTATTCCATAGCATCTATTTTCAGCTGCCTTCACGGCCATTGGAACAAATTGTTCTCATCTGTGCATTTTGCCAGAGAAACTCTTTGCATGCTTGGGGTAGACACCCCCTCCCCCAACTCTCCAATGAATTTGTGGCTCATCAGTTACTCTCAACCTGGTTTAGCCCATCTTCTAAAATGATTTTACTAGGTTATGGCTGCTGCTCATACTAAAGCTTCTTGGAGCTACCAGGGAGACTTGAGAGCCAAGTGAACACCAACGGTGGATGAGCAGCTCTGAAATGGGCTCAACAAGCTCTCCACCAAAGACACTAGTCATCCTCGATTACCCATCCATGAGACATATCAAGCATTAAGCATTTATTAAACTCTTGCTGTTTATTAGGCTTTGGAGAATATAAAGAAAAAAGCAAAATGTGTCTTCAAAGTGGAGATATTTTTATAAATATATCTATGAAGAATTTATATACAATTTAGTGCTAAGTGATTTGGGGAGAGAAGATGCTATGAACTGGAAGGCTCAGGAGAGGTTTCATGAAGAAAGTGCTTGAGTCAGGTCTTGAAGGAAATGAGGGATTGTAAAAGGTGGAGGCGAGGAGCTAATGCATTCTAGGCATGGTGAACAGTCAGTGCAAACACATGGCTGTAGAAAATTAAATCCTAATGGTCTGTAAACCGTGCCCTAATTCTGAACATGCACCTTCCCTTAAAACAATAATGAAGGGTTTGTTGCTCTGTCCCTTTGGGCACTTCATTAAACTCTTTCTCCACATATTTTCTTGAACCTGTTCTGCTTTCTAGCAGTAGAGAAATTTTGATTTTGCAGGTTCCCGAAAGTATATTAGTTTTTAACCTTTTACTTCTTGGCTGCCTTTGTTAGTCAATGTATGTTTCAAAATACCTTTTTTTCATTGTCATCAATCAAAGATGCTTATTTAAATAAAAAAATATTAGTTAAATAATGATTTCTTACTTAAAAGTTTAGAAAAGGATTTCCTTACAACTCTATGAAATAGGTGGTTAATCAGTCATATTGGACTCTATGACTACATGGGCCCCACCTATCCATTGGGTTTTCTTGGAAAAGATACTGCAGTGGTTTGCCATTTCCCTGTCCAGTGGATCCTTTTGTCAGGCAATCAGAGCTTAAGAGACTTGTCCAAGGTCACATAACTAGGAAATAGCTGATGCAGGATTAGAACTTAGGTCTTCCTGACTCCAGGCTCTATCCTCTGAGTCACCTAAAGGGTGTGGAGCTACAGAAAAGCTATTGTGGTTGCTGTTTTTTACTCATACCTGTCTCTTTTGTGAATCCTTTTTTTTTTTTGCATAGATACTGGAGTGGCTTACTATTTCCTTCTCTTAACTCATTTTACAGATGAGGAAACAGAGGCAGAGTAAAGTGACTTACCCAGGGTTACACAGCTATTATGTGTCTGAGGTCACATTTGAACTCAGGTCTCACTGACTCCAATCCTAGTGTTCCTCTGTTCCACCTCACTGTCTCCCAATATTGTTAGTACAAATCTTTTTATTCCCATTTTTAGATGAAGAACCTTGGGCTTAGACAGGGCCAGTGTCAGAGCTAGGATTCAAATTGTTTTTTTTTTGTTTCCAGACAATGGTTTTTTCCAATATGGTATGAACTCAGTGAATCTGAGCTAGGGTAAGATCTTCTTGCCTGCTATATTTTGTTTAAATTTTTCAGTCTGGTGTCCAGGATCTTTTACTGCTGGGCTCATTTAGGTTCATTGGTGAACCTAAGTAAGTGGAACAGTAGAGAGAATGCTGGACCTGGAGTCAGAGAGACATGAGCTCAAATCCAGCCACAGACACTATCAGCTAGCTGTGTGACCCTGGGCAAGTCATAGAACGTCTGTCTGCTATAGTTTTCTTAACTGTAAAATGGAGAAAAAAGTAGCCTCTATGTACCAAGGATTTGTCAGGACCCAATAAGATGTGTGTGTGTGTGTGTGTGTGTGTGTGTGTGTGTGTGTATAAATTAATTAATTACTTTTGAAAACTCTTACTTTTAGTCCTTGTAACAACTCTAAGACAAAAGGGCAAGGGATAAGCAAATAGGGTTAACTGACTTTCCAGACTCACACAGCTAGGAAATCCCATGGTCAGATTTGAACTGTCAGTCTTTTAAAGTGATTTCCTTGTCACATTGTGGCGACCACGAAGGGACAAGGAAATCACTTTAAAAGACTGATATATATATATATATATATATTAATTTAAGGTCACCAAGGAATTCAGCTATGTAATTCCTAAATGAAAACTCAAGTCAGCAGTCAACCTTTTATGGAGTTTTTAATTACAAACAGGAGGAAGAAAGGTATGAGAGAGAGAGAGACAGAGAGAGAGAGAGAGAGAGAGAGAGAGAGAGAGAGAGAGAGAGAGAGAGAGAGAGAGAGAGAGAGAGAGAGAGAGAGAGAGAGAGAAGGGAGAGAAGGGAATAGGGCTTAAATACCCCCTCTGTTTAGGCTGGGCCAAAAGGCCCAAGCCCTTAGATAGCCGAGGCAAAGAAAAGAGATCAGTCCCTATCACTCACGTGACCAAAATGGAGAAACAGTCTCAGGGGCCTCCACCTCCAGCCTCCTTCAGAGCAAGCCCTCCTCTCAGACCTCTCCAGGAGCTCTCCCTCCAGGACCTCTCTCCTCTCAGACTCCTTCAGAGCAAAACTTCTCAGAGCACAACCTCTCAGAGCAAAACCTCTCGAACTCCCCCAGTCCTCAGACCCCGCTATCTTTAAGGAAACCATCTAAGTTCCCTCCCCTCAGTTCTCACATCTACCAATCACTGTCCATGTCTTCCCTGTGCCAATGGTGGCTCTAGCTTAACCCAGGACCGCCCAGAGGTCTGCCTCTTTGCACATGTCTGTTGAAGGTCATATTCTCAAATAATTAAATCTTGATCTTTGCTGCAGCCCTTCCTAAATCCTTTTACTCTGAGTAGGGTGGAGATTGTAGTTTCAAGACCTGGTTCTGTCATTCCAAGTATCTCTATTGTATCAATTCTAAAATCAATCATGACTCAAAGAACTTCCTGTTCTATGCTTAAGCATAGGTCAAAGCCCTTTCCATTGTTTAGCAAAAGGTTTCTGTCCTAAAGTAGTCTTAGGTAGGGAGGAGAAGGATCCTCCCATGCCAAGGGGTTTCACATTCCAATAGACTATCAGTAGGAAATTTTTTCCAGTATGAGATTTCCCAATGGGGAAATTTCCAACATTCATAAGTCTAAGAAATTTTAAGGTTTACAGAACCTAGGACCTTCTGTCTGTAGAACCTGCTCTCTATCCACTGAGCCTCCTAGCTACTTCTGAAGAAGCACTTGACAAAAAGCTGAAAGGAGGGAACAGCCTATAACATGGTGAGGTGGTGAGGAGGCCAGAGTTCAGGCAAAGTAAAGTAAAAGCTCAGACCTTTCAGATCCCAGGGCGATTCCAAGGTTCTCAAGGTGGGAAGGAAGTGGGTATAATGGTCAAAATGGGGCCGATGTGCTGAAGAGAGGCCTGGGAAATACTCTGTAGGCCTTGTTCTGGGCAATAAAAGTCTGTTGGAGTTCAGGATGCTTCCAAAGGCTTGGCCCAGCCATCTCTCATTTTTACTCTCATTTTATCCCTTTTAAACTAATTTCTCTCTTCTAGTGGATCATGTCCTTTTCTACTCTCTCCATACATGTTATTACCTGAGAGAACAGGGAGTTTAAAATGGGATGACCTGAAGCACTAGTCCAGGGTCTACAGTTTACCACAATATTTTCTGACCTTGTACAAATCACTTAAAACTCCTTAAGCCTCAATTCCTTCTTCTGTAAAAGAGGGATAATATGGATGCTACCCTATTTCTCAGAGTTAGGAAGATTACATGAGGAGGAGGGAAGGGTGGGCTTGAGTCTTTTGGAACTGAAAGTGATGGCCAAAACCCTACAAAACTTCAAAATATCGGACGAGCTCATGCACACAAAGGGCTCTGTAAACTCTTAAAATGTTATGTAATGTCAAGAACTATTATTTCTGTTATTCCTCCCACTGAAAATGGCTATTGGGGGCAATCCTAGTCTAATCATTCCTTCCCCCCCCCTGCCTTACATACTTTTGTATTGCCACATTTACTTTGTACTTTATTATTTTTCACTGTATTAATGAGACTGACTTTCCTGTGAAAATAATCTCTCCAATTTAAAGTCACACTTTATATGTGATTGTGCAAGTGACTCCCAGGTTGTTTCATGGGTACATGGTGTCTGTAGATTAGATTAGATTAGATTAGATTATAAATTCCTGAAAGAGGGAATGGGAGTTAGCTAACAGGGGACAGATTCAGGAAGGCTTCAGAGAAGAAAGGGGGCTTGTGCTTATCTTCTATGCTCATCTTCTTAGTTGTAGTGCCTTCCCTCTGTTAATTTTATCCTATTTATCTTATACATAATTTACTTTGTATATATTTATTTTCATGATGTCTCCCTCATTAGATTATGAGGTTAGAAACTATCTTTTGCCTCTTTTTGTATTCATGGTGCTTAGTACAATGCCTAACACATAGTAGGCACTTAATAAGTTTGTTGATTCATTTAAGGAAATAAAGAACTTCAAAAGGCAGAAATGAGATGGGTAATAAGCATATTATTATCCCCTATTTTCTACATGAGGAAAGACAAACCAGCTTGGAGGGGTTAAATGACTGGTCCTGTAGTCATGTAATTATTAAATAACAGAGCCAGGGCCCCTTTGAGGTAAATATAATATAGAAAGGGATACTATAACCAGGTATTAACTCACTGAATCAAGTATTCTGGGTGACCTCTACATCTTAATCCCATCCCAGGCATTTAATACTTCAAAAGCAAATACTTACTGGAAAAGCAGAGTACTTATAGTGCATTGTGCTAATAGAGGATCGTACAATCATAGATTGAGAGTTAGAAGGGCCCTTGGAGGCCATCTACTCCAACTCTCTCATTTTATGGAAGAAGAAATTGCTGAAGTGATTTCCCTAAGAAACTTAACTCCAAGCAAATCTCCCTAAATGTTACCTCTAAGATCCAACATCAGCTCCTCTGTTTGGCATTCCATTGCATAGCCTTACTGTTTTCTACTTATCTTGTATTTTTTTTTACATAGCAATTTAATTTTTAACAATCATTTTCTAACTTTTAATAATCATTTTCGAACACGTTTTCTTCCTTGCTCCCACTCCTCTCCTTCCTTAAGTCAGAAAATATTATATAGGTTTTACATATGTCATTATACAATGCAAATTTCCATATTCATCATGTTATGAAAGAAGATATATTATTTACCACTAGAGAAAAATTCATGTAGGAAATAATGTGAAGAATGATTTGCTTCAATTTGCATTCAGACTCCATCAGTTCCTTCTTTGGCAATGAAGGGCCTTTTCCATCATGCGTCCTTTATCCTGCATGCTTATAAATTACTTCCCTCTACTCATTCTGCCTTTTGATCATTGGTTTTACTTTCTCTTCCTCAAATATTTGACCCTCCATCCCTTGACTTCATTACTTTGCTGACTATTTCCCACCATTGGAATGTTCCCTTCTTACTTTGGTCTCTTCACTTCCCTTGCTCCTTTCAGAACTCATCTCAGTTTCCCTCTTGTGCAAGAAGGATCTTCCTTACCCTCTCCTAGTCCACAGCCCACAGCCCACCACATATTCCTGGTGCCTTCCCTTCTGAGATTACCTTCTCTTTATCCTTCTGAGACCATCCATCAATGTATGTTTCATGTACATAATTACATGCTGTCTCCCACATTAGAATGTTGAAGACAGGCTCAAATTTGGTCTTTCTTTGATTGACTAGATTCCAAGGTATAAGTATGATAGATGACTTGACCAGTTTAAGTTTAAATTTAAGTCCCCCACGTGGGATTTAAACTTGGGTCTTCTAACTGTAAAACTAGTAACTTTCTATGTTACCATACTGCTTTCCATTTCTTTTTATTATTGCTTTAGTGAACCAAATGGAACCAAAATATCCCAGGGAAAAGGAACCCTTTAAATTAAATCACTTCCTGGAAATCTTGGTTCCATAAATATAACTGGCTCTTTGTAATACATTCTTTAGATTGAATGTGTATTTATAATGAATGTATGTCTACTCCAATTGAATTTTAAGTTCCTTTGAGTAAAGATTAGGTCTTATATCTTGCTTTTTCTCTTAGGATACTACTAGATTGCTATGCTTGGTAAATATTTATTGAATGAGTTAAAGAAATGTGAAAAATGCAGGAAAGATATTTGTTTTTAACAGCTATTCAGGTGTCTATTTGGTGCCTATATACCGTACATTATCGGTGATTAGTGTGTTATTTTCTTTGAAATCTTATGTCTTTAGATAATTCAGTACCAGAAACTATGAATTTTTAAATTAATAACTGTATTGGTAATTTATGTGTGGAGTATTTTATTTTAATTTTTATGTCTTTACCTAGTGATTTATTATTTTGCTTTGATATGCATGAGTGGCTGAGTTAATATTAATTTACAGGTGACATCTTATTACTGATTCTGCACATTTAGCAGATGGGAAGAATAGAAATGTGTAGATAATTACAGTGTGTCTAAGTTGTGAATTTCCCATACAGCCTAGAATCCCCTTAGCACATTAAAAGGATATGATTGCAAGCTGTTTGATAGTGTGACTAATCAGTTTGTTTTCTCTCCAACAGTGGAGTTGTCCAGACACTCAAGAAAGGGGAAATTTTTTTATATGAAATAGGAGGAAATATTGGTAAGAACAGGTTTTTCTACCTTCCCTATATGAGCTAACATTTAAAATGTTTATTATTATTGTCTCTGGAAGAAATGGGTCAAGAATATAAAATAATGTTATAGTCGACTATTATTGTTTTGTCTATAATCTACTTACTCATAACTTTTTAAAAAAGAATCCTTAATGATCAAACCTTTGTCTTCAGATTCTGTTTGAACTACCTCTGCATAAATTCTCCTCCTGTATTTAACTTCAAATTCAGGAAAATTCACTGTAGTAGGAAAAACTCCCATACTCTCTAGTGATGCGAATTTTCCAAACCTTGCTTCCTTCACACTTGAATGACAGCCTACCTGTAGGAATGAGACTGGTAGTGCCAACAAAGCATTTTTGATGTTATTGTTTTCTTTTTAAAGAAAGAAACCAGAAATGCTTTTGACTCTAGTTTTTGTTACAGTTTACTAAATATTCTATATACATTGGGAACTTATGACAGTCCTTGTGGAAAATGGAAAAAAGATAAATGGATTATTTTAATCTTTTTTAATGATTCATTGACTTCTCAAAAATTTCAGTATAAGAAAAGGGCTTACTTTTTTAGCCTTTAAAAATAAAAGTTTAATTCTTATTAAGAATTTGAAAATGATTAGGGGAAATGGCTGAAAATTAAATTAAAGAACAGAATTTTAATTTTAAAGCAATGATTTTGAAATAACTATCAGACTTTTGGATGAGGAATCAGGAGACAAGAGGTCAAGTTTCATATCTGCTTCTAACTAGCTGTTTCATCAGGGGAAAGCCATTTGACTTCTCTGGCTTGGCCTTAGTTTACCTGCTTGTAAAAGCAGAGCATTGAACATAGATGATCCATAATTTCTCTTTCAACTATAAAAATCAATGATTTTATTAATCTATTCAAAATGAAGGATGAGCTTATTTATATGATGTAAAGAAAAGGAAGAATATTGCCTATAAATGGAGCAGTTTCTAATTCTTAAAATTATAAAACATTTGAAATTAACAGTTAAAACATTTTCATATATATATGTGTGTGTATGTGAGAGAGAGATATGTGTATATGTGTAGTCTGTGTATCTGTATATGAGTATATATTTTTAAAAATTATCCTTCAGATCTATAACTATAAAGTTAAAGTTTTTATTCTTACTCTTGGGAGTTAAGAATGATATATGTTATGGTCTGTGGAAAAGAAACTTCTGATGGCTGTCAGAAGAAAGGAGAGTGAGAGTACCATGATTTTGTCTTTGAAAGGGGGATTAAAAGAAGAAAGTATCATTGGAGCAAAGATGTTTTAGGAATCATTGACTTATTTCATAAAGATGGCTGAATTTTGAAAGAATCTTTTGAAATTAAAAATTTTAAACTCCATTTGTTATCTATGGATTTTTAATGTTTTATGTTAATTAATAATCCTGCAATACTGTCCTACTAATAATCTTTGGCATCTCCATTTCCACCCCCATGAAGGAATTAGGGGCACAATGGTAGAGCACCAGGTCCAGAATCAGGAGGATCTGGGTTGAAATCTGACCTCAGACATTTCTTATCTGTGTGACCCTGGGCAAGTCACTTAAACATATTTGCCTAGCCCTTGCCCTTCTGCCTTTTTGTTACTAAGACAAAAAACAATGGTTTAACAGAGTGGTGGGGGGTTGGATTAGATGGCCTCTGGGGTACTTTCTAGTTCTAGAGCAGTGATCCTATGTTTAAAAATTACTTTGACCACAGGACACCACCACTGTGAGTTGGTAATCTATGTGTCTTTCATAGGCGAACGCTGCCTTGAGGATGATACCTACATGAAGGACTTATATCAACTCAACCCAAATGCTGAATGGGTTATAAAGTCCAAGCCTTTGTAGAAGACTTATAAAGTGAAGACAATTATGTGGACTGATTCAATGACACTTGTTGGACTGAAGAAAATGAAAGAAATAGTGGGACTCATTTGTTATTCCAATATGCCTTACTATTAACGAGTGACACTTTGAAGCCTTATAAAAAATAAATCTCCCTTGACAGTGTTCCCGGTTGGCACAGCCTTAAGAATATTTTCCTTATTTTCAGTATGATTTGTGCTCCTGCCAGAATAATGGATTTTATTATTATTAGGAAACAAAAGCCCCTTGAGTGAGATCCAGAGAAAATTAATTGGTTTATAGCCTGTGTTATGTACTCTGTGTTAACATGTGCTAGTTAGTGGAGGTGACTGGATTTAATATTCTAGAGGAAATGTATGTATATGAATTCACACATCCTTTTCTAATCATATATACTCTGTGTACATATTTTTCAACTCATGAATGAGGATTACATCGTTAAAGAATGGGGTTTTCTTCTTTTTTTCTGATGCTAATACATTCCAGGTGTTAAGATAGTACAACTCTCTGAGCCAGCTGGCTTCAGTAGCACATCTTGGAATGTCAGAATGCTAATAGTCACCTTAGTGAGGCATTGTTT
Source organism: Monodelphis domestica (assembly GCF_027887165.1). Lineage (NCBI taxonomy): Eukaryota > Metazoa > Chordata > Mammalia > Didelphimorphia > Didelphidae > Monodelphis > Monodelphis domestica. The sequence continues at coordinate 402,488,362 of NC_077228.1, read as the reverse complement.
TAACAATTATTTGCTACTCCTGCCATATCACATGAGGGGATTCCGAATTTTTTTTACATATTTCTGACACGTGCACAGAACTGTATCCACTGTCAAGAAAATAGGACTGTCGAAAACTGCCAATTATCACCGAACCGTCAAAAACTGATGTTTGAGAATAAATAAAATATATCCACGTAGGGGAATGAGATTACGGATAAGAAGCGAGTGAAAGCCAAACTACTTAGCATGCTCTATAGTTTTCTAAATGGAATTGGAAAAATGGTAGCTGGTACCCTGCATTGTCATAGCAGAATTAGAAATGTATGCGAGGTCATGTAATGCATTAATGGGTGTAGAATGCATTCTTTACAGAGAGGGACTGCATAGTCATAAAAGTCTGCTGGTTAGTATAATTCTAGTTGGTAGGACTCAGTGCATGTGGGCAGGTTGCTTGTGGCCTTATTTTAAAATAATCAGAATAAATTTATTATATGTAGTAGAAAATACTATTCACAGGAGTTTTATTGCACAAACCATATTGTGACAAGAGATCTTGAGTCTGTACTGTAAATAAGAAAGGATCAAATGGAAGAAAAATGTTAAATATTTTATGAGTTTTGAGTGTAGTAAATAAAAGGCAATGTAAATGAATAACTCAACAAACTGTGCTTATGACACTTTTTGGTAGGACTTAGAAAAAATTATAGTTTTTATCAGGAACCCTTGATGTCATGTTAATTAAGAGGAAAGTGTCGTTAATAAGGAGAGTTGTGAATTTTCAGCATATAATAACAAAAGCTTCCTGTGGATGTGATCGCTTAAATAACTGTGGTGATTTCGTGCCATTTCTCTTTTTTTTTATTATTTAAACAAGATCTTTTTATAATTAAATGCATTTTTCTTAATCTATCTTCTCTCTTGAATCATTACTTCTAATTTTATGAATGCATGAGTCATGTTCAACAGAAAAGACTACATTAGTTGATTGATTGATTGATTTTTAGTTCCAAATGGCTTCCACTCTTCATTGGCAATTATGTAACTTTCCAAGTGGAAAGACATGTGGGAGACATAAAATTGTTTTCTTTCTTGTTTTTCCTGCTTGTTGACTTAATTCCTTTAAAAGATTTCAATGGAGATTCTGTTTTCACAACCTATATTAATGAACTGGACAGCGAGTAATGCTTTATCATTCTTCCATCATCAGCAGCATTATCATGAAAACAATAGAACATGAGGAAACAAGCAAAGTTCACAGGGAATATTTTAATAAAGAACCAGATGTCTGAACTTTGTCAAGAAAGGAAGCATACATGTATATTGAATAAAATCAATTGGAGGAGTAGAATTTTCCTGCCATTCTTGTCAGCTCTCTTGCCATCATTATTATCCCCAGGCCGCCAGGTTCTGACTAGATTTTGAAATTCAGTCCACAACTTTGAAACCTCCAGTAGGAACTTCAGGATGATATTCATTCCCTTTTATCTGGGCAAAAGTTTGCTTCTTTCCAAAAGAACAAAAATAAAAACTTTATCTTTCTCGTAAGTGTTTTCCAAAAAGACAACTTGGCAACAACCTGCTTTCAGGACACATTTCACGTCTTTTGGTATAAACTTTGACAATAGAAATTTCCACTGTTAAAATAATGCTACATTATCTACATCCACTTCCTCCATAGTTCCTTATTATCTTTTTTGTTTGACTTTTAGCCATGAGTTGAATGGCTTGTTTGTTTGTCTTTTATAATAGAACACAAAAGAGAAACCAAATGTATTGGGGTTGAGAGTCATGCAGAGTAACTCTAAAGGGGATTGTTAGAAGTTGAAAGAAAAGCTGGGTTTTAAAAAGCTAGAAAGGTTTCTGGTTTTTATTATATATGCCTTTTCTTCTCTGGTCGAGGTTATTATACTTTGATGCTACTAAAAACTGTTATTATAAATATTGAAAAATCCTTCCATATCTCCTCTTGGGAAAAGCAGGGCAAAGTCCTGATTTTTCATGATTGTCCTGTCCTAGTGGATCCCCTTCTGCCTTCATGAGTGTCTCTTAAATACTTGTCAGTAGATGGCAGTATTGCCCAGATATTCTTTTGCTTCCAAAAGCAGCACACTTTGGAAAGCTGATGAGTGAGGACTTTAGAAATTCCGAAGCTGATAATACAGTGAATTTTCTAAAATAATTGCGTAGTGAACATTATCTTTATCTGTTAAAATACTAAAGTGAATTGAATCACATAGGCATCATTCCATCCTGCTTGGAGCTTATTTTTCAAAAGGATTCTTTTCCTTCTCTTTTCCCTTTTAACTTAATTTATTTGTTAATTTATTAAAACTAAATATGTATTTTATGCATTTTCATATATATTGGAAATTTTGCATAGTATAATACAAGGAAAGACAAATATTTACAATGTAAAACTTGGTGTGTATTTTAGGCTTTTTACAATCCAAAATTTGAAGTCAAACTAAGGTGTCTGAAAAATGAATGATGAATCTTTAATATCATTAAATATTAGTGTGACAGAAGCCATACTGAGTAAAAATAACAGCTTGGATCCTTTAAGATAATAGGAATACTTTTCAATAATGATTTAAAGTGAGGAATCGAGAAGGAAGCCGAAAGTATCATTATCCTTTGCTTGATTCATTTATCTTCAAAATCTTTCTTCATATCCCCTATAGATGTTAAAAGTTTTCAGAACAATCCTTCATGGCTTCTTCTATTATCAGCTTTGTGGAGAATTTGTTGTTCAGTTGTTTCAGTATAGTCTATCTCTACTCGATCTCATTTGGGGTTTTCTTGACAAAGATACTGGAGTGCTTTGCCATTTTATTCCTCAGCTTATTTTACAGATGAGTTAACTGAGGCAAATAGTGTGTAGTGACTTGCCTGAGGTCATAGAGCTAGTAAGTGTCTTGGGATCAGATTTGAATTCAGGAAAATTGAGTGTTCTTGACCAGGCCCCATGTTTATTCACTGTTCCCCTTAGCTGCTTCTAGCTTATTGAGGGAGATAAAATAAAAACAGTTCCCATAATTGTGGAGGAGAGTGTACTAATGAAATAGCCACTGTGCAGGGATTTATGTCTTCTTCTCCTTATGGATTAAGTGAAGACATTCACAGAAGGAAAGTCCCTTAGAAAGGTGCTAACAAAGAGGGATAAGCTCAGAAGCAGGAGAGATTCCTTTGAGGAAGAGATCACTTGAGGGAAGTCTTCATGAAGGGGATAAGTTGATTTGAGCCTTGATAGATTTTTTTTTTTAATTTCTGGAGATAGTGGTAAGGGACATTCCAAATCAAGGAAAGCTTAAGTAATAGTCCCATAATAAGAAAGTTTGGAGTATAGTAAATAGTCCTCTTTAGCTAGAAAAATAGGGTTTTATAGTGAGGCAAATGAAGGACAGACTAGAAAAAGTAGAATGATTTTTGTATCACCTTGAATATCAAGCAAAAGAGTTTGATTTTGCTTTTGAGTAAAGGAGTGGTGTGATTAATGTTTCACTTGAGAAGCCATAATATTTGTATAATCTCATTGCATTGAGATTTACAAAACATTCTTTATTATGTAGGACATTTCTTTGCCCCTCATGTTTAGACAGTTCAGTCCATGCATTTCTGGCTTAATATCGATGGCAAAGGCCATTTTTTTGAACATGTAATAGCACCATACAGATGTAAGGAAAATAAGAACAAAGATTAGACTTTTGGTCTCAGGATAAGGCAATCCTAAATAACTCATATCAAATCTGCCAAATAATCCAAGGGAGAAGATGGCCTACTTTCTATTTCTTGTTCTTTATTACTTGACAACTTGGTGACTCCTGGGGTGATTTTGTGTTTGTACCCCCAGTTTAAAGTTAGTGGTCTCCTATGGTCAGTTTTTAGGTCATTATTCTACTCTCTCTGGTTGTTTTAATTTTTTTCAAATTTAATATTTAGCATATACCTAATAGTGGCAGCAAAATCCTCCCAAAGTTCCCATTGGCCTCAATATATAAATTCATAGTCTTGTTCATGTATTGCCTCTGGTCCTTTTGTGTCCCTGTAATATACATGCTCCATGGATTTAGCATCAACTAATCCCCAGATACCTGAGAGCATTTGAAATCGTCCTGCCAGAAGTCCATCCCCATTCCAATTTAACCTCTGCATAGCCATCAAAGTCACTTTTCCAAAGCATAATTCTGATGATGTGTCCCCTAGTCAGTAGATGTCAGTGACTCCCTGGTGCCTTTGGAGCAAATAAAAATTTGCCTTGTTGCCTTTTAAAACTCTTCCTTCACGACCTAGCCCCTTCCTACCTTTCCATTCTTCTTAGACATTGCTCCCTTCATAGTATGCTGCCATCTAGCCACACTGGCCTCCTTTTTTTTGGTTATCACCTGTCTCTCTATCTCTGGTCTCTTTCACTGGCTGTCTTCAATGTCTAGAATGTGCTCTCTCCTCATCTCTGGCTTTTGGAATCCCAGATTGCCTTCAAGATTGTTCAAGCCTTACCACTCTGCACAAAAACTTTCCTGATCCCCATAGCTGCTCCCCCCAAATTACTTTGTTTTCATTTTATCTATCTAAAAGATAAGTATAATGATACAAATGTATGCGCATAATTATACAGGTATGTTGTACTCACCAGTAGAATTAAAACTCCCCAAGAGTAGGAACTATTATATTTTTGTCTTTGTATATTGCTAGTACTCAGCACCTTGCCAGGTAAAACACTTAGTGAATTCTTGATTGATTTAAAGATTTAAGGGTCAGAAGATTCCCTTGTTTTTCTTTTATGGATACCCAAAATATTAGCAGAAGGAACTAAACATTCATAATAATGGGATAGCCTAGACAAAACCTAAGATAAGTCTGATGTAAACAACAATAGCTTTAGGACTAGAAGCCTAGCTATGGAATATCACTACAGGATCTACTTTTTCTATTGTTAAAGAATCAAAGATTCTTTAATCTGAAATCCTAAGAATTCATTTCCAGTGAAGGTGTAAAGCTTCATTTCAAACAAATCACTCTCCTTCACATTATTTTTCAGCATGTGTACTTTTGACCCTGACCTCATAATACTTTTTACACTACTTTAAAGTACATAAATATTTCATATTTCTGATTTTTTCAACTTAAGTAGCATGACACCAAAATCATAGAATTTTGGAATTTGATTAAAATAACTTTTATAGGATTCCTAAGTGGTTAATAATAATTATATGTGTAATTGTAGCTAGCATTTATGCAGTGCTTTAAAGTTTGAAAAACACTTTTTACAAATATTTTATCTTTATAACAACATTGGGATTGCTGTCATCATTCCTATCTTACAGATGATGAAATTAAGTAGACAAATTAAATGACTCACTTGGGGTCACGCAGATACTTTATATCTGAGGTTGGATTTGAAATCAGGTCTTCCTGACTCGAGGACCATCAAACTATCCATCCTACCACTAAGCTTTCCAAAACAAGCACCAGGAATATGAAGATATTAAGGAGTTTATGTTCTCATGGAGGGAGCCAACATGTATATTATACAAAGTCTTGAAGGGAAGCCCACTACCATCTGGAGACCGAGAAAGGTATCCGCCCATAGGTAGTGCTTGAACTGAGTCTTGAAGGAGACCTAGCATTCTAGGAGGATATGAGGATGGAAAGTTCATAGGATAGTCTGTCTAAAGACAAATTAGACACAGAGGGGCATTTGTCAGGATCAGCAAATAGGGCAGGATGGCTGGAATGTCTTAAAATCATGGAAATAAAAAGGGAGTGGTTTGTGAAGAGCTTTCAATACTAAATAGAGTATATTTGATTCTAGAAGAAATGGGAGTCAAAGTAATTATTGAGGGGTCAGCTAGGTGGTGCTGTGGAAATGGGACTGGGACTTGAGTTCAAATCCAGCCTCAGAAACTTATAAGCTATGTGACCCTGGACAAGTCACCTAAATTTGCCTGCTTCAGTTCTTTACTTATAAAATGAGCTGGAGAAGGAAATGGTAAGCCACTCCAGTATCTTTGCCAAGAAATCCCCAAATGGGGTCACAAAGAGTTAAACATGACCTGAAATGATTAAAAAGCAATAGTTAATGTGTAGTAATGTAATGAGGTCAGTCTTGTGTTTTAGGAAAATAATTTTGGCAGGTATGTAAAGGACGGATTGAAATAGAAAGCAAGGATAAAAACTGGAAGACCTTCACATTAATTCCAATAAATGATGAGGGCCTCCCGAAGGTGTTGGAAGGAGACATGACAGGACATGTTATGGAGATAGAAATGAAGCTTTAACAATGACTTGTGTATATATGATGAGAAAAAGTGGGGTATCAAAGATGATGCTTAAGGTACAATCTTGAGCAGGTATTGTGGTACCAACAGTAATAATAAAAAAATAGATTCTGACGAAGGGCAATTTAGTGGGGGATGAAGAGGAAGCCTAATAAATTCTGTTTTGGTTGTGTTGAGTTTGAGATGTATATGGGACAGTTTCCAATAGGCAGCTGGTGATTTGGGACTAGAATTCAGAAGAGAGACCATAACTGGAAGCATAGATTATTGCATAAAGATAATTGAACAGTATGTAATGGATATTCACAATTGAGAATAGGATAGAGCCTTGAGGGTACACCTGCAATTAATGGATATGACAAGGATGAAGAATCAGCAAAGTAGATTGAGAAGGAATGATCAGTCATAAAAACTCAGGGAGGAGAGAGAATCTAGGAGTAGATGGTGATCAGAAGAGTTAAATGGTGCAGATAACTCTTTACAAGCTCATGAAGGATGAGAATTAAGGAGAGATCATTACATTTGGTAATAAAGGTATCAATGGTAACTTTGACTTGAATTCCATTTTGAGTAGTTTCTGTAGAATGAAATTATATGTCGGACTGCTAAAAGCTTAGGAGAGAATGAAAGAAGAGGAACCTTGACAAGGAAAAGGGGTTCCTCTTCATAAGAACCTAGAACAAATGGTTTATGATGTCAGGAAGATAAGAAAGCTTTTGGCATTATGGGTGAAGTTTAAGGTGAGGTCTTCAACTAAGGGAGCAGGAGGAGGTGGTGCTATGGAAGACTTGAATAGAGAAGGGAATATTTCGAAAAGTTGTAGTGAGTGGGTTAGAGAATTGCTGACAGAAAATTCGAGATATTTTTCCAATGAGGGCCCAGTTGAGATTAGGTAGCATAAATCTGGAGTGTACTTAGCATGGTTTGATAGCTTTCTATAGTTCTGTTCAGTAGCACACAGGAAGATGAGTCTTCCTGATTTCAGGACTAGCAAGCAGTGGATACACAGTGCCACCTACCTGTCCCTTACAATGTAGTACTTAAAGCTGATTCTGTATGGCAACTTGGGATTCTAAGAGGAGGAGAGGCTGGGAGTCTTCTAGACAAGTTTAAAAATATATGGGAAGGACAGCTAGATGGCTCAGTGGACAGAGAGCCAGGCTAAGAGGCAGGAGGTCCTGGGTTCAAATTTGGCCTCAGACACTTGTTAGCTGTGTGACCTTGAGCAAGTCACTTAATCCCAATTTCTTAGTCCTTACCACTCTTTAGCCTTGGAACCAAGTTCATGAAGGATGAGAATTAAGGAGAGATCATTACATTTGGTAATAAAGGTATCAATGGTAACTTTGACTTGAATTCCATTTCGAGTAGTTTCTGTAGATACTATATACAGTATGTATATATATGTATATATAATATACAGTTTCAAATCTAAAAAATAATATCTGGGAGATAGGATTTATAAGAAACAGTATGAAGGCCAATTTGCCTAAACTTCAGTATAAAAAAGGAAAATCATATGTTATTTGGTTGGAAACACTGGTTGGCATTGTAAAGGTCTTTAAAGGACAAATGCTTTTATTTGAATCTAGAACTTCATTGAATACTGAGGTGACATAGATCTGACTTCTAAAACAATCTCTTAAGCACTCATTTGGAAGAAGTATTGTAGAAGAGAGAGACTTGAGATAAGATAGCCAACTGGGAGGCAATTTTTGTAGTCATCTAGTCTTTGCTTGAGGACCTCATCCAGGGGAGGGAGTATCTCTACCTCCTTCTAAAGTAGTCTATTCCATTTGTAGAAATACTAATCCTAAATTCTTTACAACTTCTATACCTTCCTCCTATTTCGCACAATCATAGAATTTTGGAGTTGGAAAGGGGACCTCATTACTCATAAAATCCAAATTATATTGTTCAGCCATTTCAATTGAGCCTGCTGACTCTTGATGACCCCATGACTTAGCAGAGATCCTAGACTGGTCTGCCATTTTCTTCCTCAGTACATTTTAGAAATGAAGAAACTGAAGCGAACAGGATTAAAGACTTGCCCAAAGTCACACAGCTAGTAAGTGTGTAAATGAATTATTGGTAAAATACCCTATGACAAGTTGTCTTCTCAGGGATTGTTTGAAAAACCCCTAAGAGGGGGGACCCATTTCTCAAGGCAGTCCATTCCACTTATGGTTAGCTCTAATCAAGCTACACTAGCTATCCAAAGTGTATGCTGTAACTAATTATGCCAGCTTTTGGAAGGACAAGAGGTAGTCCAAGTAGAAGACTCTCAGTTCTCAGAATCACTTTATAATTGTGTTACCAAGCCCAGATGAGATTGTGAAAGAAGATAGTCTAGGGCTGAGAAGATCTCATCTTGCAGAAGTTCTTGATTGATTCCATGTAATGTTTTCCAGTGGGTAGCTAGGTGGCACAATACATAGACCTGAGTTTGAATATAGTCTCAGATGCTCTCTGTGTGACCCTGGACAGGTCATTTAATCCTTTTTGCCTCATTATCTTCATTTATAAAATGAGCTGGAGAAGGAAATGGAAACCTCAGTAAGTATTTTTTCCAAGAAAACTCCAAATGGGGTCACAAAGAGTTGGACATAACTGAAACAGCCAAACAACTGTTTCCTGATTTGTGGTCACCTCAAATTGTCACAATACAAAAGTAGGCTTTCATATTGAAGGACACCCAACCTATAGATGTGTGCCCTTTGAGTCTGTCATGCATTTCAGGGGAAATAAGTTGGGAAATGAGCATAAATAAGTCCTAAACTCACTGATTTAGCAAGAATCACACCATAGAGACTTCTAGAGCTTATTTTCTATTTTTTTTTTCTTTTTGGCATAAATGACATACCACAGAAGTCCGTTTCCTTCTTCAATGGAGTTGCCCCAGGCTATATCTCAGTAATTTCACTTCTAGATGAAAATGAGGCTGGGAAAGCAATACTTCTCTTGTGATAGTGAATGAGGTTCAGGTTAGCCCTGGAGCTGTTACCATTTTTCAGTAGCTTCTCTGTCTGAGCTAGTAGAGTAATATTTTTTACTTTTCTACCATACATAGTCAGCCAGCACAAACACATATGTATACATATGTAAATGAACATACCCCCCCCCCCCATACACACACATAATCTTTGCAATGGAAATTAGAGTAAGGAATTTTCTTTTTTAGTTCTGTACCTTTGATTGAGTAAGAAGCAGAAAGGCAAAAGGCAGCAGAATTTATGTTCCCATTTAGCTTCGTACCACCCCAGTAAACCCAGGCAAACAGCAAAACCTCTTTGAGTTCCTTCATTTTTCAAAGGAGGATTTTAGGCTAAAGTCCCTTTTGGCTCTAACCTTCTATGAGGGAACATCCATTCCTTTAGGCTTGGCATTGAGCATGATTGTTCAACTTGATTTGCTAACATATTAGATCATGTAACATATTTTCTTTTACACAGATATTCTAGAGATTATGAACATTTGTTGTTCAGTCCTTTCCAACTCTTCATGATCCCATGAACCATATTCATCCATTAGTTTTTCTTGGTAAAGATACTGGAGTAATTTGCCATTTCCTTTCCCAGTGAATCATTTTATTAGGCAGTCAGACATGTCCAGGGTCATACAGCTAGGGAAGTATCTAAAGCTGGATTTGAACTCTGGTCTTCCCAACTCCAGGTCTAGTGCTCTTAATTATTAGCCACAGCAATCTCTGCTAGACTGTGAACATAAGTACTTCTTACCTGCCTTTTTTTTTGAATGTTTATATTTTTCTTGAATAGTTCATGTATTATGACTTTTACATGTGATAGTATGCTATATCTGTTTCATTCAAGAGGGAAACAATTGTTAAGAGAAAACCTGCTTTTGTGATATTTTGATCAAAAGCAAAGTATACTAACTTTCTCACCAGCAAGCTTATTATCTGAAGATTGCAAGTCTTGATTTCTCAGCTAAAGACCCTGGCTCTGACAAGCTTCAGAGACACCATCCTATGCTATGTCATTTCTTCTGCTCCTTTTGAAGTTTAGCCATCACAGCACCTAGGCAGCTCAAAGCTCGCCTTTTGTTACTTCTCATGTAACCTTTACAAAATGAAGGCTTTTATGTAAACTTTGCCCTAAGACACATTCTTCTGTAGTCATGTCCCATAAATGGAAAAAAAGGAATCTGCTCTGCAGAGCAAAGATTCTAACAAGGCCAATCTTGAGGATTTTCCAGTAGCCATTCTACAAATATTGACAATGAACTAATGACAGAGTTTTTCATGTCTTTTATAAACTATTTTTTTCTGCATCTTTTTCATACCGTTATGTATAAAAATTACACTGACCAAAGGACTGGAGGAAAAAACCCTAAAACTTAATTATAAACTAAATATCTAATTGTAAAGAATAAGTCAGTCAAAGGACAAATCATAGAAACAATCAACAATTTCACTAAGGAAAATGGCAAAAAGGATACAACCTATTAAATTTTTGTGATGTAGTCAAAGCAATAATTAAGGGAAAATTCATATCTCTTAAATCAACAAAACTGAGAAAGAGTAGATAAATGAATTATGTATGCAACTAAAAACACTAGAAAAAGAACAGATTAACCCCTCCCCAATTAAACACAAATTAGAAATCCTGAAAATCAGAGATTAATAAAATTGAAAAAGTAAAAAAAAACACTGAGATAATAAATAAGAAAAGGAGTCAATTGAATAATTTGATTAAAAAAACAAGGAAAACCAAATAGCCAGAATTAAAAATGGAAAAGGTAAAAGTACAACTAATGAAGAAGAAATTGAAGCAATTATTCAGTTATTTTGCTCAGTTACATGCCAATATATCTGATACTCTAAGTGAAATAGAGTAGTATATAAATAAATGTAAACTGCCCAGATTAGCAAAAGAAGAAATCTTTTTTTTAAATCCCATATCAGAAAAAGTAATTGAACAAGCCATCAATGAATTCCATAAGAAAAAAAAAAAACCCAGGGCCAGGCAGATTCATAAGTGAATTCTACCAAAGATTAATTCCAATTTCATTTAAACTATTGGAAAAGTAGCTGAGGAAGGAACTCCACCAAAATTTACCAAAGCAACCCCAAATATGGTGTTAATAACTAAACCAGGAAGAGAAAAAAACAGAGAAATCTAATCTATCTCTCTAATCTATCTCTCTAATGAATATTAATGTAAAATTTTAAATCATGCACTAGCAAGGAGATTACAGCAATATATCTTCACAAGGATCATATACTATGACCAAATGGGTTTTATACTAAAATGAAGGAATGGTTCAATATTAGGAAAACTATTAGTATAATTGACTGCATCAGTAACAAAATGAATGAAAACCATGTAATTATTTCAATAGATGCAAAAAAAATTCTTGACAAAATACAACATCTGTTCCTATTAAAAACACTAAATAACAATGTGATAAATGGAACATTCTTAAAATGATAAACAGGATCTATCAAAAACCATCAGCAAGCATATTCTGTAATGAGTATAAGCTAGAAGCCTTTCCAGTAAGATCAGGAGTAAAACAAGGATACCTATCATCAGCACTACTATTCAATATTTTATTAGTAATGCTGACCATAACAATGAGAGAAGAACAAATTGAAGTAATAAGACTAGAAAGTGAGAAAATAAAGCTATCATTCTTTGCAGATGATCTGGTGATATACCTAGAGAATTGTAATAAAAAACCTAATCAAAACAATTAACAACTTTAGCAATTGCAGGATATAAAATGAATCCACATCAATCATTAGCATTTCTTTATTCTAAAAATAAAGCCCAATAGTAAGTAAGAGATAGAAAAGAAATCACATTTAAAAAACCTATAGATAGCATAAGATATCTTTGCTAGGATAAACCCAGTTTATTATCACAACTACAAAACATTTTCCACACAAAGTCAGATCTAATAACCTGGAAAAACACTATTTATGGGTAGGCCAAGTCAATATAATAAAAATAAAAATTCTTCATAAATTAATTTACTTAGTGCCATATGAATCAAACTACTCAACAATTATTTCATAGAGCTAGAAGAAATAATAGCAAAATTCATCTGGAAGAACAAAAGATGTAGAATATCTAGAAAATTAATGAAAAAAAGTGAAGGTAGCTTAGCTGTACTTGATCTCAAACTATATTGTAACAAGGCAACTGTCAAAAAAATCAAGGACTGGACAAAAAATGGAGTGGTGGAACCGTGCAATAGATTAGGCACCCAACATGCAGTGTAAAAGGACCATAATAACACCCTGTTTGGCAAACCCAAAGATTGAGGCTTTTGGAAAAAGAACTATTTGACAAAAACTGCTGAGAAAATTGGAAAACAGAAAGTCAGAAACTAAGCTCACACCAGAAAGTAAATTCAAAATGGATACATGATTTAGAAATAAAGGGTGATTCCATAAACATATTAGAGGATGATGAAATAGTTTACCTGTCTGACATGGATAAGGAAAGAATTTATATCAAAACAAGAAAGACATAGATAACATTATGAGGTTTAAAAATAACTTTGATGACATTAAACTAAGAAGGTTTTACATAATTAAATTCAATGAAACCAAAATTAAAAGGCAAACAACTGGGAAAAAAATCTTTATAGAAAGTATCTCTGACAAAGGCCTCATTTCTCAAATTTATAGAGAACTGAGTCAAATTTATAAGAATGCAATGCACTGTTTGCCTTGGAGGCAACTGCAGTGAGAAGGTAGACCTGAGTTCAAATCTGCTGTCAGACATTCACTAGGTATATGACCTTGGGAAATTCACTTAGCTTCTGTTTGCCTTAATTTCCTGGAGAAGGAAATGGCAAGTCACTCTAGTGTCTTTAACAAGAAAACTCCAAAATCAGTATTGTCCATGGGATCACAAAAGAGTTGGACATAATTGAAATGACTGAACAACAAACCAGTAATTCACAGTCCAGGGTTGTCTCCACTAGGGGATCTCTCATTTAGAGTCATAATTGCCAACATGACAAGACAATTGCCCAATCATTTGGGTAAATCATATGATTTCTAAAATTTCTTCCTGCTCAGTGATTCATTCATTAAATTATTTTAATCTTCTAATTTATTTAGTTTATACTGATTTAGCTAAAATTGTTTGAGGGCTAATAAGATTTTATTTGGCTTAAGATATGGAAGTCTTTTTTTGTTTTTATTTTGTTTTTAAGTAAAGAGGGAAATTCAGTGCCAGAAAAAAATTAAATTTGGATTTTTTTTTTGGACAAAACATTCTTGGTAGCTTTTAAACAAGATAAAATAGCGTACAAATAGTATTTCATTGTGCTTCTCTGGGAAGTCGTTAGATTTAAGAGGATAATGCTTAAGAGGTTGCGGCAACATCTTTGGAAGACTGAAGTCTTGGAAAGGATTCAAATTTACTTTTATACATGCAGGAAGAGCCTTAACTCAAGCAGGTGAAATAGGGTTAAGTCACTGATCATATCTCATGTCTGCTACATCCTTGTTCCACATTCTTGTCCAAAGTGTCTACTGTGCAAAATGCCTCAATGGGAAGAATGAGATCAGGACCTGCATTAACCCTTTTGAGCCACTTTCCTTCAACATCTAGCCCCCCCACATCTGGATCTTCATTTTTTGCTACTTTCTCAATTGAATAAAACAGGATACTGTGATACAGTTTCATATGCATACACCACATAAATTCAAACACACATATTGACAAACATCATTACTTTCTGGAGCTTCCTGGAATGAAGAAGCCAGGGGTTTATAAGGCTTTGTACTCTGGATACCTGAGTTTTCACTGGCTGCTGGAGCAAAAGACCTAGAGTCAGGAAGCCCTGAGTTCAAATACAGCCTCACAGATTTCCTAACTGTATAGATCCGGGCAAGTCACATAACCTATTAGTACCTCAATATCCTTTTAAAAACTTAAAGGGACCATAAAATACTAGCTATTATTATTTCACCAAGTCAAGAAAGTACCTAATACTCTACAATCTGAAAGAACAGTCAAACTGAATCCATTTGGATGATAGAGCAGCATTAAGAGCCTTGGAGTAAAGGTCCAGAGATCTAGCTTTTAAGTTCATCTGTGTCCTTGATTGATTATGTGGCTTTGGGCAAGTGGGCTCTATAATTCTCTCATTAAATATTTTCTGTCTTTTATATTGTTTGGTCTACACTGAATTGGCTAAAATCATCAAATGGCTAATAAGATTGCTATTTGACCTAAGATGTGGAAGAAGTGTTATGTTTTATTTCTTTAAGAGGCAAGTGCCATAAAGTCTAAAATTTGGATTATCTGATAAAATATTCTTAGTCACTTTTGAATACTATAGAATAGCTTCTAAATCTCCCAAACCTCCTTCACTCAACCTGCTACCTCCCACTTCTTGGCAAAGGTAGGAGAGGATGGAAATGGAATACCATATATAATGGGAGACCTTTTTTTTTTAAGTTTTGGTTACTTTTCTTCCTTTTTTTTTCATTCTATGTTATAAGGGTTGGCTCTCTGAGAAAAAGTGGGAGGAGGGATACAGTGGATAATGTAAGTGATATAAAAAGGAAATATATCATTACAAGTAAAATATATTTTAAAAACTCCCAAAACAAATGTACTTAAGATACAAAAGTTTGAGTTCTTTATAACAAGTTTATAACAAGTATATTCAAATATAGCTAGAGTACTTTGATCTGAAAAATGATCCAAGGAAATAATTGATCAAACTAGAAAGAATTAGTTATGAAATTAGTTATGAAATAACAAATAAATGAAGTTTAATGTTTAAAAGTAAGGGAATTCATGTTTATTGTTCTTTCTTTAATTTTTTTTTTAAACCCTTACCTTCTACCTTTGAGTCAATACTGTGTATTGTATGGTAAGGGCTAGGCAATGGGTGTTAAGTGACTTGCCCAGGGTCTCATAGCTAGGAATGTTTGAGGGCAGATTTGAACCTAGGATCTCCCATCTCTAGCATTGGCTCTCAATCCACTGAGCCATCCAGCTACTCCCTCTATCTTTCATTTTTACATGTAAAAATGAACAGATACTGCTTTCCTCATGATTTTGTTCTCTCTGTCTCATCTAATTTGATCTTTCAAAGATTTGTTGCTATTTCTCTATGAGATTGGAAAGTTACTTAGCTTTCCTGGGTCTCAGTTTTCTCCTCTGTAAATTGAAATTGTGTTGCTGCTGAAATTGCCAACATAATTGCTAAATGATTCTTAAATGAGGCAACCTGGACAGTTTGACGCTAAAGGAGGAACTGGTATTTTTATCACCCAAGAATTGAACCTTGGTTAGTTTTTAATTTAACAGTCTTTACTGAGAGAAGCTGACTTGGCATCACTGCCTTTCTGTATTTTCAGCTGCAGTAATTAAAATAATGTCCACTGATAAACTCACTATAATCCCTTATGTCTAGACTCAGGCCTGTTCCTAGGATTGGAAAACACGTTGTTTTACAAAGTACTTAGAGCTGGTTTTATGAGTAGTATACCCTAATTCTTGAGAATGGTGTACTAAAAAGCAAGCAGAAAGTGGTTTACAGTATATTATTTCTTTGGGAATATTTAGTAACTTATGAAAACAGAGTGATAATTTAGAGACTCTTAAGAAAATGGTTACATTCTACTCAGAGGAATACATTGAGTACAATCAATTCACTGCAATTCAATAAATATAGACTAAGCATCTAAAGATGTGTTATAGACTATGCTAAGCACTGGGCATTCAAAAAGAGGCAAAAGAGAGTCCCTGCCCTCAAGGTGCTTATAATCTAATGGAATGCACAAAATTTAGCCATAGGTCTATGCTTTCACTGCAAACATTTGAGTTATTTGAATGGTTGAGTTGAATTGGCAAATGATACAGGAGTTATGTATAAACAAATTATAATTCTGAGAATTGAATGGGATGCTTTAAAAACAAGTGTAAAGTAGAACTCTGAAGGATAAAAACCCCAAAAAACAAATTTATAAAAAGCGAAGGATTATGGAATAAGTAAAGACCAACCAAACACAGCTTTGAGGGCATAAAAAAAAAGTAGAGGTCACAGTGGTCCAGAAACCAAAAATATGTGAGGAAAGCAGTGTTACTATTAAAAAAATGGTATCAGTAATCTTGTGACATTAAGATGCCAAGAAGAAAGCCTTTGACTATATCTATGATTGGACATCTTTTTTTCTTTTTAAAAATAAATTTTAAAATATTCTATCATTCTGAACTTGACTAACATTAATAAAATCATTTCTTGAGCTCCCTGGTTCCACATCATCAAGCTATTATTATTCACTATGTTGCCTTATTCAGTAAAGGGTCCTGAATCCTTGCCCATGAAGGAGATCTGGGAAGTGCTTTTAGGTTGTTGGCTCGGGACAATCACCCAGTGTGCTTTGGTTGTCAAAAGGGTCAGCAATATTCTGGACACGAGGAAGGATATGGGAAACAAAGCAGAAATATTACGGTAACCTTATGTAAACTTGTGCTACACCGTCTCATCTCTAGGACAGAATAGTATCAGAGGTCAACTGAAAAGACTAAAGTGATGGTGGAAAGATAGATTGCTTTATGAAAACTAACTAACAAGATTATTTCTTATGGAAAGATGGAAGCTAAGAAGGAACATTAATGTCCAGACTGTTTTTGTTTCCTCTTATAGATACAGCATGAGACAGTGGATGTTCTGTATATATAAGATACATAATATGTAGCTGTACCTGAAGTTAGCAAGCCTGAATTTGAATCCTATTCTTCTTTGTACACAATAACAGCAATAAAGTATGAGGATCAATTGTGAATGACTTAACCTCTTATTAGTAATGCAAGGATCCAGAAAAACTCCAAAACTTATAATGAAAAAGACTTTCTAAAAAAAAAACAAACAACTGAGAAACTGAATGTAGAGTGAAACATACCATTCTTCATTTTATTTCCTCCACAAATTTCTCTCTAGTGTAAGCAGTCTTCTTTCACAGTAGGACAAACTTGGAAATATGTATTGTATGGTAATACATCTATTCAACTATATCATATTACCTTCCTTTGGGGGAGTGGGGAGGACTGGGAGGGAGGGAGAAAACATTGATCACAAAATATCAGAAAACAATTACTAAAAATTGTATGTAATCTGGAAAAAAGTAAAATTAAATTAAATTAAATTTTAAAAAATCCTTCTCCTGACAATTACAATATCTATGCAAGCACGGACCAATTTTGTAATCTGTGAATTAGAAATAACATGTAAGGGCTACCTCGTGGAGGTATTGCAAAGCTCAAATTAAATAATATGTATGAAAAAGTTTCACAAATTTTAAGTGCTTCCTACAGTGTTAGTTAAGGTTAGGGTGGGGTTCTGCACAGAGTAGGCACTTAATCAAAGAGTTAAAAAACATTAGCCCTGAAAGGGACCATGTAGGTTTTTTATTGTCATTAACAATAAATTATTTTACCAATATGATTATATTATTAATTATTTATATAATTTATATAATTATATTTATAATTAATACATCCTTATCTTTGACTTCTAGATGTAATTACATATAACTGCCACGTACACTTCTTTGTGGATATTCTTTCCTCTCTAGATTTTCATTGCACTGCTCTCTTGTGGTTCTCTTTTTGACTAATTGTTCCATCTCAGGTTCTGTCATAGGCTCATTATTCATGTTTCTTCTTCTTTGGATGTGTGTATCCCAGGACAACACTCTTGAGACCTCTTTTCTCTACTGTCTCTTTTTTTGGTAATTCTGTCACCCCACTGAATTCCATAAACTCCAAAGGCTCCTTATTCTTTTCAGGATTAAATAGAAAATCTTCTGTTTGGCCTCTAAATCCCTTTATAACCTAACCTCATACCATAATCTCCTCCATGTACTCTATGATCTAGTAACATTTGCCTCCTTCCTATTACTCTCATAAGATATTCCATCTCCTTAGTTTTATTGGATATCCCCATTTCAGGAATACTCCCTGTCCTTATCTTCATCTCCTAGCTTCTTTCAAATCTCCACTGAAATCACATCTTTTGCAAGAAGTTTTCTTCCACTTAACCTTACTCTTTCTGTCATCTCTTTGAGATTACTTCAATTTTTCTTGTATATATCTTATTTGTGCAAAATTGTTTGCATGTTGTCTCCCCAGTTAGACTGGGAACTCCTTGAGGGCAGGGATTTTTATTTTTACTCATTTATTTTTAAGATATTTCATTTTCCTAATTACATGGAATAACAATTTTTCTTGTACATTTTTTGAAGTTATAAGATCCAAATTATCTCCTTCCCTCTCTTCCCTTCCCCCTTTCAAAAGTGGTAAGCAATTTGATCTGGGTTATACTTGAATGATCATTCAAAACGTATTTCCACTTTGTTCATTGTTGTAAGAGAATAATCATATAAAACCACCCCATCCCCCAATTAAATTAAAGTGAAAAATTGTCTGCTTTGATCTGCACTCCAAATCCAACAGTTCTTTCTCTGGAGGTGGATAGCATTCTTTGTCATAAGTCCAGCACAGGGCTTTTGAAAATGTGTGTGTGTGTGTGTGTGTGTGTGTGTGTGTGTGTGTGTGTGTGTGTGTTTCCCTTTCAATGTAATGCCAATCTTAGAACTGTGCCTTACACATTTGTTGTTGTTTAATCATTATTTAGTCATGTCCAACTCTTTCTGACCCCATTTTGGTTTTTAAATATTATTTTTGTTATCATGCAAAACACACTTCCATATTGGTCATTGTTGTAAGAACATACTGATACATAACTAAAACACCAAAATAAAACCATAAATACACTGATGTGAAAGAATGTATGCTTTGATCTGCATCCAATTGCTTCCAATAGTTCTTTCCCTTGAGGTGAATAGCATTTCCTGTCATAAGTCTTTCAGGATTGTCCCAGATCATTGCATTGCTGAGAGGAGCCAAGTTTTCACAGTTGATCATCATACAATATTGCTGTTGCTGTGTCCAGTGTTCTCTCAGTTCTGCCTATTTCACTCTGCATCAGTTCCTTAAGATCTTTCCAGCCTTTTCTGAACTCTTCTTGGTTATCATATCTTACAGCACAATAGTATTACATCACCAACGTGTACTACAATTTGTTCAGCCATTCCCCAATTGGTTTTTTATTTGCTTGTTTGTTTGTTTTTGGTAAGGGCCTTGAAATGTTTCCCTACTTCCCTCTCCAGTTTGTTTTACAGATGAAGAAACTGAGGCAAATAGGATTGAGTGACTTGCCTAGTGTCACACAGCTAGTAAGTGTCTGAGGCCAGGAAGATAGTGTTGAACTGGTAGTCAAGAAGACCTGAGTTCAAATATCATTTTGGATACTTAACTCCTATTTGTCAGTTTCCTTATCTATAAAATGGGAGTAATTATAGCACCTACCTCCCGATGTTGTTGTGAGAAACAAATGAGATAATATTTATAAAGCACTTAGCACACTGCCTAGTGTAAAGTAAGTACTCTACAGCTCCTGCAAGTTGTTATCATCCCCCATTCCACCAGGGTGAAGTCTTCATATGCTTGGGGAATACACTTCTAACTCACTGACAACCTGTTGATTGTTAACCTCCACCTGGTTTAGCCATCTGTCAAGATGGTTGCTCTGGTAGGGCCGTTGTTCATGCTACAGTTTCTTGGAGCCATAGGAGAGAGTGGAGTGTCAGATGGACACCAAAGGAGGGAAGCAGCCTTGGAAAGGTTTGCTTGACAAGTCCTCACACTGGAGATATTCATCCTCCTCAAACACTTATTCACCCCACACAGATAAATACATACAAATGAATAAAGGGCGAGGGTAGGGAGCTTTCATAGCATGAGCAACTTCTGGGTTCAAGAAAGGTCTCTTCTGGAAGAAGTCAGATCTGTCCTGACACTTGAAGAGAGCTAGGGATTTGAAAAGGCAGGGTTATTCAGGAAAAGGTATTCCAGGAGAAGGGAAAATATAGTAGCATCATAGTATAAAATTTAAAAATATTAAAATATTAAAAACATTAAAAATAAATATAAAAATTTGGAGCTGGAAGAGACTTTGGACTTCAGCTAGACTAATGTTTGTTTTTGTTTTTGTTTACAAATAAACTGGGATCCAGAGAAATTAAACAATCACGTGGACAGAAAATAGAGTCTGGATTGGAACCCAGGTTCTCTGATTGTGCTCTCCCACACTGAGGGTAAAATGAGATAAGTATATAGCATTTTGCAGACACTGAGTACCATAGAAATGTAAATGAATAATAATAGTAATTCATAATTCATGTGTGACTTGTGTAGTTGTCTGCAGAAGATTAAGAATGAAAGAATAATCACAGGATAGCCTCTTGTCCCAGGACTATTTCTAGCTAAATTGCTGAAGCAGGAGCTGTAGAATTATTTTCCCCTAAAAGGGACAAAATTGTACCTGGGAATTGCCTCACAGTCTTCTGGTCACCTAAAGGCATTTAAAGTCCCTCTCGTGGAATCTGAGCCCCTTAGACTTAGTAGATATCTGAAGACCTCCCAGGTCACCATAGTCTGCCACTTTGATCAAATACATTTCTATTTGCAGACAGGGGAAAATGTAATAGAAACAATAATGAAGATGGTGATGGTGGTGGTGATAGAATCTCCATAACTTTCCTTTTCCCCCCTCACACCTTAAAAAAGCAAGTCTGTTCAGTTCATCTTTCCCTAACAGACTGCAGCAGGAGGTCTTTGGTGGAGTGGGGAGAGTGAGGCACTACTCTGAGGCTCTGGGTGAGATTTTTGCCAGATTATTTTTCAGTGTTTTATAGGCTGCAGTAGTTTCATTATTTATAGTAGAAGCTGCTTCTTCCAACTCAGAGGAGAGGCACTTGGAGCCCTCAGGAACAGGTTACTCTGTTGTAGTTCCCTTCTCCTCATTTTCTCAAAGTGGGGTTAAAAAACCTTTATTTCCAAGGCTGGGATCAGCTGCCAGGGGGAGCAGAGCCAGCATGGCTGTTTATCCCTTCTTTCATATGGCTGTACTGTTAGCTCTGGCATTAGAGATGAGCTATACACATGGCCTGCTCACGCTGCTCTCTCTCTCTCTCTCTCTCTCTCTCTCTCTCTCTCTCTCTCTCTCTCTCTCTCTCTCTCTCTCTCTCTCTGTCTCTCTGTCTCTCTCTCTCTCTCTCTCTCTGTCTCTCTGTCTCTCTCTCTCTGTCTGTCTGTCTGTCTGTCTGTCTCTTTTTCTCTCTTGATTTTCTTTCTCAATTCCTACCCTCCTTTAATCCTTTTCTCTTCATTTTACCTAATGACTTGAAAGATACCCTTTTTGTTGAAACTATAAAGAGAAAAACTTTTTCTCTCTGTCTCTGTCTGTCTCTCTTTCTCTCTCCCTCCATTTACTCTCTCAACGCCAACCCTCCTTTAATTTTTTCTCTCTATTGTACTTAGTGAAATGAAAGACATTTTTAATTGCAATTATGAAGAGAAAAAATCTGTCTCTGTCTCTATTTGTCTGTCTCTGTCACTCTCTGTCTCTATCTCTGTCTGTCTGTCTGTCTCTGTCTCTGTCTCTCTCCTTTCTCTCCCTCCATTTTACTTTCTCAATTCCAACCCTCTTCAATTCTTTTCTCTCCATTGTTCCTAGTGACTTGAAAGATGCTTTTTTTCCTTGCAATTCTGAAAAGAAAATGCCAGAGAGGACATTTTCTGTGGTAACCAAATCAAGTCTGAGGCATTGTGTGGTACAATGGAGAGCCTGGTCTTTGCCTTTCCAGATAGGTTGTGTTGGGCAATTCACTCAGACTCAACCAGCCTCAATTTTCTCTGCTATGAAATTAGGGAATTTGCCTAGATGGCCTCTCAAATCCCTTTCAGTTTTAGATTTTATTTCTGAAGATACTCATTGTTTTACTTCTACAATGTTTGGATTTTGGCAGTCTCATGTCTCAGTGCTGTTTCCACTTAATTTTAAGATTATTATTTCAGTACTTGGGGCCAAAATTCTCTGCATCCAGGCCATGGAATATTAGGATTGGAAGGGGCCCTAAGGTTAACTAGTACAGACCCTTCCTTGTACAGAAGAAGAAACTGAAGTCCACAGAGAGGAGGAGGTTTGCTCCTTGTGACACATTAAGTATATGGAGTAATTTTATCACCAGCAGTGTTTTGCAATTTTCTTTCCATGTTTATTATTTATTTAATTTTCTAAAATTATTTTTTATTTCATTATTTGTTTAATTACAGGCTTCTGAAAATAACTCTTCTTCCTTCTAAGCCTATTCAGAAATGTTTTCTTGGTTTGATTAGGCTAATATTTACCAGGATTTCTAATTCCTGCACTCCCATAAATGGGGGGGGGGCGTTATACCTTAGACCAAAATGTAGATTATTTCCCCCTAAAAGGTAAAAAAGCTATCCCTGGAAATTGCCTCATGGTTTTCTAGTCACCTATGGGCATTTAAAGTCCCACACATGGAGTCTAAGCCCCTGAGACCTAGTAGATGTCTTACTAGATGTCACTAGACCCTGCCTGTGCCTCATATAATAAATATCTGTATAAATAAATGTATAGAATTTCTAGCTACGGATTTATATTGCTCCATTAAAAGCATATGTGAGGCTGGTGGCCTTCTTTCCAGCACAGGGATAGCTAGGGGTGTGGAGTCATATTTAAAAGTCCATTGTTAAATTTTTGGGGTGAGCATTTACACCCCAGAATTCAGCAATCATTTTAAAATAGGACTTGAGTTATTGTTTTGTTCATTGTCTAGACTAGGAAAGTGTTAATAATGCCGATCAAGGTTTAAAGTGTTTGTTTATACATTTTTTCTTGGAGAATCTGGATGTTAAATATTTAATGGTTTGCCTCTGTATTGTTTTTTAAACATAGCTTGAACTCAAAAGTATAGTATTATTAGAATGAAGTCATCACCAGATTAGAGGTTTAATGAATGATACTAACTGAAATTTATAGAGTTTTAATATTTGCAAAGTGCTTTATATCAGGGATCTCATCTGACCCTCACAATACCCTGACCTTTGCCATCTCTATCTTGCACATGTAGAACGAGGCTAGATACCATCCCTGCACTGCTCTGATGCTCCCTCAATCTAGTTCTCTTCGAAATGGCCACATCCCTATCTTTTTGTATCTTCTTGTGAAAGTAATATATGAAATGCTAAAGGTTCTTACTGGCCTCATCCCATCTTTTGCTAATCTCTCCCTTCTTATCAAATGTACCATCCCTCAAAATGTTGTCTATCTGACCTAAGTTTCAAAATCAAAGAGAATGAAATTTACTTTGACTTTAGAAATAATTATAAACTAGCAGGAGAGGCAAATTCCTTTTCCTGTGTAAAATCATTTATATGTGCAAAAGGAGAAGATATTATTTCTCTGTAGAAATAAAATGACAGGTTTTGCATAAAATCTTTTGGTTCTTATTCCCTAGTTAATGTTATCCAAATGCAGCAAAATGAGTCAATTTCAAGATCAGTACATGCATTCTTTTTCCTTTGCTCACCATATTAGTGTCATTTACTAAAGTCCCATAAGACACCACACATGGCCACTGAGAATACTCATTCTGTAAGAAGCAAGCAATTGGGGCAGTAGCGTGACACATCAAAGATTGTGGCTTTGGGAATGGAGTGCTTGTTGCTGACAAAAATGCCCAATTTGTTGTTTTTCTCTGAAACTGAAGGATTGTTCTGCTCTGGCTTTTACTTTACTCCCAGATTTGGAAGATCTCAAAGGAACATGATAGTCCTTTAATTTTTGACCCTCTGAATTTTAATTCATGATGGGAGGAAGGTACCACCATCCTTACAAGTCAACTAAATACCCAGTCTAGGAGTCAGGATTAAATCTTCACCCTTACTACCCTCTCCTCCATTCTATCCATTGCTAAGTCTTGTCAATTCTATCTTTTTCTTCTTTATTCTGAGATAGTGAAAAGAACACTGATTCTGAAGTTTAAGGACTGGAGTTCAAATATTACCTCCAATGTATACTCTTGAACAATACATTTAACCTATTGGGCTACTGCTTCCTCAAATGTAAAATGAAGGGGTTGGAATGGATGGCTTCTGATATCCCTTCCAGCATTAGACATATTATTCTGTGACTCAGAAACTCTTCATACCTCCAGATGCCAAATGGAGTAGTTTTCTGTTTGTTGAAAGTCTGAGGCAGGTTTTTCATCTTTTAAAAAAATTGATTTCAATATTAGTGTTGATGGTGGTGAGATTTGGACCATTTAGAACCTGCGTATGGTTTTGTTTCCCTATCAAAGGACTCACACAGACACATTCCTTCAATGGTTTGCCTTTGGCATCTTCTTCAAAATGATCAAAATGGGGCAGGTCTTCAGAGGGGTTAGCTCAGGCATTGGTGTTGATTTTCCCTGTACAATTTTACTAGTATTTCTATGTCTTGACCATCAATTGCTTTCTTATTAACCCCATGTTTCAAGAGTCACACCTAAATTTCCCTCTGAGAGAGAAGAGAGGATTTCATTGCTCTCTGCTCACCTAACAGGGTAGTAGTCTCTTTGAATCTTCTACCCATTCCCAGAATGCCCAATCCCACTGTCAACAGTATTTGCCCAATCCACAAGTTTTCCAACCTCCCGCTCAAATTTCACTGTTTGAGAAGCCCACAGCCATATGGCTGGGTGTATGTGGGGAAACCTATAGCTAAAGCATTGGAGCTCCATTCAGAAGGTGAAATTCAATTGCTCCTGAGCCAAGCTGGGTATAGGGTATGGCAGACCTTTGGGGGAACTTCTCAAATCTAATTGATCAAACCCATTTCCTCAGAGAACTTTACCCCAGAACCTGCAGATACCTATCAGAAAGCTGGTTGCAATGGAGGTTTTTTCAATTGCTCTTCTCATTTACTTAAAAAGGGTCAAAGCATTCCTCTCTGGAGGCTTTACCACTGGTTGGAGTTCCCAAATCTTTACCCCGTATCTGTTTTCTTCTGTATCTCATGGCTCCATCTCAAGAGGAACCAGAGTCTCTGAGTTAGAGACCATAGGTTAGGCTCCTAGCTAGAACCCATTCATCCCAAACCCTATCAGGACAGAACTCTTCATTTTAGAAATCTTCAACTCCATTAGCTGCCCATCTGTTTCTGAAAGCTGAGAGCTGTCTCCAGCTTCTGAATGCAGTGGCCCAGTTTACTTTGTCTTATTGTACTAGCAGTCCTGTTTATGTAGAACAGTTAACAAAAATGCTAGCCTTAACACTTTCTTTACCCTCTCAGGAAGCCTCACTGAAATCCCGTCTGAGCTAAATCTCTCTGCCTGGGTTGGAGTATATTCTCTGTCCCATGGAGAAGACTCTCCATATGTGATCAAGAGTATCCTGCCATCTATCTGGTCATCCCATCTTCTGTATTTATAGAACTCTTCTTTCATCTCAACTACAATGGGAGCCACAAGGCTCTTTCATCTGCTGTAACTATATTAAATGTTAGAAGGGTCTCAAACTCCAACAGTCTCTTCATTTAGTTTTGATTTTGGGATGAAATGAGGCACTTGCAAGTTATTGAAGAATTTATAATTTGAAATGTACTTGGCTTCTCTGGTTGTATCCTTTTCCCATCTCTGTATGAAAATGACTTCTCATCAAGGAGATGGTGATTCAATGCAATCTTCAGGGATCCTCCAACTTGGAATATCACAATCAATTATTCAATCAGTTGATAAACATTTATTGACCACCTCCTATGTGCCAGGCATGGTATTAAGCCCTGGGGATACACAAAGTGGTGAAAGACAGTTCCTGCCCTCAAAGAGCTTATAGTCTACTAGGGGAGACAAATGTAAACAAATATATACAAAGCAAGGTATATAGAGGATAAATAGGAAATAATTATCAAATGTGATTAGTTAATGAGCATTGGAATTAAGAAGGGAGGGAGCTAGGTGGCTCAGTGGATAGAGAGCCAGGCCTAGAGACAGAGGTCCTGGGTTCAAATTTGACTTCAAACACTTCCTAGCATGTTACTCTGGGCGAGTCACTTAACCCTCAATTGCTTAGCCATTACTGCTCTTTTATTAGAACCAAAATACAAAATCAATTCTAGAGCAGAAGGGAAGGGTTAAAAAAAGAGAGAGGATGGGGAAGTTTTCCTGTAGGAAGTAGGGTTTTTATTGGTAACCAACAAGGTCAGTGGTCAGAATGGCATGGGCTTTAGAGAAAATGACTAGAGTCAAGATATAGAACGTCTTCATCAAATAACCAGGAGGTCAGTGTCACTGGGTTGGAAGTATAAGAAGACTAAAATGCTAGAAAGGGGTAAGGTCATGAAAGGCTTTTAATGCTGAAGAGAGTATTTTGTATTTGCTCCTGGAGACAATAGGAAGCCACTAGAATTTATTGATTCTTCCTCCACTCAATAAAATGTAGGGTATGTGTGTGTGTGTGTGTGTGTGTGTGTGTGTGTGTGTGTGTGTGTGTGTCTAGGAAAATAATTTTAGTGGCTGAATGGGGATTAGATTGGAGTGGAGAGAGAGAGAGATGAGACATACAGACTCAACCTATTGCAATAATCAAGGTATGAGGTCATTGATGAAGGCTTGCACTAGAGTGGTATGGTTGTATCAGAGGAAATAAGGGGATGGGTATTTGAGAGATGTTGCAAAGTTTAAAATGGCAGACCTTAGGAAAACTTGATATGTGTGTAGGGGTGAGGGATAGTGAGAAATCCAGGATGACTCCTAGATTGTGAGCTTGAGGGATTGGGAAGATGATATTGCCCTTATTAGGGAAGGTACAGGGAAGGGGAGTAAGAAGAAAGATAATAAATTCTGTTTGGACACATTGAGTTTAAGAAGCCTATTGGACCTCCAGTTTGAGATATCTTAAAGGCAGTTAGAGAGGCGAGATTGAAGGACAGCAGAGAGATGGGGCAAGAATGACAGGGAATCATCAACAAAGAGATGGTACCTAGACAGGACTACAATCTTGGTGGAGAGAATGCTGAATCAGCACTGCATGCCTGAATAAGGGACAGAACTGGCATGAGAGCTTTGGAGTAGAGTCAATGTGTGGGACTCTCTTCTGATTTTGTTGTTGTTGAGTCATTTCAGTCATGTCCACTCTTGGTGACCCCATTTGGGATTTTCTTGGCAAAGATACAGCAGTTGTTTGCCATATCCTTCTTTAGCTCATTTTATAGATGAGAAACTGAGGCAAACAGAGTTAAGTGACTTTTCCACAGCTAAGTATCTGAAGCCAGATTTGAACTTGGGAAAATGTCTTCCTGACTTCACACCCAGCACTCTGTCATAGTACCCTAGGAGATTTATTATTCAATCCCACTAACCTAGGTGAGAAATGGAGAGAAGAGAGATCCATCTTCTGGTTTTCAGCCTTGAGAGAGATGGGCCATTTCAATCTCCCTTCATTAGTCTGTCTCTCCTACTGTCCCCCTCCAGCACACTCCAATGACTTTGTCCATAATATTCCCTTATCTAAACAGAAAGCTGAAATTTCTTTTCTAGACAAAATAGATGGAATCTCTCATAAGAGAACAGCAACATATATTCAGTATGTGACACTTATTTTGGGAAGTATTAAGAAGAAAACTATTCCTGTTTTTTTTTTTATCAGTGTTGATCTGAAAGTGATGACTCTCTTAATAGGATTAAAACATGGCCTTTTTTTTTTTTAAGGAATGAAACATCAGAGGCAGGAAAAAACCCCAAACTACACCACCTCAAAGGAAAACTCTGTAAGAGAGGAAAATGTGTGAGCCAACCACTGGTTAATCCTGAAAAAATTTCCTTATCATCGTTGCACAATAACCTTGGTTAATGAAACATTTTATTAAGGTGACAGATTGAAATGGTTTGTTTTCTTTATTTAAAAAATAAATGTCCAAGAATCAGAGAGGCTAAAATTAAAGACAGGATATTGGTGGTTCCTCAAATAAGGAAAATGATAAAAGATGAACAGTTTTAAAGAATAGGTGAATGGAGCTACAAGAGATAATGTCCTAAAATGATTAAAACCTTTTTGAGAAATTCCAGGTGGACACCACACACCTGTCAATGATCTTACAAACTATAAAGTTATGAAATGCAAATATCATTCAAAATCCACTTCTTGGATTCACATTTGGATAGAACGTAAGTGCTTACAGTGATAAGTAAAGAGAACACTTTCATTAAGAAATCTCCCAAAGGAAAAAGCAAGCATTTTGTTTTTTAAACTAGGACAAGTGGAGTTCAAGTATACCGCATCACTAACAGCAACTAGGTGCAATGGATAGAGGCATAGAACCTAAAATCAGAAAGAGTTCAAATCTAGCCTTAGACATTTACTGTCTGTATCACTGAGCAAGGAACTTAACCTCTTTTTGCTTTAGTTTTCTCTTTTGTAAAATAGGAATAATAAGAGCATTTACCATTAGGGTTGTAGTGAGGATCAAGTGAGATAATAATTCTGGTGCTTGGCACAGTGTCTATCTAGCGAATAGTAATTGCTACATAAATGTTAACTATTTATTTTTTATTATTACTATATGATGCTGAGGAAGGATGTTCCATACACGAAATATAATTGTTCATTTGTTTTCAGTACTGTCTGACTCTTCATGACCCCATTGGAAACACAGGGCAACAACCGTCCAAACAAATGACCCCTTCCTTAGTAAATAATCAAGAGAAAAAACAATTCTGGAACACCATGGGGCTTTTTCCATTGCCATGGCCTTTCCATCACCAGGGGCATTCCACCACCTTTCTCCCTTTAGATATTCTCACATAGAAGCTTCAAAGAATCCTATCTGAATACAGAAAAGAAGCCTTGAAGGGGGATATCTGAAAATTACAATTCTACTATTATTAATGACTAAATTCATTGTTCATGACCATAGGATCATAAGTTTCAGAGATGGAAGAGACTTTGGAGGTAATCCATAGGCCTTCATTTGATAGCTGAAGAAACTGGCAATCAGTGAGTTGAAGGCATTTCATCAAGGCACTAAATAATAGTATCTGAATTCAAACCTGGTTCTTAGACTCCAAAAAGAATGCTCTAGAAATAGATCATTCATTCTCTCCATTCATCTAAAGAAGTTCTTATTCATTCAACCATTTGAGGGCGTGGGATGAGGTAAGCAATGGGTAGAAAAGATGGGAGCAATTTTGGGAGTTGCCTCCCCCTTAAACATTCTATGGTTTCTGAGTTAAAAATGAGTAGAATTAACTAAATTGTTGACAGCACTACCTGGATCTAGTAGTGTAAACACCTAGGGAAGTGGAGAGAAGCTTCAGTAAAGGGTAGAGTGGCATGGTAATACTGTGCCCACTCTTCTACCCTGGAGATGCCATTCTTCATTAAGGGAAGCACTGAGAATCCTACCTTTCTCCATTTACAAAGGCCACACCAGAATGTCAATGATCTCCATATTTTTCTGTTTCTGTGAGTATCAGCTATATGACTAAAAAAAATTCCATCTATTCCAGTTAAGCTCCAAGATTTCCTGGAAGGTGCCCTCTTTTACCATTAAAGGCTAATTCGAGATTCAGTGTTTCCTAATAAAGGAAAAGGCAGTGACCAGTATAATGTGCACTGCACATAGAATAATGACATCCTACTGTCAGGTGTCATTACTTTGGACAAGTGCTCCCAACAATACCAAGAGATTGAATTGAGACCCTGTTAGAGAACTGCAAGAAGGCAATTGAGAAATGCGATAATAAAATGGATGGCGGTGGCAGAAATCTATTCACACAGAATTACCTTAAATATATTTGCCATTTTAGGTTCCTGGAGTGTTTCCTTTGTAATTACATAGTTGCCTCCAAGGAACTCTAGTTCCTTTATCAGCGCTTTCAAATTACATCTACAGAAGACATGGCAAATTGTTATTTAGGTCAGTTTGGCTTTCTTCTTTATATATTTTCTGCTTATATTTCTTAACGAGCAAAATAGAGAAATAATACTTGAGGTTTTAGCAGAGGAAGTCTGAAATTCATTCTTTGTATGGGAAATCGAGTCAACAGGGATAGAACCAGTATGTATGTATTAACTAACTAAAAGGAGAAAAGGATGGGAAATAGAGTCCACCAAGTTACAACCAATGCTTCCCAATGTACTTGTAAATGAAGGAAAGGAAAATATTTTTTTTTCCTTTTCCAGTAGTTCTATCAGAGTGGCTAATTCAAATTTTGCCAAAAATAACCAGGTACAACCATACTCATGGAAAGCATCTTTTCAGGCTGCCGAGAAACCTGTTTGCAATTGGATTTTTTCAGTTGAGTGGGTCCAGCTCTACTCTGTAGGGTCTCATTATGTGCATGCCTGGTCACAGAGCTCTCTATACCCCATAGCCAAGTAGCCTAATGAGGTGCTTTAGGAATGAATCTGCCAGCTATTTGGAAAAGGGATTATCTGGATTGCATGATCACTACTTTGCTACTCTGATCTGAAATCTCTCCAAGCCAGGGATGGATGGGTGGAGTTTGCCTGGAAGTGAATGCTGTTGGCATCCAAAATGGAAGTGGTGTACTCAAATTGGGAGCTTCTCAGAATATCTGAGGATACAAGGACCAATGACAATTGTCATTTCCTAAAGTTAGTTATTAAGCATCCCTAGCTTTACTTCCATTCTTCAAAGGCATCTGGTTTTGTTAGTGTAGGTAGTTATTCTATCTGTGCTGTGTGTAACCTCTGCATGAATTGGTAATAAATGTGTCTTTGAAGATTTCTGGGGGCAGAAAAATTTGTTTCTCAGCAGCCACCCAGATTCGATAATGGACCTTTCTGTACTTGGAGACACCAGTCCTCATAGGACCAGCTATATGGTCCAAGGCTGTCTGTATTCAAAATCCTTCCAGTTTGGTAGGCACAACCCATGCCTGTGTTCAATGTTGATAGTCTTTAAGAATAATGGTGATGATTACCTGTTGCAATTGGGCAGTAGAGGAAATGACCAAAGCAAAATGCTATAATGAAATTATAGGCAGCTGGGTGGCAAGGTGGATATTTTCTTGACCTGAAGTCAGGACAACCCACATTTGAATTTTTCTTCAGAATTCTGTGTGACTGAGAAAATCACTTAATTTCTTTCAACTTTAGTTTTCTCATCTGTAAGATGGGGATAATTGTAAAATGTATTCCACAGGGATGTTATGAGGATTGTGTTAATTAGTTAAGATTCCAAGTATTTTACAAACCTTAAATTGCTATAGAAAAGTTAGCTATTATTTTTATTGTTACACATTTTTTATATTGACAAAATAATACTAAATGAAAGATTAAAAAGTATACAGGCAGCAAAGTGAGTGGAGAAAGGAGGATGAGGAATAAGAGTAAGAATTCCAGTAAGGGCAATTTGTTATGTTCTGTTATAATTTAATCTTGGAGACTACATATAGAATTATAATTATTTATTAGTAAAAGTAAGAGAGAGAAAAATACTACCATATCTTTCTAACTACAAAGACTCTCTGATAGGACAGTCTGGGTCATGAGTTCTGTCCTCTAGCCATGCAGGGGCTTCTGCCAGTCTCTTCCAGAAGACAAACACTTGATTTCTGCCATGCTGACAACCAATGGCATCCTATGGCGTATGTGCCATAGGGGCTATATATTTTTATGTTAATTTCACTCAATTCTTTAATGTATTTATATGATAATAATATCTAGCATTTATATAGTGCTTTAAGGTTTGGAAAACACTTTATAAATATTATCTCATTTGATCTTCATAATGACTTGGGAGTAGGTGCTATTATTATCATTTCCATTTTACACATGAAGAAACTGAGGCAGAATGAGATGAAGTGACTTACCCAGCGTCCTATAGTTAATAAATATCTGGGTCTGGATTTGAAGTTAGTCCTTCATGACTCCAGTTTTGAAACTTTCCCCTGTACCGTCTATCCACATATTAGTCCCTTTCTTTGGGAGCCACAATATTTAAAGTGAAAGAAAACCATGCCAATCCAAGGGTTAAAATGTATTAAAATGTAGGTCCTTGGGATGTAATATTAAAATATTGGAAGCAAGTTTCTAGGTAATGATAGCTTTGAATAAAAAGAATATATATTAATTATATATATATGATATAGAGACAGAGGCAGAGGCAGACAGTCAGACAGACAGAGACACAAATAGAATCAAAGTCAGAGAGAGAAATAGACAGAGACACAGAGTCAGAGACACAGAGAGAGAGAGACAGAGAGGGAGAAATGAAGGGAAACTTAATGGTTTAGCAGAAGTTACCCTGTATTAGGACAGAGGAAAGATTCAGAATCACATTTATTCACAAAATGTTTGAGAGGGTCCTCAGAGGTCTCATAGGTGTGTAATTTGAGGCTCAAGACTTCAAGTACTTGCCTCAAACTATCTACATTGGTAGAGACTCCTTATTGATGAAGAGAACAATATTTTAATGCTTTGTTCCTTCATGGGGGTAGAGCTGAAGAGAGCGTGGGAAAGGAAAATGATTCTATTGGCTTTTCTCTTGTAGAGAGGAACTCACCCTCCTGGCTCCTCACTCCAGGCTCTCAAGAGAGAAAGACTACTAGAAGAAGTAGACATGTAGAAAAGACAATCCTCTAAGTAGGTCCTCATTTCCAGATCATTTCACTAGAGAATTTGGGGTATTTTCTCTTAGGACTCTTTTTGATGAACTGAGATATTTTGCTTCCAGAAGAGTATGTATTATGCGTGTATACTGTATATTATCTAGTGTATTCTATTCTGTCTAACTTCTCTGATTTCTGTTTGCTATCTGCTTGAACAAAATGGTTTATTTTCTATTCAATGCATGAGGTAGTCTTTGGTTATACCTTGGGGCAATTTTTCCTGGTAATGTGTTATAACATGAACCTAAATACTATTTTGCGGAAACTAACAATATTTGGAGGGGAGAAAACACACACATATTTATATAAACACAATATATGGATATGTTTGTATATATGTATGTGTTTCATATATGCATATAAATATGTGTTTCATATGTATATATAAAATTCATCATATGTATATATGAAAGTTGAGAGCAATGCCTCCAGCAGCCGAATTCACGTGCCCTTCTTATTTTCCAGAAAATGAAATCCAGAAGGGGTTTTGCTTTTTGTAAGTTCACACAAGTAGTAAATATCTGAGCCTACATTGGAACCTCCGTCCTATGATCCCCAATTCAGTACTCTTTTCAGTAGCCTGAACCATCGTCCTTTTTGCAAACTTTGATCAATTGATGCTAGTTCTCTGGTCAAACAGAACATTTATATAAACGATTCCTTTTCTACATAATAGCCCTTTACGTACCTGAAGACAGTTATCACTCTCCTAGATCACAGTTAGTAGACTGAGAACAGGAAGGGGTCCTAAAGGTTATTCAGACCTATCGCTTCACTTTATAGTTAAGGAAGGTGAGGCTAAGAGATATGAAGAAACTTTGTAAGTAATGCAATTTTATGTGTGTGTGTGTATATATATATATCTATCAATTATAAATTATATTATTAAAATATATTATTAAATTATATATATGTATATATATATATAATTGTTAGAAATCCCCATCTTTTCCAGGTTTTTTTTTTTTTGGCCACCACAAGCAGTGCTGTGCTATATGTGGCAAAAAACCTGGAAAAGATGAGGATTTCTAACAATTGAGGAATCACTGGATTAGTTGTGATATGTGAATGAAACTGAATGTTGGGGTGCTGGAAGAAATAAGGAAGTCGATGATTTTGAAAAGTGGAGAAAGACTTAAACAAAATGAAGTGAGCAGAGCTAGAAGAATTTATATTATAACATCAATAGTATAAAAATGAACAATTTTGAGGTTATTTATCAACTAATGAAGAGTGAAATAAGTGGTTCCAGGAGAATATTTTTTACACCAACAACACTGTAAATTGTAATGCTTTAAAAATAAACAACTTTGAAAGCCATAGGAATTAGGATCAATTCTGTGACCATTATTTTGTAGGATTGATGACGAAACATACTATTCATTATAGGAAAGTAATAGATTTAGAATATTAAATGAAACACAATATATTTATATATATTTGTGTGTTACAGGCATTGGAAGAATGTATATTGCTCAACTACACATATTTATTAAAAAGAAATTTGCTTTTTTTCTTTTTGAGGACAAAAGGCAACTCAGGGCTTCCTGATTACAGTCTCAATGCCCTATGATTTACATTACCTAAGTAATATATAAAAATCTAGATAAAACAAAGCTGCATCATTCCCCAATCTTAATTCTGTCCAACAATGATAATAATAATTAACCTTATGTAGTGCTTTAAAATTTACAAAATACTTTATGAGAGTTTTCTCATTTGATTTGAACATCTCTATGAGATAAGTACAGGATAGAAGAACAGAAAATTGATTTCTAGAACTTAAAAAATAGGTGTGGAGGCAGAGGATATGTGGCTCAGTGAATAGAGAGCCAGGCTTGAAGATGGGAGGTGTTGGGTTCAAATTTGACCTCGGACACTTTCTAACTGTGAGTCTTAAGTTAAGTCACTTAAACCTCATTGTCTAGCCCTTACTTCTCTTCTGTCTTGGAACTGATCCATAGTATTGATTCCAAGATGGAAGGTAAGGATTTAAAAAAATAGTTTGAGGGTGCTACAGATGTAAAACATTGGATGAATTTTCAAAAGAGATCTCTATATCATTAGTTTTTAACTATTTTACTTTGTTGTAAGAGACATCTTATAAAGTAGGAATTATTCATACATGTAACAAAAAGAAACATCAAAAAACTGAGAATGGAAAAAATTAAAAGAAACTGTTCATCACAGTAGTGTCACAAAAGCTGATGAAGTTGGTCAGAGAACTCATACTCTTGTCTGATGCTACTTGGTTGTTATCTTTGTTCGTAGGTAGAATATTAAGTCTGGTGCCAGGTGTTGGGAGCACTTGTTCACCAGAACAGAGTCATGAAGAATGAATGCTTTGTTTTTTCTCTAAAGAGGAACCACCCAATTGATAGGGATTTTTTATTTTTATTTTTTTAATGTTATTTTTTTAAACCCTTACCTTCTGTCTTGGAGTCAATACTGTATATTGGCTTCAAGGCAGAAGAGCGGTAAGGGCTAGGCAATGGGGGTCAAGTGACTTGCCCAGGGTCACATAGTTGGGAAGTGTCTGAATCTAGATTTGAACCTAGCACCTCCCATCTCTAGGCCTGACTCTCAGTCCACTGAGCCACCCAGCTGCCCCCGATAGGGATTTTTTAAAATGAAGTTCTTACTCATGGTTAAGTTACTCTGCCTCATTTTTCTCATTTGTAAAAGTGAAGACAATAATGCCTAATGAATATAAGTTGTTTTGTTGTTTTGCAAATTGTAAAGTGCCTTACAAAGATCATTGATTATTATTATTATTATAATTAATTCTTCAGTTTTTATTTTCTTATAGGTATTTTAACAGTACCACTAGACTATAGGAGAAGATTTTAGATGAAATTTGCCTTGATTTTAGTTAGATATTTAAAGATAGCATCCTGATTTTCAAGAAAGGAAAGAAAATGTAATTTGCCTTTGAGATTAATGTTCATTTTTGTCTTAAACACATTAAATTGATACTTAGAGAACATATAGGAAAGGAACTTATAGGTCATGTCTCACCAACCAGTTGGACTTGGAGTCAAGAAAACCAAACAATCTTATCTAACTCATTTACTAGTTCTGTGACCCTGAACAAGTCACCTAATTTCTGTGAGCCTCAGTTTCCCATTTGTAAAATGGGGATGATAGTACTTATCTCACAGATGTGTTAGAATCAAATCAGAAAATGCTCATGAAGTACTTTGAAAATCTTTGTAAATCAATATGTGAAGTTACCTATTGTTATAATTATTTTTGTTGTTGGACAGGATTAAGATTGAGGAATGATGTGAGGATGATTTCTTTTTATTTTAATACATTCTTTAGGAGGTATAAAGCATAGAGCATTGGAATTGTAATCAGGAAAACCTGAGTTCAAATTTAGGCTCAGAAACTAGTTGTGTGACCTTCTAAGTCACTTGATTTCTGTTTGCCTGAACTTCCTCAACTGTAAAATGAGGATAATAATAGCACCTACTTTCCAAGATGCTTGTGAAGGTCCAATGAGATAATGTTTGTAAAGCACTTAGCACAGTATTTGATGTATCAAAAGTACTATATAAATGTTAGCTATTATTATTAAGTATTTATGCTATTGTGGAAAAGATGGAGTGCTGAGTGGTAGATGCCAGTGTTATTTGATGGATTTAGAAACTGACTGAATGCTTGGATCAAGTAATAGTCATTAATATTTTGACATCAGTTTGTTACCAGGTCACCAGTGGATTGCCCCAATGATCAGAATTTGGCCTTGACTCTTTAAATATATACATATTTAAAACCTTTCCTTCCATCTTAGAATCAATAGTATATATTGCTTCCATGGCAGAAGAGTGGTAAGGACTAGACAATGGAGATTATAAGTGATTTGCTCAAGGTCACCCAGCTAAGAAGTACCTGAGGTAATATTTGAACCCAGGACTTCCCATCTCCAGGCTTGACTCTCTCTCCACTAAGGCACTTAGCTGGCCCTTCCCAAAGAGAGTTTTAAAGGTATAGTTTATCCTTTCTGTCATATTTTCTCTTGACATGAAACCCATCAAAAGAACAGCTGATACACACTGGATAACAGATTTAAGATCTAAAACAATTCTAGAGAACATTGGGCTGAATCTAATAAGATACAATATAACAGGGATAGATGAAAAGTCTTACACTTGTGTGAAAAAGAATAATTTCCCAAGAACAAGACAGAAAAGGCATAATTAAGACAGTGGTTTGTCTTAAAGAGATCTGGGGGGGGTATACAAAGGACTGCAAAGAGTGTTAGTCAGGGGAGTGCCATGGCTAGGCAAAGAGCTTCCATGATCTTGGACTCCATGTACTCTTGTCCTGGTCCATTGGACTCTTCTCTGAAGAAGCTGCTTTCCAGAGTGTCGTGTTCAGTTCTGGTCCCAGTTTTAGGACAACCATGAACTTGAAAGCACTTTGGAGGTGGTCAATGAGAAGAGGGAAAGGCTTTGGGTTACCTTGATATACACTCAGTAGACATGTTTAGTTTGAAGAGAAGATGTGTCATATGATTGTTGTCTATAAGAACTTGAAGAGTTGTCCTGAGGAAAGCCCTCTTTCAGCTTCAGGGCAGAATGAGTAACAATAGGTCAAAATTGTAAATTCGTGAGTTTAGGCTTGATATAAAGCAAAACTTCGGAATGATTAGAGTTGTCCAAAAGTAGAAGAGACTGCTTTGGGAGAGAATGGGTTCCTTCTAATTGGAGATAATCCAAAGCATGGGAAACATCTGTTACTCACCCCATTAAAAAGAAATGACTATGAATCCTGGTGGCCAATATTCCACTATTATTAAATGTAAGAATAGAGAAATCTTAGTCCAGATAATGATGGTTGGTAAGGGAAAAAAAAAAGGTCATGCAGATTACTTTTGAAATAGTTCCTGGGGAGGTTTTTTTCTTTAATGATAAGCTTATTTTTATGGGTAAAAGTGGTTTTCTAAGCCTTTCAAAAAATGAATTAGATGGAGTAAATTGTAGCCCTCACATTAAGAAAATTAGATTTTTCACATTCGCATAATGTGAGGTTGCAATCAACACAGAACCCAAACATTTTACTTCAGGAGAAAGAGGACATAAGGCTTTTAAATTATGTAGCAATTTAGATTGATTTATGAAACAGATGGGGTTGGCTAGAAGTGATAGAAAGAAGAGGGGTTCTTAGAAATCCATCACCATTAAATCAACTGCTAAATATTTTGTAGTTTTGTTGAATAGAGCTTTCATTTCAGAATTAGCACTTAGTTTAGAAGTTCATAAATAAAATCTTCCTCTGAATACTACAAATATTTTCTAATGCTATCTTTTGACTAGTTCCTAGATATGAAAATGCTCTGCATATATGTATCATAGCTAATTTCAAAATGTCACAACATATTTCTAAACACCATACCCATTGTTCTGCATGATTTAACCATACTGTTTATCCAGCAGATTCCTTTTGGAATAACTATTGATTTCATATTCTCCCCATCAACATACTTACCCCTCTTCTCTCTCCCAGACTAAATCCCAAATGGTCCAGTACAAATCTTTTTTATTGTTGAAATCTCTGTTCTCTGCATCGATAGACTAACACTGCCCAAATAATACCAAAATGACTTCCAAGTGTTTCTATCTACCCAGCATTTGCAGCCTTTTAAATGGCTCTTGTAGTTAGAATGTTAATTCCTTTGGACCAAAGACTGTATTTGTAACCTCAAAGCTTAGCACAGTGCTTAATATTGCTTGACACCTAGTAAATGTTTAATAAATAATTTCTTTCCCTCTCTCCCTCCCTTCTTCCCTTGCTCCCTCCTTTCCTTCCTTCTTTTTTTAATATGTAGTTATACTTTTTTATATACTGTGCTATGCTATTCTCAATTTATAAAGAGTTTCTTGAGCTATAGTACTTTGTGTACCATGAAAAGATAACAGAACTGAGAGTTAGGAGAGTTGGGTTACAATATTAGTTCTACTACTAACTAGCTGTGCCAAGTAATTAAACAACTCTTTAGTTTCTTCGTTTGTGAGAATAAAGTATTTTAATTGCTTTCTTTTCAAATCCTAAGGTTATGAGGGGCAGGCATGGAATTTGGAGGACCTGGGTTGAAATCTGGTCTCAGATACTTCCTAGTTCTGTGACCCTGGTTATGTTACTTAGTCTTGATTGTCAACCTGTGCCATTCTTCTGTCATAATTAATACTAAGACAGAAGATAGGGTTTTAAAAAATCTTAGAGTCAGAAGAATTTCTTTTTTCTTTTTCTTTTTTTAAAGGATATTTTATTTTCCTATATACATGTAGTAAGAATTTCCCACAAATGTTTTCTGAAGTTATAAGATTCAAATTGCCTCCCTCCCCATTCCTAGAAATAGTAAACAATATGATCTGGATTATACACGTATCATGATGAAAAATGTATTCCAATATTGTTTATTATTTTAAGAGAATACTTATATAAAACTAAAACCCCCAAATAAAAACACAAATAGATTCAAGTGAAAAAAATAGTATGCTTTGATCTGCATTCCAACTCTAACAGTTCTTTCTCCGGAAGTGGATAGCATTTTTTACTTCAGTGGACTTAGTAGAAATTTGCTATATTTCTTTGACTCTCTAAGACCCTTTCTAGAACTTTGGACTAGGAAATACTTGGACAATTACTGAAGGAATAAAGATCATCATTGCCTAGGATATAGAAATATTTTCCCCTCCTATGTCTTTGATGCAATCCTAAGTGCAAATTTGGTTTTCTAAACAAAACTGTTGATGTCTTCAAAATTATTTCCATTTTACTCAGGGAGATATATGGATATATACATAAATATATACAACAATTAAGTCTCCTAAAAATTACTCTAGTCCTTTAGGGATCTGTAATTTCATCAGAGTGAGTATTCTTTCCAGCAAATTAGATCATTGTTTTGTTAATGTCTTTGAGAGTTACAGGAGCAGAAACATATTTCTCCCTCTAGCCAATCTGGTGAAGATCTTATTGGTTGGTAGGTTCTTGGATAAATGAAGTTCAGG
The DNA here is from genome assembly GCF_027887165.1 of Monodelphis domestica. NCBI lineage: Eukaryota > Metazoa > Chordata > Mammalia > Didelphimorphia > Didelphidae > Monodelphis > Monodelphis domestica. The sequence continues at coordinate 402,448,538 of NC_077228.1, read as the reverse complement.
CTATCACTGGGCTAATATCGTAAGACTATCTAGTCAGGACTCAATAGAGCTTGTATTCTATGGGTACCACTTTTGAGAACATCCAAGTCAAGAATTGGTATCAGGATAGGACTTGAGTGGAGGCTCTTAAAAATTATTTCAATTAAACTCCAATTAATTGTAGCTTCCTTACAAAAGGCCTTTTCTAATTCTACTAGGTCATACTCCTTCCTCTCCCTTCCCAAAACTTACCTTATTTTTATTTTATGTGCATTTTGTGGGATAGGCATCATTGTGTAAATGGAGAACTGGTCACAGAGACAGGGAATCTTGGAATTAAGTCCTTATGCAAGTCATTTAACCAGCATTAGCAGAGAGACCCTTATTGGAAATTCCCTATGTCGATGAATTCATAAGTTTAGTCCCTATCCTTTATTTATTTTGTATCTATTTATATATGAACTTATTTTCCTTGATAAAATATAAACTCCTTGAGAGCAGGGAGTGCTTCATTCTTGTCTTTAGAACTTCAGCAGATGGAAGACATTTAATAAATACTTGTTGATTGATAAACTGAATAAAATATATTTCTTTATCTGGAGAGTGATATTCTGGGCAACTGATTTTTGTCATGCACATTAAGTGGAATTTCATGCCATAATATTTCATCAGCTAATCTCAGTGATCTTGGAAATGTTCACTTGTCTTGCTTTTGATCAAGCACGATGGGTTGGTGACTTATTTAATGGTTGCTAAAAGGATATAGGAAAGTTGGAACAAAAGGACAAGTGTGGTTTGAAACAATCTAGATTACTCATTTCTCAAATATGTAGAGAACTAAGTTAAATTTAAAAGAATAAATGTCATTTCCAATTGACAAATGGTTGAAGGATATGAACAAGCAGTTTTCAGATAAAGAAATAAAAGTTATCAATAATTACATGAAAAAATGTTCTAAATCAATCTTAGAGAAATACAAATTAAAACAACTCTGAGTTACCACCTCATACCTATCAGATTGGCCAACATGACAATAAAGGAAAGTGTTAAATGTTGGAGAGAATGTGGCAAAATTGGGACACAAGTGCATTGTTGAGGGAGTTGTGAACTGATCCAACCATTCTAGAGGGCAATTTGGGAGTATACCAAAAGGGCTATTAACTGTGCATATATTTTGATACAGTAATCCCACTACGAAGTCTGTATCCCAAAGAGATTAAAAAAAAGGGAAATGAACTACTTGTACAAAAATATTTATAGCAGCCTTTTTTGTGGAGGCAAAGAATTGGAAATTGAGGAGTTATTCATCAATTGAGGAATGACTGAACAAATTATGGTATATGATGGTGATAAAATAGTATTGTGCTGTAAGAAATGATGGACAGGATGATTTCAGAAAGAGCTAGAAAGACCTATAAGAACTGATGCAAAGTGAAATAAGCAGAATCAGGAGAACACTTTGCAAAGTAACAGCAATATTATGGATGATCAACTCAGAAAGACTTAGCTGCTCTCAGGAATTCAATGATCCAGGACAATTCTGGAAGACTTATGACAAAGAATTCTATCCACTCCCAGGGAAAGAATTGTTGGAGTGCACATGAAGCAGATTATTTTTTACTTTAGTTTATATGAGTTTTAATTTTGAAGTTTTATATGATTATTCTCTTACAGAAATTAACAATATGGAAATACATTTTATATAATACATGCATTACAGATCAAATTGCTTACCATCTCTGGGAAGGGGGAAATAAAGAAGGGAGGGAGACAATTTGGATCTTGTAACTTCAGAAAACTTATGTGGAAAATTATTACATGTAATTGGTAAATAAAATATCTTTCAAAAAATTAGGTGTCACTTTTCAAAATTCCAGTAATGTATGAAATAGTATATTTTTTGCATGAATAGTATTTGGGGCTTTTTGAAGGGAGGCTTTTCCCCTGAGGTAATGTGTGACATATATGCTATTTTTATTTAGATAAGGATTTGTTCCCAAAGTTTTTTCTATCTTTTATAAAAACACAAAATATTGGAGTTGACAGGGGCATCTAGGTAGGAGCTATGTAGTCCAGCTTAGATTTGTAGCTGTCAGTCTCTGCTAAGAAATCTCTAGTGAGACAACTAATAGATATATAGATTTAAAACCAAAAGTCATTTCCCAATAGATAAGTAGTCAAATGATACAATCAAATAGTGCTCAAAAGAATTGCAGATTATTAATAACCATATGAAAAGATGCTCCATATTACTACTAATAAGGAAAAATACAAATCAAAATAGTCTTGTGATTTTTTCTCACATCCCAAATGGTAGTAGCCAATATCGAAAGTGTTGTGGGAAGGTAGACAATCTGGAACACTGTACATAGAGCTGCAAGTCAACATGACTATTTTGGATCCACTATTAGGTATCACTCAAATAAAGTCATTGATAAGAAGAAGGTTCCCATATTTGTAAAAATAAAAATTGTGAGGACAAAATGAAATAACATGGAAAGGGATGTGCAACATTAAGATGCTACATAAATTCTATTGTTTTTGTGATTATTTTTATGGCAAAACAATAAATTATTGACTGCTTTCACAGAAAAAAGAGAATTCTCACTAATGCTCAAATAATAAAAGTCCACTATAATGATCTCAGAGTAGGCTTATGATCTGTTTCCTAAAATCATATTTCCTCTTTTTGTTCAGATGGTTTGCAATACACTCAGATGAAAATATTGCCTCTGCTTTTCTCTCTATTGATCTTAGCTGGAATGCTCATCACCATCTGGTTCCTAGATTGGCTTACATAAGTATATTTTCTTAATTAATTTTCTTAATTTGCAGAGCTACTCAGCTTCCTCCCCTTTTACCTTTTCTGTTCTTTTTTGAATAATGTACATTTCCCAGAGCCATATTCCAAGCAAAGGTTTCTCCAAATCTTCATGATTAATATGTTGTTAATTTTCCTTAATAATGTAAATTTGAATCTTCTGTACATCTAGCTAATTACTTCTAGTTTGTACATTTGTGTGTAGAAATGAAAAGGAAACCCATGTTTTAAAAAATTATTTCTATTTTGCTAGGTGCTTTCACAAATTTTGTCTTCTGGGAAATTCTGCATGTCTTTATTGCTGTTTTTTTTCCTATATTATGATTACTCTTTATTATATTTGGCTTTGTGGATAAACACTGTTTCACTCTCCTTACTTTTCAGCATAAATCCTTTTTGATTAGATTTGTAAGACTCCAGGAAAAATGCATCATAACCAGCAATTTTAAGAGCCCCACCCCCATCTCTGGCCAAGAGGCAGTCATTCTTATAGTTTAGATTGTGATCCAGAAATCCAAGTCCCATTCTCATACACTCTCTTTTTAACCAGCTATTCACTTTCTTCTGAAGCTAATACCCCTTCAATCAACAGCAGTGATGAAAACATTGCCTGCCATCCTAAGGTCTTTAGTTTCTCACCCAAGATTTTATGGGCCTTTTCAGTGCTTTCTGCATTTTTTCTAGAAATGTTGTACACACATGAATTTGAAAAATTGTGTGGCAAATACAGGTTTTAAACCATCTGAACTAGCAAATTGCCACAAGGATTCTTATGTAGTATGTGATGCCAACTTTATGCCTGATACCTCAGTTCCAAGGTACTCTGTGAGTCAGAATCCTCTTTGCAAGACCTCAGTGATGTGTTTTTGTTAACTAGTTAGCTAAATGTTAGACTTAGCTCGCAATGGAGAAATTTAATGAAATAGTAAGAACAGAACATTCTCCATTAAACTCTGAATACACTCTCTCACAAAGAATGGACTTGCGTAGGGATCATGTTTTAGACACTCACTTGCAGATAGGGAACACATATGACCGATGCTCATGAATGAAGCAGCTCATGCTGCCAGAACACTGTAAAGCTGTTGGAGTTTTCCTGGTGACATTTTACTGCTCTCTGCTAAACGTTCTCTTGACATTTAACTATGCTGCTCCCTCCTGAATGGCATTTTGGAACTCTGTCTGGTCTTTAGCTCTCTTGAAGACCTCTAATTCTTTGTACAATATTCACTAGGAATAGTGTTAAAGAAATTTCTTCTGTGTAAACTAGGGTATAGCTCTGCCAAAGAGCTACGTAAGCCACATCTACCTTCCACTGGGGAGTATTGGTAGTTAACAAACTTCTTTCCCACAGAAGATGGTTAGAGTTCTTTCTACCTCCTTCTACAGTTCTGCTGTAATTCTTGACTGAGGTGCCATACGTAGATCCACATGCTATTCTGTTCTCCATCCAATGGGGATGTTATGAATAGTAAGCCTTTCCTCTGCCATAAGATTTACAAAGTTTTCCCAAATCATTTCTGTCAGTTAATCTCTAATATAATCTGCTAGCTTCAGTTATCTTAGTCAATGGCTATGAAGCACTCTTCTTCAACCAGATTGTGCCAGTAGATAGCATTTGCCCAAGTTGAAATCAGGACCGCTCTTCTATTAAGTCTTCTGTTTGCCTTCAGTCTTCTCTAAGTCTCTGAGTTCAATTGCTATCTAACCCATCTTTAGACCCCCTTTTTAGTTCTTAGTCCTTATCACTCCTTCTTTACTAGGCAAATATCCCTGGGGCTCTACTTCCTCAAACAGAAAAGCAGTTGAGTGATGCCATGGTGGAAAAATTGTTTTTAACCCCCCCTCTTCATGTTCCTCTCTTCTCTGTCTACAGCAATCGATGACCTAGCTAGAGAAGGTCAAAAAGAATAATGAACTTCATCCCATTTCCTTTCAGCAACACATCATAGCCCGGACTGTCTCAGGTCTCTTTTCACTTACCTAGTTTTTATTACTTTTCATCTTTACTCTAACTGATGGGATGAACCAATGATATACAGGTCACATGTCCCTGTTCCTAGCAATAACATTGTCAACTTAGTGAAGATTGAAGATTTCTTTTTGCTTGCTGTGCTTAAAGCTCTGAGTTTAAACTACAGGGAGCAAATACTAGACAAAAACAAATGTGAGTAGAAAAAATCATAACCAATTCACTAGGCTTATTTCTCTCTGAAGATTTTTTCCTCCATTTTTTGTTTCTTTATACTTATTTTATAAGACAATTAGCCACATAAAGTATATAATTAGTGAGAGTGGGAAATACCATCTTAGGTAAATAAATTCAGTCATTTTACTATTGAATGTTGGTTGGTCTTGGTTTATATTGGGTATGTGCAGTGGAAATAAGAGCAGGAAATTTCATCTGCAAAAGTATTGGCAGAGAAAAAATTCAAGGTTATGTAGAGTCAAAACATCTGGAGTTTCAGGTGGGTATGTGCACGTATACTTTTTTATGTTATTTGCAATCTTCAATACAAATTGTAGTTCTTAAAGATTAAATGCTTAATTTCCAATTTTTCCTCTCTTGTTTCTTTTCTTTTTCTCTCCTTCCTTTTTCTTTCCCTTCTCATTTTTCATGTCTTTCACTCCCTCATTTTCCTTTTGCTTTTCTTTCTTGATTTATTGTTAAGATTAGGAGGGAAAATATATATTTTATTTATAGTAATAATGGAAATGTATTAAATCAAATCTACACATCCTTTAAGTGAGCCATATAATATTTTAGGAGATTTTACATGTATATGTAATTACAAGTATGTTTATATATCTACATATATTACATATATAAAAGATTCATCTTGCAGAGTAGTAAAACAGCTTTGACATAATACACAGTGATACAAATTAAATTTGGATTGTTATTGGTCTGACTGTGCCCTTTTGTATACAATCAGTTCCCTTTGGGCATCTTTCTTACTTTCACCAGTTCTGACTACTATAAGGCTTTATGCAATTGGCATAGAATTAAAGGTATCAGTTTAGTGGAAAAGTACTGGATTTGGGAGACCTACATTGAGGCATGCCCCTGATAATCTCAGTTTCTTCATTGGTAAAATGGGGATAATACATTAAGGAGATTTTTTTTTCCTTCAGAATAACTTTTAGAGGCAAGATTTAATAGAAAGATGAGCTAACTGAAGAAATGCCCCACTTTCAACTACATTTTAGTATACCCCTGGTGCTAATTTGCCTCTTGAGCACTGGTTTTCTTATTGGTAAAATAAAGTTTTGGACTAGAATGATCTTGAAGAGTATTTCTGATATGGTGATCAGAGTAATAAAATGACTAAAGACTGGAGTGATCAAGATCTGGGGAAGAACTGGCTGACTCAGATACAAAGATCCAAAGCCGAATAATGTGTTGAATGGTCTTTGGCTTTCCATTATGGGAGCTACTCTACCACTGTCATTCTAACCCTTTTTGGGCAAAAGATGGGGCTATCATCTAAGGACTGACTGGTTACTTGGATTGGAACCAAAATTGGAGGAAATGTAGCAATGAAGACTGAATTATAGATAAGTAGTACCTCAGTATACATTAAGGAATTGCTTAAGTGAAGTTAAATTTTGCCCGGAGACAGAATAAGGGAACCACACTAAAGCATCTTAATGACTATGTAATAAGGCTAAAAATGAACTAAAGTGATTCATACTGAGGGAAATAGTAGAAGAGCCAGACTTGATAGGGTAAGAGAAGAAAGAGGTGACTTAATTAATATAATTTCACATTATTCAGATGTGAATGAGGATTTAAGTGAAACATGTAAAATGAGGGGGAGGAACAGAGCCTAAACAGTGAGGGTTCAATCTTTAGAATGTATGTGGTTTGTTCTTTTTTTGATGAGATATACAGATTACACATAATATTCCTTTCCTGGTTTATGGAAACTTTGTAGGCATACTCTCTCTGAGTGACCAGTAATAGTGTTACAAAGAACCTCCTAATTATCCGAGAAGTTGGAAGTAAAGGTGGATCCTAAAGTTTTGAGCAGAAATATTATTCTCTTTCCTGGTAGCTTTAGAGACTAGAAGATTGCTGGGAGTTGGTCAGTACATGAAGGTTTTTGAAACCAAACAGCTGCCATGTATCCCTCAAGACCCTGCATCTTTATTTATTATGTGTTTATTCTTTTCTGATCTCAGATAAATGAGTATCTGTAGGATAGAAGCAAGTGGGTTATGACTTCTGGGCTTCAAAAGGCCAAAAGAATCATCAGACATCCCCTTGACAACTAGAGTTAGCAGCCAAGGCAAACATAGCCAGTAGCAGCAGTAATTGAATCCAGGGAGGAGTCAGAGTAGCAGATAAGTGACCTGTTTGACTCAGCTCAGCCATAGATTGACCTGTGAAGCAAAGATGCCTAGACCTGGAAGGAGCCAGCCTAGTTGAGCAAAGATTGACTCATTGCTGAGCAAGGCAGTCATTTATCATTACTTGTGCCACACCCAAAGCTAACTTGTTGAGGACTCCATAAAGGGCTGGTAGGTCCAAGAGTCCTTTGACCCTACATGTTGTCTACATGTGTGCCTGAATATATTTGCCTTTTAAGCTTAAGTCTACTTTCCATAAAGACTTGGTGTATATAAGAAGAGAGAGCATCCTTCATAATGACCATCTCAGTAAATATCCTGTTGTAATAGGGAAGAGAGAAAAAGGATTTTTACTAAGTGCCTACTATGTGACCTGGACTATGCTAAGTGCTTTACAAATATTTTGTTGTCTGATCCTCATAATGACCTTGAGGGAGAGGTATTAAATATCTCCATTTTAATGATGAGGAACCTGAGCTAGACAGAGGTAAACTACCTCTCTAAGGTCACCCAGCTAGTTAAATATCAGAGGCTGGATCTGAACTCAAGTCTTTTATGATCCAGAGACACTGACCTTCTTATGCCTCACATGAGATAGTATATCTCCTCATTCTGAGCATTTCCTGATGCCTGGAATCCTCTCCTTCCTTATCTCTGCCACCTGACATTCTCTGATGTCCTTCAAGGCTCAGCTAAAGTTCTGTCTTCTATAAGAAGTATTTGTCAGGTTACCTTAACCTTAGTGCTTCCCCTCTGGCCTCATCTCTACCATTTGGGGAACATACTGGATAGGGTCTTATGAATGATGGTCTTAGAAACCCCGAATTGTCTGAATTTCTCCCAGAATCCTAAAAGGGAAAGCATATATATATATATATATATATATATACATATATATATGTGTATATATATATATAATGTAGTTGTTTGACTGTTTTCTCCTCTATTAGATTGTGAACTCACTAAGAATTGGGGATTGTTTTTTGCCTTTCTTTATATCATTCTTTTTGTTCAGTCATATCTGACTCTGTAACCCTAATTGGGTATTTTTTGACAAAGTTGCTGTAGTGGTTTGCCATTTCCTTCTCCAGCTCATTTTATAGGTCAGGAAACTGAGGCAAACTGGGTTAAGTCACATACTGCTAGTAAGTATCTGAGACCAGAATTGAACTCATGAAAATGAGTCTTCCTGACTCCAGGCCAGGCACACTATTCACTGTGCCACCTACTTGACTTTTTTTTTGCATTCCCTGCCTTAAACAAAATGCCTGGCACATTGTAAGCATTTAAATGTTAGTTAACTGGACTTAACTAAGGTTGAGGAACAATAACTCTCTGTTTTGGCATTCTGTGTTTCTATAGGAGATTAGTTAGAAAAACCCACACTTGGCACAAAGGTTAGGTTGACAGACTAGTGATTTTTTGATTAAAAAGGCAGTGAGAATATAACCTATATTAGACAATTTCCTGCCCTGGGAAAGAAAGGGAAGGGAGGGAGAGAGTCTGAATCACAAAATATCAGAAAACAATTATCAAAAATGGTTTCTACATGTAATTAAAAAAAGTAAAATTCATGAAATGAACAGAACTAAGAGAACAGTATATACAGTAACAGAAATACCAATTGATGATCAACTGTGAAGGACTAAACTATTATCAGCAAAGCAAGGTCCCAAGATAAATTCAAGGAACTCATGATAAAAAACCCAAAACAACAACAAAAAACCCAAACCAACAACAACAAAAAACAAAAACTTGATCCTCAGCCAAAGTAGGAACTATTAGACTCTGAATGCAAATCAAAGCATACCATCCTCCACTTTATTTCCTTCATGAGTTTTTTTAATTGAATATGGCATATGTGTCTTCAGTCACAACATAAGGAATATGGAAATATGAATTGCATGAAAATACTGGTATAGCCTATACCAGGCTTTTTACTGTCTTAGAGAGATGATGGGGAAAGGAAGGAGAGAATCTAAATCGCAAAATGTCAGAAAACAATTGTCAAATATTGTTCCTACATGTAATTGAAAAAGAATTTAATAAAAAAAAACACACACACAAAAAGCAGTGAGTTGTTTTTCTTACCTTGAAACATTTATTTGAGAGAAGCCCTCTGGTCATTTTGTGAGTATGGTGGGTTTGTAATACTACAACTGTTCTTTTTGAGAATGTAATTGAGATATTTTAATACTTACCAAGACAATCTGTTCTTAGACCAAATGAACATTAGAAAACTGTAAATACTTAGATATCAAGTTTTTAAAAGAAAAAATATTTTACACATAAAATTGAATCTCATAACACCTCCCAGACATATGCTATTAAAGTTTAAAGTTTCTGGTTTAATATATATATGTATATATGTATATATATATATCTTTGTAATATTCAATTAAAGTATTTTTTTTCCCTTTCAAGGGAAGGATAGGAACTAGACCTGTAATTTTACTGATATTGGGAATACTTGCAATGAAGAAAATCTTTCTATCAATGCAGGTTAGGACCTTTTAGGCAACTTATGGTCTTAGCAAATTGTCTAGAACACTGAGAGATTAAGTGCTTTGCTAAATTCATAGGATGGGAAGTAAAAATAGAATCCAGGCCTTTCTTAGACCAACTACTTAGCCACTATGTTATGTTGCCTTCAAATAAAGACTACTTTTTGATGACTGTGAACATGAGCTCAAGCTTAAAAAAACAAAACAAAACCCAAATGCTAGCTATAGTATTACATGTATACTTAATTATGAACACAATTAATTATGTGTACTTAATTATTTAGAGGGGTTGGTTCTGGGACAGTTCCAGAAATCTATAAATCTTCTCAAATAAGGAAATCAAATATTTAAATCTCCTGTCCTGAATCCCATCTAGATCTAGTTTTAATGTGAAACTTTTATTTAATTGTAATTCTATTCAAACTGCATTCTCTGGTAATAAGAACAGATCTAGGAAATAATTTGGCAAAAAGAAAGAAATAATTTGGTAATGATGACATTAGGAGGGGAAAGGTAGAATGCTGATTTCCTTCTAAGTACATACAGAAAAGAATATCTTTTTTTTTAACTTTTAGTGGGATGATATAACGGATGCCAAAGTGAACACACATGGAAAGTGATATAAAAATATTAATTAGAAGCAGGCCAAACAATGCTGCTTTCACAAATTGCAGTCAAATTCTTATTCCCTAAATGCACTTTTAAGCATTTTGAAAATCTCACTATTTTATTATGTCAGATGAACTTATTTCAATATTAATGGCCTGAAAGAGAAATTAATCTAAAACTTGTCGGAGATCTCCCCTAAAGGGATACCACTTGAAAAGTTCATGGAGAGAATTCAGTTTCATTGCACCAATTTTTATTCATATATGTAGACAAAGCATATTTGTTTTACTTAATACATGTGTTTCCAAAAACCCAAGTTGGGATTTAAAGCTTTCTGTATTAGTTGGCAGGGCAAGATACAGGCTGAACACCTTTTAGCTCCAAGGCTTTTGCAAAGTTAATTTCCAGAGCTTTGGCAGTGCCTTTGGTGAGTTTCAGTGAGCGGATGCATCCTCTGAATGGGATATTGGTTGTTAGACCAAACTGATTGAGGTCATCTGAAAAAAACCAAGGCAAAGGGGTTATTACATGAGTAGACTTTTAGTTACCTGGGCATCTGATCAATCATTAGTTCAACTATTCTACTTGGAAGGCCAGGTTGACTAAAGATTTTAATACTAATATTTTAAACTATGGAAAGAAAATGCTAAGGTTATTTTAAGCTCATCAGATATAGAAGTTTCTGTACTGTAACTTTTCAGAAATATCAGTCTATGAATTGGGATTGGAATTGATGAATTTATAGCTGTGAAAACTACAAAATCTGAAATTTATAGAAAGACATGTATTTGCTGAAGCAGAAAATAAGGAATCTAAAAACAAATGACTAAAAGCTCATGCTATAAAAACTCTGTTACAGTTTTTACACCATGAAAAAATATTTTCTGGGAAAGCAAAAGGAATTAAAAAACATTTCTACAAGAGCTGCTTTCTTTATAAAGGAGGAATTCCTAGAAGTGGGCTTGAAAATTTGCTTTACCACTCATTCAGTGTCATCTCTCATTGAATATAGTAGTGAGCTTGTAAAGTTCTACTTTCATTCATAATATCTTTGATTTTTCAGGAGTGACAGAAAGGTGAATACCATTAAAACTCAGAAGCAGCTCTAGAGATAGAAACTGTACAGGTTGCCAATCTACCCAATATCTCTTCCATTTTAAAATATGGTTGTGATTATTTTGCCTTTCTTTGTGTGAGGAGAAAGGTTATATGTAAATGTGGATCAATTTCTATTATATTACAATGATGAAAAGCAGCTCTTGGTGTTTTAAAAATTATTATTGTGTTTATCACTATCAGATGTACTTGGCTTATTTTGAACAAACTACTTGGTTCAGTCTTGTTTATGGGCAGGGTAGGGCTTTTAAATGAAGTTTTTGCTAAGGTTTCTTTGTAATATGAACATGAGCTGTTTAACAGCCTAAGGGGAAAGTCAGCTATGTTTAACCCAATGATTTCTAGTGCCTCCGGAAGTAATTTCATAACTGATTTTTATGATTCCTCTGGCATGTTAATCAAAAAAGCAAGAGAGAGAACAACTGCTTGGAATGTAGTTTAGGTTAGATGTTTCATCTGTTCTGAGCCAAATTCATTTCCTGTACTCTCAAGCTTCCCACCAATGAAACTCAGCCCATATGTTTTACGTAAGACATTCACTTACTCAAGTCATTTGGGATTTTGTGGAAGGAGTTATAGAATTTGCCCCTAAAGGTACTAATACATATTTTCTGGAGAATCTGATACTAAATTTCAATATTTTCAACATTTTCCAATGGACAAATACAACATTTATATAAGAATTGGAAGCAACAAATCCTAGTTAGTTTTGTCCAACCTTATAGAATTTTATAAATGTGAATTACTGTTGACTGTTGTTATCGGAACTCACCTGGGTACCCTCCGACAAAGACAGGATCATTTGTATCAGCTGATGTAGATGCAGTGTTTGAACTCTGAGCTCCGACCTGATTCCCGTCCACTTTCAATTCTAGTCGGTGTTTGATTTTGTTTGCAGTCACCTTATGCCACTGGCCATCACACAAGGTTCCAGGGACACCAGCATCATAAGTAGCAGTGAACCGGCCTGCCCCATTATCCACGTGGAACATGAGCTGGGGTCGGGAAAATGAAACAGTTATGAATTGCCTAGTAAGAGTAATGTCTTCCCAGTCCTAAATCTGATAAATTAGCAGCACTGACTGAAGGAAAAATAGAGAACAGGGCCAATAGATCCAAGTAAACACAGTTAAGTCATATCAAAACAAACCTGACAGGAACTTAAATATAAACAAGATCAGTAGGGCTTACAAATCCTCATTTTGCTTCTGGGCATTATGAGTGTATGTGGGTGTATTTGTGGGAGGAAGACCAATAGTCAAGTTATGCTAAGCCTGTAATAAGAATTCTATCATTTGAACATTTGAAATCCATTTGGAAGCCAGATAAGGATTTAGTAGACAGGCAACAGTCATAAAGCTCTTAGCCCTTTCTCTCCCTAGACTGGATAGCACAGATCAAAATGTTTTACTGAAATGCTTCTCAGATTTCTATATACTTGCTAGATCTCTTTGAAATGCTCTGGTATCCACTTGCCACACAACTCTCATCTGTGGCTTCAAGAAGCTGTAGCATATATGGTGGCCACATCCTGGTAAAACATCTTAGCAGGCTGGCTCTCTCTGGTTAAGGCTCCTTAAATTAATTCTGATCATCTGGGAGCAGCTTAGTTAGTAGTGAATTAGCACCAGAAGGAAGCAGCAGGTGCCCTCCCTGCATTTATATACTTTACTATTATATCTTTTATCCATAGATGGATGGGCCCTCAGAGACTATCTAATCCAACCCCCACATTTTCCAGATGAGGAAACTAAGGCATAGGTCAAACAGTAAAAATCAGTGGTGAAATTTGAACACAGGACCACTGAACACTGCACCATCTTTGCACTCTATCAGATAGTTTAAGCTACTTGGGAACATCTTTGTTCTCCATGAACCCAATTTAGTTCCTTGAACACAATAGTCACCTAATGAATATTTTTAATTGGATTCATTCTCTGTGTTCCTGTCTCTTTTTCTATGTTGTGCTACTATTTGTTACAGCAGGAGCTTGGGCCTTTAGGTGAGTTTTCACAAAATCTTAGAGTTGGAATGCACCTCAGGCTGAGTCCAATTAATACTGGATGAGTATTCCCTCTACCGCCTTCCTGACAAGGAGTCATACAACCTTTGCCCAAAGATTTCTAGTGATAGAGCAACCCATCATCTTGTAAGGTAGCTCATTCTACTCCTGATGAGTTTTAAGGATTAAGAAGTTCTTTCTAACAATTATATCTCATTTTATATCTGGTTGGTTGCAATGTTCAGAGAAGGCACTGCTGAAGAATAATCCCTATTTGGCACATAAAATGAGCATGGAGTTTCTTTCCACTTCCTTTCTTCCTTGTATCCCTCCACAGTTAAAATCAGACACAAACAACTCCTCTCAGGTATACAATCACCTAGTCAAGTTACTAAGTATTAAGTACTTACTCTGTGCTAGGCATAGTAAGATTAGGGATACAATGAAAGACAAAACACAAACCCCTAAATCCCACCAATCAAAACCAAGCCAAAGTAACAAACAAAAATTCTTGCCCCCAAGGAATACACAATCTGACCAGGAAGACAATATTAAAACAACTGTTGTTTGTTCATTAGTTCTTTGGTTTTGAAGAGGGCCCCCCACTTCTCCATTCCAATACAATAAACTCCAGTGGTTCCCAAACAGAAAGTCCTCTCTTTTACATTTAGTCATTGGCAACTTGGCCCCTTTATAACTTTCCCATCCTTAAAAAAGGATTTTTTTTTAAAGATCTAGTGCTAGTCTATACTGTGCACAATAGATCTATTGGAAGAATTAAATACATTTAACCTTAAGTCAAATCCAGAAAATGTAGACATTTAGGCAATGAATTAAGACAGGAGCCAGGGGAAAGTTTCTACATTATGAGGTACTCTATTTACATTCAACATAATTAAACTTATCTATAAAGAGGCCTAAAATAGGATTTCCAAAGCATTTTCATGACCATCAGTAATCTGCAATGGTGTCCTGATTGATACCACTCACTTTTTCATCTACCAGTTCAATGCCCATGCCATCCATTTTTTGGCTGCTTATTCCCAGGAGAACACCAGTGGTTCTAGTTGTCCGGAATTCAAACTCCACAAGAAGGTCCAATCCTACTTTGTAGGCTCCAACTATAGAAAGAAAGAGGAAAAGCAATTCTGAGTACAAAGATGCTCACCATGAGGATTTTGCATAATTCATTTAAAATGAACCTGTCATTCAGGTGAAAAAAAAAAAACCAACAAGCATTTATCAAGTATTAACTATGTGCAAGGTGCTAAATATTAGGTACAGGCTGAAGAATGAATGACAAATTCTCTATCCTCAAGGAGCATATAATCTAAAAAGGTCATGGAATATACATGCAAAAACATTATCAAACAAGGCAGAATGTAAAAGAGATGAATACGAACTTCAAAGAATTTTCAGGAAATATGAGGAGAAAACATGCTTAATGGGAGGGAATTAAGAAGTGGTAAACAAAGGGAGAATAGGATTCCAACAAATAGGAATGAGGAGAGAATGTGATAATTATGAGAGAGGTCCTCTGAAAATGCATAGATGAAAGACTGCAGGGTAAGATTGGGAAATAGTTTTTAGTAAAGTTTGACTGGAAGATGAAGGGGAATAATGTGAAAGGAAGTTGCCAAAATGGGTTAGAGACAGATTATGAAGGACATTAGATGGCAGACTAAGTGGTTTTTTCTTATTCTTTAAGCAATGAGGAATTATTGGTGGTTTTTAGTCATGGATTGATGTGGTCAAATCTGTAATACTGTTGACTGTAATACCCACTAACATGTAATCAAGAATCACACGATTATATCTGATCATTCCAGAAATTTCTCCCTTTGGATGCTGATGAAAATTTAAGTAGCATAAGTGTTAATATTATCGTTTTCTAGATGAGGAAGTAGGACAAAGATATAACGTTTTTCTTTCAGTTCGGGCAGGAATAGATGCTGCTTTGGTACCTTTCAATGTCTGAAATTTTGTGAAGTTACTTGCTCTATTTCCATTTGCTAAAGACTAGACTTGAATCCAGATTTTCTGAATCTAAGATCTATATTATTTTAATATAATTAAATTTAGGAAGTGTTAATTAATTTATGTCACTAGAAAACAAAGATAAAAAATTAAACTCTAATAATCCTTAAGACAAGGGACTAACTACATAATTGAGAGAGAGGGGGGATCCAATTAAATTCAATGAGCTTTTATTAAGTGCTTTCCATGTGTTATACTTTGCTAGGAGCTGGGGATACAAGGATAGGAAGATAAGCAATCCCTGCTCTTAGGAAATTTACATTCTACTGGACACAACATCCATATAAGTAAATGCCACATAAGTTAGACTATAAAGGGACAAAGGACTGCCTAAAAAAGTCCTATAAGAGATTTGAGGGAGAGATGATTTTTCTTGGGGGTATGACTGGAGAGAGATCAGGAAAAGGTTTCATGGAAGTAGAAGCATCAATTAAAAAAAAACACATTAGTATGGATAGATTTGGAGAGTTTTTCTAAGATTGAGATGGAGGAGATAATATTTATTCATAAAAACCCTTATCTCAGGGACAGCTGTGTAGCTCAGTGGATTGAGAGCCAGGCCTAGAGACAGGAGGTTCTAGGTTCAAATCTGGCCTCAGACACTTCCCAGCTATGTGAGCCTGGGCAAGTCACTCAACTCCTATTGCCTAGTCCTTACCACTCTTCTGCCTTGGAAGCAATACACATTATTGATTCCAAGATGGAAGGTAAGGTTTAAAAAAAAAACCCTTATCTCTTGTTTTAGAATTGATATTAAACATCAGTTCCAAGGCAGAAGAATAGTAAGGGTTAGGCAGTTGGGGCTAAGTGACTTGCCCAGGGTCACACAATTAAAAAAATGTCTGAAACCACATTTGAACATAGGATCTCCCATCTACAGTCCTAGCTCTCTATCCATGAGCCACCTATCTGACCACCCTCCCCATAGGTATTTAATCAGTGGTTTCAAGAGCATACCTTAATGACTTCAATAAGTTTACCAAATTCCCCAAATGTTGTCTTAATTGGAATAATATACTCTCACAGTATCTAAAATTTTGTGGCTTACACAAACTTTGACAAGTCATATACTACAGAAATCCCCACCAGAAAATTCTTTAGCATTATCCATGTGTATGAAAATCTTAGGAAAGATTCATCAGTCAGTCAATAAGTATTTATTAAATGCCTCCTATGTGCCAGGCACTTCACTAAGGACTGGGGATGCAAAGAAAGGCAAAAATAATCCCGGTTCTCAAGGAGAATATATTCTTATGTGAGAAAAAAACCATAAATAGTTCCAAATAAGACATATGCAGAATGAATGGAGCATAATATAAGAGAATTAGGCATGGGGGTGGGGGAGGAAGGAACATGAGGGGGGGAAGGAATAGACTTGGAAAGTCCTGTTGTGGAGGAAGGAACTTGAACTGAGTCCCAACGGAAGTCAGAAAATCCAAGAGATGGAATTGTAGGGAACCAGCATTCTAGGCTTGGTGTGCAGCCAGTGTAGAGGCAATGAGATGAGCCATAAGAATGTCATGTGCAAGACAATGAAATTAGGGCAATATGAGTAGACTGTAGCATGCATTGCGAGAATAAAGTTTAAGAAGAAGCCAGGTAATTAAGAGCTTTAAAAACCAAACAGAGGAGTTCGCATGAGAACATTTAGGTAATAGGGGGCTACTGGAACTCTTTCAGGAAGAGGATGAAATGATTTGACTCAAGCTTTAGAAAAATCACCTAGGTAGTTCAATGGAAGATGGATTGGAGTAAGGAGACACTAGAGAAAGGGAGATAAAGAAGCTATTTTAATAGTCCAAGCCAGAATCAAAGGAAGTAGGAGAAATGTATCTACCTTACAAGATAGAAGAAGAAAATAAGCCTGACTAGGAATCACATCATTATGAATAGATTTTTAAAAGGTATAATCTAAACATATGCCTCTTCCTCTAGGGCTGCATTTTCCATAAAATAAAAAGTCTCCAAAGAATTGAAAATTAATACCACACAAAGGGCAACAGAGCAGCTTAAATGTAACAGGTGTGAATAGGCCATAACACACGAGACCTTTCAAAGAAGAGCAGAAAGATCACTGGGGAAGTGTATGGATGATAGGAAGCAAAAATGTGTTGGTCCCAAGGGATGGACTGTCTGAGGGCTCCATTTGTATCTTTGTGATGTCAGGCAAGAGGAAGGAAAGTCCTCAAGTGTGTTGCATGAATACCATTGGGCAAACATATGGGAGGATGAAGGAAAAAGGTAAGCAAGATGGGTAGTCTTAGCCAGGTTATGATATACTATGATATGTACTGGTAGAGATAATAATCCAGGAATTAGGAGACTTTTATCAACCAGTATGAAATTCACCTAGATACATATTTACATATATACATATATATACACACTGTAAAAATGGAGATTTGAACCCCAGACTTCAATCCCCAGAAGTCCTTGCCAGTTCCCAGAATTCCCTATAATATCACCTGAATTCCTACCTGTTCCTAGAACAAAAATTGTATTTAAACTGACTCTCTGCCTACTTGGGGGTCTCTCTTACTTGGGGTCTTTCTATTCCGCTTCTAAGCACACATGTCTCTCTACCAGGCAGGAAAGATGTAGGTTGCACATGCTTTTCTTATTTTGTATTTCTTTATTTCTTAATTCTAATAATCTTTAATAAACCTCTAAAAATATAATACTTTTAGTAGAAACTAAACTAATTTAACTGTTACAACATAAATATAAATTATGTATCATACATTTAGACAGTATATGTTATAATACAGTTTGTAGCATGAGAATGTATTCATTGTATATAATACATATATGTTGTTTATGTATATGTATACACATTATAGATATAATATATTTAATATTTAACAAGAAAGAAACCCATTAGCCTCACCTGCTTTGGCAAAACCTGTTCCATCAAAATATGTCCCTTTTTGAGCATTTGCAAAACATGTGCCAACATTGAAGCTGGAGGTTGGATTTTCAAGGTCTGTAGGAGCCTCTGCCATTTTAAGATTCTTCATGCATCCATCAATACTATAGACAACCTAGATTTCAAAACAAATACTTAAAGTGTATACAGGCTTTTACCCTCACCAAGAGACATTATTAGGAGTGAGGAACTATATAAAGGAAATTATCAGTTACTGCTGAGATAATTCTAAAGGCTGGCCTGGTTTAAACCTAGAGGTTTTAGGATGTATATTGAGAGCATTTCGATTACTGTCACCCATGTATTCTGCATCTTGCCTGACATATGTAAGAAGGGGATTCTTTTTTTGAGGGTAAAGATTCTCGCTTTTTTGTTTGTACAGTCCCTCATGTGGTACCTGGCATACAGTCAATATTTAAGAATGGTTTTTGATTAGTTCATTATATGTTTAATTGTCCTTATTGTAATCACTTCCACAATAGTACAAATATGTCAAATAATGACCCATAGGGCTCATATGTCTACTGTTTCCAATAATCTATTTTACTGTAAGTATTATAAATTATATTAATAACAAAGTTTTCAAAATCTTAAAATTATTTTTTGCTATACTTGCAACTAAATAGAACCATCTAAACTTTAAAAATAATAACCTTTTCCCATTTGGATAATGGAATAATAATTCAAGCCAATCGCTTTTTACCACTTTTCTGAATTGGCTACGTTAATTTTGACTTCCATTTTTGATGGCCAAAGATAATGCATTCAGCAGATAATAAATTCATTGCAAAGAAATTAACTCTGGTTTTGAGAAAGAACCCAAAGTCTGCCCATGCATATATGCTGAAAATGTCTAATTAGTACTTGTTTTACATAGCAATACCTTATTTTTGTATAATACTATTAAGTTTAGAAGATCTTTTAACCTATGTTATTCCATTTAAGCTTCCTCAAAAGCCTCTAAAGAAGGATGCCAAAGCTGAAGGACAAGCAAGCATTTGGTCTTGTGGCAGTGTACTCTTTTTATAAATGAAGAGATATAGCCAGAATTTGGATAGTAAGTATCATCCATAATTTGAACCCTGAACCCATGACTTTAAATTCAAGGTGTTTTTTTTTTTTTAATTGGACCACACTGTTATCAACAAAGCATTAACACAATGTCTCCATTTTGTAGAAAAGGACATTGAGGTTTAAGGCAGGTTAATATTTTGCCAAGGTCTACAAAGCTAGTAGATGATTTTGTTTCTAGAATTGTGATTTTTATCAGGCTCCAAATATCTATAAGTGTTCTTGCAATTCATACTCTTAGAACACCAAGATACTAAATGCTGGGGTGTCAAGCTATTAAATGTTCTACTTAGGGTCACAGAGACCTTATGTATTAAAGGCAGGACATGAACCTACTTTTCTACAGGTAATCCCCTGTTGATACAAATGTGAGACCTTGATTGGAATTGGGGGTAGTTGTTCACTTGTTTCAATTATATCTGACTTTTCATTACCCCATTTGGGGTTTTCTTGGAAATGACACTGGAGTGGTTTGCCATTTTCTTCTCCAGCTCATTTTACAGATGAGGAAGCTGAGGCAAACAGGGTTAAGTGATTTGCCCAGGGCCACATAGCTAGTAAGTGATTTAAACTCAGTTCTTCCTTATTAAGATAAGAGGTATGCTATCTACTGTGCCATCTTGCTGGAGAAGAAAAATTTTTTGAGTCTCCACTAGTATACATTATATTTTATTTTATTTTATTGTATTTATTTATTTTTTTAAACCTTTACCTTCCGTCTTGGAGTCAATACTGTATATTGGCTCCAAGGCAGAAGAGTGGTAAGGGCTAGGCAATGGGGGTTGAATGACTTGCCCAGGGTCACACAGCTGAAGTGTCTGAGGCCAGATTTGAATCTAGAACCTCCTGTCTCTTGGCCTGGCTCTCAATCCACTGAGCCACCCAGCTGTCCCCATATAAATTATATTTTAAATAGATTTTTAAACATTTTTTATGGTTTTCTTTTCCAGATTATATATAGATTCAATTTTTAATCAGTTAAATAAGTTTTACAAGAAGTTGAGAAAAGTATTGCTTTACCCCTGTGATGACCAAAGAAAATTCAATGTCCAGATAAAACCCCAATAACACAACAATATTGAAAATCCTTACTGGACCAATTCTTCTTGTTGTGTAGTTAATGGGCAGCCCTCCAACATATAGCATCCCCACAACATCCAGGATATCAGCTTTCTTGGGGCTGGTTGTCTTGTTGGAAGCACCATCAACATATAGGATTCCTTCTTGCTTGGTCCTGAAGATCTTAATCTATTTTTTCAAAGAAGTGTTAAATTAAGTAGTCATATTAGTAAAAATTGGACAGATTCCATATGTACAAAGAGGTAAGAACTGGGAACTTCTGGTCCTCATGATGTTAAAGAGATTTTGTAGGTCAAGTTTCATTCAGATTAAAGAACTGTAGCTGAGATTGTTGAGTTTCTGAGATAGAAAATGCAGCAAGGAAACAGTAGTTGTTTATTTGAAAAAAAAAAAGAGTTAAATAATTTATCATGAACCTCTCTATAGACTCCGTATGATGATAGGGATTTATGTTCATTAAAACAAAACAAAAACACTAATGTAAAATTTTAAAAGTTCATTAATTCAGTTGAGCGAGGGCCAATTAAGTTGGGCCAAACCAACACAATTTCAGAAATGCTACATTACTCTTTTTAATAAGCCACCTCCCTTGCACAATTAATTAACAGCAGAGCCAGTAGAACTGTTCTAGCATTTCCTTGGCAGCTGAATCAAATGGATTGCTAAGAAGCACCAGAAGGAATATGACAGATGATAACATTGAGCTAGTAGGGTCAGTGTTTCTTATATAGAGCAAAGTATGGAGAATAAAAGACTGGTTTGGAAATAAGAAGCCTGGTGCATGAAGAGAGGAAAAGGATACTTTAAGCCCATGAAACGCTGGTCTAAGTTTATAGATGTAATGCAATGGGTCTCAACTTTTTTGCTTATAGCACCATATTCATCTTCTATGAGATAGTTGGGAGACTTATGTAGAATTCAAGGGAACTTAGCACATGCTATTCAAAACAGAGCTAGATCAAGATTTAGGGCAAGAAAGACCTTCAAAAACAAATTCTAGTTTGGAATGAGAGTACCTACCTTCCCCAATTAAAAAAATTCCTTAAGAGTATAACTAAGTATAATTGTTTATTTACTTATCTCAATAATATATCACATTTAAAAGCAATAAATTTAACTGGAGAGAAGAATAAATATTAAATGTTACTTGATGGTCAGTTGTAAGTCAGTAAGCACAAAGAATACATTTCCAAGTTAATAATGTACTTGACCACATTAAAAAAAAATTTTTTAAATGTACACTTCTCCTGCCCTTTTTGCATGGGTTGGAAATTACATGTATAGGTAACTTAATAATGTTAAAACCTGGCATCAAGTGATAAATTGCACTTAAAGTTAAAAAGTGTTTTTTGACAATTTGTGGGGTAGGGTTGGTGTGGGATGAAGTAGGGAAGCTTTACCTTTAAAGTCAAACCCAAGTGTGGAAAAGTTGAGGAGTTATTATTTTTTGGAATTTCTCCCAGTAGAGAGATACTCTAACTGTACTTTCTTTTTCTTTTATATCAGGTAATGTATCTGCAAATTCTATCAACTACATCAATACAATTCAAGCAAAAACAGAATACTAAGATTGTAAAGTGCTTTCTGGACTTTAGATTATACGGGTGAAGGACTAAGTTCTTAGAAGTTGCTCCAAATAATTTTTTTAGAAAGTAGCCTTATTTAAAGTTGGGCTATTGAGAGTTTATATTGAATAAGGAAGCACTTCCCCAGATCACACAAAGAGATATTCAGGATTTCCTGGGAGAGGCCAGCAAATTATTTTGCCTTAATCTCTCTCTCATAGTTCCTCCGACAACCTCCCTCTTTTCCCCTACTGTTAGGGGTAATACCTGGAAGGGTAAAATGGCCACTATTGGAGGAGATCCTCCAAGACTTCAACTAAGTTAGGCATCTCCCCATGTCCCTGCCCTGATACCTTATGCCATTGACCATCATTGATTCTGGTGGAGATCATTGTGCTAGTGTTACCACTCCCAAGATCATAGCTGAAGTAGGGCATGCCATTCTTCAGTTGGACTGTTGCAAAATCAGCATGGTTGATCCGAGCCATGTAAAACATCAAACCCGATTCAGCTTCAGTCCGTATTTCAAATTCAATTGTGAGGCTGCAAACATAAGAATTTTCAAAATCAGAGAAATGTTGTAAGTTTTGAAATTATTGTTGGAAGACCAGGGTGGCTATGCTTAAGTAGCTGATGTTCAAAGCATATTGCTTTCACCCCCCAGTAAGAGAATGCAGTAAGGATTCCTTTTTTCATTTTTAAAATGAGTTGGGGGTGGGTGGGATCCTCTTAATAGAGAATTGGAGAACTAAAGTAGCAGGGTATTGCATAGATCACTGAAGTGATTACTTTTCTTTTCTTTTTTAAAAAATCCTTATATCTTCTCTATTTGAGTTGATACTAAGTTTATTCCAAGAAAGAAGAGCTATAATGGCTAGGCAATTAGGGTTAAGTGATTTGCCCAGGGATCTCCCATCTCCAGGCCTGGCTTTCTCCATCCACTGAGTCACCTAGCTGATCCCTGATTGCTTTCTTTAACATTTTTTTTTCTGTTACAAGGAAGGGCTCTCTCTATATGGGAGGGCTGTAGGGCTGTTCATATGCAGGAAAAAAAAACTCATTTAAAAGGAAAGCATATGAATACAAATTTTAAAAAAGATAAAAACAATAAAACAAAATGGGGGCAGGCTGGAAATCATATTATGGATATCCTACAGATGGGGGAAATTTATATTTTTCCAAGTTGTAGTGCAAATGCTCTTGGGCAGCAAGGATTTAGAGGCCTTACTATGTGAAACAATGATGTTTAATAAACCCACCTTATTTAATTCTTTACTATTTTGTTCTGGGTTACAAAAAAATAAAGAGGTATTGTATTTATTTAACTGGTATGAATATAAATATTCAGTACTTCATTGATCATTTGTCCTTAGAGCCCAAAGGATTAGAATTTTTAAAACAATAATCCTTACAAAATATTGTAGGCAAATAGCATTGAAAAGGACTCTAAAATCAACTTTTAAATACCAATTCAGTGTGGAGAAGTGAGAGAAGTGGGGCATATAGAAA
Source organism: Monodelphis domestica (assembly GCF_027887165.1). NCBI lineage: Eukaryota > Metazoa > Chordata > Mammalia > Didelphimorphia > Didelphidae > Monodelphis > Monodelphis domestica. The sequence continues at coordinate 402,424,966 of NC_077228.1, read as the reverse complement.
ACATCACGTTGGTCAAAATAGATAAAGATCTGAGGACATAGTACACATTGCATCAGATAAAGGAATGGCTTGCCTGTAGTGTGGCTACCAGTGGTTCCCCATCTGGTGGCCTCTTATTTTAATTAATCATTTTTGTTAACTAGGTAACTAGGTAACCTCAGTTTTCAATTCAGTTGCTAACTAGATAAAATCAGTTGTTTTCTAGTTGCAAGATTGTTAGTGCTATTAGCTCAACTTCTGAATTTTGGTACTCTGGAGAAAAGACTACGTTACCCTGCCTTTGTTAGGGCTTGTCTTATTATTGTTGTATAAACACATGTACAACCCATATCATATTACCGGACATCTTGGGGAAAGGAGTGGGGTGGGAGGGTGGGAGAAAACATGGATCACAAAATGTCAGAAAATTACTATTAAAAATTGTACAGAAATGTAATCTGGAAAAAATTTTAAAATAATATTGTTAGGTATCATAATCAGACATACCTGTTTTTAACTTTGGTGTCATCAAAAGCAATTGCAATATGGCTATTTTTTGAAAGTCCAAACTGCTTGCTCCCTATCAGAAGAGCTGGTTTTGTATCTGCAGCACAGGGTCCCTGCGGAACACCAAGATGATGGTAAATGGTGGAACTATGGACTTTGCTACTAAACAAAGAGGCTGTTGTTTCCAATTTGCTTCATGTTTACACGTTTTGTGTCTCTAATTAGAGAGTAAAAGAATAAGGGCAGAGAGCATGTCATATTTCTCATATCTCTTCATATCATTTAACCCAGTTCTGAGTATCCAGTAGGTTCTCCATCAAGACTTACTGATTAGCAACTTAATTTAAAAAAAAAAATTCTCTTCCAAGGAAAAGCGTTTTTATCATAGGAATTCATCTACCTTGTACAATAACATACCTGTTAATGGTCATTATGCATTCCAGTAACACCTGGTCAGAAACTTCATTATTAGAGGTAGAAACAGGAGGCACAGGGAACAATTTCAGAGCTAAAATGCCCTCTTTACCATGCCTTCAAGCCTCCTTGACCATGCTGTGGAGCTTGGGCTGGTACACAGAGAGGAAGGGGAAAGCTATGGAGTAGGTATTCTTTCCTTGCTCACCAATGTAGATACTGGCTCCCTAATCCTTAGCTAATATAATATATATCTAAGTCTATGTGTGTGTATCTATCTATCTATCTATCTATCTATCTATCTATCTATCTATCTATCTATCTATCTATCTCTATCTAAACTTTTACCTTCTATTTTAGAATTGATACTAACTATCCAAGGCAGAAGAGTGGTAAGGGCTAGACAATTTAGTTAAGTGACTTACACAAGGTCACACAGGCAATATCTGAGGCCACATTTGAACCCAGGACTCCTGTCTTCAGGCCTGACTCTCTACCCACTGAGTCACCTCAATGACCTTAGCTAATCTAATATTGCTCCTATTCTTTTAGGATAGATTCATGCTCAAAGATATGACAGTTGCTTGTCCTTTCCCCTCTTGAGTGATGTGACTTTGCAAGCAGAGGAGCAGGATTCTGTCCTGAAGCCTTGACCTGCCCTTGACAGACATGCCCCATCAGACAGTGATTATATTAGCTGCCACCAAGAACGTGCTCTGGACAGAAACATCTTCTAAATCCTTTTGCACTTTGGTCAATATTAAAATGATCTTTGTTTTCAGAAGATATTATTTTCTATGCCCCAAAGGTCATAAAACTGTGCATACCCTTTGATCCTGTAATACCAAAACTGGGTCTGTATCCCAAAGAGATAATAAAAAAGGGGAAAGGAGCTACTAGTACAAAAAATATTTATAGCAGCTCTTTTGATAGTGGCAAAGAATTGGAAATTGAGGGGATGTCCAGAAATTGAAGAATGACTGAACAAATTGTGGTATATGTTGGTGATAGGATGTTATTGTGCCATAAGAATGATAAGCAAGATGATTTCAGAAAAATCTGGAAAGATCTGCATGAACTGATGTGGAGCAAAATAAGAAGAACCTGGAGAACACTGTACACAGTAATAGCAATGTTGTCTGATGATCAAAACTGTGAAAACATGACTACTCTCAGCAATGCAATGATTTGAGATAATACTGAAAGACTTATGACAAGGAATGCTATCCATCACCAGAAAAAGAACTGTTGGAGTTGAATGCATGTGAATCAAAGCATACTATTTTTCATATCAGTGTAGTTATGGTTTTATTTGGGGGTTTTGGTTTTCTATGATTGTGCTCTTAGAACAATGACCAATATGGAAATTTTGCATGAAAATATGTATAGCTCAGAAAAATTTTATTGTCATCTCCTGCTGGGGGAAAGGAGACAGTCTGGATCTTATAATTTTAGAAAATGCATGTGGAAAATTATTATTACATTTAATTGGGAAGATAAAATATCTTTGAATTAAAAAAGAAAAGGAAAAAAGATGTTCTTTAGGAACTTCACTACTAAATAAAATGACAAAATGTGCACCTAGGATATGAGATTAGGTAAATATATATGTTGCTTTATAAACTTTAAGGAGGCATATAAATACTGGCTATTACAAAAATTTCTAAAGAGAAAACAAATGTTTCCCACATTTTTTCTTCCAGTTTTTTTCATTCCTTATTAAACAAAAGCCTGGTCCTTTAGAAAGTCATGGCATATTTAGACTTTGAAGTTAGTGAATTAAACTTGTAAGTTGGTCTATTCAAACACTTAATGGCCTGTTGCTAGGAAACCGAGCACATTCTTAGCCATAACTCACTGTAACTAGATTCACGTCATTGAAGCATCAGCATTCTAGGGTGCTCTTCCAGGGACACAAGACGAATAACTAGCTGGGACTTTTCCTTATCTTGCAGCCCTCACTCTCACAGATAAGCAGATCAGGCTGAAATGATGAAGGTCCTCATTCCCTTCCTTCTCCAACTTATGAGTCTATCCAATGGCAATCCTTAAGAAAAAGCATGCACTTTGACCAACACATCTACATTTGAATCCTGCCCTCCTTCACTATGATTGGTCCTAACCTCTGACTACATGCTGACTCAGAAGGGATGGCAGGAAAGCAGGATTCAGCAATACCTGCATGCCAGTTTGTCCTTTCCTGTAGACTGTGTCTCAGTTGTGACTCATTCCAACATGGGGATTTTCGATTTGAAAAGGAAAATTTTTTCCCCTCCTCTCTATCTCTCCCCCTTCTCTCTTTTTTCTTTTCTTAAGCTAGGCTGAACAGAAAGCAATAGGAGGTAAAATGCTTTAAGTAGTATGAAAATGCTTTTCAGTAACTCTTTAATGTTTATACATCCCCGCCCCCATTAGATGGCTTGTTTTGGGGGCTGGCTATAAAAAGACAAACTGTGGCAACAATCCACACTGATATTCAATGAGCGTGGCTGGAAATGTTATTCATCTGCACTAATGAACCCCATTTGGGATGAATATACAGCACCTTCCCTAAGATACAGTGACTAACTGCAAAAAATAACAGATGGAAAAGTCTTAGTAGTTTTCTATCTCAGCCACCAATATTACAAATGGAACTGGGGGCTGGGGCACCAGTGCTATCCATTCACATGCTTGAGACATCTCCATTGCCAAGGAAAATAGCCCCAATAATCCATATACCTTTTCACCCTGCTAAGGTCATCTCTGTAAAATCTGTAATAGATTCCTGCCTGGAGTGAGTGAATCCAGGAGAGGGCAGAACTTGATTAAACTGCTCCAAAGTCTCTCAGCAATGACACAGATTCACTCTTCTCTTTGAAAAGGGGATGATTGAAAAAGTCAGGTATGAATGAGGAATTAGGGAATAAAAGGGAGGCTGAAGGAATATCACTAAGAAGCCATTTTGATGCTGCTGCCACCCTCTTAGACTTAAAGACTGTAACTTTAAATTGAAAGGTAATTATGACCTTCTTTGCTACTACAACACCAACAAGAAAGACAATGATATCTGTAGTATTATAGAAAACATTTACGATATGTGTCCTAGAGAGCACCTGTACCTTCACACACCAGGCCACCTGGGTGCTGGAGCCTATAAAAACTGGGCTTGAACACGTGTCCCTCAGCATGAGAGGAGTGTATTGTGTTTTCTATGAAACAGGAAGCTAGCTGATCCTGACCTAAAGGCCACTCCCTTTCTCCAGGGAAAAAGGCACTCTTGAATAATCCTGTTCCTCCCTGGAAAAGGGCAGGGTTTTAAATAGATCATAGGGACTCAGGTACTCTTACCCAGGGGCTAGCCAATTTAGAAAACAACCACCACCATTTAAAAAAAGAACTGTTTCAGTATAATTGGTTTTCTTTTTAGTTCTGTGCATTTTTATTATAGGAGTTTAAAAAGTGTCATTCTGACAAAGGGTTCACAGGTTTCACCAGAATGCCAAAGGGATCTAGGACCAACACCCCCCCAACAAACTTAGAATCCACGATTTAGGCAGTTCCCACAGATGATGGAAAGTCTGAAAGTAGTTGTCACCGAGGCAAAAGATGACAGGAACCCCGTGGGCTTGACTTCTGTCACCAGTTGGCCCCAGAAGCAGGAAATAACATGAGGCGGAAGCAGTGGTTCATGAAACACTTCTCAGATTAGGCAAGGTCAGAGAAGATAAATAATGGCAACCGACAACAGGTAATTTCTAAGGGTTACTGCCAAAGTAGGAAACTGAACCACTTTGGTTTTGTGTCTCCCTAACCTCAATCACCAAGGATGACTCCTGCAAGCTGTTTACTGTTTGTAACAGGAGTCTAAACAATGAAGTGGCCATGAGTTTTTATAAATCTGCTTTTATCTCCTTTGAGTGTCCCCCTTCTACTTTCTTCTACTTTACTCCCCCACATTACAGATGGGGTCTGTGGAGCACTCACTTTACGGTAGCAATGTGTAATATTATTAGGGTTAGAGCTGGGGGGGAGAAGGGGCTTAAAATCATCTAGGCCAATCTTTTTTCAGATATGAGAAAATCAAAGACTAGGTGGCTGTACAAGGTCACATAGGTAATAAGTAGCTGAGCACAGATTTGGCCATGGGTCCTCAGGTTCCAAAATTAGAGCAAGAGATTTTCCTTATTTTAAAAGAGAAGCAGAAGATGCCCTAAGATTAGAAAAAAAAAAAACCAGAACGATATTTTGTCACCTAAGATTTGGGGCTAATTTGCAGCATTGAAATAGAGCTTTATGGTGACACTTGTTCTAGAAATCAGGAAGAGGAATGCAGTGAGGCAATTTAAAGGGACCAGAAAGCTCAATGTATACAATAAGATCAGTTAGCCTGAAATAAAGGGGAGTACACCAGCCTCATCAGGGAGATGTTTTGGCCAGCTTGCTTTGAAAGCACTGACTTTTTTAAGCCCTCATTGCAGAGTACCTTTGTTACAAGAGTGCAAATCAATCTCAACGTGTTACAATTCTGCCACCTTGTGGTCAGAACTCCAAAGTACCGCTACTGTTAAGGGGAAAAAAACAGTAACAAAACAAAAAACAAAAAACAAAAACAAACAGGACACATTGTTTGCTACTTAGTGCCTCAACCTGTTCACTGCAAAACAAGCAGCTTACTGAATAACTAGCTACTCTGGTGAAGGTCCTACAACTGGCAAAAATGACTAACGATGGGCGGCTTGATGGCTGCACAGACAGGATAGAGACACTGCATGTTGTTCTAGGGTAGTGATGGTGAACCTTTTGAAGACTGCAAACTGCAGCCCCCACACCGCATGGGAGCCCCCACCATACCCCAGACAGGGGAGGGAGGAAGTGCTTCCATTGGGCTACTGCAAGGAGGGGTGGATGATATGAGACATATCCTCAGGCATGTGTGGAAAGGGGAGAGGAGCAGCCCCAGTATACCCCCTCCCCCCACTATCCTTTCACCAATATGGCTCTGGGGAATTTTTTTCTGAAGTGATCAGAGCCATTCATGGGTAAAGGAAGGAGTAACTTTTCACCTTCAGTGCACTATTTTCATCATTTCAGGGCAGTAAGAAGAAATAGTCCTTTCCTGTTGCTAGTGGATGGTCCTGATGAAATGCATTTTTGATCTTTGTCTAGCATTTAGTTAGTTAGGAATCACATAGGTAAGATATGAGTTGCTTTCTTCAAACTTGACTTGTACAAGATATATCTTTTTTTATTTTAATGTTATTTTAATAAATGTACACATAATTTTTCCAAAGTGATATTGTTGTGGGGGTGAAGAGATGCCCGTTGGGTTCAGGAAGGATACCTTTTTGCAAGAATGCAAGACTCCAAAACTTAGCTTAAAAATAAAAAGAGAAATTTATTAATTTAGAAAGTAACAATGAGAATGGCCAGGAGGATAGTATAGGCGGAACAGCAAGATGGAAGGCTGCTCCTTGGGAGGGCAGTATGGATGGAAAGGCTATGGATGGAAAAGCTGTCCCCCAGACAACATCAATTCTGGGGATTTTTTATACTCTTTACAACAGATGCTGTGTCATGGTGTGGACATGATTCTAGTCAACCCTCTGGCATTCGGTCAGGGGTTTGGTCATCTGACCAGGGTCTGCCTTAAGGAATGAGCCTCATAAAAGATTCTTTGGTTTTAGGGAACAGACAGATGTCTGAGATATAGCCTTGATAGAATCGAGGTGTAGCCTAGAGGTGCATCTCTCTGTCCATCTTAAATCTAAAGGAGAATCAAAGGAGGACAATCCTTCCAGGGTCCTATAGAGGTCATTGAATGTTTTAGGTTAGGAGTCTCAAGGATATAAGGGAGCAAAGGAATTTCTTTGATAATAGTTTGCTTGAGTTTCTGGGGTTACAATGCCCATGTCAATATGATTCATGTCGTCTCCCTCCCTTGTTCCCTCCTACCTCCCAAAGTTGAGAAGCAATTCAATCTGGGTTGTACCGTATTATCATGCAAAACACTTCAATATTATTCATTTTTGTCAGTGAATAATCAACAAGATGTATCTTTAGACTTGTCATTAGTGTGGCCAATTAAAAAAAGTAGGGAAAAATCTATCATTTTCTCCTTTTTAGAATTCATTAACTTGCTAATTGAATTAAGATCAAAATAGGTACCCAAGTAAGAGGCTTAATCTTTTTATGATGTCCTATAATAAATAAATGAGTAAATGCTGACATTTAGCATTTTAAGGCTTTTCACAACACCATTTAAAATATTTTGGCACTGGCACAGGACCATTCTGCATGGCATGCCTTTATCAAAGAAGGGGCTGTGCTCTGTGAGCAAAGCAGAATTTCAACAGTTCAAAAGAAACATGAGATGGAAGAAATTTAGAGACTCTCCATCCCAAATGTTCATATGGGCTATTTATGCCCAACTTGTGGCAGAGCCTTCCAACTACGTATTGGTTTGATCAATCACAGTCAGACTCATTGTACACTGATCCTGACATAGTGGTATCATTTTGGTGCTCTTCAAAGTATGAAAGACAACCACCACCACCACTTTTAATATTTAAAGAATGATGACTCTCCTATTGTTTAGTGGCAGGTTAAAGTATGGCCAATTCCCTGTCCATGAACTCTTATACATTAGAGATGCTTGGCAAAACCACCTCTCTATCGTCTGTGGACAGTTGACTGAAAAAACCCAGAACTTTTTGAAGCCCTGTGCCCATGTTCTAACTTGCCTTTAAATAGTCATTAGAGTCTAGACAAATTTGCTCTTTATTCAGGAAGATGTTGTACTAGCTTTTAAAACAGCAGCATCAGTCCTGGTGGAGAAATAGCTTTCAGGCTCACCCAGTACAATGATACTTCTAATATACTCTGTTCAATCCTACTCTCCCAGCTTTCATATTTCAGCCTCTTGACTGGGGTTAAAAGTTCAACTTTCTAGGCATGTAAACCTACTCAAGCAAAGCAAGCCATAAACAAACACTTGGTACAGATATAATGCATACTTCAAGAGGGACTAGTTACCATCGGACAAAATGTTTTTCCCCCCATGAGAAATATCCAAGGAGTTTGACAGTCAGAATATACTATTGCTTCTGTGCTCAAGAATCAAAAGTGCCCATCTGGGAGTATTTTACTATAATCAGGGAACTTTTAAACTGTATTTCTCAGAATCTTGGTCTTCCCTCCGATAAGAATGGAGGTTTTATGAGAAAATATTGTTGCTAGTGCTAGTTTCCACTTAAAATATTAAATTTGAAAACATGAATGTCTCAAAAACACTTAGTTTGTGAAGTAATCTTTTTCAGTAGGAAAACAAACTTAATTTCCTCTATTTTGCTTCAAACTTTCCCAATTCTCCTTTATGCCGGAGATATTTCATGCCACCAGGTCCTTCAAACTAGCTGTTGTGGGTTCTGCTAACATTGTTCTGTGGTTGAATCTGTCTGGGAAATGATGTGGGAATCTTTCCTATGGGGTAGGACTGTTTGCAGAGATTCTTGAGCCTCTGTGTATGCCTTTGGCATAGAGCTATATCTAGAAAGTGGTGAATTCAAGCAGCCACACTGCTCTGTGTATGGATGGGTGGGATCAAGAGTGGAATGCAGGGAGGAAGTAGTAGATGCGAGTGACTCAGAGGGGAAGTCATCTGGGGAAAAGGAGCAGGTCCTACCAGCCAGGCTTCAGGTTCATAGATAGTACCCAATTTATAAAAAAGGTTTTGTTTTATATGCATGGGGCTGAACAGATTGTGGTATATGATTGTAATGGAATACTATTGTGCCATCACAAGAAATGACAAACAAGATGATCACGAAAAATCCTGGAGAAAAACTTACATGAAGTGATACAAAGTGAAGTGAGTGGAACCAGGAGAATATTGTACACTGTAACAGCAATAATGCGTGATGATCGCCTGTGGAGGACTTAACTATTATCAGAAATACAAGGATACAGGACCCCCCCCAGGGACTCATGGTATAAAAGGCTATCCACTACCATAGAAGGAACTGATAGAGTCTGAATGCAGATTCACTTTATTTTCTCGGGATTTTCCTTGAATGTAAGTGATATGTATCTTTTTTTCACAATATGATGAACATGGGAATACATATTAAATATGTACATGTGCACAACCTCTATCATATTACCTGCATTCTTGGGGGGAGGGAGGCTAGATAGGAGGTAAAGAACACTGATCACAAAATATCAAAAAAGATTATGAAAACTGTATCGATGTCAAAAAAATTAAGAGATGATGGATAGGGATAAAGAAAGGTCGGGCTTGACACTGATTGTGTGAATTTACTGATAATGAGGAACTTCAAGATGAGGAACCCCCCCCCCCCTTCCCTCTGTTTATTATTTCCTATTTATCCTGTCTATGCCATGTTTATTTAAAAACTTTCCCTGTTGTCTCCCTTGTAAAATTGTGAGTTCCTTGAGAGTAGGGACTGTTTTTTAACTGTCTTTATATCTTTTTTGGTTCTTAATAAATGTGTGTTTTTTGACATTCTGACAACTTCTCTGCATCTTGTACAGAGATACTGAGAGCACTAGGAGGCTGAATGCCTTGCTCAGGGTTACCTATTGTGTCAGAGGTAGGACATTAGCCCAAGTCTTCAGGTTCTAAGACCACTATCTAATCATGATGTCATGGCTTTCTCTAAGAGGGGAAAGGGAAGGGAATATATATTTATATAGTGTCTCCTATGTGCCACAATTTTTTTAATGGCTCTGTTTTTTAAAAGATATATTATCTCATTTGAGACCACAAAACCCCTGAAAGGTAGGTGCTATTAGTATACCCATTTTATAATTGAAGCAAATGAGACAAATAGAGGTTAAATGCCTTTTTTTAAAAAACCCTTACCTTCTGTCTTGGAATCAATAATATGTATTGATTCTAAGGCAGTAAGGGCTAGGCAGTGGGGGTCAAGTGACTTGCCCAGGGTAACACAGCTAGGAAGTGTCTGAGGCCAGATTTGAACCTGTGACCTCCCATCTCTAGGCCTGGCTCTCAATCCACTGAGCTACCCAAGCTGCCCCAAGTGACTTTCTAAGGACCACCAAGCTAGTGAGTGTCTGAATCTAGATTTGAACTCAGATCTTCCTGACCTAAAATTCACTATATTGGCCTAGTATTCTTTTCATTATTAAGAGCAGTCCTTGAGGCAATAAAGGTATAGAAGATTCCAAAATATATAATTCTGATAATCTATCATTAACAATATCAAGGGAGAAGAGGGGATAATATGCATGATGGTTCATTAAAAGCATTTGGTTTGGAGTCAGAGGATCTAGGCTCAAATTTGGTTTTTTATTCAAATAGGCCAAGACACTAATTTCCTCAAAGTCTGTTTCCTCAAATAAAAAATTGGTCTACATGATCTCTAAGATTCCTTCCAGTTTTAAGTCCTATGACTTAAGTAATCCAGTGGGATTACATACAGAATTCTATGAGCTCAAATTTGCACATAAAAAGCTATATGCAAAAAAGATTGAAGGAGGCTCATATAACTGATGGAAAAAAAAGAAAGATATGAAAAGCTTAGGGGAAAAAAGTCCCATTTAATAAAATGGGCTTTCTTTCTTTTCTTTTTTTCCCTATCTTCAGAATAAGAAGATTAACAAGGAAAAGATATCTATATTAATATACTCTCCTTTCTCCTAGGCTATGATTAACAGCAGAGTTTTCTAATTTCTTTTTTTAGGATGGGGACTTTTTTTTTACTATAGTATAGTAGAGTGGGAAAAGCATTAGATTTGAAATCAAAGGATTTGTGTTCAAATTCTAACTGCTGATTATTCATTATATGACAAAGTACTACACTTCTTAGGATTTAATTTCCTTATCTGTAATATGAAGAGTTTGAATTAGATAGGATTTGAGGTCCTTTCTGACTCCAAATCCATGTTTCATTGATGAATTGGTATTGTGCTAATAGACTGCAGAGAGAACACAGACATTTGATTCCTTTTTCTTCCCCATCAAAATTGATTTTCAATCTGGAAGGTGTGAATAAACATTGGTTCAAAGGATATCAATGCCCCTGGGAGGGAAGAGAAGGGAATAAGAGATCCTGGGTTCAAATATGACCTCAGATATTTCCTAGTTGTGTGACCCTGGGCAAATCACTTAGTCTCCATCACCCCTAGCCTCTATTACTTCTGCCTAGGAACCAAAACACAGTATTGATTCTAAGATGGAAGGAAAGGATTATTATTATTTTTTAAATGTGGTTTGTTGAAACTGGAGAAAAAGGAATGTTTACTGGAGATTCAAAGCCTGCCTTAATAGCTGAGTGACCCTAAACAAGTCACTCTAAATCTTTATTAGCCTCAGTTTCCTCTTCTGTAAAATGGAGATCAGAATAGCATTTACCTTCTAGGATTGTTGTGAAGATCAAATGATATATTGAAAGTGTTTTACAAACCTTAAAATGTTCTTTAAGTGCTAGCTGTCATCATCATCATCATTATTGCTGTTGTTTCAGTAGGATACTAGTAGCCTTTTAGATCTGCCCTATGAAATGTTAACTCTTAAGGGTTGACTTTATGGAATGGATGAATCAGAGGAAGAATAATGTGAAAGGTTATACTACTTCTTATTTCAAGTTGTCATGACCTGATGATTTGAGCTACATTTAGGGGGAAAAGAAGTATTAATCCAGGTAGTCTCAAAATGTAATCTAGTTTGAGTCATCATATTTCATGAAAAAGATGATAATTCAAAGAGGAAACAGAATTAAATAATAATATTTCAGAGGCACCAGTTGTTCTTATCTAGTAATAATTCCATTGTTTCCATTTTGATATTTGAGTGAATGTAAAGACTTACATGAGCAAGAGCAGGTGTAGGTGGTGGAGAGGGGAATGGAAAAGCTGGTGTGGTCTCCTTCTCCTCAGGGCCAGAATCAGGTGGGAAAAAATTTTGTTCTGAAGTAACTTCTCCTTCACCAAGTTTGTGATCTAGACAGCGACCAATGTCCGCATTTTTGAAGGACACAGATTGAGCAAAGTCCATTGGGCTAAAAGAATACAAGGAAATGGCAAGATTTGTACACTAGTTCGTTCATCTTGCTACCTTACAGCAATATAAGTCACTGCTTTGAAGTCCATCAATACATATATGATTATTTTGGCTTAAAAATTTAAATTTGGCTTAAATTTTGCCTTTAAAATGTAAAACTTTCTCCTTATCTATTTCCTAAAGCATATTTGTACCTGCAGTCAGAATTATTTCTCCCATAAAAGTCAAAATTGAATGAATTCAAAAAGAAAAAGCATTTAATGAACACAGGATGTATTGGGCAATGTATTAAGCCCCGGGGAAACAAATACAGACACATTTAGGAGTCTCTACCCTGTAGGAGTTTATATTTTGGGGTAAGGACAGTGGGAAAGATGTATAGAGTGCAGGCCATAGCAATAGGAGAAGCAGATGGAGTCCAAAGGTAGATCAAAACATGCCATTCTTCACTTTATTTCCTCTGTCAATTTTTCTCTAGTGTAAGCAATATGCCTTATTTCACAATATGACACAGATATATATAGTATATGATAATATGTGCACAACCTATATAATATTACTTGCCATTTTGGGGAGTGAGAGGAGCAGGGAAGGGGACAAAAAAGAATGAGACAGATTTATGGATATAGCTAATGTGAGAATTTGTTTCTCCGGGATGAGTATATTTATTCTAATTTATTATATATTTGAAACAAAGCTTATGTATTCTATTATTTTTATATTACATATTATATTATGTAATATAAAAATAAATACCCATACTTTAAAAAGAAAGAAGGGGAGGAGAAGAAGCATGGTGACCTTGTTCTAGGTGAGGTAAGATGAAACGGTCATTTATCAAGTCCTTGGATCAGACTCCAAGTTCAGGAAGGAGGTGGTAGATGAGGGGAATGAGGCAGCCTGGATTAGAAGTGGCTAGCATTTATTTATATAAATAATTGTATAAAATTTGTATTTTGTATAAAAAACAAATAAAAATAGATTGTATAAAAACTGAGATATTTATATAACTATTGTATATTCTATATTCTATTCTAGACTATATTCTATATATGTGTGTGTATGTAAATATTTATATATATATTTTTTTCTTCTTTAACTTTACCACTTGCATTGCAAATGATTGCAGTACAATGGGATCTTGGTACAAATAATAAAAGTTAGAATACAGAGGTTTACTTACATGGCATTAATAACGAGATTCCATATACAACCTTCAAAAGGAGGTATAGTTCTGAGCGGTGAAGGTTGAAATTGAGATGGAGAGCCTCCCACAAAGAGTTTTTTAATGCTAATAGACTGTTCCACTGTCAGGTTCTGCATATGCTTTCTGTCTTCATCCACTTGGACAGTAAACATGCTGATGGAATATAAAAAACACAAATAAAAAATACATGAGGTTTGGAAACTGACTGTTTATGGCCATCATTTTATACCCACCCACAGTAGCCATGAATGAGCTGAAATGGGATGATTAGGAGCATTAAGCAAATGTTATTGTCTCTCAGGATCTCCTTGTTTGCCTCCTTTGTTAACTCTCTCTCAGAACTCAACAAAACCAGAAAGTGATGTTGCAGTAATATTGGTCTCTAGTTGAGATGGCAGTTGTGGTCTGCAGGCTGACAACACTGTCATGGTGAGACCCTAGACTTCTGTACTGTGAAATAATATCAATCTTACAGGGCTCAGTGGGTTTATAGCAGTATGGGGTCACATTTGGTTTTCTTCTTTATTTCTTGGTTTGTGCTAGCTATTATCTTCTTGCTATGGGATAAATAGTACTCCAAAGTGCTTAGATTGCATGAATATACAACATAGCAAACATATACTGTACATTTTACAATGGATGCTGGGTGTCATTTGTCTATGCCTGAGCAGAGGGGGCAAGGAAGGATCGTTATTGTTAATTTAAAGTCTTCAGTGAGTTTCCTTAGTGGACATTCATTTACTTTTCTTAATTGATTTCTACAAGATAAAAAACATTATAAAAAGAGAGGCAATACATTCATTCACTCTATTCATTTACCAACAGTATCAGATCACATAAGAAAGGATTATAGAATACAAATGTACTTTTTTCCTTTTACATAAGCAAGAGGTGAGATGGAGTCACAGGATCTTTCTGCCAAAGAGTAAGGACAGCCAGACATGGAAGTTTATTTTTGGGAGAGATTAAGGTATAGTATGAAGTTACTAAAAATTCTGCTTCATTTGTGATGCAAAACAAGTCTTTGAGGATGACAAACTTGGGTAGAGTGTGGGCTTCTTGTGTTTGAGGTAAAGGGAGTGGATACAATGTGGTATAGTATATTGAATACTGATTCTGTCTTTGAGGTCTCTTCTGGAATGTTGATGACATGATGAAGGCAATGTACTGTGAGTTGAATTACTTTGGAGAGTCTCTGAACAGTTTCTCCACCTTTGGGCAATGCTACTAAGAGAGAGAAGTTAAAAATATCTTAAGTACTAATAGATAGAGTAAATTATATTGAAAGGATGGCCACTATAAACATTTCATTGCTCATTTTTCAAAGCAGAAAGATGAAGAAGTTGTGTGGAAACAACAGGAGAAAGGAAATCAACAGCACCATATACTCATTTTCCATTGTAGTCTGCTTGTCAGCAGAAACTATAGGGTATGAAAATTGCTACCAAGAGTTGTGTTTTGTTTTTTTTTTAATTCTAGGAAAGCAGAGGCTTTTGGATAACATGTGAGTCATAGTTAAGCAATTTCTCCTTTTCTGGCTAAAAGCTTTTAATGATGCACCTTGTTTTTGGCTGACCACATCTACTGTCATAACAAAATATCTATCACAGCTGCACCATTAAGGATAAGCTGGGGAGATATAAGCATCCAACTCTTACTACTTCCTACTTATCATTATCGGGTTTAGCTCTATTTTGGTCAGACATAAGAAAAAAGGCACGTTTTGGCCCTTATACTTAAAAGCATTTTTGTAAATCTCATCAAACCTCCCTAGTTATAAAAATTGAATTTAGTAAAGGTAAGAGTGGGAACAATAGGCACACTACTTGCAGGTAGATTTCAGCCTAATATAAGGAAAACAAACACACACGTATGCAGAGATTTATACTCTCTCACATATAATTCCTTACAATTAGAGCTGTATAAAAACTGAGATTGTGAACCTTCTGTTACAGAAATCTTTTAAAAGAAGGTTGAATGACTATTTCACTGGATGGCTGTAGAGAGGATTCATGATTTTCCCTCTATGATATTCTAGTAGCTAAATTATTAAAACTTATTTATGTTCTTGTTGACCCAATAGTGGTAGAGTGTTTGTTGGAAGAAAGGAACATGTTGGGATGTACTTAGGCTCATAGAGCTGGAACTAGAGGGGATCTGAAAAACCATATAAGACAAATCTCTTTATTGTACAGATGAGAAACTACTCCTTGCAGGCTGGTCTGCATGACTCTTAGCTGAGCAATCCTTGTCCAAAATGTATCATTGTGAACTTTAGCTGTAGGGAATCAATGACTTCATTTTGTAGCTGGTTATGAGTTAGTGTGATTGGTATGTCCTACTGATGCTCCTCCTTGGGAAGAACTAATTTCTGGGTGTAACAACTATGCTTTTTTTATGTGTGATATCCAAGTCAGTTAGGAAATATACCCTGTTAGCTATGTAAGTTTGGAGTCATTTAAGAAAGGAATAGTTCAAAGCACAATGTCTCCCATGGGACAAATGTTTTTAATGACAAAATGTTTTTAAAGATAAAACCTACAGGTACTGTGTTGGCAGATGTAGGAGTTGGCAGGAAACATTATCCTAGATGAGGATGTCAGTGTCCTTTCTAATGTACCATGATGCCTTCTATGATGAAGATGGGAATATCTTTGATTTTGCAAGCTACTACTGGTGAAACGGCCCAGCTAGTCTAATTATTAGGTGGAGGGAAAGAAATGTGAGAACATGATGATGTTGAAAGTTCATGCTTTTTTGTTTTTGTTGTAATGCCTAAAATTTTTCATTTATTTATTTGGTAATCTGCCCTCTCTGCCCTCTCTGCCCTCAGGATTTATGGGAAAAAAACATATATAAATACTACTGGAACCTTAACTTATCTTAATCTGTAAGGATGGGGTCCTAGGAATGAGGAGTACAGGTTCACAAGTTTAATCTGGATAGAGAAACTATACTCCACTCAGGCTCATTGAGTCTGGTGGGCTCGACTAGGTTTTGAGACCCAGGTAAAGTGTAGGTAGAATAAGTAACTTGACATCAAGACTAAATCAACTTTCAAGATCCAGGAAGGCTAAATAAACCAATCAAAGAATGGAGTCTATTTTAGGTGACCTAGTCAGACTACACAGCTGGGATAAGAAAGAGAAGCTTGTAGGGCCAGTGTGAATGTGAGGTGGTATAAGACCTGAAACCTAAAAGAAGAGGACAATTTGTGGGCACTGATCAAAAATTAAACTTGTCATCTGAATTTAGAGAGGATTTCCCTCTCTAAACCTTTAGGTCAATGATATGGCCTCTGGAAGGGCCATAATAGAAGGGGAAAAAACCTGTCCAGATCCCAGATTCTTGTTTTCCTAATTGAGAACTTGATAAGTGGATTTGAGAGTGTTGAGACTTACTCAGTAGCCTAGATTGCCAAGGGAAAAGGATGCTTTGAAGTTAGAATCCAAATATCTATTCCTGAAGCTCCCAAAATACACTCAATATGTGGGTTATGGTTACTATGTACACCAGGTCCCACAGTTCTTTCTATGTTCTCATGTAGTATAAATTGTTGAGGTGCTTAAAAAAAAGTAGTCCATAAGAATATGATAATACCTTTTAGTTTTCCCCTTTAGCTTCATAAGTTTCTTCTAAAGTCTTAAAAAAGACAAATTCTCTCTTTTAAAACTTAACAGGTTGGTGAGCTATTATGGAGAATCTATGGAAGGGTCTAAGTAGAAAAACCTATGGTATTTAGCCTGTAGGGACTCTAGGTGGTTGTGAACCTGGGAAATCAAGAGGTTGAACTCTGTAGATGGTACCAGTCAGCCAAGTCCTAGGTTGGCTACCATGAAAATGAAGTGGTGGCCATATAGAAAGGAACTATGAAACCTCCAGTACCCAATAACCACAGTTCTAGGAATGAATGTGTTTGAGGGGCTTGAGGAAGAAATGCTTGGATTGCAAAGCTCAAGTCATACTCACCCTTTTATAAGCTCCAAAAGTAAGTAGGAACTGCCTATCAGAATTAGAGTACTGGTTTTTAACCTAACTCTGTGTGTGACTTCAGAGAATGGTATTGAAAAAGAAATTCATGAGTTAACATAGGTAGTTGACCTTCTTGTCTAAATGGACATTTTCTGCTTGGAGTGTTTAATGTGACTTGACACTACTTACTTCTGAAGTGGCCTATCTAGAAGGGTCAAGTAGTAGCCTGTCTCTTCAATAATAATGTGAGAGCTATAAGTATTTCAGGTCCTTTTGATATTTCCCTAAAGACAGGTTAGATTTAGAAATACATGGAAACATACTATCAAGTGACATCAATCTCAAAGAATTGTACTACTGACACTGACTGGAGGGAGGATTCTTAATCCACTGATTCTGCCAGTCTAAATGATACTTTTCCTGATTGATCCCCTATCCCAGCTGTTGGTGTTTTCTCCTTAGAAGTTACTTTGTATTAATTGACATAATTTTCAAGGCTTATTATAAATGATTCCCCTTCACAAGCCAAACCAATCTCCTTACTATTCTTCATTTATGACTCCATCTCTCATCTCTCTATGACTGTTCCCCATCATTAGGAACATACTTCCTTCTCACATTTATCCCTTAAAATATCTAGCTTCATTTAAGACTCAGCTGAAAATCACCTTCTACATAAAATCTTTCCTTATGCCCCCCTGATTCTAGTCCCTTCACCCATTGCCTTGCTTGAATGTGTGTAACACTCTCTGTCTCTCTCTCTCCCCTAACCATCTATCTATCCTGATCTATCATCTGTCGTGCCCCCTGAAAGAATATAAGCACTCTGAGGAGAGGTAGGACCTTTTGCACTTTTGTCTTTGTATCTCTAGTACCTAGTATAGTGCCTAGGATATAGTAGCCACTTAATAAAGGCATTTTGATTGACATATTATTAGTTTCAAATGAAAGAGAATTCACCTCTCTTGCCCAAGATTTTTTTTAAAAGAAGTAAAGATTGCAGTTGCAGTTCATAAAGAATGAATCATGAAATTCCCCAAACCATATGTGATCTAAGGTGGAAGGCTTTGAGCAGAAGATAAAAGGGTAGGGACAAAACATTCTGCTGAGTGTTAAAATAAAGTGAGATGAGTTTCTCATGAATTTTGTCCATATGGTATGTGTATTTTGGATTGGACTAACATGATGCTGAAACTCTTATTTTGTTGCATTGTCAGGAAACAGTTTCTTTTTCTTCACTTAGGAGCAAACTTTCTAAATTATTTTTTATAGACTTGATTCTTAAGAATCCTTTCCCAAACCCAAAGGATTAGATCTCAGGAAAGTAATGATGGCAGAAAAACAGAGGTTTCAAGGAATATCTCTAGGGTGAGACTGCAGGGATGCTGACATCTGGGTAGCAGTGAAGCATCCTGAAATATAGGGCATTGAGCCTGCAATGGGGCCTCAGCAAAGCATCCCCAGCTTCCCACTTTTCTATGTACTGACCCTTCCTGAAGAAACAAATTCTGAAGGTCAATTATTGTCAGCATTATCCTTAGCACTGAAATATGAAAGATACAGCAGATTCTGCTGTGAGGAGGGCTATTCCCTTCTCCCACCCCTAGCTCTCTTTCTTGGGGGGAGGGGGATTCATAGGAACATAGATTTAGAGCTAGAAGTCATCTAGTCCAACTCTCTCGTTTTATAGAGTAGGAAACTGAAAGGCCATGAGACAAAATGATTGCCAGGTAGGTAGCAAATGGAAGAGGCAGCATGAGGATTGAGGTTCTTTTCTCATTACACTGCACTTCCTATTTTTGGCTAAAATACTCAAGTAAGTGTTAAGTATATGTCCCTTCCTACCACAGGAATCCTTGACTTCAAGATTAGTTAGTATGCATGAAATGTGGGGACAGTCACATAAGAGAGAGGCTTCCTCATATCAGTCATGTAGTACTAAAGTAAGACCGACCCTGAGAGAAAAGAAACATACTCTTCCAATTAATATCCACTATTACATTATTACTCATTACTTTGCTTCATACATATTGTTCCTTATTATTTATCATCCTAGTGTATTTGTACTGGATGCAATAATTATTTTATATATACTATATATAGTTATATATGTATATAACTTTGGTATATTATATATAACACAAATAATATATAATGCAAATATATCATACAATGTTTATATTCTAATATGTAATATAGTAAATATGAATATAATAAACAGCATACTATATATACACATACATTTGTATATACTTACATATGTGTATATGTATATATGTGTACATAATATATACACATACCTACATGATGTCACAAATCACTTTTTCCCCATTGGACGATAAACTCCTGGAGAATAGGAACTATTTCGATTTTGCCCTTGTATACCCTGCACCTAACATACTGCCTGGCACATGGTAGGCACTTGTTGATTTATTGCTTTATTCATCATTTATTTTAGGTGAAGGAGTTCTAGAACCATGCATTATTTTTGTGCTTCTCTGTATTTATGTTTGGGAAAGGGTTGAGGAGGATGGAGAGGTAAGGGACAGGAAGATAGGGAGTATTCAGAAGGGCTCATTAAGTTATGCATCACTCTGAATACAACACTTATGGGAGAGAGTAGCAGAGACTGGCATTCTTCCTTCTCTTTACAAGAGAATTGTGATGTGTCTACTTCTTCTACCCCCTTCCTTTACTTTCTTTCCCCAAAACTCCCTTGAAAGACATTTTGCTGAAGGTACTACTACATATTGGGGGATGGGGACAGTGGAAGACAGAGGAAGACAGGCAAGCAGACAAGGGACAAGAGACGAGTGCCTTCTACCTCTTCTCTAGTAGAGTGAGCCACACCTCACAAAAGGGGTGTGGCTTGAAAGGGGTAACAGAATCTCCCCCAGAAAAGTGAGGCATCAACCCACTTCAAATTCAAAGGGCTCTTGGGGATACCGACAGGAAACTTAATTACAGCAGGAGCAATCCAGATGTTCTAATAGAGATTTCTGAACAGAGTAAAAGAAACAAAACCTATGAAGGCAGAGAATGACAAACAACCTCATTCTCTAATAGTTACCAAATAAATGGACTCACATTTCTCTCACAAATATCCAAAAAAAAAAAAAAGGGTGGGGGTGACACCTGGTCATTTTCTTCTTAAATTTTAATGTATGAACAACTCTTCTCAGTTCCTCTCCTGGAGTAATGGGATATCCATCATTGTTTGAGGCAGTATGGTAGAAAAAGTGTTTCAGTTTTAGTACCAAGTCGAGTGATTGTATACTGATCTGTTCACTATACTACCAGATAATTATCTGTAAACAACAAAACTGTTTATGTAGATAATTAGCTGAGTGAAGAGCTTTCAATATACAGTGCTCAATCTAATAAAAGCTACATTGATGGCTTAAGGCTAGAAGGTTAGTTTCAATAAATTCCCTTCTTACAAAACACCTGTTCAGAGGACAACACAATGTAGGAATCTGGCCTCAGGGATTCAATGTGGCCGGAGATTTTCAGTGGCAACTTCTTAAAGAGAAGTACTGTGTGTGTGTGTGTGTGTGTGTGTGTGTGTGTGTGTGTGTGTGAGAGAGAGAGAGAGAGAGAGAGAGAGAGAGAGAGAGACAGAGACAGAGACAGAGACAGAGACAGAGACAGAGACAGAGACAGAGACAGAGACAGAGACAGAGACAGAGATTGCTATCACTGCAATGTATAGAAAAAGTCTAGGTTTGAAGTCCTGCCTCTGCTACAATCTGGGTAATCCTGGGCAAATCACTTGACCTCTGAGGACCCCAAGGAGACAATCTATTTTGGTAGATGCAGTTTCCTCATGAGGAGTTCCCTTAGGAATGGCATCACAGGTCTGGTCCAAAAGAAGAAATTAAAAAAAAAAACGTTACTGAAACATTTTGAGGATAGCCAGTTTCAAGATTGTTTTTTATGCTTGTGATCATTAGTTATGTATTGTTTTTTTTCCTTTTTGTGAGAATTGGACTAAAATCAGACACAGGGTAAAACCTATTCAAACAGACCCTTTTCAGTCTTTTAAAGCATTTCCAAAGATTTAGGCAAACTAACAACACATACGTTAAGCATCTTTGGTGTGTAGGTGCTAAGGATAGACGAGAGATATTTGAGTCTACACCTTCAAGGAACTCAAGATGAGATAGCCAAAGTTTCTCCATAAAATATTTGTCTAGGGCAGCTAAATAGTTCAGTGGACAGAGTACCAGGCCTATAGTTGGGAGGACTTAGGTTCAAATGTGGCCTTAGACATTTCCCAGCTGTGTGACCCAATTTGCAACCCTTACCACTCTTCATTCTTGGTATCAATACATGTATCAATTCTAAGACAGAAGGGAAGGGTTTTTTTAAAAGTATTATTATGTCTGGATCTTAAGCTAGTAATGGTAGTTGGAAGAAACTGATCATAAAATTTAGAACTAATGGGATTTTAGAGATCTTATAGTCCAACCCTAACATCATATAAAAAAGAAATTTGAGGCCCATAAAAATTAAATGACTTGGTCCAGGTCTAGGGAGTAAATATAGGTTTAGATGTGATTTCAAATCTAGTGCTTTTTTCCACTGCATCAGTCTGTGTTTAGATAGAGGGTCTGAATACCACTGAACCAGGAGTCATTCTGAATGAATAGTTAGTCCTGAATGAGTGGATGATGTACAGTTTTAAAAGGGAATTAAATAAATCAATCTGTGCAATCACAAATTTTATTTCTTTTAGTACCTATTAGGAGAAAAAATACCCATGCCAATCCATAAAGGATAAACAAGATAAATAAGACATAATCCATTCTCCCAAGGAGAATGTCTGGCTTTTTCTAGCTCAAGCAGTTCTTTTTTTTTAAATGCTTCCTATCCTTCCTTCTCCCATTTTCAGTTGCTTTAATTCCTATTCTTTTTGCAAGACACAGCTCATTTGTCATCTGCTCCATGAAGTTATCCTTAGTTTCTCCCTTCTTCCATTCTCCTTACTCCCTGTGGAGAATGAATTCTCCCTTCTCTAAACACCCTGAGAAATCTGCTCTTCTCTGATGGCACTGATCATCATCATCGACTTTGTATTAGAGTCATTCATATACATGCCATGTCCCCCTGCTAGACTGGAAACTTGGTAGCAATGACTAATTCTTTGTTTTCAACATATTATCTAGGAAATTTAATGATATATACTGAATGAGAGATATATTATGGGTTAACCTTTGATGACTTGCTCAGTTTCTATGTATTGATACTATTAATTGTTTGTCTACTTCTTGAATTCTTTGATTTCAACACATTTGATTTCCAGTTTCATGCTGCACATTCAATCTAACTACAAAGTTGCTAATATGCTGGTGTGAAGTTGCGTATTTTGAAATAAAACCTCAGGAAAGTCACCTAGTCTTTACTTTTGTTTTTGTTTATTTGATAAATATTCAGACTAATGTGATTTTATCCCCCCTGGGCTATCAAAAGAAATGATACAGACGCCTTTTCTAACAGGATAAAAATGAACTAGGGAAATCTTTTGGGGAAATGAACAATGGGAATACACAAGGTCTACTCATTCATCCAGAGGTCAGGAAAACATCTCTCATGGACTGGCAAGAAAGGAGTTATTCATTAATTTATATTAGAGTGAGAGAGAATTATTCTTTTTGTTTCCTCAGTCTCATTCACATTCAGCACAGTCCTTCCTGAACGAAGCCAGTTTTCTATTCCATGTGCTTTCATGACTCTCAGATAGCAAATCATAAATTTAGTAGCAAAGCTTCTAAATGCCTAATAGACAAGAATGGATGCACAATTTTGTATCTCTAAAGATAAAGCTTCTGTAAGATGTAAAATTAAGTTTTTAAAAGCTCAATAAAAGTAGTTAAACATACGCACTGTTTTAAGCAGTCTAATGTTAAGGAAGAAATTTCATTTGATTACAATAAAGAACTATTCTGCTATTGTTACCCTCTTGCTCTTTCCACGTGAATGGAATGTTCTCTCCCATCATGGAAAGGGATCAGCTCTGGCTTGACCACGATCTTGCGCATGGTCCTCACCCCAGTGGAGAGATGCACTTCCAGGCGACCTTTGTTCAGGAATATCGCATAATAGGCCTGTAGTGGGGGATGGATGGTGGGTGAGTTGAGATTATATGGCAATCAGAAATAGCTACAGATGTGTGCAGAGAAGTCTACAAATGCAGCGGCTCCAGGATGGTCTCTCTGAAGGAAGAGGGTCGATACTAAAGAGCTCTTACAAAACAAGATAGGCATTTGATTCATATACTTACCATTTTTACCTCCTACATAAAGCCAAAAAAGGCAATGTGGAAAAGTGGAATAATGCTCAAGATTCAGAGCACTGATAAATTAGGGTGGATATAATAACAATAATAATAATGTAAGTGAAATAATAATACATGTAATAACAGCAATCCCTCACCTATTGTCAGAGTTATGTACCAGAGACACCAGCCAGAAGTGAAAATCCACGAAGTCGCGGTCTTATAGTTTATTATTTATATATATTTTAAGGCTTTATAAACACTTCCCACTCTTCTCCTATAAAACTTTTCCATACTCTTATTAACCTTTCCCACACTCTTATAAACACGGAGCCAATCAGCACCCAGGATACAGAACACAGTGCTGTGGTTGGTCATCTTTCATTCCATCAGTCAAAAATGTGCCCTGTACAATCTCATGCTGGCAAACTTGCACAAGTGGTACCTATAGTGGCTTATGGCATTTCCATTGAGTACAATACAGTAATTCATCTGCAAAATCCCATGATGTAGTGAAAACTCTGGGATTCAGAATTAGATTTTTTTTTAATGACCCACAAATCAGTGAAGCCACAATAAGCAAACTTCAATATAGCGAGGGAAGACTGTATATTGTAAAATTAGAATTTGTTACCCTAAAAAACTACAATCCCCAGAAAAAAACCACTATGATTCCCAGAATCCCAGTCACTTTCTGTCATTATGTGATGAGATAGGCAGGATAAATTAGGTGGAATTCCGTGTCTAGTGCTCTTTCCTTCCTGTTGGTGGTTTTAGTGAAGTGGAGATTTTTGAGCAGGTAGAAAACTTAGTCACATGGTTCTATTTTGTCAGATAATAAACTTTATAAAAATAATACTTGCAGTATCTGACATTAATTTAACTCTTATAATATAGTATAATAAAGTAATAATGGTATATTAATAATATCTAATATAATAATATAAAAACACATGTAATAATAATAGCTAGCATTAATATATTGCTTTAAGAACCATGAAGTATTTTACAACTTATTTGATCTTTATAATAGTCCTATGAAGTCAATACTATTAGTATCCCCTTTTAACAGATGAGGAAACTGAGGCTGAGAGAGGTTAAGTGACTTGCCAATGACCATATAGCTAGCAAGTATCTGAGGCAGAATTTAAACTCAGATGTTCATGATTCCAAGTCCAGCACTCCATCCACTATGTCACCCAACTGCCATTTTGAAGATAAGGGCTGTTTTTGAGAGAGAAAAGGCCATAGTATTACAGCTCTGTAAATGGAAGGAACCTTAGAGTTATATTGGCCAATCCCCTCATTTCACAGATGATGATGCTGAGGCTTACGAAGGTGAAGTGACTTGCTGATTGTCATATATTAGGAGTCAGAGCTGAGATTGGACACCTCAGGACATCTTTCTCTAAATCCAATGGTCCTTCTACTGTATAGTGCTGCTGGTACATGTACTAGGCCAGTGAATGCCTTCCTGCTCTTAAGGCTGAACAGAAAACCCACATGTGGAAATAATGTTATAAAATGGATGGCAGAAAGGCTCCAGCTGGCTTTTTAAGATTTAGTCAAGCTCTCCAGCTCATGGCATTTTGAGCAGTTTAAAGGAAAGGTATGTTATACTACCTGGTTGAATAGATACTTATCACAAATGTGTAACTTTTTTCCCCACAGTCAGAAGAGAGGAAAACAATTTTTCATCCAAAAAATGTGCCTGCTTTCTTTTTGCCATGGTTACTAAGGCAACCAGTATGGTTTTGGTAGCTGGTTATAGACCCTAGGGAGTTTGGATTCAGTCCTGTTTCTTAAAGCTGATGTCAGGTATTGCTCCATTACTCCTGGAGCACATATGTGAGGCTATGCAGTGTTCTCTTGGTTCCCTAAGAGTTCTTGTCAGAGGTGAAGAATTAGAAGCATATATTCACAATAGCCTCAATCATCCTCTTTTTGGATCAGTAGGAAATAACTGTGTTGAACACAGAATATTCTGAAGATTTGAGCTTCTGCTCATGGCATAATGAGGAAATGCTGTTAAGTGCATAGCAGTCATTTAAGAAATGTTTTGTCTGAGTGATTAAAAAACAACAATATTCTTCTAAACTTGCTTATCTCAAGCTAACAAATTCTGCCAAGTAACTGAACATGCTCAAGGCTCAGCTAGATCTTTGTGAAATTTGCTGGCAATGTCATTGTTGAATATGATGGACAAGAACATATATTTTGAAAATAGGCCAATTTAAAAAGCACAGATTTTGTGACTAACAGAACTTGACTATTATAAATTTGCTTTTTCAAACTAAGAGCAGTTTTTTAGATGACTATGTTCTAGAAATGAATTCTATTTTTAGAATGTAGAAATAATTAGATCACTCTAAAGTTAGTACTAATTTTCTAGTGGGTTGTAGTAGATTGTTTATAGGAAATTTTTAGTAAGAGGGAAAATCTATTTTCTAAGCAGAGTTTAAATGCTGTTGATTTGAACTGATTTGGTTAGCACTGGGTAATAGGAATTTAGAGCTGGCATTCAGACAAATCATCTATTAATGATAAGGAAAATTATTATCTTATTATGGAAACCTATTCCAGAAAGCTATATATATATAAAATATTCATACATATATATGCATATATATTCTCTGAATATCACTTCATTGATGGGTAATACTATTATTGTTATGATAATAATGATGGAGAAGGGGTATGACATAATGGATAGAGTTCTGACTTCTGAGTTGAGGTGACCTGGTTTCAAGTGCTGCTTCTAATATGTAGACTCTATATAAACTTCATATCCCATGGACCCCAGATATTCTAAAAAGGAGAGGTTGCAAAGCAGTTGCTGATCCGTATTGGCAGAGGGAATTTCTCATTGAAAATTTCCTTTACGGATAGTCACAGATTCATTACAAAATTTAAAAGAATTTCAATGCATTTATGAAAATTAATTTCTGTGTTGCCTTGCTAATTGAAGGGAGGCTTATTATGGAAAATAAAATATCTATGAATTGAGAAGGGAAGTATTGCCTCATTGTTAATTTGGCATGAAACTACCTAAACATGACTAGAAATAGAATTGCCCAAGACCAAGTCCACAGAACAGAGATCTGGCAAAAGATATTGGTGGCTCTTTATAGCACTTAGTAGACTTAAGAAACTGTCCTAATTAATAAGGCTACATGTCCCTTGGCTATAGGTTTCATAAAGATTTGGTTTTCCATGTTAAGCCTCTTCTTCATTAGCAGAGTTAGTTTTGCATTAGAATCAGATAGAATAGTGGGAATAGGATGACTTCCATCTGGACAATTTCCTGGGACTAGATTGTATATATATATATTTTTTTTTAATTTATTTTTTTTTGTGGGCACATACAAGTCATATGTATCTTTGGGTATAAACAAAACAAATTTCCCATTTCTTGCTCCTTGATTAGTGATGCAGAACAATCACAACAGAAAATTCTATGTAAATGAGAAATGAAATTAAACAGGAACAATAGGGTTAGGCATGAATATTAGCAGAGGCAGTTTAGTTGATGTAGGGAATCTAGAGTAAGGAATATCTGAGTATAAATTCAGCTTCAGACACTTGTTGGACTTTAAGCATGTCACTTAACTAATCCTAGCCTCAGTTTTTCCTCTGTAAAATAGGGATAATAATAGCATCTACCTCACAGGCTTGTTGTGAGAATCACATGAGATAATATTTGTAAAGCACTTTGCAAACCTTAAAGCACTGTATAAATGTTTGCCATTATGATGAAATCAGCACAATTTCAGGTAAAAAGAGAAATGGCTGTTGCCACCAACTAGCAAAGGAAAACTATAAAACGTTCCTTCTTTAACAAGTATAAAAATCAAATAACAGCAAACCATAAACTCCAAATGCCTTACTCATCTCTTCCTTCAAAAAGAGATGCCTAAGAATGTGCAGGCACAGACATGATTTACCCTGTCTCTTTGTACCTGTCCAGTTTGTCTGCGTTTTCTCCTTGGTGAGGTGTTAGGTCCATCACTTCCCAGCAGAATGATCCCAGACTCATTTTTGGTGCTGAAGGAAAGGTTGATTTCTGTGCCAACATCAAATGGTACTGGTGAAAGCTCTACAAATCCAGGCTTGGGAAAACTAACAATGTAAACATTCTGTGTAGAGAAAAAGAGAAATAACAATGAGAAATGAGAATATAAATTAATTCACCTGTCCAGTCTCTCCCATTTTCAAATCCAATAAAAAAAAATCTGACCTTTATTAAACATCTACTGTGTACCAAGCAAGATGTGAGGCACTGGACAAACTTGTTCATCAATCATTTAACAACCACATATTAAAATCCTACTATGTGTCAGGTACTAGGCTAAGTGGACAAACACTGTGAAAGGCAAATGTGAAGCAATTCCTTCCTTCCCTTATGGAGTTTACAATCTACCATGGACATAGATAGGTATATATAAGATTTGTATAAAGTCGATACATATAGTATAATTTTGTAGGGGAAAGAAAAAGTAATTACTATAATTAAGAACTATAAGGATCCAGGAAGGTAGGTGGCTAAGCAGATAGAGAGCCAACCCTGAAGTTGGGAGGACCTCGGTTCAAATCTCCAGCTGTAGGATCCTGAGCAAGTTACTTAGCCCCAATTGTCTATCCCTTACCACTCTTCTGCACTGGAGCTAATACATGATATTGGTTTTAAGATGTAAAGTAAGGCTTTTTTTTTTTTTTTAAGTACAGGACTCACAAGAAGCAAGTGGACCACCACTACTTGTCAAATAAATGAATGCCTGAATAATACTTAAAAATACTTTTTCATATTAACTTTGTCCCAACTGGTCAGCTTTATCTAAAAACAGAATTGTGACTAGTAAGCTTTTATTCTATAGTTTTTCTATCAACTAATAAAAGATGAACAATGCTTGCATCCCATTTTGGGCTTTCAAGGTTTGTTACTCTGACTTGAAAAGGTTGAAAATTAATCATTCTTCTTCATTTCATCAACTGATTAATCATGCTTTACTGATGAATCAAACACATAAATAAAGCATAAATATGGATAGCCTGTTCATTATTACTGGCCTGTTACTGCAATCAGGACAGGCAGATATTACTAATATATGATGTATATTTTGTCACAAGCTAACAAATCAATTATCTTTCCATGATTTAACAAATTATCAAGGCCAGTTTGATCATCTTTGGAAATAAATTTATATATACTCTATACTAAGTGATCAGTTGTCAAAGTCTCTAGCTTTTCTGGACATAAAAAGCAAGAGCCTGTTAGAAGGTAAGCTGTATTTCTGGCCCAGCTAAGACATTTAAATGACATGTATTAGCAGAAGGCATAATCTCTTGAGCTTTCTATTACAATTTTCAAATCAAGAAGCTTGGACAGTTCGGATAAAAGTACTGTATGGTCAATTGTTCCTTTTTTATTATTTATCTACACTGAATCTCTGCTTCATCCACCAGTTGCAAAATAATTCCTGTTTACTGAAAAGTGACTTTACAGAATGATCATTTCAAGCACACAGGCTATTCATTTTATAGCCAATTTTTCATCCCCATGTATCTCTTCTGAATATAAATGAGACCTGGGCTTTGGAAGATTAAAGTTCTCAGTAAAACTTTCTTTTTAGGGGATCAGTGCCATACCTTTAAGATTAAATTCCATCTACATTTCCCTTTTTCTTATCCCCAGGCTTCCCAGGGTACATCTAGAATCACTGTGGCAGAACTGGTCCCATTCTATGATTTGGAGTTCCAATTTGTGACTATAAATCAATTCAGTGGTATGAACAGTAGAAGCCCTGAGGTACCAGTAAGAGTCTGAGAGACAGAATTTTAAGAGCTAGAGGGGTCTATATAGTTTCTTCTCTTGTGGCAGTTTTCATTTAATATTGAAATTGTGCAGTCATATTGGTAGATTCGTCTCTCTTTCCCCCTTAAATTTGAGTTCTAATTTGTCACATAGAATTGCATCTTCCCAGTGTTCATTTTGGCACTATATCTCTCATAAGTCCATGCAGACTCCTAGCAGTTTTCATTTGAGTGGAAGATAGATATCTTACAATAGGATGAGACATGTGCTGGAGGCTGGACAGCAGAGCCAATGATGGCAGATAGGCATGGTAAAATGCTAAAAATGGTTGCTTGGGATTGACAGTGGTAGAATGGACAAAGAGGTCCTAAAGAGAGAAGCCACATGACTCCAGTTACCTTTTGAACATGTTTTCCAGAATAAATAAAAATTCTTGATTGAAGGAAGTCAAGTAAATTATTATTTTATTTCTGGGGTACTAAAATCTTTTATTTGTACTTAAAACATAATTTTAAAGCAAATTAATAACTTCGGAAATTCAATGATGCTCTTAGTAACTGATAAATTTGGTTATTATTTACAATTTTATTCTTTTAAAGAACAATAGTCTATTTTTACACTCATATATGCAAACCCCAAATAAAGAATTCATATTTTTGAATAGCTACACAAAAGACAGTCAAGTGGGACTATGGGATAGAAAGGTGCTAGTTTCTTTATTTTTCTCCAAGGTTGGAAGAACTGATTAGCTGTGTTATGAGTGGAGTAATAACGGATAATAGCAGTTAAGGGGTTCTTTCAAGCTTTTAATGTTCCTTCATAGAATACTGGAGTTGAAAAAAGGATCCTAGAGATCTTTAGATAGCTCCATTTGTTAGGAAATGCTTCCTTACATTAAAGGCAAATCTACTTCCCTCTATCACCTTCCCATCTTACCTACTTCTAGGACCAGACAGAATGAGTCTAAATCCCTCTTCCACATGACAGTCAAATTTTGGAACTATTGATCTTCCAGAATATAGTGATGCTTCTTTTTTAGACCAAATATCCCTTCTTTCTTTAACTCTTTTTCATAAACCATGTTTTCCAGTCTCTTCATCATACTGATTTCCGGCCTTTGAATCTACCAGTATCTTTCCCAAAAGGAGGGGTATAGAACCAAACAAAATGCTCCATATGTGGTCTAAGAAGGGCAAAGTATTGCTCTGGCATGCTACGTCTTTTGCCTTTTTGAGTGCCTTGTTATATTTTAAAGTGATAGTGAATTGAGCTTGCCCTTTACTAAAATTACTCAATCTTTTACACTGTTCTTTAGATGTGCTACCACCATTGCTGAGTTGCTCTTTGGAATCCAAGTATAGCACATTACATTTTTTCCTTTTCAATTTCATCTTAATACATTTGGCCCATTATTATAATCTGTCAATATATTTGTGAGTATCTAGATTTTCTTATCCAAAAAAGAAAGTATAAAATTAGATGTCTCCTTAAAGGCTCCCATGCTAATAAAAGCTACCCCTTTTGACATTGTGGATGCAGAGGGCTGAGGTTTGGAGCATCCCTCCCTTAATATAACTCTGATTTATATTAAAGGAACCCTGGATCCAAGCTATGCTGGACGTGAATAACTATTTTGTGAACTATCATTTCACCAACTCAGTTTGGCAACGGAAATTTATGGAACAACAATAAAAAAAAACTATAGTTTACATTGTGTGGAGGCAGAATCTGTCGAAGGGCATTTATTTAAACAATAACATGTTCTATCAAGGTATGAGATATATGTGGTATGAATATGTTTTGGTTTTAATTAGTCCTCCTAATTTTCACCCTTATTATACTTCCCTTTCTGCCCCCTCCCCTTTTGTTCCCTTTTTCTTACTTTTTTTAGTGTCTATTAAGTTCCCTTCCCCCCCTCTTTCCCTCCTTTTTTTTTTTTACTCCCTGCCCCATTCCCCTTATGAATATGTTTTGTAGGCAAATCAACATTGACAAACCTCAAGTGAACATCCTTTGGTCACACCAACATAATCAGGGCTACTAAGTATATTATATGGAGTTCGTGAAATTTCAATATCCTTGAGACATCCAGCATATTTCTTCAAGTTTACTTCAGGCCTATCAAAATAAAATAAAAAAGCAATATCAGTTTAGCAGCTAACTGAATGATTCTTGTGGCTACAGAGCAAGCTATATGTAGCAAAAAAGCACAGCTGCAGACATACATGT
Organism: Monodelphis domestica; assembly: GCF_027887165.1. Taxonomy (NCBI): domain Eukaryota; kingdom Metazoa; phylum Chordata; class Mammalia; order Didelphimorphia; family Didelphidae; genus Monodelphis; species Monodelphis domestica. Next base: position 402,393,546 of record NC_077228.1, on the reverse strand, counting down.
AAAGACATGTGTGCACATATACAGAGAGCACTTTGCTTTTCAGAATTTGCTTAATTTGTCAAGCAAATATGTAAGTGACCATCCAATTAGAAAAGTCCATGAACAAATTTCTTTTTGAGCTGGCACGTTCACACGTGTTTTAATGCAACATACAACCAACCACCAATTAGGCATGTTCTAAGGTCCTACTCTGTGCTCAGCTTTTTGCTATAAAACAAGTAGGTTTTCTTCCTCTAAACAACATAGAACTTTAAAGACTGAATAAACCCAATGGTAAAAAAAATATCCTGTAAAGAAATATTTGCTAAAAGAATTCAAGTCCTTTAATTCTGGAATCTTCAATTAAAAATGAAATATCTTTCTCCTTCATATCTTTTTTTCCCTAATCAAAGAACAGAATAAAATTAGATCTCTCTTTAAAGCTTCCAATTCTAACAAAAGCTAGTACATTTATTCATCCTTGATAGTATTTTTTGAAGAGGTTTGCAGGTTAACTCCAAAGTCCTTAGTCTAGATTAAAGCAGTAACGCATTCCAAAAAGAAATGACATTTCATATTTTCACTTATTAAAAATTGAAAAAGGATTTACTACATTAGACATAGTGTATTGTTTCCTTCCTTCCTTCCTTCTTTCCTTCCTTTGTTTCTTCTTTCTTCCTCTCTTCTTTATTTCTAGTAGCTTGTTCCTTACTCTTTTAAATGTAACAATTTTGTACATTGACTTTAAAACTAGTAAGTAACTTCTTTGCCCCTGAAGTTACTCCAGTGGGTCTTCACTGTCTATAGTCAAAATGAGTATTTAATATGTGCTTATGAGTTGTTTGTTAGCATTTGAAAGAACTATCTGATGAGTATCAACAAATGGTACTACATAAAGGTTATGGCTAATAATTCTACTTGTTACCAACAATTAACTAGCTGGTATATACCCAGCCTGAGCATCCAGAGAATCAAAGAAGTTGAGAACAGGAAGGAACCCATAGAGATTGCTTTGTTCAATCTTCTTTCTCACTTTACTGATGGGTAAACTGAGGCCCACAAAGGCTGTGCCTTGTATGGGTAACATAATGGCAAAGCTAGGATTAAAGTCCATATCTCTTAACTCAAGTTCACTGTTCTTTCCATTACACATATTGTCACAAAGAGATATGGTTTTTCTATGGTCCAGTGATAAAACACTCCAGGACATGAGAGATAGGAAGAGAACAAACTAGAAGCTGGCATAATCACACTGGGTGTTAGATACTTGTTTTAGCCTTGGTTTCTCTTCTTAGACTTTATTGATTATTTCTGGTAATGTTTTCCTGATCTTAAGACCTTTCTATAAACTTACTGAGATCTCAGGAAGGAAACACTGAATTTTCTGGGGATAATTTCTTTTCTGTTGAGCCCTTAAAATAACTTATATGTTTTTTTGGAACCAAAGGAAGCTTGTGTATCTCTTTAGCTTGGTGTATTCACTTCCATAATGGGAAGGAGAGATGGACTCATCAAATCCTTAGAGCCTGTGAACTAATTAACCCCCTTTTCCAAATACGTATCATTGATTCTTTTATGGAAATGTAAGTAACAGTTTAAAAACATAATCATTCAGCTGTCTCCATAAGGTGGAAATCATAGAAGATAAGTCCTTACATAATGAAAGGGAGAAAGATAGAAGGAAATCTTGCTCCCTCAACACCACTCATAAAGAGAAATCTCCAATTTTTGCTCTACTCAGGGACATCATTCAAGGACACAATTACAAAGCAACACAAGTTCATTCCAGAACATTTTCATTAGCATATGTTTCTACTGAAAAACAGTCTTTTGCATTTCAGCAAGCACAGCACCCTCCAGCAATTTAGCCAGTTGTCACATTACAGGATAAAACACCTGGTTCACTCAAATTTCCTACGTTTGTTTCTTTCTATTGTACTTTCATTTTTGGATCTCAATTCCTTGTATTCTTTTTCTAGATGAATATATTCCTCATAGAGAATTCGATTCTCCATCTCTTTCCCAGAAATTTGGCCATCAGTCTACTGATTTTGGGCCAAAATGCCAGATTTTAGGTCTAACCAGACTGACTCAGACTCTCAGATCCTTTTGGGCTTGACCTGCCAGTAGAGAAGCCTGCACAGTAATTCTTGGCTAGAAATAAGAAACATTGGCTTTGAAAAGTTTGGAGACCTTACCTCAGCTTTCTTTGTTGGAAACTACATTATACTGAGAAAACAGCTGTTACTGTAGTTTTAACTACAGTCTATACACATATTCCTTTCAGCCAGCTCCAAAGCCAATTCCAAATAAACACAGCAATACATCAACAGCTGTGCAGAGATCCTTTGGAGGGCTGTGAGGACTGTGCATACCTGTGGGTCTGCAAAAAGCAACACGGCAATGCTAAGCACTGGGGAGAGCAGGTTGGGCTATTTAGCAGAGAGAATGGTTCTTGGAGATCAAGGTCATGGGTTTGATCCATCTGTAGGGCAGTTCGCTTTACTCTGGTTCATGGCCACAGATTATATCTCTGAGCCTAGGTAGGTGCCTTCAAAGGGTATGGTATTGGTCATAAAATAGACTTGACAAGGAAGAGTGGGTGGATCAGTCTGTCCATTGCCACTCTCATAAAACCATTGGAAAGTGCATGCCCTACAAATGGTATCTTTGTAAAGGAAAGACAGCATGAAAAGGGTTTCAAGAAGAACCACTTGTTTGTAAAATATACCCAGTAATAGCTGGCAACAGCGTCAATATGCTTTCTGCACTGCTGTTTTCTCTAAAAAGCTGTACTTACTCAACCCATGCACTTGAAGGAGGCATGCATAAATGTAATTTTTACCTGGCTTTCATACTAGGATAAGGGAAAAAAAGAAAAAGAACATTTACTCATAAATGCATTCCATTTAGGGGACAAGAAAACAGTTTTATCAAGCTCTGAAAACTGAATGAATCGGCTACCAATTAATAAGGAAAAATAACACAAAAGCTACCAGTGAACATATATGTAAAGATGCCCCTTCCCTATCATAACTTATAAGTAAATTGTTGGAATGATATTATTTTTCACCACTGAAAATTTCTGCCTTAATTTAGTCGTTTATTATTCTAATTAGGAGTTCTTAACCTGTGTGTGTGCGTGCGTGCGTGTGTGTGTGTGTGTGTGTGTGTGTGTGTGTGTGTGATGGACTCCTTTGGTAATCTGTTGAATAATAATATTTAAATAAATAGTCCTTTAAGGTTTTCAGAGTGCTTAATTATTATCTCAGTTCTCTTTCACAACCCTATGTAAGAAGTGCTATGATAATTCCTATTTTACAGATGAGGGAACTAAATTTGAGAGAGGTCATATAATCTACTGAGGACAGGTAGCCAGCCAGTGTCTGAGAAAGGAAATGAAATCAAGTCTTCCTGTCTTCAAGTTTAGCAATTTTTTCACTGAGCCAGCCCCTTAGTGAGCTATGGAATCCTTTTCAAAGCCTTGTTTGTAAATGCATAAAATAAAATATATAGAACTGCTCCTAAGGGAAACCAGTTATATTGAAATATAGTTATTATAACATATATATTTCTAAAATTCCCAACCCTAGGTTAAGAACCATTATCCTAAAGAGTTGTTGCAGATCTTTCTCTATTCTTAAAAATTCATGGAGATCTTGTAAATGTTAACTTCAAGATTCTGAGGCAATCAATACTTATACAAATACTTTTGCCCTACCACATGTATCTTGCACCACTCTATCACATCGCTGGGATCATGACAGTAGTCAAATTATGTATTTCTAAGTTCTTGCCTCTATTTTGAAATAATGTGAAAAGGAACAAACTCAGAATTATCAAATGCTATACTATGAACATGGTAATTTTTAAACAGGAAAATGTGCATTAAGCATAATAAAGTCAACCCAAGAGACCTATTCTTTTAGCTTCTCAAGTTTCTTCTTATACTTAAGTTTCTGCAAGGTCACTTTGGGGTTGTGAAAAACTGTACATCATCACTATGTGTAAATGAAACAGGTTCATATGAAGAAGTTTATTCTAGTCACATTTCATTCATTCGTATTGTTAGTATTATTATTTAGTTGTTTCACTCGTGTAACTGGAGTTTTCTTGGCAAAGCTACCAGCATAATTTCCTTCTCCAGCTCATTTTATTGGTAAGAAAACTGAGGCAAATTGGGTTAAGTGACTTGTGCAGGGTGACCCAGATGCTAAGTTTCTGAGGCTGGATTTGCACTGATGAAGATGAATCAAGCCCAGTGCTCTATCCACAGTGCCGTCTAGCTGCCTAGTCATGATAGAATTAGTGATAGAACTTGTGGCATATGATTTCAAACTTGAAGAAATGATAGTTGGGATTTCCCTAGTAGTAAAAAATTATAGTCGCTTGACAAATTTGCTAAATATTTAAATATGTTTGAATTCCAATTACTTTTCTTGTGAGACATTTTAAAAATTCATCCTAACATTTGCTAGTTAACAGGATCCCAATACAGTACATTATAGTCATTATTCCTTTCTGTACTTATGGTAAAATACTTTTACTCAAGGTCACTGCCAATTCCAATAGTGTAAAATAGTCATAGCAATAGAATGAACAACTTAGAAGTAGGTGTGTGTATGTGCGTGTGTGTGTGACTCAAATTTCATGTTGATTTATATAGTATTGAAATTATCACCACCTCCACAGTTCTCAACTATATTCTACCAGACTTTCACTTTTGTCCTTGTCTTAATTGCCACCAAAAAATACCTTAAAATTCCTCTGGCATTAAATGTGACCTTTTATCATAGAAAGTTGGAGAGAGGGCTGTAGCACCCATGACAAAGGCTGTGATAGTGAATATTCCTATTAAAGAGGCCATTTAATTTCATTGTATTCTTCTCCACTCATTTCAAAATATTTTATGAGTACCAATAGCCTTTTACAGTTTCCCCTCTTACAATATTCTTGAGGAATACTGCAAATACATTCAACTACCTAAGAAATATATTTCATGATTTTTCTGGGTCATGAAATGTATATTAAACCAAAGCATTTCAGCTAAAATAGCTTCCCAGTTTCTCAGTGAACATACATATACAAAACAAAAGCAAAATCATTGACATGAAGACAAGAAAAATCAGAATGGCATGAGTGGAAATAAGAGAGCTCCAATGCACCATTATGATTCTATTGAGCATCAGAAATATATACTTTACCCATAGACTACTGAATAATTTTCAGAACATTGAGCAATTACTAGTCACTGTGCTATCATCCCAGTGAATGTGAAAAGAGAATAACAGCAATGATAATGACCTAAATTTTAATCAAGTGTCCAATTCTTTTCATCAGGTGAATTTAGGCAAACAAGTCAACAAAAATATCAAATGTATCCACTGGCTTCTGAGGCTTCACATTGGATTAGCATACATGATGGTTTCTGATTATCCCCTTCAAAAAATCCAAAGAGATGAGATGTTCTTAAGTCAGTAACTGATAAATACTGTAATTAAAATGCAAAGTCCTATTAGATTTAAAAGCCACCTATGAAAACTCATCCTTAGCTTTGAACCTGAACAAAAAAATACTGTGTTGCACTTTTGAGCAGCATTACCTCAGGTTTCTCAGGGTTGGCAAACCACCAAAATATATCTTGTCATCTGCTTTCAAGTCAAGGCCAAAATTATTTCCTGAAGATGCTGTTGCTATGTTCTCCTCCTGGTTAGTTTCTATGTCTATAATAGAGACATTGGCTAGAAGAGATGAAAAAAATATTAAAAACTTAATTCATAAACATGAATAATATCCCATTTCCCTTGTACTACCTCTAAGGAAAATCACTTTGATACTCAAGTTGTATAATAGCACTTTTCTCAGTCTTCTTTAATATCACAGCCATTTGCCAAACTTATAACAGTATTCTGCAAGAGGCAAAGTGTGGTCTCATGGCTCAAGGGCCAGCTTGCAAGTCAGAAATCTTTGGGTTCAAGCTGTACCTCTGACACGAATGAGCTAAGCGACCCTGGACTAATAAATCACTTTACCTGTCAAACTCTAAGGCAAGTGCTTAAGATTATGCACTGCAGAGGACTTGCTGTCAGTCTGTATGAGTGAAGGGAATTTTGTGGAATCATAGGTTTTAAACTGGTAGGGACCTCAGGTTTTTTAATACAACCGCTTCATTTTGCAATATGAAGAAACTGAGGCTCAGAGTTTAGGTAGATTGCTCAGGTTCACCCAGCTAAAAAGGGTCTAAGGCAGGATTTCAATTCTGAATTTTTCCACTAATAATTCAACAGAATTATGGTACCTAGCTCCTATAAGAGGCAGGTAGGTAGTGCAGTGGATAAAGTGCCAGGCCTGGAGTCAGAAAACTTGAGTTCAAATCTGACCTCAGACACGTACCAGCTGTGTGATCTTGGGTAAGTGACTTAACCTGTTTGCTTCAGTTTCTTCATGTGTAAAATGAACTGGAGAAGGAAATGGCAAACCACTCCAGTATCTTTGCCAAGAAAACCCCAAGAGATAAAAAGAGTTGGACATGATCAAAAACAATAAAAAAATCACAACAACAATAAGTTTCCACATGGGAATTTCCTGAACTAACAAAAGCATAGATCCAGTCAGTCTCTCTCTCTTTGGAAAAATAAAAACAAAATCTCCTATAAAAGGCCTTATTTAATGTCTCATCATTGTATGACAGTGACGTTGGTTCTTGAAGGGGAGCATAAGCTCTGACATGTCTTACAAAGCAATAAGGACCAGACGAAAGTCTATAAGCCTGTTATCTGACATCTAGCTTAGCAAAATTCCAAGAATGGGAATATCCCCTAGAGGAAGTTTCTCTTGGTATGTAGGAACTCGCAGGACAGTACTAAGGTCTAGAGCACTTGCAGTCTGTATTGGTGGGGAGAGGAGCTATTTTGATCAAATTAGGGATTCGCAAAATATTTCAATATGATAAAAAATATGAGCATAAATGCATCAGACCTCCACGCCATCACTGATGGGGGAGGATAAGAAGAACATTTCCCCAGGAAACCGATTTTAGGAAAAATGAACAATCAAAGAGGGGATTATGATGACGATGATGACATTGATGGGAGAAATCACTTATGTAGTGTTTTACAGCTTACCCAGCTTTTTTTTTTTTAATACATTATGTCATTTGTGATTTTTCACTTAGAGATCAAAGAGTCATAGGCTATAACCTAGTCTGTGATTTATGTATGAAATATAATAAATATGTGATCTATTGAGGAGTTTTATTGAACCTAGATTCAACAAGACATTTCTTGAATTTCCCAGAAAAATCTGAAGTGTAAACTTATATTCTATTACAGGCAGCCTCCAACTTCCAGTCATACTTAACATGATCGTTCAAGAATGGGAAATGGACACACAATACCTACTCCCTCCCTTTTCCTTTCCTACTTCCATTCTCTTATGCCTGAGGCAATCCTAAACTCCTGCCTTATTCCTATTTCTCATATGGTCCAGGGGCACCTGCGTCTAAGATAACAGGACTGTCAGTGATGAGGAAGGGGAAGATGGATGACACCAAATTCTTCTTGGCCCAAACTACTGCCTCCCTTTCTAGCCTTAGGAAAGCATCCTTATTCTCCATTCGATTTCCTTACTGTTTCTACCACCTGAACCCTGTCATACTCTATAATTCCTCAGAGAGTTGAGGAAAATTAATACTGAATTATTAGTAATTATTATTACTAATTAGTTATTAGTAATATTTCTATATGAAATCATTTCCCCCTCAGCCTCCCAAGGTCAGGCTGAAACAGTCTGATTTCAAGATAGGGTTACCCACCTCCCCATGCCCCAGGCTACTAACCTCCAGTTGGGAACTTTTGTCTCTTGTTAAGATCTTAAAAGGATTAAAGACTTTAAAGGTAGGGCTGATCAGTCAAGGTGAATTCTGATCCATTTGAAAGTAGACTTTCAAGCCCCACTTTGCTGGGGTATGCTGGAGTCTTCTTGATCTGGGCTAAGATCCATCTTCACTGGGATGAAGGAATAAGGGGGGAGTTTACATCTCTAAGTCCACTTCCTTTTGAAATATCTACCAGTGGGGACTGCCAAGGGAGGTCCAAGGGATCAGCGGTTCTCAACCTCTCAATTTGTAGCAACGAGAATACATAATGCATATCAGGTATTTACATTCTGAATCATAACTATAGCAAAATTACAGTTTTGAAGTAGCCACCAAAATAATTTTTTGGTTTGGGGTCATGTGGGATGAACTGCTAGGCCAATCAGAAAAAAGAACACATTTCTCTTTAAAGGAGAGTATCAAGACTCATTCAGGCTCTCTTCAATTAGGAGACTAGTGAAAGATCCATTTTTTGTTAATGAGACTGCACGCTAGACTGCTCAAACATAATTCACCTTCCTCAGATCCACACAACAGGGTTGGCTGTGTGTAGTGGACTCCATAGAGAAATAGCCTTCTTCTATAGAACTTAACCTTTGTATGACATTTGTTCAAAGAGTATTCTATGTAGAGTTTGGAACTCGGGTCTCTGGAGAGATTTTTCCTTATCCTTGATTAAGTGTGTGAATTTAATAATAATAGGTGGGATTTATAAAGTGTTATATATATTGGTCCTCATTATTCCTGTGTTGATGTTGCTAGTTGTTTAATGGTGTCCAACTCTTTTTGACTCTAAGGACCACAGTCATCTGTAGGGTTTTCCAAGGATACTGGAATGGTTTGCCATTTCCTTCTCTAGTGGATCCTTCTGCCAGACAATCAGAGACTAAGTGACTTGCCCAAGGAGACACATCTAGGAAGAATCAGTGGCTGGATTTGAATTCAGGTCTTTCTAATTTTGGGCCCACCATTCTGTCCTTTGAGCCACCTAGCAGCCTCCTAATATCCCTGTAAGATAGATGCTCTTTAAATGTGTCTTTTGCTTACCTTCTCAATGAGTGGGGTGAAGAATAAGAGGGAGGGAGAGAATTTAGAATTCAAAATTTAAAAAGTAAAGTATATTAAGAATAAATAAATATTTTTTAAACAAAAAAAAGTCAAGTGATTTGCCTAGGGTCACAGTAAGTATCTGAGTTAGGATTTGGACTTGGATTTTCCTAACTGTATCTGGAACTCTGCTCATCATCCAGAGTTGCCTCTCATTCTAAGACAAAATAAACGCTTGTGGGTACATTTGTAAGACAGAATGTTATAGGTGGAAAAGACTTTAGTGATTATGTAGGCCAATCTTTTCATTCTACATATGAGGAAATAGGCTTAGAGAGGTTCTATACATCCACAGTTATTTGGCACAGTAAGACATGGAGCTAAAATTAGAGTCTAGATTCTAGGGTTGTAAATTCTTTACTATTTCTCCTGTATCCCACAACATTAGGTAGAATTGTGAAATTAGGATTTTTTATCCCCCAAATGCTTAAATTTTGCTAAAAACACAATACAATTTTTCCGAGCTAAAAATGAGCACTGATTTGTAAGCCTGGGGCATAATAAATGTCAGCTAAATTTTTTTTTTTACCTTTCTATATCCTATTTGGTTTGGATCTTTATGGGATTATATGTTGGAACTTATTAGATATTTTGACTACAACGGTTAAATCAGACAACATTTAGGCATTTGATCATCTCTTTGATACTTTGGACTTAAAAAATGGAAAAAGAAACAAGAAGCACTGGCACATTGCCCTGGAAATTCTTCCTAAAGGCCTTGGATCCAAGGCCATTTCCTCTATCAGCTTTCTAGGGAAAGTCTAATCTTGGAACTACCTGAAAAAACATTTTTCAAACCCATTACAGGATGTAATTTTGTAAGTTGTGAAATAGTTTTATGCCTGAGAATTAAGCTTCCAGTTTCAAAAGAAAATGACAGAAGAGCCATTTGACACTTCAATCAGTCACCCAATCTAACCCAAACCACCTATAATAATCTAAGGAAAAGAATTGGCTATCTCAATTTTTTTTTTTTACAGAACTTCTGAGAAGTGACAATTATGGACACCATCTTCATTGAGATTAGATGGCGAGTTTCACTAGATAGGATAATTAAAGTACTTAGGGTGTTATCACTATAAAAACTCACCTTGTTTTTGAATTCTTGATAGGGTGAAGGATTTCCATTTCCCATCATTATGATTTTGGTTGCTGATAACAGAAGCAATGCCTGAACCCAGATCATAACTGACTTTTATGTGTCCATCAGTGAGTTCTACACTCATAAAATCTTTCTGTTAAAAATGCCCAAAACACCAGTGATTAGACAAATACATCCATAAAGAAATAGATTTTTGCTTTTACTGAGGGATTTGTGACAGTTATGGTTTCTTTTTTGGATTTCTGTGCTACATCAGAAAAGAAGCTCTTATGGAGCTGTATGTACCCACTTATATGGGTGAAATATAGTTTTTAATGATGTAAAAAGCTATGATAAAGCTATTGAGATAGGTTTTATTGAAAGAAAAGCCTACTCAGTGTAAATGAGGCACTTTGGATAGAATATCAAGTAAGCCATTAGGTTATAATTTAGTATCCTAGAAGAATAATTATCCATCTGGGTATCTTGAAAGGTATGTGAATAATTGAACAAACATCTAGCTTGGGATAGTGGCTTTGCTTTGACAAGATTCCAAACAGGGTACTTGGTAGTCTGTTAGGTTCTTATTGTAAGATGTTTGGAAAATCACATTAAGCTTATGTTTGGAGTTATAGCTACTAAAGCAAAATAAATTCTGTTTACAATTATCATCATTCATGACTGGGTGCTACAAAACAAATCCATTTTCTTTTTCTTGTGTTATTTCATGTTAATTAAAATTTGTGAGCTATGTAGTCCAACCAATGTGGTATGCGCTTATGTGATTTTTTTTACCAGGTCTCTGGTGGCAAGGTACATCAGAAGAGCACTTGAAGAAAAGGTCCTGAACTTGAACATGACTGTGGATATATTGGGGTACCAGCGTATGGGGCGGCTGACCAAAGCATAGCCTTCTCCATCAAACTGGATAGTACCCTCAGTGTCTTCCACCTGTGGACTAGAAAGAAAAAAAATCTATAAGTCAAGATATTTAATGCAAAATATACTGATTATAAACTGCTATAGATCAGTGAACATGTTCTATATATTCTGTATATAAGTACCTAGCATGGTACATTTTAAAAATAAATGAATGAATAATATAATACCACATAACTATTGTTTAAAATGCTTCTGATTCAAAGGAAATGTTATACGTATGGAAGAAGACAAGAAGGAAAGAGAGGGACTAGGAAGAAAACCAACAAAATATTCACAGAATAGGGACAGTAATGAGTAAAAATATTTATTACATATGTACAGGGTTCATAGTGCTGAACCAATGACTTTGCTGATTAGATATGATCAGTGGGAATACTTCCTCTACTGATACAGATTATACTTTGCCTTCTTATCCTATGAAATTCTTGTTCTTCCCATAAATTATCTATGCAGGATCAAGCCCAAACACTGGAAATCTTCTCCTGGCTAAATGAATACTTTGGCAATTCAAGTTCAGCTAACAAGCTGTTCATTGGTTACCTTTTTCTCTCTTGTTACCCTGGCTTAATACCTTTTTTAGTCCCACATTCCATTGATATCTTTTACCCTAATTCTCAATTGATTTGGTATTATTCTGAGGACTGTTTTTGTCTACCACCAATTAACCAATCTATTAATGAGTATTACTTAGTGTCTACTTCAGTGGGGGGCATCATATTAGGTGCTAGAAATGTAAATAAGAAGAATGAAATAATCTCTGCTCAAAGGGGTATATATTTGAATATGAGACAAGGACATATATAAATATATGCAGAATAAATAAAAAGAGAATAAATACAGATACATACAAAGTAGTTGAATATAATGTAGACTAGTGACAATATGTCATAAATTCCATATATAAGTGTTGTAAGAGATCAATGCTAGCAAGGTACATTTTTTGAATACATGGATGAATAATATAAAAATTGTTTCAAATGGTTCTGATTCAAAGGAAAAGTTATACATATAGGATAGGTTAGAAGTGTGTTGATGAACCTCTGGCATGTATGCTTCCTTCACCCTCTCCACTGTACCTGAGACATTTTTCACATTACCCGCCCCTCTGTTCATCAGCCCAATGAGAGCCCTTCCTTCCTCCCCTATCTGGGGTAATTGGGTGGCTCACATATGATACTGGGTGCAGTTTGGGCACTTGGTCTCTAAAAGGTTCACCACTACAAGGTTAGAAGAATACAATAAGGAAAAAGGGAGATTAGGAAGAAAGAAAACCAAGATATTTACAGAATGGGAACAGTAATAAGTGATGGGGGGGGGGGGAGGGAGGGATCAGCAAAGGTTTAACATAGAAGGTAGTGCCTGAGATGTATCTTAAAGATGGAGTGCCCATGTGGAAGAAACAAAGAGAAGATGAGATTGGCTGGATTATAGAATATGGGAGGAACAATGAGGCTAGAAAAATTGATTTCTGCAAGGTTCTGAAGAGCTACAAAAGCTAAATAGAGGAGTTTAAATGTGACTTTGGAGACAACAGGAAAGCACTTGTAGTGCTTTGATTTAATAGGGGATTGACCTGGTCAGATTTCTGCTTAAGGAAGATAACTGGCAGCACTGTGAAGGATGGATGGAAGTGAGCAGAGACTCAAGGTAGAAAGATTAATTTACGAGATCACTGTGATAATCTAGGCAAGCAGAGATCTAAAGTGATAGATATTTAAGGGAGAAGGGATCAGATATGAGAGATATCATTGAGATAAATATGGCCTGATTGGCAACAGCTTGGATAGGGGAGATTAGGGAGGCTGAGAAATTTATGGTGACAAACTTGGGATCCTGGAAGAATGGTAGGGTCTTTGACAGAAACAGAGATCCAGTTTAGGAAGAGAGCTAGATTTGGGGAGAAAGATAATGAGTTCTATAGGAAAAATGTTATGTCTGAAATGTTTCTGAGACATCCAATTTTAAATGCCTAATAAGCAATCCGGGGAGCTAGGTGGTATAGTGGATAGAGCACTGGGCTTAGAATTAGAAAGACTCCTCTTTCTAAATTTGAATCTGGTCTCAGGCACTTACTAGTTGTGTGACCTTGGGTAAGTCATTTAACCCTGTTTTTCTCCTTTAATCCTCTGTAAAATGAGCTGGGTGAGGAAATGGTAAACCACTCCAGTATCTTTGTCATGAAAGCCCCAAATGAAGTAATGAAGAGTTAGATATGACAGAACATAGCAGTTGCAACTAGGGAGGTGGGATTGAAGCTCAGGGGAGACAATGAGACTGGAAATATAGATCTGTAATGCAATGGTAAGCACATGATCACTAAAACAGTGGGAAGAGAATGTAGAAAGAGAAGAGAAGGAGGAATAGTACAGTAAGAATGATATAGATAATGAACCAGCAAAAGAGTATGAGGATATTGAGATGGATAGGAGGAAAACCAGGAGAAGAGCAATGTCATGAAAACTCAGAGGAGAGAGTATTGAGGAGGAGAGATTGAAAAAATTGACAAGCATTAGGTATACAAAGAGAAAAGCAGGACAGACCTTTTTCTCAAGGAGCTCATATTCTAAAAGGGAGAGACATAACAGATAAGGGAATTTGATTGTAAGTTAGATGGAAATGTTCAGAGGTACTTAGGGTACATTGTCAACTTTTAAAAAAATATCATTTTCTTAAATAAAATCAAAACAACCAAGGCATTTGACAGTGACAAGGACTTTGAAATTGAGAATGTCCTTTTCTGGCACTTTAGTAGCTGTGGCTGCTGAGAAGACAAGGGCTGTAGAACCTGTTGAGTTAGTGGCCATGTTGCATCACAACGGTATTTTCCAGGTGATGACTGCAGAGACAAGCTGCATTGATCAGTATAAAGAATAATTTACTACACGATATTTCTCTTTTCATTACACCTTGAGTTATCTGCAATTTTGATTCTTCCAAGATACTAATCTTTTGTGATCCGTAGCTTTAAAGTATCATTAGGAAAAGAATAGCTTAGGAAAAAATCTTTAGAAAAAAAATGAATATTTTGGAATCATTGAAGGTGCTAGGCAATTTCCCCACATGAGATCTAGTATTATCTCCTCTTATTTTTCAATTTTTTTTAGGCCTAGCTTATAATCTATAATTATGTATGTCGATACATTTTTGGATTTATTGGCACAGGCAACTCTTGGTGAGGAAACTCCATCTATTAATGCAAATCAGCACCTGTTCTGCAGTTTGGGGGCAGGAAGATATTAAATTACTTGTCTAGGGCCAAATAGCCAGCATGTATTAGAGGCTGACTTAGCCCCGACTCTTTACACGCAAACACACATACGTGCACGCACATACACACATATACACACAGATGAAATAAAAGTAATAATCTGGACAATATATTCAGCAACATTCTACTGCATAGAATTCATCCATTTGCACTTAACCTATAGATTTAGTTCCTCTAGGCTTCAGTTAGCTGGTCTGAGAATTAAGGGGTTGGCCAATAGCCCTTTCTAGGTCTAAATCCCATGATTCTGTAAGTCAAGAAAAAATTGAGGAGGAATTCATCCACAAGAGGTGATTTCAACATGGCACACCTTCACAGAGAGTTTGGCTCAACCAATTTCATCTGCTGTATGAGATTGTTTTGGATCAACTACAGTTTAATCCAGTTTGAATTTATGACTTTGGGATTGAAAGAAAACAATAGTAAGCTCTGAAATGTGTTACTGCAATGTTTTACCATTTAGCCTTATATTAATAATGATTTATCCTATTTTGAATATTTTAAAATGAATTTTTCTTTTAGGTTTGTAGCTCTAGCTCCCTTCTAGTTAACACACTCACCAGCAGCCTGATTTTCAAAGTTTTTCTATTTATTTTTGAATATGTTTTCATGGAATGTGACTACCATTTTGTATGATTAATGAGCTATATCATTATGCCTTAACTTTCCCTTGTTTCCTTCTTGGTCCTTGATTTTAGATCTGGTTGCTGCAGCTTAATCTCATGAATAGTAACACTCTGCTATTTATAGCTCCAAAGTAATGGGAATAGCTGTCTGCAAATTGTAAATAAATGGAAGACTTACATATTTATTTCAAAGTTTTGCTAAGGGCATATTACAATACTTAGGCATTTTTCTTATTTTAATCTTAGTGTCCAATTACATGAAGGTGTAAGGAAGGGACTAAGCAGTATAATTTAGGAACTCCTGCCCCCTGTAGCTTCCTCCTGATAGTTGGGAGGGAAGTACCTGCAGTGCTAGGTAGAGTAGAAAATGGATTATGGGAACATAAGTCATGACAAAATGTATGTATGCCTCAGGTTGTAAGTGAAAGTCAAGATTTACTGATTGCTCCTTAATTTTTTCAAATCTGTGTGACAATTTGAATATTCATCCACCCTTCTACTGTTTAGTTTCTGCTGATTGTTATATTCTAAAGTTCTCATAGGAACCCTTTGACCAACTGAGTGACTAAACTCCAAAATATTAACATTAATGCAACAATTAGATTTGCTTTCTATTAATAGTAGAGAAACATTAATACAATCAATGTACTTGCTTTGCAACAATTTCTATTTGATTAATTGAATTCTAATATAGGAAATGTCATAATTTTTCAGTGATTCCTTCATAAATGATCCATCTAGAACTTGAATGGATCTTAAAGTTCATCTAACTTCTCATTTTAGAAATGAAGAAAATGACGGGACAGCTAGGTACAATGTGCCAGGCCTGGAGTCAGGAGGACCTGGGTTCAAAATTGTCCTCAGATACTTCCTAGCTGTGTGTCTCCAGGCAATCCCTTAGCACCAATTCCCTAGTGCTTACTGTCCTTCTTAGAACTAATATTGACTAACAGTAAGGGTTTAAAAAAAGAAAAGATCATGAGAAGTAAAAAGGTAAAATGATTGAACCAAAGTTACAATGGGAGAATCAGGATTTGAACCTGGCTCATTCGCCTCCAAATTCAGCCTTCTTTTTATTGTCCTACATCACCTTTTAGGCCATCAGAATTCTCCATTTGTTCATTCATTCCAAATACACTCTTCCTTGGATGTGGTCATAGTTGTAAACTTTTTTTTTCTGGTTCTGCTTTTATTTTTTCCTCACTTTACATTATTTCATAACGTCTTTCTACATTTCTTTGTATTTGTCATACTTCTTCATCTACATTGAATTATTGCATTCAATTACATTAATACATTACAATCCATTCTACCATTCCACCACATTTGGGATATTTAACTTTGTTTTGATTATTGTTTGCAATTATAAGTAACTGTACTATGAAAATATCTGAACAGATAGCTCTTTCATACTGTTGCTGTTCTTATAACACTTTTAGGTTCTATATATTATGTTATGTGTAAATTTAGCAAATTTCCTTTTTTTACATGCATTTATAATCTACTCCTTTCATTAATACTGCCCCTTCCGCTGCCCCTGAACAACCACCCAACACCACCCACCCAACCATTTTATATTCATCCCTTATCTGGAAGGAAGTGAGGGGCATATTTCATATTTTGTCATCTGGAGTAGTAGTTGATCATTACACCTCTCAGGGTTTCGAGTAAATTCTTGTTTTCTTTATTAAAAAAAAAAAAAAAAACCTTACCTCCCATCTCAGAACTGATACTAAGTTGCAGTTCCAAGACAGAAGAGTAGTAAGGACTAGGCAAGGGGAGTTAAGTGACTTGCCCAGGGTCACACAGCTAGGAAGTTTCTGAGGTCATATTTGAACATAGGACCTCTCTTCTCAAGTCTTGGTTTTATATTTTGTGAGCCACTGAGCTGCCCCTTGGTGTATATTTTTTTTAACAAAAGAATTATTGGGTCCTGGTGTATAATTGTTTTTATAACTTTCACTGTATACTCTCAGATTGCTCTACAAAGAACTATAAAAGTTTTCATCAGCAAAAAATTATTGTCCTCTATAGCCCTGTCCTAACTATCTATTTGTACGTTTTATCTTTCTTCATACTCTCTAAATTCTAGCAATACTAGCTTATTTGTAATACTTGAACTGATATTCAGTATCCCAATGCTGTATCTTGCACTGTGTCCCTCAGACCTGGAATGCTCTTGCACTCTTCCCCCATGCCTCTTAGTTTCCCTGAAACCTTCAAGGCAGGTTAAATTCCACTATTTCAGGGTTCTTGATGTCATAACCCTTAGAGTTTCTTCAATTTGCTTAGTATATATTATATATATTTATAAATATTCTATTCTATTATATATATACAAATATATATAATACATTATATATTTATAAATATTCTATATAAATATAAATACTATAAGTATTATAATATAAGTATATATATGAATATTTATAAATATATATTTTACTTACTATATATTTTTCTAGCTTATTTGTTATTTTCCCAGTTGAATGTGATTTCCTTCAGGGCAAGGAGTACATTTTTACCTTCCAATGCCTGGCACATACTACATGATGAATAAATGTTAGCTAATTTGACTTGACCTGATAAGCACTGAGTTTCATTGCTTTTAATTATTTTGGTTAATTCGATGGGTTTAAGATAGAACCTCAAAGTTGCTTTAATAAGGATGTGTTGATTAATAATGATCTTTTGAAAGTTTTCCTTTCAGACATTAATAATTTATCCATTGTAGAGTTGGTACTAATTATAAATTTTGAAAAGTTCTTTATATATATAAAGATTAATCTGTTGTATTTCTACATACTAAATATTCTTCCTAAGCTATTTTTCTTTCTTTAAAGTTTTTCATGGTACAGAAATTATTTTTTTAATGTAAATAATATATTTTGCCCTTAATATTTTTTTTTATTTCTTTTAAAGGGAAAAAATCATGCTTCCACTCCAACCAAGATAAATTCATTACTTCCTTTTGTTCTCTTATTCATAATGTTTGTGTGTGTGTGTGTGTGTGTGTGTGTGTGTGTGTGTGTGTGTGTGTTTGTCTCTTATCCAACTGGAATTCCTGGAAGTATCTGTGAAGATGAGATTGACTCTCCCCTTGCCTAATTTTAAATTTAATTAACCAAAGCTTGAACACCTCTACTTGGCACTATGTGGGGGGAGTTCACAAACCACTTAGAGAGCTCCACCCTTTCAACTCAATCAGTCAGAAACTTGTGAATCCTTTGATAAGAGTTTATATCTGCATAGGACTAGAGGTGGAACCTACAAATACTGCCCCCCTGGGCAGTGCTAAGCAAATTTAAAGTCTGCAATTGGTCCCCATAAAGTGGAGGGAGGGACAGGAAGTGACATAAAAAAAGAACTATAAAAGATGATGAACTTCCAGTCCAAGAAGGCTTCATCCTGAATTTTTGGGTTGGAGGATATTCTCCTTGGGGACTTTGCCTTGGGGCTTTGGTCTTTGGCTTCACTTGGACCTGGGACTCTGGCACTTGAACTGCTTCTGGCAAGACTGCTCTTGGATCTTCTCCTTTTGGACTTCAGATTGGATGAGTGAAAAAAGTTGACCCTACTTTCTTGGCTTCTGGAGAGTTTAGTTCCTGAGAGGCCTCCTCTTCTTGGAGAAGGCCATGTGGGTTGAACCCTTAATTAATTCAACACCAAGCCCTCTGGCTGAGGGATTAAGAGACTGGCTTGGGTTGAGCCTGAGACTGGAACAACATTTAGGGTGATAAGCTAGACTTCTTACCCTACTCTCTTTTACATTTCTCTACTTTCACTCTCTTCCCTCTTTTTATAAATCAAGCTGCTAAAAAGTCATTTTGACTTGAGCTGTATTGATTTTTAAAATCAGTGACTACATTGTCTTATATTTAGTCCAGTCATAGATTTAATCCCTACATATCTGACATGAAAACAAAACCTACCTATATGTGCCAGATACTATGCTAAATGTTTTAAAAATATTATCTTATTTGACAAGAATTTAAATCAAGCTATAACCAATTTGACTTGACTGGGGATAGTGATTTTTAAATTTTTCATGTGAGCATTTATGCTTCTGAAAACAGCAAATGTTACAAAGATTAAGACTTGATTTTTTTTTGTTGATGGTCTAGACAAGAAAATCTTAATAATGCAGATTAGACTTAAAAGTGTATCAAAGGTACATTTCTCTCTTACCTCCATGGTTGTTAAATCTTTATCAGCACACCTTGAACTAAATCTATTCCCCACCAAATTATTAAATAATCTTTGCATTTTTTTTCATTTATCCTATGATTTTAATGATATTACAAAGTCTCAAATTTTATTTCTGATGAATGAACTCCCTCACCAAAGCAGATATAATACTGCTTAGCAATTTATAGCAATATATCTTAGATAATGGCCTAGGGGACTGAGTAGTCAAATGCCGTATATCCATGGTCATGCATATGTCAGAGCCACTTCTATCAATGTAAAGTTAAGAAGACATGGTCCTTGTATTCAAGGAGGTTATATCTAGATAAATGTCCTAAATTGATTTTTTTTCAAAGTTTTGCTTTAGAATGCTTTTGTTCAACCTGTGAGCATTTTTACCCTTTCCCCATGTTTCTATATCCAGACTCTTTATTTTTACCTTCCCAAGAAACTATCTCCTTTATCTCCACTTCTTTCTCAATCCTTTATACTCAGCCTCTGTATCTGTTGTTCAGTGGGTTTGCTTTGTTTTTTGTTTCTCCTCCTCCTCTCTGCTCCTCTACCAAAAGGTTTAGTAGTTTCAGTAGTACTCAAATCTTTATGATCCCATTTGATATTCTCTTGCCAAACATACTGGAGTGGTTCTCCATTGCCTTTCCAGCTCATTTTACTGGGTTAAGTGACTTGTCAAGGGTTACACAGAAAATAAATATCTGAGGCCTGACTGAAACTCATGAAGATGAATTTTTCTGCATCCATGGTACCACTTAGCTGCTTTTCTCCTAATCTAATTGTGTATAATGATTTAAATACAGGTTTTTACACAAGTCCTTTTTATCTATTTTGTATATAATCTTCCAACCCTAAGCACTACTAAACCATAGTAACCCTAATCTTAATGGTGAAGATAATGAATAGAACAGAAACTACATGATTGATCATTTGTTGCCTCTGTATGATAATAGAATTCTATCTACTAAAAGTGAGACCATCAGAACCCAGCGGACTAGATGAAGAGACATCATATCATAACTAACCTGACAGTGCATCCTTTACAGTCACCTTCTATATCTCGGAAGTTCCACAAGCCTATGGGTTTGCTGTCAAAATAAGTTTCACCCATACATCCAGTGAAGGTAATGACTCGTACAGCATCAGCCTTCTGAACAAAGGAAAAAAACAACAACAATATTTGTTAGAATTTAGCTCAAATGTGATTGTAGTGCTTAAAAATAAATTCTGGCCATAATTTTTTGGTCAAATTCATCAATGTGGCCTATCTCCAAAATAGTGTAATCAAACCATTAATACTTTGAAATTTCTAATCCCTGAAGTCTTTGTAGACTCAGAGCCTAGAATGCCTGCCCTATAGTATTTGCTTAAGAAATATTTGTTAAATTGAGGTGTTTCTCTAGGTAAAGAGATATTGATCAGTGAGAGTAAAATTAAAGTAGGAATACTTCTTGGAATCATTTTTCCCACCACAAGTAGAGATTCACCCTCAATATACAGAAATTGGTTTTCCAACGCAGTAGGTTAGCTTTATTTTTTGATTCTTTCCTCCTCTCCTAAGAGGTTTATTTTGGCACTTGTGACTAGCTATAACAAACATTCCAAGAGGCTGGTGCTTAAAATGATTGGTTTTCATGAGTTTTTTAGATTATCTGTTAATTCCTTTTGTCCCTGTCCTTTCTCTATCCCCAAGTGAACTGAATCTAAGACAGCTACTTTGCCACTGGGTTACATCCCTGGGGACAAGAACAGTTTAGAAGGGTGGAAAATGGATTCCCAATGTCATAAACCAACATTTCTAAATTAACATTTCATCATATGCTTCATAGAATTAGTCTTGTTATTTTATAGTCTTACCTCATCTACCAAGTAAAATAAATAAACCTGTTTTGTGATTTCCCTCTCTCTAAAAGTCAAGATTGGGTCCTCATGGGAACTTGATGAGCTTTCTTTGCAACTGTCAGATTAAAATTTGGGGTCACCATGGCTTTTCAATCTTCTTGACGAATCTTCTCCCTGGATATCTCCTACAAGCTCAGGATTAATCCATTCTATTCAACTGTGCTCTTCTGTCTCACCCACAGGTCTTTTCATAAACACCTCATTTCATTTCAAAAACATGAGCCCCTTTAAAATTCAGGCAGTTGGTAATGCACAAGTACCTGCCATCAAGCAATTATGAATATTAAGAATATTACCCTCTAAGAATGAGGAAAAGATCAACTCGAAAATTTTCAGACACAGATCATGATCTGAAAGCTTATGGTTCCTAGGATATTTCCCAAGGTAGTCATAAATCTTTTAATTAGTACTGAGTATGAACTTCATATCACTTCATATCCTATGTGAGAGTTAAATAAAAAAAGGATGTTTTAAATGAAGTTGCATTTTTAAAAACCCTCTTCTGAGAAGACTGACATGAAAGGAGATAAAAGAATCATGTCAAGAATTTCTGTCATGTCAGAGAGCAAAACAAGAATTGTCTCAGCATATATTGATACACCCTCCTTGTTTGGAAAAAAAAAATTCTTGAAGTTCTGGTATTCAGCTCGAAAAACATTATTCTTAGTCATGTTTTCATTAAAAAAACAGTGAAGTTAAAACTGAAAGTTTTTTGATAGGTTTAAAAAAGTCTTTTCTAGTTAATAGACTAGTATATTTTAGGAATCTAGATATAGTTATTATGTTGTAACAATGGTTGTTAATATCTTAACTAGTTAATATAAAAATGTACCAGTTTATAAAGATCAAATATATAAGGATGAAGGAAATCCCTTTTACCTTTAATTTTCCAGTCAATCCACCAACAAAGAGCATTGCATTTGCATCCACATCTAGAATTGTATAGCCTGGTGGGGAGATTGAATTGTATGTGATTGGTATGATGCTGGCTTTGGGACCATCCAATGCTCTAACAGAAATAGTTCCATTTCTTCCGGTTCTTCAGGAGCAAAGGGAAAGAAAGAACAGAAAATAATATGCATATTCTCCAGATACATTTGATGAAATAAATGTACAAAACAGAGAGATATCTGGCAAACTCATGTCTTTAAGGTTCTTAGCTTTCAAATAATCCTTATTTTCCAGGTCTGAATTTAAAACCAACAATCTGATCTCCTTTGGATATTATGATTATACATTACAAGCAGGGAACACAATTATCATAGTATTTTTCTCGACTCTGGGCCTGCTGGTGACTAATGACAAATGATAACAGCAGCAATTAGTAGATGGATTTGCCATTTGTCAAATGAAAGCTATTTTCTAGCTGCTTTACATTCTAGTTGAGAGCTTCCTGATACACTGTTCCTTTTGTTTGGTGGTCATGCTAATGGGTCCTGGTTTCTACCATTTCCTTGGGCATCTTCTTTCATTTCCTACAGTAAATGAAGCCTAAATGATGCTCCAGACATAGCATATAATTCCCAGATTTCTTGATTATATATTAGTTTTAATTATACTAAAATAGTATTCCAGAAAATGAAAATTTGACTCAGCTGGGACATGCAAAGTCAAAAGTTAACCTTTGTTCTTTCAATATACACCAATACCTATCTATACATATGCCTACACTCATATATATAGACATATATATCTAAATACATAGCTATATCAACAGATACATATATAAAACATATACAGTCATATAAATGTATATATGCATGTACATATGCATATGCTTTTTAGGAATCCATATTTTCTTCACTGTTCCCCCATTACTGAATATCATAACTTATCTAGGTCTTATTAGAAAGTCTTTTGTGTTGCTCTGGCCATAAAAATTTAGCTGATGGACAATATTCTGGAAATGAGCCTCCTCGGTTTTAGCTAGATTGATTCTTAGATGAAAGAGACCTACACTCATCCCAAGATTTTCCATCTTGAAAGGACCTAATAGAGGTTGTCTTCTGCTCACATATTAAATAACCTAACAGGCTATGTTCATGTCACAAGAAAACACTAAAGTTTGATGACAGGAGAACACCTAAACATGCATGACCACAGGCACATACATCCTATAGAGAGAAGTATGTTTTCTTGGACTTTATATCTGTTTTTTTAAAGAAATTATTAATCTTTACCTCTCCCAATTCACGTAGCAATATTTATTATGAAACTGATATAATCATCTAGGTATTAATTTATTGATGCCTTCAAAATATTGTCCAACTTAATGATGATGATCTTTATTACTGTATTCATTACCTTGATGCTTCAATTCGGTACCAATATGAGTCATCAATGGTCAAATCTGGGTATTCTACTCGTCCAACTCCAGAGCCAACATCCCAGAGGAAGCTCACTTTCCCCTTTCGCATTTCTATGGCCAGAAAGTCAGTCTGAGGAAGAAAAACAGAATAGCAAAAGTAATTTTCCTTGAAGTACTTGTACAGAGAAATATAGTGGCATCCTTTGGGTCCATTGACAAGGGTTGGCTATAATTCACATATGTGGAACAACTAGGAATCCTTTTATCCTTGAACTCAGATGATATCAACTATGTTTTCATGTATTTTTGATGAACTTTTTATTTTGATAACTTTTAAAGTGACAGATATTCCTGCCCTGTGCAAGATTTCATACACTCCCCATGTTTACACACATGCATATGTGCACAACCGAATGTATATATCTATGTATGTTTCTTTATATCTATTACATTATATTATATATTATGTATATGATATAAAATACATTATATGTAAATGCTATAATAAAAATATAGAATAATATATAGAATGTGTGTGTGTTTGGGTAAATCAACCCTGGTAGAGAGTTCTGCTTGCTTAGATGATGACTTTGTTTTTTTGTGAGGAGGTAGCAGGGAGAAGATCTGAGACTGTTTTTCCATTGGTATAAGTAATACTTCTTCCCCAACCTCAACTTTCTATAGCAATGAAGTTTGGCAGATGCTCAACAACCTTAAGTCTTAGAGA
This sequence comes from Monodelphis domestica, assembly GCF_027887165.1. Classification (NCBI taxonomy): domain Eukaryota; kingdom Metazoa; phylum Chordata; class Mammalia; order Didelphimorphia; family Didelphidae; genus Monodelphis; species Monodelphis domestica. Next base: position 402,369,530 of record NC_077228.1, on the reverse strand, counting down.
ATATTTTGGGGTGGCTGAGAATTTATGTGCCTTGTCTAGGTTTACACAGCCAGTGTTTTAGAGATTTACCTTGAACCCAGCCCCCTTGGCTCAAGATCAGAGCTCTTTCCACTATTCCATTCTATATCTTGATGTTGATTTGGTTGGCAGACATAGGATTAACAAGAGAGGAGCAGTACTAAAATTTCAATATATTTAAGAATTTGTATAGTGAATATATTAGCTCTCATTTGGAAAATTTTTTTTTCTCACTTCAGGATTTGGGTCTAGAAATAATGCAAAATGGACAGACAGGAGGCACAATCATAGAACTGCAGACTTGAGTTCAAATTTGATCTGATACCTCCTAGCTATGTCACCTTTGGTAAGTCACTTAACTGCATTTGTCTAATCCTAGCCCTTTGGTCTTAGAGCTGTTACTAGTACAAGATAAGGATTTTAAAAAAGAAAGGTAAATAAATAGGGCAAAACAGCAGTACAGGAAGATAAAAAGATTATTTTAGCTTAAACAAGTAGCTTTGGATAAAAGTCTTGCTTTAAACCAGAAGATACTAGGGTAATAGAAATCAGCCTAGAGAGCATGCTGAACTTTTGATTTTAGTTTGTGGACAGTCCAATAGAGAACAAGTTCTTGCCATTTCAGTTTGAGAGATGAATTAGACAAATACTGCAGAAACCACTAGGAAAGATTTCATTACTATAAAGTATTGCCCACAAATTTTGGTCATTTTAACTTGATTTTACTATGAGATAAGTTAAAGAACATTGGACTTGAGTATCCAAAAAAGTGGGTCTCAGTTATAGCTCTGCTTTATCTCTCTGGATTTTGGTCTTTTTCTTCAGAATAGAAAAAGTAAGGCTTCTGACATTTCCTATCTGTGTGATGCTGGGCAAGTCACTTAATAAACTCTAGCTCTTTTCCTTTTGTTTTAGAGTTGTTACTAAGATAAAAAGTAAAGGTTGAAAAAAAAAGAATGGAAGTAGCAACGTTTTTATTACCTATCTTAGGGTTCTTTTGACAACATTTACAATCTACTGAGCTCTAGAAATGTTAGAATTTCTATTACTATTTTGTAAGAGGCAGCATGGTGTAGTGGATCAAATTGGCCTTGGAGCCAGGAAGACCCAAATTCAAATCTTGTCTCTTATATATAGAACCTCTCAGTATCCCATAGGCAACTCTCTAAGATCATAAATTGGAATTTCCCTATCTAAGAGTTCCCTGTACCAATGAATTCATAGGTCTAGACTATAGTATTTTATTTGTGTATTATTTTATTTCATTGATGAAAATAGATTTTTCTTATTTTTAGTAAGGACAAATTATAGCCAATATCAGTTTTAGGGTCAGCTACACAATAGAGTGCCAGGCCTGGAGTCAGTAGAACTTGGGTTCAAATCTGATCTCAAGAACTTCCTAGCTGTATGACCCTGGTAAGTTACTTAATTCTGGTTTGGCTACCTGATGCCCTTCTGTCTTAGAATTGTCACTAAGACAGAAGCTAAGGAGTATTTTCCCTCCCTAAAGAACAACATCAATTTGCCTTCAGTTTTAAACAGTTGGAACTGAAATTATTTAGTAAAGTTGCACAGGAGAAATGCTACCATGCTGACACATTTAAGTCAAAGGACCCCAGTACTATACAAAACAACTTTTTGCCTTATATTTGTTCTACTTTTACTTTATTTGACATTTCAGATCTTTGGTAAGCATGCTCATTCTGTTTTCATAGGGAGGAAGGGTGCAGAGTGGGAAGTAATTAGACAAATTTTATTGCCATCTTATTGACTTCTAAATATCTAATTGCTAATTTTCCCCTTATCAAAGAAAGCCACTGGCTACATATGGACTTACTAAACACCTGAAAATGAGAAGGTACAAATCAGACTTACAAACTTGGCACTGCCAAGATAAAAAAGTAGATTATCAGCAACTGCTGTCTTCACGTTAACAATGATGTTATTGTAGCTTCCTTTCTTGATTTCTGGCCTGTATGTTCGAATGCAGTCACCTCCAGAAGACACAGAGACTTTGATCTTCAAGAAAAACAAGGTAAAAAGAACTGAGATTAAACCTCTTAGAAAGTTTGAAGTAGATTCCAAACAACCACAAAGGAGTCATCATTTCTTTCTTTGAAGTTTTTTTCCCCTATCATCAAATAATATTATTAAGTGCCCCTATGCACAAGACATTATGTTCATTAATGAGAATATTGAGGTGATTTTTTTCCCACACATATTTTGACAAAGAGCTTTTTATAATTCCATGTCTTTTAAGCTTGGACACTACTGCCTTTTTGAAATACACAAAATGACACATTCATGCATTCCCTGCCTCTCCTCTACCCTTGTTCTAATTTACCAATCAGGAAGGATAATAATTGATAGTTTCTAATTCACCAATTTCTAAAATGCAGTAGTTTTGAGATCCTTTCAATATGTCCTTGGCAGTGGCAAAATTTTCTATCAAATCACTTTCAAAAGGTACTTTTGAAACGAAAATAAATGCTCTTTCTTAAAACTATTTAAATGACATCTTAAGATTCATGGATTTTTGAATTACTTGAAATCATGTAGCAAATCACGTTTTTTTTTGGTGAATTAAAAAAGGAAAATGACCTCTTCTCCCTGTATTATTAAAATTGAAAATAGCTAAATAAATTTTGTTCTAGAAGTTCTAACAATAAGTGTATTAATCTTTGTGTTAGAAGCATAGAAACTTTCCAAGCAAAATGGTCTCTTTTCATTAAGTTGCCAAGAAATGAAAGTGAAACTGAACTAACATCTTTGTAAATGCCTTTAAGGAATCATTTCCAATTGCAATCATTGATGTAATTAGCAACTTCTTTTGCTAAAGTAAAAAAGGTTTCTTTTGATCAATAGCTTTCAGATGACTGTAGAGTACCAAGAAAGAAGGCCCCATGGGAAGAGTGAAAAAAGGTTCCTATTAGTTTCCAATTATATTCCAGTAGCATTTAGGTAGTCTTACTTCAGCCACAAGTAAAACTGGTGTTTTAATCAGTTTAGTAGAAATAGAAAAAATCATGATGAAATTATAGAAACTTTTAGATGGGAGGGTGTTGTTAAGATTTTGAGAAATACTCTTTCATTCAAATATTTCAGGAGATATTACAGATGAAACAAAAACCAAATCCAAACAAAACTTGCCAAAATATCTTACTGCCACTTCCAACTCTGATAGTGTATTATAGAAGCCAAAATCTGGGTTCTGCAAACTAAGATGAACAGTTAGTAAATATTATATGTAATCTTTATAATATTACACATTTTATATATTATATATAATCATAGAGTGAATCCAACTCATCTCAAGAACAATGGAATGCTGGTAATGTAAATATAGATGTAACCCCATTCCCAAAGCACCTTGTTATGAGACTCTCTCCTCACTTTGAAGACTTCTTTCTTCATCTAATCAACTCTATTCTGCCCCTTACTTGGGTAATGGACATGGATCTCCACCACTAACCTCATGCCAATGGATTGGGGGTTATATAGTTGATTGCAATGAAGAAAAGGGTACACTGTCTAAAAATATAGTGACAGAGTATCTCATTGATTCCTGAGGGAGAACTCCCCCCCCCCTTCCCGCAGTGCCAATGAATGGTCCTCTAAGAATGGTCTCAGGAATATTAAATTCATGAATTAGCTAGAACATCAATAAAAATAAGGAAAGCAGCAAAGGGTTTTATAGTTACGATTTAGGGTAAGAGAAATATTAAGGAAGAGATAAGACTATTGCTTGAGGTAGATAGAAGATAATGGATGAGAGAAGATAATGGATAGAAGATAATTTCTATTATGTTGTTTTCAGAACTAAGGAGAATAATTTTAGATTGAGGAGCGACCAGAAATGAATACTGGAGAATTCCATTTTTTTCCATTAAAAAACCAACAAACAGCTACTATATAACACAGCCGACAAATTTATATTCCTAAAGCACAGGTCAGGAAACCCCAGTTACTCTCTAATGCTTTTATGTTTAACCTATATTCATCAAGCATTTGAAACCCTCTGCAATTTGGCTCTAATAATCCTTTCTGGAATGATTCCACCCACATCTTTCACCTCAAGCTCCCTGTTTTACCCAAAGTAGCTTCAATGCTGCTGCTTCTTAAATGCTATTTTATCTCTTGCTTCTGTGTCTTTTCATAGGCTCTCCCCTGTGTCTGGAATGCTCTCCCACCTTCATCTTGGGTGGGACACGAGCCCACTGATTCAAAATGAATTAAAAAAACCCAAACCCAAACCCAAACCCAAGTCTCTGATATTACGAAGCAGCAAGCCGATTTATTACTCTTACTAGCAGAGGGCATTCTCAACAGAGATGTAACTCAGTTGAGAGGCACCTGCTGAGTTGGGGCAGGCCTTTAAGTATAATAACAAGGGAGGGGTAGGGGGGGAATGTTTGAGCGTTGGAGGGGTTCACACTCCAACAACCAATCAACTAATCCTTCCTCCTCCGCGCTTGTCATCACTTCCCGAAATCCAGTTCTGACCCTTTTCTGTGCTCTGGCACACCCCTCAAAACCCAATCAATTGCAGGGTAGATTTAGACTACGTGGAGAGGTGGTGGTGGGGCAATGGAGTGGGGAGATTGTTCTAGACCTAGTACCTCCTGACCTGTTCTATGTGGTAGGTGGAAAGGAAGGAAGGAAGGGAAGAAGGAAAGGAGGAAGGGATGGGGAGTGTTGTTAGGGACTTTTTGTTTATTCTAGCCTGCACACTTGGCATCAATCCCCTTAAATCTCTACTTCATAGAATTTCTCAGTTCCCTTCAAATTTCAGTGCAGATACTACCTCTTCAAGGAAGCCTTTCCTGATTCCTCCACTTGTTAGTATTCTCTTCCCCGGGATTATTTTTCAATAACTTTACACGTTAAAAACAAACAAACAAAAAACATACTTCTCTGGTATATGTAAACCTCCAGTAGAATGTAAGCTCTTTGAATGCAGGGACCATTTCACTTTTGTCTTTGTGTTTCCAGTGTCTGTCATCTAATGGACTCAGTAAAGTCTTGCTGAACTGAGTTGAATGGCAGCATAAATTTTTGCTAGGAAAGTATTAGGAGACAGCTGTGGCAGAGGGGTTAAAAGCATTAGACCTGGAGTCCTGAAGAATTGAATTTAAATCCAGGCTCAGACACTTCCTACTGTGTATCCTTAGGCAAGCCACTTACTCACTCTGTGCCTAGGAGGCAGCTAGGTAGCTCAAAGAAAAAAGTCCTGGAGTGAGGAAAATTTAGAGTTCAAATCCAGCCTCTGACACTTCCTAGCTGTGACTCTGGGCAAGTCACTTAATCACTGCCCGTGAACAGGGTCCACTGGAGAAGGAAATGGCAAAACACTCCAGCGCCCTGGATAGCTGGTTCATGAAGAGTCAGACAAGACTGAACAAGAGCTAGGAATACAAATATGACTTGACAGAACTTTTTCTCTCAAAGATCTTAAATACACTAATGGGATGAGACAGATAAAGATATCACCATTATACAATATTTTACATTTAATAGGATAACTGAATTGAGTAAATGAAATCCAAAACAAAGGAATCTCTTAAAGCCAGCAGGGACAGGAGATCAGGGAAGGCTTCTCAGGAGAGATATCCCAGAGCTTGATCTTTCAGGAAGGGAAACATTTCTACAAGTGAAGATGTAGATGAAGAAAATTCAAGAAATGAAGAGAGAGTCTGCCAAAAGGCAAGAAGCACGAAAGGCAAGACTGGGGAAAAGAAAAGAGTCTTATTTGGCAGAAACATGCAAAGTGTGAAGAGGAGTAATTGTATGTGATACTTAGAAAAGTAGGTTGGATACAGATCATAAAAGAATTTGTATGCCGGATTAAAGAGCTTATATTTTATTCAAAAGGCAGTGGGAAGTTACTCTAGATTTTTAAGCAGGAAGGTGACATGGTTTTTGAGTAGAGCTATCCAAGTCTTCTGTATTTAGATTTCCTATTTCAGCTTCTTTGCTTTTCTTTTCTTTCTCCACCCCTACTTTCCTGGGTGCAAGATTGTGTTTTTCTGTCATAGTCATAAGCAATAAACATTTATTAAGCACCTACAATATTCAGGTGCTACACACTAAGTGCCAAGGATTGCTTGGTTGTTAACTTTTGTATTCTAAAAGGACCAGAATGACATCACTCGGTGATGTCTTTTAACTCATAAATTGGATTTAAGTGAGGCAGAGTTGCACAGTCATCAGCCTTATTTTCTCTTCCAGAGTCATCAAAATCCAGTGACAAGACAAAAGTTAAGATGATTAGCAACAGCTTGCAGTGCAGCAGATGACCTTGGTGTCTTCAATGTCTAACCTATCTCCCAGTGCTCCACAGCAATTGCTTTAGCCACCTTTGTGGCCATTGGAACAAATCATTCTCAACAGCCCCTTCCACTGAGGGAAGTCTTCACATTCTTGCCATGGCCCCCAACCTTTCCCCCCTTCCCCCTCTGTCAGCTACCCTCAACCTGACTTAGCCTGCCTGCTAAGATGGTTAACTGGGGCATGGCTATTATGCATGCTGCTTTCTTAGGGCCACAGGTGAGAGCTGGGTGGCAGGTGGACATTGAGGAAAGCAGCCCTGAAAATGACTTGGCAAACCCTCACACCAGAGGGACCAGTCTTTCCTGAACATCTGGTATACCTGCTGGGGATATAAGTACTTAAAAAGAAAGACAGCCCCTACCCTCAAAGAGTGTACAATCTAACAAGGGAAGGCCACATGTAAAAGGATGCTGAAAACTAGGAGAAGTGGCCTGGGGGATATGGTGGAGGAATCAGAGAAGTCTCAGAGTAGTACAGTTGAGAAAGAAATGAAATGCTCTTTGGAATTCATAGCTCTACCTTTGAAACAAGGTTTGAGGGCAGCTAGGTGGCCCAGTGAACAGAGAGCCATTTTTGGAGACAGGAGGTCCTGGATTCAAATCTGACCTCAGACCCTTCTTAGCTATGTGAATCTGTGTAAATTATTTAATCCTATTTGCCTACCCTTTATCACTTGTCTGCCTTGGAACAGATACTTCGTGTCAGTTCTAAGATAAAAGATGTTTTTTTTTTTTTAAGAAACACAAGATCTCCCTTTGAATCAGCTATTGAGTAAGTACCAAGGCTCATATGATCTTGCAAGTTAATGAGTTTTTTTTTTCCAAATAATCAAGCTTGGGACTTCACTTTACTGAGATTATTGTGTCAAGTCATATCAACAAACATTTATTAAGTGCTTATTATGTGCTAAATGCTGGGAATACAAATATTACCAGAAAGAAAGCCAATGCCTACCCTCAAGGAGGGGAATCTAATGGGGAGATTGTGATGAAGTGTGTTTATGGAAACCCAGATATAGTAGAGAAAGTCTAGAGGTTTAGAAGTGATGTCTGCAGAAGAATGAAGATATGGATGATTTGAATGTTTCCCTTAAAATGAAGTTGCTGGGAGGAACCATCCATTCAGAGGCAGAGGTCACCAGGCTGAAAGGGACTGCTAGTGTGAGACATCCAGAAGTGGAAGCAACAAGCATGAAGGATCAATTGGAAATAGGAGAAACTAGAGGCAGGAAGACTAATCAGGAGGTCCTGACAATAATCCAGGTAAAAGGAAGATAACCTGAACTAGAGTGAGCAGTGGGATTAAGGGAGCTATTGTGAGAAATATTGAGAAGTTAGAAGAGACAGAATTTGGCAAGTGAATTAATGTGATTATATATATCCAATCTAAATATTATTAGTATAAAAGATTAAATTATTAAATCTATCAGTATTTGCTAGTAAGGAAGGAGTCTTCAAGCTCTAAGTCTAAGGTTTGACCCCTTTCCAACTGGAGGCCAGTTCCACAATGAACACAGAGCAAGTAGGAAGGAAAACTTTATCCAAGTTAACAGCAAAACAGAAATTCAAGAAAACATATATTGGAGGATATATGCCAAATAATATAGAGTAAATGAGCTGTTTCGCTGAGAGTGGCATAATTAAGATCCACCAAGGGAGAGAATCTCAGTTCTTATCCAAGGAGCAATTTCTCAAAATCACTAAAGTAGTAAACTGGCAATAGAGAGATGTTAAAAACTTCCAGCTTTTCTTGAATCAGTCTCTTCCCAGAGTCTTCTCTCCCTTCATAGATTTTAAGAAATGTTAGACATATGAAATATGCAACTTTTCTCTAAAAGTTGAAAACTCAAAGAAACTGAATCTTTTCTCCCACTCTTACCAACTCCACCCCTTATATAAGTATGGATTTTGACTGATCAATTTTTACCGAGAAGGAAAGAATCCCATGTGATTGACTGTTTGAGACTAAGGTATATTGGATACAAGGTTCTATGTCCTTGTGGACAAGATGGAGGCTAAATCATTGTAATTGATGTTGTCAAAATGTATATACCATAGGACTTTGTCCTTGGCCCTTGTCCTTTTATCAGTTACTTTCATGAAGATGTATATGGCATACTTATTCAATCTTCAGATGACAAGATGCTGGAATGAATAGTAATAGGCAAAGAAACTGAAGAAATGTGACACATGGAAAGAGGAAGTAGAGTTACAAGGGCTTAAATCCTACTTCCAGTATTAGTCAGCTGTGTGACCATGGAGACCTTATCTATCATTCCTATATCCCTATTATCTCTTCATGATATAGAGTAGTTTGGTCCCTAATTAGGGAATATATCTATATCTTTCTATACACCCACATCAAGTATATTCTGTATGGCATTTGTGGATTTTTCTTTTTGGGGGGTTCTCCAGAATACATTTTCTTAAAATGAAAAAATTTTTCCTTCTACCTCCTCCCTTCATTCCTCTTTTTTTCTCTTTCTTGTCCTCTTCTTTCCTTCTTTATTTCCCATTTCCTCTCCTTCCCCATCCATGATTCTTTACTTATCTCTTCATTTCTAATCCCTTCCTCTATTCCTCTATGTCTCTGTCTCTTTGTCTCTGAAAGTTCTGTTTTGAAACTTGTAGCCAAATTTTCCATGATTCTTTAGTAAGGCTTCTAGAGAAAAAGCTTCAATCATTAGGAATCTACAAAGCATTTCTCATAACTGTGGTATTTACCAGTTATCATGAACTCAATTAGATGTTACTGAGGATGCCTTAAGTACATTTCCTGGATTTCTACTGTAATTTGCCATTAGTAACTAGATCATTTATTTTAAAAGATTATCACACACACCATAAGAAAATCAACAAACCAAAAGAACAGCCCTTTAAAATTCATTTTAAGCTCCTCTGTCATTCCCAACACTAGTTGGAATCCAACAAATATAGCAGAGCCAGGTCATACAATACAGATTAATGAGATAGCAAGACATAACCCACAATTAGGGCAAATTATACTTGGAAAACTTCAGTTGTCCACATAATCTTTTGAAAGAAAAATGGCATTTGGTATGTCTCCTTCCTGAAATTTGAAATATATATGTATCCTATATATAGACCTATTTATTATATACATATATATATATATGTTGTACACATTATAATTTATCATGCATTTATTCTGTACATATATATGTTGTATATATTGTACATACAGATGAATAACATAACATATTATAATTTGGGGTGGGAGACTAGAAACTGGATTGTAAGGCAAAGGAAAGGAAGAATTATCCATTAGGGCAGTTAGTGCTAAAACATGGAAACAGAGAAAGAAAAAGGAAATGGCAAACTACTTCAGTATCTTTGCCAAGAAAATCTCATGGGCAATATGGACTACTGTATAGGTTGATGAACTTCCCCATCTCCATTTCCCCCCATCCTATACTTCTAGTTCATTTAAATTTTTGATCTTTCCATGTTAGGACATAAGATCCTTGAGAGTAGGGACTGTCTTATTTTTTTTTTTAATTTTGTTTTGGCATTTGTGTCCCTGTCTATCTCTGTCTACACACACACACACACACACACACACACACACACACACACACACACACACACACACAGAGCTTATCCACCATAAGATAACACATGAATATGTGTACTGTAACTATTTACATATTGTAAATGCATATATTTACAAGTATCTCTATGGATGAGTGTGTATATATAAATATGCATATATATGTGTATGTATACATATAAATACACAAAATATCCTTCATCTTGATTCTCTGATTAGTCTTTTTGAACTCCCCAAGTACTCTGTAATTCTCTTATGACAATTAGAGTTATATTTCTTATCTTTTCTACTTAAATATAAAATCTCAGCCATCTTTTATCATTCACAATGACTACAGCAAAAAGTTTCATATAGCAAGTATTCAGCAAATGTTTGATTTTGAATGAAAGTCTACATCTTTCCAGCAGTATTTGTTATCCGGGTTTTCTTTGTCTCACATATATAATTGGCTGACAAATGTTGATGCTCTCTATCAAAACTTTCTTCCTTCTCTGTAATCTTTTTCTCTGTTTGTACTGTTATTTACTCAGTTTTTTTCTTCTGTAACACCTTCTTTTTCTTGTCTTATAGTCACTTTTTTAGCCACTTTTACGGTTGTCATCTTTGCCAAATGGAAGAAGGGGACATACTGACACTCAGATAATGTGTTTTGGGTTATTATAAAATCTAGATAAACTTTGATTATCAATGGCTGTTCAAAGTCAAGAAATACTCTTAAGAGAGCATCTATTTATTTTTAGATTGAAAATGGGCAATCTAAACCTGATAATTTTTTTAAAATCTCTTCCTGAAGGTAAGGAATGAGTTTTAGATCATAGGTCAATTCAGTCAGGGTTTTGTTCTGTTATTTAGCTACTATATCCTGAACCTGTGAGGCAACATCTTCAAAAAATCTCTTTGCTGTCACCTGAATATTATCCATAAGTAGAGAATGCAACTATGTGATAATATAATATTTGAGGAAAGTATATGAAATTTCATCAATTCTTAAATTAAATACTTAAAAAGTCTACTATATCATCAATATTTTTTTTTCTTAATGCTGGTACATTTTTTAAGATTATTATGTCATTTACATCATTAACATGCTGAAAATTTAGAAAAAGCTCTTAATTTCATACCATATTATTATGAATCAGTGGAAAGTATGTTGGGTTTGGATACGGAGGTTCATACATCCTTGCTTTCCCACCTTCTGTGTGATTTTGGACAAATTACAATCTAGTTTGGCCTTAGTTTTCACAGATATAAAATGAGCATGTGGAATTAGATTACCCCTAAGATCCTTGCTAGCTTTAAATCCCATGTGATTCTGAAACTATAAAAACCCTTTCAAAGTCTTTTCTACATAGCATTCTGTTCCTTATACAGAACCTTCCATTTCCTATCTTCATGCCTTTATACATGCTGTATAACTCATGCATGGCACATTCTGAACTCGCTTCTGCCTCTTAGAATCTCTAATTGCCTTCTAAACTCAGGTCAAGTGTCATCTCATATATGAGGACTTCTCTGATTTCCTAAATTGCCATTGTATTTCCTTCCTGATTACTTTTATTTATTTTATATTTACTTATTTATGCATATATCTGTCATAGAAAACAACATAAAATCATATAGCAGAAACATGGAAGGGGCTTCTAGCAAAGATAAATTTAGGCTTGACCACAAATATTTTTTTAATAATTAGTTTTCTAAAAAAGGGGATGGCTTGAGAAGTGGTGGCTTCCTCTTCCTAAGAGATCTTCAGGTAGAGTCTGGATGACCATTTATTGGGTATCTTATAACGGAGAATTCTTTCATTTATAGTTGGACCAGAGGGTCATGGAGTTTCTCTCCAAATCTCAAATATATATATTTGTGTTGTTTCATATGATTGAATCTAAGTTCTTTGAGGGTCAGACTGTTTTTGTTTTGTTATTATTATCACTAGAGCTTAGCATGGTGCCTTGGATGTAGAATGAGTTTAATAAATTGTTGTTATGGAGAAGTTGGGTGGCTCAGGTGATTGAGAGCCAGGCCTAGAGACAGGAGGTCCTAGATTCAAATCTGGCCTCAGAAACTTCTTAGCTGTGTGACCCTGGGCATGTCACTTAATCTCATTGCCTAGCCTGTACTTCACTTCTGTCTTGGAACCAATACACAGTATTGATTCTAAGATGGAAGATAAAAGTTTAAATATTTTTAAAAATGATTTTTATTTGATTATTGTCTAATCTCAATTATTTCCTGCTACTGCCCTGTCCAATCTCTTGATTTTAGCCAGGTTAACTTAATTTGTTCAGTCATATATTCATTCAACAAATATTTATTGAATGTTATGTGCAAAGTACTCTCCTTGCTCATTTGCTTCACTTAATTGTGTAGTTAGAACATTTAAATATTGACCTTTCTTACCTTTACCTCATTAATGTATTCTATAGAAATTCTGACATGGCTTTTGCTGTCTATATCCTAAACAACATGCCAGGGAGGTATGTAAAGTGCTGTGTCATTCTGATGGCTAAGTTAATAATTAATGATGATTTAAAAAATCTATTTGGTTTTCTAAACAGCTAGAGATGCTATATCCTTCCAGTATGCAAAGATAGTTAATGAGAGCCTTTTCCCCCCTTAATGAGAGCCTTTTTACTTTTTCATACATTCTGTAAATATAAAATATAATTTACCAAGATTTTTTCTGGATGTCCAAGTAATAATTACTGTTTTCCTATTTTTATGCTGTGCCTGGTAACTTCTCTTTGGAACCAGAAACCCCAGAGTTGAAAAGTAGAAGAAAAGGGCCAGTTAGCAAATGTAATCTAACAAAATCATTCCAAAGGGAGTAACACTGACCAATTACTACCAATAAGTGTATAATACTGAGAAAAAAAGAAAAGTTGCTTACAGAATTTGCTTGTTTTCGCGCTTGGTTTATCAGCTCTTTTATCTCAGAGATATTTTTTTTCAGATTATCTTGAAGCTCCTTGATTGGCTTGAGTTTATCTATCAACCGATCAGCTTCTTCCTCGAGATTTTTAACAGTAGCATCTGCATCTGCAACTTCACAGAATCCAAGACAAACCATGACAAATTATGCTAGTGGTTTAGCTTGTTATATGAGTGGGAATTTCTCCTTAGCCATGCAGTAAAGAAAAGTCATGGTTACTAAATTGATGAAGCATTGGAATGATAATGAGGATGTTAGTCAGCACTAAAGTAGGCCAAAGTAACTGAGATTAGAAAAGACCCCACTTTGGAGAGGTGATTATATTTTAAGCCCATAGAATGGTGATTTTTTTCAGTGTTATTATTTTTAATTCCTAATTCCAGTTATAGGACTTGTCTTTAGAGTAAATAGATTTAGCCATAAAACTAAGCAGATGGAATATTCTTTGAAAAGATCTGCTTTTCTTTTACAATTCATGACCGCCTAAGCCAGTCTACATATAAAACCTGGGTAATTACTCTCTTTAATTTTTGTTCTTGATACTTATGTCAAAGAAAGTAACTGTCACAAAATCTTTTGGCAAAGGATTCCACTGCTGAAAAATCCTAAAAATGTATTTTCTCATACCATTTAAATATTTCAAACTGCAATTCAAACCCATTTCCTTTTGGTGCCTTGAGTAGACAATGAATGACTGGTTAGTGTCTAGACGAACCCTTACTTAGACTGTCAGTATGTGATTCTTTTTCCTCAGAGGAAGTCAGACATTTTTAGAAGTATAATTATCTTTTCTTATTCTAAGATGCTGGCAGCTTCACCTGATTTAAGGTAATTTATTCACTCAACAAGCCTTTGTTTTTATCTACTCTATCATCAGTATCCCTGATGAAAGAGATAGTTCAAGCTCCACAAATGAATTCCAGGTTACAATATGAAAGGTGTCCCATGTGAGTGACATTGACCCATTGATGACTTGTCTTCAGAAGTGGATTAAAGTGAATCTTTGATTATCCTTTTAACCTGTTATTTGGAAATAGGTCATGTTTTCGTCTACATGATGTCTCATTTTCATAAAATTTCTGAGTTTGGATACTGTTTAAAATATTTTAAAAATGACCAGTAGATTGGCAACTTGATTAATGTATAATTGAAAGAAGAAGAAAAGTTTTTTCTTCATAGATTTTTTTTCTTCTTTTCTGAACTGCCCTATCTCTGGCACAGATAAAAACCTCATTTTCTTCCTTCCAGATCTTCAATATAACTACAGTTTTCACTTTCCTGGTGACCTTTCAACAATTCATTTTCCTTTCCCTCAGCTTCCTAATACTACACTGAAGCTTCACAAAATAATTTGGTGCCAGGAAAAAAAAAGAGCTGACAGAATGCCAGCAGTATATTTAGAGGTTATAAGAGAGAGAGAGGTCACAGTAAGGGTCATTTGAGGCTCAGTAAAGCACCCAGATCTTCTCACTCTTCAAAAAGTCAATGAGACTTCTAAATTGATCCAAAGGGATTGTCAAAAAAAGTTCATGGAGTTGCTTAGAGCATGCTTCATTGGGGTATACAGAAACAATAAAACCTCTGGTTAGTGTCAACTTTGTTGCAAGAAAATAATCTGAAATCCTAGCTCAATTTACCTGTTCTCTATTTCCCTGTCTTAAAATATATAGTTGGTTTTGAAGTATGGCATTCATGCATACAATGCAATTTCTTTTTTACGTTGCTACAGGTATACAACTCACGACACTATCCTATGTATCAATAATTAAACTATAAAGGTTCTAAATGAAATAAATTCATACATTGCTATTACTTTGTCTATAGGATAACATTCTGCTGATCATGGTGGGTATGGTAACAATGAAAAAATAAGATTTTTTCCCCTAGAACAGCACCAAAATGGCACATGCAAAACAAAAGCATTCTGGGGCTGAGTGCAGAAAAACATTTATAATTACATGCTCATTTGTTAAGTGAAATAATACTTACTGATTTCTGTAGATATTGATGTAGAGGATGCAAAAAGGGAGAAAGAGAGATTCTGAGAAAACTTTCAGACATTAGATAATATCAATTACATACCCAAGAAATACTCTGAACAATTCATGAGACTACAAATTACAAGGTTTCATTTTAATATAAACCAATATATAAATTTATTTAAAAAAACTTATAAAATTATATTATTTCTGTAGTTATCCTTTGTGTTACAAAAGTGTCCCTTGCTATTTTCCATTAAATAGAAAGCTTTCCTTTTGCATCTTATTTTTAGAGACTAACTTTGGAGAATAACTGTACATTCAATAGACAGACTGGTAGCAAAAAATAAAGCAAAAATAAAACTTTAAACAGAGAATGTGCTAAGAGCTATCTATCATCGTTTGTAAATGAATTCAAATTTAACACCAATATTTTTAAAATTATGACAATGGGAAAATAATATTGGCTTTAAAAAATCTGGACTTCTATTCAACTTTTTAGGAAATATTGTGCAAAATGTTTTGGTGAACCATTTGGTCTGATTGATTTTTCAGCCTACAGAAAGAAGATGTACACAACAATGCTTGTGTGTTTCTACATTTATGGGTATTAAGCCATTTTTGATAGATTTATGTGAGTGTATTTAGTGAGAAATTTCTCTGAAATTTCATGAGTTTGCTAATACTTCTTAAATAACCGCCTCTCTTGAGAAGTATTCATAAGAGATGCTATATCTATTTTCTTGAGTGAAATTCAATGTGCCCAATGCACTATACTTAGTTCATGCTAAAATTTCTTGAGAGCTGCTAGTTGGAAGGAGACTGAAATGAGCCTTCCCAAATTCCTTTCTGGAAAAGTATTTGTAAGATTTGAGAACTAATATAAGTTCAGTGAAAATTAACATTTAGGTATTCAGGATAAGCAAAAGCCTTTGGAGCATCATCATCAAAAGTATATTTCCCAATGAAAACTGGGTTTGTTTTTTCAGTTCTCTTCTGAAGCTCAGATTTAACAACTCCAGAATCCTATGAGATTTTACCCATGCTCTGACCATTTCCCCCAGGATTACAACTATATGTTCCATTACAGTGAAGATCAGAAAGTATTTATGCTGTGTCAAATAATCATGGGAGGTTTCAGAATTATTTTCTAACTGCTATTTGCCATATTGGAAAGGATAATGGCTTGGGTATCCAAAGTCCTAGTTTCTAGTTCTAACCATATCACCAACTCACTCTATGACCTGGTTTGAATCACTTATACTTTCTAGGCTTCAGGTTCTTCAACTGTAAAATTAAGGATTATTTCATAAATTTATGAAGCCATATGTTCCCCTTTCATCCTTGAGATATCAAGAGAATTCAAGGAAAACCCTTTGGACATTTTGTGGATTCACTGTGGCAAATGGATGAGAGGAAATAGAGTTTCCTAGGAAAGGCAGAGATGGATGTGTTACAATCTGCATCAGTACAGGAAATAATTACACTGATGAGGGCACAGACCCATTGGCAGAATGGAGTACTAAAATGAAATTATGGGATTGGGCTAAAGTTCCTCTTCAGCTTTAGCATTTTTATGATTCTACAATATAATTTTAGGGTAAAGGAGCAAAAGTCATAATAAAAATAAATATAAGAGCTTACTGTTCTTGGCAGGGTCTTTCACCACAGCATTTGTCTTGGCTACATCATCTGCCAGTTTGTTGTAATTGTTCCTCAGGCCTGCAAGGTTCTGGTTGAGATCTTTAATCTGAGCCAGGACATCTTTTGCTGTATCATTGGCTTGTCTTGCTTTGTCTTTTACAGCTTGCAATTTTGTAGCTGTATCTGTCAGCAATGGAGAATATGAGAATCAAAAAGAATGGTGAGGTTATCATGGTTTCATTTGTGACTGTCAAAATTAGATCCTGGTTTGGTTGACCTTAAGATCTTCTCTTTCCAAACAAAACAGACTGAACTTTAAGTCTTAGTCATAAAAAAATAAAGATTTTTTTAAGTTAAATTAAATTTTGTTAGGAACCTCTACTATGAATACCTGATTAAGTCAGAATTGCAAAGTGATTATTCTCAATGCTCACTACACAAGGGAGCAAGGTGATTTGCTGCTCAACATATTAAAAAGAAAAATTAATCTTCAAGACTTATATAGATTCATCAAAATGAGGCTTCAGATCTAATCCTAATTCCCAGAGACAAAAAGTGAAAGGAGGGGACACTTTGGCTTCAATTTTAGGACAGGGAGACTTTTTAAAATGCACATATATACACTTCGATTTTCAAATATTAAAACATTGTACATTATTTTAAAAATGTAAATTCATTTATTTGTTTGTTATACTAAAATACCCAGTTAACTTCCTTCCTTCTTTCTTCCCTCCATTAGAGCATTTTTTTAATTTCCTTAAATTTACTGCTGAGAAGGTGATGTGGACTTTTGGAAAACTATGATTTGTGCTCAATATATTAAAAAGAAAAATGAATCTTCATTAGCTGTAAGGATTCATCAAGATGAGGATTCAGATTTAATTCAATTTCTCAGCATCAATATAAAATATATGAATGGACTTCCTGGCTTCAATATTAGGGCATGAAGACTTTTAAGTGTATTCATATATATATATATATATATATATATATAGTGTATATATTTACATGTACATAATATATACACATATTTCGAGACATACACACATATAGGTGAAATATATGAAGTAGATATGTTTATTTTGAATGTAAATGATATGCTTTGATGATCATGCAAATATATATAGATTATGAATAGGTTTTATTTATATAGGCTATAGAAAGTCAAAATAACTGTTTATAAATACTTATACTCTAATGCTTCTCTTATATGATGATTTTCTTTTTCTATCTATTTGTAAGTGGAAAAAAACCTTTGGAAAAATAGAATATGTATGTGAATGATGCATATTTGTGCATATATGTATATATAACATTAATTTTTAACTACTAAAACACTGAACATTTAGAGAGTTCATCTTCATTTTCTATAGTGTAGTGATAAGGACTTTTAGAAAACTATTTATAATTTTAATTGTGAAAAGGAAAAATATTCTACCTCTTTTTTGTAAGGAAAAATAATAGTAAATAAACAAAAAAATTCAATAACCTACATGTACAATAATGATATCAACATTTCTTGTTTTATATATACACATCTTTATCACAACAAAGAGAACACTAATTTCTGATCAGTTCAATTCAACAACTTTACTTTGAGCATACTTAACATGGGAAAATCACAGAAACATATTTTCTAGAACTATTTTAAGCTGTGTATTAAAGCAGCTTTATACAATACTATAACAACAAGGCCTTTGTGAAGGTCAAGACATTTCAAATATTGCGCTTTCCCTGGGTATATTTGTGGAATGTACTGGTCCTGATTTGGTTACTATAATCTTACAGCCCCAATAAAACCAGGGCTATTTGAAGACTGAAACTTTACTGATTGCTTGTGACATTTTTCCTCCCTATTAATTGGAACCTTGCAATTAGGAAAATAACATAAAAATATAACCATCCTTCCACTGAAATATAGGCTACTGTTTGATTTGGGGAAAAGGAGACAAAAGTTAAACTGAAAACTGAAAATATTACATAGATTGTACCATATCTTCTTTATAAGCATAGAGAAGAAATTAATGATCAGAAAATATTAAGCAGGCAACTGCCAACTATTAAGAATATATTATTTTAGAAAAAAATATTAAAGTTGCCAAGGTAAAGATTGAAATGACTGAGCTCAATGGAGTTCTCAAATACTGCTTCTGCTTACCTGATGGGATGGCTGATAACTTTCCTAGCGTGTCATTCAAACCTTTCAGGAGATCACCATTCTTTTCATTAGCATTCTCCAATCTGCTTTTCAAGCCTTTCAGATTATCATCATTTTCTAAAACCAGAAAAAGATATACATTAACAGTTTTGCAGCTTATGTATTATCTTATTTATCATTTGTTTAAAAGCCTTAAAACAGGTAGGAGGTGAAATTAACAGCCATATTCTTCATTAATTTATTGGAGCCCATTCATGAACAAGTCCAAATCATAATATATACCATATGTGAAACTGGCCTTTTAACCTCTATCTACAGCCAACAATAATACCACATCTTTCTCTTCTTATAGTCTGAACTGTGCCTGACTTATTTTGATAGTTTCCTATAGAGAACAAGCTCAGTAACAGTCAATACTTCAGACCAAATGTAGAGAAGTGTGTCTGAGCTCCCCTGGCACAGTTCCCATTATTTTTGCTATTTTCTCTAAAATGGTATTATTTGAATGGGTCATTCTCATAGGTTAGGAAAAGCCCTCAAGGGAATCTGATTATTAAACAGGCTCCCAAATTACTGTCAGTAAAATCATTGATTAAAATGTATTTAGACTCAAAAAACACAATCAGATAAAAAGAAAAGCAATATTTAGCACACCACTGAAGAAACTGACATTCTCCATAAGAGCTAAGTCAATATTTTTACAAATTACTTTACAAAGAGATTTTATGATGGAGATTTTTTTGTTACTTTCACATACTTTCCCAAATGTTGAAGAGATGTTCAGCAGATACAATTTAAAACTACAAATATGAATTTTCCAGGTATCTTAAACATATATTAACTAATTTCCCTTGCTTTTATTATCTTCCAATCTCAACTCAGTTGCACTATTGACATTGACTATAAACAGCATTTGCCACAAATGAAAAAAGAGTAGTGGGAGCCAAAAATCAATTTCGAGAAAAAGCTTTACCATGGAAAGCTTTAAGTTCACAAATTTAATTCAGATGTACATCTAAGTAACCTATTTTACCTTAGGACTTAAAAGAAGATTTCTACTGTTTCCATGACAAAACATAATCTACCATATAACTAACGAATAAAAGTGTTGAAAAGAAAAATAAAAGATCTAAACCCTGAGTTGGCCACAGAATTTCCCCCTTTATGATACAAGGTAGTCTCTTATGAAGAGTTTTTAGTTATTGCCTATGGACAATAATTTAAGTTACAGAGTGTCCTGTTAGATATATACTGTAGCATGGATGGAGTGCTTTAGTACTTATCACTTGGAGTTAACTAGCTATAAATAGAGCTTGAAATATTTGCTAGTTACATGACCTGTGGCAGATCACATAACCTTTTTTAGCCCCAATTTCTTCATCTGTAAAATGAAGGGAGAAATTTATTAGGCTCTCATATGGGTTTAATAAGCATCAGGGATATAAATACAAAAATGATACAAAACATAAAAAGAACTGGTAACCAAGAAAGAGGATTTTAGTATATAAAGTTAAAAAGATAGTGAGCCAAAATACTTCTTCACTGATTTAGAAAAAACTATAACAAAGTTCATTTGGAAGAACAAAAGATCAAGGATATCCAGGGAAATAATGAAAAAAAACACACATGATGGGGGCCTTGCAGTCCCTGACCTAAAACTATATTACAAAGCAGCAGTCATCAAAACAATTTGGTACTGGCTAAGAAACAGAAAGGAAGATCAGTGGAATAGACTGGGGGAAAGCGACCTCAGCAAGACAGTATACGATAAACCCAAAGATCCCAGCTTTTGGGACAAAAATCCACTATTCGATAAAAACTGCTGGGAAAATTGGAAGACAGTGTGGGAGAGACTAGGAATAGATCAACACCTCACACCCTACACCAAGATAAATTCAAAATGGGTGAGTGACTTAAACATAAAGAAGGAAACCATAAGTAAATTGGGTAAACATAGAATAGTATACATGTCAGACCTTTGGGAGGGGAAAGGCTTTAAAACCAAGCAAGATATAGAAAGAATCACAAAATGTAAAATAAATAATTTTGACTACATCAAACTAAAAAGCTTTTGTACAAACAAAACCAATATAACTAAAATCAGAAGGGAAACAACAAATTGGGAAAAAATCTTCATAGAAACCTCTGACAAAGGTTTAATTACTCATATTTATAATGAGCTAAATCAATTGTACAAAAAATCAAGCCATTCTCCAATTGATAAATGGGCAAGGGAAATGGATAGGCAGTTCTCAGATAAAGAAATCAAAACTATTAACAAGCACATGAAGAAGTGTTCTACATCTCTTATAATCAGAGAGATGCAAATCAAAACAACTCTGAGGTATCACCTCACACCTAGCAGATTGGCTAACATAACAGCAAAGGAAAGTAATGAATGCTGGAGGGGATGTGGCAAAATAGGGACATTAATTCATTGCTGGTGGAGCTGTGAAATGATCCAACCATTCTGGAGGGCAATTTGGAACTATGCCCAAAGAGCAACAAAAGAATATCTACCCTTTGACCCAGCCATAGCACTGCTGGGTCTGTACCCCAAAGAGATAATGGACACAAAGACTTGTACAAAAATATTCATAGCTGCGCTCTTTGTGGTGGCCCAAAACTGGAAAACGAGGGGATGCCCATCAATTGGGGAATGGCTGAGCAAATTGTGGTATATGTTGGTGATGGAATACTATTGTGCTAAAAGGAATAATAAAGTGGAGAAGTTCCATGGAGACTGGAACAACCTCCAGGAAGTGATGCAGAGCGAGAGGAGCAGAACCAGGAGAACATTGTACACAGAGACTAATACACTGTGGTATAATCGAACGTAATGGACTTCTCCATTAGTGGCGGTGTAATGTCCCTGAACAACTTGCAGGGATCCAGGAGAAAAAAACACCATTCATAAGGAAAGGATAAACTATGGGAGTGGAAACGCCGAGAAAAAGCAACTGCCTGAATACAGAGGTTGAGGGGACATGACAGAGGATGGACTCTAAATGAACACTCTAATGCAAATACTATCAACAAAGCAATGGGTTCAAATCAAGAAAACATCTAATGCCCAGTGGACTTACGCGTCGGCTATGGGGGGTGGGGGGGGGAGGAAAAGAAAATGATCTATGTCTTTAACGAATAATGCTTGGAAATGATCAAATAAAATATATTTAAAAAAAAATAAAAAATAAAGGCCCAGAAAAAAAAAATAAAAAGATAGTGAGTTGATACATAGAACCATATATTTATATGCCTTTTCCATAAGAAATGGTAGTATTGATTTAATTACTGTCCCCAAAGCAAGGAATAGAAGGGAGTAGAGAGAGATCCAAAGCTGAGTGAATTACAGGCAGTTAGTGGGAAAAGAATAATGAATCCTTTGAAGTGTTGTGCCCGTACTGTAAGCCAATCTGCTCTATTAGAAATTACAATCATGTATGAACACAGTTTTCAGAAGAAAAAAATCAAAGCTCTCAAATGTCATATGGAAAAATGCTCTTAATCATTAATGATTAAAGAAAGATAAAATAATTCTGAGGTATCATATCTCACCTAGAAGATTGGCTAACATGACAGAAAAAGAAAGTGACAAATGTTGCAGAATATGTAGAAAAAGTAGGGAAACTAATGCACTGTTGGTGGAATTGTGAACTAGTCTAACCCTTTTGGAGAAAAATTTGGAACAATTCCCAAAGGGCTATAAAATTGAATACCCTTTGATTCAGCAATACCATGACTAGTCTGTAACCCAAAGAAATAAAAGAAAAGGGAAAGGGATTTACTTGTACAGAAATATTAATAGGAACTATTTTTGTGGTATCAAAGAATTGGAAGTTAAGGCAATGTCTGTCAATTGGAGAATGACTCAAATTGTGGTATACAATTGTGTGATGGAATACTATTGAGCTATAAGAAATGACAAGGGGGATAGTATCAAAAAAACAACAGAGGAAGACTTATATGAATTGATACTAAGTGAAGTGATCAGAACCAGGAAAACATTGTGTACATAGTAAAAGCAATATTATAACGATGATCTACTGTGAAGGACTTGGCTACTTTAATCAACACGATGATCCTAAACAATTCCAAAGGATCAGTAATGAAAAATACTATCCACCTACAGAGAGAGAACTAATGAATTCTGAATGCAGATTGAAGCATACTTTTTTACCTTATATATATATATATATATTTTTTTTTGGCAACAAGGCTAATATGGAAATATGTTTTGCATGAGTTCACATATGTAATTGATACAGTGTTTGCATTTTCAAATGGTTGGGAGAGGGGCTTGATAATGTGGAACTTAAAAAAGAATGTTAAAATTAATTAATTAAAGAAGTTGTAATTATGCAAAATATGATACAGTAGAACCCTCTTATCATGCCTTCAATTATCCCTGGTCAACCATAACCTCACCACCCCCAACCCCAGAGGCCCATCTATTCCAGCACACCAAGATCTCTTCTACTTTCATTTTCATTTTCACTTTCACTTTTAAAAGTTAAAAAAAAAAAACATTAAATAAGTATGGGGAGGGAGGCTGTGGAGCAGAGAACCAAGGAGTGGAAGTGGGGAAACAGAATATATATAATTGAGGTCAGCAGGTATTTGCTTATATCCACAGTTTAAGCCATCTGCAAATCTGAGGTAGATCTTGGAAAGAATCCAGATCCTACAGTAATTGGTTCCAGCCCAATGGAAATAAGCAGTTTAAATTCAAATAATGCAATCGTTACAGTGAATTCCTACCAATTCAGACAAGC
Organism: Monodelphis domestica; assembly: GCF_027887165.1. Lineage (NCBI taxonomy): Eukaryota > Metazoa > Chordata > Mammalia > Didelphimorphia > Didelphidae > Monodelphis > Monodelphis domestica. The sequence goes on along the minus strand of NC_077228.1, from coordinate 402,346,127 downwards.
CTATAAATTCTTTTTTTTTTTTTTTAAACCTTTATGTTCTGTCTTGGAGTCAATACTACCTATTGGTTCTAAGGCAGAAGAGTGGTAAGGGCTAGGCAATGGAGGTTAAGTGACTTGCCCAGGGTCACGCAGCTAGGAAGTGGCTGAGGCCAGATTTGAACCTAGGACCTCTGGTCTCTAGGTCTGCTTCTCAATCCACTGAGCTACCCAGCTGCCCCCAAGGCTATCAATTCTTATGGGACCAGAGGCATGCTTTCCATAGGTCTAGTACTAGTATGCTATTCCTGGTGGAGGGAAGGGAGAAGGTAGTAAGGGTTAGAGCCAGATGCAATATGGCCAAGGTGGACTGCTAGATGGGATATGGATATCTGATAAGGGACTGTTAGATGTAGTAGGCTAGGTCAATCCTCATTGTTTCACGCACTAATCCAACCCCAGAGTCCCAATGGCAGGAATTCGAAAATGAGTGCTTAACAATAGCATATATCTCCTTAGTGTTGTTTGGATCCAGTGAGATTAGCTTATAAAGTGCTTTCCAAACCTCAAAACACTAAATAAATTAAACTATTATTTCTATATAGAAATTGCAAAAATTCTCAATAGACAATAAACTACTAGGTTTTTTTTTAATATTGGGGAAAACATCATTATGATATTTATTTTTGGAGTAGACCTATGATTTCATTAGTGTAGAGAACTGTGCATGAGAAGCAGATTGGCTTTCTCTAACATTTATGGTCCTAGACAGTAGGGCTCTGAGAAATTAAATGATTTGCCTGAGGTCATACAGACCTTGTGTAAAAATCAGGGTTTAAACTCAAGTTTTACTGATTCTAAGAGCAGCTCCTTAGTCATATACAGCACTTCCTTTTTGATCATCAGAAATATGATTAAATTGTCAATTATGAGGGAGAAAACTATTCCAATGTATCTCTCACATAAAGGGATTAAAAAGGGTAATTCATTCAGATACTAAGTTTACATCTTAAATCTATTATGTAAACTTCCAATTTTTTTTAATGGACAAAAATTTAATTTTCCCTCTCACTTCCACTTTAAAAGGAAAATGAAATGCTCATAATAAGCAAATACTAATTACTATATTTTATGGTTATTTCCATTTTTCATTCATGTCCAACTCTTCATGACCCCTTCTACGGTTTTCTTGGCAAAGATACTGGAATGGTTTGTCATTTCCTTCTCCACTCATTTTGCAGATGAGAAAACAAAGGCAAAGAGGGGCTAAATGACTTGTCCAGGGTCACATTGCTAATAAGTGTCTGAAACCAGATTTGAAGTCATTTCTGTTATGTCATACTAAGTTGTAAAGCTTTTGAATATGAGTTAACTCTGTCATCAAAGAAATAGGCCAGCTAAGTTTGGAGACACTGATCACCAGAAAGTTGTCCACTAGTTTATAGATTTTTCTGGTCAGAGAAATGGATGGAGATGGTTTACTACTAAAAAAGGATGTTGTAATTTTCATTAGTTAAGGGAATAGACACAGATGAAATCATATATATTTTAAATGTTAAAGTAGGATAGATATCTAATTTAAAACACCTATCTTTTTAAACTATTTTTTCTATTACTTGTGTTTAAATATATTAAGGTATGGAAGGATATGAACCAATCCTCCTTTATAATTCCTCCAAGTCCTTAATGCTCTGCTCATGAGGTATATATGAATGTTGACTTTTAGCCTATGATAAAATAAAAGATCTTCATCTATCTCCTTGGGTTTGGGAATGCTGGATTAATATTTAGGACTCAAATATAAATGTTTTTATGAATACCACTATCAGAAATATCATATGCAAAAATAAAAATATAAATGACTAAATAGAAGATATGTTATGAAAGACTCCTAAGTAGTAAATAGTGAGAAAGAAATAAGTTGGTGGTTTGAATAACATGAGCTGAGATCTTAGCAAAACCCCTTGGTAAACTTATGGGATAATATAAAATATTCATGTCTACATTGCTCATCTTTTATGCATCTCAGTGTGCTTTTGAAAATGCTTCTTTAATACTTCAAAGGACCTGTGATTTCAACAATGTAGTCATTCCCTTAGTGGGTACAAATTGCAATCTATCTGTGCATTGCCCTTAGTACAGTGCCTGGCATGTAGTAGTAGCTAATGATTGTTGATTGAATAACTTATTCTGTGAGATTCTTGTCCATGGTCTTCCATAGATCCACTCAATATATTTCAAAGCCTTCCTCTAGGTCTTTTTTACTCTTTGTGGTACCATTGAGGCACCCAGGCTGTCCATTTGTCATACTTTACTCTTTCTATAGAACAAGCCTCATCTAGTTCTTCAAAAGTATGCCTCAGAGTTCTTATACATCGAAATACACTACAATTTAATTGAGACCATTATATTTTTCTCCATTGCCATTTAAGGCACCTCTGATGGATTTTTTAGAGTCCAAGATATTCTAATATTATCAGTTATGCAGTGTTGCCAGGAAAACAGTGGTGTTAAAAATCACATTCCACAGGCATTTATGAAGCACCTACAATGTATCACATACTGTCCTAGGTTCTAGAGATACAAGACCACATGAAACAATACTTATTCTCAAGGAATTCATGTTCTTCTGGAGGAAACAACATGCACACAGATGAATTAATGCAAAGAAATTTTGGGATGAGGGAACACTATCAACTAAGTAAAATCATAAAAAAGCCTCTTATAGGAAGTGATGCTTGAGCTGAGCCTTGAGAACATCTAGGAATTATGAGATGAAAAAAGTGAAGAGGGAGAAAACTTTAGGCCTTGGGGAAAACCAGTTGAAAAACATGGAAAGAGGAGATGGAATATGTCAGGGAGTATTTTGGGATCATCAAAAGCTCTGTACAACTTCCTAAAAATACTCCAATTCCTCTCTTTTTCCTATTCAGCTATGGACTTAACTCATTATCTGTGCTGAATGTCTAGATATGAGCATATATTTACATAAAAATATACAGTGGGGTTATCTTCTAACTGCATGTTAGAAGGCAAATCATCTAGGTAAATGATATTTTTCATCCATTTTGTTTCTCCTGTATGGGCTATTGGTCCTAATGTATCAAATGCTTTAAGGTTTGATGCAACCACCATGCTATTGCCTGTCCTTTAGTTACTTTCAAGTATTAAGATCAATTTCCCCAGAGTCTTCCTTGGTGATTCTTTGGTATTAAATGGGAGGAGGAAGGATGGAATAATGTCTATTAAGATACAATTTAGATATGTGACACAATTATGACTACTGAATTTCTAATGGTGCTCCTGTGCAAGGTGAGGCGGAATAGAAATGGGAATTTCATTTGCTAGTCAGTGGAGAAGGAAAACTCATTAGCTACTGGTCACTGGCAGATAAGGAGCAATCATCCATTTTGTACTGAAAATAAAAAAAAAATATGAATGGGGTGGAGAAGAGGAGCAGAGTCTTTCTTTTCTCTCTGTATTAGGGAAGCCATGGTTCTATTGCCTTAACAAATGAAGCATCTATTTTTACCTGAACTGACGTATTAGTAGTGGCAGGACAGGTCCCTGAGAATTGGGGAATAATTTCCCCTTTGATCTATGCATACATTTGAGTTAAGAGGAACACAAGAAGGCACAGCTTCTTAGATTTGGAGAAGAACACTGATTCCATTAATGATCACCTTTATTTCATATAAAGGGCACTAGAGATCATTTATCCAATTCAGTACAATGCAGTGCAATTCAAAACTTTAACAACCACTTACAGTATGTAAGTTAGGGTGTTTGGTTACAAAGAAGATTTTTATTTAATGGAGTCCTTGCCTATATGGAACTTACAATCTTGGAGGAAAGATATGAAAGGAATGTGATATATGCGTAAATAGCCATAAAAAAGTAGAGAGAACAAAATATAAGGCTTCCAGAAGTTCAACAAAATACAATGGAGAGATTCTTCACATTTTTCATAAACTTTTGGATTTCTCTGACTGAATTCTCTATTTCTCAACCAAAGAAAACTCATTACTACATAGGATACCTTGTTATCCTGTAAAGATCTCATTAATCTTGGTGTTCCTTCTCATCACTAACCTTTGTATTTCTGACTTGGAGGCTGGCACCAGGAACTTCAGACCTCCTTTAAGATCTCACCTCAGACGTGTCATATTTTCACCTGGTTGTACCACTTTGGGATTTCTCTGATTGACTTCTCCATCCTGCCCCCACATTCTAGTATCTTTTCCCCCCTTTTCCTTTGCTTCTCATTTTCATTTTGTGTGTGCTATAGATTGTTGTATTGTAAGTACCAAGATTGTTGTAGATAATAAGTATCTTGAGGACCGAGACTGTCTTTCTTTTTGCATATTTGTATTCCTTGTGCTTAGCACAGTACTTGGCTAATTTTTAGTTTTCTTATTCAGTTTTTAAACTTTTTTATTTTTTTAAACCCTTAATTTCCATCTTAGAATCAATACTGTGTATTGGTTCCAAAGCAGATGAGTGGTGAGGGCTAGGCAATGGGGGTGTCAAGTGACTTCCTATCTGGGAAGTATCTGAGGCCAGTTTTTGAACCCAGGACTTCTCATCTCTGGGTCTGACTCTCAATCCACTGAGCCACCCAGCTGCCCCCTATTCAGTTGTTTTTCAATTGTGTCCAACTTTTTATGATCTTATTTGGGGTTTCCTTGGCAAAGATATTGGAGTGGTTTGCCATTTTCTTCTCCAGGTCATTTTACAGATGACTAGACTGAGGCAAAGAGGACTAATTGATTTGCTCAGGGTAAAAAAGCTTGTAACTAGCTAAAACTGGCTTTGGACTCAGGAAGATGAGTCTGTGGCACATAGTAGGTGCTTACTAAGTCTTGATTGATCAATTATTCAATTGATCATGTGAGACGTGAGAAATTTGGGAAAGGAATAAGAATTAAAGAACAAAGCAGAAAAATGTATAAGAATATACTATTTAAAGTGTTTGATTAAAAGCCAAAAGAGTAAGAAGAACCATTAAATTCGACTAAGAGATCATTGGTAACTTTGGAGAAGGTAGTTTTATCTGAAGGATAAGATTGTGTGCAAAGGTTTAGAAGTCAGTGAAAGAAGAGGAAGTGGAGACATTGGGTATTGATAGGTGGTTTTCCCTAGGAGTTGAGCCACAGTGAGGAGGAAGATATACATGATTAAAAAGAAAAGATATACAGATGACAATCAGGCTGGTAGGATAAGGAAACTCCTTCCACCAATTCAGGCCACTATCTTTTCTGTAAATTAAAAGTGAGTTGTCTAGGGCACTGAGAGGTTGAATAATTTTCCTAAGGTCACCCAGCCAATAAGTTCTTCAGGTAAGCCTTTAAACTATGTCTTCTTGACTCTAAGACTATATATATCCACTCTACAAAATTGGTTTGGTAATTATTCTGGAATGTTTGACTAGTTTTCAATAAATCTAGGCTATATGTTTTCTTATTTTTTTATACCACTAGGTTCAGAAATTAGGTTTGTTCATTTCCCTTTTATGTTTTCAAATCATTGTGCTCAGTTCTCACTTTTCAACTGAGTAACCATAGCATCCGGCTCATTTTTATGGATTTTAATAAGTTTTGGTCTCTCTGGACTCCTTAAATTTGAATATTCAAACTCTACCTAGTTAATTTTTTCTTTAAATTCCTCAAATGCATTTTTAATTGTTTTCTTAATACAAATAGGGTACAAATAAATGCCTTGAGGGAGTCCCCCATTCACACAAGGGAAATTCTTAGAAGTGCTATTAATTTTAAGAGACCTGATTAAATGGAACTTACCACCAAATTACCATTTAGACATTATTTTGCATTGAACATTTTCATTATAGTTTGTAGTTGTATGAACTACGTGCATAGACTTCACATTACATCTGACTGTCTCTCTACCACTTTACTGAAACAACTCTTTTCAAGGTCACTAATGACCTCTTTGCTGCATCTTAGAGTCCTCCCCCACCGCTTTCTTTATCCTTCTTCACCTTTCTAGACCATTTAAGATGCTGGATCAACTCTTCCTTCTTGATATTCTCTACTTACTTGTTATACATGATATGACATTCTCCTATTTATCTCACTACTCTTTACCTGCATTCTTTTGTTGGGTCTTTATGCTCTTCCCACCCTTAAATGATAATGTTCTCCAAAAGATCTATTCTTGTCTCTTTTCTCTAGTAACTATATTCATGATATCCTACACTACTCCATCTTCAATTATCACCCCAATGAAGATTAGTTCAAAATCATTATTTCTATCTTTGACCTCTCCCCAGAACACCAATCTGACTTCTCAAACTCTATGTCTGATATCTCTATTTGACATCCTACTAGGACCTAAAACTCAGTAGTCCAAAGGGGAGTTCATTTTCCCATAAAAATCTTGCTTTCCTTTGAAATCTTTTTTTTGATAGCATCACCATTCTCCAAGTCATGAAGTTATGGCATCTCCTGCCAAGGAAACTTTATTGGCTTGCACTTCCTCTGGTATAAAATTTAAACATTTCTGTTTTGTAAGCATTAACCTAGGAGTTTTGACAAAATAAGAGAACAACTCTTAATAATTTAAGTTTTAATGAGAATATAGTAGAGTTGTAAATTAATATTATCTCTTTAAGCCAGAGAAAAGAAAACTTCTAGCAGCTTTTAACAATGAATAATTTAGTCTAATTATAAAATATAGATAGTAAAAGAATATAGTAAAATGAATATAGAAAGGAGAGAAACATAGGAAAGAGGTAGAGAAAGAAAATTTCCTGTCTATATTGGTTATCCTATAACTAACTATAATTACTACCTAAAACTGCCTATATCTACCTATAATAACAACCACCAACTTATAACCAAAAGACTACTTCCCGGCAACTGCCAGCCCTAATTGTCAGCAACTGACAGACCCACCAACTAAGGCTGGCAGCCTTTTATTACTTTTCTCTCCCTCACCTCCTGTCTCTATGGTTCCTCCTTCCAGGCTCTGTGGGCTGGTTAATCCCTACATATCTCTATGGTAAGAGGACCTCCAGGTCCCCTGTTAAATTAAAAAAGGAATACAGTTTGGCATTTAAAGTATTTAATAATATGGCTACTGCCTATATTTCTAGGCTCATTTCATATTACTCTCCCATTTACACGTTATATTTCAAACAAACTAATTTAGCTGTTTCCCAAACACATCATTCCATATTTCACCTCTGCACCTTTGAATAGACTGCTATACTGCACATCACTGGATGCTTTTATCCACACTTCTTGGACTTTCTAGCTCCCTTCCAAACTCAGTTAAGTTCGTGCACCATAGGATCATTGATTTAGGACTAGGAGAGATATTGGAGACTATCAAGTTTAAATCACTCATTTGATAGACAAAGAAACTGAGTTTGAGTGAGGCTGAACAACTTGTTCAGTAAGTAAATATCTGAGGTAGGATTTGAACTGAGGTCTTCTTGGCAAAAATAAAAAAGAAAAGAAAAGAAATAGCTACTGCCCTGGACACTAGGAGGAAGGTAAGGAGGAGGAAATAGATACAATAGGTGCAATATATCTCTCTCTATATATGTCTCTATATATCTATATATATATATGCACACAATAGAAGCTACAAAACAAATTAATATGAAGCAATTTGAAAAGGGTAAGAACATTAATTATTGGATTTATGGTTAGACTTCTGAGAGGTGACCTGGAATCCTAAGAAAATCTACCAAGATTCACCAGTCAGACTGTACAGAGCAACAAGTTCCATGACTGCTCCTGAATATCTTTTCAACTCAAAAGAAGGTGTTAATTTACCTCCTTTCAATTGCTAATCTATACAGGTCTCATATCTATCAGAACAATGGTTTTATGTCCATATTCAGACACTGCAGCTTGGAATTTCAAATTCACAGAAGGACAAATTTATTTTTAACAGATGTACAGGCAAAAATTATAAAGCAAGACAAATTGCTCCTGGCAAGGTCAGGCTCCCTTAAGGCAAGAAGAATATAAAAATGGCAGGCAGAGGCATGAACTTATTCTTGTCTGAAGCTTACAAAATAAGTTACCAGAACTTAAAGCATTAGATATAGGGAGTGTATTTGCTTATCATTTTTATTCCTTTTGTGAGAGTGGGGGGGGTGAGAGAGAGAGAAAGACACAGACAGAGAGAGAAGGGAGGGAGGGAGGGAGGGAGGGGAGGGGGAAGAGAGAGAGAGAGAGAGAGAGAGAGAGGGAGGGAGGGAAGGAGGGGAGAGAGTTAGAGAGAGGAAGATGACTAAATCTCCATTTTAATAGTTGCTGTCAAGAGTTCTGCTCTGTAAGGCCTTATTTCAGCAGTTTTCAGTGGTAATATATGGCATTTTCCTGATTAACAACCATTTTATAACTTGTGTAATTGGTCACAAATCAGAAAAATGTCATAATGTAGCAAGAAAACAGTCCCATCTCCATCATAGCCCTGACTTAGCTTCTTGGAAGATGTATGATTTGAGGAGTTGGTAGGTTTTCATTATTTTAACTAGTGTACTACCTGAAGTGTGAAAAGGAAAAAAAAAATTAAGCGAGTGATCATTCCTGTCTCCTTTCCCTTTGTACATTGGTGAATATCAGACTTACTTTTTGGGAACCCCCTCTCCCTGCCGCAGAACAAATTGAATGTTGGAGCAAAGCAGCAATTTAACCCCAACATTCTCTGTAGATCTTTATAATGCTGATGCTGGGCTGGGATGCGGAGAGGAATAGAGAAGTAAAATATGACTACAAAATAATGAGATGAATTCCTCAAGCAGGTAGAAAAAACACGTTAAAGCCAGACCTTGTACGTTATAGGCTTTCCAGGTACAATAAAAGCTGCAAGTCGTTATTTAACAGGGAGATAAATTCATGGGACCTACACAAACTTTTGGTCAAGTAAGGCATTTTGTAATGGGATTTTACTGTACTGGTGCCATCTCTAAAAGGATAGAAGTGTATAATGGACATATTAGCATCAGTTGGAGATAAGAATGATTCAAAGGATTGAGATTACAAGTAGATGAAGAACTGAAAGCTGCATGGAATGGGGACCATTCACAGAACACTGAAATGTATAAATGGAGAATCTTCGTCTTGAAACCACTTTAGGCACAAGCAGTGTGTCTAAGTGCATATGGAAGCACTTAGGATTTTAACATCTTTTACTTTGATTGATTTAGTCCTTGCTGAAGCCTCTAAATGCTTTGTAGGGTGTCTGACAGAGACACAAAATTAATGTTGAAGATTTTAGATAATAATAGTGCGGCTTATTTAGCTTAACCTGAAGTTAACACACATGCTGCCTAACACTCAATTATGTTTTGATGCCTGTTCTGGAATGCTGGGTGCTTTATTGATTATGCTAAATCTGATTTGATTGCTTTGTGGCAGGTGGTGTTATTGCCTGTTGGGTGATTCTGCACTTTAATATCTTGTGTGGATCAATATTGGAATAGGTCAGATTAATTCAGTGCTCAAATGCTGAATAAAGCTGAACTGTGAATGAATTGATACTGAAATATGTTAAATTGATTTTGACTTGGTGTATGAGCATTAATAGCTCCATCATGTATTATATTTGAAATATTTATTTGTATCACATCATACTGAAATCTATCTTCTTGTTGAGTCATTTTGAGTTGTGTCCAGCTTTTCATGACCCTATTTGGGGCTTTCTTGGCAAAGACACTGGAGGTTCACAATTTCTTTGTCTGGCTCATTTTAGAGGTGAGGAAACTGAGGCAAACAGAGTTAAGGGACTTGCCCAGAGTCACATGGCTATAAAGTGTCTGAGGCCAGATTTGAACTAATCTTCCTAATTCCTGGGCCAGCACTTTACCCTGAGCCACATAGCTGACCACATTGAGTTGAAGAGATCATAGATCAAAAGCTGGAAAGGACCTCAAGGGCCATCTAATCAAATCTCTTCATTTCCAAAATGAATAAACAAAGAGGGAGGAGATGTTAAGAGCTGTACACAGTGACATAGATGAATAAATTTTCACTCTCTGCAAAATTAATTATATTAAAGAAGTTAAGGACGTTTGTGTTTCAGATTCCTAAGTGAAGCTATTCTAGTTCATATTAAACTTTAGTTTAACCTTCAAGTGTTCTTTCTACCTCACTGCAAATAGGTTTTGGATTTAAAGAGGTAATTATAGATATTTCAACATTATATACTTTGGGAAAGTTAAGTATTCTGAGAGAGTTCAAATATTACAAAATATTAAAATGCTCTACCTTGAAAATTTTGTATCAACATTAGTATTAGATAATCTTTAAGACTGAAATTCACTGGGAGGCTTTGGTCACTTAGGAAAATACATTGCCATATATATATATATATGTATATATATATTTAAACTGAAGTTCTTTAGGGTTTCATGTTTGGACCAGATGTACATCTTATGTACAGTCCAGGCTGGGCCTGGATGTGGAGCTGGAATGAGGCATTCTCTCATTTTTATAGGACGGAACTCCTTAAGGTAATAAAGTTTTCTTAAAACATCTCAATAGATATTTTATAGGGTTAGAATTAAAGACATAAGCATAATGAACTCCAGCTCACACTTTACAATTCAAATAAATACTAATCACATTGCCCCCTAAACTGTTTTTTCATAACTGGCATTTGCATCATACCAAGAACTCTTTTGAGTATAGTCAGTACTTTGAGGGGGTCACAGGAAGAAATAATGCTCAAAGGACATTCTCAAAACTGTTTTGCCATCCTGCATTATAGAATCAATCAGACTTAATATTTTAACTAGATACATTGAATTTCAAACCAGGGTCCTCTGAAGTACTATTTGCAATCAATGTAGCTATTTCATGTTATACTTATATGAGAGCCTGAGGCTCTTTCTTCAACTTTAGACTTGCTCGCTTCTCATTTTTCTCTAGGTATTCTCTGACCTGGTTAGTGTCAAACTGAAAAGGTCAACTGTGTTCAGAACCAGTGAAATAAGAGACATTCTATGAGACTTAATGCTTTAGCAATAAAACATTGGACTCATTTAAATAATGGATTGCTTATAATTGCCAGTTAACAACTATGATGTATGATTATGAAAAAAAAAACAATACACAAAAGTAAGCTCTAATTTCAAAAGGAAATATATCATATTCCACATATAGGTGCTTAGGAAAATAGAATTAATATAAAATACCAAGAGAAAGGTAGATGTTACAACATTCAAAGGTTTCATAGTCTTAAATTCAATCTGAATCAAAGGAATTACTCCTTGAATCTGAAAAAAAAATAGCCTGTAAAGAAAAACTTTCTAAAATTCTGAAGAGCTCTTTGGAAAGTGTGCCACAATAACAAAGCTGAAAGTTTTAAATAGGCAATCATAGCCCACCTGCCAAAATGGTTTATCCAACTGTAATTGACTCGGTCATTTTTCATTTTCATTTCTTAAACTAAAGTATAATGTTGGTCCCCACTGTTAAAAGCTTATCCTATTTCATTTGAAAATAGGAAAGTGACTCTTGAGAGATTATGTTTACAAGGAATGATGGGATCTTTCTTGCATCATGGAAGTGAAGAATACATAATGATACTTTATGATATATATAATAATTTAGAGATTTGGAGAGAAAAGTTCTTCCAGGTAGGAGATCATAGCATTGCCTCACAATTAAATAGACATCAAAAGAACTTCTAAAAATATTTCAGTACTTAACAAGGTGAATATGTAGTGATAGAATGGTGTCATAGATTGAAGACTAGGTTCAGAATCAAGACCTGGATTTAAGTCCCATCTCTGAACACATACTGCAGTGTGATACAGGGCAAATTACATAATCTCTTAGTATGCTAAGCAACTCATTAAGACTAAACATTACAAAATAGATGCAGATATACATTGGAAAGGGTAATTTCCTCCAGTCTGAAAATATAAATGAAGATAAGTTTTTCTACCAAATGTAACATTGGTTAAATTTTTTTAAATGAGAAATGGATGTCATGCTTACCTTTAACATCATTTGCTAGCCTCTTGGCTTCATTAAGGACTCTGAAGCTTTTCTGAAGAGACCCCTTGGCATCATCTTTTAAAGAACCCCGAGGACCAGATGCCTATGGACAAAGAAAGAGTATATAAAAATATTCATTTTCCTTTGGTATAAGCTGAATGATTTGTTATAAAAAAAATCAAATATTTAGGTTAAATCATAGAAATATCAAGTAATAGTCAGTAAGATCCTAAGTGTCTGCCATTACTTCTGTAAGATGGAATGAACAAAATGTTATTGCTTTATGAATGTAATGCATTTTATAAGACCATTGTAAAGATAATAATCCAATTAAAATAGATAGAAAAAGTAATTTATCAGTAAATTAGGAGCAAAGAATAGAAATGACTTTAATAACCTTAATATACTTCTCTCATCCTAATTATCTTAATTTTCTACATAACTAAAATAATAGTGCATTGTCAGATTGCATCCCAGAGTGGAAGCAGAGATAGTAACAAATATTCCCAGCATGCCTAGTATCATTCCCTAGTACCAACTTAGGAGTTCTGTTAGTCAAGACCACACATAGGATCTGCTATATTGTTATGGAATGGACAAAGGCACAGAGCTGTGTAGGAAAAAGATAGCATTTGTCTGTATAGTTGGCAACAATTAATTTCCCACTCTCCATTCACTATGGTGATTGAATGGTGATTGGGCATGGTGGTTAAGTTGGATCCTATATATATTTGTGATCCTGGTGTGATTTCTGAGTGAATGAATGAAGAATGATATGTGCAAGAGAGGGCATGCTATGGATCACCTGAGTCCACCTGAGAGAAGATGAGGGAGGAAGGAAGGGTGCCTGAGTTTGGATTGCAGACCAGAAACCAGTTAGTGAGAGTAGCTAGTAGGTAGTATAGTAGACAGAAAGTATTGGATCTAGAATTAGATTTGAGCTCAAATCTCGCCTCAGATACTAACTAGCTATATGACTTGCAAGCAAGTCACTTATCCTCAATTAGTCTTGGTTTTCTTTTCTGGAAAATGAGGATAATGTATCCCAGAATCATTGTGAGGACCTAAAGAAATAACATATGTTAAGTGCTTTGAAAACCTTAAAAGTGCTATATAAATGCTGGCTATGATGATGATGAGTGTCCCAACACTTTCCTTCATAGCCAATTTCCTATTGGGGCACAGGGATTAGGGTTTTTAGCAGTGATATTCTAGTAAATATTTAACAATTGAATCATCAGGAAAAAAGTAGGCAAGATCACAATTTTTTTCCCATCACTCTCTTAAGTTTAGACAAACAACCAAAAGTAAATTGAATCTTAATTTAGAGGATTTGCTAATATTTGAGGTATAACTGCTTATGCTGAAAATCTAACAACTGATTCTTTTTATTTAACTCTTACCTTCTGACTTAGAATCAATATTAAGTATTGGCTGCAAGGCAAAAGAATGGTAAAATCTAGGTAACTGGGATCAAGGGACTTCTTTAGGGTCACACAGCTAAGAAGTGTCTGAGGCCAGATTTGACTATCATCTTTATCCATTAAATCACCTAGCTGCCCCCTAACAACTGACCCTTTGATTCAGTTTGAACTGGCCCCAGAATACCCCTGGTTCTATGGTCAGGAAATTCTTGAAGGATAGCATTTGTGGCACGGATGTCCTCAACACAACAGTGTGTGTTGAGGGAAGAGTGTACTAAGACTTGCCTCTAAGTTAAGGCATTAAGTTATCAGTTTTCTGATTTCTTTTGTTGTTGGTCAGAATAATTTTTCAAAATGAAGCTTTGTTTTTTTCTTATGTTCTATTGATCATGCCAGCTCTTAAAATAGAAGATTTTCCTTTCTCCAGATCTTGGAATATATAAAAACAATAAATCCTGGATGTTGTGTGTGTGTGTGTGTGTGTTTATCTGTCAATATATGAATACAATACTAAAACTGCTTCATGATGGCAATTTTGAACACAAAGGTCTAGCAATGGAGATTCTATTTTTAAACTAAAATTACATAAAAGCGAAACAAATATAATTGGGAAGATAATAGAAGAGGAGCTTTGAAACATGGACAACTACAAATTTTCAAGCTGATTTTTCTTGGACATTTTGTTTCACAAGCCCTCATAACAAGAAACAAACCAAATTGTCCATTATATATAAATTTTACAATAATTTCTACTTTGTAGAAAATGTTCCATAATTCTAAATCCATATTGCTCATGCTCTGAATCCAAAAGGAGAAGCAATTTGTGTTGTGGATAGAACTGTTGGTATTGGAGATTGGAGAGCCAGGGTTCATGGCCTGCCTGTAACACATACTGGCTGAATGAACAAATCCCTTTATCATTTAATCTCTCAGAGCCCCCAGGCAATTCTCTAAGATTGGAAGTTAAGAAAATTGCTGATCTGCATCTGCTGAGGGGGTTTGTACAAGTTAGTTCCCTGAACCAATGAAACCAGGTCTGGACCCTGCAAAACAAACAAACAAACAAAAATGAACTGAACTCAGATCCCCTCAGACATACTTTTATCCTGAAAAAATTTCCTGCAGAGTCACCATCAGGTCCTATCAATCTTATCCTTCGCATCTTAAAGTCAGTACAGGTTGTAGAATTAAGCACTTTCTTAGTTTAAGCAATTTCCTAGTAAACATTTTTCTAGTTAAATGCTACATTAAAATACAGAAGGGAAACACCTTTCAATTAATTAATCCCATACAAGTTTTGGAACTGTGGGGACTCATTAAGCAATTTTGTGAAATTGATTAATGAGTACATTAGAAGTGCCCTTACTGAAGAAAGGTATCTAGATGGCTGAACAAAAGGGGGATAGAACTTGGAATCAGGAAAACTCATCTTCTTGAGTTCAAATCCTGCCTCAGACACTTACACTAGCTGTGTGAGCCTTAGCAAGTCACTTATCCTGTTTTTCCTCAGCTGGTGAAGGAAATGACAAACCACTCTTGGATCTTTATCAAGAAAACCTCAAAAAGGGGTCACAAAGAATCAGACATGAGTGAAATGACTAAACAACAAATTGAAGAATAAAATAAGTAATCATGTATAAAATCAGCAAAATGTCCAAGAAAGAATACTGATCTTTGAGTCAAAAAAAAAGGATTTAGGGGGTAGCTGGGTGGTTCAGTGGATAGGGAGCCAGGCCTAGAGATGGAAGGTCTTAGGTTCAAATTTGACCTCAGACACTTCCTAGCTGTGTGACCCTGGCCAAGTCACTTGCCTAGCCCTTACCACTTTCCTGTCTTAGAACCAATACCTAGTATTGATTCTAAGGCAGAAGGTAAGTGTTAAAAAAAAAAAAAAACAAAAACTGGATTTGAATCCAGTCTCTGACACTGATTACTTTTGAGATTTTGAGCAAATCACTTAACTCTGAGTTTTAGCTTTCTCTTCTATAAAATGATATTAAATGTGTTACATACAGCACAGTTAGATGGTACAAAAGGGTAGAGTGCTAGATTTGGAGTTAGGAAGACTTAAATTTAAGTTGGTGTTAGACTCTTCTTAGCTATGTGACCAGGGCAAATTACTTAATCTTGGACTGCCTTAATTTCATTAACTGTAAAAGGAGGATAATTATAAAATCTATCTCTTAATATGTTTGTGATGATCAAATGAGAAGTAAAGCATTTAGTAAAGTCCCTGGCACAAAGTGAGTGTTTAAGAAATGCTTCTTATTTGTTTCCAAATATCCAAAGATATCTTTTTTATTCCTTTCTTTATATCTTTGTTTCTTCATTTCTTTGTTTCTTTCTCTCTCTCCTTCCTTCCTTCCTTCCTTCCTTCCTTCCTTCCTTCCTTCCTTCCTTCCTTCCTTCCTTCCTTCCTTCCTTCCTTCCTTCCTTCCTTCCTTCCTTCCTTCCTTCCTTCCTTCCTTCCTTCTTTCCTTTATTGTTGGTGCCAACAGGACCGGAGAACCTTGAAGGGACTTAGGGAGAAGTGAAGCAAAAGCAAAGGTGAGCAGAGTGAGTATTCTAGGTTACTCTGGGCATATGTTACTGGGCATATGCATTGAAGTGGGAGATGGTATAGGGAAATTTAAGTATGACAGTTTGGCTGAAACATAGAATGTAGGGAAGAGATTAATATGAAATCACAAGTTATCCTCTATAACAGATACGAATTCTATTATTGAATTTCCCATGTGCAATTCAGATACTGCTTAAGTCTAAAAATCAGACAGGGAGTTTCTAACAATTTTTGGGAATCTCCATCAGTCTTCCCATGGAACCTTACTGGAGAATAAGTATGCTTCTTCCCCATCTATTATTTCTATCAGTTCTATGAGGCAATGAACACTCATATAATTCTTCTACAAGGCAAATCTCCAAAGACTACTATCAGAATCCCTCCCCCAATTACTTCCCTTATGCTTCAGTTCAAATTATTTTAGTTTCTTAGACTGGTCTTCTTATGATATAAGCCCAAATAGGATATCTCAAATATTAGTTAACATATAGTTCTAGCAAACTCATTATGTTTTTCTACTCCATAGCAGATTAGTAATAAATTAAAAATGGTCATGGGGATGGGTAAAGTAGTAGATATTTGTTGAGTGATAGCAGCAAGGAGAGACAATTCAGGGGGCAGCTAGGTGGCTCAGTGTATTGAAAGCCAGGCCTAGAGATGGGAGGTCCTTCCTAGACCCTTCCTAGATGTGTGACCCTGGGCAAGTCACTTAGCCCCCATTGCCTAGCCCTTACCCCTCTTCTGCCTTAGAACCAATAGGAAATATTGGTTCTAAGGCAGAAGGTAAGGGTTTAAAAAAAAAAAAAGAAGAGACAATTCACAGCCTGATACTAAGTTCTGCTAATACCTAATTCTCCCCTAATACCGCTAGGAATATTCCCTAGAATTAAAGTATACAGTGACATGAGGTCATTTAATGTAAGCATAAAAAGTTTTACACTTTTCAAGAACTGAAGACAAATACTTTGGGTTGGGTTTGTGAGGTAATATCAAGTAGTGCAATAACTGATTTGTATAATTATATCCTGAATCATCAAAAATGTTAAATTATGCTCCAAAGATCTGTTTAAGACTATAAATTGCAGAGCAATTGCCAATCTGCATTGGTAGGAAGAAGTTTCCTCATTAAGTGTTCCCTAGTCTGAAGAAATTACAGATTTACACTCCTTCCCACCAACAAGGGTGAAAAAAACCCCAACAACAACTTCTGTTTAAGAAGCCAGGGAAGCAAGCAATTCATTTTAGGAAGAGTTCCAAACTGCTGAAATGAGATAAGTTTTGATGTTGTAAGCAATAAGCTTCAGTTATATGGCAAATGTACTTACATGGAATATTTCATTCATTCCCTTGCTCCTCTGGATAAATGAAGCATTATCAACTAATCAGTCAAAAGTACAGCAATTATTTATTATGACAAAAACTGTGCTATGTATGAGGTATATAAAGGCCCAAATGAAACATTTTACTAAACACTGTTAACCAGGTATAGGATAGGTCATAATTTTAGCTCCATTTATGAAATAATCAAAAGTTTCACTTGAAATTGAAAATTCTTTTCTTTCCTAGTTCTTTGAGATAATTCTCCTGAGAAAGATGGCTGGATAATCCTCTCTGTTGGTCTTTTCATCTTAAAAGAATTGACAATCATATCATTCCTTTGGATTTTTCTAGCAAACAAATTAATAAGACTCTAATGTTTTAAGAGGAGCACTGCCATTTTGAATAAAAAGATCAACCATAATATATGTTGGTGACAAGTATATTAAAGTTTAGAGAGTAAGTCCATGATTATTAAATGGTGTTAGTTGAATGGAACTGTTTCAGTCTGTTGTCTATTTGAGGTCCTTTTTCAGCATTAGTAAGTCATTGAAAAAAATCACTACTCTCAGGACTAATGAAGGAGTACTTGGGAACATATTTTTTCTCTGGTTAATTATAGTTCATACATATTCATAAACAGAGGATATCTAAGTTTGTGGGTAATGTTTATATCATATATGGCAAATGGAAAATTAATATTATGAAATCATTTATCCCCTTAGCCTCTTCACCCCCCCAGGGTCAGAATAAAATATTCTGATTCTTAACTGAGGCTATACTCAGTTTCTATGAAAATGGGTGGGACTCTTTCCTCTTTGTTACGGAAAAAAGGATTGAGGACAGGGCTTACCAACCATGGTGGAAAGTCAGCAAGCTCTGGCAACCATGTTGGACTCCAGTTGGCTAAATGTGTTGGCATTTTTTAAATGAATGGAAAAAACCTCACCTCTTCCTCTGATGAAGTAAGGAAAGAGGAATTGAGGTCTCTTAAGCTCACTTCCCTAGTGGCTATTTACCAATAATAGATGTCTTGGGATGCTGAGAGGATCCAAGAGGATGTCTTGGGCTGCTGAGTAGTAAGCTCACAAGTAATATATAAACTGTTATCAGAGGAGGTAAATTTCTTTTGCCTCTTTGATGCTCATTCAGATTTGGATGTCTTGACATGGAAATAGGTTCTGATCAAGGACACATGTAATACCCAATGAAATTGTGTGTTGATTGCAGGAAGAGTGCGTGGAGGGGAGGGAGGGAAATAATGTGATTATTGTAACCAAGGAATAATGTTCTAAATAGACTAAATAAACTAATTCAAATGGGGAAAAAAGATTTGGATGTCTTGGCCAGGCAATTAATAAATTCATTTAAAATTAAGAAAGTCTACCTCTCAAGAATTTCAGTCATTACAATCATATAGAGTAAACTACTAGTGCCAGAATATAACTTTTTCAACAGTTTTTAGATATTTTTGTCAGAGGGTTCTGTTGTAATGGGAATACAGTAAAAAGAACTTTTTGGATTTTCCTTAAGGTAGTAATTTATAGAAAAATGTAGATTCTGTAATGGGGAAAGATATGGGAAAAGAGGTCTAGACCATTATTACTATTCTATATTATAATAATTATATATATTTATATATATGTATATATATATATACACACATATACACAAACATACATACATATGTACTGGCTATCTCCTTCTTTAAAAAAATGTAATCTCTCAGAGCACTGAGATGGTTTCACATTTGCCTTTGTAACACCAGTTTTAAGTACAATGGTTGATACAGAATATGTGCTTAATAAATGTTTTTGATTGGCCAACTGATATAAATCCTAATATTCTCTAAAATAATCTATCAGCCCAACACTTTTTGATATGTAATAAAAAATAATCTTGCTAGAACCAGGAGACCCTTATACACAGAGACGGGTATACTGTTGGACAATTGAATGTAATGAACTCCTCTACTAGCAGCAATGCAATGATCCAGAACAATTCAGATGGACATATGAGAAAGAACACTGTCTACATTCAGAGGAAGAATTGTGGGTATAGAGACACCGAAGAAAAATAGCTGCTTGATCACATGGATTGATGGGGATATGATTGAGGTATAGACTCTAAATGATCACCCTAGTACAAATAACAATAATATGGAATATGGGCTTGATCAATAACACATGTAAAACCCAGTGGAATTGAGTGTTGGCTACAGGAAGGGGGGGGAATGGCGGGGAGGGATGGAACTTGACTCATGAAACCATGGAAGTATACTCTAAATCAATTAATTAAAAATTTTCAAATAAAAAACTACCCTGATAGGAATTGTATTTGATATAGTTAAGGTTTTTATCTATAATATTTAATATATATGCAGATATACATATATATAATATTTATGTAACCTTAGGTAATCTGCTGTACATCTTTGGGCTTCATTTCTTCATTTGTAAAACTATGTACTTGAACTAGATGATCTCTCACATCCTCTTTAGCTTTAAATTTATGATCATTAGCATTATTATTTGGGGGATACTGACTCTGATTATACTATTTTTTTATCTCATTTCTGAATATTCTCTTGGAGATGCTTCCCAGAAGCAATGTTCATTATCATTCCCCAATTAATAAATGGTCAAAGTATATGAACAGGCAGTTCTAAAAGAAATAAAAATTATCTTTAGTCATATTAAAAATGCTCCAAATCATTATTAATCAAATAAATACAAACTAAAACAACTCTGAGATACTGCCCCATGCCTATCTGAATGGCTAATATGATAAAAAAGGAAAATGATAAATATTACAGGAGATATGGGAAAATTGGGACATTAATACACTGTTGGTGAAGCTGTGAATTGATAGGACCATTGTGAAGAGAAATTAAGAACCATTCCTAAGTAACCATAAAACTCTGTATGTCCTTTGACTTAGCAATGGCACTACTATGTTGGTAACCCAAAGAGATCAGAGATTTCTGAGCTTCTAGAAAACTGTTCAGATATATAGAAGAACACACACATATGCTAGTGATTAGCAGCTTTGTTTCTACTAAGGAGAGTTCAGAAGAAATTGACTTCAAATTTGGCAATAAATAGCAATGTTGAAAATGAGGAAAAATCTCTAAACCATGAGAACTTTTTGTTGAGTAGTGAAAAAATAGAATGCATTTGTCTATTGGATGGCAAAGTATTCTTCTTTGGATATTTAAAAGAATATAATTTCTGTGGTGGTGTTGACTACCCCAAATCTCTTAATTGGTAAATAATGGTCTTTTTCTTGCTCTTCATTGTTTTGACTTTTGTTTTTTCCAAACCCACATACTCCTCATTAATACTTCCTCATCCATAGGCTTCTGTAAGACTACTTCTCCTAGTTATCCCTTTATATTGTCATCACCTCAGATGAACTATCACTTTTCTCTTGTCCCCTTTTACCAGCCTTGCTTAATTCTTTATTCTCCTCCCTCCTTATATCTAACCAGGTGCCAAGTTTATCGTTTATATAACAAAATAGATAAATTAGAATAGACATAGAAGATAAGTAACTGGCGTGGGCCAAGGTGGCATGCAAATTTTTTTCCAACCATTCCCTTCTCTCCATTCACATGGTAACTTACATAGACCACTGCAGTAGACTTTTAACTGATTTTCTGACTTCCAGTTTTTTTTTAAACATTATTTTATTTGGTCATTTCCAAACATTATTCATTGGAAACAAAAATCATTTTCTTTTCCTCCCCCCCCCCCTTCTCCCATAGCCGGCGCATGATTCCACTGGGTAAGACTTCCAGTTTTTAACTCTTGCAAATTCAACCTTCACAGAGGTACAAAATAATCTTCCTATAGCCTAGGCTTAACTCTCACTCTTTTGTATGAACAAAGCAAGAAAAAAAAAAAACCTTTAGTAGCTTTAAATTGCCTCTAAAAAAAAAAAGACTTTTCAGCTTAGCAATTAAAGCTGGTCTTCAGATTCCTTTTCTCTAGGCTTATTTTACACTATTCTTATATATATATATATATATATATATATATATATATATATATATATATATAATCTCTCAAAATCAGCATTCATCTCCAACCTCTATATCTTTGCTCATACAGTACTGTCCATCTCACATTTGACTGTTAGAATCTTTAGTTTTCAAGGCTCAACTCGATGCTACCATGCAAAATCTTTCCTAATCCTTCTCATCATTAGTTATCTATCTCTCCTTTCTCTAATTATATATTTATCCATTAATCAGATCTCAGGAAAACCCAAGCTTTCCAAAGGCAAGAAATGAAGTTTTCTTTGTTGCTTATCTCTGAAGAAGAACTGGAAAAGTACCACATAGTTGTTTTAAAAGTGTTATGCATACATAAAAATAAGCATTTAAAAAGAAAAAGATAATTCCCTAAGAGATTCCTTCTTTTCAGATCTCCCTAGTTGCTAGTATTTTCTTCTTTATCTAATCATCTTATATTTAATTATGTGTTTACATATTGTATCCACAAGAAAATATAAGCTCCCTGGGCAAAGGACTGTTATATCTCTGCCACATAAGACTTTGTAGAATTGAATTGGAAAAGTACCACTTTTTAAAAAAGTGTTCTGTTGGGTTGTATATTAATAAAAACATATGTTTAAAAGGAAGGAATGACACTCTAAGAAACTGCCCTTTCAAACAGTTGGAATATTGGCACTGTGTGGTAGCCTCTAGAATGGAAGGGAAAGTAAGGTTTGTAATCATAAAAGATTATTGAAAGGAAACTCAGAGAGAAGCAAAAAACCCCATACTTCTCTCGTGTGTCTTATGTCTTCAGATATATGAAAGGAAATAGGAAAAATAAGGGTTAGATTTTTGTTTTGTTTTCATTTTTGCTTCTGAGAGTTAAATTTGAAACAAAGTCTTGGAGGGGAAAAAAAAGACCAGAAGGGACGACTGTTCTTACAGCTGGGGGAGATTAGCCTTTTGATAGTTAGGATTTACTAATGTCATCATAGAAGTTAAAGGTGGCAAATCCAGTTTCTCAGACTCTTGTTTGCAGTTCTCAGGAGTGAACCAAACTGCCAAGACAAGCTTCTGCAGCATTGGGGCAGCTGCAGTTTTTAAGGTGGAATCATAGAATCATGTCCCACAGTATAAATTCAGAGAGGGACCTCAGTAAAACTTCTTCCTTTAATACATGAAGACTGAGGCTCAGGAGCTTAAGTACAAGCTCTTTGAGAGTTGATGATTATTTGGATTAGAGTACTGGCATAATTCATTTAACCTTAATTGGTTCTTTAAAATATACTAGTTGAAACAGTATGACATGAGGCAAGAAGGTTCCATAGAGGCTTGACTGGCATTATTGTGATGGTTTTACAATGTTAAGACCCGGTTTGACTAGATTACATTAATTTATCACTAGACTATACTAGTAGTAGACAAGATAGTGAGCCTTACCAATAAGAAAGTTAGAGTCTACTAGGATAAAACACTTATGTAGATAAATACAACACAAAGCAAAAAGTGTATAAATAAAAATGTATGTTTAAAAATACAAATCAAGGCAGAGCATTCTAGGTATCCAACAAGAAATGCCAGGTCATTGGAAGCAGGGAACACTTCTGATGGAATATTTCTTGAGTAGGGGGTCATTTGTCTTAAATTAGAAGCAGCATTTTATCAGGCAGATATATAGGGGACAGCATAGATGTTGTGCTTGGGGAATGGAAGGAGACTATTTGGAATGAACCATTGATCATTAAACATGGTCCTTGGTTGATTGGGAAAGTCAGAGAGGTAGGGCTTTTTAGTGCACGGGGTGATGATGGATTTGAGGCCAAGAAGGTTTATGCTCCAATACTGGCCTTAGATGCTTACTAGCTTATATAACCATGGGTAAGTCATCTAAGCTTTCTGAAACTTTTTTTTTCAACTGTAATTCTTCTCTTTAAAAGGTTGCTGTGAAAAATGAGTTAATTTATATAAAGGGCTTCATTAACTTTAGAGCACCATATAAATGTTAGTTATTATAATTCAAGTCACTGGGTCTTATCCATATTGAGAGAAAGTGGGGTAGGGCTTGCTTTTAGAATGGTCACTATTACTGGAATGAAATAATGTGTGATATTAAGTATCTATTCACTATATAAGTATCTTGGAAAAGTGAGTTGTTTCTCCTACTCCTCTTTCCTCTAGGACACTGACTTTGTAGGTCTGGTATGGGGGAAGAATGAATAATTTTAGACACTAGTTGAGGTAGTAGTGATTGGCAATAAATTACTATTTATACCAGCAGTCTCCTTCTTTGTGGGACATTAGGGATGAAAAGGGACTCACATTTGGATGGTAAGAATCCATTATAGCGAAGGTAGAGAATATACTGGAGCTATGTTTGAGGGGAATGAGGAGGGGGAGTCTTTAGTGATGAGCAAAGAATCCTGGATCTATCAGTTAGGTAGATGGGAGCCATGGAAGGATTTTTTTTTTTATTTTTTAAGCCATAGATTCTAACAGCATTATATTGTTTTTTACTTGAAAACTTCTTGCCTTTCATAGCAGTTGGCACATAGTGAAAGTTTAAGAAATGTTTGCTGAACTGAATTGAAAGGAATGGGGTGGTAGTGGTATGGGTATGCATTAAGGCAATTAATCTGACAATAATATGGAGAATAAACTGGAGGGAAGAGGCTGGAATTGAGGATATTAAAAAGATAATGTAGAGACTAAATTAATGAAGCCTGAACTAGGGTGGTGGCAGTGGGAATGCTCAGGGAGGGGAGATGTGGGAGACATATTTTGGGGGTAGAATGAGCAGGTTTTCATGGTAATGGATATGTATTGAAAAAAGGAAGGCTTCTCTGACAACTAGTCTAATTAGGTAGATGGGGCACTCCTATGCAAACATCAATTGACTTAAAAAAAGGTTTAATAAGTAACTGCCTCATGGGAGCTAAAATTTTTAGTATTCTTCTCTGCATTTAGGCCCCTGCTTATGCATACTTGGTATTGCATGCTTTTCTCAGTGCTTAGAAAAGCTGCTGAATTGCAGATGGAGAAGAAGCAATGGTTTGCAGGTTTCAGAGGCAGATGCACTTGTCAGATTAATTATGATTTCAGATTATTTTTCCTTTTGGCTTCAGAAGCTAGAGAATGAACACCGCACTAGTATAGAATTTTAATTTTGATGACTGGAGTTATTATTAGGAAACAATTATTGTTGTTTGCAAGACTACTAAGCAGTTTACTTCAGGGACTAAAAGACAAGACATGGATGTAATGCAGAGAGAGAGAGAGAGAGAGAGAGAGAGAGAGAGAGAGAGAGAGAGAGAGAGAGAGAGAGAGAGAGAGAGAGAGAGAGAGAGAGAGAGAGAGACAGAGAAAGAGAGACAGAGAGAGACAGAGACAGAGACAGAGACAGAGACAGAGACAGAGACAGAGAGAGAGAGAAAACTAGTATGATCCAGGAATTAGGTCTTGGCTAACACTCATATTTGCTCATTTGATTGCAATAAGTACTCAGATAATATTTACAAAGTCCTTTATAGACAAAAATAAGTTAAAAACAACAACAACCTCACTATTTCCCCGCTGCTATAGAGTTTACCTAATTTTAACAAGCAAACAGCAAAGAAGATTGGCTGAAGAGCATATTGAATAAATTCATGTCTAAACAAATATATTTTTAATAGTGTTTACTATAACTACAGTTACCACACATCCCAAATTGTCTGGTAAACTCTCAATTGCAGAAAATAAAGTATAATTTTTTTTAAACTCTTACCTTCCATCTTAAAATCAATACTATGTATTAGTTTAAGGCAGAAGAGTTTTAAGGGCTAGGCAATGGGGGTTAAGTGACTTGCCCAGGGTCACCCAGCTAGGAAATATCAGAGCCCAGATTTGAATTTGTACTATTACTGAGTTTTTTCAAATAAAATGTTCTATCGTCAGGCCTCAAAGTTTGGTTGGAAATATCATTACTGTAATTATACCCAATTTTAAACTTCACAGCATTTTGACCAAGAGTAGGTATTTTAGAAATGCTTTTTCATCTTAGTATAAAAACAAAAAGCAAAGAAAAAAAGGAGACAATAAAAAAAAATCATAGTTTGTCATCAAAGTCTTTAAAGACCAAAAAGTTCCCCTAGAGCCTCCCAACAATAACCCATCATTTAAGAAAAGAATTGATTATATAAAAAATTTTAGTCATCTAATTATTCAATAATAAATGATTGATAATCATAGACTTAGCATTGTGCTAAGCTTCCTGGGGAATCAAGAGAGGAAATCCCAGTTCATGTCCTATAGATTACAATTATGGCATTTTTATCTCTAGCACCTAGCATGATGCTTAGCATGGGATAGGTATTTAATAAATAATTTTTTCTCCATTTATTTTGACTAGACAGTAAAAATACATACCAATGAAAGAAAGAACACTTTTGTACTAAACTGCGTAGGGCTTAATATGAGCGTAATAATTTTTGAGAGGAACAGTGGAGACAATGTGGGATAAAATAATTGGAGGAGATTTCATATGGGCATGAGATTTAAGCTGGGTATTAAAGAGTCACTAGAATTTCACATTAACCCTCAAATCTAGTTTATATACCCTTTTCTTTACACAGTCTTAAAGAAAAGCAAATTCTCTGGGCTACTACTTTAGAACTACAACACCTAGATAGCAGACCTGACTTAAACTCAGGAAGTTGTTGTTCAATAGTGCCCAAACCTTCATGATGGCCTTTTGTGTTTTCTTGGCAAAGATCCTGGAAAATTTGTCATTTCCTTCTTTGGGTCACTTTGCAAATAAGGAAATGGAGGCAAACAGGGTTAAATGACTTGTCCAGGGTCACATAGCTAGTAAGTGTCGGAGGCCAGTTATGAACTCAGGAAGAGGACTCCAGGCCAAGAGCTCTATCCACTTCACTGCCTAGCAGCCCCGGAAAGCTGCCCCAGAATTAGGAGGTTCTGAGTTGAAGCAGGGCTTCATAGACTTATGACAGTGTGATCCCCACAAATCACTTTACATAGTTTCCTATCTGTAAAATAGGAATAATAATAGTACTAACCCGACAAGGCTGTTGTAAGGATTAAGTTAGATAAAATATGGAAAAGTATTTTGTAAACCTTAGACTGCTATATAAATATTACCTATTAAATCAAGTTATCAAAAAGCATTAAACATTAACTAAATATGTGCCAAACCTTGTGCTACCTGTTGGAGACAAAGGCAAAAATGGCCCCTGACCTCAAGGAAATAATAATCAAATTATTTTTTATTAGTGTAATTATGTTCTCCTAGGCATGGAGAACCATTACCATCCCCAACTACTGATATCTTTTTCTCTATTTGTTAATTGTGTTCTCCGGTACTCATTCTTTTTCTTTAAATATAATTAATTTCTCTGTCGTTGCTTGGCTCAAATTTGGGTATTCCACCCAAATACCAGTAAAGGCAAGCCTTCTCTTCCTGTTTCTTTCTTCTATATTAGGAAATAGGTAACTTCAACTGAGTTGAATCATGAAATGGTAGCATCTGGGAATTAGGAGGGTTCTCAGTGACCTAGTTTAATCATGGCTTGAAGCCTGAATCCCACCTTCAGTGTCTCTACTAAGTGATATCATCTGTTTTCTACTGGGAGATCATCAGTGACAGGTCTGAGATCCTGATGAAATGGGATGAAGGATAGTAGAGCTGTTTTCAAATATTTCAAAAGGCTGTCATGTTGAAGAATTAAACTTGTTTTTATTGGTTGGGGAAGGAAGAAATAGCTGAATGGGATGGGAGCTAAGGAGGTAGATTTAGTCTTGGTATAAAGAAACAAAAATGAAAAGGAATAAATATTCCTAGCAATTAGAGCTATTAAAAAATGAACTGATGGATAGGATTACATTCCTTCGCACTAGGGAAGTCTTCAGACTATTCTGGAAGACCTATTGTTAGGGAGGCTACACTAGGAATTTGTGCTCAGTTGTAAGTAGATTAGATGCCCTCTGAGGTCCCTCTTCACACTCAGGTTTTGGGATTCTGTGACTTATATAGCATACAAGCTTCTTGCCATTTTGCTCCTTTCCCTAATTATTTAATTGCCATTCTTCTCACTCACATTTCCACCTCATTTTCATTTGTGATTACTTTCCTATATAGAGAAATAGGCAGTCATATGAATAAGGGAAAATATTCTTTAAAAGTGCTATCTCAATTATGCTACGGAGTTATTCTTGTTATTCATTTGTCTCTCCTGTGTTTTTTCCTATCTTATTTCTTTTCTTTCTCTCAAATGATCTAACCTTTCCCCTTCACTATATGGTAATTGGATGCTTTATTGCCTGTCTAATCTATGTCTTCTTCTATCACACTGTAATTGCCTACTTTGTTTCTTGTCTACTGTACATCTCTTCCTTCTGATTCCTTTAATACATGCTCTTCTTTGTCTGGGCCAGACTCAAAGGATTAGAGGTCTTTTTTCATTTCTTAACTTTTGAACATGATATCCCTAATTCCCCATACATCTCTGTTTTGCTGTACCTCTAATCACAATACTATCATCTACATTAAGGGATTTCAATTTTACATAAGTAATAGTTCTATTTTGTTCTTATCAAGTATAATTTCCCAATACTTATAACTATATAATGATATTAAAAAGAAAAATTTAAAAATAAAAAGTTAAAGTTGTATTTTTCTTGAATATATATTTCAACAGCCATTCTAAAAATCAATTAACTCTAAGGAAATATTCTATCAACTCTGTAGTCCATTAGAAAGCAATTTTTTCTTTGATATTCTCAACAACTCTATTGAGGAATTTAATTATTTTCTCATCTGCAAAATGGGGATAATACAATTGTCTTTTACAGTGCCCTTGGAAAGGAAGAAAAGCATAGCAAGAACTAAATTTTAATCAAGTGTTGATAATATTTCTTCTCTTCAATCATTTCAACAGTTGCTTGTTTCTAGAGGCTACTACATACAAGACACTCTAATAGGTAGGCAAGATGCTTCTAAGTTTTCTCTCTATGGTTTCCATATTTCTTTTGTTTATAAATTGTGGGGGGAGAAAAATAAAGAGGGAGGTTGGAGGAAAGGAGGGAGGGAATAAGAGAAGAGAAAAGAAGTAAAGAGGACAGGGAGACAGAGAAAGAGAAATAAAGGCACACACAGATAAAGAGACTCTATATCATTATATATCACAATATTGTGAACACAGTGGTTATTTCATATCTTTTCATTTCTCCTTAAACTTCTCATGGAACCTAAACTTAGGACCTTGTTTTATACTTTTGTGCTCAGTGGCAAATTAATTTTGATTGTTGATTGAATCAACTGCTCTTATAGATTCCCCCTTCCCTTAACTCTTAACACAGGGTAAGTCTATAATAAACTTTTTCATTCATCTATCCTTTCATTCAACTTAATATTATTTATTGCAAAGAAAAGCAGAGGTAAAATACAAGATGTTTCAGTCACTCCAACTGAAGCAGTTTGTTGAAGAATTTTGACTGATGTTGATCATTGAATGTAATCAAAACAGTTTTATAATGATTGTCAGTAATCTTATTGACATAGCCACAGAGTACAGTTAGAATATCCACATAGGATTTTGAAAGAACACTTGAGATTCTTAATTGGATTTTAAGCATCTATTCATTTAGGGGATGGATTCTATCTCCAAGTTCTCTGTTTTCCACTTCCTTCTAAACCCATCCTCAGTGCCTACCTAGCATATGCAGAATCAACAGTAATAGATAAGAAAGAATTGTGTTTTTGTTCCACTTAGAAGATATAGGAAACTTTTTGATCTTTTAGATAATGAATGTTCATTATAGAGAAATGTTACAATATGTCTCAATGTGAAACAGTACTTTTAAAGATAGTCAATTTTGTGCCACCAGCTGTAGTAATCAGAATTGCATGTTTCCTGTACACCAAAAAAAAACAAACAAAAAAAAAACTAAGAGCTCTTTAGAGGCAAGAATTAATGGCTCGATTTAGAATTAGATAGATAAATAAGAACAGATTATGCATAAAGAAATTTAGGAGGATGAAGGACTGTGCTGGGTATGAGATTCAGACTGGCATACAAGCCTTAGAACAGGTAAAGACATTGCTTATAATGAAACATGTTGCTGCTGTCCAATCACCTAAAGATCAATGCAAATGCCAAAAAGTCAGAGATTTTGGTTCATTCAAATAAATGATTGATGGTTATTGTAAACCTTAAAATTTCTTAGACTTATAAATGTTGGAAATTTCACCATTGGGAAATTTCATACTTGAAAAATTTCCTATTGATAGTGGGAACTCTATTGGAATGTGAACCCCATTGGCATGGGAGGTTCCTCCTCCTCCCTTCTTAAGATTACTTTAGGACAGAAACCTTTTGCTGAACAATGGAAAGGGTTTTGACCTATGCTTAAGCATAGAACAGGAAGTTCTTTGAGTCATGATTGATTTTAGAATTGATACAATAGAGATACTTGGAATGACAGAACCAGGTCTTGGAAAATACAATTTCCACCCTACTCAGGGTAACAGGATTTAGGAAGGGCTGCAGCAAAGGATCAAGATTTAATTATTTGAGAATATGACCTTCAACAGACATGTGCAAAGCCACAGACCTCTGGGCGGTCCTGGGTTAAGCTAGAGCCACCATTGGCACAGGGAAGACATGGACAGTGATTGGTAGATGTGAGAACTGAGGGGAGGGAACTTGGATGGTTTCCTTAAAGAGAGAGGGGTCTGAGGACTGAGGGGTGGTTGGTTGGAGAGTTTTTTGGCTCTGAGAGGTTGTGCTTGCTCTGAAGGAAGCTGCTCTGAAGGAAGCTGGAGGTGGAGGCCCCTGAGACTGTTTCTCCATTTTGGTCCTGTGAGTAATAGGGACTGATCTCCTTTCTTTGCCCCAGCTATCTAAGGGCTTGAGCCTTTTGGCCCAGCCTAAACAGAAGGGGTATTTAAGCCCTATTCCCTTCTCTCCCCTTTCTCTCTCCCTCTCTCTCTCTATCTCTAATTCCTTTCTTCCTCCTGTTTGTAATTAAACTCTATAAAAGGTTGACGGCTGACTTGAGTTTTCATTTAGGAATTACATAGCTGAATTCCTTGGCAACCTTAAATTAATATATATCAGTCTTTTAAAGTGATTTCCTTGTCACATTATATGATGACCACAGAATTAATTTCAGAAAAAGAAGCAGACTCATTCTGAAAGATGTTGAACAGTGAATGTTTGTAGAGACTTCACTATATGATACAACAGTGGTTATTTCAAACATTTTCAGTTCTCAAACTTCTCATGGAACCTCAACTTAGGACCTTGTTTCATACTTGATAGAAAAAAAAGTTGAGACTATTCATTGAGAGCTTTCTCTTTTTCTCTGTTCTTCATCTCACATCCCATCTTCCCCTACTCCTTTCTTTTTCATCTTTCTCTCAAATGAGGTGACCCTTCTCTTAGCCAAGATCAATACCTCTAAGCACCATACATTCTCTCTTCTATTTTCTCCAGATTAACCCAACTATAGTTGCCATTCTCTCTGACCTTCAGTATCCTCCTATCTACTAGCTGTTTTTTTGTGACCTGCAAACATGCCTATGTCTTCCTCATCCTTAAAAATAATCTCATTTGATCTGTTTATTCCTACTAGTTATTATGATAGTTAAACTTGGTTAAACTTGAGAAACTTATGCACAATGAAGTATCTTATATGATGTCCTCTTATTTGCTTTTAAACTCTCAGCAAAATCATTTCACTTTCCATCTACTAATTTTGATTTGTGATCGCTCCTCTTATCTTTTTAATTACATTTTCATTCTCCACAGGGCTAACAAAGTCATTTTCCTTAACTGCAGATTCAACCATGTCAATACCCTAGTGAAAAAGCTTCAGTGGCTCTTTGTTACTTCTAGAGCAAATATAAATTTCTCTGACACTTGAAGATTTTCATAATCAGTCTCCCACCTACCTCTCCACCTTTATTTTCCATCTGCAGCTCTACCTGGACTTAACTCCACATAATAAGATGCCCCCATGCTAGGTATTCTTTGGTATTTTCCTTGTTCCATCATTTTCTTTTTTGTGTTTTGTCTTCCCCTCTAAGAAAATTTTTTTTTATTTTTTACATCAATATAATTTTTAATAATTGTTTTTGACATTTTGCAAGCCATATTCTCTCCCTCCTTCCATTCACCCTCCCTGAGATGGCAGGTATTATTATATAGGTTATATATGTGCTAACATGTAATACTTATTTTCTTATTCATCATGTTGTGAAAGAAGACATATTGTTTACAGTAGAGACAAATATATGGAGGAAATAATGTGAAAAATGATACACTTCAATCTACATTCAGACTCCATCAGTTCCTTTTATGTCAGTAGCTAGCTTTTTTTCAACATGATTCTCTTGGAGTAATCTTAGATCCTTGCATTGCTGATAATAATTGTTATTCATAATGATCATTGTACTTTATTGTTGTTATTGTGTATAATCATCTCCTGGTTCTACTCACTTCACTTAGTAGCAATTCATATAAATCTTTCCAGTTTTTTATGATTGTCTTGTTCATAATTTCTTATAGCACACTAGTATTCCATTATAATCATATATCAATACTTGCTCAGCTATTCTCCTCTTAGATTGTGGGCCCTTGAGAACAGAAACCATCTTTCTTTTTTTAAATTTATTTCCCTAGTTCTTAACATATTGCTTGGGATCAGTAGGGTCTCTGAAATAATAGAGGTGACAGTACCATTTATATATGAGGGACTCAGGATGAATTAGATACGAATAGTTAAGGTCTACTTCAGGACTCTATAAGGAGACCAGGGGAAAAAAGCTATCTATATAATGGGAACTTTATGAGAATTCTGCAAAGGGAAAATGGACTTCCAATAATCAGGAGCTGTGAATTATATACATTTGTCACATATTCTCTTTAAGCATGAGTCTACTTACCTGTGGACTCTATATGTACCTATGGGAGAGCATGCTCCTAGATTAGTACCAACTGTTGTTACTACTATACTATGTTAGTAAACATATTTAAAATGCTAATTATGTCTTTCTGGATAATTGATATTAATTGATAATCAATGGGGAAGCACACCAGTGGGGGCTTATGAGTAATTATATTAGGATTTCTTCCTTGCCTTCCATCCAACTCATTAGGGTTATAGGTAAGCCCTGATTAGGACAAAAAATGAATCCCTTGAAGAGGCAGTATACATTCAAAATTTCAATATTCTAAGTTATAATTATGTTAAATATAGTAATTTGTTTCAGTAAATGGAAATATACAGTGAAAATTTGAATAATGCTATCTACTTCAGGGGGTTCATTATTCACACCATTTGAGGCTTGGCTTTATTCTTAAAGGGAAAATAGTAGCTGAGCTCTGGGGACCTTGCTTGCTAGTATGAATAATATTTGGGGAGAGTGACCCCAGAGTTTGTAATGCAGAAACATTAATGGAATAAGTGACAGCTTCTCAAAAGGACTTCTTTGAAATGACAAAACTTATTTGGATGTATAATGTCTGGTATGGTGGTTTCGAAAATTGTCTTCCTCTTTAGTTTTATACTTCCTGTGATATTAGTTATTCTGTGATGGTGGGAGAGAATGTTGCTTCTCAGGTGACTTTTCTCACTGTCAGCATATGATATTGATGATGTCATTGATATGTCATGCTATTCACCAATGATGTCATACCTTGCATTGTTCTTAATCTCTAACTATCTTCTCTTTGCCTTGACAGGTTATCCAGGGAGGTAGATGAGAGAGGCAAACGGGTTATCTAGGGTCTAACTTGCATGCAGAAGGTAGAAAAGTGTAGTTAAGACCATACGCACAGGTGCATAAAATGCTTACCTCTCCTTCCATGTAAAAACCGTTGTACTGACAATTTCAGTTTGTAATCTTAGACATGCAATTGATTAATAGTTTAAAAATTAGAGTTCATTTAAACTTGAAGTATTTTGTATAGATGTTGCTTTTCTTACCAGTTGTGTGGCTTCATTTGCATGACCTTTGGCTTCCTTGGCAACCCTTTCAGCTTCATCAATGTAGTCTTTGATGTTGCTGTAAGCTTTGAAGGCTGCTGTAGCATTGAAGGAGATGTTTTTAGCCTCTTCAAGGATTCTATTTGGATGGCCCCAGGTGGCAATCAAAAAGAAAATAGTTACTGAATAAAATGTTTATCACAGATTTTGTCACTGGTCATTGCCAATATGCATTTGTTACTGATAGTCTAGATCATGGCCACAGGTATATTTTTTAAGGTAAATCCATTATTGTCATATTACACTATAACATATAATCAAACAGCTTTGAATTAATTTAAAAATTCTACAAAATAATATCATCTTATTAAAATTTTTTCTTAACATATATGGGTTCAGGGTGTATTTCATGCTATAAAATGGATGGATTAGATTTTTAAGTAGCAAAGGGTTTTAATGAAGGAGGCCTTCAAATGTTGATTTTTTTCTCTTGTATTATAAGACAAGTGATAATGTGAGGGACATGGATACTCTGGTCATGATAGCAGAAAGAGCTATGCTGTGATAGATATATACTGATTATGTGATGCTGGACCAGTCATCTTTTCAGGGCTTTAGGCAACTTCCTAACACTACAAACTGGTAGGAGTTTCTCCATATGAGAGTTCCCTATACTAATGAAATAATTTGTTGTTGTCCCTATCACTTAGACAAGTAAAATAAGTACCTAGTTGGTGTCTTTCAAATAGTAGATACCTCAAAAATTATTGATTTCAAAAATATATCATGGGACGGGATAATACTTTTTTTTACTGCGAAAACCCCGAAGTTACTTTTTTATCATTCATGGTCTATCAGATCACATTTTAAAAGCCACATTTAAAAAAGTATACCACCATACAAATGAAAAAAGAAAACTGGCTTGAATAAGGATATGTGATTTTTTATTATTTAAAATGTAAATCAGAGAGTTAGTATGCTTTTTAATGATGAGGAAATTTTTTTCTAAATTTAGCCAAAGGCTATGTACACCCCCTACCCAAACTAAATTTGCATCTACTTTCAACTGAGACTTTTGATGCTGCTCCATATGGCTTTGTCCAGACCTGACTAATTAGGAACCACAGTAAGGATACGTGGCTTGTATGCTCATAATTATAGCAATCAAACTTTAAAAGCAACTCTCTATACTTTCCATCAGGCGAGCAATAAATATGTTTAGAAATCCCCAGCAATAAATAACGTACCCATCCAGGACTGCAGATGATTCATTTAGCCGGGCTGCATGATCTTCAGCTTGTAACACCTTTTCTGGAAGTCTTCTATCCTTGATTTCTTGGGACAGATCATCTATTTTATTCTTAAGTTCTTCAGATTCTTGTGGCAACTTTTCTTGAATGTCTTTAACAAACTGTTATGAAGATTAGAGGATGGGAGAGGAACTTTAAAGAAAATAAATCCAAGTCTAATCTCTCATTTACTAATTTCTCTATGAGACATAATTACCTATGTTCAGTTCTTTAGTTCATTGTCAGATGAACTAATTGGGTAAGAAGGAAACAGAGTGTTAAAGCACTAATTTAATTTTTAAAAATTGGGAAATTCATGAAGCAAATTTCCATGAAAAAATATTATGCTCAAAATGATGGTGTTACATGTAAAGGATATGATACATGTAAAAGGATAATGTTACATGTAAAGGATATGTGTATGAAAATTTTAGACTACATACATACATAAATGCCATGCAATGCTTGACAAATTATCTAGGTAAAGTCTAGTTAGCTTCTATTTCTTCTTCTCTCAATGACATTATGACAGAAAGACACTGACTGTAAAACATCATATTTTAAATAAGATATGTTCTTTGCCTTTGTGGAAAAGACTGTGTGTGTGTGTGTGTGTGTGTGCGCGCACGCGTGTGTGTGTGCGCGCGTGTGTGTGTGTATGTGTATTTTCAGGCAAAGGTGTATGTGC
The DNA here is from genome assembly GCF_027887165.1 of Monodelphis domestica. Classification (NCBI taxonomy): domain Eukaryota; kingdom Metazoa; phylum Chordata; class Mammalia; order Didelphimorphia; family Didelphidae; genus Monodelphis; species Monodelphis domestica. The sequence continues at coordinate 402,310,907 of NC_077228.1, read as the reverse complement.
AGTCTTATATGAAACCTTCGTGTCTAGTAGGGTAGCAATGCCATTCAAGCCAAGACCATATATAGTACCATTGGATTGATTTAAATATGACTGAAAAAATAGATGTTGAATTTCTTTGAGCTATAATCAGACCAATGTGTGTATAAGGCCTGAATATTACTTCCTATTGATGTTTACTAGAGCTTGTGCCAGTCCTACCACATGTTTGAAAATCTGTTTTGGGCTTTATAGAATACTCACATCTATCACAGAGTTGATTTCATCAACAAGATGGTTGGCTTCATCAAGTATGTCATTGCCCTCTTTTAATGTGTTCTCAGCTTCTTGTTTGCCACTTTCAACAGCTTGTCTCTTTTTCTAAGATAAAATCAGAAGGAAATACCAAAATGTCAACTGCCTGGAGTAAAGGTAACATGAAAGAGTATTGCAACATTTTTTCTTTTCCTTTTTTTTTATCCTGAGATGTCTGAACAAAGTTTACTCTACAAGAGTTAGAAAAATACACATACCTGATATGACTAGTATCCATCTATTTCTGTTACTTTGGCCTTTTCCCTTCTCAAGATGAGATAATCAGAATTACAAGAATTTCAGAGTTGGAAAGAACTTCAGAGGTGACCAAGTCCAACTAATTAATTTTGAATATTGAATAATAGTCCATTCTACAAAGTACCCTCTCAGTGGATATCTAGCTTCCATTTTAATGATCTCGCTAATGGAGAACTCATAATGAGTTCAAATTACCCAAGTGACCAAAATTCTACATTACTTGCTGAGAGTTTAAGCTTGTTTTGAGGAAAGCCAAGAGTGTGGGCTGCTTGGTGGCATAATGAATAGAGTGTTGGGTTTTGAATCAGGAAGACCTGAGTTCAAATCCAACCTAAGACAATAGCTGGATGACCCTGAGCAGGTCACTTAATACTATGTGTCTTAATTTCCTCATCTATAAAATTATCTGGAAACAGGAATGGCAAACCATTTCAGTAACTTTGTCAGGAAAGTTCCAGATGGAGTCATAAAGAATTGAACTTAAATAACTCAATAACAATAACAGTAGTATTATTGAACTAGAATTATGAAACTTGTCAAAAGTGACTCAATTATTTGTTAGAACTGGACAAATGCATTTTGCTATACTGGACCTAAGTTTTCTCATAAATAAAAGGAATAAATTTAATCAAATGAGCTTAAAAGTTCATTTTACTTTGAAATTTCTCACTATACCATTCAATTCTTTGAAAGTATATATAAGTACTAGCTATTTTATAGTGAATTACACTGGTGTTATACAGTGAATGACTTCCTAGATCTATTTTAAAATTTGAGTAGAAAATCCTATGTACTAATCTTGCTATGCCTTATCAGATGAATTGTATAGCTTGTGACTTATAGTAGAGCCTGTATTTATGTACATTTCTGGGAGATGTTATAGTCGATTCTTGCCAAGACACACACTGAACCAAATGCCCTAAGAAGCCTTGTTCAACTCTGAAATTTTATGATGTTAATATACTACTTTCATTCTATCTGGTATATAGTTTTGTTTGTTTGTTTTTTTTCTTGTTTATACTCCATTCAAATATTCCCTTTACCTTTTCTATTTGTGAATTTAACTGTAATCAACATTATTTTGAGCCCTGCTATCCATATCTGAATATAGGGCATCCTCAAAGTTTTAGTATAGTTTTGTCATAATTAATAGCCTTTACAATAATAAAATATTTTGAATTTATAATAAATAATAATAACAATAAAGTTAATTTAAAACTGTAGTAAGATTTCTAGGATTCTTTTCCCAGGTATCTGACTCTGGGCAAATCACTTAAACTCAATCACCTAACCTTTACTGTGTATTTCTCTCTTCAAGCTGATACTTAGTATTGGCTCCAAAACAGAAGTGAGGATTTTTTAAAGAAGACTTTTAGAATCTCCTGGATTACATGATATTTTTCTTTTGACTACTGGCCTGATCTTATAGAATATAAGCTCATTGAGGGTAAGTGTGTTCCTTCTCTTTTGGTCTTTGTAATACCCGTTCCTAGTATATGGTTGACATGATAAATATACTTTGATTAAATGATTGCTGATAATAATAATAGGAAATATTCTACTTAATAATGGGAAATAGTCTACTTATTCCCCTGAGTATGTGTTCCCATAGAAATGCATAATCTTATCAGCAACATAGATTGTATTCCACCCATGCTTACTCATCTTTTGTGACTCTTGTTCATTATTTTCTCATAAATTTGACCTAGAGGACACCTACCCAATGTGCTGAGGATATTTCTCCTATTCTCTTCAAATGACATGTAGATCAACAGAGCAAACATGAGCTATCTATTGAGCTATTGCTTTTCTTTAACTTGAACTTTTGATGGACTGTCTTTTTGTCTCCTCATGAGCATGTCTCCTTGTCTCATTGATATTAACAATCAGAGGGTCATTGAAAAAAAATCACTTCAGATAGTCTTCAAATAGGGGTATAGAATTTAAAAGATAAGCAGCCCAAGGAAAGTGCCCTGAATCATTTACACAACTTTGAGTGGGGAGGTTGGATAAAGCTGCTCTAGGAATCAATTCAAGCAAAATAGGCAACTAAATCCTCTCCCAAGAGCTCAGCTCTTTGATTGGGTAACAGGAGAGGAATAATGTTGGCAACGAAAAGCTGGTAAAGATGGTAGCAAGCCATAGGTTTGTTGGAGCAAGAGAATAGTGGTGTTATAGAATATAAGAGATCCACAGTGCTAGTATGATGGATTGTTCATGTCCACATATACATTTGATTATACCAGTTTCTTATTTCAATAATATAAGACTGAAGGGAAATCTCATCAGATCCCACACACATTCTATATACATAAGTATATTTCTGAGACATGTAAGGACATTGCTTCTGCCATCTCTACCACTGTCTTTTGTAAAAAGGTTAATCTCAAAGGACTTTCATCAATTCAATATTATCAACAGAATCAGAATTTAGATCTAGAAATGTTCTTAGGTATTGACCCCAGCATTTCATACATGAACAACCTGGGGCCCTATAGGGGTCAAATAATCCTATCAAGTCATATTATTAGCAAGCAGTTTAATAAGGACTTGAACCAAGGAATTGTACTATGATTGAAAATACAGTGTTTTTCTTGCTTTGCCACACCATATGAACTATGGCAAAATACTATGCTAGCCAAATTTACTCCACTCAATCTTCTTCTACAATGTACCCTCTTCATTTCCTAATAATGTAGAGACTGCTGTAGCGGTCAACATATAACCAATCTGATTACCTATAGGTGACTTGGATGTTAGAAGAAGATGTAATGGGGCTTGAAAGAACCAATATTCAACTTTCAGTGTAAGCATTTGTAACTTGAAAATTGCCTAGAAATCATAGCTTGATTTATTATTTGCTAATTTTCTGGACTTAAGAAAAATGTTAATAATGCAAATTAAAATAAAAATGTGTATGCACACATTTCCTTCTTTTTTCTCCTTTCCACACCCTAATTGTTATACATTTAGCAGCACACTCCTGTATTGCTCCATAAATATTGCTTTGAATTCAGCAGGAATGCAATAGAAAGCTCAGGAAATAAAATAACCTTCAGACTAAGGGCTTGGTGACTACAGGTTAATATTATCATTATTATTATTATTAATAACTAGCATTTATGTTGTGCTTTAAGGTTTGCAAAGTGTTTTATATTCATTATCTCATTTGAACCTCACAACATCTCCATATGTAGCCCTGCTAAGATTGTATGCCTAAGTGAATTAATTCTTTTCCAGATTTTCAGTCTCAGCTCTTACCTTGTGTTGAAAATACTTTTCATTTACCATATTCATATGCTGTATAGTAACTGACAGTTTAACAATTAATTTTCCTAAATATGGTTAGTTATGTTAGTGTGAATCATAGTAATTTCTAATATTATAAAAATTTTAAGGGTGAAGATTATAACCATTTGGGTGTTAGACTCAATGTCTCAGACATTATGGTCTCTTAACACAATAATGAGCCACTCTTAAGCAGCAGTTCTAAATGAGTCACCTCTGGGATCTGCATTAACTTTTATAATAGGTTACTTTTTATTACTTGGAAGCAAAAAAAAAAAATGAACAGATTGGATGGCAGCCTGGTGACTAAATGAATTGATGTAGATTCTGAATGTTTCGACTTCCATATTGACAGAATTTATCTTGAAATATAGTAGTAGAAAGGATTAAGCAATCTCCAAATGTGTTTAATCTGTGTTACTTCTCTATTCAAAAACCTTCAGCAACTACCCCCTTGCCAATGGAATAAACTATAAACTTCTTATGCTGGCATTCAAGGACCTTCAAAAATTGCCACTATCTTATCCTCCTAACCAGATTTCATTCTATTCTCCTTTAGAGTTTATAGGTTCCAGGTAAAATGAACTAGACATTGTTTTGTTCTCTCTCTTGCCTTTGTTCACAGAATCACGCATACCTGGAATGGACTTCATTTCCATTTTGTTCTACTAAACCTTCTCTAACCTTCTTTTAAGGTTCAGCTCAGGTGGCGCCTTCTCCTGAAGAAAGATTCTTTATTGATTCTCTTATCCTAATTAGGTGAAAGTGAGCCTTATCTTCTCAAACTTCTCTTGGATCTTTGCTGGGTCCTTTTATTTGTACTTATATAATATTTGCTTGTATCATAATGTAGAGGAAGAATGGCAGGGGAAGAATTGGAGAAGATTTCTATCAAGAACACTGGAATTAAAGACCCAGTAGGACTTGAGTTTAAGCTAGCAGTAGAAGATGACTCATATCTTTTATTTCCATCACCCTTGACACTAGTAATATGTTACTGAAAAAACTTCTAAATGTGACTTTTGAACTGGTGTTTGTGACCTTTGAAAAATATTGGAGAATTTTCCTTTTAAGTTGCAGACTTATGATGTTAAGTGCTGTCTCAATTAAAATAAAGGAGATTGAATTATAGATTATATATATATTAGAGATTATAGGTTTATTAAATTGACTTCTATTCCTAGCAAAATTCTGAAATGTAAAATTAAGATGATAATATGAATGTTTCGAAGAGGAAGTGATGATCATTAAAAGATAGCATGATTTTTATCATTCCAATCTTGTGACATTTTTGACAGGGTAAAATCCAAACATTTAACTGACTGGGATTTTAGCAAAGTATTTAACAAAGTATCTAATGCTATCTCATGTGGACAAAATGGAATGAATAAGTTAGATGGAGGTCAGTGAAAGTGGAACTAATTGAATTATGGAGAAAAATATTTTATTAGTCATCACTTATTAATATTGTTTGAACCTTGCTTTATATGTCTAGAAAATATCTAATCTAACAATTTACTTGTAGGTCAGTCTGACCTCAGAGATACTCTCAGAGGAAGCCATATGGCTTCAGGGAATGCTTAGATCCCACCCAAATCTTAGGTCCACCTAATCCTTGTGTTTTGGGTTCCTCAAATTTGAAAGCTTATGCTTACATCTCGATCTACCTTAATTTCAATGTTTATGCTTATTGATATACATGCCAATGGACCTTGTCTAGGATTCCCCCCTCTGCCATTTTGTACTTAACAAGTTGCACTCTGGTTGGTATGGGTACTCTTTTTTGCACACTATATACTATCAACTTCAGAGACTAGTTAAGGAGCCAAAAGGTTTTCCAGCCCTGTCATGTATCAAATGACCAAACAAATTTCTTTCAAAAATGATTTCCAATTTTGGGATTTATTCTCATGGCCAACAATGGCTAGATGCATAGAGTAGTCATCAGCTGAAGACTATGGAAGATATTCCTCTTCAGTACTGGTTGTACAAGATGACTTTTGAGGTCCCCTCAAAATCCAATATTCTCATGAAAAAAAAATTCTAAATTAATTAATTAAATAAAATTTTCAATGAAAAAATCTAAGATTCTGTGATATTGTTAAAATGGAAAGAATACAAGATGTGGAGTTGAACTTGGGTTGGACTTCTGGATCTACTGTTTAATTCATGTGTGATCTTTGTAACTAAGTACCCATTTTGATTTGCTTATCTGTAAAATTTCTTCATTTATACCCTTAAAAACATTGGCAAAAGAACTCATAGTTCAATGAAAACTTGATTAACCAAGTGGCCAAAAATGGGTGGATAGGTTAGATCCATACCTTACATTGGGGGTCCCCAAACTTTTTACACAGGGGGCCAGTTAACTGTCCCTCAGACTGTTGGAGGGCCGGACTATTAAAAAAAAAACAAAACTACGAATAAATCTGTATACTGCTGTCTGGGATAGTGGAGGCTGCAACACTGGCTGTGATGGGCCTGTCACTGCCACCACTATACCGGGCAGCAGTACACACAGTGCAGAATCCCCTTCCCCAGATCACTGCTCACCATGCTGAGGTCTTCCATTCTGCAGCCACATAATCCTTTACCCCGAACCTCGTTCTTGTTCAGTTACTCTCAGAACAAGGCACAGAGCAAAGGATTATGTCACCGGAAGTAGCACTGTACGTGAGCGACACCACACTTTGAGGCACCACCACACTCTCACTGACCACCAATGAAAGAGGTGCCCCTTCCAGTAGTGCAGTGGGACCTGGATAAATGGCCTCAGGGGGACACATGTGGCCCCGGGGGCCATAGTTTGGGGCCCCCTGCCTTACAACATGGTTCAGCAATATAAATATTTTGAATATCAAAACAAATTGAAAAAATGAAATAATATTGATATTTTAATGAAACAAAGAGAAACAACCTTTGGAAGCAGAAAATAATGAATTTGATTACAGAAAGATAAAATAATTTTTGACAAATTGAAATATTTTAAAAATAAAAATGGAAAGAGGGTAACTAGGTGTACAGTATATATAGAGCCAGGCCTAGTGTAAAGAGAACCTGGGTTCAAATCTGACCTCAGACACTTTCTAGCTGTGTGACCCTGGACAAACCACTTAACTCCATTTACTTAGCCCTTGCCCTCCTGTCCTAGAGTTGTCAATAGGATAGGAAATGAGAATTAAAAAAAATTTAAATCCTTATCTTCCATCTTAGAATCAATGTTAAGTATTGATTTCAAGGCAGAAGAATGGTAAGGGCTAGGCAATTGATGTTAAATGACTTTTCCAGGGTCACTGAGGGAGGAAATGTTGGAGACCAGATTTGAAGCCAGGACTTCTTGTCTTCAGGATTGGTTCTATCCATATAACTATGTAGGGGCCCAAAGTAAGAGTTCTTTAAAAAAAAGGGAATAAGCACTTACATAGCACCTACTAAGTGCTTAGCACTGTGCAAAACCCTTTACAACAACTTTGTGAGATAGGTGCTAATTATAATCCATATTTTTCTCTTAAGAAAACTCCTCTTCGAGTAGTGACCTTCATCATTGCCTTTAAGTTCCATTTAAAATTTGACCTTCTGCAGGAAGCCTTTCCCAACTTCTCTCTAATTCTGGGGCTTTCCTCTTTTAAACTATTTAATGTTTATCCTGTATATAATCTGCTGTGTTATATGCCGCTTCCTTCATTAAATTAAAAGCTCCTTGAGTACAGGGACTATTTTGAGCCTCTTTATGTATCCCAACACTTAGCACAATCTTTGGTACATAGTAGGCACTTACTAAGTGTTTATTAATTGATTGATCGTTGACAGGTAGTTGGTACAGTAGAAGGTGCTCTGGAGCTAGAATTAGGAAGACTTGAATTCAAATCCTGCTTCAGGCACAATATAAGCTGTGCTACTGTGGGCAAGTGACTTAACATTTAACTGTCTGTTTCTTCATCTGAAAAAAAAATGTGTCTATAATAGCACCTACTTCCCTAAGGTAGTTGCAAGGATAAGACGAAATAATTTTTTAAAGTGATTTACAAAAAAAAGAAAAAAGCTTTACAAACCTTAAAGCATTATTATAAATATCGGCTGTGGGGACAGTGAGAACCAAGTGATTATTATAAATCATCTTTGCCCTGGAGTGTAGAACTTCTACAATGACTACTAATATTAATGATAATAATAACAATGATCGTTATAGCTAACATTCATATAGCTATATGTCAAGCAAGAATTGTGCTTTATAATGATTTTTACAATCTTATGAAGTAAGTGCTGCTATTATTAGCATTTTGCAGTGGAGGAAACTGATGGGAAATAGAGCCTAAGTGGCTTTGCTTACTTTGAACTTAAATTCATGCCTTTCTGATTTCCTGACTTCAGGTTCATTCAGGGCTTTATTCATGACTATATCCTAGCTGACAAATGAGGCACAAAATATTGGTGCATAATTTGAACAAAAAGTCATGCACAAGTCATCACTTAAACTTGGAAGATGAGTAAATGGTCTTAACAATGATCTCCACAAGAAGCATGGTGGTGAGTCTATCATAAGCTCTCAGCAGAAGTTTGAATGTTGTGTTTTGGAAACCACCAAGTGGGTGGACTTGTTGGAAGGACCATTTGCCGTCCCTTTTTCTTAAGCTATTTCCTAAACTATTTTTCTTTCTACATGTGTAAATTTTAAAAATTTAAACTGATATATTAAAATGGAAAGAGGAAACCTTAGGTAACTTGAAGTTATACCCAGATGCATCACAGAAATGGATAAATCATGCTGCCTTATATCTAATATGATCGAGTACTGAATCTGGTTTTATAAGATGCCTCCTTTTCTTTTCTTGTAAACATTGCTGAGCATGACAGTTAAAGCCTCAAACTGATAAGGTCTTTTCATTCTAGGGGAAAGCATCTGTCCTCCATTTCTCACAGACCTGAGGAGAAAGACTTCACAAAGATAAACCTTTAAAGGAACACTTCAGAAGTCAAATCTTCCACCTTCCTCCTTTTTCTGCTGATCCAGAAGAAAATTGGGAAAAACAAATAGGCTAGAGGTCAAGGTTGGGGTTGAAAGTGAAATTGTATGCTGTGAAAGATTTAGGATTCATTATCAGATTATTTGGACCCAGGTTTATCTCTGAGGGAAGCGTTTTCTCACAGAAGTACTTATAAACCTGATTCCAATGGCTTTTTCAGTGTAGGTTGTGAGTTCACCCTTATGTGAACTCTAATGGTGATGCTGGTTATCAGGGAATGGAGTGGAGAAATTGACTCAATATTGCAGACAGAGCAGGATGAAAAATGTGTTTTATGAGGAGAGAAGCATCTACATTTTTTTTCTCTGTATGCCTATCTAAAAAGAATGGCGATGAAAGGTGAGGGAATAGAACTCTAAGTGGGTCTCTTCAGATGAGAAAAAAAGTTAATTGAGATACCAATCTTGAATCACTTTTGAGTTTCATTTTTTTGGTTGTGATATGATCTTGGAAGATAATGATATCTTAACCTCTGACATCTATTGCAGAGAATGAGAAGGCAATAACATTCTAGAACTTGATAGAAAATTTCCCAAGTCAATCTATACTTCAATATTTAGTGACTTCAGTAGAGAGTTGTACCTGGAAATTATTTCACTGAGGAGTAGTTTGATAAGGTAGGTGGGGGATTATTCAAGACTGCAGGGTAGGTAGTTAGACCACAGGATATATAAGGTGATGGGAGATGAGATGGTTCAACCCCTTGAGTGTTTGGTATTTAGGAATTATAGAGTAGATGAGTGGGTCCTAGGAGAGGGGCATTATCATGATGGGACTTCAGGAATAGGGCTGAGTGAGAGATTAGGTTCAAGTAATGTGGTATAAGTTGGGAGGAACTACTGAGCAAGAGGTTCAGGGTTAGAGAGAGATAGAGTGTGCTCTTTGGATGTCAGTACCCTGGGAAAAGCCCTAGCTACTTCATCTTTGTTATATGTCAGCTTCAAGTAAGGGTGAATGGCAGAAAATACATTAAGAACATAATATTGGAGTAAGAAATGAGAGAGGCTTCTACATTACACACTAGATTGATGTTTATATCTTGTGAATACTTCCTTCAAGGAGAGGGCTAGGGCATTTCCTAGACATAGAGATTACAAAATGACCTGGCAAACAATGACAATGATTATACATATATGGAAAAGCATCTGTCTTCCGTTTATCACAGACCTGAGGAGAAAGACTATATATTTATATATACACTTTTACCTTCTGACTAAGAATCAGTACTATGTATTGGTTCCAAGGCAGAAGAATGATAAGGGCTAGGCAATGGGGATTAAGTATCTTGTCAAAGGATTTCACAGCTAGAAAGTATCTGAGGACAAATTTGAACCTAGGACCTCCTGTCTCTGGGCTTGGATCCCAATCTACTGAACCCCCTATCTGCCCAAAATGATTATATTTTAACAGACAGGAAATGAAAACTTTCTTTTATAATTTATGAATCATCTATGTGTATGAAGTCAGATATTGACTTGCTAAAGTAAAGATAAAAATAAAATTTATTTTTAAAAATTGAAGAAAATATTCAATTATTCAAATATTCAAATATTCAAAATATTCAAGAGCAATTCAATCTGAACTATTTGAACAATTTTTTGAAACTCAAAAAGTGAAATGGACCAAAGAATAAGTAATAATACAGACTATCAGCATATCCTCAGAAAGTTTATTTGATATAAATCAATTGCCACAATAAGCAGTCTAAAAGACATTAGAAACTGGTTCAGACACCTAACACCATGTGGTTGCCTAGGTGAGAAATGTGACAGCCAAAAGCCACATATATTCAGACCACTTCTTTAGTGTCAAACAACTGATTGAAAGACATAGAGAAGTGTGGAAGAGGCATGAAGGAAGAGAGAATTGTATGCATGCAAGACAGAAAGCTGGGGTCATCATCTGTCAATCAAGGTGAAGATTCCAAATAGAATGTTCCCAGGAAAAGTCAGTTGGAGAGTCAAGCCAGGTTGAAGAGGGAGGAAGCTGGGAACAGGTGCCCTTGTTAGCTTCTGTCCTATGTGGAAGTCTCTTGGCTTTGGGAGAGGGGAGGCAAGAAGAAGGTTTTGTGTGGCTGATGGTGGTAGCTGAACTTGAAGAACTGATTGTATAATTTGTGTGGCTAAAGAAGAAAGAAGATTAAATAGTTGTCCTCCATCTCCTGACAAATTTTGTGTCACAGGTGTGACAGGAATGACATTTTCCATAATCCTCCTATCCCTCATTATAGATTAAGGAAATTCTCATCCCTCTCACCTCATTTTACCTCCGTTCTCCATCCTGTTGTTCCCAATGAACCCCCTTACTTGAGAAAAGAGTGTTTCCTCATAAATCTCAGAGTCCACTTAAGGGGGACCATCTCTCCATCTCTCAGAAGTATTTCTATCTCCATAACAACTAGGCACCCCCAGATTCCCCTGGTATCTCTCTAGTTACAAGCCAGAGTATATCATTCAATGCAACTAGAAATATTCTTCACAGAATATCTATTTCTATTACAGAGGGGGCAGCTTGGTGGCTCAGTGGATTGAGAGCCAGGCTGGGTTCAAATCTGGCCTCAATGCTTCATAGCTGTATGACCTTGGACAAGTCACTTTACCTCCATTGCCTAGCCCTTACCACTCTTCAGCCTTGTAACCAATACACAGTATCGATTATAGGATGGAAAATTAGTGTTAAAAAAAGACTCTAAAGAATACAAGAATCCATGGTGCTTATTGTTTGTTTACTCCAAAACAACTTTTGATTTAGTATAACAAAATGACCCCTTTAAAAGCTCTCCTCCAACAAGATACATATGTCTAAAGCATAAAAAAATTCCCCAAAAGGTGTGACAACAAAGATAACTCTATTCAAAGATTTCTGTTTGTTTGTATTGTGTAATATAAAATAGGGAGCTGTATGCTTGCCAAAAGTGTTTGCTATTGTTAGGAGGATGTTCAGCTTCTGTTTAGAGGTGACATCCTGTTAATTGTCAACTTCGAGAATTGATTCTAGAGGGAAGAGACTGCAAGTGTGGAGACCAGTTAAGTATCTTACCACAAATTATAGGCAAGAAGCAATGAGTACCTCAACTAGAGCTATTTGGGTATCAGGAGAGAAAAGAGTGTAGATATTGAGGAGATGTAATCCATAAGACTTGGCAAATGGTTGGATATAGGGTTTGAGTCCTAGTGAAGAGTTTTTCATTACTTTTATATTGTGAATTTCAGTGTTGTGGATTACGATTGTGCCCTTGGTAGAAATAGGGAAATTAAGTAGAAGGGAAAGTTTAGAGTGAAAGATAATCAATTGTCTTTTGGACATATTGAGTTCTGAGTGACCAACAGGATTTACAGGTAGAGATCAAACAACTAGACAATTGGAAATGTAAGACTGGAACTCAGGAGAGAATGAAAGATAGATTTGAAAATTGCATAGAAATAATAGTTGAATATGTAACAGCTGATGAGATCACCAATGGAAATAGTAGAGGGAGAAGAAAAGAGCCCAAGACAAAATTGTGAGATACATCCATACACAAAGGTTCAGAAATAGAAAAGGAGAATCAGAACGATGGTTGAGACAGGTTGGAAGAGAACCAGAGCAAGGGAGTATTTTGAAAATCCAAAGGTGAGAGAATATTTAGAAGGAGGGGATGTCAACCATTCAAAAAGGCCAAGACATATGAGTAGTCAGAAAGGCCATGGGATTGAATAATGAAATTTTGATCTTTGTTGAGCTTGGATATAGCCATTGATGAGCTGGGCAGTACAGACAGAACAAGATAGTGTGAAAATTGGATTTGGCTATCTCCTGATTGTAACAATGCAGGTACTTAATTCTTCCTTGATAGTGAAAATAAAATTGTAATCCTGTCTATTGTTAGATTTTAATCCCCAAAGTGTTAACAGTATTTGAAGTAGATCTACCCATTTTAACCACAAAAAGGTGATAACACCCATTTCATACATTGAGTGGGCAGTCCTGGAGAGGAGCATCTGCTGTGATTGGTAGATGTAAAATTTAGGGGAGGTGACACAAGAGAAAAAGGTCTTTAAATAGAGGAAACAGAGGCACACAAGGAGGTAGGATTCAGTCACTCAGAGGAGAGACTGGAAGAAACATCAGTCACTAGGAGTTGGACTGGAAAACAGACACTCAGACTTTGAGTGAAGACACTTGGCTGTGGAACTAGATCCCTGGAGGAGCTCCTTCAGGAGACCTCAGATTGCTTTCTTTTTAGACTGTCACCATGGTGAGTAAAAGGCTGACTTAGTTTCCTTGCCTTTCTGAGGTGTGAACCTCCGAGAAAGGCCCGTCATCTTAAAACTCATTTTCCCTGGCTGGGGCTTAGAATTTCTACCTGGCTCTGAGGAAGCCAGAGCTCTATCTGTCTCTCTTTCTCTCCCCTTTTCTCTCTTCCTTAATATATTCCCTCTATTGTAAATAAACTACCATAAATTACATTTTACTTTAGTAATTCATTTTGGGATTTAGAAATTAAATCCCTGGTGGCCACCAATTAAATATTCAGTCCAACCATAAAAATTTTAACAATAGGCATATCTCTTCTGAAAAAACCAAGTGGAGGGATATTGCCTATCTTTCAGATTTTTACAACTATGGTTAGATGGTCAATCTATACAGTGTATATATAATCCATTCATAATATGTATTATTATATACATATTGGGTATACATTGTACATGGAAAATGAACTAAAAACATATGTGATTGTCTTTGGATAAAACAAAATTTCATCCTTTTAAAATAAATATTCTCCTGGAGTTGCTATGCTTCTGAAAGTCATAGAATACCTTATTTTTAGAGAATTAAAATTGTGGATCATCCAAAGGGTAAAGGAGAGATACAGAGCAGATAAAAGTAGGTAGCCACATTTCAGTTCTGAATAACTGTTTTTAAGAGAAATAGCATATAAAGAATATGATATATACACACACACACACACACACACACACATATATATATATATATATATATATATAATTGGGATTAGAAGTGGATCATTGTTGAAGCATGGGAAATGAACAGTGAGATTACCAAGTACTCTATTGGTCATGAGACCTAGATACAGTGTCATGAAATCTGTAGGCAAATATTGGTTGTATCCCTGTTGTAGAATACTAGTTGAGAGATTTGTCCTGGGCCATTTAGTGGCCACTTATTGGCAAAGTCAGGACTATAGTCCAGGCCTCCTAAAAACCTGTCAAGTGTTGTTTCAAATATATTACATTAAACTTTTTGTACTTTTTAAGGTAGTTTTATTTTGTGACATAATAGTTGGCAATATGGAAGAGGAAATTATTAAAAAAAACATTTCCTCCCTCTCACACAAAATAGTATCTGTGATCCCTAGAGAAAAACAGAAAATTATCAACCTCTTCCTACCCCAACTTCTGATATATTATTGTCATGGAGCTTTTGAATTTCACTGCATCTTCACACAAATTAAATACATGCATGTCAAAGTTAATCAAGTTTTTTTGGCATTCAATATATATGATTTACAAAAAAAGCAATTTTAAATGTGTTTTATTATTTATTCCTTCAACCCTTCTCCAAGTTGTGTTTTCTGCCACCTTCTAGTTTTTGCTCTTTACTAACTAGCCTTTTTGAACTTTGTATAGCTAAGGTTTTTGAATGTGTAGAATAAAAATTTAGCTCTATAGGCTCAGGCTCTGAACTTCACCCTCTGGTTTCCCCCTCATCCCCAGTCCCATCAGGTTTTGGTACAATACTTCTACCTTAAGCACTTACCTCCAGATCAGTCATGTTTTTTTGGTTTGTTTCAGATAAGCGATCGGCCTCTTTGATTTTATCTGTAGCTTCTTTCAACAGGTCCTGGGCATCATCTATTTTGCTTTGGTAATCCATCAGTTTGTCCCTGACTTCTTTTTCCAACTCCTCATTTTTCCCCCGGGATTCTCCAAATAACTTCTTTACTTTCCTCAGAAGGGCTTCAGCAGCTCTGGAATCACACCAACCCCAACAACTGGTCAAAAGCCCACTTCATCACCATGTTTTTGTTGCATCAGATCATGTGTAAAAGAAATATCCAAGTTAAAATAAAAAAAGAAAGACATAGAAAAAAGCAAGGATGGAAAGAGGTGGTAAGAAGAATCCCTATTACTAAAGCAATTAGAAAATTGGTCCTTAAAAAAATCACAATCCATTTTTTCTGAGAATTAAAAATAGAAGGCTTTAGTCCTTATCAGTGCTGTATGATGATTTTGCAAGTGAGATGCTTTTTCACCATCATTCCAAGAATCAGGCTCATGAAGTGAGTTTTATGAATCATTTCACTTGTCAAAAAATATCACCTCTTTCACCATAATGAGACTCTTGGCTTATTTCAATATCACTCTGAATGAAGGGGATTGAATATTAATATGCCTGATTTGAAATGGTCTTTGAATGGAAGTTTGACAAGCTATTTCTTTGGCTAGTTGGTTATTATTACTATGACATGTTCCCTACTGTTTTTGTCTCAGCTGATTTTTTTTTGTGTGGACCTAACCCCATCACAGTTATATAATTCATGTCTCTGTGACAGAACAGACATGTATCTTACCTCAGAATATGATACGAATTTGAAAAGTTGGAGCCTTTCCCCGGGAAGTTTGTATGTGGCGAATAGATTGTCTCATAACAACTATGTGGTAGTGTCAGCATATACATAGAATTCAGGGCTTAGAGTCAGAGATTTGAGTTCTCCTGGCCTCTGTGCTTTGGGAAATTCTCAAATTCTTATACTTCTAAATCAGAGACTTTGGAGCCCTGAAACCTGAGTTTATTTAATACTGCATGACCTTGGGGATTACTGCATTACCTCAGTAGGACTCAGTCTTTAAATCTTCTTTTGGCTCTAAATTTATGATCCTTTGGTCCTTCACATATTTTTGTAATAACAACCACATGAGTTACCTTCCAATTTATCTATTCCTAATATTTATATTGCCCTGTGGGCAAATGCATATGTGAATTCAAACAAATGGGACTACTCTTTGACTGCCAACAATGTCTTTTAATCTTTCAAATCTTTTCAGGTATTTAGGTGGCACACTGGACTGGTCCTGGAGTCAGTCTATTCTCAACTATTTAGTCATGTGATTTTGGGTATATCACTTAATCACTGACTGCCTCAGTTGCTCAAAACATAAAAGGGGGATAATAATAGTCCCAGTCCAAGGTTGTTGTGAGAATCAAATAGAATAACTTTTTAAGTGCTTAGCACAGTGCATGGCTCATAACATGTGCCTACTATATGCTTATTCTGGGGCAGCTAGGTGACATAATGGATTGAGTGCCAGACTTGGAGTCAGAAAGATCTGAGTTCAAATTTGACTTCAGACATTTCCTATATGTGTGACCCTGGGCAAATCACTTACCTCCATTTCCCTATCCTTTGCCCTTCCATCTTAGAGTTGTTATTGGGTCAGAAAGTAAGGGTTTAAAGACATACATGCTTAGTCCTTTTTCTTCCATGGCTCATGCTCTCCTTTCTTCTGTCTGACATATTCTTTTCTCCCTTTTACCCATTCTATTCTTATACAACCTTTAAAGTCTAACTCAAGTGCAGCCTTTTCTATGATTCTTCCTTACTTTGATCAGTAATGACTCTCCTTCTTGTACTTCATAGGACTTCATTTAACTTCTAATGTGCTTACCAGATACTAGTGATATTATCATTCTTTGCTTTGCCTCAGCCCTCTAACAGAATGTAAACTCCATGAGGGCAGTGACTCCATCTTACTAAACCTTGTATTTCGCCAGAAACTTAACACCATGCTGTGCAAATTGTAAAAGCTTAAGAAAAGATCAGTCTCTTACAGTTTGATGGGGCCTCAGAAGTCTACTGCTTTAACTTGAACATGAAAAATAATTCACCCTTAATAAGTTTGTTGAATAGATTTTAAGACAAGACTCTTAACAATACTGAATTACTTGGCACTTCTTTCTTGATATGCCTCTCAAAGTGTTCTTTATTTGATGCTTCTCATCCTTTTTCTAGTATCTTATATCACCAAAATAGTGGTGAATTTGAAATATTAATGAATTATGCTTGATTATCCTCTTTTCTTTTTTTAAACATAGTAGTGGGGATAGCAAGGTGGCTCAGTGGATTGAAAGTCAGGCCTAGATATAGGAGGTCCTAGCTTCAAATCTGGCCTGAGACACTTCCTATTTGTATGACCCTGGGTAAGTCACTTAACCCCCATTGCCTAGTCCTTACCACTCTTCTGCCTTGGAACCAATACACAATATTGTTTCTAACATGGAAAGTAAGGGTTTTAAAAATATATATTAATGATGTTTATGAATTTGAATTGAGAAAGTTAATTAAACAAATCATCAGCTTAAAAAATTAGTTTCACCATAAGTATAGCATATAGAATCATTATTTTACATGTAGGTTGAAATGTATATGTATATAATATACATTAAATTATTTTCTGTACTCGTCTATTTCCATGTGTTTTTTAAAAGTCATAGTTTTGCCTTCAATTATTCCTTTA
The DNA here is from genome assembly GCF_027887165.1 of Monodelphis domestica. Classification (NCBI taxonomy): domain Eukaryota; kingdom Metazoa; phylum Chordata; class Mammalia; order Didelphimorphia; family Didelphidae; genus Monodelphis; species Monodelphis domestica. The sequence continues at coordinate 402,293,527 of NC_077228.1, read as the reverse complement.
TCTTGACAAGTTTCAATCATTACTTAATGTTTTTTACTGATTTTTTAGGCTCTCTGATGATTTTTAGGATACAACTTCCAAGCAGGGATATTTGTGCAATGAAGGTATGCCTAGACTGACTAAAAAGGTGTCACTTACATGGAAGATGTTGGGGGACCTGATTCTGCAAGAGAAGAGAACTGATGCATGTGTAAACAACTGCTTGTCTACTGTGGGGTTGAAAATGGCCATTTTTTCATTGGCTCAATTAAATCAATTAAAGCTGGAACTGTATCCTAAACTGCCTGCCTGACCACAGTCTGGGATTTTTCTTGCACTTGTTGGGTATGGGGGTAAAGGACCAATAGAAAGTAACAAGATGGGGTAGTGGGGAAGTCCTGAGGGACAGTTCCTCTCTCCCTATCCTTTAGACCATTTGGCTCCTAGAAACGGGCCTGAGTTTTAACATTTTTCATTCATCCTGAAAAGGGTTTCTAAGAGAATGGAGTGGAATCTTTGACCAGCTTGAGCGCAGGGGATCTAGATTTCTAAGGATCCCTACAGAGATTTCAAGCCATCTTAGCTGGAAAGCTAGAAGGAACTGTGGTCTAGAAAGCCAGTTCACCACATTTGGGTGTGAACTTGGTGGTGTAAAAATTAAATTAGTATCTAGCAATAAAATTATTATATTTTATGAGGTTTATTAAGGATTGTTAGAATCAAGGATACAAAATAATAAACCATGTGCCCAGGGCTGATTAGCCCATTCAAAGCTTACTTACTACATCATTGCAATGGCTGAGCAGAGAGAGCGAGAGCATAGAAGAGGTCAAGGTAGGCATTACTGCCTTTTAAATACCAATTGTGATCTTGCCAATGTGGAGATTTAGGTAAGATTACAGGGGATTCTGGGAAATACCAAAGACTTCTGGGAATTGAAGTCTGGGGTTCAAAATCTCCATTTTTACATTGGGACTAATGATGTTATATAGAAATTTGAATAAACCATGATCCTAATTCTCACTACCCCTCCCTCATTCAGAATATAGGAAGAATTAAACTTCTAAGGGGTTAGAGGAAATGTTTGCATATTCCTTCTATATCTGTGAAGTACCTCTTTATCAAAGTGAGTCATATTAAGAGGTTAAATAAAGCTGGGATCCTGGTTATTAGGCCTCTAAAAATGGAGTGAACCCAATAAAAAACCCAATCAGTGGTGGCTTTGTGTGAATATAAGACAACTGAGAATTTCTAACCCCTTCGAGGCACCAGAGAACCCTAGAGCTAGAGGTAAAATGGAATAGACCTGGACCTCAGAGTGTGGCCAAAAATCTCTGTTATACTTCTAGGGATGATTGTGTTGATGTATAGCAGGGTTAAAGCAAGCCAAGAATTCTCTTGGTTTCTTATTTCGTTTTATTTCCTCCCACAATCAAGCATTCTTTTTTTTTATTCCTTCCTTTGAATATTTCTTTACTAGCACAACACCTCTCTCATGGATCTAGTGTCATCACTGAATGTAAGGAAACATTTTCCCCCAGGTTAATATATACATTTTAAAAGATGTATGTGTAATTTGAAAAAAAAAAAAAGGTCAAGAGGCACAAGTGTAAGGTTCAGAAAAAGAAAGTCTATGCTATATTGACTTACACCAGCTCATCCTGAGCAACTTCATTTTGCATATCTAGATTTTTCTGCCTCAATTCCGCCATCATCTGATCAATCTCTTGTTGTAGCTCTTGAAAGCTTTTCTCCAGGGCTTTGTCTTGGGCTCCAAGAGTTTCATTTAGTTTTATGGCTTTTTCATTTACAGCTATAGGGGGCAAAACAAAGAGTATAGATCAATAAATAAAAGTGACATATTGAATAACAGTATTTAGCATCTGCTCATCACTACAGTCTCCAAATGTAATGCAACATGTCATAGGTATTCCTGCTGTGAAACATAAAGACAGTTTATGTAATGAAGTGCAAATAGGGAGATTTTATATGTTCCCTAAGATTTCTTATTGTATTCCATTTTTGAGTACAGTAATTAAAGTATGGAATTTCCATAAGTATGGGAAGAAATAGCAGGGGGTAAGGAATGTACCAAGTGCTTTAAAAGGAAGAATACAGAATGGAACTTAGAGGTGAACTCTGACAGAAAGGCATAAGTGAAATATTATTATTTTGGTTTTTTAATTTTTATTTTTTCCATAGTGAATGTAACAAAAACCAGAGTAGAGAATTCTTTTAAAAAAATCTTTGTAGATTTAGAAGAATTATCCTGTGTTCACTTTTAGAAGATGATATTCTATTTTAAGTAAACCATTGGTGCAAGAATTCAGACACCTGAGTTCTATGTCCACCTTTACTACTTACTAGTTAGCCACTTGAATGATCTGAGAGTATCTCTATTTCCTTGGGGTCAATTTTTTTAAAATGAAAAAATGATGGTATTTGTTTATAAGTTTCTTTGTAGCTCCAAAATTTTGCATCTATACATTTATTATTAAAGATATTTACAAGAAATTCTAAAGTATTGAATGACCAAACCGATAGAATAGCAATCTAGGTCAACACTGGGAGGGAGGTGGGCAGGTATCTCTAGTGGAGTGTCACAGATCTCTAACCTTTGTCAAGGGGATCATCAGACCTTATATGTAGAATTGGAAGATGTTAGAAGACATCTAGTTCAATCTTCTTATTTTATGATTTTAGGCAAATGAAAAATATAGATGAAGATAGGGATGATCTTATATGAATGTAAGTGCTAAATGAAGCCTGAAAATGATCAGATCTTTAGGTAAGATGAAATTAGAAGAGATACTAATCTATGAGGCAACTGCATTAGAATCCAAAAGCATAGTAACAGGCACATTGTAATGCGCTAAAGTCAATTGAATGAAATTTAATTCTGAAATCCCATACTTGATTTCAAAACATCAGTTATACCAGTGTATGATGGAGCTCCAAGTTCTGCTACTATTATATAGCTCTTTGGTTGTATTTGAGTGGAGGCTGAGTGATTTTTGGATTGGATTGCTTTGACTAAGAATAAAAATAATTATTTGGTTCTGTGGAATACATAGTATCTATGCTTGAAACTACAAGATTTATGTAGCTTCTGATAGAGCCTCACACCATCACAATATGAGGATAGTCAATTCTGTGGAACATTATCCATCTATCAGTGTAAATGCCTACCCAATACCCATCTGTTGAGAGCTGCTATTATTAGTCACTGGTACATATAGCCACTTTTATTGCCTTTTTTATGAACTCACTAAACTTTCAGTTTCTCTCTAGTCTGTCAAGGCTGTGTTACTTATGTAATTCTACCTTCTCCCCATCTATTAAAAAAACATATACATATACACATATATACATGCATACATATGTATGCTATGTGAATACTGTTGTTCAGTTCAGCTTTTCATGGACTCCATTTGGAGTTTTCTCATCAAATATACTGAAGTGGTTTGCCATTTCCTTCTTCAGCTCGTTTTACAGATGAGGAAACTGAGACAAACAGGGTTAAGTGGCTTGTCCAGGGTCACACAGCTAAGAAAGTATCTGAGACCAGATCTGAACTGAAGGAGGTAAGTTTTTCTGACTCCAGATACAGCTTTCTAGCCACTTTGGCCCCTAGCTGCGCCATCTGTGTGAACACACACACATATATTTTATATATATCTGTATACACATACATGTACATACATAATATTAACTTATAACTAGTTATATACAGATATCTGTTACATATGTGTATATGAACATGATAAACAAACACATAAATGCGTATCTCTCTGTGTGTATAATAAAAATCCATATGCGATCTGATTTACTTTAGGTCTTGAACTTATAAGGCAGTGATGGAGGGATAGATATTCCCCACATCTCCACATTTTCTAGTATTGTCATTTTTATTTACTATACCTTTATGATGAATATTTTAGATATATAAATGTTAAAGGGGTAGAGTGAAACTCAAAACAGTCCTCAATACTTTCCCCTAAATCTGCTCCTCCTTATAACGTGACTATTTGTAGTAAGATGTTGAAGTGGACAGAAACAGGAAGACTTGGCTTCAAATATTCCTTTAAATACTTTCTAGTTGTGTGCTCTTGAACAAGTCACCTAATCTCTCAGTCTTAGAATTCTTATTTGTAAAATGGGTATAATAATGACATTTATCTCCCAAGGTTGCTATGAGGACCAAATGAGATAACACCTGCAAAGTGCTATGCAGACCTTAAAGCATTGCATACATGCTAGTTGTTATTCTCATTATGGGTTATAAATCATTGACTCTTCTCTCTTGAATGATTTCATCCAATATACCAAGTTCCACAAATCTTACATCTGCAATCTCTGGTATATTTCCCTCTGCCTCTCTATTCCCATTGCTATCATCCTTGCACTGCTCCTCATTATTACCCTCATCAACTAGTCCAATAACCTGCAAACAGATATTTCTTATATTATTATCTCATTCCTCTGATCTATGGATTAATCTTCCAAATTAGTCTATCTAATTAATCTTCCATGTGTATAAGTCTGGTTGGGACACTATTTTGCTCAAATATCTTCTATGGTTCCCTATTACTTACTGAATAAAGTCTAAACTCCTTTGACTGGCACTTAATGTCCTCTACATTCTGAAGCTAATCTAGATTTTCAGCTCTAATTAAATCCCTCTACCCACTTGATTGAGTTAGATTTCTCCTTATCTCAAAAAATTGACCTGATTTCTTCTTCTACCTGTGTGGCTGTGCTCATGCTGTTCCTCATGATGTCTGAAATGACCTCTTGATTTTGTTATCCTATTGGAATATTTCATTATTATCTATCCCTAAAAGATCCCAATGCCTTCTTTCCAAGGAATTTTTAAAAAATCCATTCAGGCAATATTAACCATTTCTCTTTTAGGCTCCACATTGCATTCTTTTTGAAATTTAATTTTCTGATTATGTGCCTCATTCTTCTCCTAGACAAGAAGCTCCATGAGGGCAAGGAACAGGGTTTCTTCATTTGTTTTTCCTAAATTTTAATTTCCTCTAATACCTAGCACAACCCTTTGTTCACTGTAGCTGTTTAATGAATGGTTAATGATTTGAAGATAAAAGGGGAAATAGAGTTAAAAATATGGCAGAAATGTCCATGAGGCAAATTTTGTAGACAGTGTGATTTTGAGAACAAGCAATGTGTAAATAATTAGAAGAAATCCCCAGTGTGGGAACAGATCAGCTTTAGGAGAATTTTTGTTGTATTAAGAAAGGCATATTGATGGAAGAGCTCTAATCTTTCACTGCTTAAAAGCTAAGGAGCAGCAGTTCATATAAATTTCAACTGAAGAATAATATATCATCCAGTCCCTTTTAAAATGAACATATTATTGGCACTATTTTATCACATGTGAATGCTTTCTCTATTACACAGCACTCAAAAGAACTGTAAAATGAATGAGTACCTCTTATATTTTCATAATGAATTAAAAAAATCCCAACTCTTATGCCATGAGAAATAGATTGAGTGACCTAAATTTGCTCTCAGAAGTTACCCTGGAGTCTTTCGATGGGGAATGCATTTTTGTTTTTCTACACAGATGAATGTTTGTAATTCTAATGCTACAAGACTAAGCACTTCATGAACTCATCAAGAGTCATGAAAAATCAGAGATTATGAAACTATGCTTAGATGAGAATGCCTTAGATCCTTGAAACTTATTGGCTGTAAAGAAGCCATGCCTTCAGGGGCATTCAGGGAAAACTGAGTATTTCATCTATTAAAAAAAAAAGTGCATGCAAGCATGTATATGCACTCACATACACACAAACTCAATCTATAGGATCACTTTCAGCAAATAGGCATGATAGGTTATATGTCTTGCTTAAAGGTCACTGGCTGAAATTTTTGCTCCCACATCTTGGAGAAAAGTTTTAGATAATTATACTCATGGAGGGGTTGGCTCTTTTCATCCATGTTTTTCTCATTGTTTGAGGTCCATGAAAGGGTGAATCTAGGTGTTTTGGCCACCCTCTATATGTGTTAACCTAATATTTGCTGCTTTTCTAAAATCCTCATTTAAGGTTTGTTAGGAGAGCCAAAAGGGAAAGTGGATAGAATGCTGGACTTAAGTCAAGAATATTCATATTCTTTAGCTCAAATCTGTCCTCAGATACAAGATATGTGAGTTTGTGCAAGCCACTTAATGCTATTTGCCTCAGTTTCCTCATTTGTATAATAAGTTGGAGGAGAAAATGACAAACCATTTCAGTATCTTTGCCAAAAAAACTCCAAATGGGATCACAAAGAGTCAGACCCAACTGAAGTGACTGAACAACAACCAAAAAAGGGATACGTTGTGCCTTCCACAGCCTTAGTGTGGTAGGTCTAGGTGTCTCACAGAGAGAAAGGGAGAATAGGAGAAGGATGAGGGGTGGAGCAGAGACAAAAAGAGGAGTAGAAGGAGTTAGTCTTTACATATATAGAAGTAATTATTATAAATAATATATTATAAATAAATATAAATACATATTTAGAAGTAATAATTCACTCACTAAGCATTTACTTATTTAAAAAAAAATTACTTTCTGTCTTAATACCAATTCTAAGACAGAAGGGCAAGGGCTAGACAACAAGGATTAAGTAACTTGCCCAGTGCCATACAGCTAGTAAGTGCCTCAGACCAAATTTGAACCTAGACCCTCCCAACTTCATGCCTGGTGATCTATTCTCTGTGCCACTAAACTGCCCCTCAATAAGCATTTATTAAACACTCATTTTGTGTCAGGCATAGTGCTAGATGCTGGGGATACAAATAAAAAAAGTAATAAAGTCCTTTTGTTGAGAGTAATGGAAATTTGGTAGTAAAAGTTTTGTGAGGCATTCAAATTTTTTTGTCATCTGCTGCTGGACCATAGCCTGGCAATTGGAAAACTTGGCTCTTGGTGCCAATGTGTCTCTTAGGTAGCCAGAAAAAGAAAGGGTAATGAGATATTCACAGCAAGGCCCATGTCAAATACCATGGAGGTAGGATCAGTGCATCATAGATTTAGCCATGGAAGAACCTAAGAGGCCATTTAGTTGTACCCCTTCATTATAGATACAAAAATTAAGAGTTGTGAAGTGACAATGCCTAATCAGAATCAGGAGTTGAAACCAGGTCCTCTAACTTCAAATTCAGAATTCTTTCTGCTCCAAGATCCTGCCTCTGCTTTTAAGTAGGACCAACCAAGGATGGTACAAATGGATAGAATGCCATATTTGAAGTCAGGAAGACTCATCTCCCTGAGTTCAAATTTGGCTTCAGACACATACTAGCTGTGTGATCCTTGGAAAGTCACTTAACTCTGTTTGCCTCAGTTTCCTCATCTATAAAATGGTTTAGAGAAGTAAATGTCAAACTATTTCAGTACTTCTGACAAGAAAACTGGAAATGGGATAAAATTGGGGGATTGAAAAATGCCTGAAAAGTTACAACCAAGAGTGAAACCATGGCCAATTGCAATACATATGGTGGACTGAAAAATCAGGTATATTGAGGAGAGAATGGTGAAAGATAGAATTAAACTCTTAAAATATGCAAATATTCACTCACAACTCTGATTATTTTATAAAATTATTTTTAATGAATAATTTTTGCAGTTGGACAAATGCTAAATGTTAGGAATTTGAATGAAGGGGTTCTGAATGGTTCCATGATAGATAGACTCAGGTACATATAAACACAGCTGACCTGAAGATTTTCTCTAATTTATTCTGTTATTGATTATAATATCTGAGGTCATAGTGGCATATTAGGATCAAAATTGGTTCTGGAATCAGAAGACCTGGGTTCAAATCTCATTTACAAAACTATATAACCTTATAAAAGCCATAAATAACCTCCTAGACATATCTTCAATTTCTTCATTTAAAATAATGACGTTGGGGGCAGCTGGGTAACTCAGTGGATTGAGAGTCAGGCCTACAGACAGGAGGTCTTATGTTCAAATCTAGCCTCAGACACTTTCCAGCTGTGTGACCCTGGGCAAGTCACTTGACTCCCATTGCCTAGCCCTTACCAATACACAGTATTGATCCCAAGACTGAAGGTAAGAGTTTTTTAAAAAAAATAATGAAGTTGTACTACGTGGGCTCTATGGTCCCTTATAGGTCTAAATCTAAAACTTTATGATCCTGAAGTGGACATTAAAGCTAATTTTATCTTACTTCCCTTCTATAATTACCCTGGGAGTTCCTTCCTAGAGCATCTTAGAGAAGTGATGAATCAGTCCCTGCTTAAAGATATCTAGTGATGGAGGACTTGCCATCTCCTCTAATTGCAAAAAGCTTTCTCTGCAAATTGAATTAAAATCTTAATGAACTCCAAATACACACCAACAATTGAAAGAGGATTCCTTTGTAGAAGAATCCAAGGTTCATAGGTTTTGAGCTGGAAAGGACCTTAAAGGATCATGCCATCTAGTCCTCCTATTTTACAAATGAGTAAACTGAGGCCCAGAGAGGTTACAACCTTTTTCAAGGCCCCTTATAGGTAATAATTATCAGGGCCAAGAACAGTACAGGTCATTCTTTCCATGCCTATGAGAACTTCCTTTGTAAAAAAAATATTAATCTATAATGCAATCATTGCTATTCTTATTCATCACTCAAATTGTTTCTTTGTAAATTCTCATCTTTTATGGTCCACCTCCCCCGATTTGCATTTATCACGATTATGTCATTTATAATTCTATGTCTGGGTACCTGAGAGTAATTATGGAATATATAGAAATATAAATGGCAATCAATTGCTTAAAACAGGCATAGACAGCCTAAAATCTTTAGGGGGTTCTAGATAATATGGTGTTCATTGAAACAATCTTACAGAAATTGTTTGTTTCATGGGAGTAATATTTTAAATGGGCAATAGGCAAAAAGATGTTACAGCAGCATTCAATGGCTTTATAATGGGCTTTATTAAAACATAATAGTACGGAAAATATAAAGTTATATGGAAGAGTGGAAAGGGCAATGGTCTTGAAGAATGAAGATGTGGGTTTGATTCCTTACCAGATATGAAAGTAGTGTCTAACACATGGTAGGTAGAGGCTTAATAAATGTTAGTTGAATTGAATTGACCCTAGGCGAGTAATTTTATTGCCTTGAGCTTCAGTTTCTTCATCTGTAAAATGTCAGTGATAATACTTGAACTACCTTTCTAGGAGCACTGATGTGAAAAAAATAGTTAATAGTCCTTGAAGCATGAAATAAATTGGAGCTATTATTGATAAATAAAGCATGCTGGTTTGGGTGTAATGTTATTTGGATTAAGTTTGTAGTTATTCCTCTCTTTGAGGAAGGTAAGAGATATTATTTGAAAAAGATTATGACAAATATGTGAGATTCACATTTTTGTAGTAGGCTTTCAGTGTCAAAGTTTAGCCATTGCTTCTCCCCAGGACAAAACTAGGATAATTCTATAATGAGGAGGTCCATGCAGGTAATTCATCTCTGAGACAAACCCTTAGATGATTGACAGTTCTTAAGGTAAAGTTTCTAAAATTCCTTGCCTTCCAGGGCAGTCTGCCCTATTGTACTGAGAGTATGGCAACTAAGATACGGATTTTTATTCTTACTTTCTAAAGACATCTATTTAAAAAAATCAAGACCAGTTTAAAATTATTTCTCCAATTAATATTGGTATTTTAGAACCAGCTTTTGCTTAGCATTCTCTTGACTCTCTAAAAAAGCTACATATTCTGGATATTGCCCAAAATTGACTTCTGGTTTTCTACTTTGAATCTCAACCAGACTAATAGGTGCCAAGAGGACAGAGGGCCAGAGCAATACAACATCTTATGGTTGGGTGATATATATAAACTCCAAACAACAGATGTTCATTAACAACCAGTTAAAAGTCATTTTGAGGAATAAAAATGTCGCATGAATATACCAAATGGAATGAGAAAATTAGCTTTTTTTTCCAAAATTAAAATCTTTTTAATTGCCTTGCAAATAAATAGGAGCAAAGCATAAGGTGCCCATTAGTTATTTAACCATAATAGCCTTTCCTCAAGAATTAGAGTATTCCTGGAGGAATGCCTTTAATTTATTGCTTTCTATGCTCATAATTACCAATTCACTAGCAATTGCCCCTAACCTAACTCTGGATTGTAGGCAATCTGCACATATTTTTTCCTGAATTTCTTAATAAAAATATTCAAAAGAACATAGACTTTTAAATCCTAATCTGACATTTTTTTTTTTAACTAGGGGAATTTTACTTATTCAGTCAACCATTTGTGGAGCACTTTCTATGTGTAAGATATGAGATTTGCCATAGTCATGTCTGTGTGTGTATGAACAAAAACTTGCACACTTCTTTTTTGGAGAAGGGATTACTAAAGGGTGATGCTTCAAATACCTTCTGCATCCTGGACAATTTCCTTAACAATTCCACTTAGCATCTTTGCTCTCATGTTAGTTCGCTCAGCATCCTGCCCAGTCTGCTCGCCATCTGCTGTCACCTTGGTAGCCTAATGATCCAAACACAGGAAAAACATAATTAATGGATATGATGAAGCTCCAGCAGGATACAGTCTTTCTGGCTAAATTTACTTTCAAATGTTACTTTGGGCCAAAGGCAATCAATGAATTATTGATCAGATGTACTGGAAATGACACCCTGTACTCAAATATACAATTAAGCTTTCTCACTTTTTCCATTAAATGGAAACCAAAGAACTGTAGTTGTTTCTTTTTTCAAAAATCATTGCAGTTTTGGGCATCATATAAGAGACAGTGTGATCCTTTTTTTAAAAAAATATTTTAAGCCAATGTTACCAGCAGTTTTAAATAAATTCTTTAGTCTCAATATACAGCATCTGCATCTAGCTTTATCATCTTTTCATTTAGCAAAGAGAAATATGGATAGAGCAATCAAGTCTCCTGAGACATTGGTGAAGCATAGACAACCAATCTCAATGAGCTTGATTTTATAGATAAATTTTAAATCAATATGCTAATTAAAGAAACAAAGGGAATGAAATTAAAAAAAGGAAAATTACACTATCAGCTGCTAAGCAGGAAATGCTCATTATGTGGCACATTAAAGTAATCATTAACATTGAATAAGAGGCTACTAATGATTGGTAACTACTCCTGAAAAGCATTACCACCTGAGATGAACATCAATCACAGGACCACACAGAATCATATCTAAAAAAGGATAAACATATAATCTTTGTTTTCAAATTTAAAATACCCTTTAACAATAATACCATTTAAAGAGTACATTAAGATTTCAAAGTGCTTAAATATTCTAATTTTGTCTATGTGATCTATTTAACATAGAATATAAAATCATTGCATGTAATAAAGTAGAATGCTATTTTGATGTTTAACTTAGTGATAGTTTCTAAGGAGGGTATTTTGAGTTTTAAGGCACCATGATATATGTTTGGATTTCATTTGTCTCTCTTTTCCTTTTTTCTCTCATGATTTCTTTTTCTTTCCCTAAACACATATGTGTGGCTTTGCATTTATATAAATATAAATGTATTTCCATTGTACTTTCAACACTCAAAAAAATTGGAATGAGAGGGACTGAATTTTATGTTTGCCTCGAGAAACTAAATTCTTCTCACACATAAAAGGATTTTAAATATTACTAAATATCTCACCAGTGCCATATTAGGTAAAGGATACTTGAATGAATTATATTGTACTCAGGGGTTTCTCAGGGGACTAAAGCAGTTTAATTTATTAGTGGTGATAAAGTTCTTTGAGGTCTTTGGATAACAACTGGTATATAAAGTCTAAATATTATGTCATTTCTCCAATAGTATATAGAAACATTGCAATTCAAAGGATGAAGACTAAGAAACCCTTTGAACTTTTTATACTCCTTTAGTTAGCAGCCATAATTACAATATTTTTTAATGATACCAGTCAAGTCTTTAAAAAATGTTTCAGGTTCACTGATCATATTATTATCTTGGAATTATGTTCCAACACTTAGAGTAGTTACTCTTTACAGAAGAAAATTATGTCTAAATCCCTTAAGTTCTTAAAGTCCTGAATAAATTTCAGATTCCCTGGCATTCATGATCTTCTCTTATAGTACCTTTCTCCATTTACTATTCTACCCTCAAGTCAATCTGAATAACTTGCCATTCTCCATACTTGTCATGCACTTTCTCACTTTGGTGCCTTTGTTCATCCAGTTCTATTTGCCAGAAATCCCTACATTCCTCCTGTTGAATGTTTATCAGTCCTTTAAACTACAGCTCCAAGACTACTTAATCCAGAGACATTTTTTATTTTCCCAGTAAGTAATGAAAACCTCCTTACATTTCACACAACCATTTGCATTTTTCTTACATGTTTTTTTTTTTTGTGAAATATCATCCAATGAGAAAAGAGACAATGTAGCATCAAATCTTAATAAACACCTGTTGAATTTGTACCTGAATGTGTTACTTAAATCCTTCCTTGGGTAATTTTAAATGGATTCTTCTTTTAAATTTGATTTTTTCTTTATATTTTTCATTTTGGGGATTTGGTAGATAAAATATTCTAAAATAATTCAGTACTCGGCACAACTTTAAATCTTCTTATGTTTCCAGATGCAGATGATAATTTTAAAAAGCCTCTTACCACTCCAAGGAACTCTCTAGGCCTGTAAGGGCAAACCTAGGGCATGGGTGCCAAAGATGGCATGCAGAGCACTTCTTGTGGGCACATGAGCTGCCCCCACCCCTGCCAGAGTTCATTACTAGAAAAGCAGAGGGACTTGGGCAGAGCTGCTCCCTTCTCCCCCTCCACCTTGACTGATGGATGACATTTTTTCACATCCCTGGCCTCATCTGTCCAGCAGCCCAATGGGAGCTCACCAGTAAGGTGGGTGGCTCACAGGTGGAAGATCTGCAGGGAGCACTCCTCTCCCCCTATCTATACTAGTTGAGGGTATTTCTCACTTCACCACCCAATAGCCCAATGGGAGTTCTTCCTCTTCCCCTGTTTGGGGTAAGGAGGAGGTGGGGTGCACCTGGCACTAGATTGGGGGAGGGGCACAGCAATTGGTCTGGGGAGTGGGGTGGGGGCAGGGCCCAGCACTCCATCTTTAAAAGGTTCACCATCACTGCTCTAGATCAAGTTTCTAACCTTTTAATTTCATTTTGGATAGCTTTGACCTATGGATCCCTTCTCAGAATGTTTTTAAATGCATAAAATAATATATATGAGATTACAAAGGAAATCAATTTTATCAAACTCCATCATATATGAGTGTCTAATTTTTAAAGCAAGTTTATGTTTAAGAATCCCTATTCTAAACCAATAAGTACTAGAGCAATTACATGTTGACAGTAGTAGAGGGTGTTTTGTCATCTGAAATTCTCAATACTAATAATTCATAACTCTAGTTCACATTTTGTTTTAAATCATGATATAGAGGTAGACTCCTCCAAGGAACAATAAGAGATTTGAATATATTCTGTGCTTAGACATTATCCTGGACTCCAGACATTCTACTTTTTATTCCTGAATGGGAAGAGAATAGCAAGCATCAAAGCCTAATATGACTTGGTGCAGAGGAAAATTTCCCGCTCTTCTTTGAGGAGGTTGGTCTACCTTGAGTACATGTAAATAATATCTCATTTGGTTAAGAATTCTTCCCCTAGACAAGTGATAAATGTACCAACCTGATCTAATTTTCTTCTATTTTTTTAAATGTGTGATTCTTTTTTTTTTTAAACCCTTACCTTCTGTCTTGGAGTTAATACTGTGTATTGGCTCCAAAGCAGAAGAGTGGTAAGGGTTAGGCAATGGGGATCAAGTGACTTGCCCAGGGTCACACAGCTGGGAAGTGTCTGAAGCCAGATTTAAACCTAGGACCTCCCTCCTCTAGGCCTGGCTCTCAATCCACTGAGCTACCCAGTTTCCCCCTGAATGTGTGATTTTTAATGGTCAGGTTACATATCCATTTTGAGCTGATTATGATATATGATGATGTTCTAAATCCAATTCTGACCAAGTACCTTTTGATTTTCCCAGAAGTTCTTGTCAAAAAGAATCATCTTCCCCAAGTAAACACATATCCTTGGGTTAATTGAATATTGGGTTGTTGGATCCAGTAGTTTGATATTCTTTCTTATTTGGTTGATTCTGCTGATCTATTTTCCTATTTTTTCCTATTTTCCTATTTTTAAAACCAGCATTAAATTATTTTGATGATCACTTTGAAAATTTGAACTCTTTTTATTCTTACTTTTTAAAATTTTCCCTTGAGATCCTAGAACTCTTTGTTTCACCAAATTGGTTCCATTACTTTTTATAGCTCTTTAAATGACTTCCTGGTTTAATTTTTTTGACATTAAAGCTAAAAATTTATTAAACCTATTATAATTTTATTTCTTTATTTTATATTATTGGGTTGGTCCAGTGACAAAAGTCCTCTAATTATTTGTCATTTTTATTGCAATTCCTATATATTCAAAAGCTGTTGTTATTAAAATTATTAAATGTTAATCATATTTATATTTTTCAAAAGTACTACTCTGATACCAGTTCATTTTGTTTAGGAGACCTTGAGCTACTGAAAGCAATTCTTAATGATTCCAAGCTTTGGCAGTTCCTACCAATCTGGAAGGGCTTCAAATATTGCTCCAGTAATATGTCTCCTGTATGAGGACAATCTTTGCTAAGAATAGAGACTCATCAATAGTAAATGATAATTTTTTAGCCATGTAAGCCCATAAAAAAGAAAAATGTAAAATGGCTTCAGTAAATTTGTTTTAGAATGATCACATATTCTCATACTTATTTGGTATGCTTGGTAAAAATATAAGAGTGAAATAGGTATGTTTCCACAAATTATATTATAAAATAGAATATCTTTTCAGTCACTTAATATATTATAAGGTGTTATGAATACAAGATCAAAATATGTTCAATTTTTAACATTTCTTTAAAATAGGATTTGATTAGGTTGGACAAAAAATACCCCAAAGGCTCTCCTCTAATAATTTATTTTCTATTCAGATGTTAAGATTGCTTGATAGATATAATGAAAGAGTAAACTTTTTCCTGTAATTTTATGATTATCAATATAAAAGCAGAACAGATATTTGGAAGCTATATGCTCATCATAGATGTTACCATTTTGTACAGAGAAAGCATTTGGTAATTTTGTTCATTCATTTATGAACAGTGTACTCTACAGAATTAAAATGGAAGAGGGATTCCCAAAGGTGGTAAAGTCCTCTAAATATTCTGTTTTTGGGATCACACTTTGTTGATTGACTCAAACTTTGGAATACTATAGAAACTCCAGAATGCAATTAATGACCTTACAAAACAGATGGACAATACAATGCACACAGGAAAAATGAAAGGGATAAAGAGAATGTTAACATTATGACATTCAGTTGTATGGGCAATCTATCACAATACTCCTTTAGCATGCTGGATTATATGTATGTGTATGTGTGTGTGTGTGTGTGTGTGTGTGTGTGTGTGTGTGTGAAAGAGAGAGAGAGAGAAAGAGAAGAGAGAGAGAGAGAGAGAGAGAGAGAGAGAGAGAGAGAGAGAGAGAGAGAGAGAGAGAGAGAGACTACCTACTTATCTATTTTTTAGATAGTATTGTAGATGGGCAGTAAATTGGGCCTATAACTGATTACAATTGAGTGTTGCCTAGACTTCATTTGGGGAATTATGCATTATTATTATTTTAAAGACCCTTATATTTATGTCTAAGAATCAATACTAAGTATCAGTTTCAAGGCTGAAGTGTGTTAAAGACTAGGCATTTGGTGAAGACAACAATTCAAATAACTATTAATAAATTTTATATATTTATTATATATTATATATTTTTATATATTACATATTTATATTTATATTAATAACTAATATTTTAGCACTTACTCTGTGCCAGGCACTGTTTTAAGAGCTTTATCATTATTATTTTATTTGATCCTCACACCAGCCCTGGGAGGTAAGGGCTATTATTACTGTAGCTAACAGAGGTCAGTGACTTTCCCAGGGTCACAGAGAATTAAATGTGAAGCTAAATTTGAAACTCAGGTCTTTCTGACTCCAAACCCAGTATTCTATCCACTGTATCACCTTACTAGCTGCCCTATAAGATCAACTGTGATAATATAAGGAAGAAAACTTTAAGATTAAGGAAGTCTAAGAAAGGTTTTCTTGTACTAAGTGGGATTTTAATTAAGACTTATAGGAAGTATTGAGAAATGGACAAAACCTGTGTTTTTGGAGGAAAACATCTCCCCAGAAATAGTAATCTTAGAGGTCAAAGAAATGTAGCCTACAAGACTGTAAACAGAGTGATTCTTAGTTTGATTCTGCCTCTAAAAGAGGCTCCAGGATTTTAGACCTTCCCTCCCAGTTAGACATTCTGAAGGTCTTATGATATTAACTACCAGGGAAACACCCCTACCAGGACAGACCAAATCTTGAGTGATACCAAATTTCCTCCATGAACCTCATATTTCAAATTGTCTGACATTGTGTCCTTTCAATTCAACCTCCTAAATGAGGAAAGGGGTTGAGCAACCTCAGCTGATAGATTCCTTTGCAGCCTTTCCTACAGCTCAGCAAATATGTGTATTGCTCCCTTTATTCTGTGGAGTTATTAGACACCTGGCAACTTCTTCTCAGCTGATGCTAATTAAACTTCCTATCCCTTCCCTTGCCTTTGCCTCTTGTTTTATTGGCACCAAGTCAAATGGACTTGAGTGGAAAGAAATGCTCTCCTGGAGGATCTTAGGCTCTCTGGGCTTAGAAATTCCCTAAAAGAAGCCAGGGAACCTGGAGGTAGTCATGGAGAGAGATTTCCAAGCATGGAAAACAGTCAGTAAAAATACCTCCAGTGGGGAGATAAACCATTTGTGGAACAGCAAAGTGGTCAGTGTCATTAGATAGAAGAATACTTGGAGAGGTCTAAAATGTAAGAAGAATGGAAAGATTGGAGGGGATTAGGTTATGATGGTTATTATGGCCTTTGAAGGTCAAACAGAAGAATGACCAATTCTATTACCTCACACAAAAGATATCACATAGGTTTTTAGAAATACAGTATTTTCATCCTCTTCTCTGCAAAGGGAGAAAAACAACTTAAGATGCACACCTATTGATATTTGAGACATTTTACTGACTGAGACTTAAATTTTATTAATGAATGATCAGTGTCCTTTCCTGAGGAGAGAAAAAGGGAGTTGGTGATGGATGCTGTATTGGACATTGACTCACTCAAGAATGTTTGGCCTCTCTACTATTACTTCTCTTCTATATTTTTGAAATTTATAGTGCCAAGGAAATTAGAAAGAATCCACAGATTAAGAATTTTAAAGAAACAGCATGTCAGAGATGAAAAACACTTAATTTACCAGGTAAAGTGGCAATATTGTTAAGAATGTAATCACAATTTAGGCTTAATTGTGTCATTTTATCATTCACCAGCTAACAATGGTATGATTAAAAATGATAATAATGCCAATCTCATATAATGTTCCTATAGCACTGGAAAACATGTGGAAGATTTTGGGAAACTGGTAATATCTTGTAGATGAGGTGGCAGCTAGGTGATTCAGTGGATTGAGAGCCAAGCCTGGAGATGGGAGGTCCTTAGTTCAAATTTGATCTCAGACATTTCCTAGCTGGGTGACCCTTAAGCAGGTTACCATTGCCTAGCTCATTACTCTTCTCCCTTGGAACCAATACACAGTACCAATTTTAAGACAGAAGGTAAAAAATAAATCTTGTAGATATGTGTATTTTAAAAACCTATCTACAACATTATGAATTATAGATAATATATGGTTTATTGGTTAAATATTTGACTACAAAGTAATTTTAGTAATTTACTTTTCTGCTTATTTGAAGTGGTCTACTTAAGAGAGGTGAGAAAAAATTATTTTTCTCAATCAAGAAAAGTTTCCATGTTTCTATCAAATCTCTCCTGATTCCCACCAACCAAATCCCCCCCCCATCATTTTTTAGTACTTGGTACCTCTCTTTTGCTTTTATCATATTCCTTTTGTATCATATGTTTGGGGGTAAATATGTTGTATTCCTCTGTTACCTGGTAAATCCCTTGAAAGCAGTGACTATATTAGTTTTTATCTTTGCATGTCACTGAAATGTTGAATCGAACTGAATTGGATTTGGGAAAAGAAGCTACCATACAAAAGATAGCTTTTTTGGAGTTGCCCTTACCAGGAAATCTAGGCTGCCAGAAAGGTTTCAGAGGCACTAAGAAAACTCTATAGGATATAAGAGTGCTATAATAGCACATCTGGGAGATCATTTGAGCACATGTGAAGTCAAATGCTATACTTTGGCCAGACTCCAAATGGAATTCTAAAGCTACATTTGGAATTGTATACAGTTTCATAATGGTACAGTGTCATATAGGAATAACATTGTGTTTGACTACAGGGAAACTACTCTTTCTATTTCTTAAAATAGCAAGATTTCTTCTCTTGAATTATGGCAATCCTTTCTCCAAAACATGGATTGAAGAGACAGGCTCAATAATATTCCATAACCATTTAGTGTCTTTGCTTTGAAGGGTTTAGAGTACTTTTATTTTTTCCCTTTATTTAACTTAATTTAATTTATTTATTTTTCCATATTGTTCATTTTTGTGAGTAATCTTATAAAACCAAATCCTAAAGCATCAACCCAAATAAGCAATTGAAAATCATGTGCTTTCATTAGAATAGTTTAATATCATATGGTTCCATCTCTGGCACTTTAAAAGCAAAACCAATCTTTCCCTGGCCACAGCCTCAGTTTGTTTAGTGACTAACTTTTCTAATAGAAAGTAAACTCCTTCAGGGTAGAGACTTTCTTTGGTATTTGTGTCTTAAACTTAACACTGGTAAATAAAAAACATATTCATCCATTCAGTCATTTCTTTAAATCATTAATCTCATTTTCTTTCCTAACAGTTTTCCGCCAATTTTCACTTACCTTCATACTTTGAAAAGCCCATGACTTGATGATGAATGTAGAGAAGATATAGCCTCTCCACTTATATAACCCTCTATATCACTTATGGATTTCTGGTGGGGAACGAAGGAAGATCACCTATTTGGCTAACCTTAACTGATGACTAGTGAGGAACTCATTTGGCTAAACCAGTGGTTCTCAACCTTTCTAATGCTGTGATCCGGCAATACAGTTCCTCATGTTGCAGTGACCCCAAACCAAAAAATTATTTTGGTGGCTACTTCAAAACTGCAATTTTGCTACAGTTATGATTCGGAATGTAAATACCTGATATGCATTATGTATTCTCATTGCTACAAATTGAGAGGTTGAGAACCGCTGGGCTAAACTATTCTTTCTACAATAGACATAGACTAGATTGTTGAGCTCATACTGAGGTAATCCATCTGGTTTTTGAGTCCATTTGCAATACTTTTTTCAGGTTGCTAGAACCTTCCGGAGCATGGACTTTGAGAACACAAAGTTGCTTCTACACATTATGTGATCCTGAGGGCAGGAATTCTGCCCCTTGTGTATTCTGGGCTTAGTATTGTGTTTTACATAGAGTAGATGCTTAATAAACATTCTTTGAATTATTAAATGAGCCACAGGAATAAGACTTGCTTTTTAAGAGAGGGGAAAAAATGAAGTGATTTTTTGAAAATAAAATGGCCATTTAATAGCAAAGGCAGGACTTGAATCGAGATCATAGGATTTATATGATTTTAAAAGATTTATAAAGAAACAGTAGCCCAGAGATCTGATAATGAGTTACATTAATATAGCATTCTATTTTGAAATGAATTTTCTTTATGTTAGTTTTTTTTCTTTCATACCAGTCTTAAGGCAAGTAGTGAAATTATTATTTGGTTGTTAGAGATGAGGAAATTGATGGCAAGAATAATGCAGGTATCAAGTGTCTGAATGAGGATTCAGACTTAGATCTCTAGAAGTCAGGTCATCTTCTCATCTTTTTTATAATACTACACTACCTTTTAAAAATAAATGAATTTAATAATTAAGTTCACATAGTTCTACTAGCATAGTTAGAATTTGAACTTAGGTCCTCTGATACTAGATACTATGGTCTATGCCTTCCAATCCCTAGCATTTAACTTCTATTTGAGTAATAAATAAAATACATGTTGAAAGTCATTCATTCATCCATTTAACATTTTTTTTAATGAGATGCCTATTCTGCATAAAATATAGAGGTAAAATTCAGGAAGTCCAAACTAATGTTTTTTCAAAAGACTATGAAACCTAAAAGTTTATTTATCAGTGCAAAAATATTCTAAATAGTTAATTATTGAGATTTAATCAAATAGCTACACTCCTACAAAGCAACTACAAAAATCACAACACATCATTCCACTCAAGGAATGCTCTTTTTGACCTCTGTCCAATATTATATATATAATTCTAGTGATAGGTCACCCTAGTTATAACCAGGCAAAAAAGAAATACTGTCTTGGCTTGGCTATAAAATCAGTCTGTGAAATTCACTGCCACAGAGGGGCAAGGAACTAATTGCAAGGCCCAAATTCCCAAATAATGAATCAGTTTCACCCATGGCAGACTATCAATAATGCCACAGATAAATGCTAAATACTTAATGATGGGAGCAATTCATCTAGTTCTGTGTGCCTGTTCCCACGTTTCATTAAATCAACATCCCCATCCTTATTCATTCTCCATCAGAGTCACTGTTGTTCTCTTTTGCATTTGGTAAATATCTTTTTATTTAGTCTAGTGTTTCTTTGATATCCCTTTCATTCTTTACCTTTGATTTTCATAGTTTTATGTGCTTAATTCTTGTAATAATCCTAATAAACCTCTGAAAATCCCATACCCAGTATCTTGTTTATGCCTTCCTTACTTTTGATTTTTAAAAAATTTAAGTTCAGTCAGCTAGGTTTTTCTTTAATTATAAGAACATTAGTTAGGTAGCATGCATTACCTTAAGTTCATATTAATTTGTATCTGAACAATATAGTTGTTCTTTTCTTGTTTTATATTACATAGCTCCCATCATGTATCTTGCAATCTGCACATAATTTTCTTGGTTGGAGATCACTAGCATCTTTCTTTTTCTATCTTCCCTTTTTAAAAAAAGAGATTCTAATGACTGCACGGTTCATAATAATTGAATAAGTAACACTACTGTGGTAATTTCTGTTTTTCATTTTCTAATTTAGAGATTATTGTTCAAATTAATCTTCAGTTCCAATAATTTGAATACATACCAATGGTCATCTTATATGCATCTTATAATGCAAACAAGTCTAAATATCCAAGTCTGATAATGAAGTTCTTTTAGACAACGTTATTAGGAAATATCGCAGAAAAAGTAGACCTTAGAGGAGGAAGATAACTGGTCTTGTTAGAAGATAATGAGGCCACTTCATTTAGAAATTATTTAAAAATATTTTAAAGTGCAATGTTGCTAGTTATGCCCCCATGATTATAACTTATAAATTATTTTCATTCCACAATTAAAGATAAAATAACTAATAATTTAGCCCTACAAATAATAAATCAAATGAATATAACACTTTGAGTTTTGGAAAGCAATTTCTTCCCCTTGGTCCTGAGTCAAATGGTGTGATCATTATTAACTCCACTTTGGAGATGAGGAAACTAAAGTTCAGAGAAATTAAATAAGTTGCAAAGAGTCATGCAGGTATATATTATCTGAGTGAGCATTTAGATTGAGGTCTCTGGAAGTCTTTTCATGTTCTCTATTTAATGAATATTAAATATTTGTTCCAAGGCAGAAGAGTGGTAAGGGCTAGGCACTCTTCTGCCTTGGAACATATATATATATATAGAACATATATATATATATATATATATATATATATATATATATATATATATATTGCTTCTATCAATTCTAAAGAAGGTAAGGGTTTACCAAAAAACTCAAGAAGGAAATGGAGTAAAAAATGCTTTTATCTGCAATCAGTCCCTGACAGTTCCCTTTTTGACTGTGGATAGCATTTTTCATTGAGTCCCTTGGAGTTATCTTGGAACTCTGACTTGCTGATAATAGTTTAATTTTTCACAGGTGATCATTGAATAACATTTCTGTTTCTATGTACACTGTTTCCTGGTTCTGCTCACTTCACTTGGCTTCAGTTGATATGTCTTTCCAGGTTTAAAAAAATTCATCCTGTTTATCATTTCTTATGGTGCAATAGTATTCCATTTGTTAAGACTGGATTTGGCTCTCCCTGATTGTAACAATGAAGGTACTTAGCTCTTCCCTGATTGGGAAGATTTAAATTGTAACTCATGTTTATTTTTAGATTTTAATCCCCATAAGTGTAAATGCCCTACTTAAAAGTAAAGTATGGAGACCTGCCTATTTTTAGATTCAATCACAAAAAGTGCAAACATGATACTTAAATGTCAGATACAAAGATCTCCCCATTTAGATCCAATCACCAAAAGTGCAAATATCCCACTTAATCATGAAGTAGGAGGTCTGTGACCCACTTGTGATTTTGAGTAACAAATCAGAATCAACTAACTGCCTTCTGGGCACCCCTAGAGCAGAGATTGCAGGTGATTGTAGAAGTGGAATTAGGGGAAGTGATGCAAGAAAAAGAGTCCTTAAAAGAAATAGACAAGGGACTGAACTGAGTTCTTCTGGGAGTTCTACTTGGAGACATTTGGAATGGAACCTCCTGTGAGAGGAATTCTTCATTTTTGGAAGTGGAGATGGGAGGAATTCTTCATGCTTTCAAGTTGAGACTGGTGAGGAGGGGCAGAAGGATCTGCTGACTGGACTGACATATGGTGAGTGAAAAGGCTGTGTGAGGCACCAGTCTCTGGAAAGGTCCACCATCTTGAGACTCCTTACACATTGAAACCATATTACCACAACTTGTTTAGCTATTCCCCAATTGATAGATATCTGTTCAGATTCCCATTCTTTACAACTACAAAAAGAGTTTCTAAAATATTTTTGTATAAGTAGGTCCTTTTCCCCTATCTCTGATCTCTTTGGGATACAGACCCAGCACTACTATTGTTGGGTTAAAGGATATGCATACTTTTAGGGCTCATTGGGCATGGTTTCATATTTTTTTAGACCCATATCTTCTATCTTGGAATCAATATCATGTATTGATTCCGAATCAATATCATGTATTGATTCCAAGGCAGAAGAATGGTAAGGGTTAGGCAATAAGGGTTAAGTGACTTGCCTAGGGTCACATAGCTGGAAAGTGTCTTAGGCCAGATTTGAACCCAAGACCTCCCATCTCTAGGCCTGGCTCTCAATTAAATGGGCTACCCAGCTGCTCCTGGGTGTAAACCTCAAATTTCCTTAGACTTATAAATGTTGGAAATTTCACCATTGGGATATTTCATACTTGGAAAATTTCTTACTGATAGTCTATTGGAATGGGAACTCCATTGGCATGGGAGGTTCCTTCTCTTCCCTTCTTAAGATTACTTTAGGACAGAAACCCTTTGCTGAACAATGGAAAGGACTTTGACCTATGCTTAAGCATAGAACAGGAATTTCTTTGAGTCTTGATTGATTTTAGAATTGATACAATGGAGATACTTGGAATAAATCTCCACCCTATTCAGTCCTAATAGGATTGAGTAAGGGCTGCAGCCTAGATCAAAATTTAATTATTCCAATCTCTACCATACTCAAGTTAACAGGATTTAGAAAGGGCTGTAGCAAAGGAGTATAGATTTAATCATTTGAAAATATGACCTTCAACAGACATGTGCAAAAGCCAGAAACCTCTGGGCGGTCCTGGGTTAAGCAAGAGCCTCCATTGACAGGGAAATTGATGAAGAGTGATTGGTAGATGTGAGGACTGAGGGGAGGCAACTTGGATGGTGTCCTTAAAGATAGGAGGGTCTGGAGAGAGTGGGGGTGGAGTTTTTGGTCGGTGTGGTTCCTGGGCTCTGAGGAAGCTTGCTCTGAAGGAAGCTGAAGGTAGGGGCCTCTGAGACTGTTTCTCCATTTTGGACACGTGAGTAATAGGGACTGATCTCTTTTCTTTGCCCCAGCTATCTAAGGGCTTGGGCCTTTTGGCCCAGCCTAAACAGAAGGGGTATTTAAGCCCTATTCCCTTCTCTCCCTTTTTCTCTCTATCTCTAATTCCTTTCTTGCTCCTATTGTAATTAAACTCCAAAAAAGGCTGACGGCTGACTTGAGTTTTTCAATTAGGAATTACATAGCTGATTCCTTGGCGACCTTAAATTAATATATATCAGTCTTTTAAAGTGATTCCCTTGTAACATGGGCATGGTTCCATATTGCTGACCTTATTTATATTAGAATAATCTGAAACTACCTTTTTTTGGTTATCCCTATTTTTCCCTTCATGTCAATCTTCCAAATTTAATTTTCAAATCTTAGGTACTTCTTTATCATTAAACATTAAATGCATTTAAGTTTCCTATATTCATCTATGTTTATATTTTATTTAATCAAAATCATCATCTGAGAAAATTTGCCAAGTTTCTTATAGTATGGCTCTATATTCTCCACATGGACATTCTGTATACAGGTTTGGCTACACTTTAAAATTTCCATGGATTTGTGATCTTCTTGTAGAGAGACAAGCCAAAACAAATCATTAGTTCCTATAAAAGTCTGTCCTTCATTTTTGAAGAGGATCAGTGCCATCATCATCAGGTGATATTTTAATCTGTGCTTAACTCAACTTGGATTTAAGTGAAGCAGAATTACACAAAATCCTCAACCTTGCTCTCTTTTTCCAGAGTCATCGAAGTCCAGTGGAAAGACAAATGTCAGTATGATCAGGGGTGACCAAGGATGTAGTGGATGGCCTTGGCATCTTTGATATATGACTAAGCTATCTAGGTATTCCATAGTACCCTATGTCAACTACTTTCATGGCCATTGGAACAAATTGTTCTTATCAGCTCATTCCTCTAGGGGAAGTCTTCAGATGCTTGGTGGTAGGTAGGCATGTGCCTTAACTTATTAGTTACCCTTAACCTGCTTTAGCTCATCTTCCAAGACAGTTTTACCAGGTTGTGGACACTGAGCATTCTAAGGCTTCTCGGAGCACAGGGGGACCTATCTAACAATTAGAGCCTTGGTAATTAATGTGGAAGAGAGAAATTGAGTTGATTTAAAGACCAACAGAAGAAGGAGGGTGAAGGGAGGGAAGAAGGGAGGGAGGGGGGAAGGGGAAAAAGGAAGAAGATTAATAGCCTGATCTTTAGTTATCATTTACCATACAAATAATTCCCTTATTACACTAAGTGTTTATTATCTAAAGACAATTGTGATTCAGAGCATCCTATGTTCTCCCTTTCCATTGTTTTGCCACAGTCATTTTGGAATTGGAATGGGATAGAAAGGACTGAGTGCTCAATTGTTTCTCCTTTCATGGATTACTAGAGCTAAAGAATTCATCAACAAGTACACATGGTTTCCATATAGTCTTTGGAAAACAGATATAGTGTAATACTGGTACCATAATCAGACTTTCTGTAATGGAAGACCTTGCAATCCATAGGCATAGTCTTTAAAAATCAAAGCAAGAGAAGATGTTATAGTGAACCAAAGCTCCTCCATATCACCACAAGAATACTCTCTGACCAATATTAAAATATCACCACAAAATGAATATAGGAGTGAAAGAACCAAAAAGGAGACAGAGTGAAATAATTTTCAATGTAAGAAAAACCCAAAAGTTAGGCAGAGAACATCTAGGGCCCTCTAAAGTGTGTTCAGCCTGCTCTACCTTCCAGGCATATAGCCAACATGCCTTTTGTGGCAAAGCTTTCGGTGGGTGTCCTCTGGCTTATACAGCTTTTGAGCACCTACAGATAGATTTCATAACAATGCCAAAGGCTGGACATTATAAATTTTGTCTAGTCATAGTAGAACAACTGACCAGATGGCTGGAAGCATTTCCTACAATCTGAGCCACAGAGGCTTTTGTTTCTAAGGTGCTTTTAAAAGAAATTATTCCTCGCTTTGGCCTGCCAGCACATATTGATTCAGATAGAGGAAGTCATTTTACTGATTCTGTCTTAAATCAAATATATTCTTGCTTGGGGATTACTCCCAAATTCCATGTTCCATATCATCCCCAGAGCTCAGGCCAAGTTGAAAGGATGAATAAAGAACTTAAAACAATGATGGGCAAATTATACACTGAGACCCATTTAAAATGGCCTGAAATTCTCCCTCTAGCCCTATTTTATCTTAGAAGCAGGCCTAGAAGAGACCTATACATCTCACCATTTGAGATGCTTTTTGGACATCCACCTATACAGGCTAAGCCTTTCTGCCCTGCATATACATCACTATTAGGAGGAGATACTACTATTGCTTCCTATATATAGGAATTACAGCACAAACTGTGAACTTCATGAATCCGGAGCTACAGTACAAGGTGGACCACTAGACTTTTCACTTTATGACCTGAATCCAGGAAACAAGGTGTATATTAAGAATTTCCAGTGTACTGGAGCAACTCATCCTTCCGGGGAAGGACCATTCCAAATATTTTTAACTACTCCAACATCTATAAAGGTTGGAGAGAAGGACTCTTGGATTCATTGCTCACATGTAAAGAGAACATCTTCTGTTGAGACTGATTGACTCTATCCTATCACATAAATCAGAGATAATAATCCCTTGACAAGTGGATACCGTTTTTTTGAGAACACATTAAATTCCTGATTTTTCCCCTTATTATTTTTATTGCTTTTCTTTTCTTTTGATTATAATATTTGATTTTTTTCCCTTTTCCTCATTTCTTGTACTAAAGGTACATACAATTAAATGTTTTTCTTTCTGCAGTAATATATGTTTTATATGTATATATATATATATATATATATATATATATATATATACTTGCTATTATATCAATGAATACTCAAAAGTTTTAAACTATGGGAACCTGCCATTAATTGATAAAATATTATGGTACTGTGATTAAAGTTTGTGTCTGATTCCAAAAAAAGAGATAAAAAGAAGGATCACAGACTTAACCTGAATAGTGCCAAAAAGAGCACACAGGAAAAACTAGTGTGAGACTCGAGGTTGTGACACTTGACATATCTTAAGTTGTAGGACTTCCTTGTATCTACACTCTTTGTGAAGTACTCAGACAAGTACCAAAATTTGACTATCATCCTGGCTCCTCATATCCCTGAGAATGACAAAAATCAGACCAAGGAATGATGCTTCCCTATCAAAATAGAATTCTAGTTCCTTTCCTTCTTATAATATGGCAACTTCCTGTAGTCTTGGCTGAAAATGGGTAAGTGAAATATTACTGAATTCTGTCCTACAGACTTGTAGGATAGAAATTACTTTAAATTGGACTTGTACAAGGGCCTCTTATGAATTTATTCTTGCTTACTCAACATTTTATATACATAGATTTTGGTATTTTGATTCTGATTTTGAATTTTTTTCCCTAAAAGTTTAACTTTCTTCCATTTTTTTCTTCCTTTATCTACATTTTTTGTTTTGTTTTTGTTGGTTTTTTCAATTCTTTTAATAATTGACTCATACACCCCCATAACTCAACAATGCATCCTGAGCTGAACTGGATTTTTTTTAACACCCACATCAGGGGGGATTGTATTTTAATAAAAATCCAAGATTTTGAAATTTTTTGTTTGAGAAAGATCTTCAGGGAAGAAGCTTGCTAACTCCTAAATCCATAGAACGAACTGTTGCAGAAAGATGCCAGAAAACCTACACTACATCAAGAAGATCCAGAAAGGAAAGTGATAAGTGTTGGGGGGTGTGTGGAAAATTTGGACATTAATACACTGCTGGTCGAGTTATAAATTAATCCAACCATTCTGGAAGGCAATTTGGAATTATATACAAAAGGCTTTAAATGAATGCCTGACCTTTGATCCAGCCATAGGACTGCTGGGTTTGTAGCCCAAAGAGATAACAAGGAAAAATACTTTTACAAAAATATTTATAGCCTTTGTGGTGTTAAAAAATTGGAAAATGAGGGGATATCCATCCATTGAGAAATGACTGAACAAATTGTGTTATCTGATGGTGATGGAATACTATTTTGCTAAAAGGAATAATGAACTGGAGGATTTCTATATGAACTGGAAAGAACTCTATGAATTGATGCAGAGTGAAAGGAGCAGAACCAGGAGAATGTTGTACACAGAGACTGATATACTGTGGCACAATTGAATGAAATAGACTTTTCTTCTAGCAGCAATGCAACGAACCAGGAACTTTTAAGAAAGAATGCTATCCACATCCAGAGAGAGAAGTATAGGAGTTGAAATGTAGAAGAAAAACATATGATTGATCTTGATTTGATGGGGATGTGATTGGGGTTTCAGTGTTAAAAGATTACTCTACAGCAAACATGAATAACATGGAAATAGTTTTTGAACAATGATACATGTATAACCCAGTGGGATTGCTTATCAGCTTTGGGAGGAGGGAGAGAAGAGGAATGGGAAAAATATTCTAATAAATAAATAAATTCTTAAAAAAATCAAAGCAAGATATTATGGTATAGTGATATTTCAATAAAATATGTATTATCTTACATTTCAATATTTGAAGAATGCATGAATTTATCAACATGGGTACTTTTTCAATGAATATATATTGCAATCTCTTTAATACTAGTAGATGATTTCATGAATTGTAACTGAAAAATTCATCATCTGTCTTATGGTAAACCTATTGCTGACTATCTCTTCACTTGTAATGAAGCTCCTTTGTTATTAATTAGACACATATTATGTTACCTGGGCCAAATGCTAAGTCCTTTTCAGAGTTGATGCTTCACTGCATTGACTTGGACATCTCAGGATCACTGGCCCAGGTTTTTGAGCCATATTATACTGGAGACAAGTTATATAATAAGGAATAACCAATAATAATAACACCTAGCAGTTATGTAGCTCTTTAAGGTTGGTAAAACACTTTATAAATATTATCTCATTAAATACAACAACCTTGTGAGCTAGTTGCTTTTATTATCCCAATTTTATAGTTAAGGAAACTGAAACAGAGATTAAGAATTTTGCCACAGTCACACAATTAGTAGGATGGATTTGAAATTAGGTCTACCTGATTCCAGGTTCAACATTCTTCTCACTGTGTTTTAATTGGTATGGGAACTAATGAATAGGAAACTTCCTCTATCAATGCAAGTTGGTAAATATTCTTCAATTCATAGCCTTAGAAATTTGTCAAAAGTACTGAGAAATTAAGAGACTTGCCCTGTGTCACACAGCCAGTACATGTCAGAAATAGGACATGAAGCTAGATCTTTTAGGTATCCCTCATATTATTAATATTATGTTTTATATTATTTGTTCAGAACAGAATATTTTCCTTTATAATCCTTGAATTTCTTCACCTCATGGCTCTGTTTCTCTTTAGTAATATCCTAACCACAAGATGGCAGACTTTATGTTATTTTCTTCTTTTTCCTTTTCTCTGTGTCAAAATGTCTTTTTTTTTTTAGCAGTTTTGAGTTACAATAATTCCCAATAAAATTAAAAAACCCTGTACCTTCCAAATGGCATGTAGGAGGTATATTTTCATGTTTAAAATATATTTTAATTTTGGTTTTTCCCAAAGATATATCCTTTCCTCCTTGTTGTTGGCTTCTTTTATTTACTCATTGTGATAACTAGATTGGGTTTTAAATCAAGCATTTTCTTGTTTTCCATTCCTAACCATAAACAGGCAATCCCACATGGCAAAAATTCATGTTAATAAGCATGAATATTTTTTTATTGAAGAGAGAAAAGTCATCCTGCAAGACTGTTAATAGTGTTTTTCTTAATATGTCTGACAACTTTTCCAAATTATATTTTTCTAAAGGGATGTTGGTGCATTTTGGAAATAACAAAATATATTGTGTTTTTTTCTGATTTTGTACTGCTTCAAAGATATTAAATGGAATTAGGTATTACAGCAAACAGATGATTACTGAAATATTTCTTAAGACCTTGGTATGTGTATACCATATGTATTTAGTTCTAGTGTGAAGGTATATATATGAGAGAAATTATATTTGGAAAGGAAAAAAAAGCCAATTTATTTCATGGGAAAAACAACTGAAGTGTCAAATTGCAATGAATGTTTGGGAGCTCTTAATATATTTACTCTGTAGCTCAAGTGTCATCCTTGTATGTCACTTTCCTATTGAGGAGAAATAATCTGGAATACTTATTCACATCTGTCTCTGCCAAAAAGGAAGCCTACAACCAGGTCTGAATCTCTCATGTTGTGCCAGCAATGGAAAAAGATGAGGTACTTTAAGTAGAGTGTCATTTTTTTCCCTCCCTGGAGATAGAGGTTACTAGACAAATGAGCATGGGACTTGGGAGTGGAGGGTGAGGGTGAAGAGAGCTCAGAGTTAAGAAAGATAGATGGAAATTTCAATTTTGCAATGTGTTCTTGGAGGAAAGTTGAATGGCTGTGGTAGTGTTGGAAGTCCCAACTTCCATGGGGATTTAAAACTGAGGCAGCAATAATAGTAGGGCAGTCCCCCACTGGCAACTGAGCATTTGGGAAGGACAAGTCAGGATGGAGTGGAAAGGATGGTGTTTGCCTCTGCCAGAAACTAAAAAAACGTGAGATGGAAAGATGTGGAAGTGAATGTGGGCAATCAGGAGGGGTGTCATAATAAGTATTTTTTTTAATATTTGGAACAAAGAATTCAATATGTCTCTATTGGGTGATAGTTCCTTTAAGACCTTTGAGCATGGTCCTAAAGATTTTCTCTTTTCAATATCCCCATCCATCCCAGTTTATTCTCTAGCATTTGTATATAATTTGTTTCTTTGCTTTCCATAAGCTATTTATTTATCTTGAATTTCATCAAAGTTGTATGTTATAATTTTGTACACTGGTTGAAGGGGTCTGATGGCCAGTTGAAGTGTATAAGTTTAAATGAGTTAAAGATTTTAGTCTCTGGCTAATAATTAAATAATATAGACCTGACCTTGGGTCTTCAGAGCTATGTTTTAAGTTTACTAAAAATTCTAGAAACCTCCCAAAAACCTGAACTAAGCTGGATCTCTGGCTTTTTTGATCTATTCATCAAGAAGCTAATTACTCTCACAATGAGTGGATGATTAAATGTCTAGGTCAGATGGGAAATGGGCAAAGGAAGGAAAGAGAAATACAGAGGAAACTGGGGGCATGGGAGAAAAGCCACAAAGGCTTTTAAGTAATATCTCCATCCCTCTACTCATGCTTAACCCCACCCAGGAAATGAAGGCAGAATAAGGGTTGACCAATAGAAAGATAATGTTGAAAGCTCAGCCCCAGAGATAGGCATAGTTTGGAAGGATTTAGCTCCAATGCCTTACTAAATGGAGAACAGGATAGAAAGGAGTACCAGCGGGCCAACTTTGCCTTCCACAGGTATAATAGAGGGGGTTTTATGTGGTGAGAGAGGAGAAGGAGAGAATGAAGTCTTTCCTCCCTCAAGGGCAGAACAAAAGGAGGAGGAATTGATGTTGGTTTTGGATCAAGAAACAGAAGGAGGGTGAGTCTGTTGTTCCCTCTTCTAGTCCTTTTTAGTTATGGCTCCTCACTAAGCCAGCCTGTTCACTTCCCACTATTTGGTTCCTTCTAAATAGCAATCTTCTTTAATCTGGGGAGAGATCACTTCTCTTCCCCCCCCACCCCCAGTTGTAACTGCCCTTCCCTCAGTCTTGTGTCAGTTAAGTTTGTTAATAATTTTATTCTAAAGAATATGGATGAAAGATAAGGTTGAATGGCTGGTAAATTAGGGTCAGGAGGGAAGAGGGAAAAGGGATCCCTAACTAGCTAAACTCTTCTTCTCAAAGTTAGGTAACCCAGGTTTGGTGGCCTGAGCTCCTGAGAGGTTCAGAGTGTTGAACCCTGGCTTCTGGCCCCACATAGCAGGTGTCCCCAAGTTCAGAGTAAAGGGCAATTGGGATAAATCTTCTTGTGGACTCCTTTTCTCTCCAATTCTCTGTCCACGTGCTAGTTTGGGAGGATTGTGATCAGGTTCAGGGAAAGAAAGATT
Organism: Monodelphis domestica; assembly: GCF_027887165.1. NCBI lineage: Eukaryota > Metazoa > Chordata > Mammalia > Didelphimorphia > Didelphidae > Monodelphis > Monodelphis domestica. The sequence continues at coordinate 402,261,521 of NC_077228.1, read as the reverse complement.
TCTGAGATTTGGATCCCATCAGATATTGACCTCCTCAGGAGGTCTCAAGTCAAGAGAGAGCAGATCACCTGACAACTTCTGGGTTGTTCCTTTCCCAAGGTTCCAAATCTTCTCAACCCTAGCCCCCCATGCTGATGGAATCTTTGCAGTTTCTCCAGGTGTGGGGAGCCATCACCCCTGCTGTCTGACAGTCACAGTCTCTCTCTTTAACTTCCCTCACTAATGGATGATTATTTTTCTCTTCAATACAAAAGAAATGATATAAGAGCAAAGACTTATAGAATAAACATATATCCCACTTTAATTCCCCAGATTATTACCCTAAAAGATTACATTCACAGAATTAAAGCCTAAAATCACTACCCATTACTCCCCACCCCCTTTCCCTCTCCAGAGTCACATTCACTCCTATTATAAGCCAGGCAAGCCAAGAATATCAATCGCCTTCAAGCCCAGGTTGATAGGACACACTCTGCTGGTTTGTTATGTTACAACAACCAGAGCAACATCTCCAAATACCCGAGTGAAACACAAGAAAAATGTGACTTGGAAATTGAGGAAAACCCCAAATCTGGTATGTCATTAAATTGCCCTTTAACCATGTACCTGGCTAAGAAATATTTTGTTCTCCATCTCCTAAGTAATTGTGATTGATTGTGAAAGCTGATCAAAAGTAACAGCGATTCTCTTTAGGTCAGGGGGAACTAACCTCTAGATCACCCTGTTATGTCATTCATCTATAACAACAATGTTTCATTGACTATCTCCTTAGGCTACATGTCTGTTATTAAGTTCTGCGGAAACATATATGTAGAAAATTGATCGTGTGCCAAAGAAGTACATACTAACTAAGCCTATATAATAAACGAACCTCTGTGTCATGGCAGATCACTATGTGATGCCTACACATGTGGGACTGAACACGTAGTGCATCTCACTCCATTATTTGACTGGAATTGTCACACTTGGACAGAGTAAGCCTGGACCTTCAGAGAGACTGCTGGACAGATCTCGAAATCCAGGCTTTTCCATTTCCAAAAGTCTCTGGATTTGTCTCTCTCACTCAGGCATATATTTGTTATTTATTCATACTTTCATTTATTTAACATCTATCAGCTATTATTTAGTGAGACTACATGGTATAAAATGGAAAGGGGGAGTCAGAAGACCAAACTCTGACAGATATATTATCATAGACAAGCCCTTTGTCCATCTTGAATCTCATTTTCCTTATCTGTAAAAGGAGATCATATAATACTTACCTCACAGTTATTGTGGAGCACTTTGAAAACCTTAAAGAGCTAAGAAAATTTAGTTTTTGTTCTATGCTAAGCACTAGGCTAGGCTCTTTACTCTTCTTTACCATTCAGGAAATATCTAATGATACTCAAAGTCTCATTCTGAGTCTCTATGACATTAACTACTTACTGCCTTAAAAGACTATTCTCATCTAATGGCTCCTTATATACTTTTTTTTTCTTCTGTTCTTTAGTGTCTTCCAGGATCCCCAAGGGAGGATATCTCAAAAACAACAAAACTCACTCAGAAGCAAAATTAACCTTCTCTTTTAACAAATGTTTGCCAAAATGCACTTTTAGGAAGAAGGGAAAATCTAATAATGAGATCAGTTTGTTAGAACACCCTATATTTTCATTCCCCAAACTAAGGATGGGTACAGTTGATAATAATTTCACAATGCTTTCTTTTGCTACTTATTTTCTCTAACTTTTTACTTACTTAACTTAAAAAAATGTTGTACCCAAAACTTAACTTGGGAATGTTAGAATAACCAACTGACCTTAGTAACTGTTTACATTTGATTTAATCAATTTGTGGTTGTTCAGTCATTCGGTTGTATCTGACTCTTCATGACTCCAAGGACCATAGTTATCCATAGGGTTTTCATGGCAAGGATAACTGGAGTGATTTACCATTCTCTTTGCCAGTGCATCTTTTTTGTCAGGCAATCAGAGGTTAAATGACTTGCAAAGTCATTGACCATATAGCTAGGAAGTGTCTGAGGTCATATTTTAACTCAGTACATAAAGCCCCATAACAATTTTTCTTTTATTTCTTCCATGTCTTCTTTATCAGATTTTTTCATTTGCTTTTCTTTATATAATGGGAATTGATGTGTGCAATAATCTTCTGATTCTGTTTTTTTCTGCTTTATATTATTTATATACGTTCTTTCCATATTTCTTTGTGCCCCTCATATTTTTTGTTGGATAGATTGTATTAATGCAATTAAATTGCATTAGGCATCATAATATAGTGGCCAAATATCTTGTGTTCAAGTACTGCCTATGATACATATTGACTAAGGACCCTAAGCAAATCATAACTCTTAAGTGCCCCACACATCTCTTTAAGACTCTAAATACAGAACAATTATCAATGTGCCTTTTTTTCATTGTTTCCTCTTTTAGATTTCCCTATATCCATAAAAACATGTTTTAAAAGAAAAGTTAAATACATAAATGTATAAACATCGATTTAATTATTCGTTCTAGTACTGGAATTTAGGTTTTCTCAGGCTTTTTGAAATTTTGTAATGTTTTTATGAAGATCTCTGAACAGATAGTTCTTTTAAAGAAACGGATACTACTTTCACCTCCTCCACTTTTCAACATAATGGCTTTTGATCTTCTATAATTAACCATCTCTTCCTCCTTCAAAACATCCAGCAGTCAAATCTGCTAATGGTTACTCATTCTGCAATGAGTCAGGAGCTAAGTATGCTTAGCTTCATCTCAACATTATTTAGTTGTTAGTAAAGAGAATTAGAAAGAGAACACTTATTTGTAATACTTGTCATATTTCATTGACAAAATGGACAATAACACTGATTGGGAAATAATATTTTCAGAGGAAAAATGAATATTCCTCTTCACTTATAGATGATTTCTAAGATTGTGTCTTCAAAGGAGACCCAAAATACAGGTAGTTCTGCATACTTACCCTAGTGAGAAGTTCATCCATTTCTGTCACAAGTGTATTCAGATTGCTCTCTGCCAGCTGAAGAAGTCTCTCAGGTGCCCGCTGAGGTGACAATGAGTGCTGAAAAGTATTTATTTCAAAAAGTCTTTCAATGAATAGTGATAGCAATGATCTACTACATGACTATGGATTATAAGCCTGAAGGGAAAAATGGGAAGAGTCTCATTAACTTAATCAGTTCTCTGCTCTTATATGGATGGATGACTACATTATTTTGTAGTTTTTTTCCCTTAATGTTCCTGTGGGCTAAATGTAACATGGCTTCTAATCAATCAATAAATTAAGTGCCTACTATGTTCTAGGCACTCTGCTAACTTGGTGGGGACACAAAAAAGGCAAAAGATGATCCCTTCCCTCAACCAGCTTAAAATTGAATGGGGAAGACAACATGTGAACAAATATATACAAATCAAGCAACATACAAGATAAATAGGAAAGAGCTAACAAAAAGAAGGCATGAGAATTATGGAAGCTTGGGGAAGGTTTCCAGTAAAAGATGGGATTTAGTTGGGATTCACAATGTTCTATGATTTGATAAAAATGTTTTGTTTGTTTACTTATTTCAATTGAAAATGCTATTTCTCTCTTAATCCTCTATTCCCTTATGTCATCTTCCTTGTTACACAAAACCAATGGTTAAAATCATGTTTTAAAATGAGACATATACTTTGAGATGATATATAGGCAATCGATATACACATTTTATACATCTACTATGTGCCAGGAACTATGTTAAGTGTTGGGAATGAAAAAAAAGGAAAAAAAAAACAGAGACAACCCAGTATCTGTTTGTAGTCTAATGGGGGAGACAGCATGCAGGCAATAAACAAGATATACACAGGATAAATTGGAGATCATCAACATAGGGAAGGTAATAGAATTAAGAGGAATTGGGAAAGTCTTCTTGTAGAAAGTGATATTTTAGTTGAAATTTGAAGGAAAACAAGGAAGTCAAAAGGTAGAATGAGGAAGAAGAGTACTCTAGCCAGTAAAAATGTCCAGGGTCTGAAGATGGAATGTCTTATGGCAGGAATAACAAGGCTGCTCAATGTCACCTTCCATTCTGCTGTGGAAATGTCAAGCACTCATCCTTCATTGTGGCTATATTAGCACATAGTAGATTCTTAATAAATGCTTGTTTTCTTCCTTTAGACCATTAAAATCCCTGGGTTTATTTTAAACTCTTTAATCATGCTTCTCCCATTCTGTATACATGAATCTGATTTTTTTAACCAAAGTTTTTATTTCGTTATCTTAGATTCAGCTCAAAACACAGGGGTATCAAATTAGGCCAGTGGTACTGTGGCCTCAACCAGATTCAAATATAAATTAAAATACACTAGAATAGATTTCATATATAATGTTATTAAATGGTATTCTGGGTCAATTTCCTTTTCTATGTTTTAGTGCCTCCTATATCTATTTCATTGTGGCACTGTTCTAAAGAATATGGTAGACCTAGAATTAGGATGACTTGGGTTCAAATCTCTTCTATGGAATTCAGTTTCTCATCTTTAAGATGCAGATCATAGTGTCTTCTTCCTATTAATTATTTCCTTTTGATAGTGTATATTTTTCTTTGCATGTATTTATTTGCTTGTTGTCTCTCCCCTTACAGTGTAAGCCTTCTTGAGGGAAGGGATTATCTTTTGTTTCTTTTTGTAAGTCCAGAGTTGGCACAGTGCCTGGCATATATATTAGGCAGTTAATGAATATTTCTTGATTGATTGACTAACCCCCTTAATAGTTATTGTGAAAATCATATGAGATAATGTCTGTAAATGCTTTGTAAACTTCATAGTGCCACATAAATGTCATTTATTAATATTTATTATATATATATAATTATATATATAAATAATATTTATTAATATTAGGGGTGAATTGAGTACGCAGAGTACACACAATACTTTGCAACCCAACTCATGGTCTTCTTCCTTTTTATACATCTCTTTTCAGATTAAATGATCTCATATCCTTTTACTTTTCTTCTTAAGCTATATTTTTCCAAATCTTCCATGAAGGAAAATTATTTGTAAAGGTTCTATACCTATTCATTAGAGCTTCTGTGATTTTGCCTTCTATGCGTACATTTCCTTCCAGTCACATTCATTACCATATCTTTGAATCCAAACAAAAGGGGATCATAAATGAAGACATTAATAATAGTTTATGCCCCCTAACTACTTCTAGGTGACCTGAGAAGGAAACTAAGTTCACTTTCAGGAAAGGATTTGCTTTCCTCAGATAAAACACTTTCCGTATAAGAGAAAAAGTAAAGAGGACAGTTATTATTTACTAAAATGTGGCAATAGCTTTTTATTGTATTCCTGCTTTTGTATTGTCCTTGGCACTCATTATGACTCTACAGTCCTGCAAACATACCTTTAGCTCCTGAGTCACATTTTCAAAATTGTATAGCATTTTATATGGTGCAGGCAGTGGGCCAGTAAGGTTGATGCTAACAGCCATCTGCTCAAGGCGAGCCAAGTCACCGAGAAGGAGTCCTGTACATTCATCACCACAAACTGTGAAAGGAAAGTGACAACGAATATTTACTTCTGCTAAATGTCTGAGGCAGATGTTCAAGGATTTTAGCTCTGAAATATTTTACAGCCCACATATATTTCTGTGAAAGATAATGCTACTCATCTCAGATAATTAACCCCAACAAATGCATGGCAGTTGAAAAAGATGGAAATAGCAACAAGGGAATAGAAGTGCCTTATTGCCCAGAACTTGATAATGTGGAATGATGATATTAGTAAAAAAAATGAAATAAATAGACTTAAGATACCTGAGAAGAAAGGGGGCTGTTAGAGGGAGGCGAGAAAAAGAACATTTCATGCTATGGACCACTCCACACAAACCCACACATGAGCAATCTAAAAGAAATCTTTGAACAGCTGGTGAATCACAAAGATTACAGGCAGCTTAAAAAGCAGCTAAACTTGTAATGCGCCACATTAGATTGCTCTTCAGGATATACACAACCATTTAGTCTCCACATGCTTCATGTCCTACACATTCAAGTCTTGCACAACTACTTGGCCCCAGGTCAACTGGGAAGAGAATAATAAATAAAAATGAAACTACAGGTTTTTCATTTTGAAGCATTTTAGTCCTTTTCATTCTTTCTATGGTTTTGTTGTATGTATGTATGTTTGCAGGGGTCAACCATTACTTCTTAGCCTCTGGGCACCTTCCCAGCTATCAATGGGAAAAAGACTAAACAGTTGCTGCTATTGCAGAGTAGCATATGCAGTCTTGTAGATAAACAATCACTAAGGACAAGTAACAATTCATATTTAGAAATATTTAGAAATGACAACTATTTTCCTGCCTCTGTAATGCCTAGAAAGAACTAGTGAAACCAGTAACAATAACTTTTTCAAAAGGATGATACCTTTGATTTATACTTTCAACCTAAGACCCATAGATAACAATAGTCATGAAAAATTCTTACAAATAATAAAATTTCACTCATAGAAAAGATACTTTTAAATGATTATGCTTTATTTTTTATATTTAATTTTAACAATTTTGATATCTTTTCAATTCAATTTAAAAATAATTTCACTTTTTTTCAAGATCATACTATGATAGCATATAGATAATTTTGGCATGCCATTATTTGTGCACTGTTTGCATATAGGTATGATGCTTCTATGTACTATTTATGTATATTTTGGAAAGAGCAAGTAGACAAATGAAATGGAAAACATTTAGATTTGGAGAGAACTTGGATTAGCCCTTAAAGTGGTAAGAATTTAATTATTTCCCTCAATAGACACCTGAGCTGCCTGTTGGCTAGGAAACAATTAATTAAGGCCTATATACAGTGAGGAGAGTACAGAAGGTGAGTCTTCTGTGGGAGCAGCAGTTCTGGATGAGTTACAGAATACTCTTCATGTAGCTTAAACCTCAGTAGAGTATTAAAAAATCAAAAAAACAAACCCTTACCTTCCACCTCAGAATTAATACTTAGTATTGGTTTCAAGATAGAAAAGTGGTAAGGGCTAAGTAATTAGAATTAAGAGACTTGTGCAGAGGGACACAGATAGGAAGGGTCTGAGGTCAAATTTAAACCCCTGTACCTCCTGTCTCCTGGTCTGGCTCTCTCTCCACCAAGCCACCTACCCCCTTGCCCCTCCTACCCAGTAGAGTAATCAATCAATTTTCTTCATGTGCTTAAGCCTCTGGAACTTCACAGGCTTATATTTTATTGAGAGTCTGAAGGATCAACAGCACACAGGTGAGGGCTAAAATGGGTAACATGGATTTTTTTCTCTACTAGTCCATGCATCCTGTAAGGAGAGGATAAGGTAAAGAAAGGTAGAAGGCAACCAGGCCATCTGTTTCATGACAGAATCCCTATTGTCTCACCAACCTAATTGAATTGAATTTATGTATTCCTTGAAGAGCAACCTCTGCGTGTACTAGGTTTGGTCCAAATGGGGAGGAATGGGGCAGTGAAAAGAATGTTGGATTTGTAATTTAAGGACCTGGTTTTGAATCCCAACATTGTCAATGTGGGACACTAATCATGTACTAAATTTTCATGTTTATAAATTGAGGGAGTTGATTAGATAGCCTTTAAAACAAACTCCTTCCATAAAATGTTTTAAGTGATAATACATTTATAACCCAAATTGAATTGCTTGTCAGCTCTGGGAGGGGGGAAGGAAGAAGGAAAGGAGATAATATGGCTCATATAACTTTGGAAAACTCATGTGGAAATTTGTTATTAAAATAAAAAAAATGTTAAGAAAGAAAATTAAAACTTTCTATATCAAAATATTTGGTCCTTTTATCTGTGACCAGTGAAGGAAATAATAAGCAGATTCCCTAATTTTCAGGGAGTTTATTCCCTTTACTTAGAGTGAATTCATTCTACAAGCAGGCTCAGTACTTCCTAGCCCAAACTATATTGCAGAATTAGGAAAAAAGGAAGAACTAAATTCTCTTCTATAGTCTGTATTATGAGCTTTGGTTTGGTAGACAGAAAGAATGGAGTGGAAAAGATGAATCATTTTTTCTTAAGTTTATAGGTTCTTACAAATAAAAGTTTTTACCATTTAAAAATGCTATAGTTGAGCAGTTATTAACCTTTTTACATGCCGTGTTGTTAATTCTTTAGCAATCTGATGACCTCCTACTCAGAATAAAGTTATTAAATGCATAAAATAAAAAGAATGGATTGATCACAAAGCAAATCACTTATATTAAAATGGAGCTATTGTGATATATTTTAAACCTGGTATTTTTTGATCCTAGGTTAAAAAATACAACATTGTTACAGAATAGTTTATATACCAGCAATTAGGAACCACTGAACTAACTATATAACCTATGAGGTTCCTTCCCACCCCAAGTTTCTATTATTCCATAAGATTATCTTCTAATTACAGAGATATGACATGTATAGGTGAAATAACAGGAGAATAATGTCAGATAGAAATTAATAAAGTGATATATATATACACTATATTCAAGAATTAAAATAAGCCAATAAATACTTTGGCTGATCCATCATGAAGGAGGTACAGGAATTAAGTAGGTAAAATGAAGTAAGAAGGGCATTCTTGACAGGTAGGAATGTGTATGTGTGTGTATGGTGGGGAGAATTACCTGAGTAAAGATATATGAAAAGGCAAGACTGTCAGAAGTTAAGAGTCCCTGCTAGAGATTAAGTTGGATAGGAAAGATAGTTCCAAATTATGAAAGATGGTAAAAATTAGTTATGTGTAGACTTGGTTAAACTGATAAAAGAAAGTCATTTAGAGTTCATGAACCTAGGAATGATTGGATGGAAGAAAGATTAACTTGACAGTGGTGTGCAGACTAGAGCCAAATGACTCAGGGTTGAGAAACCCAAGAGGTGCTTATTTAAATCAACACGTGATGTCTTTAAAGGTAATAGGAGAAATGAATAGGTGGAAATTTCCAAGACAAATTACTGGGACTTTCTGACTAATTGGATATAGGAGATGGGAGGAAAGGAAGGATTTGAAGATGACTCCTAGGCTTTTGAGTTTAGGTAATTCAAAGAATATTGCTTTTAGTCACATTCTGGAAAATGAAATTTGAGGTTGGATTAGGACCAAAGAGGAAGAGTTCTGATTAGATTCTTTCCATGTTATCTTTATTTTTTGCTGAGAGTAAAAACAAGTATGAATAATAGTTCTTCACTTTTCTCAATAGAGTGACACCAGGATGTGATGTTAATCCTATTCTCGATTCCTCCTTAAAAGGCTTTTAACATTTTTGTGTGTGTTATCATAGATCCCTCCTAGAAGTCTGGTGAATGATGAAACCCATGAATCTCTTTTAAAAATGATGTTCTTAAATGTATAAATTGAAAATACATAGGATTACAAAGGAAACTAATTATATGGGTTTAAAGATTTACTTTTTTCCTTCAATTTCATATGGAATGTAGAAGTGAGATCTGATTTGTTATAATATACCACAGAGTAAAGTGCTAAATTCAAAAGGGAAGAGACACTATGAATTCTTTTTTTCCTCTTATTCATCTTATACCATGATCTTATTTAGTTTGGTTCCTTGTCTCACTTAAAATGAAAATGTATTTAATCATCCTTTTAAGGAATCATATATTCTCCCTAATACCTCTGTATCAAAGGCCTATTATAAACTCAGTTCTTATGGTCACTTGCAGTAACTTTTAGAAGGAACACATGATGGGCAACTTTCCATAAGGGAAAGGTAAAAAAAAAAAACAACCAAACTTGAATCTAATTAATATACCAACATCTGTCCTAACAGGTCAGAAAGACTTATGAATATGAAAACTACTTGCAAGATTTTAAATCAACTACCTCCAAAGAGTTCAATATGTTGCTTTTAAATTGGAAAAAATTAAGGTTCTAAACTATTCTAGCACATGAAATATAAAACAAATATGTTGGGAAATGTACCCTTTACTTAATGGATTGCTAGTTTCTTCTGACACTGAACATTTCGCTTTAACAACAAGCTACTTTTATATAACCTCAAAAAAACTCAAGTGGTTTGTAATAAACATCAGAAATGGGATGCAAATTAAAACAAAATTTAATTTACCTTGATAGAGAAGATTTGAATAGTTTATAGAGATACGAGGTATTTCCATTGTGAAAACAACTGTATTTGGACTGTGTGGTGGCTGACTATCATGTAAATTAACACTTACTTTTGATAATCAGTCTCCCAGAGGATTACATCACATCAGGGTTTTATTTTAGCAGGGCAGAGACAAGGTAGTGAGAATGTCTACAATGTATAGAAGCAAATGCAAATATTTCAAGATGATGATCATATTGTACATGACTAAATGTTTCCAAGTCTTTGCCTCTAAAACTGTCAGGATAAATTTGTGTCTAATATTAACAAATGTAGTGCTAAATTCAGATCATTACAGCTACGCTCATATAAGGGGAAAATCATGCAGTCAGTATCACAGATAACTTCAGTTAGCAATTAGTAGAAAATATTATATTTTCACCACAATCTCCCATGCATAACAACTACTACTAACATACCTTCAAGTAAAAAGTCATTTAGAGTTCATTCAAATGACAGAAACTGATGCTAATATAAACTAATATTCTTAAAGGTAAGTATAAAAAGGCCATTGATTACTATATTTCAAGTAAAAATACTATAATGTCTGATTAAGTTAGTCATCTATATTTATAGCCAGAAATGTATATTTCTAACCCAAGATCATAAAATATTAGAAAAAAAAGTTGTACATTTCCTCTGCATCAGTGCTTTTGACTCAGTTTCTCTTCCTTTTCTTATTATTATGGCCTAGTGTTCCAAATCCTTATTTCCAATTAACTTTATTTATGAATTCAGGAATTTTATATTGGTTTTACAGAAAATATGCCAAATAATCTTGATTACATTTCAGACTGTTTAAGACTAAATGTTCTTACTTGCTGCTATTATTATCTTTGAATGAATGGGAAGAAAGTTTGCTAATATTGTCTTAATTTATTTGAATGAGAGGAAAGGTATTAAATACAGTTAGATATAAAACTGTTCAAATAGGTTGATCTGATATTCATGATTTAGTTTTTCAATACTTTGAAATAGCTTCAAAAAATGAAAACATGGTTAGGGATGCTGTCCAGATCAAAGAGCGTGAGTGTGTGTGTGTGTGTGTATGTATTGGGTGGGGTAGGGTGGTACAGTAGTTGTTTATTGTACACTGAACTGGTTAGATCACATTTAGCATATTTGATTATTTTTAGATAATGCAAGTGAAAGGAAGGATAGAACATTGTTTGAGGATAAGTTGCATCAACTATTAGAATGAATAATGATTGTTGTTACAATGATTAGAATTGACAGTTTAAATTCAGTCTGGAGGAGATTTAGGAGGAATATTTCTTCACATAATAGAGCAATCTTCAAATACTTGAGGGGCTGCCAGGTGAATTCTCTGTTGCTTCATAGGGAAGAACTAAAAGCAATAAACTTTTTTTAGTCAAAATTTAAGCTTAATATGAAAATAAACTTTCTAATCAAAAGAGTCATTTAAAAGTGGAAAAATCTGTGTTGTGAAGTTCTTATAGTGGGAAGTTTCCAACTAGAAATTGTATGAGTGTTTGTTAGGGATGTTGTTATAAATGATTCCTGTATTGATTATAAGAGATGACAGGATCAGAGAACTGTCAATCTAAAGCTAAAGGGACTTTGAGGCTCATCTACTTAATTCAACTATCTCATTTCAGAGAAAAAGAAGCTAATTTCCATAAAGGTTAAAGTGACTTCCCCAAGGTCACAAAGGTAGTAAATATCAGAAGTTAGATTTGTACCCAGCCAGGTCCTCTGACTTCAGAATCAGAACTCTTTCTACTGTGCCACATTGCCTGCTGTTACAATCAGAGATGGGGTTGGTTTTTCTAAAAATATTTTGGAGGCCAACCAAAAGACTAAGAGGCAACGTTATAAGCAGAGAAAATGTTCTTCAAATAATGGCTGCAAATCAAAGAATAATCTATGTATATATCCAGCAAATGTGGTAGAGGCATGGAGAGAGAGAGGACTTGTAATCTAAGCATGCAAGAAACAAGCTGGGGACCTGATCTGCAAAATCAAGGAGAAGGTTCCAAATAGAATGTTCCCAGGAGGAAAAGGCAGTTGAAGCTGACCAGGGGAGAAAATGGAACTTCTGACTCTGTCTCTGACTCTAGGAATTGAAGTTGGCCAGGGGGATTTGTTTCTGTCTCTCTCTCTGAGATTTGACTGACCAAGAGTTGGAGGAAAGCCAGGCTGAAGGAGAGACATTTTTTCTTGGTGGATGGCTGAGGGGGAAGCTGAGAACTATTATTTAGCTTCTGTCCCTGGCTGAAGGACCCTTGGGGGGGAGGGTTCTGAAGAAGCTGAGAGACCTTGGTGGCTTTGTGAAGAAGAAAGAAATTTTAAACTCTATCCATTGCCCTCTATCCATTTCTCTAACTGTCCCTCTGAGTCACAATTGTGACAAGACTATTTCCATAAACCTACTAAATTCTCCTTATAGTTTAGAGAAATGTTCATCCCTCTTTCCTCAGTTTCCCATCCTGTTGTTTTCTAATAAACCCCTTACCTGAGAAAGAAAACTATTTTATAGTATAGTATTTTATAGTCCACTCAGGGGTAAGGAGGAAGCCAAAGGCTTCCAGAAGCAGGTGGTGAAGGGAGGTAGTGAGGGAGGAAGAGGGTAGGAAATAGATTGATCCATTCAGCCATCAATAGAGATCAGTAGGCAGACACCGGAGCATTCCCCTTTTAGCATATCTCTGTGGCAGCATATCTCTCTATCTCTGTAGTAACTCTATCTTCATTTGTAACTAAGAAATATTCAAGTGTCCCCATACTGGTAGCAGCTCTTTCTAGTCACAGGACAGAGTACATCAGCCATTGCAACAAGTAATAGTGTCACACAGATTATCTTTTCTATTTCACATAGAAAGAAATGACATCTCTAGCTATATTTCACAAAGAGGACAATCAGTCATATCCTCACTGATTATGAAAGATAAAAATATATTATAATGCAATACAGACTATATATTATATGGGTAATATTACCTATTATTTATGCTGCATATTACATATTTATTACTTATAGGCTTCATATATATATACTGTATAGTACATATTGATCACAATAGTACTGATTTAGTCTAGATTGTAAATGATTATTAATATGGACCCAAATACACAAACTGGCTTGCTATGATAAATTTAATATGTAGGTATAAATAAGAATAAAGATTTCACATTTTAACAAATGGCAGGAAGGTACATGGACAGATAGCTAATTTAGGGGACAAGGTAAATACTTTCAGGTAAGAGGACTTTTTTTCTAGGTCCCAACGAAAGACTATATTTCAAGAGTATATCTTCTGAAAACATGGTATCCTAATAATTTTTTGTATTATATTTCCATAATTCAAATAGAAGTTCATTGCACCAGAAGAAAGGTGACAGTTTCATTTAGGGAGAGAAGCAATCCAATACTGTAGAAAGAACAATGAACTGCTCTTTCCTGTGGATCTTTATACAGATCACTTTAACGCATTAATGACAGGTTCCTCATCAGTAAAATAGAGGATAATGAGACTTGCATTACTTTTTTCTGTGATTATTCTAAGGAGCTAAAAACTGTAAATTGAAAAGTACTAGATAAATTTGAAGCAACAATATAAAACAACTGCAAAATAATAAAATTGATTCCACAAGGTGCATATGCAAATTGGTCTCATTACTTTGTCATCATATCTGTAAACACTAGGTAAAACATCTGACATTTTAAAAAAATCACACCCTATTAAAAAACCTTTTATGTGAGGTAATATTATATAAATATTTGCTAATCTTAATTTATTTTATAAATTTGTAATATGTTTCAAGTATACCATTCATAACAAATTTTAGCTATTCAATGACTTCATTTTTTCTAATAAATGTATTTTCATAAAAGGTAAATCATGAAAAAATCCAGATTCTGTATCCTACCAAAATTTTAATCTCAAATTAATAATTGCTTTGATATTCATTTTCAGACTAAAGAATGTCTAGAACCTTTCTTTTAAAATGACAAGTAAGGGTAGCTCAGTAGATTGAGAACCAGGCCTAATTCAAATATGGCCTCAGATACTTCCCAGCTATGTGACCCTGGGCAAGTCACTTAAACCCAATGCCTAGTCCTTACCACTCTTCTGCCTTGGAATCAATATTGATTCCAAGACAGAAGATAAGGGTTTAAAAAAATAAAATTAAATGACAAGTAAATTATAAACAATCATCGAAGTAGTGATACACTCATTAAAATAACTTTCAATGAATTCATATGTGTATATACATATACACATATTTAAATGGGATGGGAAGGAAATTTGTTTTTTTTTTTTTTTAGGTAGCCTACCTTTATGTCATCTCAATTCTCACTTTTAATTCCTTAGAACCCTGGATTTCTTCAAGACTTTTCAAGACTTCTACCAGAGCCTTTCCGGATCTCATTAGCTAAAGAGAATTCTCTAAGGTTTGTTGTTCAGTCATTTCAGTCACATCTGACTCTTTGTGACTCTTTTCTTTAGGGATTTTTTTTGACAAAAATACTGGAGTAGTTTTCAATTTTCTTCTCAATTTTGCAGATGAGGAAACTGAAACAAGCAGGTTTAAATGACTCTGCATACAATCAATAAGTTTCTAAGACTGGATTTGGAACTCATGAAGATGAATCTTCCTGACTCTAGACCCATGTTGGTGAAATTATGGCACATTTGCCCCCTCTCCATACCTGCCTGAGGACATCTCTCTCATCACCCACCACTCTTTCCAGTAGCTGAATGGAAGCACTTCCTCCTTCTCCAGTCTGGGGTAAGCAGGGGTGGAGTGGGGAAGGAGGAGATCACATGCAGCTTGAGGGTTGCAGTTTGGGCACTCAGTCTCTAAAAGGTTCCCCATCACTGTTCTAGACCCCAGCACTCTAGCCCCTGTGTCACCTAGCTGCTGGTTTGTACCTTTTATATTATCTTCCTCATTCTAATGTAAGCCTATCTTCCTATCTTCCTAGTGCTTAGTAAGGTGCTTGACAAATCTTTCTAAATGTTTCTTGATGGACAAGACTCAATGGTACTTTTGAAGACACCCAGAGAAGGGAATCCCAAAGGGGGCTGTGAAAAAAGTCCTTTCTAAATGTTTAAGTATTTTATAACTGCAGCCTATTATTATTACTGCTAAGAGGAGGAGCTCTTTCCAATGCTTACTAATCTTCATTACTAGATTATTTATATCATGGAAATTCTTCACCCTAGTATTAAAGCCTGTTTCATCTCATTCTATTTCTAGTAGAAATGGAGTTCTGACAGTAAATGTGGATGGGTGAATATTAACTATACTGGGATACAGGGAACGATTACCTCACTTCACCTATTTACTCCACATTTCTGATATATCACAGGATGACCCATTTTCTTTGTGAGTCTTACCTGGCTGACTCATAATTAGGATGTTCTCCATTTTGTGCCCTCACTCTTTTTCTTTTGAACTAAGAATCCACAGTGAGGCAGAATTACATGGCCCTTTCTAGAGAATAAGTGAGATGACACAATTGTATAGTTTCTTTAAAATCACTCAAACCATCTGCATCTTAATTTATCTAGCTGGATTGATTAAAAGGGCACTCTTTTTTAAGGTTTAAGACTTCTGGGAAAGATTATGACTATATTAATAACCACTGCCATAGATTTTTCTGCAACCATATGCACTTTCCTCAGCCTGAGACACTCGATCACCTGGAGTTTTACGATTCCACAACTATCAGTCTTGACACAGTTGCCCTATAGATTTGATCTACTAGGAAAATGCATCTTTTACTCTATTCTTGTTTCTAGTGTTTGGATTTTGGGACACATTAAAAAAAGAAAAAGAAAAGTGAGTCAAAATCCATGATGCATTCTGACCAACTGAATCACGTTTGGTCACCATGTTTCAGGAACTGACTATAGAAATTGAGTCTTGAGAAGGGCAGTCAAACTAATTAGTTATGGGAACTTTTTTCAAGAGGAAGAATTATGAGAGGTAGGAAGTATGTCATTAAGATCTGTACCCTAAAACTACAGCTCCCAGCACCCCACTTTCCTCACATTACATGCTGATGTAGGGAGGATATAAGTTTTGTGTAGCCCTGCCTCTCGCTCACTCTTCTTCCTGTAGTGGTGGCTGCCAGAGGTCTTTTTTTTTTTTTAAATTTAAAAACCTTTACCTTCTGTCTTGGAGTCAATACTGTGTATTGGCTCCAAGGCAGAAAAGTGGTAAGGGCTAGGCAATGGGGGCCAAGTGACTTGCCCAGGGTCACACAGCTGGGAAGTGTCTGAGGCCAGATTTGAACCTAGGACCTCCCGTCTCTAGGCCTGACTCTCAATCCACTGAGCTACCCAGTTGCCCCCCAGAGGTCTTTTTAAACAGGCAAGAGAATTGAGTCACATGGTTTTATTTTGTTAGATAATTACCCTTTTATTCCTTTACCTCTATTGATTATTAAAACTCTTTATAAAATATAACACTTGGAGTATTGGACATTAATTTAAATCCTACAGAAGGAACAGAGGTAACAAAAGACAGGCAGCAGAAATTCTTATATTTGAATTAGATCATAGTCTAGAAATAACATTTTGAAATCAGTTCATCTTTATGATCCCAAGAATAAATAAAATTCAGTAAAATCAGAAAGTAGCATAAGGAAATATCTTCTTTCACAAGCCAAATGATAAGATATTATGGCAAAGTTATAGGGACAAACAACCAACCAACCAGAGGATAAAAATCTAATTCAATTCTTTGAATAAGGAAAAATATCTATTTGAATCATCAGAAAACTATTAAAATTCTCAAGACTCTGGGCTTTTCCAATTCACACTGTTTTAGTAGGAAATGAATTTCTATTGGACACAGTACTGGCTTATTATGGTAGAATAGTTAAAGTTTGGCATAATATTATAATGTGAACATATGACAGTTTACTTAGAATCCTTTTTTGCTGCTATCAACAGGAATGTTTTATTTAGCAGTCACTGCTCTGCTGCATAGTAACAATTCAGAAATTATTCTCTTGAACTTTATTGTGGAACAGCTTTGCACTGATTAATGTGGTTTCTGGAGGACCTTAATAATGAGAAGGGTGCTCTCTCTCTCTCTCTCTCTCTCTCTCTCTCTCTCTCTCTCTCTCTCTCTCTCTCTCTCTCTCTCTCTCTCTCTCTCTCTCTCCCTCCCTCCCTCTCTCCCTCTCTCTCTCTCTCTCTCTCTCTCTCTTAAAAACTTTACCTTCTAACTACACTGAATAGGTTCTAAGGCAGAAGAGCAGTTAGGGCTAGGTAATTGGGGTTTAAGCGACATGCCTAAGGTGATACCATTAGGAAATGTCTGTGACCAAATTTTGACCCAAGACCTCCAATCTTAGCCACTGAATGCACACAAGTATTCTGTGCAACACTAGAAAGTTGAGACCTCTATTACAAATTAATTGATAGGCATTATGGTAAATAAATCAGTCCCTTCTGGGTTTTACATGAACCAGTTTTCCAGAGATGAAGTAGGATTAAGAAATTGAATTCTTGAACTTTTAAAACTGAGAATCAGATCCTGAATCCAACATGATTCTAAAATATTGTTCCACTGTGAATTCTAGTCATAGGAAGCTACTGTTCTCTTTTTTCACAAAATCTCTTGACTACAACTACTGTTAAAGTTTCATACAAAATAATATGCAGTAAAAGTGGAGTAACTACAGTTTGTGCAACTAATTTAAAAATTATTGATGGGAAAAATGACAATGCACTATGACATAATTTTTTGAATCACTTAATAAATATATATATATTTCCCTTTCTACATTTTATTAACTCTTGACATTGACTTTTCAGTCAATGATATTTAATCAAGTGAAGGTCCTTAATAGAGGTATTTCTTTAAAATAATATATGGCTAGAGGTTCTTGAAAATTCATCTTTCCTTGCTTTTGGTGTATTATTATTTAATGTTCATGTTTCTGCTTTAGAACATGGCATTGCCCTTTAAAGTTTAATTTTAGAAAATTAATTAGGAGAAACGATTTGCTGTAAAATATCTCTTTAGATCAATGTTCATTTCAAGATTATAGGAATAGCTAAGTAATAGACATCTAAGCAGATAAATGCTAATAATGTAACACTCTCTCTAAACAAAATGTATGTGAATTATTTTAGTAACCCAACACACAATTATTCAAATAGTTCATTACTTCTATAAAAAAACATATCTATGTAATATGGTACCT
This sequence comes from Monodelphis domestica, assembly GCF_027887165.1. Classification (NCBI taxonomy): domain Eukaryota; kingdom Metazoa; phylum Chordata; class Mammalia; order Didelphimorphia; family Didelphidae; genus Monodelphis; species Monodelphis domestica. The sequence continues at coordinate 402,243,205 of NC_077228.1, read as the reverse complement.
GGATATGCTCATATGCAGGTTTTCCCTATTATCACATCTTATTTCCACTGTCCTACAAGTCTTTTGCATTTAAGGCATTTCTGACCAAATCCAAGTATGAGAAAAAAATTCCCTAATTCATGTGGTCTGAAGGTAAAATCATATAGTAAATTAACAGAAAGGTAGGCTACATTCCTCCAAAGACAATCTTCCCAATGCCTCTCTGCAGGCTCTTGATGGAATACTTTAGCTCTGCCAATCTTGTGTATGATCAGTCTTTCTGCTTTTTCAGTCATACATATACTTGATAAAGTTTTTTACATAATTTTGCACAATATTATGATTAATAACACATAAGTGTACTTTTGCTTGCCATGTTGTGTGCTGTTTTTCTTTGGGTTATTTGTAATGCTAATTGTTTGAAGATCATAATGATTTTACCTGGAGTAATATAGCATCACCAGAAAAACAGTAGCATCAAAGATGATGGACTTCTGTGTGTGGCAGGAATCTTTTTGGGCTTACTAAAATCACTACTTTTCTTGTATATTGTTGTTTAGTCATTTTTAGTTCTATGATTTCATTTGGGATTTTCTATGTCATTTCCTTTTCCAGTTCATTTTTTAGATGAGGAAACTGAGGCAAACATGGTAAAAATGGCTTGCCCAGGGTCACATGGCTAGTAAGTGTCTGAGGCTGGATTTGAATTCAGGTCTTTCTGTCTTGAGGCTTGTACTCTATCTACTGAATCAGCTAGCTGAATATTTTCTCAAATACAATACAACTTGACCTTTTCTACTCAGTTCTGGCTCCAAATCACTGTCCCTGTAT